>NC_069658.1:91428928-92782857 GCF_027244095.1 Hemicordylus capensis | reverse complement strand
ATCTCTAACCTGTCAGTCTAATAATTTCCTTCAAGCACCGTGGAAATGGCTGTTCTTGGGTAAAAGCTTGGACTTTATCTGAAAATTTTCTGAAAACTTGAAAACACCTGGCCTATTTAGGAGCTCTCTGTAGTTTTTCTTCCCACAACCTGACCTCTTCCTCCCTTTCCCAAACTTACCTTGTTAAGTGGGAGGAAGAGTAAAAGCGGAAGCAAGGCAGGTGGGCACCAATGCAAGCTAATTACAAGTCAGAGGCTGGACACCTAAACCAAAGTTTGTAACTGGCCCAGTTCTTCCAACTGGGAATGTTCATTTCCAATGAACTTCCAAAATTAAGAACCATCCCTAGCAGCAAGTAATAAATTTCAAGGTTCTCACTTGCCAAGTTTTTCAGTAGTTGAGGCAGGCTGTGCAGAACCCCGATCAGCTCCCAGTGTACAATTTCTGGGGATGCTGCTTCAGCCTGAACTATACTGAGCAGCTGCCTTCTAATGCAGGCCCACTGAGTGTCAATACCAGTCCATAACTGATCACTAACAGAAATTAAAAGCCCTGGAGATTTCCATCCTGGTGTTAGAAAACATGGTTTATTAAATATTTATCTTTACGTTACTTTTTTACTTCATGGTATTTGGGAGTATTGCATACTTCCACCATTTAAAAATCAGATAGCTTTTAATGCGCCTTGCATATTTTTAGTTGTGTGTTTTTTTTAAAAAAAATCCCAATCTTCAGGCTGTTGTATGTTCTTGTTGGGCCCTTTTGCACATTGGATTGAATCCACCTGGGTCTTTTTCAGCTCTTTAATCATTGCATGGAAATTTGTAGCATTTGATGAGCCTCAGACCTTGGCAGTTGTAATCATTGACTCAGTTACTGCAGGGGTTCTCAAACTTGGTCTCCAGATGTTATTGGACTACAGCTCCCATCATTCCCACTCACAATGGCCTACATTACATTTTGTTCTTGGTCACTCCTGATCCTGGCCCCTAACATATGTGGAGCTACATTACACATAAACTGGATAAACTCCATTCACAAATCAAAGCAAATTAATAATTACAAATAAAATAGCAGAAATTAAAACAGTAAAATGGATTAAAAGTTTGACCAGAATTAAAAGGTTTCACTAATTTTTCAGAAGAAAGGGAAGGTATAGAAGAAAGAAAAAAGAAAAGGGGGGGGGGAGGAGCCTGATGGATGTCAACCAATAGGGAGTTCCACAGTTCTACTACCTTGTAGGTGAATCTGTCCTATAAGCCATCACAGATAAGGGACACACAAGAACTTCACACAAGAAAGGCCATTTGAGGAAAAAATAAGATAAGGAGGTAGAAATCCTGTGCACGCATGAGATTAAGCCTCCCTGAATTTGGTGCACTGGGTTGTTAAGGAACAAATTACCCCTCTTCTTGAGGTTTGGGAAATGGCACAGTATTTTGACTATGATCATGCCTTGCCCCTGGAAGGTCAAATGCATTCTTGTGTGAGCAAATAAAAATAAAAATAAACAATGCTAATTTGTTTAGTATAGACTCATAAATGAACCGTATGCCTTAATAAGATAATTCTAATTTTAGATTCATAGTAGTTTTCATCTATTTTGATATTTTCCTCCTCTCCGCTAACAGTTGAATGACCTCTTTCCCTACATTCAAGGTCTCCACATCAGGACATCTAGCAGCATTTTTAATAGCAGCAAAGTCTAAGCATGCAAGTAGGTGAGGCAGCAGGCAGAGCTGTTGCCTTGATCAGCTCCCTCTTGTCTTGTGACATGATAAGCTGCTGTGGCTTTTGTGGCTAGGTTAGAAAACAAGGGGTAAAATGTTGAGAAAAATATCCTTTGTTCCCTTCTCCCTTCTGAAAAAAGAATGCAACATCAGTGGTTCGAAACTAGATGAAAACTAGACTGACAGTACTTTTATTAAAAGACAAGGATGAGCACACCCACCTAAATACACTCTAGAATTAATTCAGTGTAACTAGGTTAATGTCCAGGCATCTTCTGGGCCTCTAGACAATTGATCTGGATTCTGGAGTGCCTCTGAATTAGGCCCTAGAACCAGCCTAGTAGTATCCGGATCCATTTTCGAATGGACTCAAATAGTCAACCTATACCCAAAAAGGGTCTAGTCTAGAATGGCATTGTGACTTTTGAGCTTTTCTAAGAATCTTAGATATTTGGGGGGGTTAGCTGTCATTATGTAGTCTAAAGAAATGGAATTCCACAGATTGCCAGGAGCATGATTTATTACTAGGGATGGGCACGAAATGGATTTTGCATTTTGTTTCAAGCTTGAAGCAAAATGTAGATGGCCGAAATGTTTCATTGAAACAGCAGTCAAACTGGTTGTTATGATGAAACAAATCTGAAACATTTTGAGTGTTTCAGCCATAGGCAACAATGGGAAAAATCAAAACACCCATTGTTCCCCATGGGTAGCTCTTAGTGACACCAAAGTGGATTGTGTTGTAGGGCATGATGAGTGCTACCTACTACCCAACCCACAAAAGAAATGGGCAAGTGGGCAACTTCTAACAAATTTTTAATCTTTTCCCCAAACCACCATAGGATCCTATGGAGGACATTTCTGAATAAAAATGGAGGTGTTTCTGAATAAACCTTTAATTAAATCTACATAAGATTTCTTTGTGTTTATGAAGGAAGCAGCTGTAAAACATCCCTCTTTCTCTGCAACCACCCACACCACATCCCATATCGTTTTCAAAGTTCCTCCAATACATTGCAATGAGTTCAAAGCTCAGTGGTAGAACATCTGCTTTGCATGCAGAAGGTCCCAGATTCAATTCCTGGCATCTCCAGGTAGGGCTGGGAATGACTTCTGCCTGAAAGTTCACATCTGGCAGAGTTGTCCAGGATTGTGAGAGGGCTAGTGAGTGCCCCTCCTCCCTTGAATCAGAATTTGGAACCATCTATTACCTGCTGTGATGTGTTTAATAGTTTTTCTGTGGATAAAATCTCTTGTATTCAGGCCAACTTGGATTCAGACCCCACAATTACTGCAGTGTCTGAATCAGAGGTGTCCAGCGACTCCTCTTATGTGGTTAGGATGCATCAGTTTCAGTTTGTGACTCATGAGGATGTGGACAAGCTGCTTGGAGCGATGCAGCCTACCACCTGTTCTCTTGACCCTTGCCTGACTTGGCTAATACTCTCTGGCAGAAGGGTTGTTGTAGAAGGCCTGGTAGAGATCATAAATGCTTCTCTGAGGGAGGACAGGATGCCTCTTTGTCTTAGGAAGGCAATTATTAGACCACTTCTTAAGAAGCCTGCCCTGGATTCCTCAGAGTTGAGCAATTATAGGCCTGTCTCCAACCTTATGTGGCTGGGCAAGGTAATTGAGAGGGTGGTGGCCTCCCAACTCCAGGCAGTCTTGGGTGAAACTGATTATCTAGACCGGTTTCAGACCGGCTTTCAGGTGGGCTATGAGGTGGAGACTGCCTTGGTCAGCCTGATGGATGATCTCCAATTGGGAATTGACAGGGGGAAGTGTGACTCTGTTGGTCCTTTTGGACCTCTCAGTGGCTTTCAATACAATCAATCATAGTATCCTTCTGGAGCGTCTGAGGGGGTTGGGGGTGGGAGGCACTGCTTTGCAGTGGTTCCACTCTTACCTCTTGGGCAGATTCCAGATGGTGTCTCTCAAGGACTATTGTTCTTCAAATACTGAACTCCAGCATGGTGTCCCTCAGGGCTCCGTATTGTCCAATGTTGTTTAACATCTACATGAAACCACTGGGAGAGATCATCAGGAGATTTGGTGCAGGGTGTTATCAGTATGCTGATGACACCCAAATCTTTTTCTCCATGTCAAAATTATCAGAAGGCATAACCTCCCTAAATGCCTGCCTGGAGGCAGTGATGGGCTGGATGAGAGGTAACAAGCTGAGACTGAATCCAGATAAGATGGAGGTACTTATTGTGTGGAGTTGGAACTCGGGAGATGATTTTGATCTGCCTGTTCTGGATGGGTCACACTTTCCCAGAAGGAACAGGTACACAGTCCGGGGGTGCTTCTGGACACAAAATTCTCCCTGGTTTCTCAGACTGAGGCAGTGGCCAGAGGTGCCTTTTATCAGCTTCGGCTGATACGCCAGCTGTGTCCATTTTTGAGATAAATGACCTCAGAACAGTAGTACATCTGCTGGTAACTTCCAGACTTGACTACTGCAATGAGCTCTATGTGGGGCTGCCTTTGTATGTAGTCCAGAAACTGCAGTTAGTTCAGAATACGGCAGTCAGGTTGGTCTCTGGATCATCTCGGAGAGACCATATCATTCCTATCTTAAAAGATCTATACTGGCTGCCGATAAGTTTATGGGCAAAGTACAAGGTTTTGGTTATAATCTATAAAGCCTTAAACAGCTTGGGCCCTGAGTATTTAAGAGAACATCTTGTTTGCTATGAACCACACCACCCATTGAGATCATCTGGAGAGGTTCATCTGCAGTTGCCACCGGCTCGTCTGGTGGCTACTCAGGGACGGGCCTTCTCCATTGCTGCCCCGAGGCTTTGGAACACACTTCCTGCTGAAATAAGAGCCTCCCCATCTCTTACAACTTTTAAAAGGACAGTCAAGATGTTTGTTCAACCAGGCTTTTAATTAGATATTGTTTTAATTGTGTTTTCATAGTTTTAAGTTTTAAAAGTTCAATTGTTGAAATGTGTCAATCTTTTTATGGGTTGTTTTTATTGTTTTGTAAACCACCCAGAGAACTTGTGTTTTGGGAGATATAAAAATATGTTAAATAAATAAATAATATTTTTTAAAATCATATTTTATCAGATTGAGCTAGATTGACCAATGATCTGACTTGGAATAAGGCAACTTCCTATGTTCCTAAGCAATGGCTTTTTGAGAGGTTTGGGGTGCCTCAGTAGAGAGGAGGGGTGGGGGAGCACCCTGGGGAGGTGCCTTGTGCTGGTTCTACCCAGAGTGCTTTTCTTTATAATCATACAAATATCAAGAGAAGTTCTGCATGGACTCACTCCATTTATGTTCAGAACAGAAGCATTAATGTGAAGTACACCATTATTTTTCTTTCAGAAATCTATCATGTGGGACAATTTGTCTTCTCCCCCCAAATGCACTTCTATTCTTTGTTCCATCTGATGTTTCCCCCCCCCCACCTCCCTGGTGCTGACACTGTAGTAAGATTGACAAATATTAAACATCCATCAATTCTTTTCATTTTTTAAAACAGGCCTCAAACCTAGGGAGAGTTAAAGTGAATTAAATTACAAATTTTAATCATTTTTGGATGGTGTAGGCCTCTTTTCTTACATCAAAACATTGAAAAGAGTACAAGGCCTGTTGTGTCACTCACACACACACACACATCTACACGTACACACAGAGCAGCTTTTAAGTGAGGACACAGAGAATATTTTGCTTTTGATGTCAGAGAGGTTTGTAAAATAAAAGCACTGCAGGAGCAAGAAAACAAGACATGATGTGACTCCAGAAATCTTTTACAGCTTGAACTTATGTTTATTTACTTGGAAGTACACTAAGTCTCATGGAGTTCATTGGGGTTTATGCTTGAATTAGTATATTTAAGATATCGGCATTATTGCTTCAGAAACTGAAGCTGAGGAGGAATTCTGGCTAAAGTGGCTATGCCATACAAACATGACCCCAGAAAAGCATTTGAGAAGGCATGAAGTCACTTACTTCTAAAGTGTTTTAAGGCCTTAGGCAGAGAGGAAATGCTTATTCTAGGATAGTTGTGCTTTTTTGGGGGGAGTAATCTTTTATTCTGATTCTTTCACCTTCAGAATCCATTATCTCTGTGCTTCTCTGTACCGTATCATACTGGATCATTTCTAAAATAACTGCAGTCTTTGATACATGGATTATGCTGCATGTAAGAGGAAGCTCACATGTTGTGTCAAAGACACAATCATGTATTTGGCATAGGGCTCAGTCTCATATCTGAGAGGAATTATATCACAACTCTACAAGTTTGTTCTTTAAGTAGGGTAGGCCACAGGCCTCAAAAGGTCTACTGAGGCTTTTTCTCCTCCCTTATGTCCATTACACTTTCATTTTCACTTTGTCATAGTTGCTGCTGCTTCCTTATGATTGTCTCAAAGTTTCATTACGATATTATGCATTCTTTAAAATATCCCGGTGGCTACATACACAGTAAAGACAAGGAGAAGATGAATGGGGCAAGCTACAGGCCAAAAGGTGGGGCAGTTATGTTTGCCAACTCTGACTGAAACTAGTCTTGGAGGGGATTTTTGTTCTTTTCACAATATCAGACCATTAATATCTCCAGGATGGCTTTCAGTAGACATCTGGAGATTGATGCTGATTCCTGGACACTCCAGGCCACATATTGGACAATAGTAGCTAATTCAGATGTTGGCATCCGTAGAGCTAGCTCATGCAACAATATTAGTATTAGTGGAATAATATAATGGCTGACATCCAGACTAGCACTGTACAGCTGCAACAGTGGCTGACATTCAGACGAATCCTGCACTATTATATTATATATTATATATAATATAATATAATATAATATAATATAATATAATATAATATATTATGAAGGGTAGATGACACAATTTCCATCTATCTCCCCTTTGCTCTGATGTCCACCATGCCTCCTAAAAATATATCCCTGAGGGCTGTGAAAACCTCAGAAACATAGTTTCATGAGGCACAGTGAGCTTCATTAAAATTGCCCCTTCCCTATCATGTGACAGCACAGCATTAGTCTGGATGTCAGCACCAGTGCAATGCTAGTCCAGAAGTCAGCCAATGAGTTTTTCCAAGGGCCAAGCTGTAAAGCTAGCTTGGTAGGCAAAATTTATTTTTGTTTTGGGCCTGGTGATAGACAGATTAATGGCAAAGCAAATGAGCATAGCATCCTTTCAGGTCCCCAGAAAAAGATTCTAGGAAGTCAAAAGAATCACCTTGCAGAAACAGACATTTGCTTATTTGGGCTACAGCATCATTAATCAATACTGTAAGTGTCATATTGTGTGTCACAGAAAAGAGCTATATTCTGCCTCCTGACCCTGTGAGACATATTAAAAATTATGAAGAGGATGAGAAGAACCATGGCTACAGGAGCTGAACTTGAATCTGCCATGTGCATAGCTGCACTCCCTTAAGTGCTTTGTTTGACCTTTTGATTAGAACTATTATGAAGCCATAATAAATTTAAATATGTCCCACCATAAGATGCCAATATAGTGAATTTCTTTTTCAAAAAACAAGGAATACTGAAATTTGGGTCAGTGCTATATCAATGTATGCCTTTAAATTCTAAGCTAATTGTTCTGCAAATCATTCTGTTACAACCTCTTGCATAACCTGTATTAAACTGCAACGCACCGACTATGGAAGTTTAACAATTTCTTGGTGGTTATACTTTCTAACCCTTCTGACAAACAGTATATTGAAAACATTATTGGTAGTGGCAGAGTGCAATCTTGTGATGCTTCACCAAAAGGAAAACTTATCAAAGTAACTATTTAAGCTTCTCAGAACATCAGATGTCTATATATGTTGTGCTTTACTTGCAAATTCTGTAGGGAAAGAATGGCAATTCAGTTGCCAAATAGCAGAGCAAAACCAGATTGGTGATAAAGCAGCAGAGCCAGAGGTCTTAAGACAGTTCTTAGTATTGAAGAACTACAAGGATTTATTTAAAGAAAAGGTTACAAACAAATGTGAGAGTCTGCAGCTTATTTTAGCTGTAGCTCATGGATGAAGAGAGAGACCAAAACAAACAGCCATCTCTGGAGAGACAAAATGAAGACTTACTACTACTACTACTACAGATATTTATATACCGCCCTACAAACAAAGTACTCAAAGCAGTTTACATAGAAAAATAAATAATACCTAAATAAGATGGTCCCCAAAGGGCTCACAATCTAAAAAGAAACAGAAGGATGACACCAGCAACAGGGGTGTGCACAGAACCGACTGGCCTGGTTTGGATCGAGTCCGGACCAGACTCAAAACTGACTGGCCAAGTTCAGTCTGGCCCACACTGAACCCCTCCCCTGGATCCGGTCTGGCCCGGTTGAAGTTTGCGATTTTTTAAAAATAAAATAAATTTAAAATACCTCTAGCCCCTTTGGGGGGCTTCCTGTATGCCACACGGGGTGTGTGTGTCTGCGAAGGTTCCCCCTCCCCCTGCCAGCCTCTTAAATCACTGCCGTGGCCTGGGAAAATGCTTGTTTTTGACCCATCTTATCCACTGCATCCCACCATCTCCCCCCGCAGAAATGCAATTGATCTGCACACAACAGTGTGAAACAATAACAATGAAATGTACTGCCCCATGCGCCCCCTCCCAATGCAGGATAACAGCAGCAGCCAGCAACAAGCAAGCAAGTAAGCGTGATATCACAGATGCAGCAGACTAGGGCCTACAACAGCATCACAGCATAACAGCATAAAAACACTGATGATGCTAGAGGTCACAAATATGCCCTCCCTCGCCCAAGCATTTCATCAACAAGTAGCAGCCACAGCTACATCTGTGGCACCCAGCCATAAGCAGGTTAAGTAAGAATGCAAAATATTCTGCCAGTGGAACTGTGAGGTTTGGCCCCCACTCCCACCTACACAAGTAGAAGAGTGATGATTGACGACAACAATGGCATACAAATTTTTGGTGCTTTTTTTTTTTTTTTTTGACATTTTTGCAATGGATCGGAGCCTCTGGCACCAGCAGCACAACCTATTGTAGATGCAAGCACTCTAGTTTGAATAAAAACACTGATGATGCTAGAGGTCACAATATGACCTAATCTTCATTGCAAAGAAGTTCAGAGAGAAAGAGAGAGAGAGAGAGAGAGAGAGAGAGAGAGAGAGAGAGAACCTGTCCTGTGTCCATCCATGACGTCCCCAAAATATAGGCACAACAAACCAAGGCATTTGAATTGCATAATATATATACTTCTAGACTTGAGATTATGTAAGGGGTAAGCATAGTATACCTGTGCATGTGTGCTCTGCAAAAGGGTTAGTGGGTTTAGGGTTAATTTTTGTCATGGCCTCAGAATGCTGCAGTTGGGGGTGGGGTAAATGGGTGCAGGGAGGAGGCTAGAGTCTGTGCCTTCCTGCCCACTCAGAGCCTGTAGGCTGCTGGGCAGAGATATATATATTATGGGCACAGAGGGCTGGAGGACAGGCTTCTGTTCTTTAAAGATGGAAGAAAAAATTGGAATGGGAAAAAAGACAGAATTGTTTTTTAAAACCATGAGGCTACACTACCCTTCTAACCACCTACTAGTACTAGCTAATGGGGATCCTTCCCAGAGACAGAACCCCTATTTAAACATCTTCTAAACTAAACAACACACAACCTTTTAAATTCAATTGCAACCCCAAACCTCCTTCCAAACAGGAACCGCCCCCGCAAGAATACACAATTCCAGAGGGGTGTGTGTGTGTGTGTGTGTGTGTGTGTGTGTGTGTGTGAAATGAGTACTCACTCAGTCTAGGGATTCACCCATGTTGGGTCCAGTAGTCCACTTCTGTGGTCTAGTCTCTGCTAAGTCGACTCTTTCTTTCTTCTTCAATCTTCTTCTTCTTCTTCTTCAGTCAGTGGCCACAGGGGCTCTGGGGATGGTGGCTGGCACAGACAACAGGCACAGGCAGGCAGTGATTCTCTCAGAAGCAGGAAGGGAGTGAAAAAAGAGTTTTCTTTTCTTGAATCAGCAGAAGGAGCAAAAAAGCAATGCAGTAGAGAATCCACTCCAGGGTGGCATGCAGCAGGGGCAGGCAGGCTGGGTGGCAAGGCAGGCTGGCAAGGCAGAAGGCAATAGGCAAGGCAAAGCAAAGCAAAGCTCTCTCTATATATCTCTCTCTCCTCCCACAAGGCAGAAAGGCAGAATGGTGGCTGTTGCCTCTTTAAATCTAATTGGAAATGCCTCCTTGAACTCCCCCCCCTTGCCCCTTCTTCAACCCTTCTCCTGGCCAATGCAGGGTTAGTCAGCAGTGGCAAGAGCCAAAAGAGCCGATCTGGAACTAGGAGGGAACTGTCAGCAGATCAGCCCATGCTTTCATTCATGGATCTGAAGCTTGGAAGGGCGGGAAATTCAAAATGACATCAAACACAAAATGGAGACTACATGAAGTTTGCCACAAAATGGAGGTCTGAAACAACAAAACATTTGGCTCTGAAATTTGTGTGATTTGTTTGGGAGCCAAATCTTACCAGGTTTGTGGAGGGGCAATTTTTTTGTATACAAATTGCCCAAAACAGGTAGATTCAGGTACAGATCATTTAGTTTAGTTGGTTTCTTTTTAAATAGGACCTAGTTTGGGGAAAGGGATGTCCAGGAGGGTGCAGGACATATCTAGGAGCAGGGTTGTGGGCAGAGGAAAGGGGGTTGCTAGTTTGGGGCAATGGTAGTGAGAAGGTCCTGTTCCCCAAGTCCTCCAAGTCCTCCTAGAGGTCATTGTGTGCTGGCTCACTTTTCCAAAGGTGCCTGCTCCCACAGCGTAGCGGCCTATGGCGGTTGATGTGGAAGCAGTATGGGGGAAGCCCTGTCTGGGGAAAAGCTTTTCTTACCTCAGTGGGAGTGGAAGAGCAGGTGACGGCTTCTAGCCCAGCTGGTCCCCCTGCTCCTCACCACTGATCCCCCTTCTTAATGCAACCACTGTTCATTCCAAGACTGAGGAGAAGGAGGATCAGGAGGAAATCATTCCTGTTGCCCCTGGACCTTAGCAGCCATGGTCAATGGAGGGCTGTAGGGGTGCTGGTGGTGGCCAACCAGCAGGCCCAGTAGTGCCACCAGCACCCAAGCAGTCCAAGACCGCTGGCAGCACTGAATGGGACCACTTTGAACACTGCCAAAATGAACCTACATTTGCTGTCTGCATCCACTGCAGGGCACAGGTCAGCAGGGGAAAGGACACCAAGCATCTGGGGATGTCATCGATGTGGAGGCACATCGAATAGTGATATCCAGGTGTCCTCACTCCTGCTGGTGGCACTAGGATGTCTGCTGTGCCCTCGACTAAGGGTGGCAAGGGACATGCTCCTGCTTCTGTTCTCAAGCAGGGCACATTGCCTGTCATGCATTGGGCACATTCAGTGAGCATGTGGTCTGGTTTCCCAGAGGCAAGTCTCATAGTCTATGAGACTTCTATTGGAGAGATGATGGCTCTGGATGACCAGCCATTTCAGATGGTGGAGAAAACTAGCTTCCATCAGCTGCTCCTGCTGCTTGCCACCGAGTACCAGATTTTCTCATGTACCACCGTTTGTAGGAGGGTGGTGTTCTCCCTGTTCCATGCATGTAGGGCAGTTGTGCTGGGGCTGCTAGAGTCCTCAGGGCCAGACACCAGTTTGCAGTTCACTACAGATGTGTGGACCATCTGTAGTGCAGTACAGGCTGATTTCTTGTCCCTTACTGCACAGTGGTGGGGGCAGAAGAGAAAGGGGAAGACCTCTCCTGTTTGGAGTGACCAGCACATCCCAAGCAGAAAAGCCCTGGTGGGCTCCACTGTATGTGGAGCCACTGGACACAGACCACACAGCAGATGAGCTGTTGGTGATCATCAGGTGACAGATGGATGAATGGCTTTCCAGGCAGCCAAACTTCCAGAGTGGATTCATGGTCAGTAACAATGATACCAACATGTTGAGGGCAGCACACCAGCTGCAGTTTTTGTCCATATGCTGTGCAGTCCACACTCTGCACCTGGTTCTGGTGTATGCACTTGGCATCAAGGAGACTAGGGTGAGGGGACATAGGGGGCTCCCCCTTGCAGGGGCGGCTGCTGTCACAGCTACTCTTGTGGAGAAGTGCCACAAGATAGCAGTCTATTTCTACAGCTGGGAGAAGGGTAGGTGTATGCTCTGGGAGAGGCAGTATGAGCTCAAGCTTGGACTGGTTTGCATAACCCTAGTCCCCAGATGTTGCTGAACTACAACTCCCACCATCCCCAGCTACAAGGGCTGATGGGGATGATGGGAGTTGTAGTCCAACATCTGGGGACCCACATTTGAAAACCCTTGCATTAGACAGAAGTTCCAGAAACCTATGGTTTATTGCTACCTTTTTCACCACCTATTATGCAGTTTCAAGTATTATATACTTGGATGCTTTTTAATCCACATACCAGTGAATGAATACACCTATTATTCCATGCTTCAAGTAAATACTCCTACCATTGTACTGGCATTATTCTTGTTTTTAACATATTATCATTCTATTTGTGTGATACTTTTATCTCTTGCATCACCTGGTTGGTTGATGGAGGAGTGTGTTTGATTTTGATACCACAAGATTGGAGCCCTGTGATGTACTCATGGAAATTAACCTCCACTCTGCTTTCAAAATGCTTTATGCTATAGAACGTTGCCACCCTAAGACATGTCACACAATACCATCTAGAGTGCTTTTAAATCATTTGCCTAGGCTGGTTTCTTGCTGCTGCATCTAGAATAAAGCAGGAGAAAGAGGTGTTAAAAGCTGACATGCTACACAAAATTACTGTGTTAGAGCAGAAGGATAAATGTACAGGTTTTACAAAGAGTATTCAGAAAAACTGAACATGTTAAAGAAAAAATGGATTGGAAATCTCCAAAGTTCAAATGGCTTTCTTTATATCACACAGCTTAAGGTATATGGCTGTAAAACTAGCAGGTTTTCAGCTTGACGAGGACTACTATGCTGAGGGACAGCCATTCTTCAGCTTAGAAGATGGAGAGACCATGAGGCACAACTGCCATCAAGGACTCCATCACTATTATCCTAGAAGTCATTTGTCACTATGTTGGCAGTGAATGATTGCTTCCCTAACTCTGGATGATAAAGATTAGGCACTTGATGGACCATCATTGTGTATGCACCTTGCACACAATCCTACTGCAGCAACAAAAGAGAAATACTCTGATATGCTGATAGGGCGAGGAGCTACAAATTCTTTAGATATACCCAGATTTTTTTAAAGCAAGCCACCACCACCCTTTCCAAGATTGTCTGAGCTTTGAGAAGCCCCTGCTAACTGAGCAATGAGGCACCTTTTAAAGTGGTGATTCTCTTATATTTATCAGGGGGGGAGCAAATGGCCCTGTCCAATCCCAGCACAGCATCCCTCCAGTGGCTGTTGCTGATTTCTGTCTTATGTTTCTTTTAGAATATGAATATCTTTTGGGATATGGTACCATCTTATTTTCTTATTTATGCATTATTTGTCTATGTTTTCATGATAGTAGTAGTAGTAGTAATAGTAGTAGTAAAGAACTCTTAACTGTTAGGAGAATAGGAACACTCTGGTCCTCTGTCAATAAGATTTCAACTATGTTGAGAGAATTATTGCACCATTTTTGTTGAATATTTCAAAGATATTTACAGTTCTGATAAACTTCTCTAGTATTAAGGAATAGTTAGATAAATTCCCTCTCCCAGTTCTTCTAATGCTAATAAAGGTGCCCTTGACAGGTTAATTGCTGAGGAAGATGTTGATAACTTGACAAACTTTTAAAAGTGTGTTTCAAATAACCTAAATAAATAATCATATCTAGTGGTAGTTCCTAAACCTGATAAGGGTTTCATCTTCTTCATATAGTCCCAGCTCTTGGTTAAGCTTCCATGATTTTCATATTGGTTTTATCTCAGAGAATGATTATTAACCAGTACAATGATCCATATAAATCTGAATTCATTCCAAGAAGACAGATAGCAGTCCTCTCACTGGATATGGAGAAAGACTTTGATGATGTACACAGGGGCAGATTAAGCCTTTTGCCACCTGTAGGCGGTCAGGTCTTTTGCCGTCCCCACCGCTGCAGCAAGGAGGGTAGGAGGGGTGGTGAGGAGGAAGGAAGTCCCCTTATTTTTCTTTAAATATCAATTCAGCGGTGGGATGGATGAGGCCGGGGGGGGGCAGTGCCAGTGGGATGGGGGATGAAGGGAAAGTCCCCCGGTCCTTTTACATTAAAATGCACTGCACAGGCTGTGTCAGGGGTGTGCATTCATTTGGGAGGAAGTAGGGGAGCTGGAAGGAGCTCTCCCTCATTGTTTCTCAGCATGCAGCAGACGGACGCTGCTTTAAGGTAAACAGGGGACTGCCTCCTCACAACATACAACCCTTGCCAATCCCTGCCACCCAATTCCGCTGTTGCATGGTGCATTTTAATGTAAAAGGACCGGGGGTCTTTCCCTTCAGCCCTCACTGGCACTGTTCTCCCACCCCATCCATCCCGCCACTGCGGCGGCGTTTAAAGAAAAATGGGTGGGAACTTCCTTCTCCTTGCCACCCCTACTACCCTCTGGGGGCAGCAAAAGAAGACTTAATCTCTTGCCACCGCCATTCAGCAACGGCTGTTTTTTAAAGACAAAAACATTCCCCCATCCCAAGATTTGTGCCGCTCCTCCCAGATTATCAGCCATAGGCAATTGCCTCTATTGCCTCTGTGGTAATCTGCCTATGGATGTGCAGTTACCAAATCTGACTATTTCTTTTGAAAAATTTGCTGATCAAAATGAATTTGTGGCTAGACATGTATGGAATACCAATTGCTTACTGTGCTGTGCCTGATGCTCACCAGCAATCATATTTCTCACATATTGGATGTATATCATAGCGCTCAACAGGATGCTGCACTGTCTCTCCATGACCATATTTAATGTATTTCACAACATTTTCACCCTTACTGTTTGTTTTTGCAGCACCGTCTTTGACAATTACATTGTGATACAATCCAAATATAAAAGATGTGGTGGCAGATTCCATACACTGTCAATGTCTATGGATGACTGGGTTATTCATGTCAACCAGTTAATCCCATGTCAATTCCTTATCTATAATAATCCTAGAGAGAGAAACTTTGAAAGCCCTATCTGGCTATTGAGCCAACTATAATCAATCAGGTATTATTCTAAATTTTTGTTTGATTTAAAAGATTTAAAACTCTATCCAGTCATTACATTGTACATGCATATAGGTATGTACATGTGAACATGTACATCTTTTGCATGAGTGTCTGTACATGCATTATCTTAAAAATTGAATCTAGTTAGACGCTCCAGCAAATGCAGGGTGAAGATAAGAAGTGTACTATTCTGTGTGAACTGAACATAATGTGTAAATAACTGTACATGTGTACAGATCTGAACACGCAGACACTGTAGAGAGTTTATAAATGTGTGGAATATAACATGTTAACACAGCTTAAGCTATGTACAAATTCACACAAATGCCCCAAAACATAGACATTGTAAGTTAAGGTACCTAGGTTGCATTATACAGTCTTGTTTGTTTATTTACTTGTTTGTTTGTTTATTTATCATGTTTATATATTGCCTGATATGTGTATCTCTAGGCAGTGTATACAATTTAAAACACAATATAAAACTGAGTTAAAACGATTAAAATAGTTTCAGTTTCATAGCATAAAAGTTAACAATTTCACAAGTATAAAAAACAATTAAACAGTTTAAATGTAATTTCCGTTAAAAGCCTGCGAATACAGGTGTGTCTTAAGGGTCTTCCTAAAAGCAATCAGAGATGGAGATGTTATTATTTTTGCAGGGAGCCATTTCCAAAGCCTCAGGGCAGCCACAGAGATTGCCCAGTCCCAAGACACTATCAAATGATCTGGTGGCAACCATAACTGGACCTCTCTAGATGATCTTAATAAGCAATATGGTTCATTATAAAAATGGTGTCCAATAACGACAACCTCCAATGAACCCACACTTTTGCTTGGTCTTTTGGCCCCAATCCTCTGTTGATGGGAAGCAACACTGAAGCTCAAGGCACTAAGATGGTGGTGTCATGCTGACCTTCTGCTTTCTCTATATGGCAGGGATTTTCACTATTTTTCAAGCAGGGGGCATTTTGGGAAAAAAAGAGAAAACTTCAATGTGAGATAAACATTTCCCACTACACTGACACTGACTGACGCAGTGCTCCACTTTCCCCAGTGCTAGAGGAACCCTTTAAGGGAAATGGAACATCATGGAAGGGGCAGATGGAGGATCTATGGAGAAAGTTTTGTAAAGACTTTTACAGTGCCCCTTCCAAGATGACACTGGGGTTCAAGAGGGGAAAGCTTTGTGGGGAAAGTGCAGCACTGCACAGTGAGAACAGTCAGCAGGGGGGCTCTGTGGAATATTCTGCTTTGACCAAAGCTTTGCACAGGCCTAATAAATCTAATTCAGGGTGTAATACTCAGGGTTGATGGGAGCTGCCACTGGTTCCTGGTAGGGATGTGCACAATACTGTACCTGGGGGTTTGATTTGAATTCAAACCAGACTTGAACTGGGGTGGCCTGGTTCAATTACTGGTTCTGGTGAACCGGCTAATGATCTGGTTTGAATTCAAACCAGGGTCAAATTGGTTCAAACAGTTTATGTCATAGGGAATAATGGGAAATAGAGCTGGTCCATTATTCCCTATGCGTAGTGGATAGGGACACCAAAACAAGTTGGGTGGTAGATCGTGATGGGTGCTACCTACCAACCAGCCTGTAAAGCAATCAGGCAATCGGGCAATTTTAAATTAATTTCTGAATTTTTTCAGGGTCATCAGTAGGTCAACCCTAAATTGACTTACTGAACTTGGGTCAGTAGGCCCATTGACCTACTGACCTGATTGCTTTGCGGGCTGGATGGTAAGGGTTAGGGTTAGGGTTAGGGTTATTATTCCCTAACCCTAACCCATAATGCCCTAGCACCCAGCCAGTTCTGGTGTCCCTAGGTAGTGACCCATGGGGAATAATGGGCAGGTTAGAATTCCAATTATTCCCTATGGCACAACCAGAAACAGCACCACACACAGAGAAGTTCACACACACACTTTTTAAAAAAGGGATTTTACCAAGTTCTCACACAGAAAACAATGCAAAACAGACCAAAAAAGAATCACTGAGACAGATTCTGCCAGCCACACAGTGGCAGGTGCCCTGTCCACAAACACATCATTGCCACAAGTTGCTCTCCACACACACACAATTATTACTACACAGCAACAGCAGCAGCAGCAGCAGCAGTAGCACTCTCTTAAAAGAAATACCTGGAGTTACTTTTCCCCATGCTGCCTGCTAAGCAACTTACCCTTGTGAGCTAGCTCATGTAAGCCAATGGTGAGCCCAAGATCCTGTGAGTTCAGAAAGTCCAAAATGGAAACCACAAGCCTGTAGTTCAAAATCATGTGCAGGGGTGCTGCTGGGAGCCCTCAAACAGGCTATGCTCTTAACAGGCTTCATATTAGTTTGCTAATATAGTTGGTTGCAGGCTTTCAGGTAAAGGAGAGAGAGAGAGAGAGAGAGAGAGAGAGAGAGAGAGAGAGATTTATTCTGTCATTGACCAGCAAACATTTACAATAAAACAGTACACATTTTACAAATAATATAACAAAACCTGGCCACACCAGAGATAATGTCATTATTCACATTAGTTAAAAGATAATTTAAATAAAATTCATCAGACCGGCCAGGCAAATTATCTAACACAGGAGATATAAGTCTTGAACGGGGTTCACTATAAAAATCACAATGAAGGATAACTTGCGAGGTGGATTCTATAGCTATGCTCTTAACATGCTTCATATTAGTTTGCTAATATAGTTGGCTGCAGGCTTTTAGGTAAATTCCAATAGCTTACTACCCTCTCCCTGCTAAATATAAGAGAATCAAGAGCACTTGAAAAGGTGCCTCTTTGCTCAGTTAGCAGTGGTGGTGTGCTGAGGCCGATACAGAAAGTATTTTCTATACTTGCCAATTTAAACTGTGAGTGACATTTGAAGCACAAGAAGATTTTGTGGGGCATGTAGTTTTTGTAATAAGATTCCAAAGGAGTTTTCATACTTTTAAAAATAGTCTTAGTCCCCTTCAATCATGTGCTGTTCATGACTGTTTCCCTAATAATATATACTTTGAAGCAAGCTCATTGTTTATAGATTAGGCTATTTGATAAGAAGATTAAAGACTGGTTTACATTGATGCATTTCTCAATGCGATCATATGCACTGCCATGTGGACAAGTCTGGGGTAAACTGAACTATACATGTAATAAGCAGCTAGCAGTCATTGCCATGATTATGGCCACTGGAAAGTGCATCTGTGACAGTATAGATTGACGGTGAAGTGTCCAGCACTCAGGCAGTCACAGTTCAACCTGTACCAAAGGAAAGGGGGAACAGGAGTGAAGTACCAAGCCACATCCTATGCTGATACATTTTATGGCCAGATACACCCCCTGCCCCGCACCATTTCTCCATGCATTCAGTCTAGTCTTGCAAAGGGAAGTCCTGAAT
Organism: Hemicordylus capensis; assembly: GCF_027244095.1. NCBI lineage: Eukaryota > Metazoa > Chordata > Lepidosauria > Squamata > Cordylidae > Hemicordylus > Hemicordylus capensis. The sequence goes on along the minus strand of NC_069658.1, from coordinate 92,764,584 downwards.
CTGGTGAGTTTCTCTATGTTCTAGAATCCTGGCTGGCTGGAGACGTGACTTGCTGGTGCTCCTGTTCCCCCTCTCCTTGGTTATAGCCTGAACACCTACATGGAATCTATTTTTTTCTGGGGTGAGAAGTCTGTTCTGTTGTAGTCATATTTCTATATTTTTGCATGTATTAAAATGTTGAAAAATAAGACACTTCACAGACAGTTTAAAATTAGTTGGCTATAGCAATAATATTATGGAAAGATAATGGCAAAAGAGACCGTATATTTGGTCACAAAAGGAACAAAATATATTTCCCTTGTTTTCCAAAGGAAGCTACTCATATACTTGTGATTAAGAGTCATTATAGTGGCTCTGAATACGTATCAACTATTTGTGCTCTGTCAAACCCATATTTTGCAATTGGAGAGCAGCTGTTGACCAGAGCATTCACCCCAACTTGTAAAGAATGCAGGAAAATTAGGTCTTCAAAAAGTAGTATCATCAAAGGCTCTTTATGACCAGTGGAACAGATGGGACTCTTAGATTTTAACAAGTCAGGAAGAAATTTACTGTAGCTAAAGAATAAGTCCAAGAGTTCCTGGCTTGTCCTTAACCAGGATAACAATGGGCTTTACTGAAGACAGTTTTCCACATGTGTTGAGGCTAGAGATGTGCACAAATCAGATTTTGCAATTTGATTTGAGCTCAACAGCATACTGGCCCAGCAAATGGCATCAATGCATGTGCCGATGTAATTTGTGTGCCAACGCCAAGTGAGGAATGCTGGGGGAAGCATCCTGTTGCCGCGGCGGGGCATTTTAAAGGAGACTACGGCACGGGCTGCTGCTTTCACTGTGGTGCAGGGTGGTGAAGGCTTGCAGGAGTGGCAAGTAGGACCTGCCTGCCTCCTTTTAAATGAACTCATCACCCCACACCAAAACGTTTTGGCTGCAGGGAGTTGAATCACTTCCGCGCCTCTACAAAGAGGAACCAAAATGATTGGGGCACATCCCTAGCTGCTATCAGTCCAGGATTGTGGTGGTGGTACTGGGCTGTTGGTTTGTTCTGGGGGCCACCACCACAACCACTGCCCTCCATCTTGGGGAGTAGGCCCCTCTTGCTGAGAAGGTCCAGGAACTGGAAGTACTTCCTGCTTCTTCTCATTCTCGGATTGATGGTTTGCACTGCCAACAGGGATTGGGGAGGAGGATGGAGAGAGCAATATTGCTGGGCTAGTAGTAGATGACACCTCCTTTTCTGTTGCCACAGGAAGAGTTTCTTCCCTTACAGGGGAGCATCTCCCCACATTCTACCTCGGGTGCCATAGGCGGCTGCTCTGTGGGACCAGGCTCCAGTCCGGATAGGTGAGCCTGTGCAGTACCACAGCATTGGGGATGGCTTGGGGAGTAGGCCCCTCTTGCTGTTGCCCATGATGACCAGCAGCATCACCCCTCCCTCTGCCTGGCAATCTTCTCCCGGCACTGCCTCGCACCCTTGTGGACATCTTTGGGTTTTTAGAATTGAAACTCTAACTCTAAAGTGGTCTGGGGTGGGGAGAGTCATGTATTTAAGTCATGTATTTTTTTTAAAGGGGAGTGGGGTTGGGGGTGGTGCTGCACTTATGCTGCTTGTGCCACACACAGTACTATCTACTGTGGTGTACACACAGCTGCTAAAAATTAAATTCCCCCAAATAAAGAAGGCTTTATTGATGGAGCTCTTTTGGAGGGCAGCAAGCAAAAATGGGGCATGTCTAAGGGAAGCAAAGGTAAAGGGCAGGGGATTAATGTGACCTCTCTAACTCAAGCCCACCCCTCCTGTCCTACAGTCCTGCCACTATCCATCTAACCCCTTCCACAAACTAGGCCCTATTTAAAGAACCCTAACCTGACCAAGGTGGGGGGTGCTCATGTTTGGCGTTTTTGGCTGCAGGCTTCTGGCTTCTTAAACTGCAGTCTGCCGAGTGTTCTTCTTGGAAGGACTCTTGGGCTGAGCAGATGCTGGGCTCAACAGTTGTTGGGAGAGCAGGTGGGCACCAGTCAGGTGCCCACCCACCATGATAAGATGGTTTTATTCTGGCTCATGACTTGATAATTGTCACCAAATTCCCCTTTGCAAGCACTAGAACTGATTGAACCTGGCTGAACCACTTCTAGCCAAACCAGGCCCGATTCGACCTGAGCTCAGACTGGCCCCCCTTTTGGGAGGGTCAGTCAGGTTGAGCTCAAACAGGTTGAGCCGGTTTGAGCTTACCAGCTCACCCTGGCCAACCTAAAACTGAATGTGTGTCAGTCTGACCATTAGTGCTGCTGACACACAGAGACATGCATGCACACCATTGCCAGGCTGGGAATGATGGACTGGTGCCCCTGGACCATCACCCATCTGAGGCCATGGTGATGCATAAGTGGTTAGTTGGGTTTGAAATGTTGGTTGTTTGGGTGGGTTATTTTGTTTGCTTCAGCACAGCCAGACACATGTGTGTATGTGCGCACACACACACACACACACACACACAACCCATGATGAGTGTAGACTGGTTTCCTGATATGTGTTAGCCTGGAGGCTATCAGCCAGGGCTCAGCCCAACCTGAGGCCAACTTGCTCCAGACATAAAGAGAAGAAAGAAGACTTTTAATCAATTATGTGGTTTCCTCCTTTTCAATCTCTGCATGAACACAAACAGTTCAATATGCTTGTGTTTGCTTGCTTTTCCTGGATCTCAGATGGATAAAGGCAGAGGAACTTGTTTGCTTTGCCTGCCCTTCCTTCCTGAGACTTGTTGAGGTTTGGTCTGCAATATGCTGAAGTGGCAAGAAATCTCTGTCTTTGTCTTTGGATTGGGTGAACCAGTTCAACCCCCGTTTCAGTTTGACTGGACCAGTGGCCAGTCTGATAGAAACTCTACTCAAACCAGCAGTTTGAGTCCAGTTTGAATTTGAACTGGTACTCGACTGGGTTTTGTGCACATCCCTAATCCATGATTGTGGAAGCTTCTGCACAAGTTTCTAATGCAGTTTTACAATCCACATGCTCACATGGGTTCTCATACCCCTTCCTAGAGAGATCTTACTCTGTGGCCACAAGCCAAGCGGGGACTTTGTGCAATTTTCACATTGCCACCTTCTGCCCCACACTTGCATTCTGAGAAGAACCCTTCCCTTTTCATCACTACTCTAAAACTTGTTCAGAAGCTTTCAAAATCCCACATTTGGGATTTTGTAGAGAAATCCTGTAGATACTGTAGTGTGGGGGTGGACTGGAGTCAGAAAGAAAAGGGAGGGAAAGGATAAAATAGAGTTGTTTCTGGAATAAAGTCTTAGTTAAATCCACATAAGGTTTGTGTTGTCCTTACGAGGGAACAATTATAAAACAAGGGGGAAGTTGGATAATGGCAGCAGGCCTCAAGTCTTTGCTAGATAGTCAGAAATGTTCCCATGCATGTACAAACTGTATGCATGTAGACTTACACAGAGCACATTGTCCAACAGCATAAACAATTTTTACATATGTAGGCATAATACAGGTATGTCTGGTAGGAGTAGAACCTTTTCCATTCATTGCATGTTCAGAGGAATGGCTAGAACATATGAAAAATGCTTTAATCTTAACTTCCCTATATTCAGACTTCTTCCCTGCTCTTTTGTGAGACCTTTATCCAAGCCAAACTGACTGCTTTCCCTCCTCTCACACAAACTAGACTGCAAACTGTCTACTTACCTGAGCGACTAAACAGCCATCTTACCAGCTCAGCCAATCAGAGACAAACATTTTACAGCCGTAAGCAAAATACAATATACATGGGCTGTCTCATGTAGACCATTTAGCATGAGGAATTGCCCCTCCAGCTGTGTGAATGCCTTTCCAGTAACTGTGTATTATATGTATTCATTTTAAGTGTATTCACAATGCATAACCGAAAATTAAAAACATAATACAGTGTGGAATGGATTTTTAATCAGCATAAAGTGCCATTCTGCATAGCAGATAACGCACAAGGGCAGCATCACTATGGCTATTATGTGCCTCATTTCTTGTTCAAAGTGTATCATTTTCACCATTATGGGCAGCCCAATAACAGGCATTTACAAAAGCTCCCATGATCAAATTAATGCCACGATAAAGCAGTTTATTAGTGATTGTGAAAGACCTCTGTAAAAGCAGGGTGCAAACGTCTAGAATTCAATGACAATGCCAGTTTTATTATATTTTCAAGAAAGCGTGTTACAGGCTAAGGGTCCTATCTACTTCAGAAATTTCAGTTAGTACAAAATACAGCAGCGGGACTTACTAACTAGAACTAGACATATGATGCACAACTCTTCACTGTTTGAACATCTTCACTGACTCTTGGTCCATTTCTGGGCCCAATTCAAGGTGCTGGTTATTACCTTCAAAAGCCTAAATGGCAAAGGACCATGGCACCTCAGGGACCAACTCCTCCCATCCCTTCCCAGCCTACTCTGATGTTACCCTACACATTTGTTTATCCAGGCATTTAGTTGTAATTAATTGTTTGATTTAAATTTTGTTTTAAAATTGTTAATTTCAAAAACATTTAAATTTATTATTATTTCTTGTTTACACAGACAGACAGGTGTTATTGACTGGTTTGTTTTATCCAGACATCGAGTCCTTCCCAAGGACCTAGGATGGCTGAATTTTATTGTCAATGTTGTTGTTGTTATAGATATCGTCGCAGAATATAGGCTGTTCCCAGTAAAGCTGCTTTTTGTAATTGGCTGATGGTGATTTCTGTGGCCCCTATGGTGTTGAGGTGCTCTTCAAGGTCTTTTGGAACTGCACCCAGGGCGCCAATTACCACTGGAATTATTTTGGTCTTTTTCTGCCACAGCCTTTCAATTTCAATTTGTAGATCTTTGTATTTGGTGATTTTTTTTCTATTTCTTTTTCTTCTATTCCGCTATCGCCTGGTATTGCTATGTCAATTATTTTGACTTGTTTTTCTTTCTTCTCAACTACAGTGATATCTGGTGTATTGTGTGGCAGATGTTTGTCTGTTTGTAGTCGGAAGTCCCATAATATTTTTACATCTTCATTCTCTTCAACTTTTTCAATTTTATGGTCCCACCAATTTTTGGCTACAGGTAGCTTGTATTTTTTGCAGATGTTCCAGTGTATCATCCCTGCTACCTTGTCATGCCTTTGTTTATTATTGTTGTTATTGTTGTTGTTGGTAGTAGTAGTAGTAATTGTTTGCTGTTTGTACACCGCCTAGTACAGTTATCCTCACTGTTTTTCAAGCAGGGGCCACTTTGGCAAAAGCCCTTCAATGTGAGAGCCATTTCCCACTGTGCCGACCTCTGCACAGTACTGCACTTTTTTCAGTGCTATGAGAGCCCTTTAAGAGATATGAAGCCCTCTCTTAAGAGCTCTGTTGGGAAAGCTCTGGGAAGGGCTACACTTGCCAGCACCGCATGCATGCCTTCCAAGATGGTGCAAGGACTCAAGAGAGCTCAATTTCTTTTAAAGGAGACGCAACAGCATTGAGCAAAGTGTAGCAGTGCACAGTGGGAACAGTCATCTCATAGGAACATAGGAAGCTGCCATATACTGAGTCAGATTGTTGGTCCATCTAGCTCAGTATTGTCTACACAGACTGGCAGCGGCTTCTCCAAGGTTGCAGGCAAGAATCTCTCTTAGCCCTATCTTGGAGATGTCAGGGAGGGAACTTGGAACTTAGATGCTCTTCCCAGAGCAGCTCCGTCCCCTAAGGGGAATATCTTACAGTACTCACACTTTTAGTCTCCCTTTTATATGCAACCAGGATGAACCCTGCTTACTAAGGGGACAAGTCATGCTTGTTGTGCCGAGTACTTAGCCTTGGCTGCAGCTTCACAGAAGCCCAATAAGGCAGACCTGCCAACTGCCCTGATTTACCCAGGACAGTCATGATTTGTTGTTTCATTTCCCAGCTCATGACCATATAATAGAAATCCACAATTCCCACCACGTCCCTCCTCCCTTCAGAGAGTCTCCCACTCTCCATACTCTCCAGCTTTGAGGAAGGAGAGACACAGAGTCATCATCTCCCTGAAGGGAGCCTCCCTCATATGATGTCTCTCCTACTCCTCAATGAGGGCAGAGGAGTAAGTGTGGCCGCCAGGAGTATATAAACCTCTGGCCATGAGGTCTCACCTTCTGTCTCAGAGCATGTGGGTTTCCATCCAGAAAAGTTTCTGATTCATTTAAAAGAGCACTTGCTTCAGAATTGTTTATATTATATATTCCTGCAGAAAGGGTCAGATTATTTGATAGAGCCTTTTTGCTTTTCAGATTCATTTATTCAGTTTATGTTATAAACATATCTTTGCAGAAATGGTCTGATTTATTTGAGAAAACACTTGCTTCAGAATTATTTATATTATATATCACTGCAGAAAAGGGTCAGATTCATTGGAGAGAGCACTGACTTTGCTTTTCAGAATAATTTCTTCAGTTTATATTATATATCCCTGCAGAAAGGGAGATATTCCATTAGGGAGCCATATAGTTCAAAAGTCCTACAGTTTATTTTTCTAATACTGTATCTATGCAGAGAAGAAGATAGTATATTTGTGAATTTTATCCACCAGCTTAGTCATAATTACTTCAGTTTAATTTCCCCATATTCCAGGAATAGGTGAGGTACAGTATTTTATTTGGGAATGCCAGGCTTCCCTACCCTCCTCCATGAGACAGGGTTGTTTACCAGGTCAAAGGGTGGGAGGCGTTGAGAGAAGCAGAGAGCTCCGGTTGCTGGGACAACCTCAGCAATTCCCTTTCAGAAGCCAGGAAGGACTTGGAGAGGTGGGCAACTGCTGGGGGATGGTCGGGTGCAGCCCAATAGGCAGTAGAGTGGTGGAGATGAAATAATGATGACATCGGCCCCACAGCTGCAGTCCTGTGTGGAAATGCTAGTGAAAGGGGTGGAGGTGGAGAAAAAGGCCCCTTGGGAGGCCAGGGATTGGGTGGCCAATCCACTTGCCTGGCCAGGGGAGAAGGAGCAAGCTGGAAGGGGGGGGTGTCCTACATGTAGGGCTTTATTTAAGGCAGGGGCTGCCAAAGATGAGACTATTAGCTGGGCTGGGATTTTTTGGTCCGGTGGACTCTGGGAGAGGAGCACGGACCTGTGCTCCCATTGATAGGCGAGGGAGTTGAATGAATATACTTTGCTCCTCCCCAAATCTGAGGCAATGCCCCTGACTGTAATTCAGTGTGAGAGGGTGGGAAGGTTAATTGGATAATTTCTCCTTCCTAAACACGGAGCTTTATCCACATTGCTTGGAAAAACACTCTTTCAGTTTATTTTTGAAGACCCTCCAAACACCAGTATGCCTAAGGAGAAATCAAAGCAAAAACATTGTGAAACCACATTCTATTCATCATATTCTTCAGATGGCAGGAGATTAATAAAGCCATCTAGGAAAGGGAACACCTATGCTTTCTGTTCAACATGTGCCTGTGACTTCTTGGTATCCCACAGTGGGATTTTTGATGTAAAACTGCATATATCAACTGCGAAACATAGGACAAATGCAGAAAGTTCATTTAGCTTAATGTCCCCCCAAGCACTGATGAGCACTTGCTCCAGTCCACATAACCAGGAAAGGCAGTGAAAGGCAGTGAAGGCACAACTACTTTTCCAGGGGTTGGTATTGCAAAATAATTTGCCATGTGCTTTTAATGGTACAGAAGAGGGCAACCAAGATGATCTGGGGCCTAGAGCACCTTTCTTATGAGGCAAGAATACACCTGGGGCTTTTCAGTTTAGAAAAAAGATGACTGCGGAGAGACATGATAGAGCTCTATAAAATCATGCATGGTGTGGAGAAAGTGGAGAGAGAGAAATTCTTTTCCCTCTCACACAACACTAGAACCAGGGGTCACTCCATGAAATTGATTGCCAGGAGGTCTAGGACCAACAAACGGAAGTACTTTTTCACACAACGTGTGGTCCACTTGTGGAACTCTCTGCCACAGGACGTGGTGACAGCCAACAACCTGGATGGCTTTAAGAGGGGTTTGGATGACTTCATGGAGGAGAGGTCTATCAATGGCTACTAGTCAGAGGGCTGTGGGCCACCTCCAGCCTCAAGGGCAGGGTGCCTCTGAGTACCAGTTGCAGGGGAGTAATGGCAGGAGGGAGGGCACGCCCTCAGCTCCTGTCTGTGGCTTCCAGCGGCATCTGGTGGGCCACTGTGCGAAACAGGATGCTGGACTAGATGGGCCTTGGGCCTGATGCAGCAGGGCTGTTCTTATGTTCTTATGTTCTAATGACACTTTCAGTAAACTGGTAGGCAGAATGCTTCCAGACAGTGAAATAGCTAAGAAATATGCATGCAGACACACAAAAGCCAGCCACCTTATCCACTGCATTGGAAAAGAGAGCATAGGTGCCATCCAAAAGCAATTATCATCAAGATGTGGTGAATTTAAAAAATTCTTTTCCCTGCATACAGATGGCAATTCTGACAAGGATGACAAGTTCTTTGCAGTACTTGTCACTTTTTAGGAGTCAGAAGGCTTAGTTAGGACTCACTTTCTGGATATGCCTACAGTAAACCATGCAGATGCTAAAAATATTGCTGCAGCCACTGAAAAATGTCTTTCAGATTCAGGACTCGGCCTAGAGAACTGTGTTACTTTTGCCTCAGACAACACCTCTGTAATGACTGGGAAGCACAATGGAGTCCCGAGGCTTCTACCGAAGAAACAAAAAGATGGAAAGATTTATGGTGTTTGCTGTCCATGCCATTTAGCACATCTAGCCACAAAGCATGGAACAAAGGCTCTTTCATTTGACCCACATGAGTTTCTCATCGATATCTATTAATCTTTTGGGGAAAGTGCCAAAAGAAAACAACTTATCAGGGAAGACATTTCATTTTGGGATGAAACTGTCAGAAAGGTCCTAAAATATGCTTCTTACTAAATAACTGAGCATGTCTCGCAAGCTGGAGAGACATGCTCAGTATTTGGGATGGCCTCAAATGCTACTTCATATCTCATTATGATGATGAGAATTAGCCCACTCTATTCAAACACCAGAAAACAGTAGGAACCTGAGAAAGTAGACTGGCAAATACAGTATATTCAAGAGTCCAGTCTTTAAACTGTGCGTTCTGTTTCTGCATGCCATTATACCTCCTTTGAGAACTTCAATGCATTGCTTCAACATGAGGTATCAATAATCCACAGGATACATTTTGCCATGATGAAACTATATGTAGACCTTTTAGGATATTTAATTAAACCAGCAGTCATACTTGAGCACAAAGATGCATTGTCTCTTGATATCACCACAAAAGACTTTCAGAAATCAGACTGAGACTTGTTTATAGGTCTTGTTGCATCATAGCTGATCAAAAAGCAGGAACTTGATGGATCACCTGAAACTGCCAGGTTCCATGCTGAGGATAGGAGATTTTATCAGTACACACTGCTGTATATGAAGACAAAATTCCCATTTAATGACCCAGTACTGCAGGCAGCAGTTGTTCTTGATCCTATAGGGAGAGAAAATCTGAGCTCCTCACGGAGAGTCTTCTGGAAGAATTCTCTATTGTATTTCCACAGAGCAGACAAAATACCATACTATTTGTGTGAAGTTATCACAGTACCAGTGTTTCTCAGAGATACCTGCCATGGCTCCAGAGGAAATTAGGATGGATCAGTTTGGGCATCATCTATCCCAAGTAGAAGATCCAGCTACTGGACAACCACAGTTTCAAGCCCTTTCTCAATTTGCCAAGTATCTATTACTCATTCCACACAGTAATGCTTTTATGTGAAGGCATTTTTAGCATGCTTATGAAGAATATAACAGAGTTCAAAGCTCCTTTGGAAAGTCAGCAGAAGGACATGCTTCAGCTGGACGGTATGCAGAATACACAGATATGTGAAACAGTCTCTGTGCAGTGATGACATCTAAAATCAATATTTCCAAGAACTGAATAGTCGTGAACCACTTGTCTAATCCAGAAAGCCAAATCTTCTACATATAAAAACTTGCAGGCAAGGAAAGTTGGACTGGTCAGTGACAAGCTCTGCTTAAGCCCCAATTAGCTTTCATTCATTATTTGGATATATTTTTTTATTTGGGCTTATATGACGGCTATTCTTACAGTTACAAACACTGCTTTGGTCCCATTCTTTGAAATAAAAATTATCCCTTTAGAGCTAGAATCATAGAATTTCATGGTTTGGAAGGGAATGCAGAGATCGTCAAGTCCAACCCCCTGGCCAGTGCAGGAATCTACAAACCTACAGCACCTGGTATTCTCAGATGGTCTTGCATTCAAGTGATAATCAGATCTGACCCTCTTTAGCTTCTGAGATCTGTTGGTTGCTTTTGCTTGTTGCCATCTACTAGCTATGCACAGAAAGCTGGCCTGGCAAGGAGGGAGATAAAAATTGTGTGTGCCTTTGTGTCCCTGGGTTCCCCCCGACCCCCTGATGGATCCCGCCCATGCCGGAGACTTGCTTAAGGGTTCCCTCTCGGAAGGACACCCCTCTGAATCCATGACGGCTTCCCCCAGGGACAAAGCCCTCGAAATGGGCTTCGATGGTGGTAATCGCTCCCAGCTCCTGCCACCCAACGCCACGCTTGGCATTCTTCCCACCATGGCTCAGTCTCAGGGGACCGCACTCCCAGCTACCAGGAGGGAGACTTCCCCTTGTAAAGCCACAAAGAAGTATAAAAAATGCAAGACTGAGAGCCCTAACCCTTCTAAAAAGCAAAAAAAAAAAGCAGCTTGGAGGACAAAGATGCCACAAATGGAAAGTGAAACCACCCGTGGTGCACCTTAGTGAACGCTTGCTTCTGCATGCTGTTTGTCAGCAGCAACTCCCCAGGCACCTCCTCCAGCCTTGCTACAAGCGCAAGGAGGCTCCATGGAACTGACAGTTGGGATAGGTGACCTGTGCACGCCCTCGAATTTGGGATCTGGTGAACTCCTGGAGGAGGGGGAACCTGGCTTGCCGGCCATTCCCTCCGTATCCCAGTCGAAAAATTCCACCACCACTAGCCCAAGTTCTGTTCCTGTAGGGAACAGCCTGGAACCAGCACACCAGAACCCACCAGATGTGAGTAAGCCTATTCCTCATACAGATGCACAATTTAAACAGCCTGCATCTGAATTCGAATCCTGGCTCAGGAACTTTATCCGGTTTGAACTTTCCACCATCCCCCCTGCCCTTCTTAAGATTACCTCTTAGGCCAACAGGTCCATTTTCCTCTCTTCCTCACCAGGATCCAGCCCCACTAGGAGGGTTATCCTTCCCAATGAGAAAGAACAGTTCTGTCCCAGGCCTCCCAGACCATGTAGAGTAAAGAGGCCTGCCACCCCATTGCCTTCATCCTCCTCTTCAGATGAGGGTGCCATACCTCCCCTAGCAAGAAACAACCACCCCCCACTCTTCTGCCTGACCCAAAAGCCCTTCCTACTGCCCCCCGTCCCCTGCTCCTGACTCCTCCCCTCCCCACTCAACCACATCCTCCCCAGTCAGAATATTCCTCTGCATCTTCTTCTACTGAGGAAGGCAAATTGTCCCAGGAGGAAGACCAATCTAATCAAATCAGCTCTTTTAGACTTTTTCAACAGACTGATTTTGAAGTGCTATTGGCTAAAGCACTTCGGGTCATCAATTTCACCCGAGTCCATTTCTCAGCCTCAGTCCAGCCTTGACCAGGCAGTCTTCCCTTCTACCTCTGCATCCCCCTCATCCGTTCCTTTCCCCCCACTTTTCAGGGAAGCCATGCTTGCTGAATGGAAGGTGCCTTGTGCATATAAGCCATCTACTCTGTGCCCTAAAAAGTTGTACATGCTTCCTGTTGATGTTATGTCTCTTCTAGTCTCTCCAGTTGTAGATGCCCCAGTGGCACAGTTGGTCTTGGGGACATTAATGAACAAGGACGGTGATGAACAACCGAAGATTCTGGAAGATAAAAAGTGTGACTTCCTACTCCATAAGGTCCTTGATGGTGCGGCCACTGTCATCAAGGTGGCTTCCACTAATTCCATATTCTCCAGGGCTGCAGTTCTGTGGGCAAAAGAGTTGATTCAACTCGTTCCCCCGGAAAACAAGCAGCTTAGACAGGGCATTAATAAACTTGTCAGACTTCACCACCAATTCTAGTCTAGTCTTTGGCTGCCAGGGTGGCAGTGAGGAGGTGTTTATGGTTAAAGAATTGGAGAGTTGACCACAAGTCTAAGCTTAACCTAGCATCCTCTCCTTTTACAGTGGCTAAACTTTTTGGGGAATCCCTAGGTCAAGTCCTGGTTGAAACCAGAGATAAAAAGAAGGCAATGCCTGAACCCCACAGGGAGTTTCCCCAGTCAGGGCATGCTTCTCAGAATTATTTTCGTCCCTACCGGTCCACCTACAGACCTTACTCCAATACCTTCCTGCAGTTTCTACAGAAATACCTGGCGCCAACAGGGACAGCAGAAGAGATTCTGAGGGAACAACAGAAACCAGTTCACCAGGCAGCCTTTCTGGCCCGGATTCCTGCAGTCGAAAGCAATCACTCCTTGCCCATTGGAGGCTGGCTTAGTTTCTTTTCAGAAGCTTGGAGCCAATCATCTTCAGACACGTGGGTGTGGGAAACCGTAACCCAGGGCCTCTGCTTGGAATTCATGGTTCAGCCATACAATTTCTACACCCTCACCCCCACTCCCAAGGATCTGATGAAGAAAAGGCAGATGTCTCAAGCCCTCCTCCATCTGATTCAGATACATGCTATCGAGCCGGACCCCCCTGCGGAACACTTCTAAGGCATCTATGCCCTCCTATTTCTGGTTCCAAAAAAAGGTGGCTTGTGAAGAACAGTACTAGATCTCAAGCATCTAAACTGCTTTATCAGAAAATGACCCTTAAGGATGGAGTCCCTCCATACCCGAGGCTGTACACGAGAGGGAATTTCTGACGTCCTTGGACTTGGAGGCCTACCTCCACATACCCATCTATCTGCCCCATCACAGGTTTCTACACTTACAGTCCTGGACAGGCACTTTCAATACATGGCCATGCCCTTCAGCCTCTCCTCAGCTCTCAGGGTCTTCACCAAAATCATGGTGGCCCTCATAGCCAGGATGTGAGAGGAGGTGCTTCACATCTATCGCTATTTGGACGACCTGCTGATACACTCCCCCTCTCTTCCACAAGCCCACAGGGATATGCAAAGGACCCTGCAGCTCCTAGACTGTCACGACTTCATTGTCAACAGGCAGAAGAGTCACCTGGAGCCATCCCAAACTCTGCAACACCTTGGAGCCCTCTTCAATGTGGTCCAGGGCTACATCTCGCTGTCACCGGAATGCATATCCAAGATGGCAAGCCTGGTCCAACCCCTACTGGTTGATCCCCGGATGGACCTCACTGTCCTGGCACAGCTCATGGGATCCATGGTGTTGTGTATGGAATGCACTCCATAGGCCCACTGGCACTCCCAGCTGCTCCAGTGGTTTCTCCGGCCTTTCCAGGATCTCATAACCTCCAGGACTCACAAGACACTCACGTTCACCACGGAAGTCACCCGATCTCTATGCTGGTGGATATCTCCAGCCATCCACTGGGGACTCCCGCTATCACCACCATGCAGGATCACGGTAACCACAGATGAAAGTCTAACAGGCTGGGGAGCCCATTGTATTCACTATCTGGCACGGGGCACCTGGTCTCATGGGGAATCCTTGAACATCAACCTGCTGGAGTTGCGAGCCATCTGCTTGATGCTTGTCCAATTCCTGCCACAGATTCACAGCCAACGTCGCCACAAAGGCATACATCACAAATCAGGGAGGCACGAGGTCACGATCCATGATGAAGGAGGCCACTCTCCTTTTCAACTGGGCACAAGCACAACTGTCATCAGTCAAGGCTGAACATCTGAGTAGCTCAACAAACCTTACAGTGGACTGGCTTAGCCGCCAGACCATAGATGCGTCGGAATGGTCTCTGCATGTGGAGGTCTTCCAGCAGATCACAGAACTGTCCAGGATGCCCTCCATGGACCTCTTCAAATCTCAGTTGAACCACCAAATTCCTCGGTTTTACACCAGGTTCCACTGCCCCTTAGCTGAGAACACGGACACCCTCACGGCAGCCTGGCCCTCGGGCCTTCTCTACGCGTTCCCTCCGACAGCCATCATCGCTAAGGTTCTGCAGAAGATGATACTCGAAAGGGCAGACATCATCCTCATTGTGCCAAGGTGGCCTAGATGCCCATGGTTTGTGGACCTGGTTTCATTATCCATCCAGAATTCTTGGCCCCTGTCTTCCCACCAGGACCTACTCCTCCAAGGTTCCCTTCAGCATCCAGATCCAGACAGGCTCAAACTATGCATGTGGAGGTTGAGCACACCAAGCTAGCATGGGCCGGATACTCCACAGCAGTTCAGAATACCATTCTAGCCTCGAGACGCCCTTCCACTAACTGCATATACCAGGCCACCTGGTCAGCATTCTCCAGATGGGCGTGTAGGAAGCAATTGTCTCCCATCATGGCTGGGATTCCTGAAGTTCTCTCCTTTCTCCAGGGGGGTCTGGATTTGGGACTGAGACCCAATACCCTGTGCAGGCATGTATCAGTGCTGGCGTCAGTTTTAACTTTCAGTTCCCGGGGCTCCACCATGCTGCATCTGCACCTCAGTCATTTTCATCTCTCCATTCATCAAGCACTACAAAATCTCATCCTTTCACACTGCTCAGGCAGCCATGGCCTGTACCGTCCTCCAACAGGTGCTCTAATGTCTGCTTCTCCCTCCCTTCATTGTCTCCAACTTGAGCATGTCCCGTCATATTGGATCAAATCAGACAACTGCGGAAAAAGAAACATTGGTCCTACCTGTGAAGGGTTCTTTTTCACAGTGTCTGATTTTATCCGGCCCTCCCACAGACCACTTATTCCATTTCGGATTGGGTACGGGCACAGTTGTGGGAGGCGGAAACTCCCAGGGTACAGTTTTTTCCTTATACCCTCTCTTCTTCCTGAGTGTTGGCCCGCATGGACACGGGCGTAACTAGGGAAAGTGCCGCCTAGGGCAAGCACTGAAATTGTGCCCCCCCTTAAGAACTCCAACTGCTTTCAAGATGTGTGGGCTGGGGACGAGAAATCCCACCTAAAACCCCAAGGAAGACTGAGCCGTGATTTATTCCCCCCCTCCCGCAGGTGTTTATTAATCCTAAATGATTTAATCTGAAGGAAGTGAGTGGACTGAACACAACTAAAGACACACATGTTTTAAGAAGAACTCACTTCCTGGGAAACAGCCTCTCCCTCTCAGCAGAGCTCCCAAGATAACAAGGCTTCACGTTGTTGTCTCAAGACCAAAAGCGGTCACTCCCCACTCTTAGCCACACACCCCTCCCTTTTCGAGCACTGGAAGAATCAGCCTCCCATCCCGTAGCCATAGAAAGGAACCCATTCAGATTGCAACAATGCTGCCTGTAGAAGAAAAAATCCCCCCTCTCCACTCCACACCCCACTCCTCTTTGGCGAGTCCTCCTTCTCCTTTTTATGCTATTCCCTCAGGATACAGCCTGAGAGAGACCAAAATCAGTGAAATCAGGCAGCAACACACACACACGGGGGGAGGGAGGGGAGGAGAAACTGTGTGCCTGGAAAACTGCTAGGGGAGAGTTTTAAAAGAAATGTTTCCCTTCCCGCCCTTTGCTAATGAAATTGCTGGCTGGGATAAGCAGCAACTCAGCGCGTGTGCTGCCTGGTGGTGCCTGCTCCGCTCGCTGGTCAGGGGAAGGCTCCTTGTGAGCGCCTGATTCTCGTTGTCTCTCTCTCACTCTCTGTGACTGCCTTGCTTTGCCCACTCAAGGTGGTTTTTGGTTTTTTTAAAATGATGGGTTTACAAATAGGGAGAGAGAGAGAGAGAGAGAGAGAGAGAGAGAGAGAGAGAGAGAGAGAGAGAGCAGCAGGGCAATGTTGGGCTTGTCAGCAGGGTGCACTGGCAAATCTGCGCGCCCCAAGGTTAAGGAAAGGGAAAGGCTCTCCAGTCTCTCTCTGCCGCCCACTTGCTTTTTTGTTCTTTACCACAAGAGGGGTTTTTTTGCATTTAAATTTTTTTATTGACTTTTACGATTACTGCCAGAGGTTTAGCCCAGCCCGCACTACCTTTAAGGCATCCACATTAAGGCACTTTTGAGTCTGCATAGAGCAAGCCCCCCGTTGAACACAGGGACTTGACTTCTAAGTAAATGTGCATCAGACTGAGCTATGAGAGGACTTCCCCGCCGAATGACTTCAAAACAGAAAACCCGCTTTAAAGTAGCTGCTGCCTCTTTCCTTTCCCTGTCAAGGTTTTCGAATCCATCCATCGAGAGCCGCTAACTTACATTTTTGTTGGGACTGGGGTGGGGGAAGTGAATCAAGAGAATGTTGGGCAGGCAGTGGTGGCTCGAGGGCAAAAACACAAATGGTCGGAAAGAACAACGAAAACGGCCTGCACAGCACACGAAGAGCAGCACGCACGCCCAGCAGTTGCTGTTGCTAGTCTCGCTCTCTCTCCCTGGCCCTGCCTCAACCCACATGGTCAGGTTGTGGGCATGCGCACAGGCCCTCCACCCCCACCCGGACTTGGAGTTCTCGCGGGTGCGCTGCTGCTGCACCTGCATGAGTGGGGGGGGGGCGGTGCCCGGAGCCAGAGAGGGGAGATGTCAGTCGTGGGCGCCAGCCTGGCAGCGCCTGATAGGGGATTTTTTTTTAAAAAAAAACACAAAACTTTTTTTTTAATTTTAAAATTTATTTGGGGGGGGCGTGGGGGGCATGGAATTGCGCCCACTTTGAGTGGCGCCTAGGGCATGTGCCCTGGCTGCCCCCCCCCCCGTGGCTACGCCTCTGCGCATGGATACTTCCACGGCTTCTTCTATTCCTATTCTTCTAGGGCTATTGTTTCTAACCTTGTTATTCTCTCTCCTGTATCTCTCAAGTTTTCCTTCTGGTATATGCGATTGCCTGGCTCAACAGTTTGGCACTGGAGTATGGGGCTCTGCCTACCAAGCTACCGGATATTGCCGGAAACTTTGAACTATACTTCCTGTCTTCCTGAGGCATGACCTCAAACACAATCCATCATATTGGATAAAATCAGACTGCGAAAAAGAACCCTTCACAGGTAAGAACAATGTTTCTTTCTGTCCAGCTACAGTGCCCACAAAGTCACTGCAAGCAAATTTAAAAGTAACTTGTAATTAGTTGGCCTTGTACCAAAGTACCAAATATGGATTTTTGATTAAAAGCATAGAAAGCCCTTTATATGAAAAAATGATTGAAACAATATAATAAACTGATTACATATGGTATCAATGAGGGGTGTGTGTGTATGTGTGTGTGTGTGTATGTAAGCCCATGCTCCTTCAGGATGACCCCTAGTTCTGGTGTTGTGAAAGATAGAGAAGAATTTCTCTCTGTCCACTCCTTCCACACTGTGCATGATTTTATAGAACTCTATCATGTCTCCCCATAGTCACCTCTTTTTCAAACTTAAAAGCCCGAGATGCTGTAGCCTTACCTCATTAAAAAAGTGTTCCAGGCCCCTACTGCTCCAGGCCTCTGATCATTTTGGTTATCCTTTTCCAGTTCTACAATGTCCTTCTTAAGGATGTCCTTCTTAAAATTCTACTTTCCCACCACCATCGTGTCTGTTCAATGTTGTCCAGTGGAGCTTTTTTGAGTGGTTTGGAGCCTACTAGGTGAGGCCCCCAAAGAGCATCAAACAGAACCCTTGGGAGCCCACCATGACCAATTTGCATTTCATTTTGTGGATAAAATTGCTAGTACCCATTTTGACTTGGATGCTAAGCTATTTGAGATACTGGAACTGGATGTTGCCACTGCCAGTGCACCATCTGGTCTTGTTATACTGGATGGTTTTCAGACTGTGTTGCCTGAGGAGATGGACAGGCTGCTTGGAAGGCTGAGACATACAACGTGTGTCCTCGACCCTTGCCCTTCATGGTTGGTGAAGGCTTCTAGGGAGAGACTGGGTCCATGGGTGCCGGGGATGGTGAATGCCTCTCTAAAGCAGGAAGTGGTGCCCCCTCACCTGAAGGTGGCAGGCATTAGGCCTCTCCTTAAAAAGCCCTCATTGGACCCAGATGACTTAAATAACTTTTGACCAGTTAAATAACTTTCAAGCAGTTTGAAACCTCCTCTTTTGGGCAAGGTGTTGGAGAGTGTTGTGGCGTCTCAGCTCCAGGCAGTTCTGGATGAATCTGATTATTTAGATCCTTTCTAGTCTGACTTCTGACCTGGATATGGGATGGAAATGGCCTTATTCACCCTGGTGGATGACTTAGGCTGAGAGATAGACAGAGGGAATGTGACTTGTTGATCCTCCTGGACCTTTCACCAGCTTTCGATACCATCCACCCTGGAATCCTTCTGGGACGTCTCTACAGGTTGGGACTTGGGGACATGGTTATACAATGGCTCTGCTCCTACCTGGAGGGTCATACTTGGAAGGTGGTGCTGGGGGATGCCTGCTCCACCCCTTGGCCTTTGGCCTATGGGGTGCCACAGGGATCTTTTGTGTCCCCCATGCTGTTTAACATGTACACGAAACCTCTGGGAGAGGTCATCTATGGGTGTGGGCTGTGGTGCCATCAGTATTCTGATGACACCCAGCTCTAACTATCTTTTAAGTCAGCAGACACGAGAGAGGCAGTGGATGCTCTGAATAGGGGCTTGGAGGCTGTTCTGGATTGGATGCGGGCAAACAAGCTGAAACTTGGTCCAGATGAGATGGAAGTGCTCTGGGTTGGTAGAACTAATCATGTAAGTAATGAAGTAAATCTGGTCTTGGACAAGGTCATACTCCCTCTGAAGGACAAAGTCCACAGCCTGAGGGTGCTTCTGGACCTGACATTGTCCTTGGAGGCACAGGTGGCAATGGTGTGCAGAAGTGCCTTTTACCAGCTGCAACCGTACTTGGAGAAGTTGGATCTGACCTCAGTCACTCCTGCTTTGGTAACACCCAGATTGGACTACTGCAATGCGCTCTATGTGAGGCTGCCCTTGAAGATGGTTCAGAAGCTTCAGCTGGTCCATATGCTGCTGCAAGGATGCTTGTGGGTCCAAGTTGCTTAATGATTGTCACAAGCATCCTAGGGTAGCTTCATTGGTTACCAGTTTGCTTCCAGGCTAGATTCAAGGTGCTGGTGTTGATCTTTGAAGCTCTACATGGCTTGGGCCAGAGTACCTGTTGGACTGCATTCTCCTATATGAACCTGCCAGGGCCCTCCACTAATCATCTTGGGCCCTGCTCATGGTCCTGCCACTAACAGAGATCTGGTTGGCTGGGACTAGAGACAGGGCCTTTTCAGTTGTGGCCCCTTGGCTTTGGAATGCCCTCCCTGAAGAACTTCACCAGGCTCCCTCCCTCATTTTTTTAAAACAAGTTAAAACATCCATAAGGGTCAAACCTTGCTCCCATTTTCTGGATTTGATTTATAGTGTTTTTGATGTTTAACAGTCTGAAATTTCTTTTTCTTGTTATATTGTTTTTGATGTCTTTTCTATGGCGATTTGCTTTTCTTTTTCAGCTTTCTTTTCATTGTTTACTTCTTAAGGATGGACTCAGCCTTCCATCCTTCCGAGGTCGGTAAAATGAGTACCCAGAATGTTGGGGGCAATATGCTAAAATCATTGTAAACCGCTTAGAGAGCTCCGGCTATAGAGCGGTATATAAATGCAAGTGCTATTGCTATTGCTATTGCTAATAAAAAAATTATTTTAGAAAATCTTTTAAAAGAGGCTTTTAAATGCTCCTTCTTTGGTTATATCTGGTAGGTTCTTTAGTTCTTAGTTTTTATAATTTTCAATTTTTAGCTTTTAAAATAATTTTTAATTTAAAACTTAATTCTGATAGTGGTTTTAGTCTTACTTTTAACTTGTTTATTTAATTTGGTTAATTTTATTACTTTTATTCTACATTGTATCTATTTTATTATTGTGAGCCACCCTGAGTATACTGGAGGAGCGGTGTATAAATACTATTTTTATATTTTTATATTATTTTTTATATTTTTGCCCCAATATGCATCACTTTACACTTGCTTACATTGAACAGGATTTGCCATTTTGTCGACCACTCACCCAGTTTGGAGAGATCCATTTGGAGCTCCTCACACTCTGTTTTGGATGTCACTACCCTAAGTGTCATCTGCAAATTTGGCCACTTTGCTGGTTACCCTAGATCATTTATGAATAAGTAAAAGAGCACTGGCTCCAGTACTGGTCACCACTTGCCAATGGGCCTTACAGTGAAGAACAATGGCCTAGATACTAAAATTTAGGTGGTATGGCAATTTAAACAATAATTCAATCTGCTCTGGAGGCTCTGCACTTGGTTTCTACCACATCTGAGGTGCAGCAGATAAGAACCTGTGAGAGGGGCCTTCTTTGTTGTGACACAATGCCCATGGAATGCTCTTCCTAGGAAGGTGTTCCTGGCATCAAGCCTGTATCCATTTTGGCACAGGTCGATTCTTTTGTATTGATTTTTATTTATTTTTTTGGCTCAGGCATTTTAGTGTGCTTGTTTTTATTGTCTTATTGTGTTTATATGCTGCTGAGTATGGTTTTTTTTACAAGCCACCCTGAGAATCGTATACCCCGCAAAGGGTGGGCTAGACTAATTATTAAAATAATTAATTAGTGGGGATTCTAACCCACCCCCACTGATAGCCTTGTGAGACAGAGGTCTGGCACAGCACAGTTTGCACTTGCACTGCACTTGTTTCAAAAACCATGATGCAACATGTGTATGAAAGAAAAACCTCATTTCCATTTGGGAAAGTAAGGAATTCAGATTCTTTCCTCAATTTGAAAAGTCATCCATTGATATGAAAAAGGCCAAGAATATAAATAGTTGAAATATGACAACATGTTTTGTTCAGTACTGTGCAATGGCAGCTCAAGGGTCAGGGTGCCGCAGGCAAAGCCCACCAGGGCACCTCCCTGCTCTCCCCTTTTACCTGCCCAGGTGCCTACCACCCGGGCACCTTCTTAGCCATAGCAAGCTGTGGGCAGGAGGATGGGTGCCAGGCAGGTTATGGGGAGTATGCACCTGCCCTCCCCACCACTTCTTCTACCTACACCTTTGTGGTGGCAGTGAAGAGGGCAGGTGATGGGGAATGTCTGCCCACTTGCCCACCCTTTTTCTGCTGCTGCCTCTGTCTCTGTCTAGCAGTGGTGAGGAGGGCAGGTAGGCAGGTGAGTGGGTGCTCCCCATCACCTGCCCACCCTCCTCGCTGGGGAGGGCACAGCCCAGCACAGCCCAGCACCCGCCCTCCTGCCCTCTGCCTGTTGTGGCCAGGAGGGTGAACGGACACCTGTGGGTAGGGGGCAGGGGGCCATGACCGTGGGTCCCCCATGTCCCAGGCTGTAGCCAGCCATTCTGGCTTTGCAACATCTGCACCCTAAGTGAGTACTAAGCCAGTACTCTTTAATGGGCAGGCCAACCCTGGCACTCGACCTCCTGCTTTGAAAAACAGAGGCCTGTTCGGTTCCAAACAGGGATGGCTTTTCCATTAGACCAAATGAGGTGAAGGCTTCAGCCAGCAAGTTGGCAAAGAGGCACCTTTTAATATGGTGATTCTCTTTATTTAGCAGGGGGAGAGTAATTGGCCCTATCCACCCGCAGCACAGTACCTCCAGTGACAGTTGCTGGTGTCTCTATTATATTTCTTTTTAGATTGTGAGCCCTTTGGGGACACGGATCCATCTTATTTATTTGTTATTTCTCTGTGTAAATTGCCCTGAGCCATTTTTGGAAGGGCAGTATAGAAATCTAATAAATAAATAAGTATTCATGATAATGATAGAAATGAGCACATATATAGTCACATTAGTAGTGCAAAATTTGTGCAAGTTGCATCATGATTAATACAAATAATAATGCAGTGGGCTTGCTCTTGTGTAACACAATGCACAAATTGCAAAGCTAGACTGATGTACTCTTCCACAATATAGCAGCGATTGTGTGGTATTGTAACACTGCTTAGCATTGCTATATAGACTTTGAACTTTAAAGTGCCCTACAAACAATAATCCATTAAACTTTATAAATTGCAATATTATTCTTCATATTGTTCTGATGGATCAGAATGGACAGATTGAAAAGGTTAATGATTTTATCAAGGTTGTAAGATACCACATCAGCCAGAAAAACATTTGGAAGTACAAGGTGCACTTCAAAACTTGTAAAAGTCATGCTCATTACTTAAAGTACTTGGAAACTTGGTTCTGTCAGTGCTCAGAGTCTCTTGAGGTTCATAGTCATAACTCTTCCTTCTTGACTCAGCACACAATATGCTGGGTGCTTTCTGCTTCAACAATTGCCAACCAACATGGTTGCTTGGAACACAGCACTAGAGTAGGGAACATCATAATTAGGGGCCATTATTCTACCATTAACATAGCTTAAAATTATCTAAAAAAGAAGAGGAAGATTCTAATGTATTCTACAGTTGACTAATGGACTTCAAGGGCTGTGGCTATAGTAGAAGGTAGGAAGGTAGGAAGATCTCTCATTCAAATGGTTTGGCATAGCACCCACTATTGACACCACTTCCCAACTAAATGCAAACAATTATTATGCTAACAGAAGCTCCAGTCCATTGTTTGGATTTCTTGGTCTTGTTTCACGTGGTTCTGGACAGGAAGGGACTTGTTGAGGCTATTCTCATGAGCAGTACAGGCTGGGCTAGGCTGCTCAAGAATGAAGAATGATGAACACACACGTGTGCTGATCAAGTTTGACCTCATCATTTAACATATGTGCACCATTCACGAGTGATACGTATTTTGCATTTAGTTGTCCATGTCCAGTGGAAAAGTAAACTGTAAACTAATCCTTAGGCTTGTTACTACAGTTAAAGGCCCCCTAATCTAGTATTTTACCTTTTAGTAAGAAAATAGGGCTAGTTCCATGAATATCCACATCAGTCTTTTAGAATAGTGGTATTTTATGCTGTCACATTGGCCACTAAAACCCATTTATGAAAATGAAACACAGTACTAAACAAATGAACTTATTGGGTTAAATAAAATTTAATTGACCTCTTCCCTCTACCTCCTGCCCTCTCTATTATTGGTTTCATTAAATCATGTGTCTAAAATGCCAAAGAAAATGAGAAAGAAAACTCTGAGAGCGCTGCAGAGCCATCATACCATTTATCCTTTTATTTAATACCAATTTCTGCAATCTTCTTTTTTTAACTGTGTGCCTGATAATGCTCAATCTCATTAAATGATCAGAAACACCCGGGATTCATTTATGCTTTGTGCTGCAAAATTAAAGTTTCTTTAATAAAAAATACTGAACAGTTCAATTAAATGGAAGTTTGCATGCTCTAGTACTGCACTCTAGAGAGGATGGAGATGTCCTTTTTAAAAACAAGAATGGGTTTTCCTCCTTAACATATCCTTTTGCACAGCTACAACTTTATTTAACGTGTGTGTGTGTGTCTGTGTGTCTGTGTGTGTGTGGTGGCGATGATATACACATTCTCCCTTACTCTTGACAAGATTTTAAAGACCTCTTTTAATGCGTAAATAAGTAATAACAAATAAAACCAAGATCTTACAAACTTGAGCAAATATGTTTCAATGCTGAAATATCATTGTCAATGCTTTCAGTGCAAACAGCATTGACAATGATGTTTTAGCATTGAAACATATTTGCTCAAGTTTGTAAGATCTTGGTTTTGTTTGTTTTTACTTACACATTAAAATATTGTGTGTATACACACACGCACACATTGGAGACTGAACAGCACTGAATTGTGTTTAATGTGCACAGGTTTCTGTGCAACTCACTGTAGTGGATTTCAGAGCTTCTGCTCAACCCGGCACTTACCATTACTGAACGCCATTGCTTTCATCGTGCTCCTGCCAATTAATTCATATCCAAATCCATGTTAGTGATGCACAACTTTAGATGGACAAAATGTTGCTACTTTCTCCTTGTGGATGCTTCCCATGGCATTAAAGTGCCAAACATGAGCCAGAGATTGGATGCGATGTTAGACTGGCCCCACTCACTATGGAGTTACTGTAGGAACATGTAATCCCTCTCTCCCTCTGAGCACACCATTCCACTTCATATAGTCATGAGGAACTGAAACAACAGGCTCCAGTGAAGTTGTTAGCATCTGCTGACTTGATGTGGAAGCCACACCACAGAAATGTTTCCTCTATGCTTTGGATCTCAGCACCAGAGCTACCTGCCAAGGCTCGTGCCTCAGCCAGGAGCCCACTGCCCACCCATTGAATTCTGATCTCGTTGCTCTTCCTTCTTGCAATTGCCTATTCATCTCCCGCCAAATGATCAAGTAATGACAGAAGTAAGGAGAAGAAAGAGAAGCTTCTGCTCGCCTTCCCTCTCAGCTGCTGGCTCAGATTGGGCTGAGGCAGGTAACCATGACAATAGTGAGGAAGAGGTGGGCACACTCAATGAAGGAATCCCACTGATGGCATCTTGCCCAAGAGCACTTTGAGTATGCATTCAGTACCAGGGCCTCACATGATCTGGCATCCAAAAGAAGCTATTTAATACGGCTAGAATTAAGGAGCCAGTAGCATACAGATTAAACCCCCCAACACATAACTATTGGAGTATGCAACAATCACTTTAAGTATGGTAATTTAGTTCTAACCAGCTCAAGTTTACAAAGAACCACACTCACCAGTATGTCATGAGCACTTCTACATTTTTTACTCTGAAAAAAATTATATTCAATGTTTTAATACAATTTTTTGAAAAAATATTCTCCTCACTTTATTTTAAAAACTGATTGTTTATTAACAGAGAGGCAATAGGTTACAAACTGGAGTAAAAAGATCCAGGGAAGAACAGCAAACAGCAATGGTATATATCATGGGTCACTGCAATTTGATGCCACCATTTCATAGGCCTACTTCTCACTGAGGTTGTAACCCTGTGTCTGAGCTGGGCCACTTCAGACTGTAGGTGACCTTATATGACTAAATTCAAATAACATACAAAAAATTTTCTATTCATCAGAGAGAAAAAGGAAAGGAAAGGTTGTGCCGTTGAGTTGGTGTTGACTCCTGGCGACCACAGAGCCATGTGGTTTAAACCTGGGTTAAAATTCTCCCTGATATACCAGCTTTCTATATGCATTGAAACTTTTTATGTGGAGCTTTCAATTATGTGAGCCTTATCTTCAGTCTGGAGAGGTATAGTCCAGGTACAGGTCTACCGCCTCAGTGAGAACTAAGCCACAGGTACCTGTAAAGGAAACAAGCAGCAACGAGTGGTTACTACTGCTTCAGTGCTTCTGAATTTGTGTATGTCTTACCAGCAATTCTGAATCTTGAGCCTGTCTGACAAGCTTGGGCACATGTGGAAATGACCAAAAACATATGAACAAACAAAAGCTCAGGGCAAATGAAGAAGACAAAATGGAGACAGATTTCAGAATGACAGGATATTTATAGAAGGGCCCTGTCAGGAATATAGTGAGTTTCCACAGGTCAGTCTAGAACTACATTATTTACAGTCTTTGCATTAACATATGCCCAAAGAAAACAGGCACTTCTAGATTTGCCTGGACCCATCTAAATGTGTCCATATTTTAGGAGTGGTATGTAACATATGTCTTTTTGAACTCTGGCTTCCAAAATACAAATGGGCATTAGCTCCCTGTAAGAAATTCAGTTATTTTACACTATACATCTATAGACAAATAAGCATTCAACCAAACTATATCTTCTAAATTCCTTCAAATAACACCATAAAAGTTTTTCCCCTTCCCCTGATGTGTGATATCCTTATAGGCTTTTTCCTTTTTCTTTGTCAAATCTATACTCTGAACAGGATGAAATGAACCTCTTGGTGTATTATCGTCCCTTTGACATTATGGAAAACACTCAAAGGATACTTAAATAACTATTCCTTAAGAAATAAAAAAGTTAAAAAAATGGGGATGTACATTTCACGTATATAACAGTGGAAAAATATGTACTAAATCAACTGTAGATTTCTAACTGGCCCCAATTCAAAGCAGTAGGTATCAGTTGAATGAGGACAATGTAATAGCATCTTTGGGCTGGTTCAAATGAACAACGGCCCCTACATGTGTTAATGTCAAGATGGCAATGAGAACAAACCTAGCCCAGTGTCAATCAAGGTCATGTGGACATGATCTTGGCACATCACATGTGAGGGTTGTTTGTCGGAATCGCCATATACATATGCTACAAAACCGTGTTTAAACAGGGTTTTGTAGCACCAGTAGAGGGGTGATTCTGACAAACAACTCTCACATGCGATTATAGAACATACTGAGATTGTGTCAGCATGTCTTTGAGTGACGTTGGGTTGAGTTCTCACTGCAGGCTGGATATTAACGCATGCATGGGCCATTGCTCCCATACACTGAACCATCCCTTTGAAATCTGGTTAAAAGGCAACAACTGAAGTTAAATGCCTGGTCTCTAATGAGCTACAATGTGATTGATTCTCATTTGTGATAGACATATACTGTTTTACCCAGAGAGAGAGGGTAATTGATTTAACACAGGTTAGTTACAACAGCAATACAATTAAATTGAATGGTTATGCTTGTGGAAATGTGGAGGAAACCAAGCACATTCATTGAAATGAATGGAGCTGGGTAAGGGCTGGAACAGTGGTGTCAGTGTTTCTGCCTTTGTCAGCTTTCAACAGAAGAAGAATTAGACTCAAGAAACAGCAAATGCTACATGATCAAATGAGGCTGTGAAACACAGCAATGCAGCAAGTTGATAATTTAAGAAATCAGATCAGATTTAACAACTAAACTTTTCATTAAGCAAAATGTGTGTGTGTGTGTGTGTGTGTGTGTGTGTGTGTGTGTGTGTGTACATGCAAGTGTACACACTAGTTGATAATTCTTAGGAACACTAATTCCTCTGGAGCCAATAACATTTTAGCAAGAACTTCAGCCTGAAAAATTACAGAAAAGTGGAATATTGTAACACATACAAAAAAAATATTGTTGTAACAGCTTAAAAACTAACACATTTATTGTGGCATAAGTTTTTGTCATGCATCTGATAAAGAAGACTGGCCCCAAAGCTTATGCCACTGTACAGTTGTTAGTTTTTAAGGTGCCAGAGGAATTTTTTGTAGAGTTATCTTAGCTCAACTCATAGCTAAATTGATAGAACACTATAATTTCCTGGGAACTAATACACTAATAAGAATATTATTTTAAAGGATGCAAAGCAAGAAATAATAGGAAAAACACAATTGTAAGGTTATGAAGCATGTTGTTTGTATCACATTTGCTAAACCTAGCTGTTTTGTGTCTGTTGACTGTGAACTCTCCCACTCCCTCTCATTGACTGAATTGTTGTGATATCATAATTTCATAAATGTCCAGTCAATCATACAAAACTGACAATCAGAACAGGAAGTGAAAAGCTGGGAGGGAAAACTTTAGGTAGGGTAGTGCTGTATGTAGGGTAGGAGCTATATGCTGCTGTTGGGAAGCAGAGACAATGGCAGGAGTCTATCAAGTCAAGCAGGAAGACTGGGATCTGGACAGTTGAATGAAAAGAGGGCCCATGGAGATATGGAAGGCCAAAAGAAGCAAAGTTGAACTATGGAGAAAAAGGGCAATAGGCTGAGGAGCCAGGACTGGAGGAAAGGGTAAGAGGGACAAAAAAACAGAAGCCAGAAAGAAGAAGGTTGGAAGAAGCACAATATTGAGGAAAGTTGTGGATCAAGCCTCACTGGAGAAAGCCTCTCACAGGGTTGAGGGACAGCAAGTGCTATATGCTCTGAGCAAAAAGGAAGTGGACAAGGAATTGGTATTGAGAATCTGAGAAAATATGGGCCAAGGAGGCAGCGATGAAGGCCTGTATGTCATCTATTTATTTCAATTAATTGGGCAAATCTTGGGATGCAGATCTCTAGATATTATACAAATTGATTCTAAAATTAGGAACAGAGCACATAGATAAAGTTATGAAGAATATGTATACCATATACACCTGGGCAATTTTATTTTATTTTTTGGCCTACATTTTTACATCAAGAACCAAACTAAGTGGTTTGCTTTCAAAATGTTTATCATGATAATAGCTAAGCTTAGGGGCAGCCCACTGTAGACTGGGAATTTTTCCATTTATGCATCTTTATTTGGTAGAACGTTACAGAAAGGAAAAGCAATTGCATTGTTATAGCCAGGACTGCTGGTATAAGGACTTCTGGGGCAGGACAATATGGGAAGAAAAAGGAGACTTTTGGCAGTGGCAAAGTCTTAAATGTTAAGAGTCCCGAGAACAGCAAGAAGTTACTATAGCTTAGTAACTTCATACCTGCAACTAATCCATCTCCTTTTCATATGGTACACTGTGGTAACATGTGAGATGTTTCTCCACAGTGAGATCTCATGACAATGTGATATATACTAGAATGCCAGAAACACATAATTGGGGCCAGTTGCAACAGCCCTTCCCATCCAATTGTATTTGGTTGTGAGAGCGATAATGCGGTGGAAAGGAGCCGTGAAATTGTCCCTGCCCATATTTTTCAGGCATGCATTAGAGCACCATTGCATCTTGTCATGTGGAAGCAGTTCCAACACCGCTAACAGAATGCACAATTAGGGCATCAGTGACTAATAATCTGGCATCATTCCTGCATGGTGTTCAGATAGTGGGACTATCAAGGCATCATCTCCTCTAATTTCTTTTTAAAAGAAAACAAACTTAAAATGACCTCTTTAATGCAGAAAAGACATTAAAAGATATTAAAATAACTTACAGTTTTCCCCTACAAAACATGTAAGCTAAAACAATCAAGCAAACATTTCAGTGTAATACAGCATCCTCAGTGGCCATTTAGTATGCCAGCTGAAGGTACTTAAACTCAGAATCTGAGAACCGAACGCAGCAAAGAGATCATAGATAACACATGCGGGAGGAGAGAGCAGACCTTTTGCAGAGAAGATATTAAGCTTCTGTACTGAAGTGACTTCAGCTGGCATGCTAAAATGGAGCACTGAGGATGGTGTATTACACCAAAACATTTGCTTGGTTTTGTTTTGGCTTACATGTTTTGTGGAGAAATCTGTATGTTGTTTTAATATCTTTTAATATCTTTTATGCATTAAAGAGATAATTTGAAGTTTGTCTTTGGAGCAGTGCAATGTGTATTTCATTGCTGGTATATTGTCTTATTAAAGAAAATATTAAACTTTGTTCACTTGTTGTGGTTACATTTTTTTTTAATAGAAATATACATGAAAGGCTGTCACTACTAGAACCTGCCTGCAGATATACTGAAAAAGAGGTGGTACAACACATAGGCATGCTTTGCTCAGAGTTAATCTTTGGCTTTCTTAGACAGTGGAACCTTGTTTAGTTTAGCCACTAACAACCAGTCAACACAAGTTACAACCAGTCATTTAGAGCCTAAAAAGTAACTCTGTGTTCTGCATCAGCTTCAGTATTCATGAGAAAGCAATACAAGTTGACTTGTCGCATGAAAGTAATGAAAGGGATAACAATTCATGGAGTTAAGGGTCTCCCCCCGCCCAACTACAACACTGAACCTGGCCAACAATTAGTGAAAATAACATTTTCAATATTAGTTATTTGAACTGATTACTAGACAGTAATTCAATGCAAAGCTAAATCAGCTTAAGTCAATTAATTTCAATGGCTGACATTCTGCACAGCATACTGTAGGCAGTTCTGCACTGCCCGCACTGCTGCAGAAGTCTAAAATAATGCCAGCGCTTGTGTTCCTGTGAAAAGACATAAAATTGCACAGGCATGCTTGTGCGATGCTATGGTTATGGGAAATAATGGCTGTAGCACCACGCTGTGCAATTTTATTGACTGGCACAAGAGCGCTGTTGTGCAACAGCAACAGCATAATTTTAGATACCCACAGCGGCACAGGTAGTGCAAAACCACCTATGCTGCATGGAATGTATGCTGCATGGCATGACAGCCAATGGTTTTAAGCAGACTTAACTCTGTGCTGTATTTCAGCCCAGATATTTAGAGCAAAACATTACAGTCGATCATGTACTTTGCACAATGCTCCTGAAAAACAGATCTTTAGAGGAAAGGACTGGAAGTGGGCAGGGAGGAACAATGAATGCATTACAGTTTTTCCTATTCAAAACCCATGTTCAGGATGCACATTCAACTTCCATTCTAGAAAGTCACAGCAGAACAGCTGGAAACTACCAACAATGAAATTGGTTACAATATCTAGTTCACTGTTACATAAAATGCATTTACGGTATAATAGCTAAGGAATACGTGTCATTTAAAGAGGCCTCCTATAGCAATCAACGAGAATGAACATATGCAGCTTAATAGGTTTCAAATCCATTTGCATGTTCTTAGAGTGCAACAGCTTCTTTTGTCCGTCGAGAGCCCCTGGCTTAGCAAGAAAGTCAGACTGTCACATTGTTATTAAGCTAAAAGTAAATCAGAAGAAGTACTCCTTTTGATTTTCGTTGACTGTGTTTTGCACGCTGAGCTCACTTTTCAAGGCAGTCTCAGCACTGTCCTCATTTTCTGATCCTTTCACCTCCTTTTTTTCATATACACTTTTCTTTTTATAAATCCGTACAGCTATGCCGGCAATGCAAAGCAAAATGAATATCACAACGGCTATCACACCTGTGGGAGAGAGCAGAAAAGAAGAAAGTGAACAATTATGTTATACAAGTAATACAATGAAGGATAACTTTTAATCATTTCTGCAGCCCTGCTTAATGCATGAAGGGCTTCACAATTCCTTTATACTCATAACAGGACTGTGAAGTAGGTGAAGCTGAAGGATAGAATTTGCCCAAGGCCAAACAGTGAACTTCATGAGCAAGAATTTGAATTGGGACCGTTGCCTCCAAATCCAGTTCTGTCAATTGAGTCCTACTGATTCAGTGCGGGGCCATTTCTTATAACCCAGAGCAGACAACGTTTTATTCAAAACTCAGCTCTGAGGCCCATGGATGGGTCCATGGATGGATATGGGGAAAAAAGTTTAGTCTTGAGAACAATAGTGTTTCACAGCTAGTTGGTGAGACCACAAATTTTATTCCGTAGAATAGATGTAGTAGTTGTAAAATGGCCACAGCAAAGATAATGTAATTGTCTTGTGCAGATCATAGTAAAGTTAGATGGCTGGACTAAAAGCTAGCTATACACCTCTTTTTTGAAGCTAGGACTTCTTGCCCTAATTGGCTACAACAGGAATTGAGGGGATTAGGCACAGGGCATCCAGGATATTTACGATGGATATTTAGGATTAGTGTGGAAGCCATTGATCTGCAAGGATAAGGGAGACCCGATGATGAAGCATCAAGGTCCAGAGAAATAGCATTGAGAAAAACATTAAAGTATCAGGCAAATTAAGCACCTAAGTGAGTTCAGCAACAAATGAGGAGGCTTGGATCATAATTATCTTCTCCATCACTCAAAACAAATCTAAACAGGTTGGCTTAATTTTAAAAACACCAAAACTAAAAATCACCCAAACTTTATAAGACAGAAACCAGTTATAAAGGTTGAAAGCCAGCATGGGAGTGGGTAACTGCTAATGTTTTCCACTGAGTTCCACAAGTATGACTATTATGCTTGTTTAATGTTCCAGTACTGTGAAAGGAGAGGCATTTCTATTTAGCTACTTTCTGCACACCAGGCATACCTCTATAAACCTCTATTATGTCTCCCTCTTAGTTGTCTAAAGTCCAAATGCATTAGCCATTCCTCATAAGATGATGCTCCAACCCTTTGATCATTATGGTTGCCCCTTTTCTAGTTCTAAAATATCCTTATTGAAATGGGGTGACCAAAACTGTAAATAATATTCTGAACATGGTAGTACTATAAAGGCATTATGATACTGGATACATAATAATCAGTTCCTTTCCTAATAATTCCTAGCACAGAATTTCTCCATGCAAATGGGTCTCTAATTTCCTGGCTCCCAATAATTGAATGTTACATTGATCACTTTCCAACCATCCAGTAAAGAAGGCAGATTTTAATGAAAAGTTGTATATTTTATTAGAACATCCAACATTTTCACATTTGAGCTCCTTAAGGATTCTGAGGTGTATGATGTTAGGTGACTTTATAATTTGTCTTCATCTCTTGCTTTCTCTTTTTGACTTAATTTTTCAGATATCTTCCCTTTAAGATGTCCTCCTGCCCTTGAGTACTGCTCAGTATCCTCCTCAGTCAGTGAAGACCAAGAATTCATTCTGTTTCTCTGCAAACTCCTCATCTTGCTCCAGTTCTTTCACTTGTTGTGGGGGGTGGGGGTTTGGGGAGTTGCCTTCACACATTGCTTGTGAGCTTTCCAGAAGTACCTACTGGCCACAGTTGGAAAATGGATGCTGGACTACATATCCCCCTGTAGAAAAAGGGGGGTATCTGGACTAGATATCCCCCTTGAGAAAAGGTCCAGCAGGGCTTTTCTTATGTCCTTATTTTATCTGTACAGCAGAAAATATCTACAATTTAGTTCTGTAATGGAAAGAAATTGCCTACCTTTCAAGCAAAAGAGCACAAGGCATTGCTCAACTGTTGTTCAAGTCACTTCAAAGCAGTGATTAATGCAGATAATAAGCCCTTAATGAGGTGCCTAATGACTAGAGGATGCCATCATTTCAGCAGTAGAAGCTGTATAGGTGAGCACATGGTCTTGTTTTAGCAAAGTATTCTCTTCACCTTTTTCAATTCTAAATGCTCAGCCCTCAGTAGGAATTGGTAGTTTTTTATTCCATTAAATTCCTCAATTTGTCACTTATCTGCGTAGTCTCCAGTGACCTCACCAAAGAAACCTATTCAGAAGTTAACCAGAGGTTATCAAGTATACAAGCTGGTTTCTTTCTTTTCTCTCCCCTTAAAAAAAAACAACAAAAAAAACCTTAATGGAAATTGGATGGTTGAATTATGCTGCAGATAAACCATTTGCAGTGGGGAAGAATGCTTTTTCTCCATCCTTGGGCCCAAGGGAAAATAATGCCATCAGAAAACTCTGAGTCTCATAGAATAACTCCTTTAAAATAATCATTGAAGCTTTCTTGCTTGTGCATGTGTCAAACCAAAATCCCCTTGAGAACTCTTGAGTCCCCAAACACATATTGTTCACACATTCTTGATTTGTCTTCATTCTTTCTGAACAGATAAAAATAGTAGGTTCCCAAAGTTTCAAGGAATGTAATCTGACTAGGTTTCATGATTCCCAATCTGGAATCTCATCTTCAGGGCTGAGTTTATGTTTACAGTGTCCTGATCATCATCATCTTACCACTACTTAAACATTACTATTTTGATTCAAACAATTGAACATCAGTAGATAACCAAAGTATTCTCGGTTTATTGGTTTTCTGAAACACGGAATCACTTTTCAGATATTAAGTTAATACATGAAGGGGATAGAAGCTGGGAACACACCCAGAGCACATTTGCACGATCAGCAAAAAGCGGGCTAAGTGAGCCTGGCCCGCTTTTTGCTGATCGTCTGCTGCTACGGGAGCCACGTGGCTCCCGGAAGCAAACCCTACTAATTCCTCTTCCCATTAGCTGAGGTTAGTGGAGCGAGCGCTCTGCTAACCCCATCTTTTTTATCGTGTATTGCCACAGTGCAGCTCTGTGCCATGGCAACACATGAGGAGACCCCTGCCGGGAGGCTGAAACAGGCCTCCCAACCCTGGGAGTCTCTCCAGGATGCCCCGCGCTCTGGCACGGGGCACCCCAGAACTTCCGGGGGCTGAGCAGCCCTCAATCCCCACAGCGCCTGCCAGCTCTGTGACAGAGCCAGCAGTTGTGTGGGTGGCTGATCTGGCCGTTGAGGGCTTCCCTTCCGATCATCTGCAGGAAGAGCGGATTAAGCCCGCTCTCCCCACAAACCCTCTAAAGGCAAGTCTCACTGATCATGAGACTTGCCTCCCACTGTCCCTGCTCCTGACTTCAGTGCATCATTCTGATTGTATGTACAGAGTACTTAGATTTTGCTGAGTTCCAGTCAGATAGCCTTTCCAACAAGAAGTTGTACTCAATTCATTCAGTGAAGTATTTGAAAAGGGTTATTCTCAGTGCGATTACAGGGGGTGTGAATTAAATAAGTCTCAGAATCTAGGTGTTATCTACAAACAATTCTTCAAGACAATTCTTCAAGACAAATGGGGAGAGCTGGTCTTGTGGTAGCAAGCATGAATTGCCCCTTTACTAAGCAGGGTCTACCTTGGTTTGCATTTCAATGGGAGGCATGTGTGAGCACTGTAAGATAGTCCCCTTAAGGGATGGGGCCACTCTGAGAAGAGCATCTGCATGCTTGCATGCAGAAGTTTCCAAGTTCCATCCCTGGCATTTCCAAGAGGAGAGCTGGTCTTGTGGTAGCAAGTGTGACTTGTCCCCTTAGCTAAGCAGGGTCCACCCTAGTTGCATATGAATGGGGGACTTGATGTGTAAGCACTGTAAGACATTCCTCTGAGGGGATGGAGCTGCTCTGGGAAGATTATCTAGGTCCCAAGTTCCTTCCCTAGCATCTCCAAGATAGGGCTAAGAGAGATTCCTGCCTGCAATCTTAGAGAAGCTGCTGCCAGTCTGTGTAGACAATACTGAGCTAGATAAACCAATGGTTTGACTCAGTATATGGCAGCTTCCTATGTTCCTATGAGTAATGGATTCAAATAATAGTTTTCAGTCCAACTAGTGTTGCTGAATTGTGGCCCACCCAGACCTAAAAATAACTGGATTCCATGAATTGAAATGAATTGGGATTATATGGTTTCTGGACCAGGCAGGTAATTTAAACTGACCACTTTAAATCATGTATAACTTGGATGTTTTCTAAGTATGCTCATTTGATGCCTATTTTAAAAGGAAGGAAGTGACTGAAGAGGCTGTAAGTGGGTTTCTAGAAGGTTTGGGAGTGAATAGAGTGAATAGGGTCACCAGGGTGACTCTTAAAGGCTTAGGTGGTAAAACTGCCCCCCTTTTTTTTCTTGTCACAGCAAAAAAATAATAAAAAATATCCTGTTTGGAACTCAAACACTTAGTTTTTTACATTTATGTTATACCAGAGAGTGGGTGAAACTTGTAAACAGCAAGCTTGTCTTGTAAGCATCACTTATTCCACTTATCTCAGTTAGTGTGGTAAAGATTAAAAGGACTGTTTCACAGAACTCTCCACCTCAGGCAGGGAGAAAAACACTGTGCCAAAAGCAAGTCCCACCTATATAACTGGATGATCCAATCCTGGGCTCTGTCCTGTTTTCAATGCAAACTCTATGGTGGGGGGGGGGCACCACATTGCAATTCAGACAATCATCTAATCACATGATAGTGACTACCCTACATTCTAAACCTACCTTGCATCTAGTATTTAAATCCGGGGTAGAGAGTGTATGGTTTCCCATTCAGATGATCATTTGTACATGGGTAGAAGGATCTAATCATGCATTGAAAGTATCATCTGAACTGGTATATCTGATTTCAAGGAAATATGATTCCCAGTGCCTGTCTGCATCAAAATGTAAGAAGCATGACAAACATGCACATTTTGTCAACAAGGTATTGGACTTGACTGTGAGGACTGCATTTTTCTGCTCAGCCAAGAAATTCCCTGTGAGATCTCTAGTCTAATATATAAGGCAGTTGTGAGAATGGACATGCTAAGTAACAAATGCAAACATGTATACTTTTGCTACAGAAATGATACATAATCATGATACAGAGCTGGTTGATGGTATCTTTAAAAAGTGATCCCCAGTAGTACCACCAGTACTTGCAAGCTGCCGTGAGCACTGGCGCCCTGCCCAGCAGTCCTCATGGCAGCTGCCATGGCTCCAGCACTCACTTGGCTTCTCAGCATGCATGGAGGCCATTTGCGTGGTCAGCACTGTGTTGCTGACCATGCAAATGGCCTCCATGCATGCGCACAGGCTGGCTGAATGTTGGAGCCACAGCAGCCACCACACGGGATGCTGGACAGAGTGTGGGGGGGGATGCTTGCAGTGGCTTGCAGATACTGGTGGTATTGCCGGTGATCACTATGTAAAGGTACCTCTCACCACCACCCCAGCACCACCCTCACTGGCTGCTACTGGAACTGAACTTTTCCTACAAACACTGAGAACTACTTTGCATGTTAGAGGGTTGTTAATGTTGGGGGTGTTGTTGTTGTTTTTGCACCACACTTTGACGACAGCAGTTATGTAAAATTTGAAAGGCACTGCCATATCTGAAAACAGTTCATAAACATGCATTCAGGAGCTATGACCAATCATGGCTCTCTGGAGCATGTATACAGGATATTTGCAGACTTGTGGATCTCCTTTAATGTTCCAGAAAAGACGGGTTGCAGTGCAGGCATAGGGAACTATTTTTCACTGTAGCCTGTGGAGCACCCTCCACAGAATTTGCTGGTGTTATTGCTTCTTTTATCAATTTCCTTAGTTCTTAAGGCATGGATGTGCATGCTTTTGCTTGAACATTCACTCACTTTTCCTTCAGCACTGAAAGAATCAAAGTTACTTTTAAATGGCACCATCTGGTTTGCTATAGTCCCTATTACCTCCAATAATTGCAGAGTCACTCCTTATTGCATTAGCTAAAGGCTCTCCCTCATCTATCGGTCCCGAATGATCTGCAGCAGAAACAAAAAGGAAAATGACAGACAAGCAGACAGGAGAGTTCTCTATATATCCATGTACACACAGTTAAGATCTACGTACTGTATGTCATTACATACAGTTATAAATAAGGAGTACATAAGGTAGAGTATCCGCTCAAGGCTACCAAGAGCAAGGATCTTATTAAATCATGCTGTGTATCACTCAACAAAACAAAGAAAACGTTTAGAGGAAAAAGACAGGGGTCGCAGCAGGGAGGGAACAGACAAACCCAGCACTTTTGCCTGCTATCCTTGAAGTGTACTGCTGAATAATTTTACAGCAATGCTGAAATTGTGAACCCTTTTCTAGCATTCTGTTTTAGACTAATGATTGCCATATGCTTGCTACCTGCAAGTGAATGGGTTGTTTCACTTGATGTTTCACTTCCTGTTAAAGTGCCACAGTTGGATTCAATAAAATGTCCTTTTACAGTGACTGGGGCAGAGCTGGAATGGTGCAGTGCAGCCTTCAAAGGAGCAATATGGTTGAACTGAACTGAAGAGAGACATCCAATAAATCCCTGAGAGCTTGCCTTCATGGTATCCGAGTCCATATCACTATTTTCTGCTAATCAAAAGAAACAGAAGCCAATTAATCATTGTGCAAATGTACAAAACAAAGAGACAGAAGAATAATTGAATAATTAACCTGTATTCCTCTGAGTTTATGTGCGCTATGGAAACATGCAAATTTGCGATCAGACACTTCTGTGTTTGCCTTTAATGAAAATATAGTCATATATATTCCAAACTTTAAAAAATATTAAGAACAACTACTAGACTTCTAAAGGAGACCATTTTAATTAGCTATAGCAAGTTACAAAGCAAATATATACAACTCGGCTCAGTCGCTTAAGTTCATTCATATCTATTCTTCATAAAATGAATCATTCGGGGGAAACAATCCTGGCTTACATACTGTTCAGCAAGCTGTGAATACAAGAGGGATCTATGCTTGCTCCTTCTGAGCCATTCACCAGCCCATTGGCACTGCTAGCAATGGTGGGGGCTCCTCCGTGTCACTGATGCATTGCATCATCACAGCTGTGACCTACACCCATCATGCCCAATGTTTTGCAGCTCACATTGCAGCTGTGATGACACAATGAGCCCATTCTCACGATTGGAAGGCGGGGAGGAAGCCGCGGAGAGCTTACTTCCCCTGCAGACAATCCCATCCATGTTGCTGGGCAGCTGGATCGGCTGCCCAGATGGGTGGTAGCAGGGAAGGAGCAGGGAGCTTTGGGGGCCGGGAGATCCCTGAAGCTTCAAGAATGCACTGCACAAGTGCATGATGCATAGCTTCCCAATATCATTGGGAGGCTATTTGTGTTTGGGGCCCAACACACAAGCATTTAGCCCGCTTTTGGGGTACCCTCGCATCAAAAACCTGGCCTACGTAGCAGGGTCCCTAAGCAGGCTTCCTGTTGCGCTGTCACCAGGAGCCACATGGCTCCCAGCAATATAAACATGCAACAAAAATTAGGCTGGGCTACCTTAGCCCAGTTTTTGGTGCGCATGTGAATAGCTTTCATGTGTCGATAGCACAGAGGAGCCCCCGCCATTGCTACAGCGCCAACAGGCTGTTGAGTGGCTTGGAAGCAGCAAGAGCAGATTCCTCTTGGATCTGCAGCTTGTTGAGAAGCATGCAGGCTTCTAATACTAAAAATGTACACCAGTATACAGCATTCCTCATAAGCTATCAATGTAAGCTCAAATCCAGTTCTTTAGAGGCTTCACATTCTACAAACATTTCTACCAGTGTTGCTGAAATTCTAGATTTTAATTGTTCTTCAGTCACATATATTCAGTCACATACACAATTGTTTACCCGATAAAGAGGGAGGGAGGTTTAATTGTGCTCTAGATACTTTTCTCCATTTTGAATTGTTAGAAAACTGTGTGGATAAAGTTACTCTATCTAAGTGTAAGGCATATAATATTCACTGCACAAGAGATAAGCCTGCAGAAGCCACATTTCCTTGCAAGATAATGGGAAACATCATTTCATAAAGTCAAATCTATTTCATACTTTGTAACCTGTCACTATATCAAGTCTTACAAATATTATGGAATATTTCTGAACCTAAGCCTTTCTGATGATAGTAATCACTGCTATTGTTTTAGAAAACACCTGTGTGCTAAAATGCTCCTATCTACAGGATAACAGCACAGAGAGCTCAATTTTAACCTGTCAAATGAAGATAATATTGGTTATAGCTAAATGTCAGCCTCTTTATCAGTCATTCGATGCATGATTCCAAACAAAGGTTCACATTATACTGGAAGTTTGTTAGATACATACATACATCATTAAGGAAGTAGTATTGAGCCCTTATAGAATCCATATATCGTAGAATTTTTGCTTATTGAAGGGAATTTGTGTGTGTGGGGGGGCTCCTTCAGACGTTATAAAAAAGCCTTGGTATAGTCGTGTACATTAGGATGAAAGGGAAGGAAATTCTGCCCCCCACTGTACCAATCACCCATGTGCTCCACTGCTCATAGTAATGATCAATCCACCCTTTCAATCACACACGTGCCCACAATCCCAGCAGGGCGCTGGGCAGCAGGGCATGAGCAGCAGGGTGCATGGGAGCTTAACATGGTAGTCACAGAATTTCTTCCCCCTTTGTCCCATTGTACATGGCTACAGTGGAGCTTTTGGATAATGTTGGAATCAGGCACGTGTGTGTGCGTGAGCCCACACCCACATACCCACACCACCTAGTCTCTTGGATAGCACTGCACAAAAGCCTGGAAGTGGTTTTAAGTCATTCCACAGTGGCCCCATCATGCTACACCATTGGGCAGGGGCGTAACTACTATTAGGCAATGGGAGGCGGCTGCCTGGGGGCCCCCACGCCTCGAGGGGCCCCCCAGAGGCAAGTCACATGGCTATATATTGTGAAGTGTGTGTGTATCAGCGAGGGGCCCATTTTAAAATTTTGTCTCTGGGCCCACTCCAGCCTTGTTACGCCCCTGCCATTGGGGTTGCTTTTCAAGTTTTGAAAAGCAACTTTGTTGGGTCTCTAATATCAACACAGAGCTGCTTGGCATGTCAGCCACTATTCTTATGATTGGGGAGCTAGATTGCAATCCTGCATTCATTGATATGTAAGTTCAACAGTGGTATTTGAATGTACACACAAATACCGGATTTTTATTTTATGTCTTACTATAATATGAAATAGCCTTTTGTCATTGGTTCTGGAGAGAGGGGAACCTCAAGATCTACCTGTTCTTCTGTGTTCTAGAGATAAAGGTAGGCAAGAGTTTCATAAGTTATTAAGGGCTCAGATCCATATATATATTTGGCAATACAGGCACTCCTGACTTACAAAGACTCAACTTACAAATGGCCCATACTTACAAACAGAGATCCATCACATATAAAATTAATCAAGTTCCCAACTTACAAATGAACTTTGGGAACACAGCCGGTTTGTAAGTTGGGGAGTCCCTGTAGTTCAAAGAGCCCACACATGAACTATCTAAGGGGGCTGAACCCAATATTGGCTAATTCCTAAGTGGCCAAAAGGAAAAGGGAACCCCCCCCCACACACACACCACGTCTTGCTTGATAATTGATTGATTGATTTAGTGCCATCAAGTCAGTGTCGACTCTTAGCAACCACATAGGTAAATTCTCTCCAGGATGATCTTTCTTCAACTTGGCTTTTAAGGTCTCTCAGTGGTGTATTCATTGTTTTTGTAATTGAGTCCATTCACCTTGCTGCTGGTCATCCTCTTCTCTTTCCTTCAAAATTCCCGAGCATTATGGACTTGATAATTACAACTCCTGTTTCCCCTAATGAGTCTGCCTAATCTGAGCTTCTGAGCTTGGATGCATCCATAAGGTGGTTTTATCCTGTTTCCAGATCAATCTGCCCCCCTTGGGGATCCTCAGGCAATTTGGGGTCATCTTAGGGGTGCTCATTAAGTGGAAAGCAATTTTGCCCACTCTAGTACTGACCACTCTGGTGGGAATTTGCCTCAAGGCCTTCAGGAAAACCCAGCATGGGTTTCTCTGGGTCTGAGGTTGGCAGGACTGGTATCTTTGGCACACTGGTCTGGACTCCTGCCCTTCTTTTCCAATCTTAATACATGGCCCCATTTTCCTGCACTCTTCTGCTGTCACGATGTTCTGCTCTCTTTTCTCCTTCTTTCCCCATCCCAGTTCTTTTCATTTTTTAAACTTTATGCCATAACCTGGATGGCTTTAAGACAGGAGTGGCCAGTGTGGGCGCCTCTGGGTGAGCAGCGAGAGGCACCTTTAAGCACAAATTAATTGGTGCTTACCTATCCTCCAGCTGTAGCTTTAAACTGCAAACTACTCCAAGCAGCAGCGCTCTGCCTGGCACTCCCTGCGGTGGCAGATCGGATCCTCCACTCTCCTGGCTTCAGCAGAGCCCATCCCCCACCAGTGGCCAGATGAGTGGTGCAGCCGATCCACCACTGCAGGGA
The DNA here is from genome assembly GCF_027244095.1 of Hemicordylus capensis. Classification (NCBI taxonomy): domain Eukaryota; kingdom Metazoa; phylum Chordata; class Lepidosauria; order Squamata; family Cordylidae; genus Hemicordylus; species Hemicordylus capensis. The sequence goes on along the minus strand of NC_069658.1, from coordinate 92,723,452 downwards.
GTACCAGGCAGCACGCTGCTACTCATTGTAGTTTGCAACTGCAGCCATAGTGGAGGTAAGCACCTATTAATCTGGGCTTAAAGGTGCCTCTCACCACCATCACCACAACCCTGGTAGTGGCCACACCAGCCACTCCTGCTTTAATAGAAGTTTGGATAATTTCATAGAGGAGAGGTCTATCAAAGGCTACTAGTCGGAGAGCTATAGGACACCCCCAGCCTCAGAGCAAGGATGCCTCTGAATACCAGTTGCATGGGAGTAACAGCAGGAGAGAGGGCATGCCCTCAGCTCCTGCCTGTGGGCTTCCCAGCAGCACCTGGTGGGCCACTATGTGAAACAGGATGCTGGACTAGAAGGGCCTTGAGCCTGATTCAACAGGGCTGTTCTCATGTGCATGTTCTTAAACCTGCTCCCACTATATGTTCCATCTTCCTGTTGTCCAGCTCATTATTGCCACCTGTCCCTTGCCAGCGTCCATCCAAATGGGAGATTCCTTGTATCCACACCTGACATAATTTCTGGGAACTGTGGCTCACCACCAGGATGGACAGACTTAAGGGCTGCTGTGTAGGTTGGCAAGGTTGCTGCCAGCATCACCACCAATTTCCAAAGGTAGGTGGCATGTCTCCAAAAAACCCAAAAACTTAAATAATTGCAGCCACTCTGTACATTACCACTTGTATAAATGTATGACATAAAACTGCTTGTTGAAAAATAAGAACAGCACATATTTTGAACATTTGCTTCTAGGATTTTGTTTGTAGCTACACTGAAGTTTTTGAACTTCTGCTTGTTGTATAAACTATTTTTAGTTCACTTGTAGCTTGATAATTGAGAAAATGAAGACAGAATTATCCCGCTTACAGACTTACAGACTACACTGATCCTATTTCCATTCCCCTCTTACTCATTTTTATTCGCAGAAGACAAGAGACTAAGAAATTCATAACACATAAGAGAACTCATAACAAAACAAAACAATTATGGGACTTCTATTAGACTGCTTGCCTGCAGATTCAGTGATATGATTTTAGCAATTTCTGTGAAACCTTACCTACATTTTGACTCATTTTCTTTGTAATCCCTTTTTAGTTTTGCTGACATTGTTTACTGTACAGGAGGCTCTTGTTATTCGCCTACAATCACAAATATGCAAATAATGAAACCTTTATGGGAATCTAGGGGTTAGATTCCTGCACATTGTGTGTGTGTGTGTGTGTGTGTGTGTGTGTGTGTGTGCCAAAAATCACAAAAAAAATGCAGGAGGGAAGCAGAACTAAAAGTAATACACCACAGTACCTCATTTTCCAACTCTCCAGAAATGCACCCCACAAACCTCCATATTGACGGATTTTGTTTGCTTGTTTTTTGTTTTGTTTTGTAAATATGAGCCACGGAATGGCTCCACCCTGCCTTTGAACAGGAAATGACACCAGAAATGTAACCGGAAGTCATTTTCACTCACTAAGGAACCACGGATAGGCAAAAATCACCTATCTTTAATACTGTGGATAATGAAACTGGGTCTCTAAGATCCATCCATGGCTACATGAAACCATGGTTGCTGAAACCATGGATAACAAGGGCCACCTGTATATCCATGATGTGTGAAGAAGTTAATATCCATCCTATAGCAGCACTTGATTAATTTTTAATATTAATTAAGAACCAAATTCCCAATGGACTGTAAACACCTATTACAACCATACAGAATACATGCATGGCATGCATACATGCATGCTACAACCCCAACATTGAAGGTAGAGGTAGGGCCAAGCCTAGTGAGCCATCTGGGACCTAGTGAGCCATCTACATTATATATAAATGATGCTGCATCACAGCTTCCCACCTCAAAATGTGACTAAAAGAGAAAACATCTAGAATGCAAATTATTTAGCAAAAAATTCTGTCTCCCAAGTTTTTACTTTAATGAATGTGAGTTCTATTTCAATTATCTACTTACAAATGAACTTTGGGAACACAACCCATTTGTAAGTTGGGGATTCCCTCTAGTTCAAAGAAACCACACGGACTATGTAAGGAGACTGAATCCAATATTGGCTAATTCCCTAAGGGGAATTTCCAAAAGGAAAAGTGAGCCCCCAAATTTCCAAAAGGAAAAGTGAGCCCCCCCCATGTCTTTCTTGATAATTACAAAATCTGTTTCCCTCATTGAGACTGCTTAACCTCAGCATATGAAATGTGCCACTTTAAACCAAACTTAAATTAAATTATACAAAGCATTACTCCCTACTCAAATTTAACACAATAAATTGGTGCACGCAACCACCACAGAATATCATAGAGTTTCTGGCACTGAAATATGCTACTATGTTTTCTAACATTTTTGTTGGAGTGATTAAAAATATATTATTTATTAATGATCAGCATTTACTGTGAGAAAACTCAGTTTAAATAACCTACATTACACAATCACCTTTTGACACAAGGAATTCTTCAATGAATATCCAGAGATACATATGCAGTTCTCCTTCTTGAATGCCTTCATTACAGAAAACATTTTCCTTCCTTCCAGAGATTCTAAATAATTACATTCCCTTCCCCTCCCATGGCAGCTCATGGACGGATGGGGGATGGGCATGAATGTGTCATCAACAGATGACAAATACCTGTACATCTGTTGCATGTGTCATACACATACAACAGATGTGTGTCTTTGTTCTATACAGATATACAAGAGGATATATCCTGTCCTAGACCTGTGCTGCTGGGGAACTTGAAAGGTAGTCCTGATGGTGTAGCATGATGCGACTACTATGGAATGAGTAGGCAATCAGTCAGTGCTTTAAGCTGTTCAGTGCTATCCAAGAGAATATGGTGGAGTTTGTGAATGTAAAAACAGGGAGATTTTTATTCCCTGTTGGCTACGTGATTTACACTTAGTAAAATTGCCTCTAACACACTGCAGCTAGTACAGACCTGGAGTGGTTAAATGCTTTAAAAGCTAGACATGTAAAATTAATCAACTGATCAGTTCACCATTTTCTCACACATTTAATGAATGTGCAAATCACCAAATCACTTTTGGGATTCTGTTGGATGAATGCAGAAAGTGTTTGCAGTAGTAGACACAAAAAGGGAGGGTATGCAATGCTAAGTGGATGAATAATGCGAGCAAGTATACTTGCTGGTGTGGAGAACCTGTCTTGGCATTGAGGTTCTAGGGACAGGAAGTTTTTTTGTGTGTGTTCCATTGCACAAACATGCACACACTGTTCGAAGTAGTTGCAAAATGCCTCTAGGGCTGACTTTAACATGTGTAGTAGTGCCAGCCAACACACAGGCATTGCAATGTGTGTCATGTAATCCACTATCATCAGTACTTCCAAACTGTTTTTATTCAATCAAGATCAGTCTAAGACCTTTAAGCCTATGAAAATAGCTATATTGGTTTAATTTCCCCCATTGAAGCACTTGTTTCATTTGGATCCAGTAATAAAACATATCCAGAAATCTGACTCATTCTACTTAACCAAATGCAGATCTACTTGACTCAACATGTTCTTTAAATTAGAATTAAAGCTAATCTCATCTATTAACATGGAATGTTATGCAGATCAACCATATCATTTTTATAATCACAATACTGTTAAACACTTAATAATCCACCAGCCAAAATGGCACTATAAAACATCATTGATGGGTAACTGAAGTATATGCTTTTAATAGGGGGGTGGTGCCATTTCAATGTAAAAACAAATAGGCATTCAAATTAGGATTACGAAAGAAATCATTTTTTTCCATCTATCCTTCTACATGTAATAGTATCTGATTGCCCACATTGTAGCTGAATTGATGTATGACTGATTTCCTTGAATCTTGCTTCATTACATTCTTGATCCCCATCCACAATTAATTCATTTGAAAACAGAACTTGCATGATGTTATTCATAATGGTGTATTGTTCAAAAGAAAGGAACTTCTGCAGATTAATGACTAATTCATTGTCTTTACCTATGATTTGAGTGTCATTTAGCCTTTTCTTTGTTAGATTGTATTGAAAATGCTATGTTTCATTATGTCTGATTGCAAAATGGAAAGGCTTAGGAGTGAACTTATTTTTAATGGAATCCACTTGCTCATCTTGCTAGAAGCACTTGCAAGTGATTATGCATGCACTTTGATAAGAATGAAGCTTCCACCTTGATTGTCATCCACTAATCAAACATGAAAAAATAAGGCTATTCTCACAGCGGGGACAGGTCGGGGAGGATGGAAGGGACAAACCTATCTTCCCCCCAGATGATCCATGTTTGTTGGTTGGGTGCACGGATTGTGCACCTGCATGGTCCACACTTCTCAGAGCAGTGCAGCTCTCCAGAGGCCAGGACAATGCACCCCAGCCTCCAGATATCCCACAAAGGATGGAATCCCCCATAAGACTGGGGGAATCTCTCATGAGTACTCTAGATGTCCGTCTCTAGGTGTGCTTGAGCTGCATGCAGCCCCAGCACACCTGGCCCTAGCACTGTAGTTAAGGGCACACTCACACCTTTTTTTCTCATCTTGCTAATGGCTTCTTGAGAGGGCAGCTTGATCCCGGTGCTCCACACAAGCAGCCCAACCCAGGGCTTTATATGGTTTTTATATGTAAGGACAGCCCTTATATCAGGCCTGCTCAACATAGCCTCTCCAACTGTTTTTAGATTACAACCCCCCATAATTCCCTGCCATAGTGGGCTATAGCCAGGGATTGTGGGAGTTTTAGGCCAACATCTGCAGGTGGGCTGAAGTTGAGCAGCCCTGATTTATAGTTTTATCAACAAAATAAGGGGTTTAAAAATATGTGTGATGACTTTTTAAAATAATATGTTGATCTGATAAAATGTTATGGCATTTTTAAAAAAAATCATTTTGGCAAGTGGGTGGGAAGGGGGGCAGGGAGAATATTCAACACTGTACTTACCTAAGTTCTTGCCAAGTACAAGTGATTTGATAGCATTGAATTGTATATCAGAAGACAGAACGAATTTTATCCTTTCATTCTGGTTAACCTTCAAAATTGTTCAGAGAGATTAAAAGTGGCACCATGGAAGACAATTCCATTGGGATGTGTAGTATGAGAAAAGTAAATGGTTAAATGGGGGCGGGGGAGAGAAGAAAAGAAAAAATTGTTAATAGTAACATAAAACTTAGGAGAGCAATACTAGAATATCAAGCCATTTGTTAAAACACAGATATCAGTTTTATAAATGACTTGGTACATACCTCTCTTTGAACACAGTTATTGTGGCTGAGATACAATTTAAGTAATTGCCCGTTATATTCAGCTCTTTTTAAAATCCATTTGGATAGTTCCTTTTTATTCATGTGGAAATACAGTATAATTGGTAAGCCTCATGTCGAGAAGCAAAGGAATTCTCTACCACTTTACCAAACATGAAAGCTCTCACTATCTCAGACTGAACTTTAAATTCAAAACAATTAAATCCTATGTTATCAAAGCCCACACCATTACATAAATTGCCTGCCTTCAAATACCGATGACAGCACATATCAGAGCTCCACCAGCTCTTAAGCCAATATATATATATTTGATTGTGACATTTGTACAATACGGTCTATTCAGTGCTAGTGCATTCAGATATTATTTATGCAAGTGGATCTTACAGTTCTTTTAGAAATTGTATAATGAAATAGGCATAGATACATTTTCCAAGTATTTCCCCCATTAATCTTAGTAGAAGTTCATATTGCCTTGAAGTAACTAGGAGTCTTAAGGTGCAGTGAATTTCAAAACTCAGGTACAAGCTAGCTGTATTTTCTTTTAAAATAAATTCCATAAAATTTATACTATTTCCAACTCATTATAAAGATGAAACGTGGGTGTACACGCACACATGCACTCTTCATAAGTCAGACACATAAACACACACACTGTAGGACATTCAAATACATTTTCTTGATTATTTATTCTTTCTTTATCATTTCCCTTACAAGTAAAATTTACTAGACAAGTTGCCTAAGAGTTCATCTATCCAAGAGTGTGCCAGACCACAGTCATGTGCAATGGAATAATGGCTGCAATGCTGTTAGGGAACTTAATTAAGTAATTAAATAATTAAATAATTGGGGATGCCATTCTTCTGTACTGAGTATGGATCAGTCATTCTCAAAACAGAAACACAGGAGAATGATATGCCCTCAGAGGAGGCTGCCTGCTGCATCTCTGGATGTCCCTGTCACACTCAAATAAGGAGGCAAGCTCAGAATAGAGACACGTGTGGAAACACAGAAGTGGGCTTCTCTGAGGACAGTTCATTCTGACTATTTTGCACTGATTATTGCAATGTGCAGACATCCCCTGAGAAGTTCATCTTGTCTTATAGCAACTCACTCGACTTTTCTTTAAATTCTCAGACGTTTCACCTTGGAAGGGCGTCTTCCAAATCTGCTTTGAAAAATTACCTACTTTTTAAAAATTACCCTATTCTGAATGTAAACTTGGGGGTGGAGATGGGGAGAATGTGAACTGTACGTCAAGTTTTGAATCAAGCAAAATGTGTTTTGACTGGAAACAGTTTGGGATCACTGTTTTAGGTAAATTGAGCGAATAGCGTTCTGCATACATGTATGTACACTAGGGGTGTGCAATTCGGATTTTCGGTGTTTTGATTTGGATCCGAACCGAAACACCCCTGTTCTGTTCTGTATCCGAATATGGCCCATCCGAATCACCCCTGATTCGATTTGGATCCAAATTAATCCGAATCCGAATCTGAATCGATTCGGTTTAAAAAACGGGTCCCAGGGGCAAAATAGTGGGGTGGGGTGGTAGTGCCCAATGGGTGGAGGCTACCACCCAAATTTCAGGGGGATTGGGCAAAGGGCTGATATTTGGTGAATTTTTGAAGTTTTAGTTTCTTTGGGGCAGATCGGGGGCATAACGTGGGATCTGGGCCAAAGGTGATTCGGTTTGGATCCAAATCACACGAAATTGGCTGTTTCGGGTACAGATCGTTCTGTACCCTAAACATTTCGCACATCCCTAGTGTACACATACGTGTGTACACACACACTGTGTGTTCTTCATCTCTGTATATTAATCTGTATAGTTTTCAGTGCTTGATGGGGGTTAGTATCTCATAGTTATTTTATGTACCTTGTTGTGCTTTGTAAGTTATTATCTATACAGAGCTACAATTATTTGTTGGCAAGCTGACATGAACCAGGATTTTGTTGTTGCAATGAAATGTGAAAGAGAACGTGACCTTTTTAAATGGGAAAAGGTGAACATAAAAGATATCACTTAGCCAAGATTCTCTTTGCACAGCAAGAGTCTGTTTCTCTCTATTTCCTAGACTACTTTAAAAAGCAAAACAATTCATACAGGGGCACAAGCTATATTGTATTTATTCTATTTTGCTTTGGGGCTGATCCTCTTTGATGACAATCTACTGTCTTTTTTTTTTTTTTTTTTTGCATTACCTCCACAAATAGCATGTCTTCCTCTCTGTTAATCTTTACACGGTGAAGCTGCCCGTCGGCCATGCTTTTGAAATGGATGCTAAAGATGTCAGGATCTTGATGGCTATCTAGCTTGTACCTGATCTGTAAACTTCCTGAAGGAATTGGAAAGATAATATTTTAATTTCATGACTGTTATATATACAAAATAGCTAGATCATGTTTTCAGTTTTCAGAAATGCATTTGATTTTCTTAAAATAATATCTTAAATAACAGGCACAAAGAGAAAACAGAGAACATGGAAACACAAGCATAAAATAAAAGAAGGGAGAAAATATTAGAGGAAAGCATGAATAATTACATTAAAAATAAATTATCACAGAGAGCAAACAAATGTTCAGTTTTACTTGAGAAACAGCCTAACTTTGTTTAACTGCTAATCCCTATTGAGCAAGTGGAGAGATAGATAGATAGATAGATAGATAGATAGATAGATAGATAGATAGACATAAATAAATTATCTATCTATCTGTCTATCTATCCGGCATACTCATCGCTAATCCCATGTCCGGCAGCTCTCGGGAGAGTTTGCGAGCAGCTGCCGGATAGTGGTGGGGACGGGTGGATGGTGCGGGCAAGGAAGGAAAGAAGCAGCCAGGCTGGCCAGTGGGTGGTGAGGGAAAGCGGTGGCCAGGCCGCTTGGCTGGCCAGTGGGTGGTGAGGGAAAGTGGTGGCCAGGTTGGCTGGCCACCTGGCAGGCAGTGAAGGAAAGTGCCACTGGAGGGTGGTGAGAGAAACAGGACTGGGAGGAGAAGAATGGACTTGAGCTGAAGGGAGTGGGGGGGGGGGGGAGAACGGACTGGGGCTGAAGGGAGTGGGGAGAATGGACTGGGGCTGAAGGGGTGGAGAATGAACTGGGCCTGAAGACGAAATGAGGAGACACAGGGTGAACTAGGGGTGCAGATGCTCTGCGCTGCATCAGCTAGTTTTTATTATTTCATTTATTTATTTAATTTATATACTCCAAAGGCTCTAGGCAGTTTAGAAAAATAAACACAATATAAACACAATAGAAATAGAGATTGATTGATTGATTGAATAACTGGTTGATTTCAATATGTGAATCCCTCCTTCCAGCCCCAAAGGATCCACAAGGTAGTTCATTAAAAAAAAAAAAATCAGTGGTCAATCTCCTCACTAACCATGCAGAGGTGTTGTGTGCAAGTGCCTCTGCAATGTTTAGAAATCCAGAATCCTGCTGTGAAGGCAAGGGGAGTAATTCTCATCAATCTCTCCTTCCCCTGCAAGCACTTTAAAAAGTCAATTTTGGGGTGGCACAAAGGGCTTCCTGGGGAAAGGGAGACCATAAAACCCTGCCTGTACTGTTAGTCTGGAAATTCTGGGTAGTCTTGGGAAGACTGTTATTCTGGACCTCTTACTGCACTGGCACATCAGGATGTCGATCAGTGGTGGGTTTGGCCGGGGGGGGGGGGTTTGGCTCAAGACATACATTTGGAAATGGCAAAAAGGATTACTTTCATATATGTGTGTCATTTCAGTCTCAATATCAGCAGAAGTTCCCCTTGCTTGAGCTGGGAAGTTTGCAGAGCTGATCCTCCCTCCCTCTGGCCTTGAGTAGCAGAGTATCACCGTCTGCTGATCCTGTGCTGGCTGCAGCCATGGTCTGATTGCCTCGACAAGCTATAGCTGTATGGGGGCTGTTCCAGCTGCCAGGCTCCAGAAACCCAATGAGAGGTGGGGTTTGGGGACTTTTGGGCTTAAAAAAGGACCAGGACTAGCTGGAGGCATGGCCGCTGAAGCCAGCTATCAAAGGGGGGCAGCCTTTGGTGGCGGACTTCAGGGGTGGGACCGAGGGCTGAGGCCAACATTGTTTTGGATCATTGGAAGGAAGAGTCCTGATCACTTCATTGTTGTTTAGTTTTTAGTTAGGCTTGATACATGTATGAGTCTTGGGTTGAACAGAGATGGGGGGGGAGACAACTCTGTGGCAGCTATACCAGTGGTGGTGGGTAATTGACCAAGATATAGCATTGGTAGGCCAGTGGTCATTATAAGGGAAGGAAATCCAGAAACTTAATTGCTATTGTCCCTTCTGGGAGGCCTACCACCTCTTTGACCTTGGAGAGCAAAGCCAACCTCCCACAGAACCTCACCTTATTACTCTTTAATGCCAGGTTAGTTCACAATAAATCTGAGGTAATGCATGACTGGATCATGGATGAAGGAGCTGACTTGGTATGTATCACAGAGACATGGTCAGTAGAGGCTAGTGATCCAGTTTAGACCCAGCTTCTCCCAGAGGATTATTCCATGGTGAAGCAGGTGAGAGGATGTAAGCAGGGAGGTGGGGTGGCTGTGGTCTATAAAAATACCATTCCCCTTACTATGATCCCTGTTAGGGATTTGGCCTATATTGAATAGTATACCTAAGTCTAGGGACCAGGCATAAATTGGGACCTGCTGGTGTACCGATCACCCCTTTGTCCAATGGAGTCCCTAACTGAGCTGATTGACTTGGTTGCTGAGCTGACATTGGAGTGACCCAGGTTGTTGTTGGTGGAGGACTTCAACGTTCATTTTGGGACCGAGTTGTTGGGAGTGGCCCAAGAGTTCATAGCAGCCATGATGACTGTGGCCCTATCCCAATCGGTCTCTGGACTGATACATGATGCTGGTCACATGCTCGATTTGGTCTTTGCTCTGATCATGGTGTTCCAAGGGTGGGGACTCCTGTCATCTCCCCATTGTTATGGATGGATCACCATCTGGTTAAGGTAGAATTTACAGCTCGACCCATCGCTGCAGGGGTGAAGGACCTATTAGATTGGTCTGCCCAAGAAGTTTATTGGATCCAGTAGGATTCCAAGAAGCTTTGGAAGGATTTAGGGTTGGCTCTCCTACTGATTCATTTATTATTATTATTATTATTATTATTATTATTATTATTATTAATTCGATTTCTATACCGCCCTTCCAAAAATGGCTCAGGGCGGTTTACAAAGAGAAATAAAACAAATAAGATGGCTCCCTGTCCCCAAAGGGCTCACATTCTAAAAAGAAACATAGGACACACACCAGCAACAGTCACTGGAAGTACTGTGCTGGGGGTGGATAGGGCCATTTGATGCTCTAATGCAAATATGGAATAATGAACTCACTAGAGCAGTAGACACAATCACTCCTAAGCATCCCCTCTGACTTGCTTTAAAGACAGCCCTTTGGTGCTTGAATGAACTACGGGAGCTGAAGCAGCAAAGTAGACAACTAGAGCGCAAGTGGAGGAAGACTTGGCATGAGTCTGATCGGGTACAACACAGAGCACATTTGAAGATCTATGCTTTGGCAGTGCGGGAGGCAAAGAAGCAGTGTTTTTCTGTCTGCATTGCTTCCACAAACTCATGTCCAGCTGAGTTGTCTAGGGTTGTGAGTGGGCTAGTATGTACCCCTCCCACTTGCATTTAAACTTGGAACCACTAGCTTCTCTCTGTGACATTTTTAATGAATTTCTGCGGATAAAATCTCTTGCATTTGGGCCAAGCTGGATTCCACTTATTGCAGACTCTACTGTGGAGGTGTCCATCAACTTCCTTTATGGGATTAGATTGGATCATTTTCAGTTTGTGATTCCTGAGGAAGTGAACAAACTGCTTCAGACTGTGCATCCTACAACCTGTTCTCTTGACCCTTGCCCAACTTGCCTTATCTCATCTGATAAACATATTATCAGAGTGGGTCTGGTAGATGTTATAAATGCTTCTCTGAGGGAGGGCAGGATGCCTCCTTGTCTTGAGGCTATTATTAGACTACTTTTGAATAAATTAGATCCCTCGGAGTTAGCTATTTACAGACCTGTTTCTAACCTTCCATGGTTGGGCAAGATGATTGAGATGGTGGTGGCCTCTCAGCTCCAGGCAGTTTTAGATGATGCAGATTATCTAGACCCATTTCAAACCAGCTTTTGTGTGGGCTATGGGGTTGAGACTGCCTTGGTTGGCCTGATGGATGATCTCCAATTGGCTATCAACAGAGGGAGTGTGACTCTGCTGATCCTTTTGGATCTACCTGCAACTTTTGATACCATCGACCATGGTATCCTTCTGGACCCTCTGAGGGAGGTGGGATTGGGTGGCACTGTTTTACAGTGGTTGTGCTCCTACCTCTCTGGTAGATTCCAGATGGTGTTGCTTGGAGACTGTTGCTCTGTAAAGCAAGAACTCTGTAAAGCAAGAGACTGTTGCTCTGTAAAGTGTGGAGTTCCACAAGGCTCCATACGGTCTCCAATACTCTTTAACATCTACATGAAACCACTGGGAGAAATCATCAGGAGGTTGGGTGCTGGGTGTTATCAATATTGTGATGATACCCAGATTTACTTCTCCATGTTGATCTCATCAGGAAATGGCATACCTTCCCTAAATGCCTGCCTGGAGGCAGTAATGGGCTGGATGAGGGACAACAAACTGAGTTTGAATCCAAATAAGATGTAAGTACTGCTTGGGGTGGTGGGCGGGTTGCTGCCAATATGTTTCCGGGTGAAATACAAAGTGCTGATAATTACCCACAAAGCCCTTAACGGCTTGGATCCAGGCTATTTAAGAGAGCACCTCCTTTGTCATGAACCCTCCCACCTTTTACAGTCTTCTGGAGTGGTCCAGTTACGGTTGCCACCAGCTCGTCTGTTGGCGACTCAGGACTGTGCTTTCTCTGTGGCTGCCCCAGGGCTTTGGAATATGCTCCCTGCTGAAATAAGAGCATCTCCTTCTCTGTTTGTTTTCAGGAAGACCCTCAAGACTCTCCTGTTCTCGCAAGCTTTTATTTTTATAATTTATTTTATATTGTTTTTATTGTGTTTTATGTATTTTATTCTTTGATTTTTAATATTAAAATTTGTACACCACCTAGAGAGGTACATATCATGTAAAAATATGAGAGAGAAATAAATAAATAAGAAATAACCCTGCAGTTACTGATGCAAACTTTAAGCATTCACACATTATGCTTATTCAGTTCTTTATACACAACTGTGGGCTGAATGAATGAATCTGTATTCCACTTTCACTCTCTTTTTGGTTAAATGTGTATTGAAATTTCTCACATGGAAGATATGAACATACTCAAGGAAAGCATTGGGAAGTAGTGCACTATTTAAAAGCACCATAAAACCTAACATTCACGGTCATACTAGCTAAACTATTAATATGCCAAATCCTTAAAAATGCTGTACTTACCATTTTTGGCAAGTATAACTGAAAGATATTCCTTGTAAAAGGAGTTCACATAAAGGAGCAAGCTTGGAATCCGTGTTGTTCGAAAGGCAAATGTGATTGTTTCTCTCGTCAGTGTCATATCAGGATGGAATGATGCAGCAGGAGAGCTAGAATTCTTAGCCAGGCTGTAAAATTCTTGAAAGTTGTACATCACTGAAGAACCAGCTCCAAAATATGCTGAGATCTCTGAAACAATATGCAAGTTTGTTTTGTGAATATAAGCCTGAAATAAATGAGTGTTATTGGCAGACATTCAGACTAATGATGCACTAGTGCAAAGATGCACACACACGAGGAGGTCACATAGCTGAGTGGATGTTCCAAAGTTGCTCAGTCCTTTCACTCTTGAGCAAGTGTTGTGCTTGAGTACCAAGGATAGCAGATAGCTTTGACTCAGTCCCTGCAACTTATATGGACTGAGGAAGAGATTTCACAGCAGGAGGAATGCCACAAATTGTGCAAGGACACCCTGTTGCACTGATGCAACACTCGTCTGGAACACAAGCTTCCAACTTGGTCGAACTAGCTAGCACAAGATCCTTGCACTATTGCAACATGTTTGCACTACGGTCAGCTATCTTTTCTTTTAAAAAATAATTTAATTTTAATTTTTCTGTATTGCAATAGAAAGAAAAATTAAAATCACTATTATTCAGCATAGTAGTTAAGAACATTAGTCATGTGTGTCAGCCACTATGAGCCACTCTCTTTGGTAGGCACAGGCAGCTTTTTGAGTGCCTTGGCAAATCAGAAATCATTCCAACTCCTTGTGGCCTCTAACTGTTTTTTTAAAAAGTGTCTCTAGTCTCTTCCATTTTGGAATCAAATGAAAATTGAATGATAGGCTTTCTTTTTCTGGGTCTAAGGGCTATTAATACAATTAATTTTTTCTCTAGTTTTTTAAAAACCAAGTTCAACTACTTCAGTCACTGAACCCAAACACTTCTGATACTTGGCTAGAGTCTTGCTCTCTCTTTTGCAAATCACCTCGTGAATCCAACTAGATCCACAAGACCTCTACCTTATAGTCTACTTCAAACTCTTTTTCCTCCTCAGGACCATCAACTTTATTTTGCACTCCTTTCTGACCTTATTCTTCAGATTGCATCCCACTTTTGACCTGTATGTGACTTCTGGGCTTCAGGTCCTCAGGCTTATTACTTTACTTATTACTTTACTTAAGGGTAGGTATAGAGCCTACCCTTAAGATAGGCTCTATACCCCTCGAAGAAGTAAAAGTATGTTTGCTGTGGCAGATGCTAACAGATTCTTCAGGATTGATTCTTAAGTATTTACTGAATACTTATGATTCTTCAGGGCACTTTCCAGATTAACCCCTACAACAGTGTCACAACGTATCTGCTAAGTGTGTTTCCGTACTTCCGGTGTTGTGACACTGCAGTCCCTACGCTGTCAGCAGAGTGCCGTTCACATTTCAGATGCCTTGTTTTGGATTTTATCACTGCGATTTAATGCTATAATGTTGTATGTCCGGTGCAAAAAAGTAGTTGTATTTTTCCACTGTAGGAAAATTTCCCCATTGTAGATTCTGGGGGATCGTTTTCAATTTGATCCTGCCAAGCCAAAACATTTTACCATGGTTGTAGCAGGTAATCTGGGAAGCACCCTGGACTGACTCATTAAATTGACTGAAATTGTTTTAAATGGTTTTCATTTTAATCTGTTTTATGCTGTTGTAAACCACCTGGAGACAGAAGATTTAGGGTGGTCTAAAATTTTGAAAAATAAACAAACAAATGGTCATATTTAAATTAAACATGCATTTCAATGCACAGGCTGACATCTTGACTAACAAAGCACCATGCAACAGCGTTGCATTCCAGATTAAGGAAAGATGATCACCCCTTCCTTCTGCAGCTGCCTGCACTACCCCAAAATATGTCTCATAACCTCAGGGACATTTTCTTAATATGCATCTTGAGTCTGGAATGCAATATTGTGCTCAGTTAGTAAGGATTCAGCCACATTTCCCAAGCAGACTTGTAAACCAAATATGGAAATTTAAATATGAAATATATCATATTTAAATATGAAATATTTAAATAATCAGGTGAAACACTGAAAATATTGTCAGCCTCTTCATACTTGCCCTTTTGAAATCTAAATAAATTTTGGGGATGTGCAAGATATATATATATATATATATTTTAAAAAAACTTTTTTAAAAATTCCATTAATTTTTAATTCTCACTTGTTTCGTTACTGATTTGTGGAATTAGTATTCATTTCAATTATTCCTCCAATAATTATCATTATTCCCATAACTTTTGCTTCTCCCCTGGTGCTGCCATTGTTTACTAGCATATCCCACTGATCAATGATATTCTTGGGGGGAAAGGGTAGCCATCACAAAACAATTATGCCCATGCTAGATGTTAATATTATTTTCCCCAGAATGGATTAGAACAACCTAATGGGAAAATGTGGACTGCAAATGAATTATTCAGAAATCTTTTGGATGGGGTTATCTGTTACCAATAGCAATGGAGTCATTGCTATTGGTAACAGATAATCCCATCCAAAAGATTTCTGAATAATTCTAAATGGATCAGTTTCAGTCACTTCATTTGGAGCATCAAGGTACTTGTAGTATTTGTTTTGTAACTGCTAACTTGGCAAAGAGGCACCTTTTAACATGGTGATTCTCTTTATTTAGCAGGGGGAGAGTAACTGGCCCTATCTACCTCCAGGGCCCAGTACAGTACCTCCAGTGACTGTTGCTGGTGTCTATCTGAAATTCCTTTTTAGATTGTGAGCCCTTTGGGGACAGGGATCCATTTTATCTTATTTATTTGTTATTTCTCTGTGTAAACCGCCCTGAGCCATTTTTGGAAGGGCAGTATAGAAACCAAATGAATGAATGAACTTTTACAGCTGAAACAAATAACTTCCTTTTGGTTCCCTTTTCATTCCTCATGAAATGAATGCCCATACCCCTATAAAATGAACAAGGTATAGACTCATATTGAGCAGCTGGAAATCTAATTAGAGTTAGAGCTGACAGTTAAACATTGCCTCAGCACCCAAAAAGACACAAGACACAGAGTATTGGTATAAACAATGGCCACAATTTTATTTAACTTCTTATTAACTTTTAAAGAGCAGGAATTAGCTCACCACCCCATCCAGTGTGGTATTCCAAGGCATGCGCCAGCAGGTAGCCATTCAGCAATTCCGGGGAGCTTAGCCTGACTGAGTAGATCATCCAGAGCAGATCTCCCTGAACTGTGCAGCCTCTAGAGAGTTGCCCTGTCTGACCTGTAGCCAAACATTTACCTGAAGGTGCTCACCGGCCTCAGATGTTATTCCTGACCACACTGAATCTGCCCAATTGTGACCAGCAAGATTTAATCTTAACTATCTAACTAGCATCAGTACAGTCCAGAGCAGACAAAAAAGGATGCGTACCACAAGCCAATCAGGTGAGCGCCCAAAAAATTCCTGCCCGGCCCCAAGTGGTGACCAGCGCAAACCTAGACTGTACTTCAGGGATGGAGGGCGGGTGCCTGAATGGAGTAAACTGAGGCTGATGGCATCGGAGCAAGCCCAAAGTGGCTGAAGCTCCACTCCTACACAGGCCAGGCGGCCAATCAGGGCCCCTGAAGCCTCGTGCTTCTTTCTAGGGGGCTGCAGCAAACCAGCCACGCTGCCCAGTCGGGCACCAAGCAGCCTGATTTTGTTTAAAATTGTAGATAAATCATTTGCCCTCTTAATTTAATATGGGAGAACAAAACTGGCAATTTTAAAATAATATTTGGTGCCTTAAAAGCAGTTCAGATGCAGTCCTCTTATCACTTATATATGGTACAGTGAGGGAAATAAGTATTTGATCCCCTGCTGATTTTGTCCGTTTGCCCTCTGACACAGAAATGACCAGGCTATAATTGGAATGGTAGGTTTATTGTAGCTGTGAGAGACAGAATAACAACAAACAAACCCTCAAAAGCCCAGTGCCCAAAAGTCAGCGATGGATTTGCATTGTAGTGAGGGAAATAAGTATTCGATCCCCTATCAACCAGCAAGATTTCAGGCTCCCAGGTGTCTTTTCACTATATGCAGGTAACGAGCTGAGATGAGGAACACCCTCTGTAAGGGAGTGCTCCTAATCCCAGCTTGTTACAGTACCTGTATAAAAGACACCTGTCCATAGAAGCAAGCAATCACTCAGCTTCCAAATTCACCACCATGCCCAAGACCAAAAAGCTGTTGAAGGATGTCAGGGACAAGGTTGTAGACCTGCACAAGGCTGGACTGGGCTACAAGACTATCGCCAAGCAGCTTGGTGAGAAGGTGACTACAGTTGGCATGATAACTCGCAAATGGATGAAACACAAAACAACTGTCAATCTCCTTTGGTCTGGGGCTCCATGCAAGATCTCACCTCATGGAGTTGCAATGATCATGAGAACGGTGACAAAGCAGCCCAGAACTACACGGGGGGAACTTGTCAATGATCTCAGGGCAGCTGGAACCATAGTCACCAAGAAAACAATTGGTAACACACTACGCCGTGAAGGACTGAAATCTTGCAGTGCTCGCAAGGTCCCCCTGCTCAAGGCAGCACATGTACAGGCCCGTCTGCAGTTTGCCAATGCACATCTGAATGATCCAGAGGAGAACTGGGCAAAAGTGTTGTGGTCAGATGAGACCAAAATCGAGCTCTTTGGCATCAACTCAACTCGCAGTGTGTGGAGGAGGAGGAATGCTGCCTATGAGCCCAAGAACACCATCCCCACCGTCAAACATGGAGGTGGACACATTATGCTTTGGGGGTGTTTTTCTGCTAAGGGGACAGGACACCTTCACCGCATCGAAGGGACGATGGATGGGACCATGTACCGTCAGATCTTGGGTGAGCACCTCCTTCCCTCAGCCAGGGCATTGAGAATGGGTCGTGGATGGGTATTCCAGCATGACAATGACCCAAAACACACAGCCAAGGCAACAAAGGAGTGACTCAAGAAGAAGCACATGAAGGTCCTGGAGTGGCCCAGCCTGTCTCCAGACCTTAATCCCATAGAAAATCTGTGGAGGGAGCTGAAGGTTCGGGTTGCCAAACATCAGCCTCGAAACCTTTCTGACTTGGAGAGGATCTGCAAAGAGGAGTGGGACAACATCCCTCCTGGGTTGTGTGCAAACCTGGTGGCCAACTACAAGAAACATCTGACCTCTGTGATTGCCAACAAGGGTTTTGCCACCAAGTACTAAGACATCTTTTGTGAAGGGATCGAATACTTATTTCCCTCACTACAATGCAAATCCATCGCTGACTTTTGGGCACTGGGCTTTTGAGGGTTTGTTTGTTGTTATTCTGTCTCTCACAGCTACAATAAACCTACCATTCCAATTATAGCCTGGTCATTTCTGTGTCAGAGGGCAAACGGACAAAATCAGCAGGGGATCAAATACTTATTTCCCTCACTGTATATTGCCATTAACATCCATGGTATTAAACCAGAGTTATCAGTTCAGTGGTTTAACTTTCTTTAGGATTCTGCTATAAATAGCAGCGGAGTTGCATCACACAGGGAAGTCTGATGCTGCAGATTATTATAGACACCACTTTAGATTTCTATATTTCACTTAATCTCTTGGAAGACGTTATCTACTGTTTAACAAAACTGGTCACCACCTTCACAGTTACTGATGCTAGATAAGTATGAAGGAAATATCTTTAAAAGGTTATTTAGAGTACATAGGAATAACTCATTTCAAAGAATAACTAAAATCACAGACAGTATTCCAAATTAATAATAATTTAAAAAGATTAAACTCTAAAATAAATCATAATGTCAAGATATTTATTTTCTTAATAAAATTGGTATTCATACAAAATAGATTGATAATTCATGCTTGCCTTTCTTACAGAATGGCCCCATGTAAGCAGAGGAAGTGCAGTCACAAGAAAATCCATTGTATTTCTCTTTGCATTTTCCTCCATTGAGACACAAGTTACCATAGCTGCTACAATGTCCAGGGCAACCTGGTTTGACATCTGGGGTTATTTTTGCTCTCTCTTCCAGGTCAAGTGCTCCTCCATTTAACTGTAAAAAACGAATACACCCCAAAAATCCTTTCTGCCTTGATGCTGTTCCACCTGCAAAGCGAATAAATACATGCAAGTTTTAACAAATTCAAATGAACTGATATGTAAAAATCTCCACATATTTTAGAAGCTCAAAGGTTAAATTCTGGCTTTACATGATTGTGTGAGTACATCTGAAAGTATCTAGAAATAACAGCTGTTCAAATGCATATCTGGAAACTTCTTTGGCCTTTTCAAGTAATTACAATAAGCCCCTAAAGCAGTTTATGAAAGACAAAGTTTTTGTATAGTAAGAGATAGCAAGTAAAAGCACAAGCCTGCATATCTCAGAACAGTGGGATATATAAATGTAAGAAACAAACAAATAGCAGGCAACTATTATTCATTCTTCCCTTCCCTAGATTTCTTACTATGTGCTTGGCTTCCCTGTGTTTGCTTTTAAGATTTACTATATAATAAGTCTGTATCCAGGAAATAAGCTCTAATCACAATGGCTTCCATGTCCTACAGCATAATGCGGGCATCGCAGAACCAGCAAGTGATATGCAACTAGGGATTGCACAAGGTCTTTCTTTTCATTAAGCCTAGCCAAGTTGTGGATACCTAGCATAGTGTGCTGGACCAAACACAATATCTAAGCTGCAATGTGGAATTCGGAATAGACAACATGGAATTCAGAACAGACATGTGCATGTGTGCATGTGTTACTTGAGCCTGTGATTGAGCATGGGATGTGGGGGAGTTAGCAACAAAGAAAGGGCTTTCACCAGCCCTTGTTAGGATATATCTACATGATGATCCTAAAGCACATTTACTTGGAAGTAAGCCCCATAAATTTCTATGAAATTAACTTCCAAGTGTATGTGTTTACGCTCGTGACTTTAGTCAGATTAAGAACAAGTAAGCAGTGAACAGAGTGCCTGTGCATGAAATAATTCTTTAAGTGGCTGGAATAATTTTGCTAATGGTATCATAGTACCAATCAGATAAGTTATAAACCTGGTCAAAACCTAGGAAAGAAAATAATGAAGGTCTTCCTTCCTAATTTTTCAAAACTAGCATAAGTCATCTGTGCATGTGAATGCATGTATATGTGTAGATATATGACACGTAAAGTTCCTTTATCCCAGCCCTCAAACATCGTCTCACTGGGCCTAATTCTTGTTACTTGGTTGTTAAGCAGCATTGACCTTGATTGTAAAGCAGAAAAACAAGTTTGAAGAAGTAATGGAGCCATTACTTTCCACTTCTTTCAGCATCCAAATCATATGGCATATCCTATTTCTGTTTTCAGAATGGCAGCTTGGAATAATACCCCATCAATATTTCCTAGGGGCCTCCTCCCAAACACTGTAGGTTTGCTTTGTATTGGACTGTAACAAATGAGTTTTAAAGAGTATGTTGTACTTATGAGTTATAACAAACCAGATACATTTTTTTCCTCATGGCACAGGAGTTCAAACAAGTACCTCAAATACATGATCAAAATCTCAGCTTCCAATTGCTCTTGTGGTCTGATTCACAGACTTACAGAAATGCAATATTTAAAAAAGCGGTAGTGTTCAAGTGAGAAAATAATCTCTTTATGCATTTTCATTAATAAAAATACACCTCTTCTATATAAAAAATCCAACCTTGATCATAATGATGGAAGCTGTTTGTCTTAAAATCCCTCTTTCAAATTCTTTTAAGTGCTAAATCAAATCCTCAATTTTCCTATTCACTACATCTGCAGTTGCATTGCTGAGCAAGAGAGGCAACTTCTGCAGCTGCTGATTAGAGAAAAAGAAGTGCCTGGAAATCAAATAAAGCAGTTGGCAAGCCTCAACATGGATATATTCAGTGACTGATAAACTGCAGGGTGGAAAAAGGATATATAAGATTGCATTTGAAGTTAAATTAATCCCTTAGTGCCTTTACTACTCAAGTTCAGAAATTAAGACTAATCTTATGGAATTGGCCGAAAGGTACAACAGGTACAATGGATGTCTACACTGAATTCAATGAACTAGAGAAGAATTTGGGATTTTCTAATTCTCTCCTTTGAGAAGAGAATTAGAACCAATCCTCTGAAACTAGTTTCTGGCCAGAGCCTGGAAAACTTTGCCAGCATCTCTAATTACATGTCCATTTTTATGAACCATACATAAGTCATTGGGGATCATCATGGTATTCAGCCATCTGTAGAGAGCTATCTTTCTTTTAAGCACTGTGAACCATCCAATAAGAGAAGGGGAAAATATGTTTTTTGATCATAATTCTACAAGGAGGAAAAAACAGGAAATGTAGACAGGATTCACTTTGTTTACAGCTGGCTAAATTTGCCATTTTGTCATTTATTGTTCAGTTTTTATATTGCCTTTCATAAGGCCTCCCAAGGCGGTTTATAAAAGTTAAAATAAAAAATTCATAAAACACACAAAAAAAACCAATCATAAAAAGATAAACAGAAGCAGGAAAGCTAAGAAACCTGGCAGCTTCTAAGTGGTAAAAAAGCCTGAACAAATAAAAAGATCTTTAGTTGTTTTTTAAAAACAGCCCTAGATGTCAAAGAGCAGACATTCACTGGGACAGACATTCCAGAGCATGGGGGCAAAGACAGAGAAGGCCCTGTCCCCCGTGCACAACCATTTTGCCTCTCTCATCATCAACACACAGAGCAAAGGCCCCTCTGACAACCTTTTCCTAGTAAGACACGTAGAAAGGTAGAACAGATAAGTGGTTTCTTCTTTAGCCTTACAAGGTAGCAAATACAGTCAGAACTTGAGAACTTGACCCCCTCACACACCTCCCCCCCCTGAAGAACAGTGTGTGTGTTTGTCCAGTCTATCTAGGCCTTCAATTTGTTTGGTGTTTTAAATCCAATTTTAGGTCTCAAATCATAATTTAGGATCCCAATTAATTTCCTGCTGGATAGATGATTTGCCAATATGATTAATGAATCTGTTTGAAGATGTGTTTTCAGCTGACTTTCCAAAGGAAAGAAAACTCATTAGATCACTATCTCTCTTTCTCTCCCACTCCCTCTGTTTTTATGTGTGCATGTCTTTAATAATTTTTGTGTTTACAGGCTGTGGTGGTGGCTGAGGGTGGTGCTGGGGGAGTGGCAAGAATTACCTTTTAAAAGTTATTACCAGAGGTATTGCATGCACATGTGCAGAGCCCAGGTGAGTGCTGGAGCTGCAGCGCAGCCGGCACAGGATGCCAGGCAGGGTGCCACTGCTCATGGCGGCTTACAGGTGCTAGCAGTGCCAACAACTTTTTAAAGGTGTCTCTCGCCTCCCACCCCACAGCATCACCCTCACCAGCCACCACTGTTTACAGGCCAAAAAACCCCAAGTAAAGGGGAAGGGATCCTAGATAATCCTGATGAGAGTATTTTTATTTTGATCTGCCATTATGAAACAAGATGGTGATCACTCTCATTAAAGCACCTTTAGAAGTCATGTGTTTACAATCCAATAAAAATTAGATGTATCATATATGTGAGGGGGTCCTTGGTGATCCTGAAAATATTTTTATTGCAATCCAGCATCTTGAAACAAAATGGCAGATAGAGATGTGTGAGCCAGTTCAGTTCATGCCAGGCTTGACACTGAACTGGCCAACAGTTCCAGGGTCTAACCGGCCTGGCCTCAGGTGGTCTGAGTTCGAACTGAACCAGGTCTAGTTTGAACCAAGCTGGCTCAGAGCTACTGGTAAAGGGGAATCTGGTGAGGATTCCCCTTTACCAGTAAAGGGCCAGGAGTGAGTTATTACTGGTACTTACAAGTCCCATTGGGGAGGCAGCCCATCCCCCATGCCCACTGGCCTCCCCCAGAACAGTCAGGGTTGGTGGCGGCCCAGTTCAGGCCTTCTCTGGCCCAGGTCAGGCCTCTGTGCACCTGTGGAGGCTATTTTAGTGACCACACAAATTGCATGGTCATGCAAATGGCCCTTTTTATATGATCATATAGTTCTTTTTAAAAAAATACAGTTATCAAAAGTCAGAAGTAAAGACCTCAAAGCATAAGAATTTTGGATACAAACAAGGAACATAGTCCTCAGGAAAACGATATAATCAGGGCATAATGAACATTTTTAGAAGAAGCATATTTTTATGATAAAAATGCAAATATCTATTGAAATGAATGTTGAAAAGCAAACATTCTTCAAAGCAGACATATTTTCAGTATGAGCTAAAGAAAATATACTTAGTCCAGTTAAATGGATAAAACTGTTATGTACTATTTCTATTCTGTCAAACTTCTAATGCATCATTTCAAATTTATAAATTCAAGCAAAAGTCATTTTGCATCAGTCTGCCTTGTAAATACTTGAAAGAATAATTCCACAGATCTTTGAGGGATTGCAAGTTTCTGAAGTGATAATGGACAATGTTTCAATTTATTCCAAGGACCCTAAAGAACAGTACAAAGGCACAGGATATTTCTAAAGAAAGCAATGAGTTAAGAAGCCTAGAAGAGCGAGGAAAAAGGGGAAGCATTATTAGACCAGATGGTAGCTGTGCATCTATATGCACATATTAAAGAATACATGGACAAAACTAATGAAGGAGATCCAACGGAAATAAAATTCAAGAAGAATCAAATAATTCGTTGAAATACCCACTCTACAATGTCATATGGGTGATGGGGATGATTAATTCTAAAGAGGTTTCACACTTGTAAAATCATATTGGAATTCTGGGAAGTTGCGCCAATTCACTGTAGGCCATCAGATTAAATAGGTAAGAGGCTCTTTAGCATTTAATCTTTAAAATGATCTTTGAGGACAGTAGGACTGAAGTACCTTACTTTTCTCATGCATCATTCTTTTTGGTTTGGGAGTTGTCATTCATTCTTACTGTTTCAGGGAAGTTACCAGGGCCGATGAGAGGTGGTGGTGGGGAGCCGGTACAAATTACCGGGGCCCGGTGGTCTGGAAGGGGGCTCGGCTAGGGTTGCCAAAAATGGAGGGGGGATAATTTTCACCAGGGCCTGAACCCGCTCTCAGTGGCCCTGGAGGTTACTTCTACCTTTATGTTGAAAGAATATTTCCTCTTGAGACCTGGAGGACCTCAGATCAAATCTGACAGATTTGGGATTAAACTGAAAATAAAACTGCCCAAGACTGCCAACATATTATGTACATCAAGGTCAAACCAGTTGAGTGTGCATAGTAGGACATGAACACAGCAGATCATCACTGCTTGCAGATCGTCGCAGATCAGC
This sequence comes from Hemicordylus capensis, assembly GCF_027244095.1. Classification (NCBI taxonomy): domain Eukaryota; kingdom Metazoa; phylum Chordata; class Lepidosauria; order Squamata; family Cordylidae; genus Hemicordylus; species Hemicordylus capensis. The sequence continues at coordinate 92,699,455 of NC_069658.1, read as the reverse complement.
ATATGGTGCTGCTTTCAACAAAACTTCTCGAAGAAATAAGACTATTCCCTGTCCCAAAAGAGTTCACAGTCTAAAAAGCAGAACTAGCCAGACACCAGCAACAGCCACTGGAAAAATGCTGTGTTGGTGTTGGTTGGGACAGCTGCTCTCCACCTGGAGCTTTCCCAGATAGCAGGCTTTACTGTGGGTTTTCTGGGAAGCTTTACTGTGAGTTTGAAGTTGCCCCAAAACCTGATCCAAAAAGTGGAATTTTTAGCTAGGATAAAAATCTGGCTATACTCTAATGCACGATGAAAAACCCGAATTGTGTGTGAAGTGCTCCCTGATAGCTTGTAGGAGTAAATTTGGCTGCTATGTGAAAGCACACCTCAGTTCCAGGGGAGATGCAAACTAAAAGCTGGGTGTGAAAAACTTCCTGCTAAAAATAAGATAGCGACCACTTTAAAACATGCTTCTTTGTAGGGATGTGCAAAAATCAATTTTTTTGATTCAATGTGTGCCCCAAACAAATCACATCTGATTTGTTTTGTGTCCACTCTACCCCTAAATCACCCCAGATTTGATTTGTATTTGTTTCAATTTTATTTGGATTCAGACTGATTCAGACCACTTAACAAGGTCCTAGAGGCACCAAATTTGGGTAGTAGGTAGGTCCCCATGCGTGCCACCTACCACCCAAATTTCAAGGCAGTGGGAAATTTGGTTGATTTTTAATGAATTTTTGAAGGTTTTTACTGGTTTTGAACATTTCCACCATAGGAAACAGTGGGGATTCAAAGTTGCCATTTCCTAATCCTAACCCTAACAAGGATCCCCAGCTTTCATTTTTTTTTAAAAAGCTAAGCACTAGCCCGTGTAGAAATGGAGTTATAGAGCAAAATGTGCAGTCATTTTTCAAGCGTTTGGATTCTTTGGTGTATAACTTTTCCTCATAATGAATCCCTATGAGGATTAATTGCATACTTTCATTTCTTCTGTTCATTTTGACTGTCACTGAACAGTGCCAACTGTCAACTGCCATCTACCAACTACACCACCACCACCCCACCTGCAAGGCAGTGGGGTACTCATTTTAATTTTTAGGAATATTGAAATGTTTAGATTCTTTGGTGTCTAATAACTTTTCCTCATAATGAATCCCTATGATGATTCAATATATGCCTTCATTTCTTCTGTCCATTTTGACTATTATTACAGTGCCAATTGTCAACTGCTATGTGTCAACTACACACACACACACACACACTGGGTACTCAGTTTAATTTTTAGGTATTTTTGAAGTGTTTAGATTATTTGGTGTCTTGATTACACATCTTCATTTCTTCTGTTCATTTTGACCCCACTGCTTTGCAAGTGGTGGTGGGGAATTAGTGGCATCCCATGTTCCAACTACCCCGCAACCCACAAGCCACGGGGTACTCAGTTTATATTTTAGGAATTTTTCAGGTGTTTAGACTCTTTGGTGTGTAATGAATCCTCATAGAGATACATTATGAGGAAAGGATATTAGACACCAGAGAGCCTAAGCACTTGGGAGGAAAAAATCCTAGAACATAAACTGAGTAATAGTACCCCAGTGCCTTGTGTGTGGGAGTGGGGTGTAGTTGGCACATGGCAGTTGAAAAGACAGTCAAAATGAATAAAAGAAATGAAGGTGTGTAATGAATCCTTATAGAGATTCATTGAGGGGAATTTATTATACACTAAAGAATCAAAACACTTGGAAAATAGTGACCAAACATTTTGCTCCATAACTCCACTTCTATAAGGGCTAGGGCTTACCTTAAAAAAAGAAAAAAGAAAAAGAAAGAAAGCTGGGAATCTAGGGGAATTAACAGGAGGGATCCGAATCTCAAATCAATTTGAATCGAATCAGACCCAATTAGATTTGTACCCGAATCTAGCCAATGGACCAGAGGGTTGATTTGTTTTGTCTCCAAATCATACAAATCAGCTTTGATTTGGATGATTTGTCACTGAATCTATTTGTACATCCCTACTTTGTCCAGTTAGCAGATGAAGGAAATCAACAATTTTATTCAGTTATTTGTATGACTTAGCATTTTTCAATTATTTATTTACTTTTTGTTATTTTGGCATTTTCTGAATTTAAAACAGAGATAGGCAAGTTCCCCTAAATTCATATGAAATTAACTCAGGATTGATCTTCTCGGAGGGGGAATCAGATCATTTGTGGGTTATAACAATGGTTTCATCATTCTTGTCAGCCGTTGCCACCCCCAAAGGTTTTCTTTCATCTTGACTCACTGGAAAGGAGTGTGTTGAGGCACAAATTTTGGGAAACCATGGGAAAGGTAATGCTCCCAAGGTCAATTTAAATGACCCATTTAGAATAGGATTTCAGACCTGATGATCTCAGCATTGTCCATTCTTTCAATTAATGTTGTCAGTAATGATCCCAGTTCAAACACTTCAACTTTTTCTTCTAGTGTATGCATGGAATAAAAGTCCACTCAAAGTAGGAAAAACATCACTTTTTCATTCAGTCTCCTTTGAAAAGAAAAGAGCTTACCTTAAAGAGCTCACCTGAGGGTGAGCTATTTTTTTTCTGGCAAGTTTCCTCATGATAACTTCCTCTTGTCATTCTCCCCTTTTCTTGTGAAGGTGCCCCAGATTGTCAATGTTCAATTCCACAATGTTATAAATTGCATTTAAAAATAAATCTACTTATAGAATTCTGACATTTTTTCATGTATCCTGGAATCAGGTCGCTCACCTCAGTGTGTCCAGGTGTGGCCAATATGCCCCAGCCTCCTTTCAAATGAGGCAAAGGGACTCGGGTGATTGGCTATGACTGAGAAAGGGGCAGGACTGGGACAACCATCTCACAACCAGCCTTTCAGTTTGCTTCTAGCAGCAATTCCTCCCTCCTTTCCCTGGGTTGCCCTGGGGGGCAGGGGCAGTTGAACTGACTGTGACCATGACTGGGGTCTTTTTTGCCTACCTCACACTATGTGCCTTAGTTAGGCCACCCACAGGTACAGTGTGGAAGGGGAAATATTAGTATAGGGTTGCTGAGCACCTTAAGGCACATACTCGGCATTTAAGAGGAATCCCTGGCAGTCCCCAGATATTTTATGGCTCAAGGAGCACTAGCAGGGATTTCCCTATAGCCTGCAGAGGCACCACCAACCATAAAGGCTTTATTGCTTGGGGACTGATGCTTTATGCAGGTGCCTTGAGCTTAGGTTGGTTAAGAAGGGCAGCATCAGCCATAGGGTCTCACTGCTTCCCAGAGCCAAGTTATGTCACCCTATGCATTCTATGATGGGTCTCACACCATTATGGCGAATCCATAGTTACCACACTGTGGGGGTGCAGAGCCAATCCCCATCTTTCATATCAGGCCATTAGTTAATAAAGTTGTGGCCCCTTACTTCCAATTATGCCTTATGTCTTTATTTGGTGTGGGTGCAAATTGTGCCTCATCTGAACATTCATATATTTAACACCTTATTAGTGTTACTAGTGGCCATCATATATAAATAAGTTTATTTTCCCTTGAGAAAATTCTTGATAATTCCCTTGAGAATTATTAGGAAATGTTACAGAAGACTTACCAACAAAGAGCTGACTGTTGAGCTGCAAACGGATATGTCCATCTGCTGGAGCTGTATGAGACCTTTGAGGGAATTGATCCACTTGCAGGGATGCCTCTTTCATGTTTCTTTCAGCCTTCACATAGTGCCACTGGTTGTCATTTAAGGGTGTGGGTGACTGCACTGTGATTTCATTAGGCCCATTTCCCACATCAAAGGAAAATGTCACTTCAGTTGGTGCTAGAAAGAGTAAAGACACCTAAGAAAGTTTAGAATGTTGGGTCACCAAAAACCTGATATATTGCTCTTTTCTTGTGATGAAACAATTCAAGATTCAGTTTCATTGTTAAAATATAACTTTTGCACTTCCACCTTCAAAGTTCACTTTTTATATTGTTGGCAGCTGAAAACATTAACAATTTTAACAAAACCATAAGTGATCTGTCACCTTATATCAAGATTACTGCAATATCAACAGTTACTGTGCAAATTTAATTAGCTTTCATTATTCAGAGAAAGAATGGAGAAAATATTCTACAGATTTGTCTAATTGGCTGCCTAAAAATATTTTAGTTAAAATATTACTTATATTGAGTGAGCCAGTAAAACTGATTTTCTCTCATGTAGGCCACATTTGCATATACTGCAGAACTGCGGGTCCAATGGATGGACCCCCCCCCCATGGACCCACAGTTCCGCTTGCCCCTCCCCGCATTCTGCTGTCTGAATTCAGACATAATGGAGAGCTCCCTCTCAGTAGTCCGCGAGACTGCAGAGAGGAGGGGGGATTGGCTGTGTAGGCTTCCTTCTTCCATGAAGGACAGACCACAAGGGGATGAAGCCTTCCTGGAACCTCACTCATTATACCGCTTTTTATACCTTCTATCAGTCTATCTTATGGACAGGATCAGACGACATAGAAAACCAGAGGTCCCTTCACCTCCAGTTTCTGAAGTCGGTTATCTGAACTTGGTTAAGGGCGAAGAGTGACCTTTGGTTGCCCTCACCAAACTCCACTGCGAACCTTCAGTCAGAGTAGAGTTTTTCGCCTTAACTCTGGTTTTGTGGTGCTGGCACCAAAGAGCCGGAGTTGAGGGTGGAAACTCCTCCCTCACTTTGGCAGAGGCGTAACTAGGGAAAACGGCACCCGGGGCAAGCACTGAAATGGCGCCCCCCCCGCCGCCGCCCCCAACATACTACATTATACTTAGGTTTTTCCTCACAAGCGCCCGCCGCCGCTGCCAAGCCAGGCCACTGACTGGCTGCCAGGCGCCAGCAAAGCAATGGGGGGGCGCAGGTGGCGCGGAAGGGACTGCTCGTGGGGAAGGGGGCACCGATGCACTCCCTTGACTGCTGCAGCGCTGCTGCACTGAGCAGGAAACATTTGTATTAACAAAAAAATTTTTAAAATTTTTAAAAAATTTGGTCATGGCGGCGCCCCCCACGTGACCAGAAAAGATGGCGCCCGGGGCACGTGCCCCCCTGCCTCCCCTATAGTTACGCCTCTGCACTTTGGCCTGATTGGCTGTGTGAGCTGTCCTGTCAAGAAGGAAGCCTACACAGCCAGCTCCCCCATACCTCTGCAGTCTCACTGACTGCAGAGGCACATGTCTCCCTGTCATCCAGATACAGATGGGAGAGTGGAGGGGAGGGGGGCACAGAACCATGGATCCATTGGACCGGTGGTTCCATACTATGTCTGAACTGAGTGCTAGATTGTGAGCCCTTGGGGACATAGGGAGCCATATGTGTGTGTGTGTGTGTGTGTGTGTGTGTGTGTGTGTGTAAACCACTTTGGGAACTTCTGTTGAAAAGCGGTATATAAATATTCTTTGTATTCATATTTTGGCACACTGGCGAGAACCCTCAACCCCACCCCCATTCTAGTATAGTCTGCTAGAGATTGTGACCAACCCCACAAATCTCAGTAAATCAAGTACTAGGATAAAATAAAACAGTCCTTTGGGCATCGAGCTCTGTGACAGCACAATAAAAACACAAGCATGTAATTTTGTAAAATTAAATCAGTACTGATCTGAAATGCTCCCATTTTGTTCACCATATTATTAGGCAATGAAGACTGGGGCAGGGGCAGGGGAGGCAATCTTGGACAGTTCTCGTGAGGGCTCTAAGAAATTTCTCAGCCTTCTGACAGAAACATTTTTCCCCCCCTTTTCCAGAATCCCCATCAGAAGGACACTGCATCATGATTAGTAATGTCATTACTGCCTTAAAGGCGCAGGAGATCAAAACTTCCCAGAAAGTCATTCTTTAAGGCTATGTACATGAGCAGCTCTACTCAGGTTTTGGAAGCCCTGTCTAGGTAGGGCTGCCTGTGTGCAGTGCTGGGATCGAGCTCGATCCTGGCACTACCTCCCATGCAAGGCTGGGTTTATATCTGGGTTAAAAGGCATTTATACCTAGGTTAATAGGGTCAACCCTAGGTTGCATGCAGCCCAAGCATACACAAAGTTGGGCACCTAGAGCACTCAACTCCCGAGGGAATCCCCCAATGCTAGGGATGTGCACCTAATTGCTTTGGTGCACATCCAAGGGCAGTGAGGGGTTCCCTTAAGAGGAGATGGAAAGGTCCTACCTGCCTGTCATCCAAGCCCCCGCCAGCCTGTCACAGTGCTATTGCTATGGAAAGACATGCTGTTGCTGGCCCCGCAAATGGTGCTGATGCATGTGCCAATGCCATCTACATGCTAATGCTGCACGAGGGATGCCGGGGATGCATCCCATCGCCATGGCATGGCATTTTAGAGGGGCCAGTGGCACAAGCTGCCACTTGCATGGAAGTCTTTCCATAGCAATAGTGCCGCGGCGGCCAGCTGGGACTTGGTGGAAGGGCAGGTAGGACCTGACCGCCTCCTCTAAAGAGAACCTTGTGCCCCACACCGAAACATTTCAGTGCTTCTCCAAAGAGGCACCGAAACGCTTCATGCTCATCCCGACAATGTACCACATTCGTCGTCCAGGCCTCCATTGTGAGTAAAGTAGTTCAACTCATCTAAAGTAGATCAATTAATGTACTGTTGGTTTATTGGTCCAATTTTACCATTGAATCTTTAGTCTGAATTGAAAGCTTTGATCACTTTCTAAGGCAGCTGTTTAATTATAAAATGAGATATTCTGAAATGTTGGCTTGCATAGAATTTTCTTGAAATTCTGTATTACATTATCTCTCTTTTAAAAAAAGTTTGGTCTCTCAGGTTGCTTTAATTCAACAGAAGAACTTCTGAAACTACATCTACTCAAAATTTTGTGGATCTGCACCACTCAAAAATTTGGATATAAATTATCCATATGAACCATTGTATGGTTGAATTGTATTGATCATTGTATTATTTTACTCAAAACCCAAGACTTGTGGGGCCTAATCTTGCATAGTAAGTGAAAGCTATTTTGTTTGTACACAGTTAGTTATGTCTCATGTTTGAGAACATTTGTTACATTAAAAAAAATAATTTCCATGATATGTGGTCAAAAGAAATTGAAAAATACCAAGATTTAAAAGTAAACAAAGATGATACAGGTTAAAAAAAAATTAAAAGTCATGAGTGATGCTACTACAGACAGCTTTTAAACTGTATGTTTCCTACATTCTGTCCAAAACGTACACCTGATGAGCAAAACTGAAATCAATGACAGGACATGGAGCATAAATGTGAGTTATTATTGATGTTGGGCTCACTGCATGGACTTAAATAAACAACAAAGTAAAAGTGAAAATTGCTGCCTGATCTTCAGTTAAGGAAAGCCATTTTCCAATCACACTGAAAGCAGGAGTCTTCTTTGAAATCAATTATTGGTTCTACATAAAAATCAATGACATTGTACGGTGCCTGGTGAAAAGAAAAGTGCGCCTTCAGATGGTAAAATATTCATTTAAAACATATTTTGCAGGCATTTATTTAAGAATGGCTTCCCAGAGGGGGGGAAGTACAGCAAGGGAATACGATCATGCAAACTTCCAAAGGTCTGGGGCACAGCAGGGTTTAGTCTGTTGTGCACCTGGACACATTAATGGTGCAGAGAGGGTTGGCGCAGGGGAAGGCAGGATTGAATCTATCTTCCCCCCAGAAGATCATCGTCCTCTGGTGTGTGTCTCACTTGCCTACACGGTCCACGCTGCTCTGAGCAGCATGGATCTCTGGAGGCCAGGAAAATGAAGCCCAGGCTCCAGGTATCCCTAAATGTACCATGCAAGGAGCACAGTGGACTCAGGGATTTCCCCTCAAGCTGGTGCTCTACATAGGTGTGTGCAAAAAAATGGCTGGCCCAGTTTGGTTCCAGTCCAAACTGGACCTGAACAGGACCAGGCCAGTTTGGTTTTGCCTTGCATACGGTCATGATCCCTGGACCCCTGTGTCATGACCCAACCTCCAAAATGGTCACTGCAATGGGGGAAAGGCCTAGAAAGGGCAGAAGAATGCCCAAACTAGGCAATTTTTGCCACAAGGAAGGCTGGCAGGGGGAGGGGAAACCTCCATGGACCCCCCATGGCCTCAGAGAAGCCCCCCAGGGGGGTAAGTACATTTTTTAAAAAAAGAATTGACTCGCGAAACCTCCAAATGGCCAGTGAGGGAGGAATTCCCAAATGGCTGGGGTCAGACCAAACGGGGTGGTTCAGTTTGACCCAAACTGTTGAACTGAACCAGTTTGATGTTGAACCCATTCAATGTTGAACCCATTGAACCTGTCTGCACATCCCTAGCTCTAGGCACCTGGCTCTGTGTATGTATGAGCTGTGTGCAGCCTGAGCACACATGACCCCATACCTGGGTAAAAGGGTGGATACAAATCCCAGGCTACCCAGGGAGGCAGCATCATGACCCAGGCCACACAGAGGCCCATTGGGCATGTGTGGCGGCCTCTAAAATGGCCACTGCCACCGGAGGAAGGCGAGGAATGGCTCAAAATTGGGTTGAAATGGCCCTTTTTTTAACAGGAAAAGACCAGCGGGAGGAGGGGGAGATAACAGAGATCCCTCAGCTGACACCACCAACCTGGACCTGGCGGTGAATGTTAAAAATTAATTTTAAAAAACCGAAGAACCCCTGAACTGGCAAGCTGAACCAGGCCTGGTCCAGCTTGAGGGCGAGCCCTTGAGCCAGCCCCACCTAATGGCGAACTGGCTCAACCTTGAGCCTGTTCATACATCTCTAGTAGGGCTGCCCAAGCCTGGGTAGGACTACTTGTGTGACCAGCCACATTTTGTGCAGTGGGAAAACATTTTGTGCAGTTGGGAATGTCAACAATAGAGTTATAGAAACAGATGAGAAAAAAATATCTCAGTCCTCAAATATAGTTTGGGAAGGAAGATAATCTCATCCATTCTTTGCAACGCCCCTTCTTTCCCCTTCTTTCTCCAATTTTGCTATCCTTTCTTCCCTCCTCCCTCTCTCTCTTTCGCTTAAATTCTCTATTCATTCTAATTCCCCCTTCCCTCTGTTATGTTTTCCTTTTTCTTTTTCAATTAGAAAACATTTGGAAGGTGTTCACAGATTGGGGATTGCGGGGGGCAGGGGCTGTGCCAAGCCTTTTGTGTGGCTGGAATAAAAGCTTAAAATATACCCATGACACAGAACTTCTGGTAAATGCAGAAGACGCATATATACAGTTGGAACATTGCCTGCAACAAACACATTCTTAAGTAAACACAGATTTATATTTGTCAAACGGGGAAACCCAAAGAGAGAAACTATAACTAGTGTGCTTTATACTCAGCTGTTCTAAAACAGATAGCAGATTTGGAAAATATGAAATGAAATAATGATAAAGAAAAATAAGACTGAAGTGATTTTTTTAAGGGGGGGGTAATAGACTTCCCAAGGCTATGGATACTTTGAAAATTCTTATTCAAATTTCTTTTTGGATTTTGGTTTTCTGAATTAACCGGTTTTGCGGAAACAAAGCATTAGGAATAATCAGCAAGTTTTTTTTGTTTTTTGTTTTTGTTTCCAGATTTTATATCCAGCACTGTGGAAATGCATTTGCCACAGCTTTGACTTCTTTCAGTTCACTGAACTTCATTTGTGTCTCCCCTTTTACATTAGCAATGTTCATGTGCATAAATATTAAAAGCAATCTTGTGTGTATGACTGCACCAAGGTTTTTTGTGTGTGGTCTTTTACCAATGAAAATGTGCACTTGTGCCATATGCACTAATAAAACACAGCAAATAATCAGATGTGATATGATCACACAATTGTGATGTAGTTGCATGGTTCATGTTGTGTGGTGTTTTATAAATCCAGGGAACAGATATGTGCATTAGTAAAAGACCACATGAAAGGAATCTTGATCCAGTTTTACACATGATCACATCATGATTGACTATCAATCCAATTACCAACTCACATAATGAGGTAGCATATGGGGGGAGGGGCATGAGATGCAAATAAATAGAGGGGAGTAAACACTACAGAAAATGCTACAGAGCATGCATCTATGCGTGCTCCAATTTCAAAATTTCAAATATTTATAAATTATCTTAAAATCTTAAATTCAGGAAAAAACCTAAATTGGAATACGTTTAGATGAGGATTACTTTGACCTGTTTTATACTATAGTTTTTGCAGTGCTGAATCCAAATTTTGATTACTTCACTGATTATACGAGTCTGCCTTTTGTTAGAAATAGCCAGTTTTGCCATATTTGTTTAAAGGACATGGCCATGGGACACCACTTCATCATCAACCCAAAGTCTACGATGAATACATTGTAGGCCTTGTGGCAGGGGTTGAGCTGTAATTATGCACAGAGATTTGAAGAACCCATGTGCAGCTGTGGTTGGGGCCGATGCACTTATTGAGATGGGTACCTGGAGCCCCCCATACCACTTGTCTCCCTAACACATGTGTGGGGGTGCCCCTTTTCTCACCAACATGTGAATGGAGGAGACTCTGGTGGAGCAGACTGCCCTGCTACTGCCACTCAGCTGGCTACCATGCATGAGCTGAGCAGAAGGGGCAGGGCAGGGTGGGGGTGAGCCTGAACATGGGCTTTCTATGCCCTCCCTATGCCACAGCCTTGTGGCGATTGTAGAGGAACTGTGTAATTGCCTGTGATTTTGTCTGAATTTGCAATAATCTTTTCACAAAAATCTCGATGGGTTCCAAAGGACTGATGCTGCAGACACATTAACAAAATATGATCAAGGGCAGTATCAGACAATGAACAAATGAGGAATGGTTAATGTCTACAATATTAACGATCCCATAAATAGATGTCCTGGGATATTTTCTGAAATAATTAACAATTGTGGCAACAAACTAACCAAAAGATAAGAAACAAAAGGTAAACAAATAAGTACAATAGTCCTTTGCTATGGCACCCAAATGCCAGCTTAGAAAAAGCAGAAAGGGAAGGGACAGCCTGTTCACTTATTGGTTGCCTGTTAAGAAGCCCCTAATGTAAATAGAATACATTATGAAAGAGAGTCCGAGGTTAAACCCTCACAGAGGCCACATTTGAACTTAACACGGAACCACAGTTCCAATGAACCCGCAGTCCCCCCCCCCCCACGGTTACCTTTCATAACCAGCAGTACCCTCTCTGCAGTCAGGGAGATTGTAGAAAGGAGGAGGGACTGGCTACATGGGCTTCCTTCTGGAATGGACAGCCTCAGCCGCCAATCACAGCCAGAGTGAGGGAGGAGCTTCCTCCCTCAACTCCGTTTACTGCAGCGTCCGGCATTTGGACTTAATGACCCAGTAAAGAAACCTCAGGTACAAGTGGCGAAACTCACTTCAATCCAAAGCTTCAAATTAGAGTTTGGGGAGAGAAACCCCAGGTCGCTTTGGTGTCTGAACAGCGGTTGCACACATTTGGACACACAAAAAGAACATAAGAACATAAGAACAGCCCTGCTGGATCAGGCCCAAGGGCCATCTAGTCCAGTATCCCGTTTCGCACAGTGGCCCACCAACTGCTGCTGGAAGCCAGAGGCAGAAGTTGAGGGCATGCCCTCTCTCCTGCTGTTACTCCCCCACAACTTTTACCCAGAGGCACCCCACCCCCAAGACTAGAGATGGCCTACAGCCCTCTGACTAGTAGCCGTCAATAGACCTCTCCTCCATGAAGTTATCCAAACCCCTCTTAAAGCCATCCAGGTTGTTGGCTTGTGGCTCTCGTGCAGAGAATTCCACAAGTTGCTTATGCGTTATGTGAAAAAATACTTCCGTTTGCTGGTCCTAGATTTCCTGGCAATCAATTTCATGGGATGACCCCTGGTTCTAGTGGGAGAGGGAGAAGAATTTCTCTCTATCCACTTTCTCCACACCATGCATGATTTTATAGACCTGTATCATGTCTCCCCGCAGTCGTCTTTTTTCTAAACTAAATAGTCCCAGGTGTTGTAGCCTAGCCTCATAAGAAAGGTGCTCTAGGCCCTTGATCATCTTGGTTGCCCTCTTCTGCACCTTTTCCAGTTCTACAATGTCCTTTTTTAGATATGGTGACCAGAATTGTACGCAGTACTCCAGGTGTGGCCGCACCATAGTTTTGTATAAGGGCATTATAATATTAGCAGTTTTATTTTCAATCCCCTTCCTAATGATCCCTAGCATGGAATTGGCCTTTTTTACAGCTGCCGCACATTGAGTTGACACTTTCAACGAGCTGTCCACCACGACCCCAAGATCCCTCTCCTGGTCAGTCACCGACAGCTCAGATCCCATCAGTATATACTTGAATATATACTAAAGTTGAATATACAGGTGAAACTCGGAAAATTAAAATATCGTGCAAAAGTCCATTAATTTCAGTAATGGAAATTAAAAGGTGAAACTGATATATGAGACAGACGCATTACATGCAAAGCGAGATAAGTCAAGCCTTAATTTGTTATAATTGTGATGATCATTGCGTACAGCTCATGAAAACCCCAAATCCACAATCTCAGAAAATTAGAATATTACATGGAACCAAGAAGACAAGGATTGAAGAATGGAACAATATCGGACCTCTGAAAAGTATAAGCATGGTATGTATTCAGTACTTGGTTTGGGCCCCTTTTGCAGCAATTACTGCCTCAATGCGGTGTGGCACTGATGAGGTATTATGGAAGACCAGGATGCTTCATTAGCGGCCTTCAGCTCTTCTGCATTGTTTGGTCTCATGTCTCTCATCCTTCTCTTGGCAATGCCCCATAGATTCTCTATGGGGTCAGGTCAGGCCAGTTTGCTGGCCAATCAAGCACAGTATACTGTATACTCCACTCGGACGCTGCTGGTGGGATCGGTTTTGGTTTGTATTTTAGGGGTCGTTGGTGTGGCGCCCGTTGGCCGGCAGAGTGGGTGCGGTTAGCTATAACTAGGGATTTAACTTTCTTAGAATTCTTCCCCATTGTAGTGGCGGTCCATAGTTGGGTCGTCGAGTTTTCCAACTCTACGATCCAGTTTTGGTGTGACAACCAGGAGGTGGTGCAGGTTGTCAATTCGCAAACATCTCGCTCCTTGCGGGTTACTGGGTTGTTGAGGGCTTTTGTCCTTCAGTGCCTTAGGGCTGATATTCTGTTTGTGGCATGCCATGTTCCGGGAATTCAAAATGATATTGCTGATGCCCTATCTCGCTTTCAGGTGGACAGGTTCAGGGAGGTAGCGCCAGAGTCAGCTCTACACCCGGAACCCATGCCAGTCGTACTTTGGCACCTTGGCACGTAGAGGCACAGAGGGCTATAGCTGCTTCATTGGCACCCAGTACGAGGGCGAGCTATGCCTCCAAGATAGCGGCCTTCGCAGGCTTCAGGAGGAAGGAGGTGCTTGAGGAAGTCTGGCCGGTGCCAGTTGTTCATTTGTTGCAGTTTTTGGTACAGTTGCGGGGTTCGGGTCAGGCCGTGTCCACTTTAGGTGGCTATGTATCAGCGCTGTCCTTTGTGACGCAGGCACGGGGGGTTGGAGATTGTACCGGTGACCCCAGGGTTAAGCGGATGCTGGAGGGCTGGTCTAGGGGACTTCCTCCAGCAAAGGATCACAGACAGCCATTCACCTTGGACCTGCTGACTGTTTTGTTTGGGCAGCTGCAAGGGTGCTGTGGGTCTCGGGTGGGAGGTCAGCCTTTTTCGAGCTCTGGTGGCCTTTTTGGGGGCTTTTCGGCTTGGGGAGTTGCTACCTCGGAGTAGGTTTTCAGCCACAGATCGGTGCTAGCGTTTCACTGATCTGTCCTTCGGAGATGGGGAGGCACGCATTCTGTTGCGCTTCTCCAAGACGGACCAGTGTGGTAGGGGGCATATGGTAAGGTTTTGTGCAGCCGTTGATTCTACCCTTTGCCCTGTGGTGGGCTTGCAACAGTATGTTGGAATGGGCCCCTATGAAGGGGGCCCCCTTTTTGTTCATGAGGGCGGGGCTTCCCTGACCCAATATCAGTTCCTGGCAGTGTTGCAGAGGGCATTGGCAACTGCTGGTGTCGCAACCTTGGGGCTGACATTACATTCCTTTCATATTGGGGCAGCTACCATGGCTAGCTGTTTGGGGTTTAAGGAGGAAAAGGTGCAGAGGATTGGCCGTTGGAGGTCCAAGGCAGTATGGCGCTATGTGCTCTAGGTGGGGTCGGAGCTTTGGTATCTGACCAGTTTATTTTCTTGGCAGGTGCTGGCAGAGCGGCGGCTTCTGTTCGTGTCCTGATCTGCGGCCATTCGTTGGTCTTTTGGGCATTCAAGAGAGCCAGCCAGTGGGGCACCCAACTTGATTTGGGAAGACAGGTCTCAGTTTACTGGTTGGGTTTACGGGGTATGGTGTGGAACCAGTTGCTCCCAGCCATATAGGATCATTTAGGTAGTTTTCCTGGGCCGGACATTCTTGTTCTTCACCTGGGCGAGAATGATTTAGGCAAGCGAACTAGCCTCTCGCTTGTTAACGGAAGGTGGTATATAAATGCAACAATAAATAAATAAATATAAATAAATAAATATTCTGTTTGTCTATGGCCAGTTGGCATTGATGGGACTTATGTATACACTATTGCACAAACAGCAGTAGCCTAGCAGCTCAATTCCAAGCATAGTTGGAAGCAAGTCCCACTTCTCTATTGGGTTTATTCTTTCATCACATTATAAAAATAAAAATAAAATGGGAAAGAAGCTTAAATGTCCAAAAACTGGGAAAAGGCAGCTTTAAAAAGCCAGAAGTGAAAAATTAAATAGCAGAATGAAATGATTTCTGTATTAGCAACAATGTGATGTCAATTATTAATGACATAATGAAATTTAAATCATTTCTACTATATTGCCATACTGAACGGTATCCTGAACTTGACATATTAATTGTTATTTATTATTAGCATCTCAAATTTTAAACCACAAAATGTTAAGTGACTTTGAAAAATTAATAAGCAGTCAAGAGAAAATTGGCAATTTGCATTCAAATACATTAGAAGTGAATATGATTTATTTAAATGGTTTCACACAACAATATCAAATATTCAGTGTATTGCAATCTGTCTTTTTAAATCATAAAGTCTGAACTTGAGCTAACAGTTGTAGTTTTACTTTATATAGGTTTTAAAAGGCAAATATGTTAAAGCAACTAGGAATAAATCTATGAACTGCACCTATAGAATGCTTCTGTATTCATTCTTATGGGGTTTACCGAAATGTTTATGAATTGGTGGCACCTGAAGGAAATTGACAGTAAATTGGAGCTGGGAATCATCAGTAAATCTATTTTTCTTTCTTTCTGATCATGGCTGCATTTGAGCAATCCTCCAACTCATAGTCTGGAGGATCAAGAATGAGTCATGGCTAGATTCCCTCACCTCTTCATTCTTCTCTCACATCTGTGTATTAATGAACTGCTTCCAAACCTAATCAAACAATAGTTTGCCATTACACTAAACTGGCAAACTATGGTTAGAGCAAGCCCATCAAACCAAGATTGCAAACCTATCTGGAAGCTTATTTAAGCCATAGTTTTCTGGTTTGGATGTACAATTGACATACTAAGGTTATTCACACGGCTGGAGGCAGAGCAGGCAAGTGTGGTGGTGGGGGGGGGAGGCTACACCAAACATGCCTTCCCCTCAGATGGTCATTGGACGTTGGTTGGGAGAGCTGGTCTGGTGATAGTAAGCATAACTTGATACCGTAGCTAAGCAGAGTCTGCCCTGGCTGCATATGCATGGGAGACTTGATGTGTGAGCACTATAAGATATTCCCCTCAGGGGATGGAGCTGTTCTGGGAAGAGCAGAAGGTTTCAAGTTCCCTCCCTGGCTTCTGCAAGATAGGGCTGAGAGAGATTCCCGCCTGCAACCTTGGAGAAGCCACTGCCAGTCTGTGAAGACAATACTGAGTAGATAGACCAATGGTCCAACTCAGTATATGGCGGCTTCCTATGTGGACCACACTCCAAAAGATCTCCAGAGACTGGGATGTGTCCCAGCCTCCGGGAATACCATAGTGTACCATGCGCTGAGCACAGTTCATTGGGGGATCCCCCTCCTGGAGACAGGTGCTCTATGTGCCCATCTCTGTGTCCGCTCGGGCTGCAAGCAGCCCAAGCATTCACACGGACGCCGGTGCCAGATTTAAGAGTGCTCTTGTGCCCTTAACCTCAGCTAAAGGTTGGGATAAAAAGCAGGGTTTGGAGGGAGGGCAGTGCCCGGAGCAGCCTCACTCCTGATGCTACACATGGGCAGCCTAGCCCAGGCTAGGCTGCCCTAACCTGGGCTAGGCTGCTCATGTGAATAGCCTTACTATGGTTCATCCTACCAAGACAGGGGAGTCACAGCTGCCTCTGGTTCCTGGCAGCTCTGGTTGCTCCTCTCTTTCCCATCTCAATCTGCTCCAGCATTAATTAGAGCCATGCTACCTGCAGGGTGGCCATATATCAGGCACAGCTGCCAGGGCTCAGCTTATGCATCTCTACTAGGGGTGTGTGTTTCATTTCAGATACAAAACGTTTTGTGCCCAAAACAGGCCATTTCAGTTGTTTTGTAGCCAAAACAAAACACCCAATGCGCAAAACAGAAAATTTTGTAGCCGAAACAAAACATCCCTGTTTCAGATACAAAATGTTTTGTTGTTTCAGAACTCCATTTTGCAATCGTGAAAAGTCTTTCAGTCTCCATTTTGAGTTTTGACATCTGTTTGAATTTCCGGCCCTTCCAGCCTGCAGATTGGCAAGCGAAAGCATGGGCTAATCTGCTGGCAATTGACTCCTCATTCATTTTAAGGAAATTTAAGGGCAAAATTTACCCTCATTGGCCAGTGGGGCAGTGTGCAAACTGCGAGGGGCAGTGTGCATTTCCTTGTTGTTGTTTTACACTGTTGAATGTAGATCAATTGCATTTCGGGGTGTGTGTGTGAGGTTGTGCATGACCTTTGGAAATCTGCAAAGCTCTGCTGTTGTTGTTGATGTGTGATGTTGATGTTATTTGGGGTGGATTTGGGGCAGAAAGGGGGCTTTGGGGGAAGAAGAGTGGGTCAGGTGGTAGTGCCCCAATGGGTGCCTGCTGCCACCCAGATTCCAAAGGAATTGGGAAAAGGGCTGATTTCTTAGGAATTGTTGAAGTTTACACATCTTTAAGGTGTCCCCGCCGGGAATAATGGAGGTTTCAGCTGACCCATAACTCCACCTGGGGGGTGCTGGGGTGGCTGGGAGCGAGTGGTAGTGTAGCGCACATAGGGTGCCAACCACCCCCATGGGTTGCTTACCCATGGGGTGCTGGGTTCTGTTGTTTCTGAGGTGTTCTGAGTGTAGATTCTCTGGTGGCATATGAGATTTTCAACAATAACCCATGAATCCACTCCCATATGCTACCAGAGAATCTACACTCAAAACATCTCAGAAACAACAGAACCCTATGTGCTCTACCCCACTGCGGTGCCCCCGAAGTGCAGTTATGGGGCTGCTGAAACTTCCATCATTCCCTATGGGAAAGTATTTTAAAGATGTGCAAACTCCATTAAATCTTTAAAAATTAGCCCTCTGCCCAATTCCTTTGAAATAATTCTGGCAGCTTCCTTGCCCCGACTGGGCACTACCACCCAGCCTACTCTGCTCTGGGCCACCCCTTCCCCCCCCCCCGAACGTGAAGCTATACTTTTGCTGAAATCTCCATTATTCCCTATGGGAAAAATCTTAAACTTCAAAAATTCACCCAAAACCAGCCCTTTGCCTAATTCTTCTGAAATTTGAGTGGTAGCTTCCATCCATTGGGCACTACCACCCTCACACATTATTTTTGCCCTGGGGGCATTTTTTAAAATCCAAAACAGTTTGGATTCAGATTTTGCAATTTTGAACAAAGAACAAAATGGGGTTTTTTCGGATTTGGGCCAAAAACAAAACAGAAAATAAACAAAATGCACAACCCTAATCTCAACCAGACAAATGGCCAGCCTGCATGCAGCACAGCACCAAGGCAGGATGAGACACGCAAATGGAGCTGCCAGGAACCAGAGGCAGATGTACCTCATTTGATGTCCTCCTGACTCGTTAGATAAGCCTCTATCTGAGAGGCTTGATTAGACCAGGAAGTAATGTGTTAAGCAGCTTGGACAAAGGGAAGACAAACAAGGCAGGAAGATGTGTGTAAGGCAAATTCTCATTCCCAGTCCTAGAAAACATGGTTTGAAAGACTAAGTATGTCAGATATTGAAGCTGTGGTGTAGATGAGAAGAGTTAACTTCCTCTAGACACTTGGATTGTGTCACAAATGCCAAAGTACATCTCCTCAGCTGTTTCATACAATGATGCATTTCACACACAAAATAAAGGTGCAAACAATTATTCTGAAAACTCTATCATGCAGCACTCTAGTGAGCAAACACACACCTCAGAAAGGCTGAGCAATGCAGATACTTAAATAAAGAGCCTGGGGGAAATTAGAATGAATTTCTAAATAGACATATCTAAGGTTTAGCTAGCAATCCTGGGGCTGTCACCATGGGAAATGACCATGTATGAGATAGCACTGGATATGACAAATAAAACTGCTATCTTTTTCAATTTATCACTATTCATGTACCTTACTTACTCCTCAGATGTCTTTTTCCATTCCTGAACCCACTGTTCATTTGCTGTGTCAGCTTCTTGAATTTGGAACACCAGCATCCCATAAGGCTCTCATTATAGCTTCGATGGTTCCTCACTAAAGCACTAAAAATCAGTGTACTGTTGTTTTCAGGTTTCATGACTCTCTGAGGCTACTGCATCATTGTATTTTATGGCAGTTCACATAATTGTAACAGAAGGCAATGCAATAATACTCTTTTTTTAATATGGCAAAATGTTAGAAGAAGAGTGCATCCATTTTATTTGTACTGTTCACATTTGGAGGACAATATGAATGAAAGTGTATCAGCTATCGTGCATTCCATGTGTGTGGATAACCAAACAACTGCTCGCTACAGAGGAAAGTGACAAAATTAATTTGGCTGCATGCTTGGTTTTCCAGACTTACATGATTTATCTTCTATATAATGCTGAAAAAAATTAGAAATGTAAGCATTTTTAGTTTTGTTGTGTGTGCTTCTATTCTGAGACCTTTTGAAAAGGGGGAAATGATGACATCTGTGTAAGTGTGCAAACATATGCCATTTTCCGTGAAAAGTTTTGATGACTAGAAAAAGATTGTAGTTCAGATGCTATGCTCTCCAGAGAAAGCACAGGTAAGGAGTGCAAGAGAATTGTGCCTGCTAGTCATGCTCCCCGTTGCCAGCATGACAGCTAGCTACACACCTGGGAAGATATACAATAAACATTGGGAGGGGCTTCTGCCCATCATTGAGAAGAACCTTGAACACATTCAGCCCTTGTTTCTGTGGACAAATGCTGAAGAGAACATGAAGATGATTGGGACTTGTCTAGTCAATGCAACAGGGTGTGTAGTTAGCAGACACTAACCTACTGAGCCTACGGGTATTTACTGTCACTGAAGAGCACAACACCTGAACAGAATTCATTTCTGCAGCCATTTCAATGAAAATCTGAGGGTTTGTAGAACTGTTCTACATTTTAAAGCTTACATGTAGAAGCATTTGAAAGCATTTGAAAGGGAATTTGCTTTTCTGCTTATTTTGGTAATTTGTAGTGTTTGGAATCTAAGGAGCTTGGTGTTTACTCTAATTTGCCCCTATATGAAATACTCTTCCTCCCTCCCCACCAGTCTCCCATGTCTCCTAGCAGGTGCCAATGTTTCCAACTTTGGAAAAATAAATGGTCATTTCCTCATTAAAGAAATGCCTGAAATTGCATTCTTTCAGTGAAATAAATTGCATGCACACTTGTGTTTTCAAAGAAATAGAACTACTTGAAGTGGCTTGGATAAAGAGCAAACATAAGATTCATGCAGAATAGGGATCCAACTCAAGCATGATTTTTGTTACACATTTGGTTTCTTACTAAAAAAAATTAAGAAATATTATATGACATAGTATACCTATGCCTTGTCCAAAATAAACACAATATCAGAACTGCATCAGAACAAAATATTTAATTTTTATTTCCAGAAAAACAAATGGACATGAGTTAGTTTGAGTTAGTCCATCTCCCCATAGGGCTTGTCTAGGTATTGGCTTCTCTTGCTGCTGGTCTGGTGCTGTTATTTTCAACTGGAAGTTATACAGTGGGTCCTGGGAAAATGTAGGACACCTCTGTGGTAAGAACCAGATGCCACTCATGCAGATTGCACAGTCCAGTTGGATTCCTGTTAGCCTTTTCACTATGGAAACTGAAAATGCTAGAACAGTACTCTCTCTCTTTCTCCCTCTCTCTGATACACACACATACACTGATGGGAACCATTTGGACAAGCCATAGACACTTTGGACAAGCTTTACAAATCATTTGGACACAATTTAATTTTGGTTCTTAAAACTACATCAAGTGCCTTTATAGCTTTAAGAACCAAGCCATTGTAATGCTATGCAGAATGAATAATCTAAAACCAAAAAGACAGAAATATCTTATTTAAAGTTAACTTACAATGCAGTTCTATCCTTATGAAGTCTTTAATTCCCAGATTCTCTAAAAACACACCAGAGGATGCCGTAGTCTTAAAGAAAAATGACACATCTGCACTAAGTTCTCCATGAAAAGTGGGGAAATGAAGATATGAGGCCTCAGTGTTGAAGGAGGCTGCATTCCAAAACTCTCCTAATTAGAGAGGGGGAAACAGAACACACTGTTGCAGATCCGTTGTATTTAAAAACAAACAATACAATATAGTAATTATTAAAAGGACTACCTTCTCTGACTCTCTTGTTTTGTAATTGAATAGATACTTCGAATCAAGAGTTCTAGGAGTACTGCAGTACATACATGTGTTGTGTATTGATACAATTCTGGGTACCTTCCACTGCATGATTGGGCCATTAGGCTGTTCTACTAACAGTAAAACCACTACTTAGCAACAGAGGTGCACCTAGGGAATTTTGGTGCCTGGACCTAAAGACCTTTAGAGACCACCGCTCCCCTGCAAATTAAGCATCATCATGTTCCACCAGATGACCATACCACCCAGGACAGATTAAAGAGGATTTGGGGGGCCCCCAGGGGTAAGAGCACCTCTGCTTAGTAATGTTAGCTGAAAGACCCATTGCTTTGTAACCAGTCTGTCTCATAGTTAGTGGGCATTTTACTGAACATTGTTCTTGCCTCATATATTTTTAATAGAACACAGGAGCAGGGAGCATATATTTGACACAGGGCTGAACATTTAAATATACCTTGTTATTTCTGCTAAATCCTAACACTTGTATCTGTCAGTTTCATAAGCTCTACTGCTTTCCAAATCAAATTAGGCACTCAATATCTTCCAGTGAATGCCAAATGCATTTTCTCTTGCTAATTCCATGAATTTCTGAAATAAGTAGTTTTCAAAATGAACTGGTATCTAAATTAATTGTTAAAATGTTGTCAACATCAGGTACCAATTATGGTCAGGAACACTGTGCAGTGTTTAACAAGACGGCCCCAGGAGAAAATGTAGCATAACATAAAACAGAACATGTAACTACAAGGTGAATTAAACCTTGTTCTGTACAAGGTCACTTTATACTTTCCTATGTATACATATTTAGTTGCACATGTTCCGAAATGTTTCTTGTCAAAGATTCTTCTATATCTCCTATCAGGATGGCTCCACACATTTTGATTGCTGTGGGTAACATTGAACTTATACGGGTGTTTTTCACAGATGACACATAACATGTGAATACTGTATGAGTCTATGCATCTTTAAACACCTGAGCATACACATCTGGGGACCCTGATTCAGAATTTCCAGCCTATAAAGACAAGAGGTGTTTAAAGCTGTGTAACTGACATCAGCATTTGCATTGGTATTTTTGACAGCAATTGTAATTTGTTGCACTGCCTCATTCTCATCTCAGCTGCAGCATTCTCCTAATCCTTTCTCAAATGTATTCAAAAGTGGTCATGAAAAGAAACAGGGAAGTAAGCACTGGTCAAAAGGAGGTGCTCCAAAAACAGCTGGAGAAAGGTGCTTCATGTCTGGCTGGAGTGCTGAAACTCACCAAGCAAGACAATGAATTTCTCCAGAACCTAAGCTCATTGCTAAGAAAGGCTGGAGCTTGAAAAGAGACAGAATAAATTATGATGTGGAAAAGTCCTAGGACAGATGCAGTAGTCTAAGGTGGTTGGTGAGTAGTTGTCCTCCTTCACTGGCCCAATAGCTGTAGAATTCTTCCAAATATTCCAGCAAAACAATACGGAGCTTCAGAAATGTCTTTAACTGACAAGAGCTGCAGCTCCTTCAAATAATGCTTCTGCAGTTTAGACCAAAATGGACATTGAATCCATTGATATTTTTTCCTGCAGGTGCAGAAAGAAACTCTGTTCCACAACCTACATTAGAAAATGGAAGGCAGGATGACTGAGCTGATGTGATAGTCTACTTTACATAATAAATGAAAAGCATTAACCAAGCAATGGCCTGTAGGGCACTTTCCATTTCTCAAACAATTATGAATATAGAAATGGCATCAGCAATTCTCTTTGAAATATGATGCAAAACATTTCTTTTCTCTCAAGCATAGTGACTGGCTGAAAAGGAAAAGCCAGTGTTTCTAACCTGCTCATGAGCCATGCAAAGCTGTCTTATTTTGTAAACTTGACATCTGTATGAAACTCTTGTCAACAGAGGTACTCTACCTGCAATCTTGAGTACTATACATTGCCGCTAAGAATATACTGTACTATACAGAGAGGAATGTGCCTCTGATAGAAAGATGCTCCTCTCCAATCTACTAGTGTGTTCTTGGGTGTGCTCTCCAGTCTACTTCTTGACTTAGAAACTTAGGCCTCATTCACATGTAATGTGATATCAGAGGTTCCCAAACCTACATTTATTTTTTTATAACCATGGATCACATCACAGATGTTTGTCAAACCATAGTCCAGCAAACTCAGGTTTGAAGGCAGGGGAGCCACTCCCTCTTCCTAGTCTGCCAAGTGCACATCCCAGCAAGCTCTGTAGCACTCTCATTGTCAGACTGTAGAGAGGAGAGCTGGTCTTGTGGTAGCAAGCATGACTTGTCCCATTAGCTAAGCAGGGTCCACCACTGTTGCATTATGTAAGATATTCCCCTCAGGGGATGGAGCCACTCTGGGAAGAGCAGAAGTTCCCAAGTTCCCTCTCTGGCTTCTCCAAGATAGGGCTGAGAGAGATTCCTGCCTGCAACTTGGAGAAGCCGCTGCCAGTCTGTGAAGACAATACTGAGCTAGATAGACCAATGGTCTGGCTCAGTTTATGGCAGCTTCCTATGTTCCTATGACTGTGGGCAAGGCATCAGAATGTCTGCAAGGACTACTACTACTATAACAAATATTTATATACCACTCTTCAACTAAAGTTCTCAATGTGGTTCCATGGGGGGGGGCACCATAAATAAGGTGGTCCCATCCCCAAAGGGCTCACCATCAAAAAGGAAACACAAGGCAGATACCAGCACCAGCACTGTAGTGATGCTGTGCTGGGACTGGATAAGACCAGTTGCTCTCCCCCTGCTAAATATAAGATAAGCACCACTTTGAATGGTGTCTCTTTGCTCAGTTAGCAGGGGTAAACTGAAGCAGCCATTGGACATGATTGTCAAGGGGGCATACCAAGCGTGATTGTGCACTTTTAGAATGAATGAACTGCCTGCCCTTGGCAGGGAAAGGGCATTTAAATCCCTTTACATGGCATTTAAGTCCTTCTCCTGACAGAAATTGCACCGTCCTTGTCATGAGAACCCCGCTCCAAAACAGTCTCATACAAGCACAATTGCTGGCAATGGGGGCATGCAGAGGTACACTATTTTTCTGTTAGGGAATGGATCATGAGGACATCTTAGGAGGGAATATGTAAATGAGAGAGGGCAAAGGATCCTGGGGTCTGGTCCATGGTGACCAAGGATGCTCTTATGATGGCTGACCCCAGCAAAGCTGTCCTGGGACACTAAACTATCCTCTCTATGATTTTGCCTCCAGAAATAGCAAGAAGCCGCAGTTATGGTGGTGTCTGCATTCAGACATAACACTATTGCCTTCAAACCTGAGGTTGGAGCAGCAAAGCTCACTACAAACCAAAGGTTCAAATTCGAGTTGGTGAGGGAAACTGCAGGCAGCTTTTGCTGTGAAACTGCTGTTTCATGCATTCAAACATAGACAATTTCCAACCTCTGCCCTATTCAACTCCGGTTTGGTGTTACATGAGAATGGGGTGATATTCTCACTGTCTACTGAATAACAGATAATATTTGGTCTCCCCAGTATCCCTAGATAAGGATGCCAATGATCCATCTGTCTAAATGCCTTCAGTTTAACACACTGTATCACATCAGACTGTATATCACATCAGCAGGTAGATGCATACCTGGGAGAATATATTAATCATAGAAGGCAATATGATTAATATATTGCTGCGTATGATGAATTCATTTTACTACTTGTTGTAGGATACAAAGCCACAGATAGGCTTCGTAGGCTTTGAAGTACTACAAACACATGCAAACCTGTCTGATGTCATGTGATACTTGAAAACAAGGAATGAATGTGCATACCATGACCAACAACAATAACACCACTTAACTAAACATTTCAGATTATTATCCTTGAAAGATTCTAAAGTGCAGACTTTAGAATTTGTAGGCACACTTTCTACATTAAATGAAGATATTCTGCAGCTACTATTAGTGCCCTTAACTAGTTTAAGCACAATCTCATATCTTTAAAAAAAGATATTGACATCTAATCCTTGAGTTATACTCACTGGTGGGAATAGGCGCACTTCTAAATTTCCGAGTGCTGGCAAATCCCAAAGATACCCTAGCATAGCAATAGCCTCTATGGAGTAACTAGTATTTTTAAGCCCGTTAAAATAACGGGCGCTAGTACCTTTTTTTTTTTTTGGTTGTCTCCTTTATTCCTTCTCCCTCTCTCCTTCACCCTCCTTTCATTTTTTATTTTTCTTTCTCTCTCTTTCACTCCTCTCCTTCCTTTTTTCTCCCTCTTCCTCTGTTTCCTTTCCTTCCTTCTCTCTCCCTCTCCTTCTCTCTCCTTTCCTTCCTTTCTTCCACCTCTTCTCACTCCCATCTTTCTGTTTTCTTTCTCTTTTCCTCTTTTCTTTCTTTAACGGGCTCGCTCTTTGGGGCTGGCTGCTCCTCCCTCCCTTCTGTCTTTTTTTTGTCCTTCTCCCTCATTCCTTTCTCCTTTTTCTTTCTTCTTCCTTCTTTCCTTTCTTCTCTCTTTCCTACTTTCCCTCTCTCCCTCCTTGTTTCTTTTGCCTCTCAAGCTCCACTCTTGCCTGCGGGCTCCCTCCAGCGTGGGGCAGCAGGAGGCTGGCCTGGACCGGGCCTCCTCCTCGGGCCTGAGACAGGAGGGGAGAGAGCGGCGAAGGCAAGGCGGGCTTCTTCTGTGGGTAGATGGGCAAAGAGCAGAGCTTCCAGCCGCCAGCACAGTCTTGTCTGCGGCAGCCAAGCCCAGCCCAGCCGGCCACCCTTCCTGGCGCTCAGACCAGCTACCGGGCTCTGTTCGCTGTGTCCGCCTCACAGACACGGTCGGGATACGGCCCAGGAGGCGGGCGGGCAGGCGGAGGCGCTGCAGCTGCAGGAGGAGGACGAAGAAGTGGCGCTCGCAGCAGCAGCATCCCGCGCCGACCCCCCCAGCCCTCCCTCTCGGAGCCCCTGAGCTTGGCGCAGCTGAAGTGCCTGGACTGCACTCCACCAGCCAAGCCCAGTTGAGCTGCAGTGGCGGCTCCAACAGCGAGAGCCCGGACGCGCTGTAGCGGTGCTGCTCCAGGCACAGCTGAAGCGCCTGCTCCGGCGGCCCCATGGTGGCCACTCAGCTGACGCCGCCCTGCCTGGACCCAGGGACTCCCTGCTCGTGAACGCGACTGCAGGAGGAGCCCGACCGCCTCTGCAGGCTGAGCTAGGGCGCGGAAGCTGCTCGGGCTCTCTGGCTAGAAGAGGCGGGCAGGAAGTTGCGGGGAGCGAAGAAGGCACGGCGGCCGTCCCGACCCGCTTAGTGCAGCCAGCAGGGGAAGCGTCGTGTCCAGCCGCCTTTACGCACACGTGTGTGGCAGGCAGGCGCGGCGCTTTCGCTGAGTTCTGCCTGCTTCTCTTTCCTGCTGCTGAGCAACACACATTGAGGTGAGGCGGGGGAGTCAGGATCCAGTTCGCACACCTAAGTCATCTATTCTCTTCCTCCTTTTTATCGGCTGGGCTGGGCCTGCGGCTGCCGCCTCTACCCTCCCCGTAGCCCGTTATTTGATCCCCGCTCTTTGCAACATGGCCTCCGTTTTTTCTCCCCCTGCTGCCCCCTCTGCCCTCCCAGTCCCCTCGCAGCCGCCTCTGCCCTCCCGTTCTCCATGCTGCTGCCTGTGCCCTCCCCATAGCCTGTTCTTTGATCCCCGCTCTTTGCAACATGGCCACCGTGTCCCTGCAGCCGTATCTTTCTTGGACGTTCTGGGCATGCGCTCTGCGCATGCCCAGAACAGCCGAGAAAGACACGGGCTGAAGAAAGACACGGGATCATGCTTTAGCTCTTTATTATAGAGGATATATCATCATTAAATCAGCAGGACACTGCCACCACAAAAATGGTGTGTGTGAGAGTGTGCATGTCAGGTGGGAAAAGAGCTATAGGAAAAAATCCTTTGCTCTCTTGTGACTCATTCTTCCTCCTGCCCTTGAAAAGTTGTTATGCTTTTAAAAGTGGTGATTCTCTTTATTGAACAGGGGGAGAGCAACTGGCCCTATCCATCCTCAGCACAGCATCCCTCCTGTGGCTGTTGCTGGTGTCTGTCTTATGTTTGTTTTTAAGATTCTGAGCCCTTTGGGGAGAGGGAGCCATTTTATTTATTTATTTATATCTATGTAAACCACTGTCAACAGTAAAGGATCCAGCAGTCAAGAAATATGCTGCAGACTAGCACTTGGTAGGGTAGCAGTGAAGGCCTTGGAAAGGCTATTTAGATGACATGACGTGCCTACACCTACAAAAATTAGAATTGTTCAGACAATGGTTTTTCCCATGACACTCTATGGATGCAAAAGCTGGACTTTGAAGAAGCAAGATAGAAAAAGCATTGATGTTTTTGAACTTTAGTGCTGGATAAGACTTTTGAGGATACCATGGACAGCCAGGAAACAAATGGATCATGGAACCAATCAATCCAGAATTTTCACTTGAGGCACAAATGACCAGGCTCAAACTATCATACTTTGGACACATTACGCGAAGACCCAGCTCCCTTGAGAAGTCCATAATGCTGGGGAAAGTTGAAGGAAAGAGAAGAGGATGACCAGCAGCAAGGTGGACGGACTCTATTACGACAGCAATGAATGCACCACTGAGAAACCTTAAAGGCCAAGCTGAAGACTGATCATCCTGGAAACAATCTATCTATGTGGTTGCTAAGAGTTGACACCAACTTGATGGCACTTAATCAATCAAATCACTTTGGGAACTCTTGCTGAAATATATGGTGGTATATATATTGTTGTTGCTGGTATATAAATATCTGTTGTATCCGTATCCGTTACTCTGCCTCCCTGCCCCTTCTTTTGACCCTTGCAGCCACAACGAAGACTAGGATTTTTATTAGCACTGCAGTCAATCATAGCACACAAAACTCAGCAAGGAACATAAGGTAGGGGGAGACCATATCTCAAAGCAGGATTCCTGCACTTCTTTTCCCCACCCTTCTAATAAAATAGATGAGTGTTCATCCATTCATTGAGCACCCACAGCACAATGTGTCTCCTTTGTCCTTCCTGGAATATGGGTAAAGTTTGTACTGGATTAACTATTCTCCACTTATCAATAGTAGTAGCAATTTATGCCACACAGTTACATGTGTACATCTGCACTGTGCAAAAAAACCAGCTCTTGTTGACCAACATGCACACTAAGTCAGGTAAGCTCTCACCAATGAATAGAATAGGAACCACTGTGTGTTTTTTCTTACAGAAAAGATCAGATCTAGAAAAGGATGAACAGTATCTTGAGACAAAGTTCCAACACAATGAATGGATGGCTGAGAATCGTGTCAATGATGTTATCTCCCCAAAGATGGTGATCTCCAAATGTAGACATCAAGGTGACTAACGATGGGAAAGAAAGAAGTAGGCCTGAGAAATGTAGATTGAAAGAATGCTTAGGCAACAGCACCTTTTCAGACCTTCAGAGTCAGAAGGTGGAGCCAGCAAGTGTGATTCCACTCTCTCCTTTTTACCCATGTTCGCTGTGCATGCCATGTCATATGATAATGATTACATAGATAATCCTGCTAATAGTAGCTGGCAGAGCTGGACCATAGAACTGATCTGATCACCTATAATCAGATATAGAATAACTAGTTATGAAGTAAGGTAACTACAGTGCATTGTTTCTGCAAAGTTGCACTTTTCCTTCCCTAATCTTATACATATACATATATGCATATACATATTAATGTGGGGAGACTGTTTCCTGCTCTTACTGTTCATAAAATGGAGTATGCCCTCTAAGGTTTCCATATAACTCCAGCATTGTTTTATTTAAGAAAAAATGTTTTAAAGAAGGATCCTATTTAAAATGTCTAGCTTCAGTTTCCTGGGGGGTGGGGGGAATTCAAGAAAGGAATCCCAATTTTCTATAGATAGAAGTACAACCATGTCAAATCCAGTAAGATATAATATTTGCTTTCATGATTTCAAAGGTTCAACAAAAATAGCATTAATTAAACTCCTTTTCCCGACAATTTGGAAATAAAATGCAGACAAAGAATGATACAAAGGAAAGCATGAAACAGAAAAAAAATATTGGTTTTGAATGCTGTCCAATTCATTACAAAAGAGTATTTCACTACAACCACATATCTGTAAAAAGTCATTATGGAACTCTGGTGTTTGAATCAGAACACAAATTTGTTTCTTATGTGCAAGAGTGCTATTGTAAATACTGTTATGTTATTAATCATAAACTTCTTATGTATACAACTCCAGCTGGGATAAAAATGATGCTGGCAGTGAATCAATAGAATTGTACAGAACTATTGTACAGAATAGAATTGTACAGCTTCTAATGAAAGACAATTTGCAGTCTTTATGCTGCCCTCAATTGGCAAAACTTTATTGGCAGGTCTTCTAGTCAAAACAAAGCAAAATATTAAATCTGGTATGCAACATAATACAGTTAAAGCACAGGGATAGAAATCAAGGAATCTAAGTTTGATTTTCAAAGATTCTGCAGCTATTTTCTATGAGAGTAAGGAAGCTCTTATAAACCTTTCCTACTGTATATATTGATGCTATTCCTTGTTCTAAAGAATGTTGTAAAGGGATTTAAAAAAAATTATCATCAGCACCTGTATACTAGCCTACAAAGAAACCTAGGCCTCAATGAAATTTTAGTGTTTCAGTGCACTGCAAGGGTATTATGTTGTAAATGTTGTATCAAAGATGAAAATGTTTAATGTTGTAAAATGTATAAACATACATGTTGTATGTTTATAATTCCCCAATATATTGATTGCTTCAAAATCAGCATGGCTTACATAAATTTGACTGAAGAATGCCATCTCTGCTTTTGGCATCTTCCCAGCTGCAGGAGAAGTTGGCCTTTGCAAATTTAATGTCACTGCTTTGTTCTGGAATTCTGTCTCAGTAACTAATTCAAGAACCATCAGTATTCACATGAAATTAAGACAGCAGCAAGAATACATATAAAGGAGAGTGTAAGGGAAACAGGAGGAAGGAAGCTTGCCAAACATCTTTCTTTCTTTCTTTTTGCAGAGGCGGGGGAGGGGCTGTATAAAAAGAAGGCCAGTTATTTAAATTTGCTATACTTTGACCATCACAAATTATGTTTCTACAACAGATGAATACAAGAAAACTAGGCTGACTGCAAGAATATGTCTTACATGTTGCCAAGATTGGTCTGGAGTAAAAAGACATGTGGTATGCACATGTAAAACTACAGGCAGCATAAATACAGAATCATAGAAGATCAGACTTAAGATAATAAGCAGAAGTTTTAAAAGAAGATCAAAAGACCAAATTTCAACTCCAAAATTAGACCATTGTTGACATGGAACTTTTGCAATCCTTCCAGAAATAAAGGAGTTTGTAACTTTAAATATTAATGTAGTACTTTATACTGTTTCTGTGTCCCCTATCCTGTGCAGGTTTTATTTGGTCTGCCCTTTTTTTCTAAAAATATTTTAAGCAAAATGCTATGTAAAATGCTGAAGTTCTTACTATTCTTTTGCAGAATGACATTAACTATTCTGCAGTTGAGGATCTGAGGCATGAAATGTGAACCCTCTGGATGAACTGATAGATATTTACAAAAAGTTAAATATATTTATTGGATGAAATTGATTGAAATTAAATCATACTGGCACAACTGTGAATCTACATTTTAATGCCTGTTTAAACAAGTCGGGTGGTCTGTGTGAACAAGAAGCTTTGTGAAATCATGGGGCTTGTTCTGTTGTTGTTTTTACAAGTGTATTGCTACTCAGGCTTCTAGGATGACCCCACCTACAGATGACCCCACCCCAATACACTCCCCTCCCCTTGTGTCCCGTATTCAGGCAATGGAATGTTGGCAACCCTATGCTCAGGCTGCAAGGAACCTCAACACCAGTGGCAGCCAGTCAGAAAGGGCAGAGGGGGGACTGTGCCCCACCACCACACACACACACACACACACACACAAAGAAAGGACGGGGGGGGAGGAAACATTCTATGGGTAGTTTAAAAAGCAACAACACTTTACAGTGTTCAACCAGCCTGGGGAGAAAAGAGGCAACTGAGGCAGGGAACTTCTTGCTTCCTCCTCTGGTGGCTGCTGCTCCCTCCCTCCCTCGCTCTGTTACTGGAGGGAATAGCCAGCTAATCAAGGCTATTCCCTCACATTGTTCCTTTGGATGCCCTGCATCACTGCCTCACTGGATTAGACATAAAAGGGCAAAAGAGACAAGTGCACATGTGTCTCTTTTGCCTTTTTATGTCTAATTCAGGGAGGCAGTGATACAGGGTGCCCAAAGCCATGAGGTGAGGAAATAGCCTTGATTAGCAAGCTATTCTGTCCAGTAGCTGAGTGGGGGAGGAAGCTGCAGCAGCCGGGTCAGCAAACAGGAACTTCCCTGCCTCCCAGCAGATCAGCTGCCTCTTTTCAGGGCCTTTTTGGTTGTGGCCCCTCGGCTTTGGAACGCCATCCCTAAAGAGTTCCCTCAGTGTTTTTAAAAAACAACTAAAAACACACCTTTTTAAGGAGGCTTTTCATGCTCCATTTTTGGTTATATCTGGTAGAATATTTTTTATAACTTTCAGTTTTTAAAATACTTTTCAAATTTGAACTTTACACTAATTGTGGTTTTTAAGCTGACTTTTAACTTGTTTACTCAATTTGGTTAATTTTATTACTTTTATTGTATATTGTTTCTATTTTATTGTTGTGAGCCACCCCGAGCCATAGTGTACTGGAGTGGTGAGGTATAAATATTTTAAATAAATAAAATAAAATAAAATAAAAATTCTCCCCTGTCTGGCTGGACACTGTAAGTTATCTTATACCAGCCATGGGCTGTTTTCTTTTCTTTGGGGTGGGTAGGAGGGAGGAGTGCTAGCTGCTGCTAGATTTTAGTGGCTCAAATCACTTAGCATCGGTTACGCATGCATAAGCCCATTGGAAATAATGGGCTTATTCATATGTAACATTCACTGCGTGGTTTTTGCCACTAGCATCCTTGCCTTCCCCAGTCCCAGATGGCAGCAGCTGCCACTGCTGGGCATCCACACAATCCCAGCACCGGGGTTAAGGGCACACTCCCTTGCCTTAATGCCAGAGTTAAAAGCAGGGTTAGGCGGGTGGGCAGCACTGGGATATATCTGCACCAGGTTGGCCAGAACCTGAGGAGTATACTCGTGGGTCAAATGGGCCGTAACCAAATTCTGGGTTAGATGTTTTCTAAATTTTTCCATCAGGTTTCCAGACCTTTCAGTTTGTTGTGCCTAAACACCATGTACCATGTAAAGAGTAACAGTATAAATAAGAATTGCCTTGGTGGATCAGCCTAAGTCTGTTTTGTCAAAAATTCTGTCTCCAACAATGATCACTCAAATACTCCTAACAAAAAATACAAGCAGGGCATGATGGTAACAGCCATCCCTGTTTTTCACTAGCAGCGTCTTTTAATCAGCAGTATAAAAGCTGTGAACATGGAGCTTCCGTTCAGCTATTATGGCTAATAGCCATTGTTAGACCCCTCTTCTGTGAAATTGTTGGATCATTCTAATCACTGCTCTGAGCTGGCATTTTCAGTGAGCTTGCCAGTATGACTCCATTTTAAAAACTCAAAGTACATGTGAATCTAGGATTTTTTTTTAATCCCAATGTCCATCACTTTTTATTTCTTAAATGGAATTTCAACCAGAATTTTGTTTACAAGTCATCCGGTTATAGAGATCCTTTTGGAGTTCTTCACAGTTTCTTGGGATCATACCTAGTCACTGTAGTAATTCATTCTCATCTGCAGCTTGGCTACCTCACTACTAACCCCTGTCAAATCCTATCATTTCTGAGGAACTTCCCCTTTTGTAATTAAATATGGCAGTGTTCTGGGCAATTTCCTACTCTCATATATGATGAATTGGATATCTTGTGTTCAGTGCTTCCAAGAAATTTGATCAAATTTATATATTGACATTAAATAAAGTTATAAATTGACATTAAATATATATTGACATTAAATATTGACATTAAATAAAGGATTGCCTGTTGTTGGTTCAATGGCTATTTCAAGGCATCACTTCTTATAGCCAAACATTTTATCTCTTTGCAGGGGCTTCACACAGCAACAGCAGTGGCTTGTCTGATGGGCCGGACGGTATTGGGAAAGGCCTAGAATAAGTTGATAGAAGAAAGTGGCAGACCAGCTTGGATTGTAAAAGGGGTCTGCTGAGATGGATCTGGGCTTACTGGAAGGCATGAAGAGAGAAGAAAAGAGATAGCCAGGCTTTCTCTGAATAGGCTACTTGATATCTTCTCTTTACCCATCATAATCCTGACAGGCATTTCAGTGGTCCCAAATATATATGCCACATATATATTGCATATGTGAAGTGCAATATATAGCAAAGTAAAGTTGTGCCGTTGAGTGGGTGTCAACTCCTGGTGACCACAGAGCCCTGTGGTTGTCTTTGGTAGAATACAGGAGGAGTTTACCATTGCCATCTCCCGTGCAGTATGCGATGGTGCCTTTCAGCATCCTCCTATATCTACCGCTTTGTCCTAGATCTATATCCTAGATTGTGGAATGCGCTCCCTGCAGACATCCATAATTTGAATTCTTTATTGGAATTTAGGAGAGCCCTAAAGACCTACCTGTTTGGCCTGGCCTTCCAGTGTTCTTAAATAGTTTTAAAGGGTTTTTAATGTATCGAGTTTTGATAAGGTTTTGAATTGTTTTACTTTTTGGCTGTTTTATTGCATTTTAAAAATTTTATGCCTGGTCACTGATTGATTTTGTGATGTTTGTGAACCACCCTGAGCTATTTTGTAAGGGCGGTCTAAAAATCAAATAAATAAATAAATAAATAAATAAATTGCTGCTGCCCAGTGTAGATGTTTCCCATAGTCTGGGAAACATACTGGCGGGGATTCGAACCAACAATATATTGCTCCCTAGGCAGGTTATTTCCCTGCTGCGCCATTAGGTGGAATAGCAATATATAATACAGAACATAAAACAGAACTAGAAATTTATGTTCTGTTTTCAGGATGCCAAGTGTGGTCAGACAGAAAGCACATCAGAAGAAATCAGTATTATTATTGTAAATAACTTATGCCTATGCCTCTGGGATACTTTCCTAACATCAGGTTATATATGGGGTTCATTTCAAACACATATTTGTAGCTAACACAAGTGTCCTGGAGGTTTTGTGGCATAGTCTACCAGAACAGTATCGCCTCAAGTAAGTAGGGAAGAATCATATGTTTGAAAATACTTCTATATGAAAATCATTAACACCCAGGAAAAATGTGCTAGATTAACTTCTCCTATGTTTACTATGCACATGCAGGGAAATGTTGACATGGGGCTGCATTAATGGTGTGCATAACAGCACTCACTGGTACAGGTCCACCATATAATATATCATGTTCAATGTCTGAAAAGTTTCTGAGCTAAAGACTAAGGAGCAAAGCTGAATAGATTAGAATTAAATATATTCTAAAAGACACAAATATAATTTGAGAATTAAAACTTACATTCCAAACCTTTTAAATAGAAACTGCTTAAACCAGTTTCAGGACATTGCTGTTTATAGATCTCCTTAGCTTTCCTATTTTCCTTAAACAGATCTTTTATTACATCAGCAAATGGTAGCTTGGTTATTGGAGCCAAGAGAGTATACAGGCTTTCCATTTCAAATCATTTAATGGAGCCTTTGGCACCTGGGTCATTGGAAGTAAACATTCGTTCACTCTGCCTTCTGAACAGTATCCTGGTGAACAATTATGTGAATAAGGATTTCCGTGTGTTAAAAAGAATATTAAGATGTATTCTTTTAAGGGGAGTAATATAATTTGGTCTTTGAGAGTGGCAGCAGCAGCAGGCAGAAGCACAGATCTCTCTAGTGGGCAGTCAGATCAGGATCATGAGCTCAGCAATATCAATTTTTCTTTGTTTGACAATGCTTCTAGGTAATGTACCTTTTTCCTTCTCTACCTGATCCTATTTGCATTGTTCAGCAGCCCCAAAAGGAAGACTGAAACAAATGTTATACACCGCCTAGAATCTGCAAGTGCATATTAGAAAGCTTACCAATACACTGCACTTAAAAGAACAAGCCGACCACTTTCCCAGTCTATGTACTGTAATGATTGTTTCTTGTATCCAGCTTGTTAAACTGGATTCCCATATGTCAGAGCCATAGCGTGTTCTCAATATACCATAGTTAGGCCCTCACCTGACTACTTGTGGCAGAATATTTATAGCAATGTGCATTTGGATGCATGCATCTTATTGAAAGTAATGCAGTGCAGATGGACATCACCTGGGTCAGAAATTCATACAGATGCTTACTGGAATGTGCATAGCAACATGGCATTACTTTCAGCAGAATGTTCAGTTGTGCACCCAAATATGCAACCACATCCATATTTTGTTATAACTAGGCATGCATAACTACACCATGCACCTGGATCAGAGCAAAAGCCTTGCCTTGAAACACTGAAAGGCAACAAAACTGCTAGCAAAGAATGACAAAGCAGGGTTGTTGACCCAGATGCTTGGGTAACTCGAGCAGCAGCAAATTGGGGGAACCATATAAAAATATATGAAATGTAGGAGTTTTTCACAAACATGTTTGTGCTCCCAGAACAGTATGTTTTACAGCAAAAATCATACCTCACAAAAGTTCAGCACTAATAATAATACATAAAAGAAACACAGAAAATATCAAATTGGGAGAGCTTGTCTTCCAAGGAGATGGACTTCCTGCCTTAAAGGAATAGCATCCTTTGATATATTCTCCCCATCTATTTCATCCCAATGCCCTCACTCTCAATACTATAATACACTGTTTCAATATTTAACTGATGTGCTACTTCCTAATATATCCCATCATTGTGTCTGATATATGCTGTGTTCTTGACTGGATGTGTTCGACAAGTGTCTGCTCAGAAGCCCTAAAGTATTCAAATTTAACTGCTATTTAGAATGTCATAAACCAAACCATGCCTTGCTTCATGCTTAAGAACAATACAAGTCTCAAATTTGCTACCATTCGATTCAATGGGACTTGATTCTGAGTAAACATGTTTAGGCTTGGGCTGTACAAAATGCCTGCAGACAAATGCTATAAGTGTGGATAGCAGGGGGATTGGGATTTTTGTGTGCATCACAGCAGGGGTGGGGCTTTCAAGCACATTCTTATGGATGCTATATGTGAGTGTGTATAAAGCCTGAACAGGGCTACATTCACACTACAACTACTAGAAATACAAATTACACTCTTGATATCACACCTTAAATAGGCTTTGGCTATAAAGAATGTTACAGTGCTGAGACCCTGTAACCCCAGCTCAAAGTCACCCCTGAAAGCCCCATATTAAATTGTACATCCATGTGTAGCAGGTGTCAGGTGACATCATTCACAAAATCAAATTACTTACTATCACCACGGCACAGCAAGGGTCCAAGTTTGTATGCTGCTTCTGAATTTGGTCGGTCTGTGTCTGTGATGACAAGTTTTGTTACTGGTAAGTGGTCTTTGTAGGATAGGAGTCCTGTGTCATTAGTCCTAAAATAAGTAAACAAACAAAACTTCAAATAATGCTTCAAATATAACCACCATCTTTCTACTTCAGTCATGTAAAGGAATTGTATTGCCATTGTGATTATGGTATATAGTTGAGTTGTAACAATACACCATGCTGTTCACCAATGTGAACATATTGAGGCTATTCAAACAACTGGGCAAGAAGGGCAGAGGGCAGGGGTGGAAAGCTGGGTTAGGGTTAGGGTTAGAGCTGCAGGTAGCTCGAGCAGACACAGAGCTGGGCACCTAGAATGCTTGTTTTGTGGTGCATTGTGGGATGTGGGAGGCTGCAGCCAGCTTTTCTCCCGCTCCCTCACTGTTCTTGGAGCAATTGCATGCCAGTTGTGTGGGCACACAGTTCTGGTAAGCCCGAAAGCAGCTTAAATTATGTGGGGGAAGGCAGGACGGCTCCTGATATCCCCAGGCCAGGTAAGCATAAGTTAGGGGTGTGCACGGAACCGCACACCTGCGGTCCGGCACTGTGCAGGGGGTCCCTTTAAGGGCGGGGAGGGTTTACTTACCCCTCCTGCCGCTTTGCCCCCTCCAGCGCCCGTAGTTATTGTAGAAATTGGGGCGGCAGGATACCATGTCTTTTTAAAAAATAAAACCTACATTCAAAATTTCCATTCTCTGTACAATAGCCAACAATGTGTGCCTATAACACAGAGATGAGGTGGTAGAGGATGACAGGAAACACATATAGAACAGTATTGGCAAGCATAGCTTTATTGTTTACAGTGCCCATGCGCTTGATGAAATGTGGGTGGGGACATACCTATGTTTCTGATAACCCATCTGCTGATGATGGAAATGACCTGCTGAATGACCCAGAGGCAAAGAATGTTTTTAAGACACCATACAATATGAGCCATTCATGCTGACCCCATCACCAGTAACATGGGGAATGATTAGATTATTAACTTAGTGAATCATGGGAATGCTGTGATTTCAAAAAAAAGTGTATGGCAAAGTTCCCCATGATAATTTGATTAGCAAACTCTTCAAATCTGAACTAGTATAATCAAGCAGATTCACAGCTGGTTGGAAAACCGTACTTTAAGAATGTTCATTGATTGCTTTTCATTAGATTGGATGGTGGTGTAAAGACGCGCGAGCTTCACGTCGACCCGACGCGATGGGTAGACCGGGCCTCCGACCACCGGCGGAGGCCCGGTCTACCCGGCCTTGTCCCGGCGGGTAGACCGGGCCTCCGGCGGTTGGAGACCCGGTCTACCCGTCGCATTGGGTCGATGTGAAGCTCGCGCGCCGTGCCGCGTGCGTGTGCGCAGAAGGCTTGTTGCAGCCTTTTGAATTGTGGAGCAAGAAGGGGCGGTGGGGAGGTATCCTGCCGCCCCAATTTCTACAATAACTATGGGCGCTGGAGGGGGCAAAGCGGCGGGAGGGGTAAGTAAACCCTCCCCGCCCTTAAAGGGTCTCCCTCCACCCGGACCGGACCGGCCACTTCCGAACCAGTCTGGATGGTCCGGAGGCCTTTACAATGGCCTCCGGACCGGTCCGGACCCAACCCTAGCATAAGTCGTGTGAATGACCTTATTATGTGGCAAAATGAAACCACTGCAGCTATCTCAAAATTGCACTCAGTCTTATACAAACATTCATACAATTTGATGAAGATTCATTCTATCCCTTCATCCATGTCATTGATAATAATGATGATCTGGCCCCAGGACAGAGAACTGTGGTACTCCTGCACTCAAAACCACCATCCAATCTAATGAAAAGCAATCAATGAACATTCTTAAAGTACGGTTTTCCAACCAGCTGTGAATCTGCTTGATTATACTAGTTCAGATTTGAAGAGTTTGCTAATCAAATTATCATGGGGAACTTTGCCATACACTTTTTTTTGAAATCAGATTATGTCCACAGCATTCCCATGATTCACTAAGTTAATAATCTAATCATTCCCCATGTTACTGGTGATGGGGGTCAGCATGATTGGCTCATATTGTATGGTGTCTTAAAAACATTCTTTGCCTCTGGGTCATTCAGCAGGTAATTTCCATCATCAGCAGATGGGTTATCAGAAACATAGGTATGTCCCCACCCACATTTCATCAAGCGCATGGGCACTGTAAACAATAAAGCTATGCTTGCCAATACTGTTCTATATGTGTTTCCTGTCGTCCTCTACCACCTCATCTCTGTGTTATAGGCACACATTGTTGGCTATTGTACAGAGAATGGAAATTTTGAATGTAGGTTTTATTTTTTAAAAAGACATGAATAACACCTTATCTCTGCTTCATGTTTCTTTATGTTCTCGAAAACCATTATAAGGTGTGGTGAGATCCACCACCACCCCAAGCATCAGAGTTCTTCCCTCATTATATTCAACTTTCCCCTCTAAAATAAATAACTCATATCTTCCTCCCACAAAGACCACTCTCTAAAAAATTTAAGTGAGGAGTTGTTTCTCAAGTTTTCCTGTGTCTGTACCCCTGTTATAACCCCTGTACCTATGTTATTACCTTTAAAACCCTAAACGGCTTAGGTCCGGGTTACCTTAAAGAGCACCTTCTTCTGTATGATCCCCATTGCACATTGAGGTCATTTGGAGAGGTCCGTCTCCAGTTACCACTGGCATGTCTGGTGGCAACTCAGAACCAAGCCTTCTCTGTAGCTGCTCCTAGCCCATGGAATGCCCTCCCGGCAGATTTCCATAGTCTGGGCTCATTGTTGGCCTTCAAGAGAGCCCTAAAAACTTACTTGTTTGGTCTGGCCTTCCAAGGTTCTTAAATTATTTTTGAGTAATTTTAATTGGTTTTAAAACAATATAACTCAGCCATTGCTCTGAGTTATTTTAGATTTGTTTTTATATTGTTTTAACCTGTTTGTTTTAAATGCTGTTTGTTGTAGTATTTTACCTGTTGTGCTCTGCCCAGAGCCTTTGGATGGGGTGGTTTATAAAACAAACAAACAAACAAACAAACAAACAAACAAACAAACAAAGCCATGGTTTCATGGTGCTTCATGCTTTTCTAACAGTGTGAATAAAGATCGGCTCTAGAATATATGCATCCTAAAGCTAGACAACTGAGGATGTTCCCACACGGAAGCCTAGCCTGGGTTAGGCTGCATGTGGGAACTGCCAGAATTGGGCCCAACCCCAGTGCGGCAGTGCCTCCTAGCCCCACTTTTAAACCCGGTTCTTAGCCAGGGTTAAGGGTTCGAGTGAGCCCTTACCAGAGCTCTGGGATTGTGTGTTCGCTGGGGCTACATTCAGCCCCAGTGGACACAGAGACAGGTGACTAGAGCACCCACCTCTTGGGGGAATCCTCCAATGCACCGCAAATTTCATGTGGTGCATTGTGGGATATCCAAAGGCTGTGAAGCATCATACTGGCTTCCAGAGCTCCACGATAATCTGGGAATGTGGTCCACGCTCCCAGAAACATGCAGTCACTAATCTGGTGGGAAGGTGAGTTTAACCAGCCTTCCCTCCTGCTTGACCACAGCCCCACCTGCCTGGTCATGTGAACAACCTCACTATTGGTACTAGTACATTTCCAAATCATATTTGTGAACCTACCAAACCAAGTCTGACATAACTGTTCAAAGGTTACCCTTGCTATTTAGCCCCTTGGGATTAAATTATGACACAACAATGATTGCTAACAATAACCTAGGACAAATCTTCACATTTATCTTTAAAGTTTTGTTTCAGAGTTCACACATGAAAAACAAAAACAAAGAAACCCTTTGGTGTAAGAGAAAGTGAACCTTGACACTTTATTTAAATGTAAATAGCTATTTTAAAAGATTTTGGAACCTCATTTTACAGAAGCTAGTAGGGAAACATTTGTACTGTGATCCTGAACGAAGTTAGGTTGGATTTCTCAAACAACATTTTACTAAAAAATGAAATTGTTGTGATCGTTAGATAGCTAGCCACTATCAGAAACCATGGAAACATATTTTGAAATTCAACCTTTAACTTTTTGCAAGCAAAGGAAATAATGAAAAAAATCACCATTCATTTCTGTCAGCATCACAGTTACAGTCATGTTGGGAATCAATGCAGCTCCCCTGAATTCCACAAGTACATTTCTGAACATCCTCTGGCATAGAGCCTCCCCAGTAAGTCTGTGTTTCATTGATTTTGCCAATCCACCAACTGAATGGAATCCCATCTAAAAAAGAAGAAGAAGTTAGAACATTGATGCTTGTAGTTTCTTGTTCTACCTGTTTTTCAAAAAGGTTTTTGAAATTTGATCATTCGAAATAAAATTAGCTCCACTCCTTTAAAACACTTACATATTTTTCAATTTAATGTTTCATTATCATGAACTAAAAGATAGTCAAGGTTTTTGCTTATATCACTGGAAAAAGAGAACTGGTAGTCCCTAACTCAGTCAGGCATGATATTAGAATCATTTATCTTAAGCAGGCCACTTATGCAATTTCCTTTATGATGGCATATGAATAAAGAGATGCCTTGCTCCAAATCATCCACGTAATTTGTACTCTGAAATAAGATCAATAGAAAAGTTCTACTAGTAAGAGAAAGCTCTACCTGAAAAAGCCTTCATGCTATTTTAGCAATATAAGTAGTAAGCATACATTTTCTGTATACAGGGCTGGATGATGACATGCTTAGGCTCTAAACCATGTCACGCTTAAAAGGCCCCATTGCATTAAAACATGGGTCATAAGTCCCACCCTAGCACATCATTCACTCCCCCCAGTTGCCATACTGTTCACCGTTACAGAAATGTTAATCTGAGGAGGCAAACATTGCCTGTAACTCTGATGGTGAGCATTGGTGTAATGTGGGCCCTGGTCTAATAAAATGTAAATAGAACTAAATCATTTCTGCACTAGGGATGTGCGAACAGGTTCAACATTCGATGAGTTCGACATCCGAAGGTTTGGGGTTGAACCGAACCATCCCCTGTTCGGTCTGACCCTAGATTGAATACCCCCCAACTATTTGGGGATTCACAGACCTTTTTTGTTTTTGTTTTTTAAAAGAATTTTTTTAACCTTACCCCCTTCGGGGAAGTTGTTGAAGGCAGCAGGGGGGGAGGTCCATGGAGGTTCCCCCTCCCCCCCAGCCTCCCTTGCAACCCAAACTGGCCAGTTTGGCTGGCTCTTTGGCCCATTTGGGCCTCCCCCCTCCAGCGTGGTGGCCATTTTGGAGGCCGCCATGCCTGAAATTGGCCTGTGCATGACCCAGGCCATGCAGAGGCCAATTGTGCAGGGGCAGCAGCCTCAAAAATGGCTGCCACTCTGGAGGAGGAAGGCCCGAACAGGCTGAAGAGCTGGCCAAATGGGCCAGTTTGGGCTGCAAGGGAGGCCGGCGGGGGGATGGGGAACCTCCGCAACCCCCACCACCACCTCCAACAACTCCCCCAAATGGGTATGGTAATTCCCCCCCCCTTTTTAAAAAAAGGTCCGCGAACTCCCCCCCCCCAAACCAAACTGGGTGGGGTTCGAAGGCGTGCTGGACCAAACTGGCCTGGTCTTGTTCAAGTCTGGATCAGATTCGAACCTAACTGGGCCAGCCGGTTCCGTGCACACACCTATTCTGCACAGATTTATAAACTCTTCTATTTTCTTTTACTTATTTTTTTAAAAATAAAAATATTAACTCTTTTATTCTTTAACCAATTAGTAAAACTTGAAATTTAGTCATTTTGGGGGAAGCTCGTCTTAATGGGAGGCCCTAAACTGTAGCTTGCTTAGTTTGTGCCTAAATCCGGCACTGTCTGCATAGCAAACTCTGGAATAGTTTTTAACTGAAAATGTCAGCTCATGCAGCAAATTATTATACACAGTAGTGGAAGTGGAACCATGTCAAGGCTGTGCTCCATAACAGGTCTGATCTACCCAGTGACATGAAGCAACTACTCACGGTCAACCCTCTCCTCAGCAAGGTTTACTTTTACAGTAAAAATGAGGGAGCAATTCTACAGTACTGTACATTAATGCAAAAGATGCTGCTAGCTAAACAGAGCGGTAAACGCACAAAATATACAGAAAAGGGTAATTACTAAAATATCTGAAGCATGAAGATAATCCATCTTAAAGGAAAAGGAAGAAAGGTGAACTTTGAAATTAATGCAAAAGTTGAGGCACAGTAGGAAAACAATGTAATGTTCAATTATATGGCAACAGAGAGGTGGGTTTTGCTTTTGTTGCTAGGAACATTCAGGCTTTCTGCAACAACCCTCCCACCAAGAACCCGAAAACATATGCCTGTTTTTTCTTACTAACAACTGTCAGGACTTATTACAGGTCACTCTTAGACAAGCCCTCTGCTATAGCCTGGCAGTTTCTCAGCTGGCAACATATTGAACCTTTCACACACTATACAACTGTCAGCCCAGCAGGCCTTCAAAACAAGAACTACAGCTGGGGGCGGGGGGGAGGGAATTAGAAGATGCATAATGGCAGCAATGCTCTCTCAGGTTTTTGATTTTGCAACTCATAATGGGGGGAAACAAGAAAGCTAGAGAAACCCTATAAATAATTTATGAAAGATCATTTTAAAATTCCACATGCATACATATTATGGGCATATAGGTGACATGGCGCAAATCAGTGAGATATGATATGATGTGATAAAGCATGAATACAAATTTTAGAGAGAGAACAGGGAGAAGTTTTAAGAGAACATCTTCTTCGTTATGAACCCCACCGCCCATTGAGATCATCAGGAGAGGTCCGTCTGCATTTGCCACCAGCTCGTCTGGTAGCTACTCAGGGTCGGGCCTTCTCGGTTGCTGCCCCGAGGCTTTGGAATGCGCTCCCTAGTGAAATAAGAGCCTCCCCATATCTGACAATTTTTAAAAAGTCTCTAAAGATGCATTTCTTCACCCAGACTTTTAACGGATATTGTTTTGATTGTTTTAAAGTTGTTTTTAGAATATTGTTTTAAAATTTTAAATTGTGTTTTAAAATTTTGTTTTTAATTAACGTTTTACTTTTAATCCTGTTGTAAACTGCCCAGGGACATAGGTTTTGGGTGGTATAAAAATATGTAAAATAAATAAATAAATAAATAAATAAACAAACAAACAAACAAACAAACAAACAAACAAATAAACAAACAAATATTTGTGTACTGCCTTAGGGTAGCAGCAGAGAAGGCTTTTATCACATGACAGGCTCTTAATCTGAATCGTCCCTCATGCATGCTCCATATACCTGTCTAAATGTGGAAAAGCTAAAGTATTTTAGTTTAGAACAAAGGTGCCAGGTGAAGGGCAGGGACACATTACATTATAAAATTAGGTATTGTGAGGCGAAAGTGGATAAAGATATCCTCCCCCCAA
Organism: Hemicordylus capensis; assembly: GCF_027244095.1. Taxonomy (NCBI): domain Eukaryota; kingdom Metazoa; phylum Chordata; class Lepidosauria; order Squamata; family Cordylidae; genus Hemicordylus; species Hemicordylus capensis. The sequence goes on along the minus strand of NC_069658.1, from coordinate 92,655,829 downwards.
CTCTAATAATATTAGTACTGTTTAGGCAATGTACAATATTAGTACAGTTCGGGGCATTAGCCCTGTTCAGGCATTATAAAAAGTGGGGATACTGTACTCACGTACAGTGTCCTAAATGTTTGATCTGAAGCTCCATCCTCACACTGACATGCTCAGAAGCCCTACCCCCTCCATGCTTACAGCATTTGTCACAGAAGACAAAGGCTGTCCATGGACAGCAGGCGTGGGGCTTCTGAGTGCATCAGCATGAGCTTTGTTGGAGCATGCTTTTTGGGATGCTGTAGATGAGAACAGTCCCCACTTTGCCTAAACATGGCTCATGTCTTCACCAAACTCAGGAAGGCGAGCAAAGTGCGTAGGGCAAACAGTGGAGACCTAATGCACAGTGTCAGAGCCACTATTGAAAAGGCCCTATTCATTTATGGAATTGGCTGCCACATAAAGTTGTCATGGGCTCTTGTTTAGATGGCTTTAAATTGGGACTGAAAACATTCATAGAGGATATATTTATCATGAGATGTAGCCAGTAGGGCTTTGTGGGGCCCCCATTGTTCAGAGGCAGTACAGCTTTTTAACACCAGTTGCTGGAATGAGTTGAAGTGGGGAGGGCTATTGACTTCATGTCCTACTTATGGACTTCCCAGAGGCATCTGCTTGGCCACTGCTGGATACAGAGAATGCTGGAGCTTTGGTTTGGAAACTTTTGTTTGAAAAATGAAAAGTATTTAAATATTTGTTGTTGATTATGATTAATGGAGAGTGGAACTGTGTAAAACCCTTTTTTAAAAAAATGGTCTAGAAAATGAAGTGAACGCAAGACAGAAATGCAAGTGAACGCAAGACAGAATTGGCATTAATTGAGCTGTTCGGATGTTAGGAAAATGTGTAGATTGGCTAACTTGGCTAACAGTACATGATTTTCTAATGTTAGCATTCTCAGATTACTGAGGAGTTTTCACACAAAAAGAAAGGTCCCAGAGGAGGGATGAACCAAGTCTCTAAAATGTAATCCAATTTGCATGTTCATAGACCAAAGCTGTAAACTGTTCTCCTGAGAGGGGGAAGCAAGCCAACATAGTTCTCTGTGCCGCATGGCAATATGGAACTGCATTGAAAGTTTAACAGGCTGTACTACCTTGATTTTAATGTTGCACCAGTCTACAGCAATATTTTTAAAAATGGTTAAGAAAAATATTTATTCTGCTACTCCTTATAATGATTAATATAATTAATTTATAATTCACTTTCTGCTTTGGATTGGGTCTCCATCTCTAATTCCCTGCATATTATCCCCTGATACTTTGGTTTATAAAATTATCTATATTTTTCAGAGTACAGCTTCAACGAATTAAGATATTGGTTTAACACAGGCAAAGATGCTTGCCAGCTATTTTCTTTTCAGATTCCTCTTGATCAGGATTTAAATGGTACTGGTAGGGAGTAAATCATGTGATTTTGGATCATGTCTAAAGAGTGCATTTTCTCATGTTTCAAGATAATAATAGGAAAAAAGTTGTAAACATTCCATAGTAACTGGAGAGTAACTTCTCCAGGTTTTTTGTGGTTTTTGTTTTGTTTTTTGTTTTTAATCTGAATTCATCAAGTTATCTGGAAAGGGAACCTGAAGCAGTTGTTTGTGTACTGATGTGAGATTGGTAATGCTATTAAAGGATTATAACTAAGCAGTGATTAGTCAGGGTTCTGCTTTGGTTGTGAATACTAATAATCAGATGAAAGGGAAATGATGGACTTGATGCAGCTTCTGAAAAAAGGCAATATATAAACATATCAGCCTGTGACTTCTCCTGAAGGTATATTTACACACTCTTCATATAGGAAACTAAGTGCTATGAATCCCTACTCCTGGCTAAGTGGAACGAAACTTTCCCATTTAATTTGTTTTACTCATTACTATTATCACATTCTATACTTGTGCAATTGAATAGCTACTTCAATTTACACATCACACGAAGAGGGAGTTTATGCATGGAATGTTCAAGTATTCTATCCTCATTTACAAGTGTAAAGACTGAGCAAGCAATATCAATGTGGGTCTCTGTACATGTGCAACAGTAAGCACAGTTGTTTCAGAGCAATATTGGTTTTTATCCTGGAATACTAAGATAGCCAAACTGAAGACCTGCTTATTTATGGCCATGCATTTAAAAGCCACCAATGGGCCACTTCTCCACAAATAGAGCCAATCATTTTTCAGCTGCAGATGAGCTATTGCTGTTTGTCTTCATGGTATCCTATGAAATTTCTACAACTGCCTATTATTCTTGAGTCTGTTTCATGTTTGCTGGCTATTAATACATTCTTCAGTTCTGCATATTTAATACTGCATACACATTCATGTATATGTGTGTGTGTTTAAATCAGTACAATCTCAATTTTAAAAAACCCAAAGAACTGCTTCATGTTTTAAAATTTGCCTCTGCATTTCATAAATAATTGTTTGGCAATATACAATGAAGCATTTTAAATATAAAGATCAGAACTCCCCCCTCCCCATTTAATTTCAGTGCTGTAGGCTTCTCTTATCAAAGATTCAATCTATATTTACTTTAGCTGTTGGCAAAATGTTAAAGTCCTTTACATGCAGGCCAAGAAGAAGCTTTGTTGTAATTTCTGTTAAACTGTAGGATTAAATGAGAAATTGAGTTTGAAAGCAGTTAATGCTCTGAATGAAGCTCATTATAAATTGACCTTGGTGCTTTTGTGGTTCAGAAGCTATTCAGCAACTTACAGGGTTGGGATTTGTTTGCTAAATCTTGAAACTTTTTAAAAAACAAACTATAATGGCAAGATGCCATAACCTTGGCAGAATTAAATATCTACAGTGGTTTGTTGAGTATAACACATTATGCAGCATAATAAGATTTGTCTGCATTACTTACCTTGCTTATTTGAAAGCCGTGACTTTTTGCAGTGGTAAGCAAATTCCTGTTCACAGTGTTCTGCATGGTTAATTGTAGCCTGAAGCTGTTCTAGGTTGGCAGCATATTTGAAAAACACAGTGTGTGGGTTCTCTCGATTAGCACTTTTGACTCTGGTTAACTCAGTGTTGTTGTGCTGTATAATTGTCCAAGTGGTATCTTACAAAGTAGACAGAGAAGGCTCAATGAAATCAAGATGTACATTTAGAGATGCACGTAAGCATACCCTGGGCAACAATATTTTTTGTCCCTGTCCTCTGAGAGATAAAAGAGAATAAATGTGTCATGCCAGGAGATTGTAAGTGTACACAAGTGATTTTGTGCAACCAGTTGGTCTTTTTAAAAACTTTTGAACAGCAGAACCTCCCTCCCCTGTCCACAAGGCCATATCATAAAGCATTTATATGTGGCTCATATTTGACAAACATAGCTCCAAAGCCCAGCTTGGTTAATGGAACTAGTTACAACGTTTTGGGGGATGCAAGACAAGGCATCTCAGTAACATGTTCACCTATTGAATCCAGTTAATATAAAACAATAGTTCTGTTCTATTGAACATCACTGCCATAATACAATCCTGCACATCAGGAACAATATATATTAACTTTGCACTTTGGTTTACCATCTATATATTTAATCCCCGTAGACGTGCCTCAGCCTCTGTGGGGATGCGTCCCGGCAACCCAGCTGATTGGCTGGGCAGCGGAGCGGAGGGACACACCTGATTGGCTGAGGCGTGTCTGTGGTGGGGGACAGAGGCGGCGGCGGGCCTTGCCGGGCCATGGAGGCCAGGGCGGCAGCGGGCCTGGCCCAGCCAGGGAGGCCGGCGGTGGCGGGGGCCCTGGCCCGGCCGGGGAGGCCGGCGGTGGCGGGGGCCCTGGCCCGGCTGGGGAGGCCGGTGGCGGTGGGCCCGGCCTGGCTGCGGAGGCTGGTGGCGGCGGGCCCGGCCCGAACACGGAGGCCGGCGGTGGCGGGCCCGGCCCAAACGCGGAGGCCAGCGGCGGCAGGCCCAGCCCAAACGCAGAGGCCGGCGGCGGCCTAGCCGGAGACTGGGGCAGGGGGGGGAGAGAGGTAACCGTCCCCCCAAAACGAGCAGATGCTCTGTGCGGGGGTCGGCTTGTATAAAATAATGGGAGAAGTTTGACATAGTAAATGTATGGTATATGCCGTTTCTTGATGAATGAAACAGCTAGCACCAGATCTAATTTCATACACTGGCTGAAACTTTACTCTGTCTGAAACTTGAGAGACAGAGTAAAGTCATGTCTGAGAGTTAAGCTAGATATTACTTGAGCATGCAATTGGGTCTAGTGATCAGGTCCCTGTAGATCAGAAAAACAGTGGGAGGAGAGGAACTTAACCCTAACCCCCTTTCAATCCAGATTGGGTCCCTATAGCTGTCTGCCAAAGAAAAGACACCTCCCATTGAGTTCAACAGGAGCTTTTTTCTCTTGCAAATAGCAACCACAGGAGAATAATTTACATCAGGTCCACGGTGGCAGATGTAATGGCCCCCTCTCCACCAGCTATGGTCTCAACCCAAGGATGGCAAATCTGGCTGCTGTTTCATGTAGAAAAAACAAGCACAGTAGGACCACCTATGAGGTTGAAATGATGACAGGTTTGACGGAGTTTGACAGAGGATCGAGTGGATATCGCTATTGAATTTGATGGATTCCTTCATCCATTAGACTTTCATTTGCATGTCTCAGCATGTTTGTAAGCATCTGAGGCCTTTTAAAAGCAAAGCATTAATTAAAAAGTGGATTCTCCCCCCATCTCCTGCAACTGCATATAGTAAATCAATCTTGAATATGTCCTCATGTGCTGAGAGCTCTATTTCTCATGCACTGGAAGGCATGTTCTCCAGGTCATTGTCAACAGTAATGTGATCACATGGGAGCATATTCACAAGACAATCTGAATACTTGGGGGGGAGTCAACTTTTGTGGAGCTCAAAATTAGTAGTGATGAATTTCCTCAGCTGCCAAGTGTTGAATAACTATGGATCACTGCCTTTTACTTTTTGTGCAAATATTTCAGAATAATAAAATATGATAAAGGGGATAATTTGTAGTATTAGATACTATTCTGAATGTGTGATCACACCTATACTTGTACTCTGTTCTTTTCATTATCTGCACAGACTTCTTAGACATTTAAATAAATAAAGACAAACAAGCATACAAATAAATAAAATAAATGGAATGACCTGAACTGCCAAATATCAACATTGCTACCTCCTATAGTCATTATGCAAGAAAAGCATTAAGCACAGTGCCATAACCAATCACAGGACCAATCCAATTATATGACCCCTGTCAATGTGTCTGTAGTTTTTGCTGCATAAAAAGACAATTATTTGAGATTGTATGACAATTGAAAATATTTTATTTCTATGCAATATATGAGTACCTCATATTTATTCATTTAAGCATTCAATATATACATTGTATAGTCCTCTGAGTTTTAGAATTGTATTTAATGAGAATTCAAATGTATAACCCTAATTAAAATAAGGATTTGCATACTGATTATGAAGGTTCCCCAGCCTACATGAACATATTTTCAGGGGGCACTGTGGGGCAGCAAGCGAAGGGGAGATCGGCAAAAATCACCCTTCCCCCTTTGACACATGCAATGTTAGTCACTATGTGAACCAAGGTTTTGAACATTCCTGCTTCCTCTTTACATAGTTTGAGGGTAAATAAGCTCATTTAATTGGATTGGTTTGAAAATAAAGTCAAACAATTATCAGCTATTTTTGGATGAAAACAAACTCAGAACAGCAATGATAATACAATGTATAATGTGAAAGTAATATTAGAATCTGTCGGCTTGTAGCCCAAAATATCAGGGCACAAATTTAGCTAATTATTGATTCCATATGGGATTATTTGAGAAAAGTATTTTCTTAATCATCTTCATAATCTTTCTCCATCCACTAGGTGATTTACAGATCACATCCTCACCACTGAAGTTCCTTTTGCTTCTGATGTTAAGAGAAGTTAAGATGATAAATGGCCTCTGGCTGACTGCATAGTCCCTACTCAATAACTAAAGCTAATGCTTACTCTTTAGCCCCGAGGAAAAGCTAAATGGTTGGTTCTTCTCTTGCTATTGGTGTGCCTGGAAGCGCCTTACTTTCTAGATAACTGGATTTGGCACGGATAGCACAAACAAAAATAAATAATAAGAACAGCCCTGCGGTTCAGACTGAAGGCCCATCTAGTACAGCATCCTGTTTCACCCAGTGGCCCCCAAGATGCCTCTGAGAAGCCCACAGGTAAGAGGTGAGGGCATGTCCTTTCTCACTGTTGTTCCCCTGCATCTGGCATTTAGAGGCATCTTGCCTCTGAGGCTGGAGGTGGCCTATAGCCACCAGACTAGTAGCCATTGATAGACCTGTCCTCCATGAGTTTGTCTAAGCCACTTTTAAAGCTGGTGGCCATCACCACATCCCATGGCAGAGAATTTGATAATTGATTATACACTGTGTGAAAAAGTACTTCCTTTTGTTGGTCCTAAAATACCCAGCCTTCAGTTTCAGATGATGACCCCTGGTTCTAGTGTTGTGAGAGAGGGAGAAAAAATTCTCTCTATACACTTTCTCTGTATACACTTTCTCTGCATAATTTTATACAGCTTGATCATGTCTCACCGTAGTTGCCTCTTTTCCAACTAAAAAGCCCAGATGCTGTAGCCATGACTAATAAGGGAGGTGCTCTAGGCCCCTGATAATCATGGTTGCCCTCTTCTGCACTATTTCCAGTTCTGCATTGTCCTTCTCAAGATACGGTGACCAGAACTACACATAGTACCCCAAATGTGGCCACATCATAGATGTGTATAAGGGCATTATAATATTAACATTTTTATTTTCGATCTCCTTCCTAATGACCCCTAGCATGGAATTTGCCATTTTCACAGCTACCGTGCACTGTCGACACTTTCAATGAGCTGTCCACCACAACCCCAAGAAATGCCTGCTTCTTGAGGAGAATGACCTGAAAAGAGTGGTTCACCAGCTGGTACTCCAGGTTGGACTACAGCAATGTGCTCTATCTAGGGCTGCCTTTGTATGTAGTTTGGAAACTTCAGTTAGTTCAAAATGTGGCAGCCAGATACTCTGGGGTATCTCAGAGAGACCACATTATGCCTGTAATCAAACAGTTGCCAAAATGATTCTGGGCAAAGTACAAAGTGTTGGTTATTACTTTTAAAGCCCTGAATGGCTGGCTGGCTGGCTGGCTGGCTGGCTGGCTTGCTTGCTTGCTTGCTTGCTTGCTTGTTTGTTTATTTATTTATTTATTTATTTATTTATTTATTTATTTATTTATTATTATTATTATTATTATTATTATTTTACACAGTCAGACAGGTGTTATTGACTGGTTTGTTTTATCCAGACATCGAGTCCTTCCCAAGGACGGGGGATGCCAGGATTTTATTGTCAATGTTGTTGCTGTTGTTATAGATATCGTCGCAGAATATAGGCTGTTCCCAGTAAAGCTGCTTTTTGTAATTGGCTGATGGTGATTTCTGTGACCCCTATGGTGTTGAGGTGCTCTTCAAGGTCTTTGGAACTGCACCCAGGGCGCCAATTACCACTGGGATTATTTTGGTCTTTTTCTGCCACAGCCTTTCAATTTCAATTTGTAGATCTTTGTATTTTGTGATTTTTTTCTATTTCTTTTTCTTCTATTCTGCTGTCCCCTGGTATTGCTATGTCATTTATTTTAACTTGTTTTTCTTTCTTCTCAACTACAGTTTTTATTTATTTATTTATTTATTTATTCGATTTCTATACTGCCCGTCCAAAAATGGTTCAGGGCAGTTTACACAGATAAATAACAAACAAATAAGATGGAACCCTGTCCCCAAAGGGCTCACAATCTAAAATAAAAGATAAGATAGATAAGTCACTGGAGGTCCTGTGCTGGAGATGGATAGGGCCAGTTACTCTCCCCCTGCTAAATAAAGAGAATCACCACATTAAAAGGTGTCTCTTTGCCAAGTTAGCAGGGGTTACCTGAGTTAGCTTATGTTTGGGTTACGTGAGGAAACACCTTTCTCTACAAGATCCCCAGTGCTCATTGAGATCATCGGGAGGGGTCCGCCTTCAGGTGCCACCAGTTCATCTTATGGTGACCTGGGATAGACCCTTCTCTGTTGTCGCACCTAGGTTGTCGAATGCGCTCCCTATGGATATAAGAGGATCTGTCTTCATTGGAGGCCTTCAAGAGAGCCTTAAAGACCCATCTTTTCATCCTGGCTATTAATGATATTTAGTTTTAATGTTATTTAGTTTTAATTGCAATTTTAATCTGCTTTTAATTGGTTTTTTAATTTTAATTGTTAATTGATTTTAAATGTTTTTGTTTTTAATGTAAGCCGCCCTGAGCCATCTTTGGAAGGGCAATATATAAATCAAATCATATCATATCAAACAATCAATCAGTAGAGTATGCATCACTTTACACTTGCTTACATTGAACCTCATTTGCCATGTTGTTGCCCACTTATCCAGTTTGGAGAGATCCTTTTGGAGCTCATCACAAATAGTTTAGTGTCATCTGAAAATCTGGCCACTTTGCTGCTTACCCCGACTTCTATATAATCTATGAACAAGTTGAAGAGCACTGGTCCCAGTACAGATCCCTGGGGGACCCCACCTCTTACTTCCCTCCATAGAGAAAATTGCCCATTTATCCCTACCCTCTGTTTCCTGTCCCTCAACCAGTTACCAATCCACACATGAACCTGTCCCCTTATTGCATGACTGCTAAGTTTACTCAAGAGCATTTGGTGGGGAACTTTGTCAAAAGCTTTTTGGAAGTCCAAGTAAACTATGTTAATTGGATCATCATTATCCACATGCCTGTTGACACTCTCAAAGAATTCCAAAACATTAGTGAGGTAAGACTTGCCCTTACAGAAGGCATGCTGGTTCTCATTCAGCAAGACCTGCTCTTCTACAGGTATATGCTTAACAATTTTGTCCTTATATATGCTTTCCATAAATTTGCCTGGCATAGAAGTTAAGCTAACTGGCCTGCAATTTCCCAGATCCCCCCTTTTTGAAAATTGGAGTAACATTAGCTACTTTTCAGTCCTCTGGTACAGAGCCTGATTGTAGGGACAAGTTACATATTTTTGTAAGGAGCTCAGCAATTTCACATTTGAGTTCCTTCAATACTCTTGTGTGGATGCCATCTGGCCCTAGTGATTTGTTTTTATTTATCAATTTGTCAAGAATTTATCAAGAACATCCTCTCTCATCACTTCAAATTGTCCTAGTTCTTTAGCCTCCAAGCCTGAGAAGCTCAGATATGGAGTGGGTATATGGTCAGTATCCTCTACCGCGAAGACAAATGCAAAGAACTCATTCAGCTTCTCTGCAATCTCCTTTTCCTCTTTAATAATCCCTTTCATGCCATCCTCATCTAAGAGTCCAACCACCTCCCTGCAGGTTTTCTGCTTCTGATATGTTTAAAGAAGGTTTTGTTTTTGCATCCCTTATTGTCTCCTTGCATTTCCTTTGCCAGTGTTTTTGTTCCTTCCTGTTCTCTTCATCTGTGCAGGACTTCCATTTTCTGAAAGAAGTCTTCCTCCCTTTCATAGCTTCTCTGACTCTACTTGTTAGCCATGCTGGCATTCTCCTGAACTTTGTGGTACCTTTCCTCCTTCTTGGTATACATTCCAACAGAGCTTCTATTATTATAGTTTTAAATAAGTTGCAAGCTTTCTGGAGTGCTTTGACCCTCCCAGTTTTCCCTTTCAGCTTCCTTTTTGCCAGTCCCCTCATTTTTGAAAAATTTTCTCTTCTGGAGTCCAGTGCATCAGTGTTGGATCTACTTGGCAGTGCTCCACTCACACAGAAGCTGAACTGGATCAGACTATGGTCACTATTCCCCAATGTTTCTTCAACTCTGACATCTTGCACCAGGTCCTGGGCTACACTCAGAATTAAATCCAAGTTGCCTTCTCTCTGGTTGGTTCCACGACTAACTATTCTAAGGCACAGTCATACAGCATGTTTAGAAATTGGACCTCTCTATCAATACCCGTACATGAATTTGCCCAGAATTTGCCTATATGAGGGTAATTGGAGTCACCCATTTTTACAGCTCTGTCTCTTTTTGGCACCTCTCTTATTTGCTTCTTTAACTCCAGGTCACTCTCAGCATTTGGTCTGAGGGTGATAACATGTCCTGACTAACACATTTCCTTCCAGTCCTAGTATTGTCACCCATAATGATTATGTGGAGGACTCCAGTTCTCCTAATGTTTTCATTAGCAACCATGTACTCTAGCTCGCCCATCTTGGCTTAGAGGCTTCTGGCATTGGTATATAAACACCTAAACACCTAGTTTCTTACCTGGCATTGGCAAATGCTATCTCCCTTACTGACACAACCTTTTTGACCAGCTGTCATATGTTTCAATCTGCTCTACTCCTGGTTCTGCTCTGTCCTGCTTTATCTGAAATGTTTTAACCCTCATACCTTAGGGGATTTTGCTTGCTGAACCAGATACCACCCAGTTCCTGTTGGCATCCTCCCAGGCATCATTTTAAAAGCTGCTCTGTGACCTTTATTACTTAAATTGCCAGCAGTCTGGTTCAATATTGGTTCAAGAGGAGCCTGTCCCTTTTGTCCAGGCTTCAATTGCCCCAAAATGTATCCCAGTTCCTAACAAATATAAACCCCCTTTCCCAGCACAAACATCTAATACGTACATACATTGAGACACCTTAGCTCCACATGTCTCACTGGCCCTGCACATGGAACAGGTAGCACCTCAGAGAATGCTACCCTTGGGGTGCTGGACGTCAATATGCTACCTAGCTGCCTAAATATGGCTTCCAGGACCTTCTGACTGCATTTTGCAACATACGTGGTGCCAATGTGCACCACAACAGCTGACTCCTCCTTAGCACTGCCTATCAGCCTATCTAGACATTGTGAGATGTCCGCAACCTTCACACTAGGCAGGCAAGTTACTGTACAGTATACTCACAGGTCACAAACCCACCTCTCTATGCTCCTAATGATCAAATTACCCACTACTAGGAGGCCTCCAACCCCTAGAGGAGTATCCTCTGTGCAAGATGATATGGACCCATATACTCCCCTTGAAGAGATCTCTTCTAGGGGAGCATTCCCCTCTTCCTTTCTTGAGCATTCTCCATGGCAGCAGAGGAGCTGCCAGCCTGGGAGTAGGATGCTTCTACCACATCCTTGAGGGTCTCACCCACATAACTCTCTGCCTCCCTGAGTTTCTCTAGGTCAGTGACCTTGGCTTTGAGGGAACAAAATTGTTTCGAGAGCCAGGAGCTCTTTGCAATGAGTGTGCACCCACAACTTCAGCCCCTCAGGGAGATAGTCATACATGCAACACTCTTTGGAATACACTGGGAAGCACCCCCTCCTGGAATTCTACCTTCATAACTGGATTTATTGATTATTTAGACTATATAGAGCTTGTTTGTTTGAAAACTAGGTCTTAGCTAGTGAGATAAGTAAATGTTTTAAAGCTCTGTCTTCCAAGAAAATTACAAAAGTGGGGTAGTACTCATCTTCTCCTTATGCTGAGTGACCCTTTGTGAAAAGGGGGACTCTTCTGTGTTCCCCCCACAGTTCCTCACTAAACTCCACTCCAAACTCCTTCAATATCTATTTGCAAAATCCTCTTCACAAAGTTCCTCTGGTCTGACAAGTTCCTCTTGTTTTCAAGAGTTGCTTGCAAAAAGTCGCTTGGACCTAATGAATGTGGCCCCTCCCTCAAGCTGAGTGACTCACCTGAAGCTAATCCCCCACCCAAACTAAATGTTCTTGTTAAAAATAAACAAAAACTTCCAACCAGCCAGAAATACTTAGAAAAGACTAGCCCTAACAAATGTAACTTGTCCTTTCCCCTTTGTTTTCTTCTTGATTTAGTTATTAATTTATGCCTTTGCTTATTTCCTTGCTTGGTGTCTTCTTTAGGAGAAAAACAAAATTTGCTGCCTCCTCTGTCTTCAAGCATTTGCTTGCAAACTGAATCTATTATACAGATATTCTTATATAAAGTTGGAAGATGGAAAATAAAATTGCAAAGGTTCAGCATTCATTATTGTTGTTTTATCCTGGATCTACCATTGTTGGCATCATATGCTGAAGTACTTTTCATTTTCACCTGGTAAGAATCTTGGCTCCTCCTTCTTGTCCATTTCATAACTATTTTCTAGCCTCTAGTCTTGACTGTAATGTTTTCTCTGTATGACCTTTATGGAAGAAGCAACAGATAATGCTGATGGATGTGGGAATATATCACAGCAGTATCTCAGTGGCTGTCTCAGCTCCCTATTTTCTTCTATGGTTAACTGAAAGTATACTTAATGTCCTATTTCTAACACATTTTAGAATGCCTGTGCCTTTGATGGATATGCTAGGAGGAGTTTGTGGCTTGAGTATGTTATAGCTGGTTAAAACACATGTTTTATGGAGATTACAACCTGTTCTGATTCAGATGAATACATTCACTTATTGTGACAGAACTAGAAGTACTCTGTTAGAAGTAAGGGTGCAAGGACATTTCATGTGACAGGTAAAATTTTCCTTCTTAGTAAAACATGTTAATGAAAACATTTCAGTGAATTCATTTTGTAATTTTCAATTGCAAAACTATAAGTACACCAAAGAGGCAAAATGCTGAGATCAGCAGCAACATTTGGGGAATATGTGCTTCATTAATATCCTTACATTGGTGCTAGCTGAACAGACAGTTTGATATTCATGAATTTAATTGGTTACAGTACTTGCAAATTATCAAGCGGTCGGAATTACTACATTTCCACCTGCATTTGAACTAGCTCCTATTCTTTGCAAAGTTCCTAAATCTGCATTGGTGATTTGGTGTTTTACTGAAATTACACTAATAATTTTCAGGTATTTCACCAAAACATAATCTATGCAAATTGAAGTCCATTTTCATTCAGGAATTGGAAAACAAATGGATAATGCACTTGTAAAATACTCAGTTCATTAACATCAAATGTTACCAAATTAAGCTTTCCCCCGCTTTTGAGTGGAGAATTCACAGTAACATGTGCTTGGGCCACTTAAACTCCTGCATCATTTTATGGTTGTATGAGGACTGATATTTTCCCCAAATATCTTGGTGGCATTCATCGCCTTCCGGTTTTGTCTGCTAAAAAGAAGGTCCTTCTGTGCACTGATAAAAGACTGACCCTCCATTCTATCTGTAGGACAATTCCTTTCTAACAATGTAATACAAACAATAATGCTGCATTCTAGAAAACAGCGATAAGGATGCTTGGCAGGACAGCCAGATTTAGAACCAGCTGCTCAGCATGTTTTGGGGTACATTTTGTCCAGCTCTATATTTATTAGCAAATCATTTTTTGCCCTTGCTAGATTTTCACTTTATATAATAACTAACTCTTATAATTTTGGCCAATCCACTCACTAAATTTATTTGTAGGCCTCGTGTCTCCTGAGAAATTGAATCAATATTTTACAGTTAAGTGTTTTAACTATTCTGCAGAACAAGACACCATGCTTTCAACTTCTTTTATTTATGGCAGCCTGGGAGTAACTGACAAACAAAATATTATTTTAAAATATATGTAAATCAGCTGTAGTAAGATGAGATGGAGAGATCCACATCCCTGATAATCAAATACTGCACTGACGTTTATCTATTAGTTTCGAAGTTTTGATCAATATTTTAAAAGTGTGTGTTCAGTGATGATAGCTGGGCATAAGGTTGTTCAATGTATAACTATATGTAAAACTACTTTTTACACAAATGCTACACATAAAAAATGAGGTATCAAAGACAGCTTATTAAGCTGTTATCTACAACCCTAGAAGAGCAGAAAAACAACGTTGCTGTGCAAAGTGATGCCATCAGATTTGAAGCTTTGGACCTCAGGCATGTGATATTGAAAGTGACCTCCATGAATGAAAGCGGATAGTAGTACCTCCCTCTCCAGCTGCCTGAGAAGAAAGCCACATGAATATCAATGACAAGGAAGGAGTATAAGAAATGTAGGCATCTGCCTTCATTGGCTCTGGTGGGAAAAGGGAATACTGTACCAGCCATGAGGAAACAAGGCGGGGGGACCCAAATACTGAAGATTCATCCTGTCAGACTGCATCTCTTGATGAGAAACTGATCAATGAGATTTGCTTAATGTGTTGAATAAGGAGTGACTGATGAGAACACTAGCAGATGTTCCTGGATACACAGGGATAAATCAAACTGCACTTTACCTCAGAGGGCTGGGCTCCTTCTGACAGAGTTTAAAATCATTGGAGTGCTTAAATTGTACCTCTTTTTCCTCTTTGATTTGATCAAAAATTAATGAATAGTATCTCTGTCTCATTTAAAAGGCAGGATAAAAGTTGTGGCAATTCACTGCAGTGCTCCTTGAACTCATGCTCTCAGTATAAGGAAGACCTTTATTTTATTTATTTATTTTTTACATTTATATCCCGCTCTTCTTCCAAGGAGCCCAGAGCGGTGTACTACACGCTTGAGTTTCTCCTCACAACAACCCCGTGAAGTAGGTTAGGTTGAGAGAGAAGTGACTGGCCCAGAGTCACCCAGCTAGTATCATGGCTGAATGGGGATTTGGACTCAGGTCTCCCCGGTCCTAGTCCAGCACTCTAACCACTACACCACGCTGGCTCTCCTTTTGGATCTTGGTTGTGCTTTCTAAATGAGATGCCATTCCAGACAGATAGATAATGAGGCTGTTCACATGAGCAGCCCTACCTGGACTTTTGCAGCCCTTATGGGGTAGGGCTGCTTCTGTGAAGCGATGGGATTGTTGCTGATCCCGGCGCTGCCTCTCCCGGGAATTTCCCCCGTGCTCTTAACTGGGTAGAAGGGCATGAGCACACCCTTCTTCCTAGGCAGCCTGAGCAGATACAGAGCCAAGTGTCTAGAGCTGGATGTGATTGTGGGATGTGGTAGGCCACAGCCTGCTTTCTCCCACTCCTTGGCCGGTCATGTGGGCTCACCACACTGGCAAGCCCAGGAGCAGCTTGGATTGTGTGAGGGAAGGCGGGATGGCTCCTGTGTTCTCCAGAGCCCTCCCCCAGCTGGCTAAGTTTAGGTTGCATGCATGACCTTAATATTGTCATGCCCTCACCCACGGATAGTGAAGAGGAGTGAGAGGCAGGCAACCCTCGATGATGGAGAGTTGGTCTGATGTCAGGCCTCAGGAGAGAGTTGAGATGGGCCAGAGCAAAGGTTCAGAACAAGAAGGTCCGTCAGGATCAGAGGACCCTGGGCGTGAAAAATCAAACCCTTAGCCAGGGTGGTGAACAACTCTTAACTCCCCAAGAATGCAGGCAGGAGAAGCGGTGACAGCAAGTGCAGGCACTTCGGAGAAGCCAGCGCCTCCTTGGGAGGCAGCAAGAAAGACGCTGACTCTCTAGCAGCTGGCTGGGGGAGGACAGCAATTAAGGCCAAGGACTATAAATCAGGTGGTATGGGCAGGGAACAACTGCTGGAAATAACACATCAGCTGGGCTTGCACTTTATCAGAGCATTTGCAACCTTGGATTCCTGGCTTCTTGTTCAGAATCCTGAGACCCGTGCTTCCCCTGCGGTCAGCCTGAAACTTGAGCTGCTGACTCCTGTGCCATAAAACTGGGGCCAGGCATCGTGCAGCAGGCAAGCTCTTGACAAATATCTATCCTGTCTATCCATTAATCTATCCACCAATCAAGTAATGAGAAAATGAAATCCCAATGAATTAGGAAGTGGCTACCATAGTCTGAGGATCTTATGCAAATATTCAGGTTGCATTAGTGGCTTGGTGTATTTTTTTCCAGCTTTGGCTGATTGGCCAATTGTGGCCTTACTGGAGAAAGCAAACATGTCCTCAGTCATCTATGAGTTTGTCTCATTCAAGTTGGACTGAACTCTGTCTGGACTGTCCTAAAAGACAGTTCAGTATCTAATCACTGCACATGGCTCATAACAGATTCCAAAATGTTGGCTGATATGAGCCTGGCTTCCATATGGTATTACACCTGTCTTGTGTCTACATTAGCTACCAGTCTGTTTTCAGGCTCAGCTTAGGATACTGATTTTGACTTTTAAAGCTCTAAATTGTCTAGGACCAGGTTATGATCTGCCTTTATGAGTCTTCTAAGCTTTAAAATCTGCATCAGCGGCTATGCTTTCTAGCCTACTATAATTCATATTTGGTTTGTGAAACCAGAGAAAGAGCTTTCCCCAGTATTGGTGACACAGTTGTGGAACTCTCTCCTTGGGAAAATTGGCCTGGCTGCCCCTCCTGTCTCTTTTTAAAAACAGTCCAAGGATACTTATTCCAGAAATTATTTTATGCAGTATTGGTCTTATAAAATATAGTTATTTCTGTGCTTTGATTATTTTATCATACTTTACACAGTTTATACTGTATGATGTTGTTATGATTATATTTATTGTCTTTGTGGCTGACATGATGAGGGAAATTGCTCAAAGTAGTCCCATGAAATTAAAAGGACAAGTTAGGCAAGTAGTTCCTTTTAATTCCAATGGGAGTACTTTGAGTAATTTTCCTTATTTATTTATTTTATTTATTTATTGTTAAATTTATATACCGCCTTTCATTAAAGCAATCCCAAGGTGGTTTACAGCAAAAATTTAAACACAAGATGGTAAAAAAGACACAATTAAAATATTAAGTGGGAGAAAAATTAAACAAATCTGATTAAAAATTTAAAACAAAAGCTTATGTCATATAAGTGACATATAAACTTATGTCAACTTGTGCTTTTAATTTGTGAGGCAGAAAAGAAAAAGAAAAGGAAGGCAGAACCACAAAACCAGAAAAATAAAAAATCAGAGGTTCTCTGAGTGCAGGAGACCATTTAATAGAAAATAAAATTACTGGCAGTCCCAGTGTGTTTTGAGATGAAGCTCTTCATCAGGGGAGAGTCCAGAAATATCTGCAAAAGAACACTTCCAATGGGAGTTGAAACCTCCTGCCTTTGATTTCATTAGATTTTTAAAATTGTCTCCTGTACCTAGAGAGCTTATGTTTTTGACTTTTAATTTGTTAACTGCCTTATAAAAAGCATATCTTAAAAAGCAGGCTACATACATAACATGAAATAAATTGAAAATGATTAACTTTGGTTGAATCACATCCTATTTTTGCCAGCCCCAAAGATGCAGTGAGCATTTAAAAATACTATTGTAATATGAAGGGGCGGAGAACAACAAGAAAGGTTCTCTTAGAGGACATAATAAAAGTAGCACACAGAAAGAAGTAACATATACATTAATGGCTATCCAGTGCTATCCATTGCATCTGAAGGTGCAGAATGAATTAAAGTATTTGATTGATATTAAATTATATCAGGAAAATACAACTTTGTTTTCAGTTCCATGCATATTTGCAGTGAAGGAAGAAGTTTTTAAAAAGTGAAGCTGTGCAAAAAATGAAAATAGAACACATAACCCACTTATGCATATAGCAACAGGAACACAATGGTAGCTCCACAGTCTGATCCTAGTGTTACTGTAATTTCCCTGTCTAATTCATTTCCAGTATTCTGAGCTGAGAAGTCACCTTCACTCTGCTTGTACTTTCAGCCCACAAGCTCCAAAACACATACACTTTCTACTTGATAGATTGTGTTTCAATATAATGAACATGCATGCAGACATAACCATGAGTTAAGGGAGTTTATCACCTTACCTGTCATATTGCAGTATACAAGAAATGGCCCCAAGGGGCCACTCCCATCTGAATCGATGTAGTAAAAGCCTGAAGTGTTCCCTCTGTGCTTATAGGCTTCACACGATTGCTCGTAAATGGCTATAAAAGAACATCTTCCATCACAAACATAATGGCATCATTTTGCATTTTATTTGGGGCATGAACAATGTGGCGGGGGGGGGCATTGAAATATATAATAAATGCATTCAAAGCTCAGAGAAACAGAGGGAAAATCACATAATAAAAATTGCACCGCTCTTGGTATAAGCAAACAGCATTTATTTCTACCAAAAGAAAATGGCTGCATGGATGTTTACCTCCAAAATAACAGTGTTTAAATGGGGAATAAGGGGCTGCAGGTGGACAAATGGCTACATAACTCACGCATCCAATACCAAATAAACAAATGAGTAATATTTAGACATTTATTTAGACATTTTGACCTTATCTCAAAATCACAAAGAACTGGGATTCTCAGAATTAAGTATGTCTGCTGGCTTTCATCTTGAGATTTGTCAGCACACCCAAGAGCCAGTTTTGTGGATTCCTAAATCACTGCAATTGCATGCTGGGCATGAGCAGAACTGTGCATTATCTTAAAAACTGGGAGACACTTGGGAATGAGATGGGCATGGGAAAATGCTCCCCTAATCAAGGAAATGGAACCTATGTAAATGGGAAGAAAGGGTGGGTTTGTTTGTATATCTATGCAGTAGTTTAGGACTGAGATGTGCAAATCAATTCAAGCTCGAAAGGATTTGAGTTTGAAACAGATATTTCAAGTTTTGCACTTGAAACAAATCACTCTTAAAATAAAGAGCCTGTTTCACGCTCAGAACAAAACTACCCCATTTCAAGTTCAAATCATTTCAAGTGCCATTATTCTGGAGAGATCTGGTCTACCAATTGGGGTCAGCAGGTAGACCAGGCCCCCACTCTGGACTTGATGTATCGATCCACCTCAGAGAACTAGTCTACCTGTTAACCTCAATTGTTAGACCAGTTCTCCCCAGAGAAATGGTGCTCAAAACATTCGAAATGTTTTGTTTCGTCAAAACAGCCGGCTTGGCTGCTATTTTGACAAACGTTTCGAGCATTTTGAATTTCGTTTTGAGCGCCTAATGAAACACAAAATCTGTTTTGTGCACACCTCTAGTTTATGATCCAATCTAGTTCTTAATAAATGCTTCGATAACATTTTATTTCAGTAAACAATTTTATTTTTTATCTTTGTTTATCTTGTTTCTCTCTATGACAATGATAAGATGGTCTGTTCTCCCAGTGCAGTGAAACACTGGCAGATCAACATGATGGAAGCTATGGAAATGTTTCAAACTCAAAATGAAGCATCATTTTGACATTTTCTGTTTATTCTCATGGTTGATTAGAGGAAATTGTTTCTATTTTCTGGGCAACTGGACAACAAGCTAACAAAGCACTACAAATTCTGGCTTTTCAGTAGCATATACGGCCTGTGTTGTGGTAGTCAATCTGTGGAAGTTTGAAAAGGCCTCTGATGCAAACTTGCAGTTATGGACTTCAGCATTCAGCCTGCCAATAAAAGAGCTCAAAACCACTCACTATAATATAGCTAGGCAATAGCTTCACATCCAAAGTTCATTAGTTCAGCTTTCCAAAATAATTCATTTCCATCCTATGATTACACTGCTCCAAGATTGCTTTAAAATATGATATTGGGCATAAAGATAGACATAACTCCCATTGAAATTAATGGAACTGAAGTTAGTTGTGACTAATTTGTCTCAATGATTTCAATGGTGCTTAGTCACAACTAACTTAGCCTCGGTGCTGCCTGTAGTATGGTTAACAATGTTTAAATTTTGACTTGTTTTTTTTTTTTTTTAAATTGAATGGAAAGATTCTTTTGCAACAAACAGAAGCAGTTTCTAGAGGAGAAGTAGGTCAGAGGACAGACAAATGACAAAATGTTTACCAAGAACAAAAGCCCCACATATTTTCAGAATATGCTTTATATATGGAACAATACATCTGGATTTCTGAACAATGAACGAAGCTTTTATACAAAATATTGATTCACAGAAACAGAAGTTCCTGTGATTTTGTTCTGCTTAGTATTTATTTAATTAGTGTTTATGATACTGCATAGATGAGAAGTTCTCATAAGTAAAATTGTACTCTTGCTATGTATAGAAAGTTTAATAAGGCTGGTAGTACAACTTTTTCTTATACAGTTAGACTCCAAGGCACCATACCATCTGATAATAAATAATGATGGTAGTTCCATGATGCATGGATGATGGCACAATTTAAGTCATGAAAATACTGCCAGTAAATTCCACTGGATGATGGTTGTGGGGACAAATTGTGGTTGGGACAGAAAGTGTAGAGAAGTTTCTAGGTCCTTTTGTACTCTTGAAGACCTACTGTTTTGCTCAGTAGAGCTTTATTACCCAACATAAGGGGGGAAATCTATTAATTCCTTTTACACCATTCATAGTTTTGTAAACCTCTACATACATTTCTCTTGCTTTGGTCATCTTTTTTCTAAACTAAAAAGTTCCAACTTCTTAAGCCTCTTTCAATTAACACAATTAGTTGCCTTTTTCTGTACTTCTTCACCTCTATGATATGCCTTAGTGGCACACAGTTTTGTAGATATGGACAAACTACATTATCTAATTAAATTAAGATACTCATTTTCTTTAACTTCCAATTCTTTATAACAATTCCCAATTAAACATTTTTGTACTGTGTTTATACACAAAGACCCTGTGTTTTCAGTAAACTTTCCACAATATGGCTGTACTCCCTCAGGTAGTCTGGGGCAGTGATCTCTCTAACAGGGATCCCCTGATGTTGACTACAATTCCCATAATCCTCAAGCAAAAGCCATTGCAGCTGGGGATTCTGGGAGCTGTAGTCAACAACATCTGGGAATCCCTGTTAGAGGGAACACTGGTCTTGGGGAGTGGGATTTTTGTCCCAGACTCATAATAAGACAGGACCTCTAACTGGCCAGTGGGCCAGTGGGGGTGAAGCTAACACAGCCAGCTCATCTGCTGGTTTCTTCAGCTGTGCTCCAGCCCCCTCAATCCGCATTTGAGAAGCAACGTCAGCGGAGCTCTATCATCACTTCTCCAGGACTTGTTGCATCTCTGCAGTGCCTTGCTGTAGTGGTTTTGGTGTTGGCAGCAGTTCTTTTTGTTGCTCTTCCTCAGGATTAGAAGGAGGGCCTTCACCATCTACATGGGAGTGGTTATACAGGTACAGCCTGTTTGGGGTCTGGCCCTGGTGAAGTATTGTGATAAAATTCATTGTGGTTACATTGATTTTGCGGGAAACTCTTGGCAGAGATAGGACCAGTGTTTCTACATAAGGGCTTCTTTAGAGCCCTACCTCCCATGGAAGTGGCTCCAGAGCAACACCAGGAGTTGTGGCTCCAGATTATGACCCCTTCACGTCCCATGCAAGGGGAACATGTAGATAGTGAGCACATGATCTGCAAATGCTGGTGGTGACTACTCCCATTGGTGCCTTTACACAGTTTGTTCAACCCCAGCTGGTGTGTTGAGATTGCAACAATGGGGGCTGTTGCACACTATTGCCATGCAAATGTGGTCATGACTGTGGGTTTTGCGGGGGCAAACACCAGTACCAACTGTGCCAGGTTTCAGGGTTTCCAGAATGGAAATAAACCTAGGCAGGGTAAGAAAGGTGGCAGTGGCACTGACCCAGCTTCTTCTGGAAAAGGGACCTAGCCCTGTTGAAGTCTTGCTCATCGGAAGCTGCTGGCTGATTATCTTTTGCATAATTAGGCTGCATATCTGTTGACAGGATTTACAGCAAGTTATAGGATTTAGCAGGTTTTCCCTAATACATCTTCCAGGGAGCACGTTTTTTCACAAAATTTGAAATCTGTTCAGGGAATGGGGGATGTTGTCCTACACAAAATTTGTAAGGAGGTGCTGTTTGGCAGGATGTCGGGTCCTTTTGAGGCCTTGCCCCTGCCCAACTTTGCATTTCACCTTTGTGAGTTGTTCCCAAAAAGGCCCCTGGGGAATTGCAGCGGATCTATCATATGTCATTTCCCAAAAGCTCTTCTGTTAATGATGGAATACTGCTTGAGTTTTGATCGGTCCGGTACACATCATTTGACAAGGCAATGTCATGCTCAGCAATGATGGCGAAATGTGGTATCAAGTCTGCATTTAGACTTTATCTGTTCATTCTTCAGATTTTGATTTCAGGGCTTGTATTAAGTGGACCGTGTGCTGCCCATGGGCTGCTCGGTCTTGTGTGTGGCCTTTGAAATGTTTGGTTCCATGTTGGAATGAGCCTTACATACATAGGTCTTCAAACCACTGCTTATTATTTTGATTATTTTTTATTTGCTGGCCCACAGGCTTCCGGGCAATGTGCCCATTTACTGTCCTTGTTTATGGAGCTTTGCTGGGACTTGAGGGTTCCCTTTGCACAGGGAAAGCCTGAGGGCTGTACTCTTAGGCTCACTTTTTAGGTATAGAGCTTGACACTGTGGCTGCCTGTTCAAGATGCCGTGGGAGAAATTATTTGTACTGCGAGAACAGATTCCGGATTGCTTGGCTTCAAAGAAGGTTACCATGCATCAGTTGCAGATGTTATTTGGTCACTTGAGTTTTGCCTGCAGGGTGGTTACCATGGGCAGGCCATTTTTGAGATGCCTTTGAGATGTGACTATAGGTCTGAAGGAGCCTCAGATATCAGCAACCATGAGGGATGATCCTGAGGTCTGGGCTAAATGTTTGGATTCCTTTAATTGAGTCTTTTTGGAGCTCTAAATATATGTTGGAGACTGAATTGGAAGTACGTTCGGACACTGCAGGTGGTTCAGGCTTCGGAGTTTTCTTTAGGGGGTGCTGGTGTACTAAGTGGTGGCCAGGGCACTAGATTGGCCAGGATCTTACCAGAGACTTCACCTTTCTTGAATTTCCCCTCATAGTTGTTGCTGTCCACATATGGGTAGATTCCTTTAAGAATTCCACTGTTAAATTCTGCTGTGACAACCAAGCCACTTTACAGATCATTCATTCCCAAACTTCTAAGTCATGTAGAGTGACGGTGCTTGTGCAGGCCTTTATTTTGCACTGTTTGGGCCACAATGCTTTATTTTTGACTAAGCATGTTCCTGGGCTTCAGAATGGTATTGTGGATTTGCTGTCTCATTCACAGGAGAAATGTTTCCACCAGCTGGCCCTGAGAGCAAGACAGGAACTGGACAGGATGATTGCATGGCTTTGGAGCCTTAGTGAATATAAGCCCAGCAGGCTATATGGGTGTCACTGGCTCTGAGCACCAGAGCAGTTTTCCATAGGAAAGTTAAGGCTTTTCAGTCCTACAGGGTTCTGATAGGGTTAGCTGAGGTTTGGCCCACTCCCAGTGGATCACTTGATGTAATACCTGGTGCATCTTCGATTCACTGGACTTTCTGCTACTACTCTGGCTGGGCATCTTGCAGCTTTGGTGTTTTATTTCAAATAACATGATTTGGAGGGCTCTACCTTGGATTTCAGACAACCAAGAGGATGGAGAGTTCAGAGTTCAAAGGATGGAGGAAGGCTGGTCTCATGAATACCTGGGCCAACCTGATTCAAGGTGGCCCATTACACCAGACATTCTGGATTCTGTACTGGGCCTCCTTCCTTTGCTATGTGAATTGCCCTATGAAGCAACCCTTTTTTACACTGCAGTACTGATTGCATTTTTGGTGCATTTAGGGCATTCCAAGGGGAAAGTATTTCTCAGGTTGTGCAGAGGGTGGATGTTAAGTTCCATCCTCAGCATGTTACTATCACACTTCATTTTCTCATAATGGATTAGAGGGGTCAGGGTCAACTCCTTACACTCCATAGGGCTGAGGGCCAACCTTATGCCCTGTTCAGGCCCTGGAACATAATCTTTCTGTGGCAAGGCTCTTTCCAGGGTGCCTTGTCCACCATGAGGATGAGTTGCCATTGACACAATACCAGTTCTGGTCAGTCATTCAGTATGCTTTGTAGAGCAAAGGTTGGTCACTTTTCCTTTGAATTCTTTTTGGTTTGGGGTGGCATCAGAGGCTGCACAGCTAGTCTTTTCCAAACCTGTTGTTAAGAAGATTGGGCCCTGGCATTCCAAGGCATACAAACACTACTTGCAGTAAATGGAGTTGGGCTGACTCTGTTTGTTTTCCTCTTGGCGGGTCCTGATCTGCCTCCCTGGCCAGCCAGGGTGCTGATCATTGGACAATCATTTTTTTTCTGGGCTCACAATCAGGTGAGGGAAACCGACTTTGGGTCACACCTCAGTTGAGGCAACATGCATCAGTCTCATGGATCAGCAGGAGATGAATGCTTTTTGTACAGCTTCTCCCTGCAATATGGGAATTTTTAGAAAGCAATCTGCTTCCAGATATTCTCTTATTACATCTGGGGGAGAATGACTTGGGACATAGTTTAGGGCTGGCTGTGTCTCATCAGGCTATCTTGAAGTTATTCAGAGATCCTGTAGGGGGTGCTCCTACTTTAGTCTGACTTGTTGCTGCACCCTGTGTGGTGAAGCATCAACAGGGCACATAAAAAGATTAACGACTATTTGGGCAGATTTCTTTTGGCTTTCTAAGGGGGATTTGTCCTCACCCTGACATTGTGTTCACCTGTCCTGAATTGTTTCAGGCAGATGGTGTGTATATGTCCTCCTTGGGTTCAGATTTTTGTGTGTGACTGATTTGAAGGGAGGATTGGCTGTAGCTTTTGAAGGGTGGTGGGTGGAGAAGGAGTCCAGCTAGGCTAGCCCTTTCTTGTGACAGGTACAATGTGGTCTACAGGGTAGTGTAGGGTTGGTGAGCACCTTTAGGCATGTGATTGGCATGTGGAGGAGTCCTGTTGTGGAATCACTAGCCTTAAAGGCTTTGTGGCTTGGGGCTGGCCATCCCTAAAGCATGTGCCTTGACATTAAGTTGGCTCTAACTCTTAGGGTGGATGCTTCCTGAAGCCAAGGTGTGTCATTCTATACATTTAGGTTTAACTTGCATAGCAGCAATGAGTCATGAGCTTTTGCACTGTAGAAGGTGGAGCACCAATCTTCCTTCCTTAAACTGAATGTTAATCAATAATGTTGTGGCCCACTTTATTCCATTATAGTTGTCCCATACGTTCATTTGGTCTGGGTGCAATAGCTGTTGGAGATGCAACTCCTGATGGTATCCACTCTTAGCTCCAGCAATCCTATTGGCTACTAAGGGCATTAGAGGTAAAGACAGCCCATAAGGGCATTCCTGCTCTGACAATGCATTCTCTGCTCTGATTCTCCTTTGTGGAGAGAGAGACTACCTTATTCTCCCTCCCCTCTTCCTGTATGTAGCTAGCAGCAAGGCATGTAGTCTTTAACCTATCTACCTGATAGATTTCCTAAATAAACTACGTTATCTAGAAGTTTAACTCCATAGCTCCAGGCAAAATTAATTAGCAGTGCTCTCCTTACCCAAGCACTTCTGCTGCAGCTGGGATATATCTCCCCTCCAAAATTTCTAACAATAGCTCGAATATCTGTTTTCTAGTTTCAGTCAATTTAGTTCTTTATCAGTTTGAAGACATGAGAATATACAGCACTACAAATATTTCCAAGTGCACATAGCACAGTTAAAAATTTATAATCCTCAGTAATACATACGCAATTCCCATGGCAACAATTGCAGTTAGCAGAATTCTCCATTAAAATTGGAGATAGGATAGCAGGCATTTCCCAGTCAAGCTTTTTAATTATTTTGTAGATGTAGGGACACCAGTGTATTCCTAGAACTCTCTCAACTGCAAGGGGTTCTTCCATTTAACCCAACAGACAGTGCAGTGGCACTCTTTCCCCTAGACCTTAGGGACCCGGTCAGTGGCCTCTAAGGTCCGGGGGGCCTCCAAAGGCCCAGTGGGGGCTCCTGCTGCCACCCCACCCCACCACTGCCTACTTTGCAGCAGGTTATTAGTGTGTCTCATAGAAACATAAACTGGGAATGCGATCTTCATCAGGTGACCGAGAAGAAACAAAAACCTACCTGCTCCACCCGCCAATGCCACCACAGGGGTGGGGGAGGCCTACTCGGCTCTCCCCCACACCACCCACACACTGGCCGCACACATGGTGCAGCTATAATTCTTGAAGTTTTTGGCACCACAGGGCAGCAGCAGGGTAGGGTGGTGGCAGGAGGCCCCCCTGGACCTATTATTATTATTATTTTACACAGTCAGACAGGTGTTATTGACTGGTTTGTTTTATCCAGACATCGAGTCCTTCCCAAGGACCTGGGATGCCAGAATTTTATTGTCGATGTTGTTGCTGTTGTTACAGATATTGTCGCAGAATATAGGCTGTTCCATAATAATAATAATAATAATAATTCAATTTCTATACCGCCTTTCCAAAAATGGCTCAGGGCGGTTAACACAGAGAAATAATAAATAAATAAATAAGATGGATCCCTGTCCCCAAACGGTTCACAATCTAAAAAGAAACATTAGACACCAGCAACAGTCACTGGCTGTACTGTGCTGGGGACGGATAGGGCCAGTTACTCTTCCCCTGCTAAATAAAGTGAATCACCACATTAAAAGGTACATCTTTGCCAAGTTAGCAGGGGGACACCATGGTGTTGGGGCACCATGGTTCGAAAAAAATATATGCAGGTTTAACTTTTAAAAATATCTAGTTGCACCCCTGGCAGTGAGACGGGAACAAAGGGATATGCCGTTTCCAATTAACTTAATGGGAAAATTTTCTCATGAAGTGCACATCAGGCTCCAAACCAGAACATTCTCTGCAGAGTTGCTCCAAACTAGAATGCAATATGCATTTCAGAACAGCCACCACAAAATCCACTTTTAAAAGTATAATAAAGTATGCAAGACTTACAATAGTGACAGGTTGCCCCCATGTAACCTGTATTGGCACAGTTGCAATAGAAATGATTCCAGGACTGTGAACATTCACCACCATGTTCACAATAATTGGGCAGACATCTATATGGATACAAGGGAAAGTATAGATATTTTCAAAACCATGTTGATGGAACCAAATAGGAGACATACATACAAAATATATATATAAAACATATAGCAAACTATTTTTTGGAAGGAAAGGGATGAGTTTAAGGAGCTAAAAAACCCACAGGTTACAGTTGTAATGTCTGATGCCTAGATTTCTGTCTAAATTAGTTTTTCTTTTCAGTGTTGCTCCACCAAAATTGCTTCTTCCTTAATCCCAGCACTTTACCATATTATGCTCACACGGAATACCCAAAGACTGCAGGGCAGTAGCAGCTGGTGAGGGCAGCGTTGGGTGGGGGTGGGCAATGAGAGGCACTTTTAAATATTAATCAGCATGAAGCCTCTGAGCAAGCACAAAGACCAGGGCCACGCTGCCACCTCACCAGGATGCCGGGCAGACACTGCTGCCCCACGTGGGATTCTGGGCAAAGTGTCGCTGCTTGAGGCAGCTTGCAAGAGCTGCCTAAACACTGGTAAGCACCTGCTGATTATTTTTTAAAGGTGACTCTCGCTTCCCTGCCCCACTGGGACTGCCCTCACTGGCCGCTATTGCTGAAGGGGAGTTACTATAGGCAAATGTCTGTGGATACTTGTATGGAACTAGATGAGGCAAGACTTGCATGAACATTCTTAAGCCATCTTCATAGTTTTGCTGAACTGAGTGTACTTCCAGATGGTGATACCTTCCACCTTCTGCAGTTTCTTGTGGACAATGACCTACATTCTGTGCTGCAAAACCCCAGCATTAGGGACCCTCCAGAGTGACTGTGAAATGTGAAAGGCAGCCTTGGTTGTGTTGTGTAGGCTGGAAGTTGCTCATTGAGCGGAGACACCTTGCAGTCACTTGTGTCATACTACTTGTACTCATGTACAGCAGCTCCAGAGGGTCCTTAAGATTGGCATTCTGCATCATGGAATGCTGGCCATTGTTGCAGAGGACATCAAGCCTTTTATGGATTTTTTTCCTGCCACAATTGGTCTTCCAGATTGGGCCGGTGCAACTCTCAGGGACATATTCCTGAAAGTAAAAAAATAGTTATGGAGAGAGGGGAGAGCATCAAAAATTATTTTCCCCATGTGTGTGCTCTTCTGCTCAGCAACATACTAGCTCCAAAGTAGCCTTTCTACATGGGCTCTCTGCCCCACCTTCATAACGAACCACTGGATGTCAGCCATTCTTTTAATTTTTTTCTTCCTGCTGAAAATGGCAGAAAACAGTCACAACAGTGGTGGTTGCAGTGTCTGCTGAAAATATCAGAAAATGTTGGATCTCTTTGAAGCAGGCATTTAACAACTGTGTTGTTTTATTCCTCTGTGAGATTGGAGATCAGGAAGATAACATGGAGATTTAAATGGACAAAAGTCAAGCTTCAAAACTTTAGAGTATGTCCCAAAAGAAACACTTTGAGCTATTTGGCTGAAATCTGGATGGTATTATGGCTTCTCAAAGTTCTACCATGCATCCAGTATTTAACCATTCTTGAAAGAAACAATTTTGGTTATTCTCCGATAGCCAATTCCTGAAGCATCAGGAAAAAACAAAAAGGAGAAAAGTGTGCTTTCAACTGAAGAACAGATGCATGTTTACTGAAAAGTAAGTCTTAAGTTCAGTGGGGCTTATTTCCTAGGCAAGTGTGTGTAAGATTGCATACAAGTCATTCAAGGGAAAGGTTCCGTGAAAGGAAATAATTTCAGGAAATCATTAGTTAAGAAGCAACTATGTCTAGAGAAATAGATTCACATAAAATAACATCAAACATTTCTTGTCTTGTCTTTTCTTTTCCTTTCTATTTCAACCTCTTTGGGACTTGGACAAGGCTTGGCACAATGGGGAACAACAATGCTGCAGAAGTGTGATAAGCCAGAAGAGTGCAACAATAGAATTAAAAATAATAATAAGGGCATTGTAGCTGCTGTTTCTTTCCCTTCCCAGACAGTTAATTGTGAGTTTATACCTTCAAATCTACAAAGCTCTCCAAGTAACTCAATTTCTTGGTGATCATCAAGTCTCATCCCACCCACCCCTGCCCTGTCCCTTTCCTGACTAATGCTGATGATCCCTAGTTTGAGTCAATCAGGTTGCAAGACCTAACAGATGTTGCTGTGATGGTGCTAAACTGTGCTAAAGCCAGCAGCACAATTAATGCATGTTTACTCAGAAGTAAGTGACAATAATTGCAATGGGACTTATTCCCATGAAACTGTGCAAAGGCTTGCAGCCAAGCCATTAGATGGGGAAAATGGGGCAGGAGAAAAGGGAAACAATTCAGCTGTGTTTTCAATAAGGAATTAAGGTGTCAGCAATGGAGTGCTTGGAAGGAGGAGGAATTAGCTTGGGCTGTTAGTGGTTAACCACTTTAAGTAGCTAACACCCTAATTTGGATGAAATTGACTATCTCAGTTGAAACTGACCAGAAGACATTTTAAGTTGAGTGTTCTTGCAGTATATTCTAGTATGAAAAAGTTCATACCTGCACTTTCGCCTTGACAGCAGAACCCCCGTCCCCCACAAATGTAGTGTGGTTTCAGGTGTTTCCACTGCGTAGTGTATATGTGGAGGAAATGTATTCCTTATGAGCAGCAATGAAAGTTTAAGATACTAAAAAAAATATTGGGGAAGAGGGGGGTTTCTGGAACTCCACTGCAGCAGAAAAGTGAACAGAAATATACAGGGGAGGGCAGAACTCTGGAAGTTCAGTTTAGTGTAAGACTACTATTGTGCAGCAGCAACAATAACAACAAGAAGATATGAACTTTGAACCTTTGCTCATCATGAACAGCAAATGTTCTGGTGAAATTCACTGTGTAAGCTACATGGCTTTACTGCAAAAAAAAAAAAAAAAGGAGAAGTAGTAACTGCCTCACAGTCTAAGTACATTAAACCACTGATCTTTAGGACACACATAGTGAGCAAGGTACTGAAGCTATTCACACACATGTGCAAACTGGGCTAAGAAAGTCCAGACTGGTTTTGCACATGCATGTGCACTGCCAGAATTGGAATCCCGGCCATGCTGTGGCGGCAAACCTGCCTATGGAGCCACCCTCCAAAACGAGGTTAGGAAAGTGAGCGCTCTCCTAACCCCATTTCTACAATCTCTGCCAGGCGTGGCTGCTTACAGCCAGGACTGGCTGACTGCAGGGCTACAGTTGGCTTTGGGGAGGGGAGATCCCCATCATGCAACACACATTCACATGGCGCATTATGGGAGTTCTGGAGGAGTGGAGCAACATGGGGCAATGCCGGCTCCCTGACCCTCGGAGCTACCAGCAGCAGCCAGTAATTGTCTGAGTGAGCGATCTACCCACCCAAAGGGAAGAACTGGATAATCTGTGGGGAGGTAAGCTTTTTAAGACTTCCTCCCCACTAGCCTTCTTGCCCTTTTTCACTGCTCATGAGAAAGGACTCATTGTCTGCTAACTTGCTGCCTTATTGATTTTTATGTATGCTTTTGATTTATACTTCTAAATAGCAGTTCACATGAAACTTTAGTTCATGTTTGTATAAGGTGTATAAAATTAATAGCTAGCGGATTATTTGAGGAATCTTCCTTGTTAGACTTTTTTGATGGTATGTCTGTTCCCCAAATGGAAAAGTTAGTCTAGTTTCACTAAGGGTTGATTGATTTTTGATTGATTATGTGCCATCAAGTCGTCAACATAGATAGATTCTCCACAGGATGATCTGTCTTCAGCTTGGCCTTTAAGGTCTCTCAGTGGTGCATTCTTTGCTGTCATAATCAAGTCCATCCACCTTGGTGCTGGTCGCCCTCTTCTGCTTCAACTTTCCCCAGCATTACGGACTTCTCAAGGGAGCTGGATCTTCTCATAATGTGTCCAAAGTATGATAGTTTGAGCCTGGCCATTTGTGCCTCAAGTGAAAATTCTGGATTGATTGGTTCCATGACCCATTGGTTTGTTTTCCTGGCTGTCCATGGTATCCTCAAAAGTCTTCTCCAGCACCAAAGTTCAAAAGCGTCAATGCTTCTTCTATCTTGCTTCTTCAAAGTCCAGCTTTTGCATCCATAGAGTGTCATGGGAAAAACCATGGTCCAAATGATTCTAATATTTGTAGATGTAGACATGTCATGGCTTCTAAATATCCTTTCCAAGGCCTTCATTGCAACCCTACCAAGTGCTAGTCTGCGGAGTATATCTTGACTGCTGGATCCTTTACTGCTGACAGTTGATCCTAAAAGGCAGAAGCTATCCACCACTTCAGTGTCTTCACTGTCAATTCTGAGGTTGGTTGCGGTACCCATTGTCATTAGTTTAGTCTTCTTTACATTTAGTTGTAGTCCGATTTTTTCTCTGTGCTCCTTGACTTGTATTACTAGAGCTTGCAGATCATCTGCATTCTCAGCTATCAGAGTGGTGTCATCAGCGTAGCACAGGTTATTGATGTTTCTTCCTCCAACTTTAAAACCACACTCATCTTCTTCCAATCCTTCTTCCAACTAAAGATTAGTTGGATTTTATTAGGGCATCTATGCAGACAATATACGAGAAATGACCCCTTTTATTTTGGGGAATAACCACAAACAGACATGGGATCGGTCTGGCACTGGCCATCTGATCATGATATCATATATTCCCAATTTAATTTTTGCAAGTGTTTTAATTCATAATTACCTTTTATGACATCTTCTTAATTAATGGAGGCCTTTTGCTCTTTGAAGTAACCTATCAGAATCTAACAAGTACCCCAGACCATCCTCTATGAAACTTTGTCATAAGGTTAGGGCATATTAAAATGTAAGACCATGGATTAGATATAGTTTTTGTCTTGTCTCTCCTTTGGGGGGAGGACTTTTTCCTCTTTTGTGAGGCTTGTCTCTCTATTTGTGAAGAACTTTCCCCTTATGGAGATTTTCCTCCCCTTTAAGGTACTTTTTTCCTTTGAGGGGGGCTTTTCTCCCTCAGAAACCCCTTCTGGGTGTTTTCCAGATTAACCCCTACAATGTACCTGCTAAATGAACTTCTGTACTTCCTGTGTTGTGACACCGCAGTCCCTACGCTGTCAGCAGGGTGCCATTCACATTTTGGATGCCTTATTTTGGATTTTATTGCTGCAATTTAACCCTATAACGTTGCAAATGTGTTGCAGGAAAGTAGCTGTATTTTTGCCCCATACTTTGTGTGTTGTAATGTAGTATTGTGTGGATGGTTCAGATCACAGTGTGATGATTTGTTGTTTTCAATGGAGCTCCTAATCCATTCTTGCAAGGACTCCCCCTGCTTGTGGATTTGCACAAGGCAGCCGAGAATTTTCTAAAAAGCAAGAAAGGTCATCATGTTGCCCCCACCCCTCACCCCTTGACTCCATTGGCTCAAATGCAGCAGGAGGAGGGGCAGATAAATGCATTTCAAGGCGAATATGGACACCTCCTGCCTGGATAACACATTGCAGTGGACAGAAAATATGAATGACCACCAGCCTACAATGAAGCACTGAACAACCCTTGACTCCCAGTTTGAAACCGTTGCACCGTTCCGTTGCACTTTGCAATGCTTTAACCAGTGCAAATCTCGTAGTCCGGAAAACACCTGGGGACTTTACTTGGGGGGGGGCAGCCTTTCTCCTTTTGGAGGATTTTTCCTCTTCTCTTTCTTCATTGTTCCTAGCATTGGTCTTCAAGTTCTGGCTATAGTTCATTTGATTTTCATCAGGTCTCCTGTTCTGGGTTCTGTCCTTTGTGTGGCTGAGACCAATTTGCTGACCGAAGCAACAGGAATGGTGAGATATCTTGTTATGTTTAAGAGATTTTAATCTTTCCTTAGTATGTTCAGAGTTTTAAGATTTGTTCTATTTGCTTCTGTTAAAGTGTGCTCTGATAACCTATTACTAATGTAATACACTCAAAATAAAGGGTGAACTTGATTTCTAGACTGTGAGCCTCTTCTCACGAGCAGTGAGAAGGGCTCATGGGCGGGCTGCAGGGAAGGCAGATTAAACCTTCCTTCCCTGCAGATGACCATCTCACCTTCCCTGGGTGGGCAGATCACATGCCCAGATGAGCAGTGGCTGCTCCTAGCAGCCCCCTAGAGTCAGGGTGCCGGGACGCACCATCGCATGTTGCCTCAACCCCCCCCCCTCCCCCAGGACTCTGATAATGCACTGTGCAAGTGTGCAGTGCATTATGGGGATCCTTCCTCCCCTCCCTGAGTGTGCCAGCTGTGGCTAACACATGAGCAAATAAACGAGGTTAAATTCCTCTGTGGAATTTTGATATGTGTTTTGAACTAAGTAATTGTCTTTCATTTTCAGGTACTACAGGTTGTCTGGAGGTGGGGGTGAATCTTTCTCCCCCCACCCCCAGACAACCTGAAGAACCTGGAAATGAAAGACAATTACTTGGGGCATTTCTAAACTCCACACCAGGTTTGTTCCAATTACAATAAATGCAGCTGCTATCCTTCCCTCAGAGACCCTGTACACTGACTTTGCACAGAGGAAGCAGCCATTGGGCTAAAGTTCCATGAGGCCAGCTCATATGGAAAATCGGGTCCAGAACAGAGAACAATTTTAAGTGTTTTCTGGGGCAGGACCCAAACACTCTAGTATCAGCAGAAGCAGCATTCTAAAATTATCCATTCAGCAATAATCAAGCTTTTCTTACCTGTCTATAATGCCACACAAATCTATCTGAAGGTCACTGAAATTTCCCACTGAGTTTCGTTGAACTGCAATTAAATCCACTTCTTTGTTATCTATGGAAATTTGTTTCATACATCCAAGGAACCCACCAAATGGATTTTTACATTCTGAGTAGTTAGCATTCATGGGACATCCTGGAAACATAATGCATAAAAACAGCACAAGGGGAAAAAATTAATTTCAGGCATGTGCTGTAGGGATGCGCTTGAACTGTCATGACATAAAAAATATTTTGACTCAAAATGGACTGCTTTGAGTGTCTCAAGCTTCAAACAAAACATGTAGGACATCTCCTAATGTACATCTCCTAATGTTTTAACAGTTGTGTGAGACCTCACCCACCTCTGTGCACACTGGATTAGCTTGGGATTTCCAGCCACCTTATTTCTTCACACCAGAGCAATGCCACTGTATAGGTCTGGTAGCAATGATTCAAACTAGGGATGTGCATGGAACTGCAGCAGGGAGGCTCGAAGGTGGTGGGGGTCTCCCTTTAAGAGCGGGAGAGGGTGCACTTATCCCTCCTGCCACTTTCCTCCTGCTTGCATCCATGTTTCTCAATGCCCATCGGGGCAGCAGTGTACCTCCCTACTGCCCTGTTGCCCTCACTTTCCAGATGTGACCGGAAGTTGCCAACACACCTGTGCACTCCAGCACAGGCGCATACACATCACGTTCGCATGTGTGCCCATGCTGGCATGCGCAGGTGTGTTGGCGACTTCCGGTCAGATCTGGAAGACGAGGGCAACGGGGCAGCAGGGAAGTATTCTGCCACCCCTATGGGCATTGAGAAACACAGGTGCTGGAGGGGGAATAGCGGTGGGGTAAGCGGTGGGATGGGTAAGTGCACCCTCCCCCACTCTTAAAGGGAGACTCCCGTGGCTTTCAAACTGGTTCCATGCACATCCCTAGGTTAAACAGGAGGAGGGAAGGAGTTTCATTGTATGAGTGGGTGTTAGTATAGGTAACTGAATTGCAACAGACCCCAGATATTCTTCAGTTCCAGAATATTGCATGGCTCAGTGACCATGCAACATTCACAGCTGCTGCAACTGCTTAACATAGCGGCAACAACACTCAACCAGAACTCACAAGACACAGGCAGATAAAGGTGCTGCCAGAAGCTATAAGACAGGTGCACCAAAGATAGGCATCCATTTCCTGGCAGTGAGCAACTGTGAATGTTCTGATCTAATGGAGCAAAGGTGGAAAATATTGCATGGCTATCAGGCATATTGCAACCCCAAAGGACCGTGCATTTTGCTTGGCCTTGACTGTCAACAAGCCATCAGAGCAGTACAAGCTTGTCTTTCACAACATAACATCTATTATACAATAATTATCCAATTTCCATTATAGTATGTGTCACTTTTAAAACATTTGAGTTTCAACATACACAATGGAGATAAAAGTTAACACAATGCACAAAATATGCTAAAAGGAAGAGGAAAATAGCCATTAGATCATGAGAAGTGTATAGAAAGTGGTCTGTTCCATTTGCTCCATAATTATACCATTTTTAGTTATTAAAGTCCTTGGAGGAGCCTTCAGTTTGAACTATAATTGCTAATAGGTTATGGAACATGAAAAATTGAAATCCTTCTTTTTTTCCCCCTCTCTTGGTATGTTTTTTATAGGGCAATGCTGCCTCAGAATTGGTGTACTGACACACTACTTTGGTTTTAATCAAACAATATTGCCTTCTGGGTCATAATAGTCAAAGGACTTGTTGTCTCATAATATTAGGACGTTGTCTCATAATGACTTAAGCACATATTCATAATGAAACCTGTTTATATCTCAACTAATGAATCCCTTTTCAAGTTGAAACCTACAAAAGGCGGCTAAGGGAAATAAAATCACAAAAACACAGATACTCATCTCTGAAGCAGCAGAACAAATGATACACTACAACAAATGGAAAACACAACAACCCCAGAACCTTTGCTTCAGTAACATACTGAACTCTTTCAACCGCTTCCCCCTTAGACGGGTTCTGCATGTTAGGAGGCTAAAGTACTAATACAGCCACTGGTATAACAACACTCAAATTGAAACATTTGGTTCAAGTAAGGTTGTTTGCTCTGGAAATCAGAGAATGTTTTAGTTCTGGGCCAGTTGTTTTGAAATAATGAATAGCCAACTCTAACATGTGTTCAAGACACAGGAATGCACATGTGGTCTGCATGAGCCTCAATAAACTGAATGAGGACTGGACTAGAAAAAGGAATGGAAGCTTAATCCTGATAAGAAAGATCAGGTTAGTAGTCTGGGGATGACCAAGTAGTCTTTGGAACTCCCTGGGTGGCCTTTTACCAGGTTAGACTTGGTGTGTCAGCTACAGTGTTTCCTAGACACTTTGTCCTTCGGAATGCCTGAAAACAGTTATCCATGCTTAGGTAACATCCCACTGCCTTTGAAGACAGCTCAGAAACTTCAGTTTGCACAAAATAAGACAACTAGACTACAAAATGGGACCAAATGTATGGGATACATTTCACCACTCTTAAAACAACTGCACTGGCTCCTGGTCTATTTCTGGTCTCTTGGCACTGATTTTAATCCCTAGATGGCTTGGAAGCAGGGCAGGCTGTCCCATTCAAACTGCCTG
Source organism: Hemicordylus capensis (assembly GCF_027244095.1). Taxonomy (NCBI): domain Eukaryota; kingdom Metazoa; phylum Chordata; class Lepidosauria; order Squamata; family Cordylidae; genus Hemicordylus; species Hemicordylus capensis. The sequence goes on along the minus strand of NC_069658.1, from coordinate 92,619,837 downwards.
GTGACCTTGTCCCCGTTGCCTTCAGTGGGAACCTCTGATAGAACTTTCTCAGTTGAGGTATAACACTCTTATTAGGGAGACTGACCACTTTTTTAAATTTGCCCAGACTTACACATGTTTTTATATAATGTTTTAATCTGGTTCATATGAGCATCTAGATACAGAACAGGCACACTGTGCAAAGCACAGCAATTTTACAAAACAGATTGGCTGAAGACAGGGCATAATCAAGAAATAGCCAGAGGCAACTCACTTACATGCCATCTTAAAACCCATTCAGCCTCTATGGAATCAGTAGTAGTAATCTTTTTCAATGACATTCAAACTGCAGTATAGCATAGTAAAGCAGCTCTCACAGGCCTCACACAGGACACAACTACAACTCTGTTGCATTCCCTGATTAATTGCAGTTATTCAAATTTACTGGTACCCAATTATAAGTCATCTGATCAGAAACTGCATACTTCTTTTATGTTTATAGTATCTAGCATACTTTGGCCACCAAATAATTGTTATAGAAGAATGTTATTGGTGTGTAATAAGATTTTTTTTTCTTATTGCATACTTCTGTTTTGCTTAACTATATTCCGCCACCCCCACCCCCCGCCGAATGCATCATTTAAGGAGCATTGTCTTTATATGAGTGCTCTGAATTGCTTTGCTATGAATTCTTAGAACTTTATTTTTAAAATAATGTAGTAAGCTGCTTTCTAGAGCAAAACATATAAACATAGAGCCTAGAGTGCCTTCACAAGCATCTATCTTTTTTAAAAAATAGATCAGCCTTATTATTATCTTGGTTAAAAACAAATGATTTGCACTATTATTAATTAATTAATCAATTAATTAATTAATGTTAAATTTATATACCGACTTTCATTAAAACAATCCCAAGGTGGTTTACAGCAGAATTTAAAAAAAAGATTGTAAAAATGACACAATTAAAATATTAAGCTAAAAATATAAAACAAATCTGATTTAAAATTTTAAAACAATAACAATACAAAATACAGAGAAATGATAAACTTCTAATCAGTGTGCTAAATTCACATATGCAGTGAAATATAGTTCAGTATAACATACTATATGCATTGAAATATAGTTCTGTATGAGTTAGGGATTTTGGTTTATTCACTGTCTCATTTTTTCATTACTTTTTCCTTCCCCTTCATACTTTTTTAAAGTACAAACACTGATGTTAAAGCACCTTCACATTTTATTAAATAAATATTAAAATAGCCAGCGTGGTGTAGTGGTTAGAGTGCTGGAGTAGATCCGGGGAGACCTGAGTTCAAATCCCCATTCAGTCATGATACTAGCTGGGTGACTCTTGTCCAGTCACTTCTATCTCAGCCTAACCTACTTCACAGGGTTGTTGTGAAAGAGAAATTTATGTATGTAGTGCACCGCTCTGAGCTCCTTGGAGGAAGAGCGGGATATAAATGTAATAATAATAATAATAATAATAATAATAATTAATAATAAAAATCCCCCAGTGAGGCACTACCTTGGTGTGGTTGTGGGGCTTGCGTGCTCTGAGGAAGGTGAGAGCTATGCCAGAGGTCCAACCATACTGGACAGGTCTCACCAGAGGAGCCAGACAAAGAGTGCCTCTCCCATAAACAATATGGTGAGACGTAACTTTAATAAATCTATACTGGATCGGTCGTCGCCTGGGTCAACAAGGACCGCGCCAGGTGCTGGAGTCCCTGGACATCTGGTGGCAAGTGGGCAACAGGACTTCAGGATCTTCAATTGAGCAACCAGGGCTGAAGACTGCAAAGTTACTGGAAGAAACGTTGCTTAACCGAAAAAAAAAAATACGAAAAATGCCAACAAGGAAATAATGATCTGCTATTACAAGTCTAGTCCAACTAGAAGAGGTTATTTAAAAAGAATGTACCAAATTTGGAAAGAGAAGCATCCAGATACAGAAATAACAGAACAAAGGCTAGCAGACCAGAGAAGATACATAATAAGAAATAAAGTATTCACAGAAGTTGAGCTGGAAGAACTGAAAAGAGCAACACAGACTCAAGATATGGAAGAAGAATTACCACCAATTGAAGATGTTGCTCAGGCGCAGGTGGAGGAGGTGTTGGAAATCGAGGATGCCACTGTTACTGAACTGTTTCAAAATCAAAACCAGGCAACCTCCCCTTTGCCTTCACCTCAAAAACCCAAATGCCGTTTAACAGAAAAGCAACAAGAACTAAAGAAAAAAATAACTGAGCACATGAACCAAACAACCACCAGGGTTCGACTTCCAGCTCTAAAAGCAGTTGCCAAAAAACAACTCGCTCAGGCATTAAAAGATGTCAATACTGCACTTGTAGAGATAACAACCAAGAATTTGCAAGAAACAAACCAACTAATGTACAGTGCAGCAACAATAACAACACAAGAGCTCGGATATAAGATCAGTGGACCTGTAAAAAAAGAAGAGTACATCACCTAAATGGAAAATTAGATTAGAAAATAAAATCTCCAGTCTTAGATCAGATGCTAGTAAACTGAAAGATATGAAAGTCAAGAAGCTGAAGAATGAAAACACCAAACAGTATCTGATCCAAAAATACCACCTAGATTCAAGGAAAATTAGAAAAGTCCTGGAAATAATAAAGCAGCAAATAACAGCAGTGTCAAAGAAGATTTGCAGATATGAAGCCAGAATTACACAACACAGGCAGAATCTCCAATTCCAGTCGAATCAGAGACATTTCTACCAAAGCATAGAAGGAGAAACTGCAAGAAACATAGAAACACCAAATAAAGAAGAAACAGTGCAATTCTGGGGGAAATTATGGGACAATCCAATAGATTATAATAAAAATGCAGGCTGGATGCAAGAGGTCAAAAAATGTAAACAACAAATGCAAGATCTAATAATAACACCAGAATTAATAAGGGAAAGAGCAAAGAAAATCAAAATTTGGACTGCTCCAGGCAACGATGAACTGCATGGCTTTTGGCTTAAACACCTAACAAGCCTTCATAAAGAACTATCAAAACAGTTCAATCACATTTTGCAAGGAGGTAATATTGAACAATGGCTAAAAATTGGGAAAACTCATCTCATCATGAAAGACCCAGCAAAAAGTGCGGTTCCAAGTAATTATAGACCGATAACCTGCCTGCCAACCATGTTCAAATTATTAACTGGAATAATAGCAGATGAAGTGATGCAACACTTATTAAATAACAAACAGCTTCCAATAGAACAGAAAGGAAATTGCCCGAACACCAGAGGCACAAAAGACGCTGGTCAATCAGCTGCTGATTGACAAAATGGTTTTAGAAAATTGCAAGAAAAGAAAAACCAATCTAAGTGTTGCATGGATTGACTACAAGAAAGCCTTCGATTCATTGCCTCACACATGGACACGAAAATGTTTAGAAACAACTGGTGTCAGCAAAAACATTCAGATATTTATTAAAAAAGCAATGAGCATGTGAAGTAAACAGTTAACAATCAATGGCGAGACACTTGGACAGGTTAGCATTAGAAGAGGCATTTTCCAAGGGGACTCACTATCCCCTCTGTTGTTTGTAATTGCCATGACCCCACTTTCACAAATACTCAACAAAACAGGCCTCGGATACCAAACATCTAAAACATCAAGTAAAATCAACCATCTGCTGTACATGGACAATCTGAAGTTGTATGGAAAGTCCCAGTCAGAAATCGAATCACTGCTAAACACTGTCCGTATATTCAGTAGCGATATAGCAATGGAGTTTGGACTAGACAAGTGTGCTGCATTAATAATGAACAGAGGAAAAATAAGAAAAACAGAAGGAATAGAACTGCCCAATGGAAGCAAGATCAAGAACCTGGAAGAGAAAGAACCTTACAAATACTTGGGCATTCTCCAGGCTGATAGCATTGCACACACTGAAGTTAAAAGAAAAATTGGAAGTGAATACATCAGGAGAGTTAGAAAAATCCTCAAGTCCAAACTCAATGGCGGGAACACCATACAAGCCATAAACATCTGGGCTATACCTGTTATCAGATACACTGCAGGAATAATAGACTGGACCCAGGCAGAGCTAGAGACGCTGGATCGTAAGACCAGGAAAATCATGACCATCAATCATGCTCTGCACCCCCGCAGTGATGTCGATAGGGTATACCTCCCACGCAGCTCAGGTGGAAGAGGAATGCTGCAAGTCCATCAAACAGTAGAGGAGGAGAAAAGAGGCCTTAAGGAATATATCAAGGACAGTGAAGAAGATGCACTTCAAATGGTCAGCAATGTGAAACTATTCAACACCAATGAAAGAAAGCAGCCTACAAGAAAGAACAAGTCAAGAACCGAGCAGAAAAATGGAAAAATAAGCCTCTGCATGGTCTATATTTGCACAATATAAGTGGAAAATCAGACATCACCAAGACCTGGCAATGGCTTAAGAATGCCAACTTGAAGAAAGAAACAGAGGGTTTAATACTGGCTGCATAAGAACAGGCACTAAGAACAAATGCAATATAGCAGAAGTCGAAAAATCCACAACAAACAGCAAGTGCCGCCTTTGTAAAGAAGCAGATGAAACAGTGGACCACCTAATCAGCTGTTGTAAAATGATTGCACAGACCGATTACAAACAAAGGCATGACAAGGTAGCAGGGATGATACACTGGAACATCTGCAAAAAATACAAGCTACCTGTAGCCAAAAATTGGTGGGACCATAAAATTGAAAAAGTGGTAGAAAATGAAGATGTAAAAATATTATGGGACTTTCGACTACAAACAGACAAACATCTGCCACATAATACACCAGATATAACTGTAGTTCGGAAGAAAGAAAAACATGTTAAAATAATCGACATAGCAATACCAGGGGATAGCAGAATAGAAGAAAAAGAAATAGAAAAAATCACCAAATACAAAGATCTACAAATTGAAATTGAAAGGCTGTGGCAGAAAAAGACCAAAATAACCCCAGTGTTACTTGGCGCCCTGGGTGCAGTTCCAAAAGACCTTGAAGAGCACCTCAACACCATAGGAGCCACAGAAATCACCATCAGCCAATTACAAAAAGCAACTTTACTGGGAACAGCCTATATTCTGCGTCGACATCTATAACAGCAGCAACAACAGTGACAGTAAAATTCAGCCATCCCAGGTCCTTGGGAAGGACTCGATGTCTGGATGGAACAAACCAGTCAATAACACCTGTCTGACTGTGTAAATAATAATAATAATAATAATAATAATTATTATTATTATTATTATTATTATTATTATTATTATTATTATTATTAAATAAAAAATTCTGTTACCCTCATTAAGAGCAAGGAAAATTATCTATTTGAGTCCTTGCTTTTTGTAAGCACAACAACAGACAGAGCTCTGGAAAAAATATGATTATTCAGATGATACCAAAAAGAAGCTGAACCATACTGTAAAGTTGCATTTTGAGTTTAGATTATCCTATCTAAATTACTAACTTGATCACAAAGACTTTCCTCAGGTTGGGGTGTGGGTTTTTGATGTTCCTGGAATAAATTGTGCTAACCAAGAAATTGAGCCCATCTTTTAATATGGGCTTCTCATATTCTCTTGAGGAGATAGTAGCTAAACCAATGGGAGGTAAAGAATGCATGGTGCTTCTGTCTGTCAAACCCCACTATGATATCAGAGCAGTCTAGCCACTCAATGCAGAAAAACGAGCACAGGCCAAATTCAGATGTAACAGGAACATTGAGGTCTCTTCTCCTCAGTTTCCTCACCCACACATCTGAATTTGGGGGAATGGAGTTTCCGGGGGAAAGAGACCTGTGGTTTCCCTCCCCGAACTCCATTCTGAACCTCAATTCAGAGTGGAGTTTGGGTGCCACAAACTTAGTATCTGCAATGCCAGTGTTATATCCAAACATTCGCACCGCAGTTTCAGCCCCTCGGAACTAGAGTTGAGGGAGGAAGCTCTTCCTTTACTGCTGACCAATTGGCTGTGTGAGCTGTCCTTCTTTCAAGAAGGAAGTCCACACAGCCAGCTCCCTCACCTTTCTGCAGTCTCACTGACTCACTGACTGCAGAGAAGTGGTTCTCCTCAACATTCAAATGCAAACAGGAGAGTGGGGGGAGGGGGCATGCAGAACCACAGGACCCACGGTTTCAAATTATGTCTGAACATAGCCATAGTTTCTGGGCTGTGATTGTGCCATGATGTAATAATGCAGTAGCAAATAACTTTTAGCGCTTGCAAACTGAGTGCCAACACCCAAGCTCCTTGCATTTGGAAAGAAGTGAAAAAAGGCTTCCAAGCCATATGAAAGGATGCACCTCACATTTTAAAACATGGGCACCTCACATTTCCAGACTACTGACATTTAGCCTATGAGAACAGTGGATTTGTGATAGCAGAAAAGATGTGATAGTGTTTTCTGTAGGAAGATTATTGTATGAATACATACTGTACCTCCATACGTTTAGAGCACCACATATGCATTACTACTTCTGTTCTGGGATCAGTCCCAATTCATCCTACATTGTTCTGCCTAGACTTGTACAGTCTACTCTCACCTGAAGCACATCTTTGAAGTTTCAGGCTGCTCAAATACCTGAAACTCATTAACACATTGAACTCATTAAACTCATACCCGTGACTTAAACTTCAACCTTGTATATGTAAGGTTGTGTTCTGTCTTTAAACTGTAGCTCCTTCCCAAATCAGCAATTAGTTTGGAAGGTGACACAAGCACAACCAAGTCCTCAACATAACTACACCTATGTCCTTAAGATACTTTATTATCTGTGATGTTCAAAGCGTTCATAACTACTTTAGTTTAGGGATGTGCGAAACGTTTCGGATACAAAATGTTTTGTACCCAAAACAGCCTGTTTCAGGTGTTTTGTAGACAAAACAAAACACCCATCTTCCAGATCCAAAAGTTTTGTATACAAAACAAAATGTCCCTGTTTCGGCTACAAAACGTCTTGTTGTTTCGGACCTCCATTTTGTGGGGATCTCTGAGTCAGTCTCCATTTTGTGTTTGACATCTCTTTGAATTTCCCACCCTTCCAGCCTTCTAATTGGTGACCTAAATCATGGGCTGACCTGCTGACAATTCCCTCCTTGTTCCTCATTGGCTCTTTTGCTTCTTGCCACTCTTTACTGACCCCACATTGGCCAGGGGAAGGATTGCTAACCCATGGGATGCTGGGTTCTGTTGATTCTGTGGTGTTCTGAGTGTAGATTTTCTGGTAGCATATGAGAGTGGATTCTTGTTTTTCACTGAAAATCTCATATGCTACCAGAGAATCTACAATGAACACCTCAGAAATAACAAAACCCAGTACCCCATGGGCTTGTGGGTATGGGGGTGGTTGGCACCCTATGTGCACTACACAACCCCTCACTCTGGGCAACCCCAGTGCCCCCCCAAGTGGAATTATGGGGCTGCTGAAACCTAAACCTCCATTATTCCCTATGGGAGAAATCTTAGACACGTAAACTTCATCAAATCACAAAAGATCAGCCCTTTGCCCAATTTCTTTGAAATAATTCTGGAAGTTTCCTTGCCCCCATTGGGCACTACCACCCACCACACTCTGCTCTGGTTCATCCCTTTCCCCTTGATTTGAAGCAATACATTTGCTGGAATCTCCATTATTCCCTATGGGAAAGTTCTTAAAGATGTTTAAACTTAAAAAATTCACAAAATATCAGCCCTTTGCCTAATTCCTTTGAAATGTGGGTGGTAGCTTCCACCCACTGGACACTACCACCACCACCCACTCTTTTTGCCCTGGGACCCTTTTTAAAAATCCAAATCGATTCCGATTCGGATTCGGAAAATTCGGCTACAAAACAAAACAGGGCTGATTCGGATTCAGAAAATTTGGGTACAAAACAAAACGGGGGTGTTTCGATTCGGATACAAATCGAAACAAGAAAATTCAAAAATACACACCCCTACTTTAGTTAGACTACTTTCCTGCTGAGAATAAACTGGACATTTTACCACATGATATTGAGGGGGAGCCTTAGAACAGCTTTGAATAGAGAAACACAGGTGAGTTATTTCTTTCCATGGCTTGTTTAGTTTTCCCAAAGTTGACCATACACACAATGAACCATCTGGTGCACCAGATGTGGGGACAAGACATGCATCCTCTCTTAAAGAAGGTGCAGAGTGGGGCTCAGTTTTGAATGTTCAAAAAAGATGTAGGGAAATGATTTGAAACTCATTTGTGCTTCCTCTCTCCATTCTGATTAATTAGACTGTCTGAAATCACTCTAAAACCACAGTCATGTGGTCTTCTTTTTTGTTCAGAAGAAGTCCCACTTTTGTCAATGTGCTTACTCTGTAGTGAGTATGTTTAGGATTACAAACTTAAGAGATATCAGCAATATGTTCTTTCATTGCAAATGTGCTTTATGCCTGGCACAGCAATGTTAGTGCTACAATACCTTAGAAAAACAAACAATAACATGGCAACTATATGGATGTTTGCCTGATTTTTCCAGATTGTTTTTCAATAATGCTTCTATTAACTTCAATCTGAATTAGTTACAAGCAAAAACTATGGAATTAGCCTTAATATGACAATTACAACTAATGGTTAATGAAGCATTTAATTTTTATTACATAAAATAGAGCCACATGCTTCTTAATGAGTCTGAAGATGCAATCACCATCCCATTAAAATCAACAGCAAAAGTACCATTTGTTTTAATAGTCCTGTGCGAAGTCCAAAATGTAAAAAAAAACCAAAAAACCCACCTGTGGCTCTCACAACAAATGAAGGTGAACTGAATGTCATTTGTTATGCTTGTACCAATCATCTGTCACCAAAAATTCATTAATACTGTTTTAAAAATCAGACCCTGAACAGGAAGGTTTGTCTAGAAACAAATATATATCTTACCTCCAAAGTAGTAAGTGTCTCCTGAAAAAATCTGTAATGAAGCATGAGAGGAGAAGGTTCCTTCATTATCTACAACTAAGCTTACACCATTTCTTTTAGCTGACAAAGAAATAGAATGCCACTGTCCATTATGTAACCCAGCACCTATAAGAAAAATAAAACATTTCAAGTAATTTTGCCAACAGCAGCAACAACATGGATTGAGTGGGAAATCACAATATGATAAACATTCTTCAGATAGAGAGAGGGAGGGGGACCAGAACACATTTTATTCAAACTACTGTCATATACACATTCTTTTTTGGCAGTCTCCCCCACCCCCACCCTCATTTTATACCAAAGAACAGGAGATTGAAAAAAACCCTGTAATGCAATTTCCCCCCAGTAATCAGGAGTAGAGTTTTCTAATGGTTTCTGTAATTTTCAATGAAATTCTGCAAATATCTTAGCAAAGTATATATTCAGGTGTGGATGGTGTGTAAACCCTTTATGGTGGATGCATTTATGAAACTATTCATCAGAACATCAATCTAAATTAATGACTGCAGCTGAATATGTCAGTTGTGTAGTAAATTGCATAGAGTTTAAAATTGCATAGTAGATTCAGTATGGGTGTCCCCCCCCCCCCGTGTGCTGTTCAGTGAGGAGCCATACTAAAGGGACAGGAAGCACAAATATTTTGTACTGTGGAATAATGCAGGTTTTAACTAGGATTGGGGGCAAAGTTTTTGACCCCCTCCCATGCAGTGAAACTAGGGTTCAGTAGGGGTTGGAAACCCCTTTTCACTTTCGGGGGGGGGGATTTATGAAATTTTTCTCAGTTTCAAGAGGATGGGAGGTGGCTTATCTAAATCAGAAGGGACATCACAGGGATACATTTATCTTTCTTAAACTAGCACCTGTCACCTATTCAGACTGCGGCAGATACAGCAATGTTAAATGCACCACTTGCCTCACTATCATTACTAGTTTCCTGTAATGCACTGTGAAATGATGTTGCATCACAATGCAACATCAATTACTGGCACATATCAGGACATAAAACTACTTTGTCTGCCACTGCCTGCTGAGGTGACAGGGACTAGTTTAAGAAAAATACTTCACGAACCTTCCACTGGCTTAAGAAAGTCCTGTGATTTCCCCATGAAAGTGTTGAATTCCCTTCCCCATCTTCATCTCTCAATGAAAACACTGGGGAAAATGGAGGAGGGGTTTCGGTCCAGCCCTAGTTCAAACCAATGTAGAATGTCATTAAAAGAGACTATCCTATTGAAGTGAAATTAGGAACATAGGAACATAGGAAGCTGCCATATACTGAGTCAGACCACTGGTCTATCTAACTCAGTATTGTCTTCACAGACTGGCAGCGGCTTCTTCAAGGTTGCAGGCAGGAATCTCTCCCAGCCCTATCTTGGAGGGAACTTGGAACCTTCTGATGTTCTTCCCTGAGTGGCTCCATCCCCTAAGGGGAATATATTACAGTGCTCACTCTTCTAGTCTCCCATTCATATGCAACCAGGGTGGACCCTGCTTAGCTAAGGGGACAAGTCATGCTTACTAGCACAAGACCAGCTCTCAGTAGGTCCTGAAGATCACATTGTGTGAATGGGCAATACAAAATATATGGGCATAATTTTTCTTTGTAATCTCCAAATAATGAAATAAGCCATTAGTCTGTAAACCAGGCCTACAAATCTTTGCCATTGGTACCATCTCAGAGGATGAATGCCCATAATCATTTTTGCAGTGTCTACTCCCCTAGAGATGGAAAATAGGTGATAGCATTGTTGCACTTTCAGCTTTCTCTGTGTCTTCACCCCTTCTTTATCCTACCCCACACATGATTAGGGTAAAATTGCAGTCATTTTTGCGCAGAGAAAAGGGTTAATGTAACAAAGAACAAAGTACTCTTTCCATGGAGGAATCTTTGGAGTGCATTCCTGCCAATTTCCATTTCCATTATTCCTCCAAAAGCATCAATGAAATTTTATAGTATTTGTTGTGATTTTAAAATGTTTAAAAGCTTTTAAAACATAACACTTTTGGCCACTGACCCCAAGGTCAGGACAATAAGAGCATGATAACACACTGAAAGCTGAAAATATTGCAATGCTGTCACCTATTATCCATCTTGGGGGGTGTAGACCTTGTTAAGAATCACAGTGAGCATTCTTCCCCCCAGATGCTACCAACCACCCCAAGTACTATATGGATTATTGTCACCCTATGTAAACTGCAACAGCTCTGACATTGCCATGTTTCTGAATAGTGTATTACCACTTTAATGGTGGAGCCCAGGATGCAAGGGGCACCAACTGTGCGGTATCATTGTCTACTAGACATACACTGTACTTATAACTTCCATGTTTTCCATCCAAATAGCATGAATTTTTCAGGTATTCTACTACTCCCTTAAGTCATCATATATGGATAATTTCAGATAAATAGGGCAAAAATCAATCAAAAAGGCACAGACTTTACATTGATTTCAATGGGAAAGATCCAGCAGCTTCTCTTCTGCATCTAACTTATGGGTTTCCAATACTACTGGCATGAAAATTCTAAGCATTCTACAGCCCCTCTAAAGGATTAGATCTTCAAAATAAAGAGGACAATAGTTTCTCATTTTACAGGCAGTTTAAAAAGGTGCACAGTGGGTCTTTGACTTCAAAGCAGCAGTGGGGCAGTAGGCAGGAAAGTTGTTCACACAACCTATGCTTAGATGATCTGGGGAGGGCTGGGGGAAAGGCAGGGGCCTTTCCCCCAGCCCTCTCCAGACATGATTCAGGCCACTCTCGGGCTTGCCAATGCCATGCACCCACACGACCAGCATGCAGTGGCTCCAAGAGTGGTGCAGGAATGGAAGGAAAGCAGCCTGCAGCCTCTCATGTACCAAAATGCACCATGAGATGAGCGCAGTGCATTGGGGGAATGCACTGGGTTGCAGGGGAATGCCTCGCAACTCAGGTGATCTAGACGCCCAGCTCTGTGTCTGCTCGGGCTGCCTGAAAGTGGCCAAATTTGCTGTCAACAAACTATTCAGGGTGGTGAAACCACAAAGGATTGTAAGGAACTCAAAAAGAATCCAAACTGGGTGAGTGGGCAATAAAATAGCAACTGCAGTTCAGTGTAAATAAAAATAAAATGACACATGATGGGGTCTGAGCTGCTGGTTACTAACAAGGAAAGGGATATCAGGGTCATAGTGGATAGTTCAATGAAAACATAGACAGTGGACCGGGTCTCACGATCAGTGAGACCCAGTTTTCTCGGGTGAGCAGGAAGAGCGGGCTAAGCCCGCTCTCCCCGCTCACGAGTGGGCATGAAGCCCTGAGTGGCCGGATTGGCCGCCCACATGATGGCTGGCCCTGTGAGGGAGCCAGTGGGGGGTGGGGAGACCCCCGGAGCCGGGAGGCGGCTTTTTGCATCCCGGCCTGGAGTCCACTTGTGAGTAGGTGCAGTGCGAAGGCGCGCCGTGGCTACTCACGATCAGAAAAAGCAGGTTTGCTAGAGCGCTCGCTCCGCAAACCTGCTTTTTACCAGGGGTTCGAGCGGGTTACCTGCTCAAGAACCACCGGGCTCGGCTGCGAGCCCGGTGGTTCTTACGGTCAACAAAAATTGGGCTAGCAGAGGCTAGCCCGATTTTCGTTGATGGTGAGAATCGCCCCAGTGTGTGGTGCTGTGGAAACAAAGGCAAAAATCCATTAGGAAGGGAATTGAAAATAAAACTGATAGTATTATATTGTTGTTATACAAATCTATGGTACAACAGAATGGAAAGGGTTTAAAAACATATGCAAGGTGTGGAGGAGTCATCCAATGAAATAGACTGATATGAGGACAGACAAAAGGAAGTATTTCTTCAAACTGTACATAATTAGTCAATGGAATTGGTTGCCACATGATTCGGAAATGGGCACTAGCTTGGATGGCTTTAGACAGATCTATGGAAGTCAAGTCTATTAATGGCTCCTAGTCATAATGGCTATAGGTTGCCGGGGAGATATATCAGAAGCAGAACCCTTGTCAGTATGAATATGCTAAGGGGAAAGTTTGCGCGGAACTGGGAAGAGGCAGGTTGGACACGTGAGGCATGGGCTTGTCTAGCCATACCTTCAGGAAATAAGGGTAATCATGGTCACCATCCAGCTACCTGCTCAAAGTCTTCTGAGTAGACTTTGCATACTGGCTTGTTTACATGTTTTAATAACGTTGTAGCCAGGCATTTCCTGTGCCAAGTTACTCACATCTGTTGGCATGTGTCTCTTTCTTACTCACAAGGGGCATACTTTCATCTCCTGGAATGCATGCACAAGGGGCATACTTTCATCCCCTGTTTATGGGAAGCACCACTTTGGAAACAGAATTCTGGACTAAATAGGCCTTGGGCCTTATCCAGCACAGCTTTTCTTATTTTATACATACCCTAATCTACCCTTTACTCAGCACCCATTGTCCAGGCCCACTCTCCTAAGCAAATCACCATTCCCTGAGACTGAAACTCCCCATATCTTCATCAAATTACTACTATTACTGCTACTATGGATATTTATATACCGCTCTTCAACCAATGTTCTCAGAGCAGTTTACACAGAAAAATAAATAATACATAAATAAGATGGCTCTCTGTCCCCAAAGGGCTCACAATCTAAAAAGAAACATAAGGTTGACACCAGCAACAGCCACTGGAGGGATGCTCTGCTGGGGTTGGTTTGGGCCAGTTGCTCCCCCACCCTGTCCCCAATAAATAAAGAGAATCACCAATTTTCAAAAGATGCCTTTTTACTCTGCAGGGGTCTTGCTTAGTTAGCAGGGGTCTGATCATTGTACACATTGTACTACTCATTGTACTCTGCAGCCCAGTAGCTGAATCACATCCCTTTCCTTTAAAGGATGACCCACTAATCTAATATGTCACTGTTGGAAATTGAAGGTATCTAGCCAGAGGTATAAATTAGAGCCAGTGTGTGAAGGCCTGGGATCTAGGAGGAAGTTCTAATGTTGCCAGACAAGGTGAAGACAAAGTGGAACTTCATCCTCAATATACTTAAAAGGCTGGTCAAGTTGCATCATGCTTTTTATGTGGAAAATATTGTGGTAGAGCATACACTGATCAGCAAGCAAGCAGTGGCTGATCCTGTTTCAGGTGGTAATGGTTCTTTAACTATTAATGAACATCACTGAGGGATTCATGTTATACCACCAGTCTTGGACAAATCATTCCCTTCATCAACATGTTCAAGGGGAAGATGGAACTGTTTTGTGCTTAGAACAATGTTTCCCGGTTGCCATCAGAATCATGACACCACACCATTCCAGGCACTGAACTGGCTTGAGCAGCTGATACTCTTAATAATAAACCCTGCCACTTTCAGGATATTCTAACCTGCCTCTTGAGATTGGATTGAGTGCCACCAGACTGCCAGTCTAAAAGACTCATACTGGTCAAGAAAATGCCCACCAAAGGTCTGACTTCCTCTCCTGCCACAGCTTATCTTGTATTACTCTCACTCCGTTTCTTATTGGGGTACAGGCCCAAAATGTCAGCCTGTTAAATGCTTATCAGCCATCTCCTCTCTCCTTGGGGAGAGGCTCTTCCTATTTTTGTGACTGAGGGGCCAAAATGCTAGCTGCATTCGCTCAAATGTCAGCCAAACAGTGCTTTCTCCCTGTATATGAGAGGAATTGCAAATAAAGTCGGGTATGGGTGGGAAAAAAAATGGCCTAATTATCTAAAGACTTGCTTTTAGACTACCATCCTTCTCAAAATTTGATGACCAACTTGCAAAATAAGTTGCACAGGGAAATTATATAAAAACAACCCATTTGCAACAGAAGGTCTTGGTTTATTGTAAGTTAATCATTCATGAATTAATATAGGCCATTTTCTTCTTTTTTATGTGGACAAAAAAACTTTATAAATCTCTGGTAATGAAGTCTCAGAGCTATGGTCAAAGTAATATGCTCTGATTTAATTATCACATATTGTATGTGTGAAAGCCAGGTCATAAGTCTTTGCCTGTAGGGGAACAAACCTGTCCAACCATCTATAATTTAATTACTCAATCTCTAAATGCAGACTTGATTTGCTCCAATGAATGTAGCTACAATAAATACTTCAAACATGCAAAAGGAAAAAAGTTCACTGTGTGGTTTTGTTAGATAACTTTCTGCTGAGAAAAGCAGGAGACTTACTGAAAGATTTAACACTTGGCAATTGCATGAGCAAACGTAAACTTGAATTTGCAACCACAGGGGATTTTTGCCTTAACCACATTGTACAATAATAAATTCTACTTTAACATAACTCTTTGATTTTCGTTGTGAGGATTTTCAAGTTTAAGAATATTTTATAGATTTTGATTTGTGTTTGTAGTTGAGTAGTTTGTCAGAAAAGCGTGTCAGTAAGCCAGTTAGAAATGACAGCGCATTCCACAAACCTGTTAAAGAGACACTGAACTAAGATTGTGTCATTAACATGCATGTAATTGAGCTGTGATTTAAACTGCTCTGGAGGAAGTCAGATACATCACAGTAAACTGCACATCAGTGACACTCTTACCATGGAATTAACATTTTCAGATGGTGAGCCCAGGGAAGCCTGTTTGTTATAAATTGGCACACTCTCTGCATTATTTATTTGAGTTGGTTAGCATACATTGCAGCAGATCCTGTTGCTACTAAAATCAATGTCAAAGACTCCATTTTATGATGAACCTTTATGTAAATCATCAGCGTGGCATCGGAATGAGGCTGGCACACTGTCAATTATTTCAAATTTTAGACTGTAGCTACCATTCATTACTGAGACTTGTAAAAGATTCAAGCACTTACTGAAAAACAGGAGTTTTAACATGCTTTCTATGGGACACAGTTATTTAAATAAGAAGACAAAGATAACATCTAAACAAGAGTTGAATATAAAAGATGATACTAGCACATTGCTTAGGATAGAACAGTGATTTCTGGCCTAAGAAGATGCATTGTGTTCAGGAGAACCCCATGGGGGCTCCGTTCTGCTGAGGGGGGGGCACACAGATAGTGAATCCCTTAATAACGGGGCATTAGGGCAATGGGAATCAGGGGGCTAGCTTCCCAGATGCAGAAAATTGGCCCAAAATCAGCTGAAAAATGGCAGGTTTTCCCCAGTTCCTCCAATCACCCCCAAAGGTGCCCTGCCATGTTGCACCATTGCCCACGGGGCCAAAAATCGGCTAAAAATCATGCTTCTTGCCTTCCATTTTGAGCAATAAAATGGGTCCTGATCTTTTTGACAGTCAAAATGGTGGCCAGAAATGACCTTTGAAGTCCTATGAAATGACCTATAAAGCCCTAAACAGCTTAGGCCCTGGGTATTTAAGAGAACATCTTCGTTATGAACCCCACCGTCCATTGAGATCATCAGGAGAGGTCCATCTGCATTTGCCACCAGTTCGTCTGGTGGCTATTCAGGGATGAGCCTTCTCCGTTGCTGCCCCGAGGCTTTGAAATGCGCTTCCTAGTGAAATAAGAGCCTTCCCATCTCTGGCAATTTTTAAAAAGTTTTTAAAGATGCACCTGTTCACACAGGCTTTTAACTGATACTGTTTTGATTGTTTTTAATGTTGTTTTAGAATATTGTTTTAACAATTTTAAGTTGTCATATTTTAAATTTCTTGTTTTTGTTTTTAACTAATGTTTTAATGTTGTTTTTATTTTGTTGTAAACCTCCCAGAGATGTAAGTTTTGGGTGGCATGAAAATATGTTAAATAAATAAATAAATATAAATATAAATATAAATATAAATATATATATATATATATATATATAAAAAATTTCTGGCCACTCCCGACCCGTGGATTTGTGGGTTTAATCCTTTTTGTCCACTCCCCCCCCCCCACGTATACTGAGGTCGAGTGCCAATTACCCGACCGTGGATATGCAAAACCGCAAGTGCTGGACCAGCGAATAGCAAGGTCTTCTTGTATTACCATTGGCCTCATTTGCGACTTTAATCGGGTCACTTACATCCCTGGTCAAACAACAGACTTAATTTCTGGATAAGTTCATAAAGACCAGCATGCTGTCCCCAACAGTGGTCAAGTCAAACTGCCTGGGAAACCTGTAAGCAGGATTTATTATGTATTCTGTATTGAATATTGTAACACTGTGCACAGTACAACACATTCTTTATCCAAATGTACTGGCAGGAATTCAAAGTAGTCAGACAATCAGCTTTGATAGTAAGTGCTATGTTCAGAGCGATATGGCAGCATGTGAAACACTGTTAATTCAGATATGCTGTTCTATTGAAATGTTACATTCTAGCAGAATTTAGTGTACCCATTTAACAAAAGGGGGAAAGAGGGACAAACCCAAACCCCTTCATAAAAGAACCAAGTAGTTCTAATTAGAACTGAATGAAGCCTATTTTTCAGTACTTTCAACACTGAACTTGGATTTTTATCTTAGAGAAAACACACAGGCCAACATTAATATTAATGAACTGCCAGTGCTCTTAGAGATGCACCAGTGTTTGGGGCAAATTCCAGACCAAAGCAGCATAGCGCTCATGGAGAACAGAATTTTAGTAACCTCCCTTTCCCAAAAAAGTACTCTGTGTCATCCAAAATATGTGCCTATGGGTTGTGTGACTCTCAGCTACATGTTTTCAGGTTCCACAGAGGGAATTTCTGGGGAAAGGGGAACTTACTGAAATTTGCCCTTCCCTTCACACAAGTACTGGTGCTGAGTTAGTTGATCCCATCCACAATTCCAGCACATCTCATGGAGCACCACCACTTCATTAATTAGGATGTCAACCATGAGTTATAGAGGAGAAGTGATGATGAGTTGGGTAGCTGCTATCCTGTTTCAAGATGCTGAATTACAATTGAGATTTCTCTATCAGGAGAGAAGGCCCCTTTCCAATGTGCTGTGATTTTTGTTTATATTGGACTACAAACATATCCATTTTGAAGGAGTAATGCTTAGAGTCTGTGTGGCAACTATCTTGTATCATCTTGGGGGATGAAACCATCTTGGGTGATCTTGAAACAAGTAGAGAAAGTGGATAGAGACACATTTGTCTCTCTTTCTCACAACACTAGAACCAGGGGATCATCCCATGAAACTGAAGGCTGGGAAATTTAGGATCGACAAAAGGAAGTACTTTTTCACACAGTGCACAGTTAATCTATGGATTCTCTGCCAAAAGATGTAGTGACAGCCACCAGCATGAATGGGTTTAAAGGGGGCATCAATGGCTACTAGTCTACTGCAACAGGTCTGTCAGTGGCTACTAGTCTTGTGTCTATGGGCCACCTCCAGCCTCAAATGCACAATGCCTCTGAATACTAGTAGCAGGGCAGCAGCAGCACGAGCGAAGCCATGTCCTCGCTTCTTGCCTCTGGGCTTCCCAGAGGCATCTAGTGGGCCACTGTGTGAGACAGGATGCTGGACTAGATAGGCCTTGGGCCTGATCCAGCTGGGCTGTTCTTATGTTCTTATCATAATAAAAATATCCCCAATGGGATCCTCTCTGAGTCCCTCCCATGTTTTCTAAGTTGGTTGGACTATTAAATCATGAGTTCTACAGGGGTAGTTCAAATCCTAACTTTGAGTAGCCACCATCTATTTTCAAAATGGTAGCTCAAAATAAAAATATCTCCATTCAGAGCCTCAAGAACCCCCTACAGTGCACTATTAATTAGGTTTGCATTAGACTGTAAGCACAAGTTACCGGGGGTGGACACACACACACACACACACACACACACGAGCATGGCAGTCTCATGAGGTCTTCTCCCTTCAGAAATTAGACTTTTGAAAAAGGAAAAAAGTTTCATCTGTAATAATTGTCCACTGCACATTTAAATTAAAGCACCAACATTATTTTCCCCATAGAATGTTACTTTCTGTTACCTGCAGTGATGTCACTCTGTGCCTTTCCTGGCTTATAGAGGCTCAGTTTAACCTTTCCATTGCTTAGATACACAAGTAGGCCACCTGCAGTCTGGAATAGTTTACTGGACATCAAGAGCCCCTCGTTGTTCCAGGTCCGAAACTGAAAACTGACTGAAACTTCATCCAGCCCTGATGTGCCAGGTAATACAAGATAGCTATTGGGGTGCGAAAAGGTGACAGGCACAATTGGGGGCTCTGAACAGGAGAAGGATATATTACCCTGGAATTAAATGAAATAAGAAACATATCAGGCAAATAAAAAGACAGATAACTTTACCAATATCCTTTCATATCAGCCTACATCTATGGACAATTAGATCCGGAAATAAGGATAGCATTTGAAATTTGGTTGTTTCAATCCCAGTTACAGAAAAATATCTGGGACAAAAACAACCAAGCTAAATACAAAGCAGGAATAATCACATCTCCCAACAGGCAAATGTCAGATATTATAAGATATATCAGTCTAATCTTCCGTCCCACCTTTAGTGGCCAGTAGCTTCCCAGGCAAAACTGGGGCTAATATAGAGGGTGCACACTAGTGGAAGGCACTCTAGAAGAGCCTTTGAAGCACAATAGGCTGAGTTCACGGCCAGAAGAAGCACAGGTCAGAATCCAGACTAAGTTATTCACGACTATGTGCCACGGCAATTAATAGGACTTATGTTAGTCATAAACTAACATGTCATTTATTTCAGTGGTACATGGTAGTGAATTTATTTCAATAACTAATTTATTTTAATGGTAACTAACTTAGTCTGGGTCATGCCCACAGGTTTTGGCATGTAGTAAGTGGTGGCTTTATGTGGGAGATATACATATGGCTACCAAGACTAACCTAGTCGTCTGTCCAACTCATAGTGGCCAGTGATTTCCCAGGTAAGAACAGTAACGATAGAAATGAAAAAAGTAAAGTGTTTTCTCTGGTGTACCTGCTAGAAGATTTGATCATGGGAAAGTATACTCAGAATGCCCCATCCTGCAGCCTTGTGCTGGGGGATGGGTTTTGTCCCACCGCCTCATCAGCCAGCTAGAGGGAATGCCCTGATTGGCAGGGCTTTGGAGGAGGCAGGGTTGTGAGCCATTTGGCCAGCCCTCGCCTAGCCCCTTCAATTTGTCCTCTTTGGGCTTTGGTGAAGGTTCTCTCTTGAGCTTCTCCTTCCCTGCAGTGTAACATGTGGGTCGACGAAGATGGAGAGTGACACGGGGAGTGGTGCAGGGAGCCATTGGGCCAGGTGCAGCTGGGATCCCAGCAGCTCGACTGTGCGGTTTCTGTTTGGGCTGTGGCCCAGTTTTTGGAGGGGTAGTGTGATCACTGGGGAGAGTGGCCGGGAGTAGCCAGGTTCCTTTCGCCTCGCTGAGGCTTGCCAGACTGCGGGGGTCCTCACCCCAAGGGTTAGTTGAGCATCTGTCTGTGCTTGGGTGGGGCTGGGCACAGCCTGAATCCAGCAGCCTATGCCACATCTCTAGACCCCCCATGAATTGCAGCAACTTTCCTGGGCTATTTGATTGCTTCCCCCTGTCTCCTATTTCACTGCTCACTGGGACTCTTGCTTGTGTTTGCTCTTTCTGTTGTTTCTTGGTTGTTTGGGTGCATATTAGGGCTTGACTTGTGTTGCCAAGGGACTGCTGGGTTGCTGTGGGAGGCTTTTGAATTGGGTTGGCATGTTGGCCACTCCTTAGCTTGGGGATTGACTGTGCACTGTGGGTGTGGATTGTGTGCCTAGTGGTTGACGTTAAGGCTGCAGTCATGCCTCCTAAGAAGGCCTTGGGTAAGAAGGCCTTGGGGCCACCCCATTAAAAACCCTAGAAGGCCTCCTCCTCAGTCGTCTTCCTCTGAAGACAGGGGGATATAGCGCAAATTCGGGCATTATGCCACAGGATGGAAGCGCTTGAGCAGGCAAGGAAGGCCCCACCATAGAAGGGTGCAGGCCCTCCAGGGGTGCCTCCCAACATACGGGGGGGGGGCAGCATGAGCAGACTTATTAAAAGCACTTTCTGATAGGTTGGCCTCTTTGGAAAAAGACGAGGAAGAGCCTGCACGGTTCCAGCTGTGCCAATGGATTGTGATACCTGCTTCACCAGCACCACCAGACCCGCTGCCAGCGGAGCCATTGGCACCAGTTTCATCAGGTGAGGCAGAAGGGGAACCTGGGAGAGATGGGGCAGGCCCTTGGCCTGTGTACACTTTTGGTGGCTGGGGCTACAGCCCCTTCTGGGCTGCACCAACACAGCCCTGGCTTCCGGGCATGTGCTGATCTGTGTACATTCCATTGTTTTCTGGTCCTTCAAATGAGCCAGCACCTCACAAATGGGCAGCCAACTTGGTTTGAGTGTGCGCTGGTTGGGTAGATGGGGTATTCTGTGGGACCAGTTGCTTCCAGCCTTATGTGAATATTTAGCAGTTAGTGCCCCTCCCAAGTTTTTGGTTGTGCATTTAGGGGGAAATGATTTGGGTAAGCGAAGTGTAGTGTGCTGGACTAGGACCGGGGAGAACCAAGTTCAAATCCCCATTCAGCCATGATACTAGCTGGGTGATTCCGGGCCAGTCACTTCTCTCTCAGCCTAACCTACTTCACAGGGTTGTTGTGAAAGAGAAACTCAAGTATGTAGTACTTCTTGAGTACATTCTTAAGTATGTAGTATTCTCTGGGCTCCTTGGAGGAAGAGCGGTATATAAATATAACAACAACAACAACAACAACAACAACAACGAGGTAGCAGGGATGATACACTGGAACATCTGCAAAAAATACAAGCTACCTGTAGCCAAAAATTGGTGGGACCATAAAATTGAAAAAGTTGAAGAAAATGAAGATGCAAAAATATTATAGGACTTCCGACTACAAACAGACAAACATCTGCCACACAATACACCAGATATCACTGTAGTCAAGAAGACTACAGAGGGGATAGCAGAATAGAAGAACAAGAAATAGAAAAAAACCCCACAAAATA
This sequence comes from Hemicordylus capensis, assembly GCF_027244095.1. NCBI lineage: Eukaryota > Metazoa > Chordata > Lepidosauria > Squamata > Cordylidae > Hemicordylus > Hemicordylus capensis. The sequence continues at coordinate 92,598,055 of NC_069658.1, read as the reverse complement.
CAAATATCTACAAATTGAAATTGAAAGGCTGTGGCAGAAGAAGACCAAAATAATCCCAGTGGGAATTGGCGCCCTGGGTGCAGTTCCAAAAGACCTTGAAGAGCACCTCAACACCATAGGGGCCACAGAAATCACCATCAGCCAATTACAAAAAGCAGCTTTACTGGGAACAGCCTATATTCTGCGACGATATCTATAACAGCAGAAACAACATTGACAATAAGATTCAGCCTTCCCAGGTCCTTGGGAAGGACTCGATATCTGTATAAAACAAACCAGTCAATAACACCTGTCTGACTGTGTAAATTAATAATAACAACAACAACAACAACAACAACAACTGGGCTCTCCTTGTTTTAACAAGCCACGGCCAACTTTGCTATGACTTTTTGTTGGATGTCTGGGGTAATTATTATTTAGGCTGATTGGTTGCAGTGGAGAGTTTGTAGGCAGGTGCAGAATTTATGTGGGATAGTGCAGGCCAGGAAAAAGGTGAGGTAAGCATGTGGTTTTGCATGGGGGCACGTTTATCTCGCACCTGGGAATTGTGCATTCATGTCCCAGCCTTTTCCAGGCTAATGGGGTTCATTTATCTGCTGCGGGGTGTGACCTATATTTAGCCAATTTGCAGCATGGGCTTGTTGAGGTGTTGGAGGGTGGTGGGGGAGGAAGGCCAAGCTAGGCTGACCTCCCTGTGCCAGGTACAGTGTGGGCTGGGTGGAAGTATAGAAGGGCGTGATATTGGTGGGCATCCTTGGGCAGTTTGAAAGAGTGGATTAGTCAATTGGTCCTTAGAGGCTTTGCAGCTCAGGGACTTCAATTTACCATGACACCTGCTTCAGAGCTTCACAAATCTAAAAGGCTGTGTGGCTTGGGGTGTGTGAGGCCCTAGAAGTTGCCCTGACCCTTTCAGGTTGGCAATGATGGAGATGAAGCAGGTTTGCACTGCTTCTATCCTTGAGTCAGGGTGTGCCTCCCATTCAAGGCATGGGGAAGGACTTTGATCTCTAAACCAGGCCTCTGTTAGGCCGACACTGTTGGGGTGGGGTAGAGTTTATTCCACATGCAGTTTGCTTATCTGATTATCTGATTGTTTGATTTATAAAATTGTGGCCCTTATCCTCAAACTGTAATTGTGTCTTCGTTTTCCTTGTGGCTGGGGTGTGGGGGCAATAGCAGAATTGGTGTCACGTGGGATAATCCTGCATTGTTAAGCAGCATGACAAATCCCCCCTGTATTTTTTTCAAACTAAGGTCTGTCAGTTATACGGTATCTCCATAACATTCCTAAAATTAGTACTTTTAAAAGTACTTAATCTCCTAAAATGCTTATTCTGACCTTATTTTATTTTGTTTTGATGACAACATTTTCTTTTATCATTCTTTCTGCTTTTCACCTTACACCTGCTTTCTCATTTCAGCTCATTCTATTTCTCTTTAGTAATGTTTATTCATGTTTATTCACCTCTATATGTTTTCCTTCATTATCTTTGCCTATCATTTTTCATTAAATTCCAACTTCTTTTCTTAACCTTTAAGTCTCTTCATGGTTTTGCCCTTTCTTATGCCCCTCTGTTGCTTTCTCTCTATTGTTTTATTGTCCTTCTTGGGACCAAATTAGGCAATACTTTAATCATGTCATTGGCCATGGTGTACTTGCTTCCCCCCACCCCGTAAATGTAAATGTGCAGGATGTGAGGAGCACTAGATCAGGACCTGCCGCATGTGTTCTTTGACCTGGGAAAAACTGTTCCAATCATGGCCCATCAAAGTTTCTTTTCCCCCATAGCAAACAGCACACTTGGGAGCCCTGATCTCAATTCCCAAACAACCTGCCCCACCACAAGAGTGTTACAGAGTGTAGAGAAAAGCAAGCGTGCCAGGGCCAACATTATGATTTAAATCAGGTCTATTTTTCCCCTCAGTCTCTGTTCATCAAACACAAATATTATTCTTAAACCTCCATTCTCTTGGGTTAGTTCTCATCTCCAGGATTTTTTTTTTTCTGTCAGCATTCGCACAAAACATAGAACCAGAGTTGAAGGGGCAGAGGTTAGCAGACAGTTACATTTGAGTGCAGACCTGGTCCCCAGAACTCCTGTTCCATTCAGAGAGCTACCTGAGGTTCCACTCTCCGAACTACAGTTTGTACCTTGACTAGTGTGAGTTTTGCCACTCCAACCGGAGGTTTAATGCAACCTGCATTACTTGTGAATGCGGGAAAAGGTGTTGTGGGAGGAAGATCCTCCTTCAACCTGGCTGTTATTGGCTGTGCAGGCTGTCCTTCATGAAAGAAGGAAGCCCACACAACCAGTTCCCCCTCCTCTCTTCAGTCTCGTTGACTGCAGAGAGGGAGATCTTTACATCTGAATTTGGGCAGGGGAGCAGGGACAGTGGGAAAGCGGGAAAGCAGAACTGTGGGTCCATTGGACCTACGGTTCTCTGTTACATGTGAATGTGGCCTCTTTCTCTCTAATGGCTCCTTATGGAACTCTCTCCCTTTAAATATTCATCTGGTCTCCTTTCTCTCACTTTAAGAAATTAAAAACACTTTTTTTTGCATTTCCCTCTTGATATTCTATTTGATTTTATTTGTGTCTCAATTCTAGATTAATCATTGTTTTCTTTCTTTCTATTTGCTCTTTCAGTTTCTCTCAGCTATTGACTGCAAAGTTCCCTTTTTCCTAGGGTTTCTTATAATGTGCAGCTGGACACATTTTGTACAGTGGACATATGGGGCATAATAAGGAACTAGACTGTTTCTTTTTAAAAAGAGATAGGGGGAAATAAGATTAAAAGAAACAAAAAACCAGTTTCTTTTTATTCTTCATAACCTTATACTATAGCATATGTCTACTATATTTGCAGCAAGCTATGGTCTAATGTCTATTTCCAGTGGCTACAGTTCTTCTCAATTCAGTGAGAGCACCAGGAAAAAATGGTGGGCACAGAGGGAGCAAAGTGCATTTATGGGTGGTTGAGTTGTGACCCACATATTAGATTTTTAAACAGAAATGGTGGGGGGGCCACTTGACGCCCCTTCCCCCTGGAGACACCTTTTTAACGTGGTAATTTTATTTAGTAGGGGGAGAGCAACTGGACTTATCCACCTCCAGAATAGTTCCCCTCCAGTGACTGTTGCTGGTGTCTATCTTATGATTATTTTTAGATTGTGAGCCCTAAGGGAAAGGGATCCATCTTTTTAATTTATTTATTATTTCTCTATATAAAACACTCTGGACACTTTTGTTAAAAAGCGGTATATAAATATTTGTTGTTGTTGTCTTAGTCCTAGAAATGACACCTTCTTTCTCCTCCTGCCCTTCAGCAGAATTTACTGCTGGGTAGCACTGCTAGTTCATTCTGATCTCTTTAGCAGGCAGCTCAGTATAGTACATTTCCCCCCTCAACTCTCCTTCCAGCTCTTTGTCTTCTTTCCCCTGCTCTTCTATCTTCTTCTGATTACAACAGCAGACTTCCAGATACATGATAGAGCAGTCAGTCATACATACTGATACAATCACATTTGAGTATACCCACAGAGCACTTTCAGTAGGACATGACTTTCTTGTTACATTGGGCATGGCTCAGTCTGTATTGCTCTTCTAAAGTTGGTGTTGGGGTGCAGCTTGCTGGCACATTCTCATAAAGTAAAATTCTACACTTTACTTTAATACAATTCCCTTATTATTTGTCTATGTAAACTGCTCTGATAATAAATAATAATAACAATAAAACTTTGTTAGCCGCCCCAAAACAAATTGTTATCTGGGTGGCTCACAAAAGAGGATTAAAACATACAATAAAAAACACATAATACATTAAATCATAACAAACCAAAAAAGGTAAAAATAAAATACAAAATAAAATACAAAACAGCTTAAAAACTCATTTTATAATTAGTTAAAAATCAGAACAAATCAGCTCACCTGAATTAAAAAACCTGAATTTAAAAGGCCTGTGTGAAGAAAAAGGTCTTTACCTGGTGTCTAAAAGAACAAAGTGATGAAGCCAGGTGAATCTCACTGGGGAGGCTATTCCATAAATGGGGTGAAACCACTGAAAAGGCCCTCTCCCTGGTAGCCACCCGCCTCACCTCGTTTGGCAGGGGCACATGGAGGAGGATGTCTAAAGAAGTTCTTAAGGCACAGGTAGGGACATATAGGGCAAGGCAATCCTAGGTAACCCGATCCCAAGCTTTTGTTGACTTCTTTTGTTTAAAAACAGTATATAAATAGTGGCAGTAATAATAATAGTGGCACATAAATTCTCCTCAGCTCATGTGACTGTAAATTGGGCAGGGCTACTTATAGTGGCTAACAATACTCAAAGTAGTCTCACTGAAATGAAAAGGACATTCCAATGGGATTACTTAATTTCATTGGGACTGAGTTATTTTCCTTATTTCAGCAAGGAACATGGGCTTTGGGGAGCTCTGACACAGGATATAGAAACAGAACTCTTGCCTCTCAGATTCAAGAGCTTTCCCCAGGTCTGCCATTTTATCTTGTTTCAGGACCTTCATGGCTCTTCTACCTGCTAGGGAGCTTCCCCAATCTTTGTCCTTCTGACTATCTGCAGGAATTGCACATTTCTCTTTCAAAGATAAATTTTAAATATTTTAAACTTAACTTTCCAAGGGATGGGAATATATTAGGGAGACATCTAGGTGAATTAGGTTTCCATGTGCCAGATTATTATATTATATTATATTATATTATATTATATTATATTATATTATATTATATTATACAGCTCCTTGGTTGCAGGCTGAAGTGGCAATGTTTAAAAAGATCTGTATGTTTGAACTGAGTCTCAGGCCAGACATAATATGGAACTGTGGATCCAATGGACCTGTAGTTCCATGCCCCCACCCCCACCCTTCCGTCTGCATTCAGACAAATCAGAGAGCTCCCTTTCTGTAGTCTTGCTGAATGCCAAAAGGAGGAGGGATTGGCTGTGTGGACTTCCTTTTTTTGTGAAGGACAGCCTGCACAGCCATAGCAGCCAGAGCAAAGGAGGAGCTTCCTCCCTCAACTCTAGTTGCAGAAGGGAGAAACTGCAGTGACAGCATTTGGATATAATTCTGGCACCACATAACTGGAGTTATATGTGGCCAGACTCACTACAAACTGAAAGTACACATTGCAGTTCAGGGAGGGAAACCATGGGTCTGTTTTTTGACAGAACTGCAGTTGCCCTCATTCAGATGTACAGATTATGAAACTGGAGGTGAAGGAAAGTTACATGTGAATACTGCCTTAGTTATTTAAGAGGGAGCCTTTGTTCTGCTCCACATTTACTCCCTTCCATTTTTATGTGACCATGTACAGCACGGGATGGAGAAATCATTAATAAGTTCCCAGGTCCACTTCCTCAAAAAATTCCCTCATACAAGAATCAACAATGTCAGCTTCTGTTTCAAGACTTACAGCTTGACCTATAAACCAATTAAAACTGGAAAACTTAAATTTAAATTTAAACCAGTTCCATCTCAATCAGTTCCATCCTACTGAAGATAATGGAGTAAAGTTGTTTAGTACAGCTTGCTAACTGGTTAGTAGACTGCAGCCTTAGACTGTGATTAGAACATCCTAACAAATAAGATCACAAGGAAAAATGTCCCCTACCCCCTTTTATGTCTCTTACCAAAATGTTGATTTGAGGTTTATTTCTCTTGGCTAAATCAATAATGTTCACACCATTGTAATAAAGATTTTCAAAACATCCATGAAAGTTTTTCCATGGCAATATCCCTGATTTTCCAGGCATTGGAATCCCTCCAAAGCTGAGCTTAGAAAGAGAAGAAAAATCAATAATAGTATTAAGTAATTTTCTGACCATCTGCTTGCAGTATTGATGATACAAATGTGAATAATGATATAGCAGTTGAAGTCCCATATTAGTCAAATTAGAATCAATCTGTGTTTTGTTTTTTAAATCTCTTTTCAACTGTCAAGTTCATTAACTTAAAATACAGGTTAAAAATGCAGACCACAGAGACAGCAACCTAAGTAAGAAAACCTTTCAGATACATATGCCTTTTTAAAATCTAAAACATGCTAGTTTTATTGTTGAGAAAGGACAATGTGCTTTCCTTTTGTAAGTTAGAATTTTATAGTTCAGAAAATATACATACATAATCTACTTTACTCAAAGTTTTCTTTAACTGTTTGTAATCTCACATACTGTAAAGTATATTTACCTCAATAAATTAAAACTTTATTTCATGTGACCATTGCAACTTTTTTCTTGAAATCCAACTGAAATTTATTTCCAAATAAGTGAAATGATATATGCACACCATTCAGAAATATACATATTGCTATACTTTAGTTTGACTAGTGAGACATTGACCCTCTTCAAGAAGCCTACAAGCACTATGTTGACCTCTTCTGGTACTTGCATTAGTGGATCTTCCCATGTACTTCAAGATTGGGAGCACCTCTCGGTGCACAAAGGAAGCCACCTGGCCCTTTGAAGTGTTATAAGAGGGGACTTCCATGTATGCACCCAAACTCTCATTATCACACAAAATTGTTCAACTGCAACATGATTCTATGAGCCATTACTGAGACAGAGGTCGATAGGATCCAGGACAAAAGTCCTATCACCAGTTTAAGGGGCAACTTGACTTCTTCCAAAGCAGAGGTGCACAACTTTGGCCCTCCAGCTGGTTTTGGACTACAACACCCATCATCCCCAGACACGGTGGCCAATGATTATGGGAATTGTTGTCCAACATCTGCAGGAGGGTTGAAATTGTGCAGCCCTTTTCTAAAGGCACTAGGGATTTGGACCTCACTTCATTCTAGGTTAAGATCAGGATTGCTTCTTTAAATTGCCTGAATTGAAGCGGTGATAAATTGCCTGAATTGAAGCTGTGAGAGTAAAGGTGGCACAGCTTATCCTGCCTGCTCCTCCCTTTTATGAATTCCTTTTATGAATTCCTGCTCCTCCCTTTTATGAATTCCTCCTCCCTTTTATGAATATCCTGCCTGCTCCTCCCTTTTTATGATTCCTTTTATGACGTATGGGAGGGTGTGTAGATGATAGGACTTGTGAGGTGAAGGAAGGGGAGAAGATGCAGGTGCCTCTCTTCTCACTCCACAGCATAATTCAAAGGTACACACTGTGCTGGTCTCAGGACACAACCTAGCAATCCTACCTTGATAGCAATGCAAAACTACTTTCTGTGCTGCTGCTGTACCCATGCAGGCTCTGTATCCCTAATCATGCATGGCACTGCTAGGTCATACAGAGCTACCCAGCAAAATATAACCATTGCAGTTACAAATTACTATTTGGCTGATTTATCTGAAAAGTATTTATATTTAATCTAAAAATTCAAGAGCTTGAACAATAGTAAGCTATGCAACAGTGAAAGCCTTTTGGGGGGAAATGAATTTTTCATTTCTACAGAGAACAAGCTACAAGAGCCTGAATGCTAAAGCACTCCTCCAAACAGCTCATGGCCTCTTTCAGTTGCATAATTTAATTTACATAACAAAGATAATGTCTAATAAATGAAAGATAATTTTCACACCTCATAATCAAGGTCCAAATAATTGAATTCTCCCTTTGCATGAAAATGATGAGTGTGTTTATCAACTGTAAAGTTCACTTGATTATTGAAATGTTCAATGAGGACTGAATGCCAATGCTGATCATCCAAAAGGCTACCCAGAGTGATATTAACCTGGGCATCAGCAGAATACATTTTAGCATCACCTTCAAGAGGAGAAAAACAAAATTAGGTCTGTTATTATAAACAGTGTGGACAATGGAACTTACACATTCAGTTTTGGCATATATTTTAAGCAAATAAGGCAGACAACTAAGATGTGCAGTTTGGTGCACTGGTACCTATGTTGATGAGTAAAGAAAGCTTCCCATTAACTAATGCCAATGTGATGTGATCTCCGTTCTGTCCTTCTCTATGTAGCAGAATTCCATCACTATGTATAGTTTTAAACTTCAGAGAAATGACATCTTTCAGTGCCGTTGTGGATTTGGGGTTAAATCTGTAGATCAGGAAGCTCTTTCCATCAAAATCTGCCACCTCAGACTCTAGAAAGAACACAGATAAATCATCTATTACAACAGGTTGCCAAGACAAGAAATGTTTTATTTTGTTTTTCTATGAGTGATAACAGAAAAATATTTTATATAGTTTTCCCCCATCCCACTCAATATACCACTTAAACTTGCTTCTTAAAGTGTTCACCATGGTTGTTTCCTGTTCTATACTGCTCTCTGATCAGATTTAACAAAGTGTATGGCCTTTACTCTTTGGTAGGGCTGCTGTTTTGGTGGTGGAAGGAAAGGAGATTGCAATCATGACTGAGAGGGGAATTACAATGCATAGGCCAAAGGCTTTCTCTTGATACACTAAACATTAAATTTCACCCTTCCCCCACACACACAAAAAAAACACCTCTGAAAAAATTGAGAAGCATTCACACTTCACACTGCCCTCATTAGAATGATACCTACATATAACATTTTTTCTGATTCCCTCTTTTCTACCAAAGGTCCAGCCCTCAGGGACAGCAAAGGGAAGGGGGGCAATGGGGAAAAGGGGTTTCATGGGCAATGTTCTAATGTGAAAGCAGCTTTAGTCTGAATGCTGCTTAGGGCTTTTTGGGGTTTTTTAACATGCAGCCAGACACAAAATGTGCAATTCTAAAAGAACATTTGTACAATTCAAAAATTCATATCATACAAACATTGTATTATGTTAGATGATGTAAAAGGTGAGTGATAAGAAAAGTAAAAGCAGTTGCCCAGACTGTTCTAGAAACCAGGCCTGATCAGGCATACCCTCCTCCCGCTACTGAGATAACTCTATTGCTGACTTGTCCCCCTAGCTAAGCATGGTCCACTCTGGTTGCATCTGAATGGGAGACCACATGTGAGCACTGTAAGATATATTCTGCTCAGGGGATGAGCAGATGGTTTCAGGTTCCCTCTCTGGCTTCTCCAAAATAGGGCTAGGAAAATGCACAGGTGTGTGTTGTAGCGGTGCATGCGACACATGCGAATACACTAACATACCATTCTGCACTTCTGAATTTTCCTTTTAAAAAGCTCTGACACTGCTCATGGTATTTCAAGAGCATTTATTATGGTTTAGAAACACAAAGTGGAATGGGGAGATTGGCCCTCTACTTTGCAAGAACAAATTTGCACACTTCACATTTTCAAAATTCTCTCAGTACAAGACTCAACATTATTCTAAATGAATTGCAGGGGGTCAGGGTGGGGGAAGGATTGCTACAAGAGATGCAAATATTTTACCATTAAAAATGTACTTTCTGTCTCATGACATATTATGCCATCTCTTTCAAGGTCATATATATTCACTGAACCAAAAGGGAAGATTTTAGACCAATAGGATAAAATAGCATCTGTCACAATCTGTTACAGCCTGACTTAGAAATATATGAAGGAATGGATAACATTAAAGCAAAGCTGATAGAGAATTCATACTTCATAAGTAAAGAAGACAAAGGAGGTAATAGTTCTTGAAAGATACATGTATGAAATAAATGAAGATATAATGGGAAACCAATAATATATGAAGTCATTTTTCAACTCATTGACTGACTTCTTCCAAGTCAATGGACATCTGCTATCTAGTTTCATTTAATTTGGGGGGAAATTTGCTCTACAATTGGGCATAGTCCTCTGAGAAGTTCTCCTGTGCAAGACCCATTGAAATGAATAAAAAATGTCCAGTGGATTGTGCCTTTTGTGTCTGAAAAGGCACTCAGTTTGAATTATCTACAGAATTTTATATCAGTCATTAATATTCAGCAGAATCACACCAGTTAGCAGCGTTGCTAAGAGTCTTACTTTGAACCCAGCCTGTTGCTTTTATTCAGTTATGTCCTGTCTGATGAAATGAATAAGGGTTTTACTTTGGTAAGGACAGTTCAAAGAAGGACATTGGAACTCTCTGTACATCCATCACTTTTTTTTTTAATCAGTGAATTTCCAGAAGGAAAATTAGACCATTAAAACTGGGCCATCAAGTCAGTAACAAATTACATGTTCAATCTATTTTTAATATATTGTCACCTATCCTTGAGATAGGGCAGCAGATAAATAAAAATCATTAATGAATTAATTAGCATTGATAGTTTTTGTTTGTCCCTCTGCTATCTACTACTGATAAGCTATAATCCTTCATGCTAACTTACACAAATGTATTTCTGAACATTAGCCTTATTGGATTTTCTGTTTTCTGACCTTCAAATAAAAATATGAATTTATTTTATATAAGGAAGTAATCATCATTGTGTTCTCCTTGTGTTGTGAACTAATAAGGTTGTCTTCCTATTCCTAAAGGTTATCCTTTGTTTAATATCTTTGTTCCAATATACCATGAATATTTAATATTCAAAAGTAGAAAAAAGCATTTATGTTAAAAAGTATGACAAACAATTATTACTTTCCATTCCTTTTTTCACTCCTGTTTTCCCAACTTTGAATCACTAATAGCATAAATCTCAAAATCAGTACCCCTTGACAGTGTTTTGGGTTCCAAGGTATGCTTATTTTATTACCGGTAATTTATTGTTCAAACTGGAGTAATGCCAAGTCCGTGGGGGAACATACTAGTGGCTGTCATTTTTTTTACCCATAATGCATTGACCCTACTCCTGCCATAGCATCTATGGACAGTTATGGCCATCACTACCTCTGAGATAAGCCCCTACAAAACCTCTATAGGGACTTAGTGCCAGTAGCTCAGAACACCCCTTGCTGGCCATACTGATGGCTACAACTTTCTCCCCTATGATACAATGCCCTTGCCTCAACTTTGCTTCACAACCATGGGAATGGGGACATGGCATTATAAAGCAACATGGCAGCTGCTAACATGGCTGCTGAAGAGCACCCTGAGTTGCCAACACCATGGGTAAATCTTTACAAGGGTTTGGGTGGAACTTACCTTGGTGGTGGTAGCAGCAGCAATTTGAAGGGCTTCTTGGCTGCTTTGCTTGTGGCAACCAACTTTTTTTTAAACCAGAGCCTCCACAGTCAGCCATGGGCCCTGTCCAAATTGGCCAAACCCAAATGCCCCCCATGGGTGTTAAATTGATATGCTAATACAGTTGAATAAGGGTGTGTAGGATAAAGCAGAGGAGAACAAGCAAGAGCTTTCCAGACATTTCTGGCTTTCTCGTATGCTTTTCTCTCCCTCGCACGATAAGCACAAGAGTCAAAGGCAACACACACACACACACACACACACACCCCAGAATCCTCCCCCTTCTTCTTTTTAACACAAACATCTTTTGTCATGGAATAACCTTCCTATGGTTGCATTTCAAGGGTCCACGACTTCCGCCCTTTACTGCAAGGGGGAATTTGACCTATAACACAGATAGAACTCAGTTCAGATAGAACTCAGTTCAGATAGAACTCAGTTTTCTGCCTTGGTGTCATTGGCTGGATCCTTCCGGGAACTCTTTCAAAAGGAAATAGGATGAGGCTGTTGCTAGTTAGACTCGTCCAACACTCTGACTTGGAGCTTCTTCTTGGCCAACACCAAGCTTTGCATATGTAAATCTGGCATAAATTCCACCTCCTCCCAACAGTCCAGGTCTACTAAAGGTCGGGTTCAGACATTTTTGTCCTTGCCCATGCCTTGAATGGGCAACACAGAACACACCCTGACTCAAGGATAGAAGAAGTGCAAACCTGCTTCATCTCCATCACTGCCAACCCCAAAGGGTCAGGGCAACATCTAGGGCTTTACACCCCAAGCTGCTCAGCCATTAAGGTTTGTGATGCCCTGAATCAGGAGCCATAGTGAATCAAAGTCCCCAAGCTGTGAAGCCTCTACAGACCAATTAACCAATCCATCCTTTCAAACTGCCCAAGCGTGCTCACCAGTCTCAAACCCTTCTACACCTCCACCCAGCCTGCATGGTACCTGCCCAGTTGTGACCTAATACTAACTAGCACTAGGAAAGAAAGTAAGCAAAAAGACCCCCCAACATGGCCAATCAGTTGAGTGGTCATACATACTTGGCCCCCAAAAGGATGACCAGGAAAGCCCGCTCTGCCCCTAGGGATGGGAGTGAGGGGAAGCCAGACTAAAATGAATTGAAGAGGGGAGGGGAAGGGAGGGGAGGGAAAGCCTCACCTGTATGCAAGCCCCACATCCCATCCAGCCCTGCCCAATCAGGGCACTGCTTGTGGCTGTTTCTGAGAGGCCCATCCCTCAGCACTAGGCTGCAGGATGGGGCATTCTGAAAATAACATCCATGACTCTAATCAAACAAATGTCTCCTATGCCCCAGTGAGCTCCTGAAAGGCTAAAAGCCTCCTTCAGCTCTAGAAAAGTAAAATTCCCTTCACAACACTGACATGGAAGACATCACAACTTAAAGCTATTCTGGCTTGCATGATGCTCTCTTAAGGAGAGAAGTCTTCTAGAGAAATAGAAAAGGAAGATATTCTCATGTGGAGTGGGACTTTCACTTTCCAGCCCCAAACAGCAGCACCTGCATCTGCCCTACGTATCATTTTCCAAGTAACTTTCAGAATTATTTCTTGCTTAAAAAAGCAGCTCGTGATACAGCCCAAGGGATGGCTGCAGTTGAAGAAATAGAAAATCCCTGCCTTGTGTTCATGACAAGAAGTCCACTTGCTAGGAATCTAAGGATTTATCAGTTGTTCACAGATTGCTGATATATCTAAGCAGGATTATTGGTATCCTTTGTACCATGGTAGCTTAAACTGGACAAAGATACTGATTATGGCTAGCGTCCAAAGACTGGATACATGGACAGAACAGACCACAGCGAATGCATACAGAGTTCTGTTGGATTAGTCCAACAGTTGTTCTAGAAGACCAGCACCCTGCTTTCACAGTGGACAAACAAATGCCTGTGGAAATCCACAAGCAGGGTATGAAGAAAGACAAAAACCCTCTCCTGCCATTACTTCCCAACAAATAGTGTTCAAAAGTACATGTAGGTGCAGCTAGGCTTGTGGCTTTGGTACAGCACTTATTCTGGCAGAAGAGACAATTTGCCTTTACCATTTATCAGCAAATGGTTAACACTGTGCTAAAGGTATATTCTTCAAGTCTAATGTCACACCTTTGGATCCTGGCATATACCTTTACACAGTGTTAACATTCACACTATATAAAGCAATTTTTATCCTTAACATGAAGTATGACCTTGAAAATATAATTGATTTTATTTATTTTGCTGGCCACGTTCCTATTTCACTTTGTGAAACCAAGGCTAATGATGTTCTGTTGTGTGGCCAAATGCTAAACTTGTAATAGAAAGTCTGCAATATACTGAGTTTCATTTCAAATATAATTTAGATTTATTTTTGTCCTCTACATGGTACCACGGGCCTTTAGATGCAAAAGCAAAAGAAATGGGGGCTGGAAGCACAGATATACAAAACAAATGTATAAAAATATGTATATTTGTAATAGTCGTAGGCTACTTAATATGACAAACTGAATTAATATTCAGTTTGCAATGCCCCTGTAGACTGAATAGTTAGTTAATTCAGCACACTTTAAAAAAAAAACTCTCTTACTGTAAGCACAGCCATAGACCTCGATCCGCATTCCAATCCTGCCATTGGGGTTCCAATCCAAAGGGACAAATCGCAGAAATCTTGCATTAATAGAATGTTGAAGCTTGTAGGATACCACACTGTCTGCATTGGTATTTCCTGAAAAAGCCTGAAAAAGATATTTTAAAACTCAGTTTTTGCTGTATAGTTATACTTATTACTTCTGGAATGGAAACATTTTCATCTTATGTTTTCAGTTCCTGTTCAAAAAATTCAATGTTGTGTAAATTTAGTCTTGTGGGAAGTCTCATTCAATAGATATGCCTTAGGTGCTTTCATGATAAGGTAGGAAAGGTGAATTCTGACATGGTTCAGTCTTTTAAAGTAATCATTTATGACAATGGGTCAGCACTATGCCCACTTCAATTTCTGTTTAAAGCAATGACACACTTTCCATTATAAGAGATGGATATATCAACTTCTTACCTTTTCTGTTTAAGTTGTGGTTCCTCAACAAATTAATGTTTATGATTAATTGTACAAGTAAATGCAATACTGTTATGCCAAAATACTTATATCTGTAATAGCTGAAGGCTATTAATAGTCAAAAGATGAGAGGGACATCAAGACTTTTAGGACTGGTGGTACTAGCATTTTATATTGCACAATCCTTAATAATTGGGGGAAAAATAGTAACATCCTTCAAAAATAATAGTGGCAGATTAGAACATATTTTCGTTTTAGAGCCTATCTTCACATGACATTCATAATACCAAGAGTAATCAGATGATGTAATCCAAGTTTTGACAGCTAAGAATCCTGAAGTTTACCCAGAGACAAGTAGGCAGACAGGTAACCAGATGGCCACTTCCCTCCCTCCCTTCATTGTTTGCTTATCTCTCCTTTAGCGGCTAATGGTGGAAAAGAGAGATGTTGAGAGGAACAGGAGCAGGGACAACTAGTTACTAAAGGAGAGAGAAGATGAATAGACATAAAGAGAAATGCAGCTCAGAGCTCATACTTCCCAATCTGTTTGTGATTCCTTTATTTCAGGGGAGGCTTCTGAAAAGGAAACTTGTGAATTCCTGGGCCAGAGCCTGGCTTACACTGGCTACTTTTGATGTGATGAACGTAGTATGGTCATTCTCATGACTGAGCTGGGGAGGGTTGGCATGGAGGCAGGCTCCTATATGCCTTTCTGCATACGATCAACACTCCCAAATAGGCTCTTTCGCTCACGCAGCAAATGCCACACAAGTGGTGCAATGAGTGGTAGAGCTGGGAGATGGAGGAGGAAGTCCTCCAGCATCCCACAATGCACTGTGCCAGGAGTGTGGTGCATTGGGGGATTCCCCCACTGCAGGATGCTCTTGCTGCCTGGCTTTGTGAACACTTGGGCTGCAGGCGGTCCAAGCATGCACATGACCATGGACTGGGTTGGAAGGCTGCACTTGAGCCCTTCTACTCCACTATAAGCCCAGGTAAAAAAACCCAGGCCACCCCAGCTAAGAATCCTACCTGGGTAGTAGACAGGTAAGCAAAACATGTACGGTAGGGCTGCTCATGTGAAGAACCTTAGTATGTAGCTAGCTGGGTTACTTTAAATTATCATGATGCCTTTTGACTGTAGATTCCAACAATATTTATAAAAAGATTGTTCATATTGCAAATAACATCATTTTTCTTCTACAGAAGATACCATGGCATTCCTGGAATTTTATAAAGCAATGTTTGGAAATGCCTGGTTTCTAAGAAAAAAAGAAAAAAAGAAAGAAAGAAAGAAAGAAAGAAAGAAAGAAAGAAAGAAAGAAAGAAAGAAAGAAAGAAAGAAGTTGTGATTCAATATCCCAGTCCAGCAATGTCTTTTGAGTGTGGGATATACACCTAGTGAGTGTGGGAGACACACCTTGAGTTTGATACACACCTAGATCCATTTAGTCCACAAGTGGTTCCACCAAAAAAAGTGAAAACATACTGAAGCTCTTCTCACAATCGGTGATCTTTGCCCAATCTCCCCACAGACAAACAGCCTCCACGCCCTGGGCAGCTGAACCGGCTGCTGACATGACTGCTGGCTCTGTAACGGAGCTGGTGGAGGCTGCGGGGATCGGGGGCTGTGCAGCCCCCTGAGAGTTCTGGGATGCCCCGCACGAGTACACAGGGCATCCTGGAGAGACCCCTGGGACCAGAAGGCTTATTTCAGCCTCCCGGTGGGAGTCTCCTCATGTGTTGCCACGGCGTGGAGCTGCACTGTGGCAGCACATGAGCAGAAAACCCAGATTAGCAGAGCACTCACTCTGCTATCCTGGGTTAGGGGGAGGGCTTCATTGGTGGGCTAGCCACCAGAGAACCACTGGGCTCGCCCACAAGCCTGGTGCTTCTCACGATGGATGAAAACAGGGCTGGGCTCCTTTAGCCCGGTTTTCATTCATCGTGAGAATAGCCTCACTGTATTTTCTCGAATCCAATATAGGCTTTTTCCAAATATATATATAATTCAGAGTCCTATTCCATTTGAGTAAGTGGAGGTATAACTTGTATTTGACCTCTACTTTTTGAGGGAGTCAAAATTCAGAGTCATCTTCTATTGGGGTAAATATGGCAACTGCCACTTCCATTTGAAGTAAATGAGGAAGACTGCTTGCTCTCAATGGAGTTCTAAGTATACTATCAGGATCAACATTGGGATCAGTCTTGCTTATTTGTTTACCCTTTCATGCCGCCTCTTTTCCTATTTATTTTATTTTCATATGTTGATAATTTCCTATAGCATTAGTTTAAAAATGGAAAGCTTTTTTCTTAACATGAGAGAATACTTGGATCAATTCATACACACACACACACACACACACACACACACACACACACACGAAGTCTAATCTTCAAGAGTTACATTTAGTAATGCACATTTCCCTTAAATAAATACATATTTTTAAAATTAAGTACAGTATACACCATCTTTCCATATGCAGACCATATCAGAATCTATAATGTAAATTATCTTTATCTCCGGGTATGTCTGAGTTGCCAAAAAGCCACTTATGACCAATATATGCAATGGATTTTTTAAAAAATGAAAACCAGGATATTTTAATAATAAACATAATGCTTACATTTTTCACTCTTTCTTTATTATGCAGCAGAACTGAGTTGTGTAATGCTAATCACATTATGAGAGGACTCCCTCCCCTCCTTTCAGAGTAGTGAACAGCTTCTGAACAGGCTCATTAGGGATAACCTACAATGCTGGTAGTTCTAGCAACTCTAAATGTTTAAATGCACTCAGGGTCAGTCTTAGTAATCATGTTATTATTCTAGGTGAAGACAAAGCAAACATCGGAGAACTGCTACTACCCTTTCAAGATTTTTCATCCCTTACAGTCCCTATTTGTGTTCACAGTATGTATGTAACTGCTATTGATTTCACCAATTAGTTTGTTGACTGAATTAGAACCGTGGGCCCAGAAGTGTTTCATGTTCCACATTCTCTTCCCCCGCCCATCAATAACTCATTTTGGGCATTGTGCACATACACGTGGACCTCTGTATTCACAGGGGTTCTGCTCTCCATTAGTCATTAATTCTATGGGACTGCAGGGGTTAAGTTTCTGGAGGCCAGAAAATCTTGTTAAAATGGCAAAATATGGTCAAAAGGGGAGAGATAAAGTTCCCTACCATGCTCCACAGGCCTCCAGTGATCGAACAATGCCTCCTAGAAGTCCAGATTCTTCCTTTTTTTCTCAGGGAATTTTTTAAAAAACTAAGCAAACCACAAAACAGCTTGGTTTGACAAAATGGCAGACCTCCAAGGTCATTTCCGGACACCCCTGACCCATGCATACATAGATTTAACCTTCCCCCCTTTCCCCCCACGTATGCAGAGGTCGGGTGTCAATTCTCTGACCACGGATTTGTGAAATTACAGATGCTGGATCTGCGGGTAATGAGTTTTCCTGTAATGGAGATTAAATGCTACATTTTAAATTCATAATGCATATTACCAGCTTAATAATATACCAGAGCCATATATTCTTATTTTAAAATCACACACACACACACACCGCAAATTTTAATAACCCGAAAGAGAAACAACCTTTCATTTAAATTATTCTTAATTGCTAGTTTCAAAATCAAGCATTTTTTCTGGAAATAACAGACACTAAAGAATATCAGCTGAGCTAATTAAATTTATTTTCCCCATTTTATTGCATATTAAAAGCTAAATATATAATCCAGGGCTGTTAAATTTATTCAATAGTGCTGAAGGAGGTCTGAGATTGATTTTTTTGCATCAGCTTCTTTACTTTAGATGGTTTAAGGGATAGAGATCTGATCCATAGCTAATGTTTGCCTAGGGAATCCCCTGCAAGGACTTGGGAGAAGATAGTTATTGCTTTAGAGCCTGATTCTACAAACTCATTGCTAGGAATTGCATAAGGCAGGCAACGCATGTGAATAAAAAGTCAGATAAAATGGTATCAGTTGCTCAGCCTTCTTGCATCTGCTCTAATTGGTATGCTTCTCAAATGCATAGTATACTTGAGCAAATAGTAGCAAGCTGGATTTGGGAAGTGAACATCAGACTCTGGGCTATGATTCCTGTCTTGGTAATCCAGGAGGGACACATACCTCAGAGAGCTCTAAAGGGAAAGGAGTCAGGATCTTGGTTAGCAACAAGAAGGAATCCAAAAGAGCTGGGTCGAGCAACATATGTTGCTCCAGTGGCTGCTTGAAGCAAACTTCAGGTTTTTATGGCTGCTGCCCAGCTAGAGTTAATTTACTCTCACCCCCTTTATTGGGAAAGGCGCTTTGCCTGATTTTCTAAATACTTGTTCTGAAAGCTGGGCAGGGGACATCTACTAGGCTGTCAGGTCCTCAGGGAATTCCTTCAAGTCAGAAGGAGACCACTAACTTGCACAGATACACTGTTGACGATAACTCGGAGTGTCAGGATACTATGAATTTTGGGAAGACACAAACCATGTCTCTTATGCACAGAACATGCATTATTTTCTTAATAGCAGTTGTGTTTTATGTCTCCAGCATAAGGCAGCTGAATGCATATGTCAGCTGCCACAACTTCCAAATGCCTTCTCATGTCGTTTAAAAAGACTAGGGAGTGGCAATTCAGTGGAAACTGCTTTGAGAACTTTTTGGTTGAGAAACAGTACATGACATGTTGTGCAGTGGATTGTGGATGGATCCGAACCACCCACGCCCGGGAGGCATGTAAAAAACCCTGCAATGTTGCACAATCACTCTTGTCCCCAGACCCAGGGTAACTGGGCCACAACTTTATTTGAACAAAACAAGTGGCATAACAAACTGGAAGGGTTAAAACACACACCCCTTGATAGTGCAGGCTCAATAAAAGGCCGGGTGGACTCCACTGTCCTTGACCCGCACCTTGACTGGGCGACCCACCCTGGCTTTCTGTCTTCACCACCAAACCCTCCCATAAAGGGGGGGCCTGGACCCTTCTAGGACTTCTCCCACCCCAGATCACGCAGCCCAAGGGCTAGAGAAGTCTTGAAGCTGGTATCTCAGCAAATCCTACTCCCTGGGCCACACAAACCACAAGGGAGCAATTGACCAATCAACCTTCTAACAGTCTAAGGGTGCTCACCGACGCTCAATACCCTCAGATAACCACCCAGCCTGCACTGTCCTTGCCTGTTGTGACCTGCCTACTTAACTACCTACTGGCTGAGCAGAATGAAGTAGGCGGGGGGGAAACCCAATGAACGGCCAATCACGTTGGGATCAAAAAATTCCTACTTGGCCCCAATTGGTGACCAGCCTCTAGGCCCATTCTACCTGCAGGGAGGGAAGGGTGGGGGATTCAAAGCACAGACTGAGGTCCCTGGCGAGTAGCCACGTGAAGGCCCAGCAAGTCTCACCCACCACGTGCGGCCCAGCCAATAAGGGGTCTTCTTGGGCCTTGTGCAGGCTGGCTGGGACAAATTGCCCTCCCCACTGCATGAAGCCCAGAGGAGGGGCATTCTGCAGCACTACTTACATTATTTCCAGTGTAAGTAGCATTGTGCAAAAATGTGCTGAATTAATGCACTTTTAATTAGTCATCCTAATACCTAATAATCACACTTCAGATTGCCTGTTTTAATTCTCAGTCCTCCACATAACTTTCCTATAATTTTCTTTATATTACATGGCACACAACCTACAGCAGTAATCTTGTGTGCAGGGAACATTTTTAAATCCAAGTAATTCCAATAGGTCTTAAACAGTCTGTGTACAGAATTGCTGCCTCTGGAAAAATGGAAAGCTATTAAGTTGATAGTAATGTTCCTCAAGTATTCTGTTGCTTGAACAAAATTGCTTTTATGTATGATGAAGCAAAAGGTAAGATGGTGAACTGTCACCAAAATTCACCTAAAGTGAAATCAGTATTACAATGCACTGTAATTTGGATGTTTCTACTGAAATTAAACATCCAAGGAATTATAAGGGAAGTAGAAATAGTTTTGATAAGACTGCTAGCAATATTTCTTAGTTTCGATAAGCAACATTTCTGGGATTCCTCACATCTCTATCTTTTTTGGACACATTTGTTATTTGTCATCATATATACTTCAGAAAAAGAGATGGAACTAGTTAGATTCTCCTAGCTAGATTATGATGCTGTCATTCAACAAAATCCATCACTTGGACAGGCTTGGTAAGCTTAAGTCAGACACACTGACTTAAGATGCCATTAATTTTAATGGCATATTGTTCCTAATCAGTTGGTGATGCAGTTTCACACAGCAAAGTGACCAAAGATTCTGATGGACAGCCTGAATGTTAGACATGTCATTTTTCTACAGCAAGTTCCTTCATCTATGACCTTATGACAGCAGTGTCTCGTCAATATCAGCTCTACTTCATTCCATCATTTTCCTGGTTCCTGATGCAAAACAGAGCAGAATTCTCCAATACTGTATATGAACAACTTAGGATGGAAACCAGAAGTTATAAGTTTATTTATTTATTATTGTGATGCTTGAAGGTAAAGGGAAAAAATTGTACTCTTTAAAAACTGGTATTAAATAAAAAATACAATACCATCAATACAAAGCACATGTAAGGGAAATGTTGGCTGTAGGCGACTTTTATTCCTTCTGTTTTAATGGCTTTCTATTCAGCCTTTTGATGTCTTTTTAACTTGCTTACCTTAGACCTGCTTTTGAACTGATGAGTGTGAACACCTTGCATGTGATGCCCTTTTTCACCTTGCATGTTCACCTTGCAGTGAACACCTTCCAGTCTGATATGCTACAACCGTCTGTTCTCCTTACTTAAAATATTCCTTAAGATTGAGATATTTTCCCATTCAGACAAAGGACTCTTAATTAATGGCATCTGAAAAGATACACTATATATTTATGTTTTTAAAAGCATAGGTCTGTCACATTGGGTGTGGAAATATATACTGAGCCAGATGCTGCCTTCAAACATCTGTTCTTTTTCAGATCCTGAAGAGTCAGGTTCAAGCTTGGCAAATGACCTACTAAAAAGCAGTTTGCTACTAGATTTCCTATTTATGAGAGGATTCTAAAACTAATCTTTGCACAAGAATTTCCAGACCTACTTATATTAGTTTCAGATGTTTTAATGGGAAAGGCTGGGTCTGTCAAAATTTTTATTTACTCATGACCCATAAGACCAAAAGGTGAAAGGTAGTGACTTCTTAACCTTGACTGCTCAACAAGTTTTGGAGTTCAAGGGAGGTATTTGGCTATCTAGTTATTGTTGAAGACTCGTTACTTATTGTTGAAATTAATAATGAGGTAGCCTGAGTACCGTTGAGACGAATGAGATAAGTTAGTCATGACTAACATTAATTTCAATGGGACTTTGTCATGGATGTCGCCCACTCTGTTTGATTATAAGAGCGGTTAAGGTAGTAGTATAGCCTAAAATACCAATTAAGATTCATGCTGCTTTATTACATCTCATTATGAAGCATCCTACTATGGTACCACCGCACTTGTGTTTTCAAAGTGACTAATGAACATGGCTACTCTTTGGAATTTGTCTTACAACATTCATTATAAAGCAGCAGTGAGTGAGTTATAAAGAACTGCTACCACTAGAGGTCATTCTGGTACTAGTACAATATTGTTTTACATGACTGAATATTTGGTTTCACAAATTAATATTTTTCACTAAATAAACCATTCTGCATTGTCATTACTATATTGGGTGGAAAAGATTAGTTTAGTTTTCCATACCTACAGTAATGTAAAAAAAACCCAAAACATTAATGTGGGCAAGAATAATGCTGCTGAATTTTGCTTTCTGTTTTCACTACAGAAGTGGCCATTGCAAAAGAGACAGTGGGCGTGTTTGGACATAATGCTAAACTGGAGGCAAACGTGCCAAAGGTTTGAGTTTGTGGTCATCCAAACTCATGAAACTGTGGTTTGTCACCCAACCATGCCTCAGTTTTTGACCCAAAATCTGAATTTGAATCTTCAGTTTGTAGTGAGTTTCGCATGTGAAGCCCCAGGTTCCAAAAGGCCATTGTTTCATTCAAATTCTGCCACCAATGTAACCTGGGTTTTGTGCTGTGGCTCCTCCTGAAACCATAGAGAGGAAAGATCAGAGCAGCTCAGAAATGGGTCAGCTCTATGCTGGCTGTGCTTCTTGGAGCTCTTGCCCCACCCTCCACCATCTCTGCACTCCTCCTGCTGTTGCTTGGCAACAGGGACACTGCTTCCCTAGCATTCATCCATTTAAAGAGAAAGAGCCACATTGGAGAAAGCCCAAACACCCCTGCGTCTTATGGGGCCCCATTGTCCATTCCCACAAAAAGAATGGGATGACAAGACTGGCCGAGCAAGAGGTCACCAGAAACTCAGGGGGCTGCAGAGATAAGTGCACAAACACACGAAGCTCTGGTAACAGCAGAAATTGAACAATTAGGTTGTTTTCCCCATAAAGTGCACATGCCAGGGTGTTGGGGACTCCAACAGGAGATACAACAGCAGTTAGCAGAAATACAAATGTGCCAACCCCATGAAGAAACCTGCAGAAATCCTGGCCAAGGCAACCTTGCTGTGGTTCAGTCATATAGAGAAAGAGACAACATGTAGCCCAAAAATCTGGTGTGCTCTGTCCATTGGATAGGATGTCTTGAGCAACTTGCAATTTGAGCAACACACACCTTGATGCATTGCCAGGCATGTAGGACCTTTTCTTGGAATTACCAGACAAAATGTGTTGACAACTCCTAGCACAAGGAATGATCATAACAAACATGACCCCTCTAGCATTGTGGCCAATGGTTGAAACTTCACTAGCATACTGATGCCTTGCCCACAGTCTGGCGATATGAGCACAGTGGCATCCTTTGGATCAGAATTCAGGTCCAAAGTGGGAGGACCAGAGGGGGGCCTCCAAAACATCTCCTTGAGGGCCTAGAGGTCCCTCTGTGGTGGTGCACGCCCACGCTGCACACCACTGCAACCGGCGGGCACCATGTGTTCCACAGCACAGTCGGCCATGTGCTTGCCCCCAACAAGGCAAGACCTGCCATGGGAGCGGGGAGCTCCCAGCCTCCAAATGCCCCCTGCTGGCAGGCACCAGCCCCTGATCTGTTTCACGAGGTGGCGGAGGGGGCAGCCATGCAGCAGTAGCAAACAGCTGCCTCCTGCCTGCCTCCCAGTGTGGCTACTCCCAGCTGAGCTCTGTGTAGACTCACTCACTGAGATTGAGAGCACGTCAAATGAGTGATATCACACAGGCGCAGCAAGAACAGACACACACGAGGCAAGCAGCAGCAGCGGGAGGGAGTGCTGGAGGTTTGAAGCTGAGCTGCTGTCTGGGGGCTGCATAAAGGCATTGCTTGTGTTGCTGACTGACTCACAAGAAGGCAGGGGGAGGAAGGTAAAGTAAATGAAACTTGTATTAGGCAGCATGTAAAGTAGGAAGAATATAAAGTAAGAATGTAAAGTAAAGGAAGAATGTAAACTAAAGGAGAAGGAGGATACCATTGTGTGAATTAAATAATTCAGGGAGGGAGGATGTAAAGTAAAAGAATGTAAAGGAAGAATGTAAAGTAAAAGAAACTGCCCAAGGGCTGCATAATCACATTGTTCTGCTGTGCTGACTGACCCTCAAGAAGGCAGGGGGCAGAAGGTAAAGTAAAAGAAACTTGTATTTTTAAAACTAACCATCTAGTCAAGAGCACAAGTGGAATGTGAAGGGGGGGAAATGAAAAAAGAGGGAGAGATGATGAGAAAGGGGTGGAGGCTGCCTTAGTACTGCTGAGTCACAAGAAGAGGAGGAATGGAAGGTAAAAGAAACTTGTATTTTAAAAGTAAGCATGAACAAATGGAATATGAATGGGGGAAAATGAAAAAAGAGGATGAGATGAGAATGGGGTGGGGTGAGGGGCTGCCATGGTAGTGCTAAGTCACAAGAAGGGGAAGAACGTAAGGTAAAAGAAACTTGTATTTTTCAAAGTAAGCATGATGGAGGTAGAGAGAACAGTTGGTATTCAATATTGGAATCTTGCAGGCTGAGTCATCCATTTGATAAGGGACTAAAGTAGCTGAATAAATGATGACTCTCACAAGTAACATCTCTACCAGGGCTGGCCTTGTGCTCATTGCTTAGCTTTCAACCTTGGTGTTCATTACCAGCATGGTTGCAGCATTGCAGCTTCCTATGTTCCTAATTGGGACCTCATGCAATATACAACTGGGCAAGACAGTTAACACAAATTGATAGAGAGAGCTCTCCATAGTATTCTAATGAAAATAAAGGAAACTAGCTGACCCCGCACAGAGCATCTGTGCAGTTGTGCACTGAGCCTGTGGCATCCCCCTGCAGCTCTCTCACTCACTCTCTCCCACCGCAGCTTGCTAGCTTGCTCTCCCCCCCCAGCTCACTTGCTCACTCTTTCCCCCCGCAGCGCTTTCTCTCTCTCTCCCTCTCTCCCTGCAGCTCACTTGCTCTCTCCCCCTGTAGCTCCCCCCTTGGGCGGGCCAGGGCCAGGCCATCCTGCCACCTCCTTCCACCTCCTCCTCCTGGCTGGTAGGGCTTTGCCTGCTGTCTGCCCACCTTCTCACCGCCGCCATTATTTCTCCCCACCACCACCACCTCTTCCTGCCATCCACCCACCTCTTCTGGGCGGAGGGGTTTCACCTGCCGGCCCTCCACCTCTGCATCCTGACTGCCGCCATTATTTCTCTCTGCTTCAATGCTGGAACTCCTGCATGTTCTAGAGCATCTGTGCATTAGTATTTGATTGCTCCCCTCACCTCAGATATTTCCCCACCCTCACCTGAGCTGCACTCCTGCTCCTCCTCCATCCCGTTGCTTCCATCCCCCTCACCCTTCTTGATCGTGGTTGCAGCATTGCTGCTGCCTATTGGCCAAGCTGCAGTCCCCTATCCCCAGAGACCTCCCCACCCTCACTGGAGCCCCACTCCTGCTCTTCCCTCCAGGAGCAGCAGCAGTGGTTGACCGGGCCGTTCCTCACTTCTGCCACCACCATGGCCGTTCATTCCCCTCAGGCTGCTGACAGACTTATGCCCGTCCCTTGCCCTTCCTTCTGTTTCTCTTCCTGCTCCCTTCTTTTTCTCTTTCTCTCTCCTCCACTCGCTCTTCCACACTTTTTCTTCCCCCTCCCTTCATGTTTTCTCTCTCCTTCCCTCCCTGAGTTATTTAATTCACACAACAGTATCCTCCTTCTCCTGAAAGGGCTCTTTCCTCCTTCATGACCCATCTTTTTGCAGACCCCTGCCTGCTATCCTTTTATATAGAGAGATTCCTCTCCTCTACAACCAAGAACATCTTCCAACCAGTAACAGTTGCATTCCAACTGGCCTTAACCATCACAGGCTCCTTCTCCCTATCTGCATATGGAATCCCCACTGCCCAATCAGGTGCTTCTGCTTGCAAACTCTGTCAGCCAATTGCCTCCTTTGTACCAGGTCCCCACGCATGGCCCGTCTTGGAGAATTAATAATATAGATAGATACAAGGGCAGTCAAACAATCACCAGGTGCTGGGTGTGCTCCCAATTCCTGATAGTCTGTAAGATAAAAACAAGTTTGGAGGCTGGGAGCTTGATAATCAGGCAAGTCCCAGCTGGGTGGGATGAGCTTCCTGCTTACCTCATTCAGAATCTGGGGACAGAATCTGGGTAGGACATGTTGTCCTACCCAGCTGGGGTTGACTGATGATCAAGCTGCCCACCTCCAATCTTCTTTTTATCTAACACACGAGTGAAAATTGGGAGTGTGTCCAGCTCTCAAATTAATGACAAATGACAACCAAAGGACAACCTGATTAATGACAAATGACAGTTAATGACTAATGACAATCTTGTGAACTGCCCTAGAGTCTTTGAAATCCCAGTTCCTGTATTAGGACATGGTCACTTATTTAGAGGAAGCAAATATTGCTAGTATCTAACAGGTATGGTATGTATTCTGCAGTCCCAACAGTAAGGCCTCTAACCTTCCATTACCTGAATGGATACACTGATTCATATCCTAAATGTAACAGAAGCTAAGACTGGCAGATGACCCAGATGTTTAATCTATAATTTAAAAAAGTTTGTTCCACTACTCTTAGATAACCCCCTAATACAATTCGGGGGGGGGGGAGATATGAAAAAGAACAGGAAGTAAATTAGTACAATCAGTCATTTCTTTGCAACCCTTATATATCTTTAAATCACTCAATACAACAAACAAGGCAGTTGTGGCTATGCTTCCGGTCCCCTACCCAGTTTTCTTGTCTGCCTTCCTACTCTATTTGCTGTTGTAAGCAGAAATCCAAGTATGCCAGACAGGAAGTGAGGGAGGAGAGTGGAGAGCAGGACCACAATGGGGATGGATGGGATGATCAGAAGCTGCCTTTCTGTTTTCGGCTATATTAGGATAGTTAAAGATGTGCATCTAGTACTCAGGTTGCAAGCTATCAATTTGGGTATCAGGTGTTAGCAAGTACCCTGATGGGGCAAATTATGGGAAACAGGACAGGAGGTGAATTTGTCTATGGTTATTTTGTGCAACCATTTCACCATGTGATTGTTGGAGATGTGACTCCATAGGCATCAATTCTCAACACCAATACCTCCTACTGACCACTAGGGACACTAGGAGTGGAGGCAGAGAGTGTTCTCTTTTGATTCCTTGCTCTAAGACTCTTGTGATTTGTAGACTGAAACTCTGAGGATGCATTCCTCTTTGTTCTCTCTGTCCTTTCTTATTCCTTCCACCATGAGGTAGCTAGTACAGGGAGCAGGCTTTCTTTCTTGTAACTTCTTCAGAAAAACTTGATCATTGTGAATTTCTTTGTAAATCTTTCATAAAATAATATCTTTTATGTATCTGAGGTGCCTCCTGTCTCCTACCAATGGTATATTTAATGCACTGAAGATGGGGAGGGGGGGAGGAGGATGCATTCATTTAAGAAAGCAATGAACTTTGTGGATTTTTTATAATGTAGGGTAAACAAAGTGCCTGGACAGCACCAAATAATTATAGGGATGCTTATTTCTTGATAGGAATATAAAAGAATAGGTGGAAATTAGTAGAGTACTTTGCATTGCACACAGTTTCACACTTCATTCCGAAAATGGAATTAAATGACCAGAAAGAAAGAACCTTATTAACAATGCAACACAAAATTGTGATGGAAATGGTTTGTAATTCTAACGTCCAGAGGGTCACAGGCAATGAAACCGTGCAATAAAAAGGTTTCATACTCAATTTATAGCTGCAGTCTAGCATATATAGCACAAAAGCTTGAGCTTCTAAGCAAACAACAGTGTGTGATTCTTTTTTTGTAATTAATTCATTATGCTGAACCTGCAATGTTGTACTACTCAGAATATTAATAGTCATCATAACAATATTTTGTATGTTCAGTAGCTTGGAATTGGCTAAGAATGTAGAGTGCATAATTGGCTGTAGGAATAAACTTTTCCATTTTTCAAAAAGCACCTACTAGTTTGTTTTGTGAGCAAGTCTTCAAATGAAAGGAGTTATTGTCTTGCTGGCTCAGTATTCCTTGGGTTCATTCTTTCATCCATCTGCCTCTTTGGGAGCTTAATCCCTGATGCACAGATATTACTAAGGCTCTCAGACCTTCCTTATTGCTTTCTGCAAATGGGTTAATGGTATCCTTTTTCTCTGGGCTTTTGGCCTGTAAGGGGAGCTTTTTTTTAGTGGCTTTTAAATACCTGCTGTGGATGCTGTACTACCCTTTTCCTATTTTTAACTAAAACAAATACAACAAATATTTATATAATGCTTTTCAACAAAAGTCCCTAAAGTGATTTACATAGATATAAATAAATAAATAAATAAAATTGCTCCCTGTCCCCAATAATAATAATAATAATAAATTTGAAAAATAAATTTTTATAGGCAACAGCAACAGCCACTGTGGAGGGATGCTGTGCTGGGACTGGATAGGGCCAGTTGCTCTCCCCCTGCTAAATAAAGAGAATCACCACTTTTGAAAAGATGCTTCTTAATATTCTGGTCAGTATAATGTTTTAACTGAGCATAATATTAAAACAAGCATCCTGCTTCTTCCTCAGAGCCCTCAGGTTGAAGAGGGGATTCAGAAAATATAGGATCCCCTGAGTCCTGGAGTTTGGAGACCTCACATGTTATTTCTTTCTTGGGATCTGTCTCAAAAAAGGTCAGGCTCAGGGATCATTCATGACATTGATACTACTTGGTCATTCAGATGAACACTATCTGGGCTGTAGATATGATCAGCCCTTTGCTCCTCTCTCACTGAATAAAGACCTATTTATTATTATTATTATTATTATTATTATTATTATTATTATTATTATTATTATTATTTTATTTACACAGTCAGACAGGTGTTATTGACTGGATTGTTTTATCCAGACATTGAGTCCTTCCCAAAGACCTGGGATAGCTGAATTTTATTATCAACGTTGTTGCTGTTATTATTAGGGGTGTGCAATTCGGATTTTTGGGTGATTCGGCTCGGACCCGAGCCGAATCACCCCCGTTCTGTTTTGTGCCCGAATCTGGGTCACCCGAATCACCCTTGATTCGGTTCGGATTCGGATTTAATCTGAATCCGAATCCGAATCGATTCGGGGGGGTAAAAAGGGGCCCAGGGGCAAAATTTTGGGGAGGGGTGGTATTGCCCAATGGGTAGAGTCTACCACCCCAATTTCAGGGGGATTGGACAAAGTCCTGATTTTTTGTGAATTTTTAAAATTTTAGTGACTTTGGGGCAGTTCGGGGGCATAGCATGGGATTTGGGCAAAAGGAGTGGGGTGGGGTGGTAGTGCCTAATGGGTGCAGGCTACCACCCCAATTTCAGGGGGATTGGGCAAAGGGCTGATTTTTGGTAAATTTCTGAAAATTTCATGTCTTTGGGGCAGATTGGGGCATATTGGGGCAGAAAGTGGGGGCTGGGGCAGAATAGTGGGGTGGGGTGGTAGTTCCTAATGGGTGCAGGCTACCACCCCAATTTCAGGGGGTTTGGACAAAGGGGTGATTTTTTGAGAATTTTTGAAGTTTTGGTGACTTTGGGGCAGTTTGGGGGCAGAAAGTGGATCTGCCCCAAAATAGTGGGGTGGGGTGGTAGTGCCTCATGGGTGGAGGCTACCACACCAATTTCAGGGGGATTGGGCAGAGGGCTGATTTTTTGAGAATTTTTGAAGTTTGGGTGTCTTTGGGGCAGATTGGGGGCAGAAAGTGGATCTGCCCCAAAGGAGTGGGGTGGGCTGGTAGATAGTGCCTGATGGCTGGAGGCTACCACCCATCCCCAATTTAAGAGTGATTGGGCAGAGGGGTGAATTATGGTGAATTTATTTGTATGAGGTTTGTCTTCATAAGGTGAAGTGTGCTAAATTGATTACTTCCTCATATTATTCATAGTAAAGGAAAGTGTGAAAAAGTGAAAGTGGGGTCATGAGAGTTGTTTAATTGAAAAAAATCTCATTTGCTATGATAGAATGAGAATTCACACCTCAGAAGTTTTTTCACCAATCACTCTGCCCAATCACTCTTAAATTGGGGATGGGTGGTAGCCTCCAGCCATCAGGCACTATCTACCAGCCCACCCCACTCCTTTGGGGCAGATCCACTTTCTGCCCCCAATCTGCCCCAAAGACACCCAAACTTCAAAAATTCTCAAAAAATCAGCCCTCTGCCCAATCCCCCTGAAATTGGTGTGGTAGCCTCCACCCATGAAGCGCTACCACCTCACCCCACTATTTTGGGGCAGATCCACTTTCTGCCCCCAAACTGCCCCAAAGTCACCAAAACTTCAAAAATTCTCAAAAAATCACCCCTTTGTCCAAACCCCCTGAAATTGGGGTGGTAGCCTGCACCCATGAGGCACTACCACCCCACCCCACTATTCTGCCCCAGCCCCCACTTTCTGCCCCAATATGCCCCAATCTGCCCCAAAGACATGAAATTTTCAGAAATTTACCAAAAATCAGCCCTTTGCCCAATCCCCCTGAAATTGGGGTG
Source organism: Hemicordylus capensis (assembly GCF_027244095.1). Classification (NCBI taxonomy): domain Eukaryota; kingdom Metazoa; phylum Chordata; class Lepidosauria; order Squamata; family Cordylidae; genus Hemicordylus; species Hemicordylus capensis. The sequence goes on along the minus strand of NC_069658.1, from coordinate 92,567,996 downwards.
GTAGCCTGCACCCATTAGGCACTACCACCCCACCCCACTCCTTTTGCCCAAATCCCATGCTATGCCCCCAAACTGCCCCAAAGTCACTAAAACTTTAAAAAATCACCAAAAATCAACCATGAACCGAATCACCCGAATTTTTTGTGCCCGAAATTCGGGTGATTCGGCTCGTGCCCGAAAAAATTCGGCGGGCATCGGGGGTGATTCGGTTAGCCCCCGAATCACCCGAAATTGTTCGTTTCGGGCACAGATCGTTCTGTGCCCGAAATTTTTTGCACATCCCTAGTTATTATAGATATCGTCACAGAATATAGGCTGTTCCAGTAAAGTTGCTTTTTGTAATTGGTTGATGGTGATTTCTGTGGCCCCTATGGTGTTGAGGTGCTCTTCAAGGTCTTTTGGAACTGCACCCAGGGCTCCAATTACCACTGGGATTATTTCGGTCTTTTTCTGCCACAGCTTTTCAATTTCAATTTGTAGATCTTTGTATTTGGTGATTTCTTTCTATTTCTTTTCCTTCTATTCTGCTATCCCCTGGTATTGCTATGTTGATTATTTTAACTTGTTTTTCTTTCTTCTCGACTACAGTTATATCTGGTGTATTGTGTGGCAGATGTTTGTCTGTTTGTAGTCGGAAGTCCCATAATATTTTTGTATCTTCATTTTCTACCATTTTTTCAATTATATGGTCCCACCAATTTTTGGCTACAGGTAGCTTGTATTTTTTGCAGATGTTCCAGTGTATCATCCCTGCTACCTTGTCATGCCTTTGTTTGTAGTCAGACTGTGCAATCTTTTTACAACAGCTGAATAGGTGGTCCACTGTTTCATCTGCTTCTTTACAAAGGCAGCACTTGCTGTTAGGGATGTGCAAAACGTTTCGGGCACAGATCAATCTGTGCCCGAAACGAGCAATTTCAGGTGATTCGGGGCTGAATTGAATCACCCCTGATGCCCTCCGATATTTTTTGTGCCCGAGCCGAATCACCCCTGATTCGTGCCCGAAAAATTCGGGTGATTCGGGATGACGTCTCTTTGAATTTCCTGCCTTTTTGCCTCCATTGATTTGAATGCAAAAAGGTCTGATGTGACGTCAGCTCGAATTTCAGGAAATGAGAATTTCAATGAAACACCATGAATCCACTCTAATTTGCTATCATAGAATCCACACTCAGAATACCTCAGAAACAACAGAACCCTATACCCCATGGGTTAGAAACCCATGGGGGTGGTTGGCACCCTATGTGCACTACACCACCACTCGCTCTGGGCCACCCCAGCACCCCCCAAGTGTACTTATGGGGCTGCTAAAACCTCCGTGTATACCTTATGAGGAAAAAGCTTAAAGACGCGTAATCTTCAACAATTTACCAAAAATCAGCCCTCTGCCCAAATCCTTTGAAAAAATTCAGGTAGCTTCCTTGCCCCTACCTGGCACTACCACCAACCCCACACTGCTCTAGGCCACCCCTTTGCCCCCGACGTGAAGCTATACATTTGCTGACACCTCCATGTTTCTTTATGGAGAAAAACCTTAAAGATGCATAAACTTCAACAATTCCCCAAAAATCATCCCTCTGCCCAATCACTCTGAAATTGGGGTGGTAGCCTCCACCCATTAGGCACTACCACCCCACCCCACTCTTTTTGCCCAGATCCCATGCTATGCCCCCGAACTGCCCCAAAGACACTAAAACTTCAAAAATTCCCCAAAAATCAGCGCTTTGCCCAATCCCCCTGAAATTTGGGTGGTAGCCTCCACGCACTGGGCACTACCACCACACCCCACTATTTTGTGCCTGGGACCCATTTTTCTAACCCGAATTGATTCGGATTTGGATTTAATCCAAATCCGAACTGAATCAGCGGTGATTCGGGTAGCCCATATTCAGGCACAGAACAGAACGGGGGTGATTTGGTTCGGGTCCCGAACCAAATCACCGAAAACCTGAATTGCACACCCCTACTTGCTGTTGTTGACTTTTCTACTTTTGCTCTTATTGCATTTGTTCTTAGTGCCTGTTTTAGTGCAGCCAGTATTAAACCCTCTGTTTCTTTCTTCAAGTTGCCATTCTTAAGCCATTGCCAGGTCTTGGTGATGTCTGATTTTCCACTTATATTGTGCAAATATTGACCATGCAATGGCTTATTTTTTCCATTTTTCTGCTCGGTTCTTGACTTGTTCTTTCTTGTAGGCCAGCTTTGTTTCATTGGTGTTGAATAGTTTCTCATTATTGATCATTTTAAGTGCATCTGTTTTACTGCCCTTGATATACTCTTTAAGGCCTCTTTTCTCCTCCTCTACTGTTTGATGGACTTGCAGCATTCCTCTTCCACCTGAGCTGCAAGGGAGGTATAGCCTATCTACATCACTGCGGGGGTGCAGAGCATGATTGATGGTCATTATATGATCTGCTAACTTGGCAAAGAGGCACTTTTTAATGTGGTGATTCTCTTTATTTAGCAGGGGGAGAGTAACTGGCCCTATCCACCTCCAGCACAGTACCTCCAGTAACTTGCTGGTGTCTATCTTATGTTTCTTTTTAGACTGTGAGCCCTTTGGGGACAGGGTTCCATCTTATTTTATTGTTATTTCTCTGTGTAAACCTCCCTGAGTCATTTCTGGAAGGGTGGTATCGAAATTCAATTAATAATAATAATAATATTATTATTTTCCTGGTCTTACAATCCAGCATCTCTAGCTCTGCCTGGGTCCAGTCTATTATTCCTGCAGTGTATCTGATAATAGGTATAGCCCAGGTGTTTATGGCTTGTATGTGGTTCCCGCCATTGAGTTTGGACTTCAGGATTTTTCTAACTCTCCTGATGTATTCACTTCCCATTTTTCTTTTAACTTCAGCGTGTGCGATGTTATCAGCCTGGAGAATGCCCAAGTATTTGTAATGTTCTTTCTCTTCCAGGTTTTTGATGTTGCTTCCATTGGGCAGTTCTATTCCTCCTGTCTTCATTATTTTTCCTCTGTTCATCATTAATGCAGCACACTTGTCTAGTCCAAGCTCCATTGCTATATCACTACTGAATATACGGACAGTGTTTAGCAGTGATTTGATTTCTGATTTGGACTTTCCGTACAACTTCAAATCGCCCATGTAGAGCAGATGTTTTGTTTTACTTGATGTTTTAGATGTTTGGTATCCAAGGCCTCTTTTGTTTAATATTTGTGAAAGTGAAGTCATGACGATTACAAACAATAGAGGGGATAGTGAGTCAGTCCCCTTGGAAAATATCTTCCAATTCTAACCTGTCCATGTGTCTCGCCATTTATTGTTAACTGTAATAACGATATGCTCATTGCTTTTTAAAATAAATATCTGAATGTTTTTGCTGGCACAAGTTATTTCTAAACATTTTAGTGTCCATGTATGAGGGAATGAGTTAAAGGCCTTCTTGTAGTCTATCCATGCAACACTTAGATTGGTTTTTCATCTCTTGCAATTTTCTGAAATCATTTTGTCAATCAAAATCTGGTGTTTTGTGCCTCTGGTATTCAGGATTTATTTATTTATTTATTTCTCCTAGGCATACCCATTGCTAATCCCATGTGTGGCAGCTCTTGCAAGCCTGGGATTATGTGGCAGGCCAGCCTGGGCATAGCGATGGGGATTGGGAGAGAATGGTGGCAGTGGGCCAGGCTGGCTGGCCGCTGGGAACAGGAGCCTGCAGTGGGCCAGGCACTGGGAGAAGGAGGTGGGGCAGGCCAGCCTGGCCCTGCTGCCTAGAGCAGCCAGCGGCGGCGGGCCAGCCTGGCCTGGCCACTGGAAGAAGGAGGTGGCAGTGGGCTGGCCCGGCCACTGGGAATTGGCAGGCAAGTGGGAAGAAGTGATGGGTGGGCAGGAGGAGGACAGAAAGCCAGAAAGTGCTGGGCAGGGGCAGGAAGAAGAAACACACTGCTCCCACTTGGGAGAAGGTGGTGTGGCCCAGCCTGACTGCCGGGGTTGGTGGGTGAGCAGGAGGAGGTGGCGGTCCGGGGTGGTAGAAGTAGCAGGCTGAGTGTGGGGGGGAGAAGCAGGTGGTGGGGGAGAAGTGGGACAGCAGGTGCTCTGTGCCTGGCCCAGCTAGTAGTAGTAGTAGTTGTTGTTATTTTTAATATTTATACCCCACTCCTCCAGTGCACTACTGCTTGGGGCAGCTTGCAACAATAATATAGATACAATATACAATAAAAGTAATACCATTAACTAAATTTTTAAAAAGTCAGATTAAAAACCACAATCATTATTAGCTTCAAATTAAAGGTTATTTAAAAAGCTAAAAACTGAAAATTATAAAAAGCTAAAGAACCTACCCGATATAACAAAACAAACAATCACTGGAGAATTAAAAAGCCCCGTTTAAAAAAGTGTTTTTAATATGTTTTAAAAACAATGAGGGAGGGAGAATGGCGAAGCTCTTCAGGGACGGCGTTCCAAAGCCGAGGGGCTACAACCGAAAAGGCCCTGTCTCTAGTCCTGGTGAACCAGATCTCTGTTAGTGGCAGGGCCATGAACAGGGCCTGAGATGATGAGCGGAGGGCCCTGGCAGATTCATATGGGTGAATGTGGTCCAACAGGTACCCCAGCCCCAAGCCATGTAGGGCTTTAAAGGTCAATACCAGCACCTTGAATCTAGCCCAGAAGCAGACTGGTAGCCAATGAAGCTGACACAGGATGGGTGTAATACTCGTGAAGTGACCAAGAGCATCCTTGCAGCAGCATTCTGAACCAGCTGAAGCTTCAAGGGCAGCCCGACATAGAGCACATTGCAGTAGTCCAGTCTGGATGTTACCAACACATGAGTGACTGAGGTCAGGTCTGACTTCTCCAAGTAGGGTCACACCTAGCATTCTAGCTGTAGTTGGTAAAAGGCGCTTCTGCACACCGTCGCCACTTGTGCCTCTAAGGACAGCGTTGGGTCCAGAAGCATCCCCAAGCGGCGGACTTTGTCCTTCAGAGGGAGTGTGACCCCGTCCAAGACCAGATTTACCTCATTACTTGGATGATGAGTTCTACCAACCCAGAGCAATTCCGCCTTATCAGGATTAAATGAGCTCCTAGGTCACCATGGAATGGCAGATGGGGACGGAAAAGAAATGAAACTGTTGGGCTCACTTCTTTCTGTCATTGCAGATTGGGCAAGGAAAAAAAGGTTGCTGATAGGCTCCTTCTAAGTCACAAATACTCATTTCTCCCCATAGCCTTTTCCTCCTTTTTCTGGGAGAATCTGTAGCACTCACTCCTTACCACCTGTCTTTGGTTCTCCTCTCTGTCTCCCTTTTTGTGAAATGAGCTTTTCCAGGCCAAATAAAAGGCCATCATAGCCTGCATAATTCTATTGCAGCACTACCCACCTGGTATGTAAAGGAAATGGGGTAATTCAATGCAGAAAAGAGAAGCATTCAGTCAGGGTGTGGGACATTATTTTAATAGACGTATTGGTTTTAGACTGGCTTATTGGATGTTTTATTACAAAATGATAAACCATATTTTGACAAGTTGAATTTCTGTCTGTCATGAAATTACTACAGGCAATGAAGGGGGGGGGGAACAAGGGCGGGGGAGAGGTGGCAAGCCTGTTCACATACACATTTCTGCAGTGTAAATGAAACAGATTTGTAATTATTCAATAGACCAACAAGCTTAAACTTCTGCCAGCATCATTTTGAAATTATAACTGAACCATAAGGTGAAAATTACAATAAGTCTACAATTCCAAGCATAACTACTACCATTACTATAATTATATCATTACCATTAAAAATGTAGGCACTGCTTTTTAACAAAAACAGTTATCAAAGTGGTTTATATAGCAAAAACTTTGAGCCATCCCAAAATGGCTTAGAATAATTTTCCCTCTCCTAAAATCGCTCACACAACTCAAATGCAGGAGAGGGATAGAGCCATAACTCAATAGTAGAGTCTCCACTTAACATACAAATGTCCCAGGTTGGATCCCAGACATCTCCAGGGTGGGCTGCGAAAGACTCCGGTCTGAAACCTTGGAGAAATTGCCACTGCCAATACTAGCATAGACAATACTGAGCTAGATGGACCAATGGCATGACTTGGTATAAGGCAGCTTCAATGAGCCACTGCAGAGAGGCTATGCTGGGATGAATAGGGAGAGTTGCTCTCGCCTACTAAATTTAAGAGAGCCTGCACGTTGTGGCTCTTTTCTCAATTAACAAAATTTAGGTTAAGTCCAACAAAGTCAATACGGCTTACTTCAGATAAAATAATACAGTCATCCCTCACCAACTATGAGGGTTCAGTTCCTGGAAACCCTTGCAGCTGGTGAATTCGCGGTAGACAAGGCATTAAAGTCAACGGGAAAAGGGAGATTAGGGGAATTGCAGTCATGAAGCAACCAAAAACAAGGTTAAAAATTGACATATTCACTCCCCTGACCCCCAAAATGACCCCTGTAAATGTCCTTCTAACCACTGGAAATGCCCCTGACCCCTGGAAATGACCCCCAACAACCTAAAAATCACCCTGGACCCCCCAAAATATCCCCAGCACCCCAAAATTGCCCTCTGACTCCTGGAAATGACCTCCTGACTCCCAAAATTACCCTAAAACCGCCCACCTTTTTAAAGCCAAACTGTGGGCAGTCACAATTTCTCAGTCGTAAATACTAAAATGCGTAATTTACCAAGCCATCACAGGGTTTTCCTCAGAGCAATATATGATGCCTTACCATCAGCAGTTTTATCTGGAAGGTTTTGGAAAACCCCTCTGGCCAGTCGGTTATGCCCCTGTGGCTCAGGTGAGGTAGAATCTGTCCACCATGTGCTGCTGTTTTGTCCTTTTTATAATAACTATCTGGGCCAGGCACCACCATCCCGGCCGTCCCACTTCTCCCCCACCTCCGCTCAGCTTGCTTCTTCCCCCCACCCAGCGCTTTCTGGCTGGTGGGCCAGCCGGAAAGTTGACCCACCCCCTCCCCTTGCCCGCCTGCCAATTACACTGCCACCTGCTCCCAGCAGCCCACCTGCTGCCTGCTGCTTCCACTGGTTGCTGACAATCCTATTTTCTCCCCTGTCCCCATCGCTACTCAACAGCTGCTTGCGAACTCTCGTGAGAGCTGCCATGCATGGGATTAGCGATAGGTACACCTAGGAGAAATAAATATATAGATAGCTGGTACAGTCTTATTTTCTCTATTTGCTATCACGTTTTCCCAGCTGGACTGCTGAATTTTATGCCATACTCATTGCAGATAAGAAACCGTCTACCACCTACAAGGTTGCCAAATTTTGCGTAGCTGCTAATTTCCATCAACAGTTATCATCCAGCCCTTCTTTTTAGAAGTTGTTACATGAGGCTTCTGTGTTGGTGTATTCTGTATCATTTACTTCTTATCTGAATGTAATATTATCTGTTATTTAACTAATATATATATAACTGATAAATATTCTTATCTGAATGTAGTATCATCTGTTATATCACACACACACACACACACACACACACTTTCTATTCTGCCCAAAACTTGCGTCTCTGGGCGGTTTACAATTAAAAACATTTAAAACATCAAATAAATTATCAATTAAAAATAATAATCACTCCTGCCCCCGAGAGCTGCGGATCCCACTGAGAGCTGAGGATCCCATTGAGAGCACAAAGTGAGAGCTGGTACAGCATGAGTCATACAGGTTAGATGTGCATCCAGTTCCTGAAGAAGTGGTCATGCAGTCTGCTGTGCTCCCAGCATTTCTAGAAGGCTTTGGGACATTTGACAAACAACAACTTTCTACTAGAACTTTCTAAATCCCAGATATCACACACACACACACACACACACACACACACACACACACGTATCTGTGTGTGTATGACTGATCAATGATTGTAATAAAGCTATTCATTCATTCACTCAAATCCGCAATCGGGAAAACTGCGATAGGTGAGGGACAACTAGCTGTTTGATGCATCAAAGTGATCATCATATCCAATTCCATGCAGGGTATACCAGGTAGAATCCTGTATGCTGATAGTTCCATAAGGTAGTACCATAGCATTTATGACACAAAGTGCTACAATGTGCCATTCTATCCCCCATGCCATTTACGTTTAAACATAAGAAGCTACCTTATGCCAAATCAAATTATTGATTCATCTAGGTGAGTATTGTCTACACCAGGGGTAGGCAACATGTAGCTCTCCAGATATTGCTGAACTGTAACCCCCATCATTCCCAGCTGTAATAAAGTGTAGCTGGGAATGATGTGAGATGTAGTTCAGCAACATCTGAAGAACTTCATATTGCCTTCGCCTATTCTATACTGACTGTAGGCAGTGGATCTCCCAGGCTTCAGCAAGGGATCCTTCCATCCCTACCTGATGATGCTAGGGACTGAACCTGGGACCGTCTGCATACAAAGCACATTTACTAGGACTGTGAATGGAACCAATTCTGGTAATTCAGTTCAGATTTGAACCAATCTTGAACCAGACCACTGGCCCACAAGCTGGTTTGAGTCGAACCAGCCCCTGGTTTCGTCCAAGTGCCGAACTGGACTGAACTGGTTTTGCAGATCAAGGGGGCATGCTCGTAAAGGTGAATCTAGTGAGGATTCCCCTTTAGAAGCAAAGGGTGGCACCCTGCCTACCTTTTAAAAACTCTAATGGGGTAGTGAAGGGCACCTGTACTCAGAGCTTGTGGCTGCGTGGCTCCTCTGAATGTTCAAGACCGGGCTCAGAGCTCCAGTGAGGCTTGGTTCCAGCCTCTACCGCCCCATTAGAGCTTTTTTTAAAAGCCCACCCACCCTTTGCTTGTAAAGAGGAAGCCTCACCGGATTCTCCTTTACAAGCATGCCCCTCCAAACTGCCAAACTGGTTCTGAACCAGTTGGTTAGAACCTGGGTTGATTCTGCTCAAACCCACACCGGCACCACTTTGGGGGGGGGGGTCCAGTTTGGTTCGTGTCCAAACTGGTCAAACTGGGCCGGTTCTGTACAGCCATAATATTTACATGATTAATTATTTAATTAGTAAAGTAAATATTGATTGTGTATGTATTAAAATATTTATAAGCCACCCTTCAGGAAAACCTACCAGATTTGTTTAGAACAACAATTAAAAACAAATACACTAGAACACAAAAATCAGAATGAAACTGTACTCAGTAAACACAGATTTATTCATATTATTCAAAGAAACACAATTCAGTTTATTTACTGAATAAACTGAATTTTAAACAATTAAATTGTTTATGGTGTTTATGCTCCACCAACTGGGTATTTAAGTATTTATGCCTCATCACTGAACTACAGTCCAATCTAGATGAAACCACTGGGTGAATGTTTGAAGATTTGGGAAGAGGAGTGTTTACTACTCAGATTGTTTCATCTGGTCTACATGAAGTCAATTGACATCTGAGATAAGGATGCAATGCTAATAAAGTGAATTTTAATGTACGTAAGCTGGACGTCTTGTGGTGTGGAATTCCCTTGACAAAGGTGTGACTTGTAGTGAATGGATTTGCCAGCTCAGTATTGCACGTACAGACTGGCAGCGGCTTCTCCAAGGTTGTGGGCAGGAGTTTCTCTCAGCTCTATCTTGGAGATGCCAGGGAGGGAATTTGGAACCTTCTGCATGCAAGCATACAGATGATCTTCCCAGAGCGGCCCCATTTCCTAAGGGGAATAGCTTACAGTGCTCATATATGTCATCTCCCACTCAAATGCAAACCAGGATGGACCCTGCTTAGCAAAGAGGACAATTCATGCTTGATACCACAAGACCAGTGGTATTGTTTTATTGCTCATTTTTTGGTTGATTTATTATTGTTTTATTGATGTATTATAATCATGACCCCCCCCCATCTTTGTAGTGGCTGCTTCAAAAAGTATTTAACACTTATAAAAGTAACAATATAACAGTTTTTATGCTCATGAAATTTTCCATATCTGAATTTATCTGGCTTTTGGTGTCCTTAACTATCTGATCTTGTTTGTATTTGCAATTCACAATTCTTCATTTTTGGTGGGATGGACTTTGAGCAGGTTGCATGCACAGTGTACTGCTTTTTCTAGCTTGTGTCTTCTTTTTCCCTTACAAGGTTGCCAATGTGCTTGTGCACATATGAAGATTGATTAAAGCACTGCACAAAAAACAACCTTGATGCAATCTCAAGAAGTCAGCACAGCAAGGATACAGTAAGGCACACTTTTGATGATTTATTCAATACGCATATGCACTCTTGTGCATCAGTAAGAAAGAAATAAGAGACATGAACTGAAGACCATAGTAAACTGCATGCACCAGTTCCAAAATTAATTTTAGAAATTATCCAACTAAACCAGATAGGCAGAGCAAAACCAACCCACAGAATAATAATGAAACAAAATGGGGATATCTCTTCATTTCTATTGGTTCTTTGTAATGATTCTTTACGAATCTGGAAAGAAACACAGCCTGTCTGAAAAAGTGGGATATTTGATTTGTACAGTACAAGAAAATGAATGTCTACAAAGTTAAACACGTAAGGAACAAAATGGTTTAAACCCTAGCAAAAGGTTACCATGCCTCCTAGGAACTCCTTTGCATCAAGTAATGTTATTACTACTAGCCATCAAAAGAGATTCAAAGATGTTACTGACTGCCAGCAGAAAACATTGAAAGGGTAATGTTTTAAGGTTCGTGATCTGTCTTGAAAAGCTTAACAGATGCATTTTGTACCTGCATTCAGAGGCGTATCTAGGGGAAATAGCGCCTAGGGCAAGCACTGAAATTGAGCCCCCTGTCCAGACATCCGACACCCATCTTTCAGATAACTTTACCATAATATCATCTGAAAAATACAAGTCAAGCTTGTTAATCTTTTAATATTTCAAAAACTATTTAGCAATGGATGTAGCCAGACCAAAAAATGCTGGAAAACTACAAATTTCAGTGTGCTGGGGCTCATGAAATATCCAAATACTATTTGGAGATGTACTTGGAAAACTAATGTCTAATTCTCTACTATGCATTGTAGCATCACTATTACATAAGTTTTAAAAATAAATGGAGAATTTGACTTTTCCCAAATACTCTGAAAATAATTAAAGGATATGCAGAGAAAACTGTGTCACTGCTTGGAATATATTCTAGTCTTTCAGAAAGACAGTTAAAATGAGAGAAAGAGAGCAAGAAACTCCTAATGGGCCTTAATACTAAGGATTTCACACTGATTCAAAGACAAACTCACCATTAATAGCCATATTATTAAGACATCACATTTAACTCAATTATCACAAGAAGCAAAGTAAGAGCAAATGAATACAATCTTAGCTCATAAGCTTTGGCTCATTATTCAGAAGCCCTGATTCTCTGTACACAGTGCCAAACGGAATATGTGTACAGTGACTTATATTATATTTAAAAAAATACCTGTAGCCCCTTCGGGGGCTTCTTAAAGGCTGTGGGGTGGGTCTGCAAAGGTCCCCCCTCCCCTCGCTGGCCTCTAGGGCTTTTCAGGGACCATTTGAGCATGTGCGGTGGTAATTTTAAAATATATATATATTTAGAAATGGCCGCTGAAAACAAAATGGCTGCCATGCATGCTCAAATGGCCTCTGCAAGGCCTCGTATGGCCTAGGGCCTCACAGAGGCCATTTGAGCATGCACAATGGCCAGTTTGTTTTCGGTGGCCATTTTTTTTTAAAAAAAAAAAATTAAATGGCAGCCCCCCTTCAAGTGGTGCCCGGGACACGTGCCCTGCCTGCCCCACCCTAGATATGCCCCTGCCTGCATTTCATGATAAATGTAGACATTTTAGGCCTAATTTTGTTCAAGAGCACTACAGATATATAGAACCCTTTGTCAGTAAAGCTTTCAGCTTTGGGCAGCACAGACTATATAGAGATTTCCAAATAAACATGTCAGAACTTTCTGGGTTAGAAACATCAGAAGCTGCCATATACTGAGTAAGACCATAGGTCCATCTAGCTCAGTATTGTCTACACAGACTGGCAGTGGCTTCTCCAAGGTTGCAGGCAGGAATTTCTCAGCCCTATCTTGGAGATGCCAGGAAGGGAACTTGGAACCTTCTGCTCTTCCCAGAGCAGCTTCATCCCCTAAGGGGAATATCTTACAGTGCTCACACATCAAGTATCCCATTCATATGCAACCAGGGCAGTCCCTGTTTAGCTAAGGAGACAAGTCATGCTTGCTACCACAAGACCAGCTGTCCTCTGAAAGAGGTTCAGGAAGTCATTTATTTATACAATGTTGGGTTTCTTGACTAGTTGCACTTACTCCATTCAAATAAATTGTAACTATTTAAGCCATGGACTAAGTAGAATAAAATACAGTAAGGTAATATATGTCTTAAAAAACCCAAAACATAATTATATGGCCTATTTAGAAAGAGTCCTAGACTGTTGCAGGGAGGGATTTGATGTTTAACTGTTAACTGCCCCCATGGCTTCCCTCCTTCAGAATTTTAAATTTACTTTTGCCTTCAGATGATTTGGAGTGAAAAAAGAGGAGACAGAGAAAGGGTTCAGGGATCAGCAGTTAAGAGAAGATTGTTCCACTTCACTGAATATCATTAAACAGAGCATGCTGGGAGTGAAGGGATGCTGGAAGCTGTATCTCTTTACTCCCAGCTCATTTATTTATGCAAGTAGGTAAGAAGAAAGGGAGTTGGGCCTCTTCAAGCCTTCTTTTGGAACTCAAAAGGCCCTTTGGGGTGTTTTAATATTCAAGTTCAGCGCTTGAGGTGGCCCACTTGTAGGAACAGAGCCCCCTTTCAGACCATTTCACCCTTAAGTGTCTCTCAGTCAGAACCACATTGTGCAAAGTCAGAGACTGAAAGGGAAAATGGCATTTTAAAATGAAGGTTGAGTGCAGGCTAGGTGATAGGTTGCCAACTAGAGACTTTTACAGAGTTCATGGAACTATTTTGGGGACCAAACAACCCAAAAAAAACCCATGTGTTATTTGGTTTGCAGACGAGCAGGCAGTGAGCCCTGGGCGGCCGGATCGGCAGCCCACACGATGGCCAGCTCTGTGATGGAGCTGGAGGGGTGGGGAGCGGGGCCCGTGTGGTCCCCGCAAGCCCCAGTATGCCCTGCGCAAGCGCACAGGGCATACTGGGGAGACCCCTGAGCCAGGAGGTGGCTTTTCGCCTCCCAGCCAGGGGTCTACTCATGAGTAGGCATGGTGCAAAGCCGCACCACGGCTATTCACGAGCCTAAAAAGCAGGTTTGCTGGAGCGCTCGCTCCACAAACCTGCTTTTTAGCAGGGGTTCTTGAGCGGGTTACCCACTCAAGAACCACCAGGCTTGGCTGCGAGCCTGGTGGTTCTTACCACCAACAAAAATCGGGCTAGGCTCTCGACTAGGTTGGTCGTGAGAATCGCCTCTCTGTTTGCTCAGAACACTTTGCTCTCATGAGCAGCTTCTCTTCCATTGTCTCCTTCCCCTTTCTACAGACCATCCATACAATGGGAAAGCCAGAGTGGAGGTTCTGCTTCAGTGGCAGGATGCAGTGCCACTGACTATTTAGGCACCCTCTTAAACGAGGTTAACAGAGTGAGCGCTCCATTAACCTCATTTTTCTGGTCATGTGTCTGTCACAGCTGCTTGCAGCTATGGCGGACACACTCGGGGGAGGGAGGGGGATCCCAGAAATGCACTATGCCGTCACACAGTGCAATACTGGGGCTCTGGGGGGGATGGGGTGCCACATGGTGGCACTTCCCTTCACCCAACCCCCAGAGCTGCCAGGCCAGGTGCGGACAGATGGCAGGAGCCCGAAGGAGGATCGTCTACAGGGAGGTAAGCACTTTTGAGCTTCCTCCCTGCAAAAGAGGGTAGCCCTTCCCCCATAATCATGGGAAGTGCATCTATATCTCAACCCCACAGCCAAGAAAGAACGCTCAAGCAAACAATCCAGCAACAACAATAAGAAACCTCAGTTTGGGACACATGAGTCTGAGCAAGTCTCTGTAACTCTTTTTATTTTCAAATTCTGTTGTTTGTGTTAAGAAAGATAAAGTTTAAAGTGCAAATTTATCATTTAATTGTTACATGGAGAGTTAGAGGAAAATAAATATTACATGGCAGGATTACATTGCCAATTGTAAAATGACCCATACATGGTGTAAATATACACATACAATGAATATTTATATACCACTTTTCAACAAAAGTTCCCAGAGCAGTTTACATAGATATAAACAAACAAACAAACAAACAAAATGGCTCCTTGTCCCCAAAGGGCTCACAATCTTAAAAAAGAAACATAAGATGGACACCAGCAACAACCACTGGAGGGATGCTGTGCTGGGGATAGATAGGGCCTGTTACTCTCCCCATGATAAATAAAGAGAATCAACACTTTTGAAAGGTGCCTCTTTGCTCAGTTAGCAGCGGTTATTATTGGCTTCTCAGATCTCTGTCCATCTGGCCCAGAGCAATTCACCTCACCTATCGGTGAGCCCAGTGAGAGAATGAGGCTGTACACATGAGGAGCCGAACCCAGGCTACAACAGCCCAACCTGGGTTGGATTGCTCATGTACACCACTGGAACTGAGGCTGATCCCAGCGCTGCCTCCCTCAGAAACCTGGGTTGTGAACCCAGCATTTAACCTGGGTTAGAGGGCACAAGTGCACCCTCTAACCAGATCTGGGATCATGTGTATTCTCAGGCTGCATGTAGCATGAGCATACACAGGGTTGGGTGCTTAGAGCACCCAACTCAGGGAAATCCCTGAATGCACCACACTCATTGCATGGTGCATTGTGGGGTATCTGGAGGCTGGGCATCTCCCACTCAGCCTCCCTGCAGCTACACTGCTTGTCAGAGTGGCAGTCATCTGTGAGCATGGGGTGGCAAGCTGGGCTTCAGCCCAGATCACGTGGAGGAAGGCAGAAGCAATCCTGCCTCCCCGGCTCCTAGAAAAGAGGTCATGTGCACAACCTCAATGTCTGAGAAATCACTCCAAGAGATCTTTGGCTGCACAATCTTTGTCCAGAGAGCTCCTTCATACCACCTCACTATCTCCTTCATCGCTGCCTCACTATCTCTGAACTCTGGACTAGCTGCCTGGAGCCCACCTTGCCAAGCAAGTCTCCAATTATATTGCTGCAAGCCTAAGAAATACTATTCAGATAGGGCAGGTATATTTTCTCCTTCTTACTAACTGAGGTCAGTAAGAATCTACCTGCCATTTTTGTCTATTCCGCCATCCTCAATCCCAATGAGTTGGAACTGCACAAGCAGCCTGGTTGCCCTGATGCAGATAAGAATAACTTTTTGTATTTTTTCCGCAAGTCTATTTGCTTCCATTTATTTGTTGCTTTCTGTTCTTTTCACTAAGCAAAGAGGAGTCTCGGGACTCCAAAATTTAGTTTGTCACCCTTGATTTTTGGATTGATTGTCAGTACCAAAAAAAGCTGTGCCATAAACTCTAATCTGGTACATGATTCTCAATGGTTTTTCCATGCATTTAAAGGATTCTGCTGGGATGTAGTTTTATCTCACTAATTTCCCCACAAAAAGACTCTTCCAGCTAAATATCCAACCAAAAATGTTTTATTTTGCTAATTACTTAATTCAATCAATCAATCAATCAATCAATCAATCTTTATTACAGTCATAGACCAGCATAAAGTATAAGGGTGATTACTAGGGATGTGCAAAAAATTTCGGGCACAGAACGATCTGTGCCCGAAACAAACAATTTTGGGTGATTCGGGGCCGAACCAAATCACCCCCTATGTCCCCCGATATTTTTCGGGCACGAGCCGAATCACCCGAATTTCGGGCATGAAAAATTCGGGTGATTCGGTTCACGGTTGATTTTTGGTGAATTTTTAAAGTTTTAGTGACTTTGGGGCAGTTAGGGGGCATAGCATGGGATCTGGGCAAAAGGAGTGGGGTGGGGTGGTAGTGCCTAATGGGTGCAGGCTACCACCCCAATTTCAGGGGGATTGGGCCAAGGGCTGATTTTTGGTAAATTTCTGAAAATTTCATGTCTTTGGGGCAGATTGGGGCATATTGGGGCAGAAAGTGGGGCCTGGGGCAGAATAGTGGGGTGGGGTGGTAGTGCCTAATGGGTGGAGGCTACCACCCCAATTTCAGGGGGTTTGGACAAAGGGGTGATTTTTTGAGAATTTTTGAAGTTTTAGTGACTTTGGGGCAGTTTGGGGGCAGAAAGTGGATCTGCCCCAAAAGAGTGGGGTGGGGTGGTAGTGCCTAATGGGTGGAGGCTACCACCCCCATTTCAGGGGGATTGGGCAGAGGGCTGATTTTTTGGGAATATTTGAAGTTTGGGTGTCTTTGGGGCAGATTGGGGGCAGAAAGTGGATCTGCCCCAAAGGAGTGGGCTGGGCTGGTAGATAGTGCCTAATGGGTGGAGGCTACCACCCATCCCCAATTTAAGAGTGATTGGGCAGAGGGGGGAATTTTGGTGAATTTATTTTTATGAGGTTTGTCTTCATAAGGTGAAGTGTGCTAAATTGATTACTTCCTCATATTATTCATAGTAAAGGAAAGTGTGAAAAAGTGAAAGTGGGGTCATGAGAGTTGTTTAATTGAAAAAAATCTCATTTGCTATGATAGAATGAGAATTCACACCTCAACTTCCCAAAGTCTCTAAAACTTTAAAAATTCACCAAAAATCAGGATTTTGCCCAATCCCCCTGAAATTGGGGTGGTAGACTCTACCCATTGGACACTACCACCCCACCCCAAAATTTTGCCCCTGGGCCCCTTTTTACCCCCCGAATCGATTCGGATTCAGATTCGGATTAAATCCAAATCCGAACCGAATCAAGGGTGATTCGGGTGACCCAGATTCGGGCACAAAACAGAACAGGGGTGATTCGGTTCGGGTCCGAGCCGAATCACCCGAAATCCCGAATTGCACACCCCTAGTGATTACATGTTAAAATTACCTAATTGTGTATACACTTAAATTCTCTTTTAATAATTGTGAGTGCTTTTTCATTAGAAGCTTGTCTCACCCCTTTTGCTTCACATCCAGTACCAAGTTAGCCCTGGGAGAAAAGGTCCCAATTCTGGGAACAAGATCTCCTGTATTTGGGCCGACTTGGACTCCACTATTTTGCAGGGTCTATGGAGGAGGTGTCCAGCAATCCCTCTTGCAGTATTAGTTTGGATCAGTTTCAATATGTGACTCCTGAGGATGTGGACAAGCTGCTTGGGGAGGTGCGGCCCACCACCTGTCCTCTGGATCCTTGCCCGACTTGGCTGCTTCTCTCTAGCAGGGAGATTGTTGGAGATGGCCTAGTTAATATCATAAATGCATCACTGAGGGAGGGTAGGTTGCCCCCTTGTTTGAAGGAGGCATTGGTTAGACGGCTCTTAAAGGAGCCTTCTCTTGATCCCTTAGCAATGGACAGTTACAGGCCAATCTCCAATCTCCCTTGGTTGGGCAAGATGATTGAGAGGGTGGTGGCCGACCAGCTCCAGGAAGTCTTGGAGGAAACTGATTATCTAGACCCATTTCAAAATGGCTTTAGGGCTGGCTATGGGGTTGAGACAGCCTTGGTCGGCCAGATGGATGACCTTTACTGGGGAATCAACAGAGAGAGCATGACTCTGCTGGTTCTTCTGGATCTCTCGGCGGCATTTGATACCATCGACCATGGTATCCTTCCGGATCGCCTGGGGGAGCTGGGGATAGGGGGCACTGCTTTGCAGTGGTTCTGCTCCTATCTCTCAGGTAGATTCCAGATGGTGGAGCTTGGTGACAATTGTTCCTCAAAACGGGAGCTGTTATATGGAGTCCCCCAGGGCTCCATTCTGTCACCAATGCTTTTTAGTATCTACATGAAACCACAGGGTGAGGTCATCAGGAGATTTGGTGCTGGATGTTATCAGTATGCTGATGACACCCAAATCTACTTCTCCTTTTCATCTTCAGGAAATGGCACTCATTCTCTAAATGCCTGCCTAATGGGCTGGATGAGGGATAACAAATTGAAGCTGAATCCAAGAAAGAAGGAGGCGCTCATTGTGGGGGCTCAGAATCTGAAGGGTGAGTTAGATCTTCCTGGGCTGGATGGGGTTACACTCCCCCAGAAGCAGCAGGTGCACAGTTTAGGAGTACTCCTGGACCCAGGCCTTACCCTGGTATCTCAGGTGGAGGCCATGGCCAGGAATGCTTTCCATCAACTTCGGCTGATTCGACAGTTGCATCCATTCCTTGAAGAAAATGACCTCAAAACAGTGCTGCATCCCAGCTCGACTACTGCAATGTGCTCTGTGTAGGGCTGCCTTTGTACATAGTCCAGAAACTTCAATTCGTTCAGAATGCCACAGCCAGATTGGTTTCTGAGGCCACCTGGAGAGACCATATTATGCATGTTTTGAAACAGTTACACTGGCTGCCGATATGTTTCCGGGCAAAATACAAAGTGCTGATTATTACCTTTAAAGGCCTGAATGGCTTGGGTCCGAGATATCTTAGAGAGCGCCTTCTTCTACATTATCCCCACAACACATACAGGTCATCTGAGGAGGTCCGTCTCCAGTTGCCACCAGTTCGTCTGGTGGCGATGCAGAGGCGGGCCTTCTCTAGCTGCTTCTGGGCTCTGGAATGCATACCCGGCAGAAATTCATAATTTGAGATCACTGCTGTCCTTCAGGAGAGCCCTTAAAACCTATCTGTTTGGCCTGGCCTTCCAGGGTTTTAGATAATTGACTGTTTTAAACTGTTTTAAATTGCCCTGATTTCCAGGGTTTTTAGCTGTTTAATTGGTTTTATTGTGTTTTAATAGTTTGATTTTAATTGTTATTTTGTTTTAATTGTTTTTATCATGCTGTAAACCACCCTAAGCCATTTTGGAAGGGAGGTATACAAATCTAATAAATAGATAGATAGATAGATAGATAGATAATAAATTCAGTCATGTGCATCATGGCCACACATTGTAACAAACACAAAATAAACACAATTTATTTGGGATTCAAGCAATCTTCTGCCCATCCATCAACTATTAGAGTGCAGGTTTGAACTAAAACATAACATTGCATGTGATGAACTGCTTCCTACAAGTCTTTTTGTTTATTAACACATACATTATAAAAAGGAGCAATTTCTGTTCTTTCATCCTGTTTTCCAAGGAATCTGAACAACAGTACTTGCAGCATAACAGATCAAAGTGAATAATTTCTGATGAAGTGAAATATAAGTGGTTTGGGACCAACAATTGTGCAAAGGAGCATTTCATGAACATGAACTTGTAGCAGTCTTCAAAATGTGTAGCAAACATATAGTTGAACTATAAAATATTCAAAATTCAAGCCCTTAAGCTTTCATTCGGTTATATTGCTTCACTAAACATGCCAGCATGAATGTTATTTTATAAGTTAAAGACAACATGTAGATTAACTGGGGTGGGGAAGAGAGAGAAACTTTCAAACACAAAAACATATGCTTTTAGTAAATTGGCATTCTATAAAGCCTGTGCGCTTATTTAGAATGACCTACTCGTGGAGAAAGCATTCATTCTTCAAAAATGTTATTTGTAGTAAAACTGACCAAATAAAAGCATTAACAAATACTTGTTTGTTAAAATATGTTTTTACTTGCTCAGTCTGGAACCCCTGTGGGTAAGCTTTCAAGACAGTAATAGTCTTTATGAAGCAAAACTGAAAGCCATGTAAATTGACTATAACATAAATGTGTCTATCCTAGGTAACTTTCAGCATATCTTTTGTGTCTAACACTTCACACAGCTTGCAAGATAAGATGCTGTAGGACTTGTCTCAGAACACAGCAGCTTTACTTTTATTCATTTTTATTTTATTTTTTTACAAAAATGCAACCTGTGATGCAATGACTGCTGGGTAACCAAGTAATTATCCCCTGAAATGTCACTTAAAATACAGAACTAGTCTGTATTTGTAATTTGCTATAAACTATAGCAGTTGGGCCAAAGAGGAGTAATTCGTAATATAAGTTGTATATAAAAAGGCTACATGAATTAGCCAATCTATTTTTGAACCAGTATCCAATATATTAAAAGCACATTAGTTAAAATCTGCCATATTTATAACAATGAGCACACTGGGAAACAGGCTTGCTCCCAATTCCTGATCATCCGCACAGGGAAAATGACTGGGAAGAGTTTGTGTATGAGAGTTCAATCATGGATGTTCAGTTCAGCAACTGCTACCAGCCATCCTGCTTCAAATCTAAGAATACCAATGTTGGTTGCCCAAACCAATAAATCACATCTGAACCCTTACATGCTATCACTTCACTGTCCACTGGGAATAGGGAACACGTGTGCCTCCTCCTCCCTCTGACATCTGATAACCTACGCACAATCACTGGATAAAGAGAACTGGCCCAGTACCTTTGCCTTGACTGTGGGCTATATCCAGTCCAACAAGGCCATTTCACTAGCCTATATTGTCCATATTGTAATCCTCTAGAAACTCACGTGTTGCCTTGTGATTTGGGGGAGACAACCTTTTTAGGAGAATGGCTTTGACAGACTGACCTCACCTCACATGCCATAGATCGACTATTTCTCCTCTGTAATATACTTAGTTATTCTGTGGTTTGCACCTTGCATCATATTTTGTTGTATCTAGGTCACATCACAGTGGTGACATTCTACACAGTGTTAGAACTGTTTTGGTGGAAGACTCAGGAGCTGAGCTGGTGGAAGACTCAGAATCACAGCTCGTCTCGGTGTGATGCCAAGCAAGGAAATGCAGGCAGAAGGCAAGGGAGGACCAATTCTAGCTTCTCTCTCTTCCCTCTAAAAGAACTCTTTAGCTCCAGAAATATGTCCTTGAGGATCGCAGACATATTTCTGAAGCCTGAGAGTCCTTATGGAGGGAGGAAATAACAATGAAAATCCCCTCCTTTCCTTCTCAAGTTTGCTTGCTCAGCAATGTTCAGGACTGAGCTTCAAGACAGCATTTTTGCAGCGACACTAGTCTCTGCTGCCCTAATAATGCTGTGCAGAATGGGAGCTCAGTGTTGCATGTTGTTCAGTTTCTGAACAATATGCAACACAGTTGTATATTGTCACCTGGGGCCAGTTTGCATGACACAGCCCCTGTCATACAGTATTATGAAGGGGATTTTTAAAACAGCATACTTGCACTTCACTATTTCATGCTTTCAAGGAATATTCTCCCTTACAGGTGATATGAGTCCCATTTGCACCTTAAATGCAAGCAAGGAAAGCAGATAAATTAGTTGCTAGCACATTTGTTCTTTAGTATGTCTCTGAAAAGTGCAAAGAATCCTTCAGCTAATCCTAGTCACTAAATGAACAAATGAGGCCGAATGTGCAATAAAGGAGG
Source organism: Hemicordylus capensis (assembly GCF_027244095.1). NCBI lineage: Eukaryota > Metazoa > Chordata > Lepidosauria > Squamata > Cordylidae > Hemicordylus > Hemicordylus capensis. The sequence continues at coordinate 92,546,708 of NC_069658.1, read as the reverse complement.
GGGGAAACCTCATACATCTCACATACCAGATCCCAATTATTTTATATACATAAAAACTGAGCATGCCCAAAAATATCATGGAAAGAAACCTTTAAATTCAAAAGTGACCTAGAGAAATTTATTCCTCTACCTCAGTGCAATGTTTAGAAAAGGGAAATTGGGCAATAATTGAATTCAGGACTCCTGTAACACAAATTATATGGGCAAATATTTGTTGTGCCACTACAGTATTATAATTCAGTTTTACAAGAAAATTGACAGCCCATCTCTATTGCTGCACCAGATTGAGGGCGGAGCATCTCCCACACTTTTCTTATTTAAGTTAACTCCTAAAGGTAACTTATCTTTGGACTGGGTGTCATACACTGGTCAGTTCATCTGAGTTCAGGCATTAATTGATTTCTAAATAAAGCGGAATCAGACACAAACCTGGATTCCAGATGATTTTGGATTGGTAACTCTGGGTCTAATGTGGTAGTCAGGGTGGCCACAACACTACAGACATCCTGATTCCCGCCCAACATGTCTCTTTATTGTGAGGGGGGCTGTTCATCCAAATGGTCCCTATTCATACAAATATCTGGAGTTCATGTATAGGGGCCATCCGAATGAACAGCCCCCCAATACAATAAAGGGATATACTAGGAGGACAATGGGATGTCTGCGAAGGATGTTCTTACATCCATGCTTTCAGTGAGGAACACAGGAAGAGTTAGGAGAGGAGAGGTGGTCTTATGGTAGCAAGCATGACTTGTCCCCTTAGCTAAGCAGTGTCTGCCCTGGTTGCATATGAATGGGAGACTTGATGTGTGAGCACTGTAAGATATTCCCCGTAGGGGATGGAGCCGCTCTGGGAAGAACATCTAGGTTACAAGTTCCTTCCCTGGCATTTCTAAGATAGGGCTGAGAGAGATTCCTGCCTGCAGCCTTGGAGAAGCCACTGCCAGTCTGCGTAGACATTAAAATACTGAGCTAAATGGAGCTATGTATATGGACTCCGTATATGGCATTGAGCTGATGGATAACTTCTGCCTTTTAGGATCAACCATCAACAGTAAAGGATCCAGCCGTCAAAAAATACGCTGCAGACTAGCACTTGGTAGGGTTGCAATGAAGGCCTTGGAAAGGATATTTAGATGCCGTGACGTGTCTACACCTAAAAAGATGAGAATCGTTTGGACCATGGTTTTCCCAGAGACACATATAGATGCGAAAGCTGGACTTTGAAGAAGCAAGATAGAAAAAGCATTGATGCTTTTGAACTTTGGTGCTGGAGAAGACTTCTGAGGATACCATGGACAGCCTGGAAAACAAACAAATGGATCCTAGAACAAATCAATCCAGAATTTTCACTCAAGGCACAAATGATCAGGCTCAAGCTATCATACGTTGGACACATTATGCAAAGATCCAGCTCCCTTGAGAAGTCCATAATGCTGGGAAAAGTTGAAGGAAAGAGAAGAAGAGGATGATGAGTAGCAAGGTGGATGGACTTGATTATGACAGCAATGGATGCACCACTGAGAAACCTTAATGACCAAGTTAAAGACAGATCATTCTGGAGAGAATCGATCTATGTGGTTGCTAAGAGTCAACACTGATTTGATGGCACTTAATCAATCAATCAATCAATCAATCAATCAATCAATATGTCAGCTTTCTATGTTCCTATGAAGCTGCCTTATACTGAGTCCAACCCATTGGTCCATTTAGCTAGCATTGCCTGCACTGACTGGCGACATCTCTCCAGGTTTTCTGAATGCAAACAGATGCTTTACCACTGAGCTATGGCCCCATATTTACTAACTTCAGTTAGTACAGTGATATATAATAGATGATTGTTAGGAAAAACAATTATTGGAATGAGAACCTTAAAAAGGAGGAAAATTGGATCTAAAGCATGTGCATACACGCACACACGCATGTGCGCACACACGCACACACTCAACTCTAAATGCCACTGAAACCAATAGTGAAATATAAGAGAAAGATAGCATGCACCAGGTAAGAGATTCAGCATACAGGTGCTTATATGCCAATGCCAGAAGCCTCCGAGCCAAGATGGGTGAGCTGGAGTGCTTGGTTGCTAACACAGAAATAGATATAGTGGGCATAACAGAAACATGGTGGAAAACTGAGAACCAGTGGGACACTGTTATCCCTGGATATAAACTCTATAGGAAGGACAGGAAGGGGCGACTTGGAGATGGAGTAGCCCTGTATGTTAAAGAAGGGATAGAATCTAACAAGCTAGACAACCTAGGTGGACTGGAGTCCTCCACAGAAACCCTGTAGGTGACAATACAAGGCCTGAAGGGAAATGTGCTATTGGGGATGTGCTATCGCTCTCCTGATCAAAACACTGAGAGTGACTGAGAGCTGCAGCAGGAAATCAAAGAGACATCATGGAGAGGCAGGGCTGTAATAATGGGTGACTTCAATTACTCACACACAGAGTGGGTAAATTCACAGTCAACAACCTGGATGGCTTTAAGAGGGGTTTGGATAACTTCATGGAAGAGAGGTCTATCATTGGCTACTATTCAGAGGGCTATAGGCCACCTCCAGCCTCAAAGGCAGGATGCCTCTGAGTACCAGTTGCAGGGGAGTGACAGCAGGAGGGAGCAGCATCTTGTGGGCCACTCTGCGATACATGATGCTGGACTAGACGAGCCTTGGGCCTGATCCAGTTGGGATGTACTTATGTTCCTAAATGTACTTCTTGAAATGTGTGTGTATATACTCAACAAAAAAACCCATTTTTATCCTACGTTATAGATTTTTATTTAAATATATACAGATGGACCTCACTTTACGTGGTTCCTGTATTTGCGGTTTCATGTATCCATGAAATAGCCACCTGACCTTGGCATATGCAAGTATATACAAATAGCCACCTGACCTTGGCATATGCAAGTATACAAAGGGTTAATACTCATGTATCCGTGGTTGGTCAGTGGCCAGAAATGACCTCCAGTATTATTTCCAGCTTCCATTTTGTGGCTCATCTGTTGAAAAAAGGATTTTTCCTATGATTTTTGTTGGGAAATGTCCAAACTGATGATTTGGGAAGGCAAGGCATTGTTAGGCAGATTGAGACCTTTGGAGCATGGTACAACACTTTCTTTCAAGTAATTTAACCCTTTTCACTGTTTTTGGACTTCCCACCCCCTGCAGGAACCAAGCACACACACCCCACTTCATCCAGGATCCCTTGCGAGTTTAATGTATGTGGCAATTGCATTGCACTCCCGAACACATGTAGAAAATAGTATTCTGTGTCTCAAAATACTTTCCCTGAGATACCTTTGCAAGTTCAATATGCACTGCCAGTTGGACATACAAATTTAAGTTGTGCTCTTTTCAACCAACCAACCAAACAAAAATCCTCTTCCAGATATATTTATGCTGCACTGGTTGGGTAGAGAAGTTTTTCTAAGGCTTGGCCGGACAAATTCTGGGGTTGTACAGGTTTGTCTCCTAAGGTTTAAGAAAGATCTCTTGGCTTGTCCAATGATTCTCAAGAACCATAAACTATCCTTTTTTAAAATCTGTTTTAGTACACTTGAGTGATATTAGTGCCTAATCTTTAGACTAAAATAGGCAGAGAAAAATAGAAACTTTTTTTTGTTCTGTTGTGTTTCTCATGCTGTTGCCTTATATTGCTGGTAAATATGGTAATTGCTGGTAAATATGGAGATGCTGAGAAGGGCATTTTATTGTCATGGTAAGTGTTTTTCCAACTCCTAAGCTAGCTTGTAAGATCGTCTATATTTTTCCTGAGGTTCTTTGGGAGGGGAAGAGATTAGATCATATCTGAGCTCATTCAAGATCAGCAGAAAAGAGCTTGCACATCTCTAGACAGAACAAATCCACCTGCTGAAATGAAGCATTTGCATTTCTAAGGATTATCACAGATAAACATGGACTTTGTGACATCCCAGAGCAGCTGATTCACAGCTAAGGTTGGATACAGAGGTTGATATGACAGCTGCTAGAGTGTAATCAACTTCATGTAAATCTTCCAGCAATAAACAAGAGGTATCTAAACCCATGTAAAGAAGAGCCCTGTCATTAATTACAAGCATTATTGACATTACACTACTTTGTGAATCCCATTCATAAAAATTGCCGATCTCCAGAGTAAGGGTAGTGCTAAGAATTCTGAAACCTGGGAGGTCAAATCTTTTCACTATATACACATTTTTGTTGTTGCTACTAACATTTATTAAACACAAATTTCCATATTTTAGCTTTCAAAATAATACAACAGCATTAATAGTAATATTAATAATACATTGATTTACTCTCACCCTCCCAACTGATTGCAACTATTCACTCGAACAGTTACTCATAGCTAGTAACCTGTGGCCAAACTCCGGATAATCTGTGTACACTAAACAGGGAGAAGGCCAAATAACTGATTGTACAGTGTTTCTTAGATCTAGAACAGCAATTTAATTTGAGCCACATTCCTACCTTTTGCAGGACCTTAATCGAGAATGATGGGAGAGCAATGGCACCCTAACTTTATACTTTGACATACCCAAAATATTGGGCTTTCTCAAAGGCAAGTAATGCTCTTCCCACAGTGCTCCTTGACGGCAGTTATAGTAAAATCCCCACTGTATGTCGTCTGTGTCCTTGTGGCATGGGGAAAAATGAATCAATAACACACATGCTTTTATACTGTAGATTTTATTCTGCTTTATGACACAATTTGATTTTGCCCTTTTTATTGGAATATCTGATGATTTTTATGTAACATTGCTTTTAGCAGAACGAAGGTATCCGGTCACTTATAACTAGGGGTGTGCACGGAACCAGCTGGCCTGGTCAGCTTTGAATTAAAACTGGACCCAGCAGGTTCGGTCTGGCACCTCGTCGAACCTCGCCCGGTCCGATCCTGTCCGGTCCGAGGTGGGTGGGTGGGTGTTTTCGGACTCTTTACCTTTTTTTAAAAAAACAACAACCCTCAAACGTCCCCCTTCCAGGGGGCTTCTCCAAGGTGGTGGGGGTGGGGGCTCTGCCAAAGTTCTCCCTTCCCACCAGCATGCCTTCCTTCAAAAACAGCCTTGTTTGGCCATTCTTCGGCCTCTTTGGGCCTTTCCTCCAGTACAGTGGCCATTTTAGAGGCTGCCACGCCTGCACAATGGGCCTCTGCATGGCCTGGGCATGACCCAGTACAGTGGTGTGACAGCAATGGCTTGGGCAGGGAAGGTCGAGCAATTAGTTTCTCTCCTCCAGGATTGAGGGACGTGGAGATGCATGGGCCTCCATAGTTGGGAAGGCTATGGGGCTATTCTCACGATCAGCAAAAATTGGGCTAGGCTCTCCTAGCCTGATTTTTGCTGATCGTGTAAACCACCAGGCTCACAGCAAGTCCGGTGGCTTACAAGCGGCTAGGCCGCTATAGTAGCCCTCCCCTTAGCCCAGGTTTGCGGAGTGAGCACTCCGCAAACCCGGGCTTCCCGATCGTGAGTAGCTGCGGTGCAGCTCCGCACTGAAGCTACTCATGAGGAGACTCCCAGAGGGGAGGCAAAAAGCCTCCTCTCGGCTCCAGGGGTCTCGCCAGCATGCCCTGTGCACTCGCGCAGGGCATGCTGGAGCTTCCAGGGGCCGATCGGCCCCCGCTCCCGCCAGCCCCCGCCGGCTCCGTCATGGAGCCAGCAATCTTGTGGGTGGCCAATACAGCTGCCCAGGGCTCCCTCCCTGCCCATTTGCAGGGAGAGCGGGCTTAGTCCGCTCTCCCTGCGCACTCACAAAAACTGAGTCTCACTGATCATGAGACCTGGCCCTATGTGGGCTTTGCCCCAACCCTCTTCTTATGAGTTATCTGGTTGGGAAGGGGGGTTGACTGTGGGCATGACTTATTCTTTCCCCCATCAGGGTGCCCATGGGGAGCATTGCTGGTTGGGAGGGGGGATTCAACTTTGCCAAAGGGCTGCTGTTGTGGTCAGGGAGCAAAATGCCCAAGCCCTGCTGCCAGAGTCACAGTTGCATACCCCTGCCACCTGCTGATGGTATTTTATCAGTTTCCTGTGTTCCTCTAAAGTTATATTAACAAACAAACAAAGAACCCTTTCCCCCTGTGCATTTCATTTGCCTTCTTGGGATCTTCTCTCAGTGTTTACATCGTCTCATTGGGGTGTGTGTATGTGTTTTGTTCTCCTTAGTGCTTTCTGCTATCCTTGTTCCTGTGCTGAAGTCATGCCACCCAAGAAGGTCACTGGTAAAAAGGGGGGCAGGGGTGTTTGGCCCATCAGCCTCCCCTCACCACACACCAAATGTCCTCCTCCTCTGATGAATAGGATTTGGGCATGGTGCATCTCTTATTGAATACTTAGAGAAAGCCAAGAAAAACCCACTGGTTAGTCCTGATCTGGGTGGTCCCTCTGGCATTCCTTTTAAGTCAAGAAGGGAGGCTAAAGCTGCAAAACATGCCGAACTCATGCAATCTTTACCTATTGCTTGGCCAGGTTGGAAGATGAATGTTCATTGCCCTTGCCAGAGCCTGTGGATCTTAACAACCAGAACAACTGTGGATCTTAGCAAGAATCCGCAGTTGCCAGTGCTGGCTCTGGTACCAGAGGGAGGAGCACCTTCAGATTTTGGAGCAGGCGAGACACCTGTAGGGTTTTTCCTTGGCCCATGGACAAATTTGGGTTTTACCTGCAGCCTTATCCAGGCATGTCCCTGGGACAGCAAGGGACTTTTGTGGGGCTGCACTACTGGCTCTGTCCCAGAGCAGCAACTTGCCCCTTGGGTTTACAATCAGTTTTGGCAGGGTTTTGGTTTGCCTGGTCAGGATACTTGGCCTGGCACAGTGACTGGCAGCAAGGCAGCACTTCCCTTGAGTCAATAATCTGAAAACTACCTTTATGGTGGTCTCTCTTTGTGTCTCTGCTGGGAGATCACCTTCTCTCAGCCAGTGTCTCGGAAGTATCCATTTCAATCTGATTCTAGGTAGCCCATTACAACTGTGACCTTGGAGGCTTTATTGAGCTTCCTTCCTTCAATTTGCAATTCACCCCATGAGACAGCCCTAATTCATCCTGTGGCTGTGGTTGCAATTTTTTGGTGCATTCAGGGCATCTAAGCTTTTTCCAAAAGGAAGTTTCCTTTTGAAAAAAAGCTCATATGCCCTGAATGCACCAAAAATTGCAATCACAGCTCATATCCCAGGTTGTGCAGAGGGCTGGTGTTAGACTTCACCCTCAGCACGTCTCTGTCACGCTTCATTTTTCAAAAACTGACCAGAATGGGAAGAGTCAACTTATTATGCTCCGTAGGGCTGAAGGTTTGGACTTATGCCCTCTTCAGGCCCTGGAGTAATATTTCTCCATGGCTAGGCTCTTGTGAGGGTGCCTTTTTCACCATGAGGATGGATCTCTATTTACCCAATACCAGTTTTGGTTGGTCATTCAGCATGCATTGCAGGACAAGGGTTGACCAGTTGGTACCTTTCAATCAACCTGAAGTGCAACTGAACTCAATTCTTTATCAGTTCAACCTTCTCCTTAGAGCTACTTTGTATATCACAAGGATGGCATTCATGTACAGGAAATGACATGTGACCCATGTATATAACTGACATTGTACATAACCAAATACAGCATCCAAAAATATTCCTGTTATGTCTAGTTACTGTTGTGTGTCTGCAGATGAATAGCCTTTATTATTATTAGGTTGTGTAGCCTATAGAGCTTTTCTCAGACTGATGCACTGAAACAAATCATTAAAACATTAATTATAAATGGAATAAAAAGAGATGTATTCCTTTATCATACATTTTCCATCATTGCAGATTCTGTCCATTAGGAATATTAATACATTCATGCACTGGAAACATTTCCTTGCTGTTTGGTACCTCTTCAAAAAGAGATGTTTGGTATCGCTTCAAAAAGAGATGCTAATGATCTTGATTATGACTGGAGACAACAAGGTACGAGGTTCTTTATTTGCAATCCAAGGTCAGCATAACATAACATAAACAAAACATCTCATAACATAGAAAGATACAATTGGAAAAAAGAGATATGTAAATATGGATAAATATCCACGAATAAATAATCAGTAAAATTTTAAAATTAATCAAAGACAAGCTCGCTGCCATAACAATACTGCGATAGAACAGAATTTGGCCACCTTAAAGGTGACATCTAAAGTTCTATCCGCAAGAAGATAGGAAACATAAAAATCTCCTGAACCATGGGGGAAGGGTGTCAGAAGAGGAGTTAATAAGGAACATCTTAAATCTCTATATAATTGGCAGCGCAACAAAACATGTTGGATGGATTCAACTTCCCCCATACCACATGGACATAATTTATCCTCCCTAGGAATCCCCAGAAACCTCCCCGAGAGCACCGCTGAAGGTAACATATCATGTCTTGCTCTGAAAAAGGCCCTCTGGTAACTCGTCATGCTCAAGGCATTCAAATAAGCAGCAGGGCCCCAACTAGAACTGCTCAAACCCAGCCTCCTTTTAGTACAATCAGGGATTCAGGAGAATTCTTGTTGGATTTCAGAGTCCAAGAGTCTTTGTTTCAGGATCTGCCTAGCCTGGTCATGACTTAACAGGACCAGGTAGTCCATTTTGTCCTGAATAGCCTGGGCCCAAGTGGACTGGAATACATCAGCCAAGATAAGAGAAATCCATCCCCGGGGGGTGGGGGGAATCTAACTTTGAGCCAATAGGTCAAAATGGACAACCAGGCCCAGACCTTGATCTTCAGAACACCCAACTCAAACCTTAATAATACATTGGGGATGCATCTAGGTACTCTAAGTAGAGCCCTAAGGAAGTCATTTTGAACCACATCCATAGACTTGTATGAAGGAAAAGGACCAAGTTGCGCTCCATATAATAGCTGGCTCCTAACTTTGGCCACAAATAATTTCAAGGCAGCTGAAATGATCTCACCTCCTTTAGAATAGAAAAATCTCTGGATAGCTAGAGAACTTCTCTGTGCCGTAAGAATAACTTGATCTATATGAGCCTTCCATGAACCCCTTGCTTGCAGGGTCACACCTAGATATCTATATGTATAGACCTGTTCTAACTGTTGTTCCTCAATCGACCATCTTAACTGCCTAGGTCGACTGGAGACAACTATAATCCCAAGCTCTAGCCTTCTAATATGCACAACTAGTAAGCAAAAAGAAATATCAGGTGATAAACTTTATGAAATAGGAATTGCCTCTTACGACAAATCATTTCCAGAACTATAGGCATATCATTAAATCAGAGGCACTCTTACTCCCAGACTTTGGGGCCCCAGCCCATGGTCTGCAAAGGCCCGGGGGGGGGCTCCTGCCACTGCTGCGAGCCCCCTGCCAATGTAAGCCCTCTTCCCTGTTGCCTTGGGGTGAGGGCTCGCGGTGGTGTTGTGGGCCTTGTGGTGGTGGTGGTGGGGCCTCACGGCAGGGTGGTCTGGAAGCCCAGATTGCCTAGGTACACCACTGCACTAAATAATAAATAAATCTTCGCTGGCATGCAACTTAAATAATAAATTTTCACTGGCATGCAACTTAAAAGTCACCACACTACAAAACAAGAAGCAGTCTTGGTTTTTTTTTACAAGTTGAACAATTAGCAACAGTCAATTCTAGGAAGCAAAACCCAAGAAGCTGAACTCTCTTCAAAGAGAAAATTCCTTGGACATGGAGAAGTTAGCAATTTTCTTTAAAGGCATTCCTGCTAGATTTGCAATCAATATTACTGAAGTGTCACCTGCACTGGACCCACCAACAGTGAAAATTTCATTATGCATACTGAGAGATTTTCTTTTTCTTCAAAATGACCCTATAGCTCATCTCCACTTTTAACATGAACTTTATGATTCTTCATTTGCAGGATTTAATCTTTCCTTCTCTATAACACTTCTAAGATTGTGTCAGTGGCTGAACTAATAGTAGTAAAATACTTCATCAAAGCAAGGCATCTCCATAACATTGTAACATGCAGGAAAAAATGAGTCAGAATATAGATGAGAGAAAACTGAATTAAAAGGTGCTAGTCTCTCAATTGGTTTTAGTTCTCTGAGAAATTATGCATTGTAATACAGTGGTAGCAAGTATTAACAATCCATTGCATGGTAATAGGACTAAATACCATACACATAGGGGAAATGGTAGATTTTCCTGTATTTAAACAATAAATGCACCTGAAAGCACCAGAAAATATGTATGAAAAAATGGTTCAATCTCCATTTTCATATTGGATGTTAGAAATAAAAATTGAACCTTATATTATTCTTTCCCTAGTGAATCTGGCACTGTTCCATAAAATATATGAACAGTAATCCTCAAGTTATTTTCTTATAATCATTCCACACAAGAAAAAGCAGAATTTCTCATCAGCAGGTACTGCCAGGATTTCAGCTGTAATATTTTAGTGTGTAAAATGCCATGTAATTCTAAATGATATTAGAATTAATATCAAGTTCAGTGATATCAAGTTCAGAACTTGTACCAGAGACTTTTGGGTTCACAATTTAGATATGACCAAGGCAATTCATTGGTTAAGTTCAGACATAATGCAACATCATGGTTTGTTTATATTTTCATTATATGATTTTCATTATGTCTGAACCTGAGGATCCTCAAAAATTGGCCCCCAAACCTAGATCGGAAACCACAGTTTACAGTCTGGTTGGTTTGTAAATCATTTGTGCTAACCATAGTTTTGTGATATGCCTGAATCTAGGCCCTTTGCTTCACCACAAGAGGCTGCTGTACATAGAAACAGTAGTGAACATTAGGGTTGTGCATTTCGTATTTTATCTGTTTCAATTTGTATCAAATCTGAATTTACCCCATTTTGTATTTTGTCCAAAATTAAGCCTTCCAAATCACCCTAGTTTTGTTTTGTATCTGAATTAATCCGAATCTGAATCCAAAATTCAGATTTAAAAATGGGTCACATGGTCAAAAGAGTGGGTGGGGGTTATAGTGCCCAGTGAGTGGAAGCTACCACAAAAATTTCAAAGGAATTGGGCAAACTGCTGATTTTTGGTGAATTTTTGAAGCTTGAACGTCTTTCAGATTTTCCCCATAGGGTATGATGGAGGTTTCAGGAAAAGTATAGCTTCACATGGGGGGTGGGGGAGGGCTGGCCCAGTGTAGAGTGTGGTTGGTGGTAGTGCCCAGTTGGTACAAGGAAGCTACCACCATTTTTTCAGAGGAATTTGGCAAAGGGATGATTTTTAAAGAATTAATGAAGTTACATGTCTTTCAGATTTTCCTCGTAGAGTATAATGGAGGTTTCTGCAGCCCCACTACTCCACTTGAGGGGCACTGGGGTGGCCCAGAGCAAGTGGTGGTGTAGTGCACATAGGGTGCCAACCACCCACGTGGGTTGCCAATCCATGAAGTACAGGGTTTTGTTGTTCTAGAGAAGTTCTGAGAGTAGATTCTCTAGTAGCATATGAGAGTGGATTCATGGTTTTTTATTAAAAATCTCATTTGCTACCAGAGAATCTAAACGCAACACCTAAGAAACAACAAAGCCCAGTACCCCAATGGGTTAGCAATCCAGGGGGGTGGTTGGCACCCTCTGTGAACTATACCACCACTTGCTTCGGGCCATCCCAGTGCCCCCCCAGGTGGAGTTATGGGGCTGCTGAAACCTCCATTATTCCCTATGGGGAAAAATCTTAAAGATGAGTAAACCTCAAAAATTCCTAAGAAATCAGCCCTTTGCCCTATTTGGAATCTGGGTGCACCACCCTTGGGGCACTGCCACCCAACCCACTGTTTTGCCCCTGAAGCCCCACATAAACAAGTTGAAAGAGTGAAGAGAATGATGAATAACAACAACACTTAATTTTTTGGCACAGTTATTTGAGATTTTTGCAGCAGGTGTAAGCCCGTCCCTGTGGCACTAGCACAGCAGCACAACCCATTTGTGGATTCAAGCAATCTTTCAATAAAAACAGCCCCTCCCCATGGAACAGTGACCACAGGTCATCTGAGATAGCAAGATAGACCGATGAGCCAGTGTGGTGTAATGGTTAGAGTGCTGGACTAGGACTGGGGAGACCCGAGTTCAAATCCCCATTCAGCCATGATACTAGCTGGGTGACTCTGGGCCAGTCACTTCTCTAAGCCTAACCTACTTCACAGGGTTGTTGTGAGGAGAAACTGCTCTGAGCTCCTTGGAGGAAGAGCAGGATATAAAATATAAATAAATAAATAAAAATAAAAAAAATTGCCTTGGTACTATGGAACAGCTTCAAATGTTCATTTAACTGAAGTGGAGTGAGCCGTAGCCCAAACAAATCAGCCTACTCTTCAGAATTGTTGAGATTTATCATCATTGCATTTAAGAAAGTGCAAAACCATGGATCATGGTTACAAGAAAGAGAGAAGCAACTAACATTCCTGGGGATGTCAATAGATTGACAGGGATATTCCCCACCCTCCTCTTTTTTTCTCCTGTAGTCCCATGTGGATGACCAGTCCCTGCAATGGCAAAAGTTGTGAACCACTGGCTTAGACATCATGTCCCACCAAATTACATTGTAGCCTAAATTACATTAGACTGCTCAACTTGGGCAACAACACTTAGACACCACTATAATTCATAACAATCAGAAGAAAAACAAAATAGCTCTTCAAAAGACCCCTGAACATGTCAAGAGATTCTTTCTAAACCTTTGGAAAGAAAAACCTGTGTAATTTTAGAACTTTCCTAACCAGCTTCTCAAAAAGCTTATCCACACAATTTATACCCATGGCTTTCAGCAAGAGCTTTGGAATTGCATTGAGCTCCCAAAGATACTTGGGTATTTCTGTCTCAAAGTGCTGTCTTCCAAATCCCTTTACAAGGTCAGTTTACATTTCAATCACACTGAATACAACACATACTTAACTAAACCATTCATGTTCAATAGCTTTTTGCATATCTTATGTTCTGCTAATCACTCAGTGCCTCAGCTGGAGTGGAGAGAGTCAGAGAAGTCAATTTCAATTGCAATGCTTTTCCGAAGGACAAAGCATTCTGTCCAAAACATAATCATTTCGATTTGGAAACAAAAATCTATTTTTTTTTTAATTCTTGGTTTTGTTTTGGTTACAAAACCTCTGAAATTGCCATTTTCAGGCACAAAACATTTTGTACCCGAATCGAAATGCACAAGCCTAGTGAACATATGAATTCATGAAGGTCAGATCTGAGGAAATGGGAGCATTCCTAAAGAGTGAGTTGCCTATTTTATGTCTGGAAGCTCAAAGTATTGTGCTACCACAATCCATCATGTCTTGCATCATGCCTAAACCCATCTATTGGCTCTAAGAGCTGATTCACATGTTACAATCTTATTTCAGTATATAAAAGTGGTCTGCACATTCATGTAGTGTAGCATATAAGCTGTGAGCTGGGAACTGACAGACCGGGGTGGATTAATGGAGAGGCAGGAGAAGTGGCTGTCTAGAGCGGCAAAATTCCTCTAGCAGCAAATTTTGGAAATAAATTAATAATTTGGTGTGCCTGACTGAGATTTGCGTGTCTGTGTATTGCAACCAACAATGCACACGGGTGGGCTGGCAGGCAGGCAGCGGCACAACATGGAAACTTGTTTGGCTTGGGAAGGAACTAAGCAGCCTAAAGTGTGTATGTGGGGGGAAACGTGCCACAGGGTGGGAGTGGAGGCAAGGAGAAAGTCCCGCCCACCTCGTTGTTAAAAAGAAACAAAACAAAACACCACGGCACGGCAGTAGCTGCAGGCAGGGGGGGACGAGGAGAGGAGAGTTGCCCTTAACAAATCCTTTACCAGTTTTACCCAGGGAGGGAGGGAGAGTGCGATGGGGTGAGGGCCAGCACTGGTGGCGGAGGCTGCAGGGAGTTGGGGAGAGGAGCGGAGAGTTCCCCTTTTACTGGGATAGGAGGTGGAGAGCTCCTTCCAGCTGCCCTCCCTCCTCCCAACTGACAGCACAGGCTTCCCGAATGGACCTTCGGAAGCCTTCCACATTAGACCATTCTGCCCCCTGCCCAGTACAACCATAAATGTTGAGAACAGGAGGAACTCACAACTCTACTCATGTAAGTAGAGAATGAACCATTACAAGTCAGGACCTAAATCTGGGAGGGCTTGGGTTTGATTCATACTGGTTTGTTGTTTTGTTTTCTGAACTGGGGCAGTCATTCTTTCATTCATTCATTACATTTATAGACCACCCCATCCAAAGCATCTGGGCAGTGCACAACAAGTTTAAAAAACATAAAAACAAACACCATGTAAAACACACTACTTAAAACAATATAAAAACAATTTTAAAACAATTCAGAACCATTTAAAACCAATTAAAATACTTTAAAACAATTTAAAAACCTTGGAAGGCCAGGTCAAACTAGTAAAGTTTTATGGCTCTCTTAAAGGCCAACAATGAGCCTAAACTGCAAATATCTGCCAGGAGTGCAGTCCATAGGCCAGGAGCAGCTACAGAGAAGGTCTGGCTCCGAGCCGCCACCAGACGTACTGGTAGTAATTGAAGATGGACCTTTCCAGACGACCTCAACATGCAATGCGGAGCATACAGAAGATTGAGCTCTCTCAGGTAGCCCAGACCCAAGCTGTTCAGGGCTTTAAAGGTAATAACCAGCACTTCGTATTTTGTCCGGAAACATATTGGTAGCCAATGCAACTGTTTTAAAACAGGCATAATATGGTCTCTCTGGATTTTCCCAGAGACCAGTCTGGCTGCCGCATTTTGAACTAACTGAAGTTTCCAAACTACACACAAAGGCAGCCCCACTTAAAGCCATTACAATAGTCAAGACTGGAGCTTACCAGTAGGGATGTGCACAAATTGATTTTTTTTATTTGATTTTACCCAAATTGAATCAACCCTGTGGAGGGCACCAGCATGACCGAGAATGGGCTGTGGTGTAGTTCACATGTGGTGCCAACCACCCCGCAAATCACAAGCCCATGGGGTACTGAGTTTTGTTGTTATAAAACCCACTATTTTGTTAATAGTGGATTCTCTGGTCATTCATCGTTTTGCGTCAAAGATGATGAATGAACAAAGATGAACAAAGATGTTCATCATTCATCATCTTTGGTGCAAAATGATGAATGACCAGAGAATCCACTATCATTTTGCACCAAAGAATATAATCTCAGAACACCTCAAAAACTGAAAAGAAAAACAAAGTCCATTATCCCATAGGCTTGTGGTTTAGGGGGTGGTTGGCACCCCATATGTACTATACCACAATCTGCTTTGGGTCACCCTGGTGCCCCCCACATGAAATTATGGGGCTGCTGAAATCCCCAGTACTCCCTATGGGAAAAAGCTTAAAGATGCACAAACCTCAGAAATTTGTATAAAAACACCCCTATGTCCAATTTCTTTGAAATTTGGGTGGTAGCTTCCACCCATTGAGCACTACCACCCAACTCACTGTGACCACAAAATGGAGGTCCAAATCTCTGAATTGGGGTCCAAATCTGGGTAATTGTTGCATTCAAATCTGGGCAATTGAGCACAGGGTGATTTGTTCTGTCCGCAAACCGCCTGAATGAGCTAGATTCAGGTACAAATCATTTTGTAACCAAATCAATTCACACATCCCTAGTTACCAGCTGATGCACCACTGTTTTGAGATCATTCTCTTCAAGGAATGGATGCAGCTGTTGAATTAGCCGAAGTTGAGTGCTTCTGGTCATAGCCTCCACCCGAGATACCAGGGTGAGGCCTGGATCCAAGAGCACTCCCAAGCTCTGTACCTGTCCCTTCTGGGGGAGCGTAACCCCATTCAGCACAGGAAGATCTAACTTATCCCTCAAATTGTCAAACTGTCTTGCTTGGATTCAGCTTTAACTTGTTATCCCTCATCCAGCCCATTACTGCCCTCAGGCAGGCATTTAGGGAATGAATGCCATTTCAGGAGGAGGAGGAGGAGGAGAAACAGATTTAGGTGTATGATAACTGCTGATAACTTCTTGCACCAGATCTCCTGATGACCTCACCAAAGCATTGGTGACAGCATTGGAATCCCTGAGGGACTCCATATAATAGCACCCATTTTGAAGAACAACCATCACCAAGCTCTACCATCTGGTATCTGCCTGAGAGATAGGAGCAGAGCCACTGCAAAGCAGTGCCTCCTGTCTCCAACTCCCCCAGGCGATCCAGAAGTTTACTATGTTCGACAGTATCGGACGCCACTGAGAGATACAAAATAACCAACAAGGTCACACTCCCTCTGTTGATTCCCTGGTAAATGTCATCCATCAGGTCAACCAAGGCCGACTCAATCCCATAGACTATTCAAAAGCGAGTTTGAAATGGGTCTAGATAATTGGTTTCCTCCAAAACTGCTTGGAGCTAGTTAGCCACCACTTTTTCAGCATGGGATATTGGAAACTGGCCTATAACTATCCATCACTGAGGGATCTAGGGAAGGCTTCTTAAGAAGTGGTCTAATCATTGCCTCCTTCAAACAAGGAGGCATCCTACTCTCCCTCAGCGATGAGTTAATGATATTAACTAGGCCAACAATTTCCCTGCTAGATATAAGCAGCCAATTCAGGCAAGGATCCAGAGAACAAGTGGTAGGCCACTCCACCCCAAGCAGCTTGTCTACGTCATCAGGCATCACAGATTGAAACTGATCCAATCTAATACTGCAGGAGAGATTGCTGGACACCACCTTAATAGACTCTGCAAAAACAATGGAGTCCAAGTCAGCCCAAATACAAGATACTTTGTTCACAAAGACATTTTGTCTGAAGTTCATTTTGAACCACCACCCACATTTTAAATTGTTGTACCACCACTAACATTTCATATATAATTTATGAATAAAAATGGCTGACTGATTGATGACTCTCTAATATTATTAGATTCTACACAGCCCCCCAAAAAGGTGACCAGCTTTAATCCACACAGTGATCTGGGGAGAAGGGTTACTTCTTCAATGCCAAATAAGAATTTGAGCATGAATCAACCACAGTAACCCTCTAGACTCTGCAAGGTCCCTAGCCAATGAAATTACTCCAAATGCTTCATGCTTCATTAAGAAGCTGAGCTGGGGCAAATAAGCTGCACCTAAAATGCACCTAGGTGATCAGCTGCATTTTGGGACTCACTGATATGAAAGCAAGGCTAAAGCTGATCATTTTCTTCCCTCTCCTTGATACTAAAGTCAAGAATACTGTAAAAGACAACAGGGAGACCGACACAAAGAGATGGTCCACCATACTTCCTCCTCTACTATTCAGGAGTGTAAGATGTCTCTCTGATTTGTCTAATGCACTTCCATGTACTTCCATGTAGTACAGATGGAATGTAAATATGAGCTGTAGATGTTGTTTCCATCTTTGATTATTGACAGTGATATCTTAAGAAGTGTGTCACAAGGGGAAGATATTTTCCCCGATCACATAAGTAGAACCATTACCTGCCTCTTCACCTGATCAGATATGAGCATGAAAGTCACCACAAAGGATAGCAGTGATATTAGGTTGGTGACTTTCAATAATTCTTGCTATCTGGACGAATATATGCCACAAACAAGAATTAGCAGGTGCCCATCCAATTCTGAATCCGAATAGTCTGAATATCATGACTATCCTCCAAGGCATAGGTGCTACACCTTTCCAGCGAAACACAGAGGCTGTTCTCAAGTGCAAGCAAAACTGGGCTAGGGAAGCCCAACTTGTTTTTGCCTGTGCGTGAGAACCACCAGGAGCTGTGTGGCTCCCAGTGGCAGCATGGCAGCAAACCTGCTAAGGAGCCCTGGCTGTTAGTCCGGGTCAAGGACGCAAACATGCCATTAGCTCGGCCTAACTGAATATGTGTGGGGTGCCACATGGCTCCATGCAGCACCCAAACACCAGCAGTCTTTCATCCGGCATTGAGGTACTCCCATAATGCACTGCATACTCGCATGGTGCATTATGAGAGTTCCTGGGGACTCTTGGCTCCTAAAGCTCCCTACTGCTGGCAGAAGCCAGCAATTGCATGGGCAAGTGATCTACCCAATCACCAACAAGGAGAGGCTAGTTTGTGGGGGAGGTAAGCTTTTCAAGGCTTCCTCCCCTCACTTATTATTATTATTTATTAATTATTCAATTTCTATACCACCCTTCCAAAAATGGCTCAGGGCAGTTTACACAGAGAAATAATAAATAAATAAGATGGATCCCTGTTCCCAAAGGGCTCACAATCTAAAAGAGCCATAAGAGAGACACCAGCAACAGTCACTGGAGGTACTGTGCTGGGGGTAGAGACGGCCAGTTACTCTCCCCCTGCTAAATAAAGAGAACCACCACATTAAAAGGTGCCTCTTTGCCCAGTTAGCAAGGGATCTTCAAGCCCTTTTCATGGATTGTGAGAAAGCTCACATTTTGCTATGAAAGTAAAAACAAGAGTGTGGATTCCATGGCATGAATTCATGGCCAGTCCTTACCCAGAGACATTGCCTATATCTTTAAGTGTTCCACAGCACTGAGAGAGAATGCAGTCCTAGAGAGAATGCAATCATTTCACGTCCCTCTCCATTCACCCACTGGTTCCACTGAGTACCCTCCTCTTGACTCTGCTGTACTTAGCAGGACTTTATTTTTTGCCCTAAAGCAATTGTGTGGAGGTCTTTGGGGGAGTTGACTGCTGACAAAATGGGGTAAAAGGAAAGAACTGGGCATCCTATGATGCTTTGGAACATGTAAAGCTCTAGGCACCATTTCTGAGCAAGGAAATAGCAACACTCAGCAAAGCCAGATAACTATGCCATCTCCATAGCAGGAATAAAACTGTAGCATTGCTACCTCTATGCAAATCATTGCTTACAACACTACTGTTAGTGTGATCCATCTGCCCACATTATTCATCACTAATGCTCTGTGGTGATTTACCTCCCCCCACCCCGCTTATTCTGGATTTTAGGGTTTAACAATATTAGTCTTCATTTATGTGAGATCACAGTGCAAAAATATAGTATTCGCTGGTCTCAGTTTCTCGGGGCTGTAATAAAAGCAATAAATACAACTTAAATGCTAACCTGATCAAAAGGAAATTTTAGTAGCTCATAAGGCATTTGAAGAGTGAAATGTTGCTTATGGCAAAAACTTCCATATGCCTTCCTCACTTACAATGCCTTTCTCTTACAATGAATGTCTTTGAGGATTGAAATGGTTTTATTAGAACTGAGTTTCACTGCAGATCATTTTAAATAGAACTCTATTTGACACTGTATTTATACAGGAATTTCGTTCTTTTAGTAATGTATTATATGGAATTAAATCAAATAATTTACATAGTCTTCCATGCGAATAACTGTAATATAATGGGCATGGCTATTCCTTCTCTTGCATTATGAGGTTCTAAATCTTTGGAAGAGACAGTGAACTGCTCCTAATAAAAATATGACAGTAAAGCATGTCTTTGGCCAAATATGCAGACAGGGATGTCAGAGGAAAAAAGAAAACAGGTTTCAGATTGATTTTTTAAAAACAGTTCAAAAGAAGGCTTTCATTTAGTCAGTCTGGAACATGGGGATAGTCACTTTCTGCCCAAGCTGTGTGTCTGTTTCTACCCATGATGGCATACAACACTCACAACTAGAAATCTGAAGCCCAGTTCATACAAGTGCCTCCCCGCCCCGATTTAAATCAATGTGAGTTGGTTTTGTCAGTGGTATAGAGGCAGCTTTGTAATTAAAACCACAAAAGCTTAGAATTTTTTTTACTAGCTTACTTATGGACAGAAAGTGCAAAAAGAATTACAGTTTTTCACATGCAGAAGACCAGTCCTTGTTACTAAACATCATGTCAGAGGTTTGTTTGTTTGTTTGTTTGTTTGTTTGTTTGTTTGTTTGTTTATAATTCTAAACTGCCCCATCTAACAGCTCTGGGCAGTGGATGGAACAACAACTCTGGGTGTGGGACAAAACAAAAATGAAATATAATCATTAAAAAATCAAACTTAAAACCACATCAAATTTAAACAATTCAAACAGTTTAAAACAAAACAATTTTAAAACCCTGGAAGGCCAGACCAAAAAAATAAATTTCAAGGGCTCTCCTAAAGGCCAGTAATGCTTCTAAACTACAAATTTCTGAAAGGAGTGCATTCCACAAACCAGGAGCAGCTACAGAGAAAGCCTGGTCTCGAGTCACCACCAGACACATGGGTGGCATCTGGAGATGGACCTCTCCAGATTACCTCAACATGCAGTGGAGATCATACAGAAGAAGAGGTTCTCTAAGGTAACCTGGACCTAAGCCATTCAAGGCTTTAAAGGTAGTAACTAACACCTTGTATTTTGTCCAGAAATGTTTTGGCAGCTAGTGCAGCTGTTTAAGTACAGGGATAATATGATCTCTCCGGGTTATCCTGGAGATCAATCTGGTGGCCACATTTTGAACTAACTGAAGTTTCCAAACTATGTCTTGGTGACAGAATGGAGCCCTTAGGGACTCAATATCATAGCTCCTGTTTGGAAGAGCAACCATATGGTGCACAGCTAGGGCCTTTATCTAGTTTTCAGCAGGTGGAGAGAATTCAATCTAAATTTCTTAGAGCTGTACTTTCAAACCCCCATTGTGTCTCTAATGCCAGATTGAGACTGGAGACGGGTCTAGTGAAGGTGGAGGCTAGATATTGGATACTTACGATTTTTTTACTGGATTAAAATCCATCACTCCCATGGTAGTTTAGTATTTCTCACATTACAAGATTCATTTCATGCCTCCTGGGAACGTAGAATACTTACTACATTGGCAACACTGGGGTTGCTTCCGCTTACCCTGCTCAAAATGGAAGTATCACAAGTCCGTGACTTGGTGAAACAGAAAATATTAGACACGGAGCAGCAGGAAGATTTATCTAAGTCTCCGGGTTTCTACTGTAACGATACCACAAGGTACCTTGTTGCTCCTTTATCTTATCTGCTACAATTAGACATCCCCAGATATAGGTTGGCTTTTACACAGGCCAGATGTAGATGCCTTCCCTCTGCTGTCCTTGAAGGTCGCTACAGTGGGACTCCTTATGCGGAGCGTCTATGCCCCTGTGGTGATGGGGAAGTTGAAACAATCGAACATGTTTTGCTTTATTGCTCCTTTTATAGGGACTTACGTTTAGAACTAATATCTCCACTGTTGGCTCGTTTCCCAGGAAATTTGCCTAGCCAACAAGTGGCTTTCCTGCTTGAGGACAGCATACCTGCCATTACTCGGAAAGTGGCGGGCCTTTGTGCAGCAGCTCGAAGAGTGCGCCAATTTTTAATTAATAGTCCTAGTGCTGCTCTATAACCTTTCAGTTATAATATTGTTGATGGGTTAGACTGTTGACTTTTTTTTTTGTTTTTTGTTTTTTAAATTATTTATATTTTAATTGTATTTTTCCCCCTTGTTGTGCTGGTCATAGACCGTAATAAACTTTGAATGGAAGAGCAACTGTCACCATGTGCCACCATCTGGAATCTACCCGAGAAATAAGAAGTGGAACCACGGCAAAGCAGTTCCTCCTATCCCCATCTTGGCTAGGCGATCCAGAAGAATACCATGGCTGATGGTATTGAAAGCCACCGAGAGATCCAAAAGAACCAGCAGGGTCACACTCTGTTGATTCCCTGGTAGAGGTCATCCATTAGGCCAACCAAGGCTGTCTCATTCCCTAGCTAGTTCTAAAGCCAGTTTGAAATGGGTTTAGATAACCCATTCCCTCCAAAACCACTTGGAACTTATTAGCCACCACACTCTCAATCATCTTGCCCAACCATGGGAGATGGGAGACTGGCCTATAACTATCCATCACTGAGAGATCCATGGTAGGTTTCTTAAGATGCAGTCCAACCATTGCCTCCTACAAACAAGTAGGCACCCTAACCTCCCTGAGCGATGCATTCATTATATTAACCAGGCCAACTCAAAGAATCTCCCTGCTAGATAGAAGCAGCCAAGTTGGGCACCACCCCAAGCAGCTTGCCCACATCCTCAGGAATAACAGATTAAAACTGATCCAATCTAATACTGCAAGAGGGATTGCTGGACATCCCCTTAATAGACTGTGCAGAAATAGATGAGTCCAAGTTGGCCAGGATAAAGAGATTTTATCTGCAAAGAGACCATTAAAAGCATTACAGCAGAATATAGTCTGTGGGGGCAGATTTAAAACAGTAGGAGAATGAATTAAACTCCTCACAACCTGGGATAACTCTACTGAATGCAAACCTGTAGATGCGATGCACACAGACCAGAATTGTTTCTTTGCTTCATGCACTACCACCGCATAGGCCTTCAAATGGGCTCCATTCTGTGTCTTGTCAAATTGGAGCTGAGTTCTCCTCCACTTGTGTTCAAGTCACCTACCTTGCTGCTTCTGTATACCATGGGGCCATCTGTGAAGCAGTTTGGAGGAGATGCTTAGGAACAATTATGTCTACAGCCCTGGTGAGCTTCCTATTCAAGGCACCCACAGGGCATCAACTGAATCTCTGACAGGACCTACACTAAAACCTTCCAAGGCTTTTTGGAATCCTACTGGATCCAGCAGCCCTCTTGAGTGGATCATCCTAATAGATCCACCACCCCTGCAGGTGTGAAACCAACTTTAACCAGCTGGTGGTCTGTCCATGACAATAGGGAAACTACAGGATCACCCACCCACGCAACACACACACACACCCCGATCTGAACAAAAGATCAAATTGAATATTTGGCTGTGTTGCCAAAACAGATCTATTTGGGGGGAGCAGGCAGCACCTCACCACATGCTTGGAACTATGGGATCACAGCTTCAATTTTTGATATGTGAACTTATGGGATCATGAGCTCTGCACATGCCCATATTTGTCAAGACCTGCAACTGGTTGCTTAGCTTTTGCGCATTTTAAGTTTACTTTTGCCCAGGCAATCAGGCTATTTTAAAGAATTTTTTTAAAAAAATATCCAGGGTCGTCAGCAGGTCAACCCTTGACCTATTGACCTGCTAGTAGGAGGCACCCTTTTGACTAGGGGTGTGCAATTCAGATTTTTGGTGATTCGGTTTGGGACCCGAACCGAATCACCCCTGTTCTGTTTTGTGCCCGAATATGGGCCACCCGAATCACCCTTGATTCGTTTCGGATTCGGATTTAATCTGAATCCGAATCTGAATTGATTTGGGGGGAAGGGCACAGGGGCAAAATTTTGGGGTGGGGTGGTATGGCCCAATGGGTGGAAGCTACCACCCCAATTTCAGGGGGATTGGGCAAAGGGTTGATTTTTTGGGAATTTTTGAAGTTTTAGTGACTTTGGGGCAGTTCGGGGGCATAGTATGGGATATGGGCAAAAAGAGTGGGGTGGCGTGGTAGTAACTAATGGGTGCAGGCTGCCACCCCAATTTCAGGGGGATTGGGCAAAGGGCTGATTTTTGGGGAATTTCTGAAGTTTTCATGTCTTTGGGGCAGATTGGGGCAGAAATTGGGGCCTGGGGCAGAATAGTGGGGTGGGTGGTAGTCCCCAGTGGGTGGAGGCTACCACCCCAATTTCAGGGGGATTGGACAAAGGGCTGATTTTTTGGGAATTTTTGAAGTTTTTGTGTCTTTGGGGCAGTTTGGGGGCATAAAGTGTATCTGCCCCAAAAGGGTGGGGTGGGGTGGTAGTGCCTAATGGGTGGAGGCTACCACCACAATTTCAGGGGGATTGGGCAGAGGGCTGATTTTTTTGGAATTTTTGAAGTTTTGGTGTCTTTGGGGCAGATTGGGGGCAGAAAGTGGATCTGCCCCAAAGGAGTGGGGTGGGCTGGTAGATAGTGTCTAATGGGTGGAGGCTACCACCCATCCCCAATTTCAGAGTGATTGGGCAGAGGGCTGGATTTTGGTGAATTTCTGAGGTTTTTCTTCATAAGGTGCAGTGTGCTAGATTGATATTCATAGTAAATGAGAGTGTGAAAAAGTGAAAGTGGGGTCATGAGAGTTCTTTAATTGAAAAAAATCTCATTTGCTATCATTGAATGAGAATTCACACCTCAGAAGTTTTTCTGAAGGGATGTTATTCCCTTATTTTCTGAGGTGTGAATTCTCATTCTATGATAGCAAATGAGATTTTTTTCAATTAAAGAACTCTCATGACCCCACTTTCACTTTTTCACACTCTCATTTACCCAAGGCCTATCTAGTCCAGCATCCTGTTTCACACAGTGGCCCACCAGATGCCCCTGACTCTGTGTGTACATGCAGAAAGGCAGACGAGTCAGGTGGCAGAAAGGTGGTGTTGTGAGCTAAGCCTGATTTGTACACTAGATATGCTCCAGAGCAAGCCTATAAAATTAGGCTTGTTTCACCAGTGTCACAAATTGACCAGTTCTTTATACAAAGTGACCATGTACAGTTTGGGCACAAAAGTAGAAAGAAGACCAAAACACTCTCAAATAATTCATTGGGCTTTATTGCGTATAAAAGAGCAACAGCATCAACCAAACTGAGCAGAAAACAGAACAATCAGAACTACTAATAATATTTCAAATATATCTAGTAATAACATTAACCCAGTGTTCCTAACTATCACATATGTGTGGATGCATGTAAGGTTAGTATTAAAACTTCCTAAAACCTAACACAATTCAGAGATAGATGGAAAGAGGGAGGGGGGAGGTAAGGAAGGCACAGGAATGGGATAGTTGGGAATCAGGAGTTAGTAGAGGGAGGAGGAAGGGGGAAAGGGAGAACGGAAGCAGTAAACAAGGCTGTAGAAACAGCATATTTACCAGGGTCAAACATGGGGCAGCAAGTGTACATCGCTTGGATATGAGGCTTGGAAACGATGAGGCTTCAGATGGAAAAAGCTGGCACTGGATTTCACAGACAGAGTGAGCCCTTGATTCTTTGCCCCATGGCCAGAATAACTGAGCAGTCTCTTGTCTACAGTTTCCAGGCCTCTGTTAGCTCCGCAGCTAGACAGCAGGCACTTGGGATGTCCACATGAACATGACTCTGCTCTTTAGGCAAAGCTTGCTGACTCTCTGTCCAGTGGGATCCCTTCTTATAGTTGTTCCATCATTTGATCTCCATAGAGTCTATTCAAAATATCATCATCCTTCCTGGATCACAAAAGGTGTCAATTGCTGTTACTCTTTAGATCCTGTCTTCTAATTATTGATATTAGTTCAGGATATTAGAATAGTCCAGGGTAAATAGGATCTGGGTTCCATCTCTTGTTAACTCTTGTTGGGAAGAATATTGTTCTATTGACATTCTCAAAGTAAATCTGCATCTCTGAGCTTGCAAATGGGCATATTCTCTTGTCCCCGGACTTTCTGGTGCCTGGTCTTCAAGAATGTTAAAAGTCAATGGTGTTAGGAAAGAAGAAGCAAGGCTATATGTGTGAAAGAGCAGTTAAATCGTTTTCTTTTGTGTACCTCTACCTAGGGTCTAATTCTAAAAGCAGCAAGAGGATATAAACAATGCTTCTAACTCTACATTGCAAATATCTCCTCAGAGAAAGACAGGATTATCCCTTCTTTTCAAGGCAATTCACTGTATAGCAAAGCAATGACCGATGACTATTGTAAACTTTCTGTAAGAGGAAATGCAAGCTCAGTTCCTAGCTTCCCCCAGAGACATTACCTGAGAGCAAGTTCCAGACAATTTTAGCAGTTTAATCCTTTCACTCCATTGAACTCCTGTTGCAAAGAGTAACTCCTGTTGCAGAGAGTTCAGTGGTGCTGACAAAGATATAGCTCTCAGCCTGGCCTGCTGGACTATGAGTACTGGTCCAACATGAATGCGCTGGACAACAACATATCCAAATTGCTAGTGTGTGTGTAAATCTTCCTAACATGCATCTGTAAAGGCATTCCCCAATGATAACATTTGGATATGTGTGAGACAGGAAAGCAATATTGGCCATTGTGTCTCTTGATTACATGTTTCACGAAAACCGAGATGCTGGATTGCCCCTACAGAGTAATTACTATCTGTCCCAAAGGCAAGTCATGAGACCTGGGTGTCATGCACTGGTCAGTTCATCTGAGTTCAGGCATTAATTGATTTCTTAATAAAGCTGAATCAGACCCAGGCCTGGATTTCACATAATTTTGGATTGGTAACTCTGGGTCTAATGTGGTAGTCAGTTTGACCACAACACTGGGCAGTTCAGATGGCGGTGGTAGCAGAAAGGTGGGTGGGTCAGGCGCTGGCAGTGCCAAGGCAGGGGGGGTCAGTTGGCGGCAAGGTGGGCAAGTCAGGTGGCACTATAAGAGGCAGATCATGTTCCATGAGGCAGCCAGGGATCAGATCTGAGAAATAGGAATTGGGGAGGGGAGGGGGTACACACAGCAAAACAATCCTCCAAACAGCAGTCCTAAGCCAAGCAATACTCCAAAGAAGCTCCTGGAGCACGGCCAAAGTTCTTCCTGAAAAGCAGAGGGGTACATGTAATTTGAAACTACCAACCTTCTGCTCCCCCTCTATTGTCTCCCCCACCCCCGACCAATGCAGGCAGAGCTGGCCTTGGCAACCCTCTGATTTGAATGACAAGCCAACCAGAGCAAAGGAGATCACTAGCCAATCAGAAAACAATGACAAACAACAACAACAAAAACCAGGAAGCCTGAAAATTTGTAAACAGACCTCTGCAAGGGGGGTTGCCACATTCAAACCATCAAACCAGTCTGAACTGGTTCAATTCGAACCAAGTTCAATCCGGTTCAATCTCAGACCAGACCACTGATTTGAGTTGAATCTGTTTCAAATTGGACTGGTTTTCATATCCCTACTCACATGTTTCAGACCTACTACTACTACTACTACTACTACTACTACTACATATATATCCAAGTTGCAGCTGGCAGGCCAAAGCTGTTCAGCCCTGCAGAGATACAATGTACTGGAGTTGGATAGGGACAGTTCTCTGTACCTGCTAAATATAAAATAATCACTACTTTTAAAAATGGTGCGTCTTTGCTCAGCAGGGGTTAGATCTGATCAATGTACATGTGCTTTGAGAGGGGAAATAAAGTTAAACCCTGGTTTTATTGTGGGTAGGGTAGGAAGAAAGAAAGACATGAGGACACTTTGTATTATTTACTTATTTATTAAAAACATTCCTATCTCACCCCTCCAGTACAATACTCTTCAGGGCAGCTCCTAACAGTAAAAGTAATATAAAGTTTAAAACAAAACAAAACAAAAACAGCATAAAATATAATCAATTCAAACAAACCCAATTCAACACACACACACACACACAAACACACACACCCATTTATCATAATATTTGTAATCATATAGATCATTTTGCCAACTGACTCGGCTTGTTGAAGCACAGTGAAGCAGAAATGAGAGCAGGTAGCTAGAAGCAAGAGTAAAAAGCTAAGCCACCCTCCCTTTACCACATCCCTGGAGCTTTTAAGAGAGAGCAATCAGATAATTCGCAGTTTGTAACAAAGAGTGGGGATTGGGGGATAAGTTAATGCTTAATTCACAGCTTGGTTTTAATTACCTAGATGTTGTGTGGTGGGGGAGAGATTCAATAGTTTTCTATTTATCTGTCACAGTTTCACTTCTGCATAATAACCATCTCTTCCTCTCTCAAGTTCAAGACAAAGGCTGCATTCCTATGCACACAACTTGGAGCAAGCCCATTTGAGCACATTGGGACTTGTTTTGCATACAATTTTACTGAAAACAAAGCAGAAGGAGGAAAGCAATGTGAAGTGGGGAAGGAAATAAGGGCATTCTCTTGTATTTTGTTGCTCAGCTCCCAGGAATTACATGTGAACACCCTTTTCTCACCCCCACCCCCAAGCAATTGGTTTTTTCTTTCATTTTACCACTTGTGAAAGGGGGGGGGCATTAAAAATGTGGGGATGTTTCCTTACTTGTGTTCTTTATGGTGCAAAACGCAGAGGCAAGCAACCCAGCTAGAATTGGGAAAGGCTGGGGGAGAGATGGAGTAGCCAGTGCAGGAAGATGGAAATCCTTAATACTGGAGGGCACCAGGAACCCAGCACTGTTAGAGGACAGAAGTAATGTCACATGTGAGCCCACTATGTGCGAATTTGTTTATATTTAAACTAAAATAATGTGAACAATAAAAACCTTTGAAAGAACACACACACACCATCCCCATTCCATAAGCCTGGCTCTGCTCAACACAAACTGGATAGGTCCTCTCACTCACATCAGTAGGAAGACATTTTACTGCTACTGCCACCTACTAACTGGTTCTAATACAGAGTGGAGCACACTGCAGCTGCCATCCACCAGCCAGCAGGGAAAGGTGAGCACACTGTGAGCAGTAAGCAGAGAGTTGTGCTGGTCCAGCTGCTGTGTTCCAAGATTGATGATTGGGCAGGCAGGTAGTCAGGATAGACATAAGTTGGCAGGAGAACTGTTGCTGCTGCTCCTGATGGCAGTGGTGCTCCCACTCACAGATAGTTGAACATGCTGCTGCCTCCATTAACACAAATGCCTAGCTACTCTTCATTTTTCTGCCAACTCTTCCTCTCTTTCCAGGCTAATTAGAATGAGGGAAGGAAAGTGGAGCAGCACAAAAGCAAAAAATAATGTACGGAATAGTGCAGCGAGAGGAGATAGCTGCACAGAACAGAGCAACACTCATGTGTTCACCCAGCACGGACCCTGTGAAGGCAGCACTCCTCCTTCGCTTTCATTAAAGATGCCTCTGCCTTTCATCCTCCACATAAGAAAGTGCAGTTTGGTTCAGTTTTATATCTGTCTCTGACAGGCAATACAATGTAGACAGATAAAAAACTTTAAACATTAATAAAAAAGCATCCTAAAGTATAACAATTGGATTAGGTATTAGTCTGTTTGATTCTATTGGTCACCAGACAAAGTTTGGCTACATTATATGTAATGTCAGAGTCATGGTCGGGAAGAATAAAGCAAAGAAAAAACTCATCTGAATGGCCTGGATAATTTCTTAGTAAAGGAGCTATACGAGAAATACGAGAAATGCGATAAAAAGTACACTATAATGAAGCATAGGCTATAGATTCCAGTGCTCCACCTCACATGGGCATACCCCTACCTCATATGGAATCCACTTAAACTTGCACTCCAGAACCACTGCCGGGAGAGAATTAAAACATTCAGAGAACATTCTTCTATACATAGCCACTGTTATCGTGGTAAGTATCTAGCTGGTTTGGAGTTATATATTTGGTTCCTAAGGTAGAACTTATTTGTAATATAACTTAGGTCATTTTGGCATGCGATAACTAGGAGCCTTTGTTTGAGGGCTAACCTGGACCCCATTATCAATAGTGAGGATAGAATCCAAATAAAAAGAATTTCTTCACTATTAGTAATTTCCATCATGATTAAAAGCCATCCTACAGTATCAAAGGTGCCAAACCCTTAGGGAGAAAAATAAGCTTTACCTATAAACTACATACTGCTAGCCAGATCCTAGTTTTCCCACTTGGTACACCTGCCTCTAAACATAAAATCACATTAGGCACAAAGCAAAGCACTTGAAATAGGCTTCTCAAAAACATGGTTTGGGTTTCTAAGGTAACAAAATTGGAATATAAGGTGATCTGGGCACCATATAGGAGATAGTCTAACACTTTAGCTTCATATAATTTGATAGCAGCTGGGATAAACTCACCACCTCTAATTTGAAGCTGGGGAGGGGAAGCCAAGATTGCTGAAATACGTCTTTGCATACTTTGCATAACAAACTCTTTATGAACATTTAAACTGCCTTTTGCTTTGAAAACTACCTAAAAAAAATTGGTCAACTTGCTCAATTTTAAATCCATCAATACTCCAATTCAACTTCTTAGGTTACTTTGCAAACATTATGATTTTAATTTTGTTTTTTGTAATTAACCTGCAAGTAATCTTCCCTACAGTAGCATGAAAGAGCCTGCAGTGCTCTTCTTAACCCAAAAGTGGACAGGGATAAAATCACATCATCATCCATGTAAAGGAGCACAGATATGTGCTTAGATGCTAATTTTGGAGTGTGCTGATCTACATTACCTAGCTACTCCACCAAGGAAATAAAAAATTGAACAAAAATGGGGCTAAAATGTAACTCTGCCTTACACATTTCTGGTTAAGAATCTCTTCTGAAAGCTATCCATGTGCATTGCATCTAACTCACAGGCGGGTGTCCTCATACAACTTGTAAATAAGAAGAAGGAATGTCTGATCAGTCAAGAAGGCTTTAAGTTTTCTTCATAGTTTCTCTCACAAAATTTAATCAAAAGCAAACTTAAAAGCCACAAAAGCAGCATATAAAGCCAAATAAGTATTTTGAGTATATTTTTCTACCAAATGATGAACGACCAAGCCCTGCTCTAAGGGAGAGCAACAGGACCTAAATCCAACTTGCTCCTCCACTATAATCTCTTCTGT
Organism: Hemicordylus capensis; assembly: GCF_027244095.1. Classification (NCBI taxonomy): domain Eukaryota; kingdom Metazoa; phylum Chordata; class Lepidosauria; order Squamata; family Cordylidae; genus Hemicordylus; species Hemicordylus capensis. The sequence goes on along the minus strand of NC_069658.1, from coordinate 92,516,377 downwards.
CTCAAACCAGTAAAGCAAATTCTTATATAAATGGCAGTCATAAATCTTACTAATGATGTTTAATAAGCTTTTAGAGTGATACTTGACTTGATCATCTCTCCTGCTCCATTAAAATGTGGGGATTATTATGGTCAATCTCCATTCTATAGAAATATAGGCCATTCGATTAATAAAAGTAAAAAAGAGAGGCTACAATAGGGCCCCACCCCTCTAAATTATTTTTAATTAACCAAATTGGAATATGATCATTCCCAGGGGCTTTACCTGATTTTAACTGTTATCACATTGGCTACCTCTGTAGCTGTAACTGGAGGCCAAAGGGAGAAAAGCAGACCCAGATTCCACCTCAAAGAATCTTTCTACTTCCTCGGTGTATAAATAAGGAAAATGGGCTTCCAGACTGCAGCTGAAATATTCCACTCCAAATAGGATGTGCCATATGCAGATTAACCATATGCAGGCCACACAAATGTAGTCATGTACTTGATTCCACTTGTTTTGTCTGTGTAGGGTAGTAGTGATTACCTACATGTTCTGCCAGGCTTTCAATAAAATCTGATTATAGACATAGGACTCTTTCTCACGATCTGGGAAATTAGAAGGAGGGCACTTGGGGAGGAAGGCTACCTCCCCCACAGATGTCCAGATCCCAGTTGCTGGGTTCACAGATTAGACACCCAAATGATCAGCTGCTGCCCCAGGCAGTGTGGAATTTTGGGGTCTGGGGCACGTCATCCTGGCTCCTGGAAACCCCACAATGAACTCTGAGAGTGAGTGGTACATTGTGGGTACCCTCTTGGTAATGTGCAGGAACTCCTCAGCGTCTCAGTGCTGGCTGAAAGTAGCCAGCACTGACACATGGAAGCGATTCACACGAGGGGAGAAAATCGGGCTAGCGGAGGCTAGCCCGATTTTCTCCAGTCGTGTTAACCACCGGGCTTGGCTGTGAGCCCCATGGTTTGCAAGCAGGTCACCCGCTTCTGTAGCCTGGTGCTTAAACCGGGTTTGTGGAGTGAGCGCTCCACAAATTTGATTTAAGCAATAATGAGTAGCCACGCTGTGGCTCCACGCCACAGCTACTCACGAGTAGACCCCAGGCAGGAAGCTGAAAAGCAGCTTGCACAGGGCATACTGGAGCTTCTGGGGCCATCCGGCCCCAATCCACCCAGCCCCTGCTGGCTCCGTCACGGAGCCGGCAGTTGTGTGGGCTGCCGATCCGGCCGTCCAGGGCTCCCGCCCTGCTCGTCTGCTCTCTCTGCTTACCTTTAAAAACCAGATCTCACTGATTGTTAGACCTGGCTCATGGTAAGTTAAACAGAATTAAAGTAGTACTCTCTACCTTAACCTTTTTTAACAGCTGTACTTCGTAGCAGGCACTGGTGTTGAGGTGCCTTTTGGATCTGCGTAGATCTGATGGATCTCATGGAGAGCCAAACCTCTTTGTATTTGCCTCAGACCTGTCTTGGCTGCTTGTGAGAACAGCTTCATAGAATCAAAGCTTTCTATGGCTGCTTTTTTCTAGTTAAGAATTATGGTGGGTTTTTCCCCAAATGCTCTTAGTTTTAATGAATATTTTATTGCATAATATTATACATGGAGAGCCAGTGTAGTGTAGTAGTTAGAGTGCTGGACTAGGACTGGGGAGATGCAAGTTCAAATCCCCTTTCAGCCATGAAACTAGCTGGGTGACACTGCGCCAGTCACTTCTCTCTCAGCCAAACCTGCTTCACAGGGTTGTTGTGAAAGAAAAACTCACCGCTTTGGGCTCCTTGGAGGAAGAGCGGGATATAAGTGTAAAAATAACAACAACAACAATAATAATAATTAATGTAATAATATAAATTAGGGATGTGCCCGAATGGTCTTTGGCACCGACAGGGGTAGTACTTTAAGGGTGGGGGAGGGTGTACTCATCCCCCCGCAGCGTTTCCCCTGCCGGCGCTATGCAAATTTCAAGCCCTTCAGGGCGGCAGCGTTCCTCCCTGGTGCCCCGTTCCCCCGTCGGCCGTAAGTGGCCGGAAGTTGCGAGCGCCCGCGCGCCCGCTCGTCTGCCGTGCGCGTGTGCACGACGGGCGCACATGCGCTCACAACTTGCGGCCAACAGGGGGAACGGGGCAGCAGGGAGGAATGGTGCCGCCCCGAGGGGCTTGAAATTTGCAGAGCGCCGGCAGGGGAATCGCAGCGGGGGGTGAGTACACCCTCCCCCACCCTTAAAGTACTACCCCCGCTAGTGATGAAGCACCGAATCCTGCCCCAGTGCCGAAACGTTTTGGAGGCCTTTACAATGGTCTCCGAAAGGTTTTGGGCACAAGCATAATATAAATGTCATCATCAACATCATCATCATCATCATCATCATCATCATCATCATCCCACAGTGAGGCACTACCTTGGCATGGTTGTGGGGCTTGCATGCTCTGAGGAAGGTGAGAGCTTGCCAGAGGTCCAACCATACTGGACAGGTCTCACCAGAGGAGCCAGATGGAAAGTCCCAGTCAGAAATTGAATCACTGCTAAACACTGTCCATATATTCAGTAGTGATATAGCAATGGAGTTTGGACTAGACAGGTGTGCTGCATTAATAATGAACAGAGGAAAAATAAGAAAAACAGAAGGAATAGAACTGCCCAATGGAAGCAAGATCAAGAACCTGGAAGAGAAAGAACATTATAAATACTTGGGCATTCTCCAGGCTGATAAGATTGCACACGCTGAAGTTAAAAAAAAAAAAAGGAAGTGAATACATCAGAAGAGTTAGAAAAATCCTCAAGTCCAAACTCAATGGCGGGAACACCATACAAGCCATAAACAACTGGGCTATACCTGTTGTCAGATACACTACAGGAATAACAGACTGGACCCAGGCAGAGCTAGAGACACTAGATCGTAAGACCACGAAAACAATGACCATCAATCACACCCGCAGTGATGTCGATAGGCTCTACCTCCCTCGCAGCTCAGGTGGAAGAGGAATGCTGCAAGTCCATCAAACAGTAGAGGAGGAGAAAAGAGGCCTTGAAGAATATATCAAGGACAGTGAAGAAGATGCACTTTAAATGGTCAATAAGGAGAAACTATTAAAAACCAATGAAACAAAGCAGGACTACAAGAAAGAACAAGCCAAGAACTGAGCAGAAAATGGAAAAAGAAGCCACTGCATGGTCAATATTTGCACAATATAAGTGGAAAATCAGACATCACCAAGACCTGGCAATGGCTTAAGAATGCCAACTTGAAGAAAGAAACAGAGGGTTTAACACTGGCTGCACAGGCACTAAGAACAAATGCAATAAGAGCAAAAGTAGAAAAGTCAACAACAAACAGCAAGTGCCACCTTTGTAAAGAAGCAGATGAAACCGTGGACCACCTAATCAGCTGTTGTAAAAAGATCGCACAGACTGACTACAAACAAAGGCATGACAAGGTAGCAGGGATGATACACTGGAACATCTGCAAAAAATACAAGCTACCTGTAGCCAAAGATTGTTGGGACCATAAAATTGAAAAAGTGATAGAAAATGAAAATGCAAAAATATTATGGGACTTCCGACTACAAACAGACAAACATCTGCCACACAATACACCAGATATCACTGTAGTTGAGAAGAAAGAAAAACAAGTTAAAATAATCGACATAGCAATATCAGGGGATAGCAGAATAGAAGAAAAAGAAATAAAAAATAACAAAATAGAAAGATCTACAAATTGAAATTGAAAGGCTGTGGGAGAAAAAGACCCAAATAATCCCAGTGGTAATTGGCACCCTGGGTGCAGTTCCAAAAGACCTTGAAGAGCACCTCAACACCATAGGGGCCACAGAAATCACCATCAGCCAATTACAAAAAGCAACTTTACTGGGAACAGCCTATATTCTGCGACGATATCTATAACAGCAGCAGCAACACTGACTATAAAATTCAGCCATCCCCGGTCCTTGGGAAGGACTCGATGTCTGGATAAAACAAACCAGTCAATAACACCTGTCTGACTGTGTAAACAATTAATAATAATAATAATACATGTATGCCACCTTGAGTATTTGCCAGAACAGTGGGACATTATAAGTTTGCATGTGTCTTCTTATTTTTTAAAAAAATCTGTTAAATTTTGGACACAATATAATTATGTCACAGTCTGGGCAGAGGATAAACTATTCACAAAACCTCAAGTCTCAGTATAAAAACTGTCAGTTTAACAGAATAATTCTGATTGACATTATCAGGATCAGTGCAGAAATCAGGCTTAGAACTATGATTTATTTTTTTCAAATGCACCTTCAGTGAGCCTAATCTTGTACAAACAGAAGTTAAAATTCTGAAAATATTTTCTGTTCAAGGAGGTGATTCACACAAGCAAATACTGAGGCAATTCATACAATGGGGCGAAATCGGGCTAGCAGAGGCTAGCCCCATTTCACTCCATCGTGTGAACCACCGGGCTCGGCTGCGAGGCCGGTGGTTCCTAGGCGGGTAACCCGCCTACGTACCCCTCCCCTAAAACCAGGTTTGCGGAGTAAGCGCTCTGAAAACCTGGTTTTAAAGATCGTGAGTAGCTGTGGCATGGCTCCGCACTGCAGTTACTCACCAGTAGACCCCTGGCAAAAAGCCGCCTCCCGGCTCTGGGGGTCTCCCCAGTATGCCCTGCGTGCTCGTGCAGGGCATACTGGAGCTTCCGGGGACTGCACAGCCGCCGAGCTCCCCATCCCCCACTGGCTCCGTCACGGAGCCGGAAATCGTGTGGGTGGCCGATCCGGCCACCCAGGGCTCCCTCCCTGCTCGTGTGGGGGGAGAGCGGGCTTAGCTCACTATCCCCGTTCACCCTTCTAAACCGGGTCTCACTGATTGTGAGACTGAGCTCACTGTGTTCTTCCAGGTTTCGGAGCTTTGTGAGCTCCCAATTTTGGATTGTGTGGGTCCAAACAGCTAGGTAGGAGGAAGGAGATGTGATTGTGTGGAAGAAAGGTAGGAGGAAAACCTGGGTAACTTTTCCTCCAACCCTGCTTCCACACAATCACTTTTTCCTCCTCTAGTAGTTTGCACCCATGAAAATTGGGAGTACACACAACAACCAAACCTGGGTAGAACATAATTTTTGCTTGTGTGAATGACTTCAAGGTATTGAAAGACAAGGCAGAAGGTATATAAAGGAAAGAGACTTTAGGCAGAAGAGGGTAAAACTGGATTTATACTTTCAACCAAAGTTATTTTTTAAAGACTTATTAAACCTTGTTAAAAGTACAACCCTTAACTCCCTAATCTTGGGAGACAAGCAAATATATAATACAAATATGTGAGAAACATCCTCCCAAACCTTATATGGTGAGAAAACAGATTCAGTCAAAGAAAATGAAACATGCTACTGCCCACATGAGCTTGAGCTATCTATCACCCACAAGCCAAAACACAGAAGAGTCACAGACTGCCAGCTACAGCAGTAGTAGAAGTTTAAGGATCAATGTAAGCATTATCAAAGATCAGGGCAAGCATCTGCACAAGTCCACACTAGGGGAGAAAGGGGGGTGAGATCACACGCTCTAAAATGGAGGGCAGCTGCTATTAAACCTAGAGGCTATTCTCATGCACAGTGGAAACTGGGCTAAGGAAGCCCAGCCTGGTTTCCACCACGCATGTGAACCAGTGGGAGCTGTGCAGCTCCTGGCGGCAAACCCACTTACTCCCCCCCTAAACGAGGTTAGCGGAGCGAGCGCTCTGCTAACCCAGTTTCTCCAATCATGTGTCACTGTGCTGCAGTTCTGCACTGCGGAAACTCCCGCAGTGAGAGACCCCCGGCTGGGAGGCTATAACAAGCCTCCCAGCATTGGTGGGCAGGGGGCTCCCCAGAATGCCCCCCCACTAATGTGGGACATCCTCAGACATCTGGGAGGTGGGAGGCCCCGATCTCCATTGTCCCCATGACAGAGCCAGTAATTGTGTGGACGGCTGATCCGGCTGCTCAGGGCGAGCTCCCTGCTTGTCTGCGGGGAGAGTGGATCACAAGCCCGCTCTCCCCACAGAACCCTCTTAGGCTCTCCACACTGCTTGTGTGGAGAGCTTTAGTGGCTATGTTTCCACAATCATGGCAATCCTGGTGAAAAAATTCACTAGCTGAGCCCTGTATAGCTTGTTGTGAAAACCCAGAATTTCCAAGCAATCCTGGTCAAACCACTCTAGTTAAACTGCATTTAGTCTGGCTATTTGTCCTGGATAAATGCTGTTTACCAACAAATGTTTGACTAGGATTTCCCAGAAAATCTGGGTTCTCACACACAGCTCCTTCAGGGTTAATCAGCTCAGCAATCCTGATTAACTTGTTAACCAGGATCACCAGGATTGTGTGAATGCAGACCTAGAAAATGACAGCCACACAAATAGACACAAGAGCAATGCATGACACACAAACCATGTGGAGAAAGACAGCTTGAGAAAGTTTCTCTCCATCAGCACTTGGGGGGAAACCCTGCAAGAACTTCCTGGTTTCTACTTTGTTCCACTTCCAACAAGTGACGTGTTGCAAGATCACATAATAGATGTCTCCATCCACATCTAGGAAAGACTGCAAGTTGTTAGTGCCCTTCCCAATAATCTTTGAGCAACATTGTCAGGACCATGCAGTCCCCGTCCCCCACAATCTTCCTTTCCCATGCACCCATGTCACAAGGGGCTATTAGGCTCATACAATATGGATGTCTCTGGCCAGGCTCAGTAAAACCCTTCCAACAAGCCAGGAAGAGAAATTGTCCACACTCAAGTACAGAGTTAGGTACAGTCATCCCACAGTTTTACCAACTGAGGTTTTGAGTAAATGTGAATAGGAGATTGTGACAGGTCTTGCCAACTGCGACCTGGGTATCCATGGTAGGCGAGGTTTTGTAGTGATTTGGTGTGGGGGGTTCAGTGGTGGGGTGATTCAGTGGGGTGGGGGGTTCAGTGGGTGGGGGGTTTCAGTGGTTCAGTGGTCAATTTGGGGTGGGGGGTTCAGTGGTTCGCTCTGCTCATTCCTCTTGGTGACCCTTGCTGACCTTACTGTCCCTTGACAATTTAAATGCCTTTGAGTGATTTGGGGGGTGGGGTGATTTGGGGAGTGAAATGCACTGAAGGAGTTTCCTTACTGAAGGATTCACTGATTTACTAAACATTTTAAACATGTAATTCAGAATGCATGGACTTCACACAAATAAGCCACGGGGATATTCTGAGTTAATATGCAATGCCCATTTTTAGTTGCAGTATTCTCCTTGTTTTATTGGTACACATTTTCTACGCCATATATTTTAATATTTTTATAATATGAGTAGATGGCTTATGGGTTTTAGAAAGAGACATCTATGTCTCCAGAAGGCAATAGACTGGCAAGGAGCATTACTCTTAATTAGCTCCATCTTTAAGTTATATTAGAATGTCTTCAACATTACAACTTTTGGAAGCAATCCTAAAAGCACTTGAGCAACCAAATAAAGAATGCAGTCTTCTAACCCAAGTCAGTAATTGTCTAATGAGCCAGTCTGTTGTGTCATTACCCCTCCATAAGGCAGGACAAAGGGAGAAGAGTTGTGCTGGGACTATGCTAGTCAGTTGGTTGGTCCATGACCAGATGTGGCCTGTTAAATATTTTTTTCTGGGCCACTGTTGGAGAATAGATTGCCCCTTGAGGATACAGAAGTTGGCCAGCCTTAAACTAGAGTAGTTAAATCTTGTAGACAGGCTGTAATCCAGCACACAATTAACTATTCTTAAGAGCCAGCCAAATTACACAGCTATCTGGGGCATATGTTCACTGACTACATGGGCTTCCTGTCCATGGAGAACTTGCTGGACACAGGCACAAGAACACACTTAAGGCTATGTTATCAGTATGCCACAAGTAAACTATTTTTAGGGAAGTTTAAGATGTCATACAAAAATCCAATCTTGCTCATGTTGGATCCTCCACCTCCTTACACCAAACAATCAAATATGCACAGCAGTTTCCATTAGATTTCCAGGGGATGACACATACTGGATATTTAGAGAGGCCATCCTCCAAGTGCCCCTGCCAAACAAGGGGAGGCAGGTTGCTACTAGAGAGGGCCTTCTCTGTGGTTGCACCCAGTTTATGGAACAACCTCCCCAGTGAGATTCACCTGGCCTCATCACTTTTTTCTTTTAGATGCTAGATAAAGGCCTTTTAAATTTTGATTTTTAGATTTGATTTTTAACTTATTTTAACAGTTTTTAAATTGTTTTGAATTGTATTTTTATTGTATTTCCCCCGTTTTGGTCTGTTATGATTTAATGTGTTACGTGTTTTAAATTTATGATGCAGTGTTGTGGGCTCCACAGAGAACAATTTATTATGGGGCAGCTAACAAAAAGGTTTATTTATTAATATAGAGTTTGCGAGCAGAAGCACCTGATTAGGTAGTGGGGATTCCATATGCCGATAGGGAGGAGGATCCTGTAAGAGTAGAAGCACCATGGTGATTGGACAGTGGGGATTCCATATGCAGATAGGGAGGAGGAGCCTGTGATGGTAAAGGGCAGTTGGAATGCAACTGTTACTGGTCGAAAGATGTTCTTGATTGTAGAGGAGAGGAATCTATATATATAAAAGGATAGTGGGGTGGGGTTTGCGAAGAGAGCAGTCGTGAGGGAGGAAAGAGCCCCTTCAGGAGAAGGAGGCTGCCATTGTGTGAATTAGATGAGGAAAAAATATGAACAAGATCTGTTAACTCAGGAAGGGAGAGAGAGTTGGGGGAGAGGAAGAGAAGAAGGTGGCAAGGGAAGAAAGACTGAGGGGAAGAGCGAGCGGAGGAGAGAGAAAGAGAGAAAAAGGAAGGAGGGGGAGAGAAAAAGAAGGAAGGGAGAGCGATGGGCCTGTCAGCAGCTTGAGGGGAATAAGCAGCCATGGCAGCAGCCATAACAGCAGCAAGGAAGGGCCCAGTCAACCACTGCTACTGTTTGGGGCTATCGAGGCCATTAGCAGATGGAGGCAGGCAGGCAAGGGGCAGGCCCAGGCCTGTCAGCAGCCATAGCAGTGGCGGCAGCTGTCACACTCTCGATCTCAGATAGCGAGGAGGAAGGGGAGGAAGGGGAGGCTGACAGCCTTTCAGCCGATGCGGGGTTGCCTGAGGGGCAGAGCCCAGCTGTCAGTTCCCAAGAGACGGCTAAGGAAGGTCCGGCGGATGTTTCAGAACAAGCACAGCAGTCTGGGGCAGTGGAGACAGCAACGGACAGACTAGAAGATGAGCTCTGCAGGCAACCCCCACTGACTCCACAGCAACGGCGTGTCACAAGGTGGAGAGCACAGCTGGAAACTATCAGGAGGAGTAAACGCCTCTTGCAGAGGGCTGATAAGCCTTGAATCCCTGCCAGCTGAGAGTTATCAGCTTGGACTATAAAGCACGTCAACAGCTTTCTGTTAACTGCTGGCAGACAACATTTGTCAACCCTTGTGTCGACAGCTTTCAGCCCGAGCCTAATATAAAGAACTATTCCAAGTCGTGTTATGTTTCTGCAGCCCAGTTTGTATTGTGGACTATCTTCCTGGACTTCCCTTCTGGGTGGCCAGATTTCTGACAGCAGCAAGGAAGAGCCTGGTCAACCGCTGCTGCTGCTCCTGTGGGAAGGAGCAGGAGTGAGGTTCTGGTGAGGGTGGGAGGTCCCTGGGGACAGGAGGCTGCAGCTTGGCCAATAGGCACCAGCAATACTGCAACTGCAGCAGGTCTGAACTATTCGGTTCACTGTACTTGTTGACCCTGGGTCACTCTCCTTGGGACTTGGGCCAGGAATAAACATGCCAAAGCAATCCATGATAACCCATAGGGTACATTTCTACATTTCACCATATAAGGTTGGGAGGATGTTTCTTTTTCGACCTCTCTGCCAGGTGCCAAAGGATTGGTAAAAAAAATAATGATTTACATCACTGTGCCCTTCAAAAAGCAGAAATTGATGTCTTTGTCTCAGCTGTAGAAGTGTTGTGCATATCTTGTGGAGTTTAAATAAAACAGCAGCAAAAGTGCTAATATAACTTCAAATGCCTTTGTTGGCAAACAGACTAACAAAAATAGTCTATAACCAACATGATGACAACACACTCACCCTCATGGAATGCATCAATTAAATAATTAGCAATGAACTTTAAGGTGACTTTACATATGCTTCTCCATGCCCAACTACTTTATTTTCCTTCTGTGTAATGTTCATACTATGCATTCAGCTGCATATCTGTATTCAGCATCATGCTGCACTGTATTATATATCAAAGGAAGCTTTTCTTTGATATATGATGTGTACCACTCCTAATCCAGTGATATACGCATCAGCAGTGGGCTGAACATACATATATTTTTGCACCTTAATCAGATGGCTGGTGCTGTCAGCTCTGACAATGCTAAACACCTGTTTGGCAGAGAGAAGGCTTTCTTCAATCTTCCATCTTCTGAACATGTGAGCAGGGCTGCCACAGCTGACTGTGCTAAACTTCTAGTTGAGGCTGCACAAATAATTCCCAATCCAGCAATGTGGATCATGCAACCTTGCCCCCACACCAGGTGCTACAGTAGATAGGGCAATCGATTAATCGCGTGCATAGCATACCTTTTTGCCTGCCTAGCTCTTGAGCCAGCTGGTTTGGAGCAAACCAATAGGTCGGTTCAGGTGCTACAGTAGCAAATAAGATTCTGCCAACTATCAGTTCCCAGTGAGTGTACACGAACAGTGCGAGCCACAAGTTCTCCACCATCCATGTCATCTGAACCCACCAATGTTGGGTTGCAAAGAAGTAATTCCCTTGACATCCACCACCCAACTTCTGGTCTTGGTTAGGGATGTGCATGAACTGGTTTGGCAGTCTATTCACAGACCACCAAACTGGTTTGAAAACTGGCATTCAAGCAGGTTTGTGTTGGAAGTGAAGGACTTTGTGCTGTCTCTTGCCTCAATGACATAGGAGGACAGGCTAGTGAGTCAGAGGGCTACAGAGTCAAGACACTGGTCATCTCTTCTCTACTGCTCTGACACTATCCATTTGGAATGTAGATTGCTACTCTCAGGGACACTTCCTTCCTGCCTGCCTTGTCACTTCCTCTCTCCCTTCTCTTCCCTTCCTTCTACCTTGCAACATGCAAGCTCCTCTCCCCTGCACCATGTCTGCAGAGATGCAGAATCCATCTGCATCCAGCTAGATAGATAGATTAGAGATCCTAACTCCTCACTTTCCTATCTAGAATGGAGTTCTCTAATAAATACCACTTATAATGATTTGAAACGATGAACTGGCTCCAAGTTACTTTACTCTCAGCATACATGCATGCCTAACTAAATTCCGCTGTGTTGTGCCTCTGTTATAATGAAAAAGGGTTTCTCTTCCCAGAGAGAATTCCCAACAGTTTGGAGGTGGGTTACTTTAAGGCTCAGGGAGGGTGTTTGTACCTCCCCTGTTGTGTTTCCCCCACTTGCACTGCTATCAGAATCACTGGCGCAGTGCAGCTGCATACCCCCTTGCTGCCCCAGTCAGCATAATACCGGAAGTGGCCGATGCACGTGCATGATGTGCCATGCATGCCGGCCACTTCTGATATTATGCCGGCCACTTCTGATATTATGTACATAAACAATGCAGAGAAAAAATAAGAACATATATGCATGTTGAAATTAGGGGTGTGCACGGAACCGCAGAGCTGCGGTCCGGCACTGGGGTGGGGGGTTCCATCAAGGGCGGGGGGGGCTTTACTTACCCCTCCTGCGCTTTCCACACACTGCAGCTGTAATTATTCTAATAATCGCTCCTCCGTTGGTGGCTCCTCCGATGGCTCCTCCAGTTAAAAAAATGGCCGCCCCCTTGTAGTCCCGGCCCCCTGCTGCTGCCGCCCCCTTGAAACCCCCTCCCGCCCCCTTGAAGCCCCCTCCCTCCCCCTTAAATCTCGCCCCGGGCCCCGATCGATAACTTCAGAGGCGAGCGGCGGGGAGATATCCTCCCGCCCCCTTCCCTGCCGGGCTCAGGCTGCAAATGACTTTAGGAAGGCTTCTGCGCACGCAGAAGCCTTCCTAAAGTCATTTGCAGCCTGAGCCCGGCAGGGAAGGGAGCGGGAGGACATCCCCCCGCCGCCCGTTTCCCTGCCGGTCTGCAAAGGTAAAAGTACTTTTGCAAAAGTAAAAGTACTTTTGCAAAAGTACTTTTACCTTTGCAGACCGGCAGGGAAACGGGCGGCGGGGAGATATCCTCCCGCCCCCTTCCCTGCCGGGCTCAGGCTGCAAATGACTTTAGGAAGGCTTCTGCGTGCGCAGAAGCCTTCCTAAAGTCATTTGCAGCCTGAGCCCGGCAGGGAAGGGGGCGGGAGGATATCTCCCCGCCGCTCGCCTCTGAAGTTATCGATCGGGGCCCGGGGCGAGATTTAAGGGGGCGGGAGGGGGCTTCAAGGGGGCGGGAGGGGGTTTCAAGGGGGCGGCAGCAGCAGGGGGCCGGGACTACAAGGGGGCGGCCATTTTTTTAACTGGAGGAGCCATCGGAGGAGCCGCCAACGGACGAGCGATTATTAGAATAATTACAGCTGCAGTGTGTGGAAAGCGCGGGAGGGGTAAGTAAAGCCCCCCCCGCCCTTGATGGAACCCCCCAAACTCCCCACCCGAACCAAAACCACCCCGTGACCGGACCGGTCTGGAGGCCTTTAGAATGGCCTCCGAACCGATCCATGCACATTCCTAGTTGAAATGCAGGCACAACACCATGCCCACTTTACAGTTTGTATATGCTTATTCTTCCCTTGTTTTTCCTGCCTTTGCTATCCTGCCCCATTCTTCTGTTGCCTCCCTCACTTTTTCTAGATTGTGAGCCCCTCAGGGTAGGGACCTGTTTTCTTACCATTTTGTAAGGTGCCATGTACATAGATCAGTGGTGGGCAAACTTTGCCCTCAAGCTGCCCTCAAGCTCCCAAGATTCCTAGATACAATTTATTGCAACATTTGACACAATTTATTCCCAGCCAAGTTTGCCCACCCCGACATAGATGGTGACATATTGTTAAATACATGTATTATTATAAAACATCTATTGATCAAGCATTCATTGTGATGTCTATACAAAATGAAACAATTATACATACAAGTTTCTATTTCAGTATTCTGTTCTATCTAGAAATATGCTATTATCTATTATTATGGAACTGTGTGTTGTCTATAGCACCAATAATCAATATAAAATGGGGGGGGGGAAGCATCCCAATAAATATATGTAAACTGCATTTACATATAGATTTAAAGCAATTTGACCTTTTCAAAATATCCAAAATATGTTTTTATTCATATATACATGCATTCTTCTGGAATAAAATCAAGGAAAATATAAAGTTAAACTGCACATGCGGACAATGAGATATTCCCAGAATTTCCTTGTTCATTATGAACTATTTTCTAAACTTCAGAAGCAAAGTGATACATTTTACCACCTTTGCTAACAGAAAAAAATTAACAGCTTGTGTTGACATACTATAAGCTTAGAATGATTATTTTTTCTTAGTTGCATGTAGGTTTATCTTTTTAAAAATTCATCGGAGAGAAATTTGTAGAATATATGTCACAGGCATATTCTGTTGCATTGCCCTGGGTAAAAGACATTTCCTGCAAAAATGGGACCAGTTAACACAACTCATTCCATTAACTGGGAGATATTTTAGTATAAACCTGCTTTTAAAGGCCATTTTGGATCAAGTATGGCACAGCGGGGCAATGTTGACTAACAAGCAGAAGGTTGCTGGTTGGAATTCCTGCTGGTACTAAATTGAGCAGCAGCGATATAGGAAGGTGCTGAAAGGCATCATCTCATACTGAGTGGGAGGAGGCAATGGTAAACCCCTCCTGTATTCTAACAAAAGTAAACCACAGGGCTCTGTGGGTGCCAGGAGTTGAAATCAACTTGACGGCACACTTTACCTTTATACTTGCTGAAGTCAAAGGTACTAACAAGTCAAATCTCTAGCTGCTCTAGTTTCAGTGATGCAATCTTGCACTTAAACTGGAATTCTTTGCCTGGAAGAAAATATGGAGGAGCCAGAAATCTCATTGCCAGCATAAGTCCCATCCTCCAACACCAAGAACAACTCCAACAGTCATACTGTTGTACACATACGTGGCAACATGCACAACTCTGGTTGGTGTCCAAAGGCCCTTGATATCATGACTAAGGTTGCTACCTCACAAACAGATACCAGACGTGATTCTTCCAATTAAAGCAGGAGAAAGGCAACTGTCGTTCCTCCCACCCATTCCCCTGTCCCTAAAGGTCCTGTTTAGATCCAACCCTTGATTCCTAGAAGCTGTATTTTGCTATTCCCATTTTGTGCTTCTCAACTTATGCATCAAGATGAAAAGGAAAAAGAAAATCTCTTTGTTTTATAAGACAGAACTATTTAATTTTTTAAAATTAAAATCTTTAGAATGCACTCCCTGTTGAAATAACAGCTTCCCCATCTCTGGCAACATTTAAAAAGGCACTGAATAAACATTTATTCACCCAGGCTTTTAATTATTTATATTTATATTTATTTTATTTATCTTATTTTTATACTGCCTGATATGTAAATCTCTAGGTGTTGTACAAATCCCAACATTAAAATCACAGGTTAAAATACATAAAACACGATAAAAACAATATAACACAAATTATTAAAATTATTGAAAATAAATTTGATTAATGGTTTTAAATTTTTAATGTTGAATTTAAATGATTTTAATGTTAATGAGTTTAATGTTTAAACAATTTTAATTGTTTAATTTAGTTAGCTTTGATTTTAATTGTTAATTGATTTTAATTGTTGATGTGTATGAATCATTTTTTCATTTCAATTTGTACCTGAATCAAATTACCTGCAATTTGTTTTGGGTCCACATCTGACTCCCCCCCCACGCCGCCAAATCACCCCAGTTCCTATTTGTACCCAAATTTTCTGAATCTGAATTAATTTGGGGCAAAAAAATTGGGTCCTGGGGCAAAAGAGTGGGGTCAGTAGTAGTGCCCAATGGGTGGAAGCTACCAACCAAATTTCAAAGAAATTGGGCAAAGGGGTGATTTTTTAAAAAGATTTTTGAATTTGGCATGTCTTTGGGGCAGATTTGGAGAAGAAAGGGGGTTTGGGGGGCAGAAGAGTGGGTCAGGTCGTAGTGCCTCAATGGATGCCTACTACTACCCAGATTTCAAATAAATTGGTGAAAGGGGTGATTTTTAAATAATTTCTGAAGTTTGTGCGTCTTTATGCTTTCCCCCATAGGGAATAATGGGGAATTTCAGCAGCCCCATAACTGCACTTGGGGGGCACCAGAGTGGCCCAGAGAGAGGTGTGGTGTAGTGCACATAGGGTGCCAACCACCCCCAAAACGACAAGCCCATGGGGCACAGGGTTTTGTTGTATCTGATGTGTTCTTCTGACAGTAGATTCTCTGATAGGAAATGAGAGTGGATTCAATGACAAATACATGACGTACAAAGCTGGTCAATACAACTTATTTACTTATTCTTGATTGTTGTAACATTCATCCTTTTGAAGAGAACACTTCAATAATATGGGCAAACACATAAGACAGACCTTGACACATTTTCTTTGGATTTAGGAGCCAGCCCAAAAAATTTAGAATCATACAATGGACAACTGACAAAATTGCTGAACTTAGACACTGGAGAGGAAAGGCAGATGTGCTTCTCTTTATCCCCTTTAAAATAACAGAGCTGAAATAGGTCTGCCAAGGATAAATAAAGATTTTATTAAATAACTTTACCTCTGAACACCCTAGTCCAAGCAGAAGCACGTTGATTATATTTCTAGGTGCCATGGCTCCCAGGTGCCTGGGATTTGTCAAGCCCTCACATAAGACAAAGTTGAACATGGAAATAATGGATACAGCAAACTGAGAAAAATATGACCTTGATAAATATGATCGGTAATGTGCCCAGAGAAACGATGCTGTATAGTGCAATTTAGGAACAGTAGTTGGATTGCCCATGTGTCAAGCACCTATTTACATATGTAAATACAGAACAAGAAAAATAATTATACATAGGTATTTGAAACAGCCACACTGAAGTCATAACTTCTTAACTGACATTCAGTTCAATCTTCCAATCATTTTTGCTTTGACAGTGGTCTGAATCTTGCAAACTTTCAGCCTGCTCTGTGTTTGTAGCCAACCAGTCCTTCCATCTTTTCCTCAGCATACACCTGCTTACTGAACAAAGTAGGCACCTTTTTAACGTGAGGATTCTCTTTATTTAGCAGGGGGAGAGCAACTGGCCCTATCCATTCTCAGCACAGCATCCCTCCACAGTGGCTGTTGCTGGCATCTATCTTATATTTCTTTTTTAGACAGTGAGCCCTTTGGGGACAAGGAGCTGTTTTATTTATTTATATTTATATAAACCACTTTGGGAACTTTTATTAAAAAGCGGTATATAAATATTTGTTGTCTTTGTTGAATTCAGCAGTGTTTCTCAAGAGCTGTAAACTAGACATGGAGGAGAATGTTCACCAGCCACAGGCCCCCCACCCCAATATTTGCCTGGATGCGGGGTGGGGAGTGTATGCTTAAGAGAATTTATCTTGCATTCAGCATTTCTACCTCTCGGATTTTCACACACAGGACTAATTTGCATATTCGTAGATGGCTTCTTGGGGGGTAATAGACAAAGCAGACCTCCTGAATACTCCAGACAAAAAGTGGATTAAGACTTCTGGGTTGTTGTTTTTAAGGCTACATTTGGCTGATAGATTCTATTTTATTATAGCTCCAAGTTCAATAAGTATGTGAAACCTGTTAAGAAAATAATGTATCACTCAAATGGAGTGTGAGGAAAAGGAGAAAATATAGATACACAGTTTTCTGGGGGTGGGCGGGATCAATTTGTTTTTATGGCTCATAAAAGCAACCTGCCACACTCTGCATTTAAGCTGTTAAGAGTTATACCTAATGCCAGAATACTGTCCCTTTTAATCAATGTTCTGATTACACAAAGTCTCTTTCGAAACATCTTGAAGAAGACTTTGAATGGAGCAACAGTAACTTACTGCTGCAGTGATTTATGACCTCAAAATCACTAACTCAGTGTTACAAGTGAATTCAATGTGCCTGCTATTTGAAGTTTAAATTATAATTATAAGGCATTGCTATACAAGTAATTATTATTGTATGAGAGTCAGGACGAAGGGTTATTTCCCTCTGATATCTACAAGAGGTTTTCAGACATAATTAACCAAGACTGAATTGCTCCTCATTCTTAATTATTGCTTTAAGGCTTAATCCTGATCTTTTTATTACCCAACATAAAAGCTATCACCATGAGCAGCCCTATGACTCTGGATAGTACATAATACTGTCAACAACTTCAGTGGAATTAATCAAGGTAACAGTTATAACATATTAGATGTAAGATGCAAAACTGTTACCTTAGTTATAAAAAGCAAGATGGATATGTGTTGCCAAATGACATACACTTACAAGATTATATCCCTGCATTTGAACTAATTATCTGCCATTAGTACAAGTGCCTTGGTTTTATTTTCAGTCTCTAACATGGATTAGAAAGTCATAGGGCGGGCAAGTGGGGAGGAAAGCGGGGATGGACCTACCTTCCCTCCAGATGATGGTTGATTCTCCTTTGGGCATGTCGCTGCATACCCACATGGTCCATGCTGCTCCTGGCTGTGCAGATCGCTGGAGACTGGGAAAATGAGTCCCTCCCCCAGGAATCCCAAAATGCACTGCATGATAAGTATGGTTCATTGGGGGATTCCCCCAAGAATTGGGCACTCTGGCCAACTGACTCTGTGTATGCTCGAGATTTGTGCGGTCCGAGTATACACATTCATTCATTCATTCATCCGATAAAAATGGCTCAGGGTGGTTTACACAGAGAATAAACAAACAAACAAACAAACAAACAAAGGTGGATCCTTGTCCCCAAAGGGCTCACAATCTAAAAGAAACATAAGATAGACACCAGCAACAGTCACTGGAGGTACTGTGCTGGGGGTGAATAGAGCCAGTTACTCTCCCCCTGCTAAATAAAGAGAATCACCATGTTAAAAGGTGCCTCTTTGCCAAATTAGCAGAGGTTAGCACATGGCCCCGGTGCTGGGGTTAAGGGTGTACTTTTTATTTATTTATTTTTGCATTTTTATACTGCCTTTCATTAAAAAATAGCCCCAACCCTGGCAAAATGCCAGGGTTAAGTCATCCTATCTGTGAGAGCAGCACCAGGATCAGGTTCGATCCCGACAGTGCACACAGGCAGCTAAACCCAGGCTGGGCTGCCATAGCCTGGGTTTGGCTTCTCATGTGGATAGCCTTAGGGTCAGTTCAGACCATTCTCTGAACTGGCAGTCATAATTGCATGGGTGCATGCATCTCTCCCCACCCAGTGTGCTGTTTAATTACCACTTTAAAGTGGTGTTTGAACTGTGCCCAGAGAGGTTGCTTGGACACAGGCACACTATCCCTTGTGCCTGTGTGCACTGGTGCACAAAGTGGTGCTGGGGGGAATACTGACAATCTGCCTGCACAAGTTGAATTTGGCCAGGCTGAGTATCATCCATGGATTTGGCCAGTTTGAGTATCAAGTAGGGATGTGCAAACCGGTTTGAATTTGAACTGAACTGGGGTGTGTGTGTTTCAAACAAAACCAAAACCAAAGCTCCCTCTCCTGGTTCAAACCCGGTTCAATTTCGAACCGGGAAAACCGGCTTTGTGCACTTCCCTAGTATCAAGTGCAGATTCTTGCACTTTCTTGTACATTGTATGGAAAAAATAAGGAGCCAAGTAATGAATATGGGTTGAAAGGGGCACGGGCAATGGCCCAGCCCAACTTTATTAAAGGCTCTTAAAAAGAGACTAACACCAGAGGCATCTGATGCACCACAACAAGCTAGGGAGCACAACTTAAAAGCCAACAATACTGCATAGCCATCACCCCTACCAATTCCGCTGCCTGGAGAAGTGAGCATAGTTCCTAAGTGTGAGGCCAAGAGAGGGAGCAGTTTCTTGCCCTGACACCATCTATAATCTATTATCAATCATTAAAAAAACAATTATCCCTCCACCCTTTTAACTAAAAACCAGGCCACCGTCTTTTACAAAGGGTAATTTTAAATTTGCTAACTGATATTCCTCTAAAAAACTTAAGAACCCCATCTGCTCCCTGCTTCCCTACCCAAGAAAAGCCAATTGAGACTTTGATCCAATGGGGGTGAAACACCTCCCCCCCACACACCTGATCAATACATGGGGGGGGATTTCCCATGGCCCCGTCAAAGTGTGACTTGGAGTAGGGATGTACATGGAACCAGCTGGTCTGGTTCTGTTTGAATCCAAACCTGATCTGAACCAGACCTGTACTGGACCAGGCCAGTTCGGTCCAGCACCCCCTCAGAAACCCTTGGTTCTGTCCAGTCTGGGAGCAGGGGTTCATGGACCTTTTTAAAACAAATTCTTTTTAATTTGTTTAAACTCCCCCCCTCCAGGGGGGCTTCTCTGAAGTGGCTGAGGTGGGCGGTGGTGTCCACGGAGGTTCCCCCTCTCCCAGCTGAACACTTACCAAAGAGTGACACATTTTGGAGGCTGCCATGCCTGCACAATGGGCCTCTGCATGGCTCAAGAGAATGGCCACCACACCAGGGGAAAGGCCTGAATGGGCCAAAGAATGACAAAATGGGGCCATTTTTGAAGGAAGGCCAGTGGGGGGAGGGGGAACCCCCACCACAACCTTGGAGAAACTCCCCAGAGGGCGGAAGTTTTTTAAAAATGTAAAAGGTCTGTAAACCCCGTGAACGGGCTGGGGGGGGGTGTTGGTCCAGGGTCAAGCCAAACTGGGGGCAGGGGTCAGCTAGACCCCAAGCCTTCAATCTGAACTGGTTCAACTTTGAACCGGTTGGGTTCTGAACCTCCTTGCACATCCCTAACCAGCAGTGAGACCCCAGAGCAAGGGAGGCCTGGTGAGTGAGAATGAATACTGTGCTCCAAACAGACAATCAAAACCAGCTACATACACCCTAAACTCCCACTTCTCATTCCTCCTCATTCCTCCATGCAAATCACCCCCCTACACTTCATTTGAGTTGAGAAAGTGTCATTATTTTGTTAGCTATTCTGGCTGAATCTACCTCAAATGTTTATACAAGCACTAGTATGGATAAACTGCTCTGGGGAAAAATATGTAAAAGAATCAGTCTCTACTTTACTCTCTGCCTTACAAGAAAATAGCTGGCATTCACTTATATGTGTAGGATAGTATTTCCAGGACAATCAGGCATATTATTTATCTGTGTAAATGGCCCTGAGCCATTTTTGGAAGGACGGTATAGAAATCAAAATAATAATAATAATATTGCAGAATTCCTTTCTTATCAAGGAGTGACATGGTTCTCCTCTCCAACAGCATGATTTTTTTTTTCAGATTCAGTTATTTCTATGGATTCCATGCATTTCTGCATAAATTCTCACTTTGCAAAGTATTATGTCAGCTGTTTGGATCAGAAACACAAGAATATACATGTATACAGATATAAAGTATTCTCTCCAAGGACATTGTTGGGAACAGGAGTAACATTCTTCTCACACTCTTCCAGTAGGGGGTGGATATCCAGAATCAGCTGTTTTCATTGAGGGCAAAATTAGCCTCCATCAAAATCTCAATTACAGCTCAATCCTTGGGGGTTCCATCTCCACAGTTTAGCATGGATAACAAGGTATTGGGACTCAAGGGTTAAGGTTCCTGGAGGCATGGGAAATGGGCAAAAATAGCAAAAAAGGATTGAGAAATAAGTGCCCTATCATGCTTCATGGGACTCCAGGTGTCCACCAATGCTCCCAAAATGCTCCTCAAAAGTCCCAAATGTGTGTGTGGTGTGTGTGTGTGTGTGTGTGTGACATTTGTCTGGTAGTTGTTTTTTACACAAATGAGCCACAAAATTGCTCCTCTTCCTAAAATGGTGGATGGAAATGATCTCCGAGGTATATACACATACATACACATACAGTGATCTACTTTGTTTTCCTTGCTTTAAAAAAAAAAAAAGAATAGGGACAATTAGAATTAGAAAAATGTCCATTGCATGTGTGTTGATTTGTGTTGTGAAAACATCATAGGGAAAGGGTTAAGCTCCCCACCATGGTCCTGATCCAGTTAAGCTCTCCAATAGCATTTGCTTTTTTAAAATAAAGATTTATCCGCAATGACACATTGAAATCTATAGTCTAATTTGCACCTCATGGGAAACCAGAGTTCAAGTTTCCCGTACAAAGTTTCTCATGCAAGGCTGAATTTCTTGTATGTCCAAATGTGTGCAACCACAGTTTGGACACAAATTTGAACGTTCAGTTTGTAGTGAGTTTCGCCGCTCCTACTTCAGGTTTCAGTTTGGGGTCATTACATCTGAATGCTGCAGCGAGCTCTAACTGGAGTTGAGGGAAGAAGCTCCTCCCTCACTCTAGCTGTGATTGGCTGCCAGGGCCGTCCTTCATTCCAGAAGGCTGCTGGTGCTGTCCTTTATCCCACACAGCCAGTTCCCCCTCCTCTCTGCTGTCTTCCGGACTGCAGCTTAGGTCCTGATGGTTATGAACAAATGTGGACAGGTAAACTACATGGGGGGAAGGGTGGAACCACAGGTGCAAATATGAAAATTTGTTATTTGACTGATATGAAACCTGATAGCATCACAATTCAATGTGTTTGGGCTGACAGTTGGGCTTCCAACTGTCCACAGCTTTGATGGATGAACACTACCACCTAAGGAGCAAAGGTTATTTTGAGGTGCTTCCTTCTTTAGAATACCTCTCTATTATTCAGATGCTGCTAAAATTGAGAAAGATAAACAACAGGAGTTAGAAAGGTTAGTTACTATGGGGAAATTAAATTGGCAAATTGATCTTTAAATTCATTTTGGATTATTTCTATTCTCCTCAAGGCTACTGCAAGTTAGGAGAAACATGTATGGACAAATTGAACAAATTAGTCTGTATTTCAAGCCCAGTTGCAGGGGAGTAACAGCAGGAGAGAGCAGGCGTGGAGCCAGCTGAGTGGTGGCCTGCGTCCAGCCCCGCTCGGCAGCCCCCTCCAATACGCCCGTGCGAGTGACCACGACTCACCCTCCCAGTGGCCCCAAGCAGCATGCACCCCCCCTCTTTTGCTGAGCTGCTGCCAAGCTCCCAGCTTGGTAAAAGAGGAGATAGCATACTGCTTGGAGCTGCTGGGAGGGCAAGTGATGGTGAGCGGCGGTGCCGGCAGCCATGCCAGCCAGGTAAGCAGTTTACTTACTCACTCACCACCCCCAACCAGCCACCCCTTACCCCTGAAAGGGTCCCCCACCTCCTGTACTTGTAAAGGGAAATCCTCTCCGTGGGTGGACAAGGGACTGGACTGGGCCGGGACAGTTTGGATTCAGTTTGGATTTGAACTGAACTGGCCAAACTGGTTCCAGTTTGGCCCCTCCATCCATATATATATGGATGGAGGGGGCAAACCAGTGCTATACTTACTGGCCCCACCCCGACTATACCCTTGGACAAATTCTGATTGGACAACATCAGATTGGACAAGATTAATTGCTTTTTTAAAAAATGGACAAAAACTGAAAGACATTATATATCATTTAAATGTTTTAAAAATTCACTCATACACCAAAAAGAGAGGAAGAGGCCTCCTTAATTCCCATACCATGTAAGCCACAAAGATGTGTACAGTCTTATATATTATGCTGACTCTATAGCTTAAGTTTCATGCACTCACATTTTGCCCTGGTTTTTCAGCTTGACCTTGAGTTGAGGAAGGATGTGTCCAGGCAGAAATTCAATAGCTGAAGCTTCCCAGATCATTTGCTGGAGATGCACCTGATTAATTTCTTCCTGCTGTATGTCTATAAGGCACAGTGCTTCCAGAAAATGCCATCTTTAATGTATCATTGATTCATTTCATGTACCATTGAAGCAGAACTCACCCATCTCCCCTGTGGTAAGAAGCATGAGCACCAGATGTGGAGACAACTCATGCATCTATCCACAGAGGGAAGCATAAATTCCACTTGAAACATTACAGCAGGAACATCAGGAGAGGAATGTGTGTTTACTTTATAATCCCATTCCTTTTCTGCTAAACCACATTAAACAAAACAACATTTGATTAATAACTTAGAACTTTATTTAATATGTTTGAAAACAGTAAGGAGATTCACATTTTGAGGCCTGTGCTCATGAAATGATCTAATGCTCTGGCAGAGCTTGACTGCAATATGGCAACTACTCTAGGCACCATCTGAGAAAATTCTCTCAGATGTTTATTCCATGGAGGAATTCTGACATTCTCTTCAACTTTTATTTTTTGAAAATTCAATACCTTCACTACGAGATGACCCACTTTGTCATCTTAAGGAAGGGTGATTGGACGTCTGAAATGACAACCATACCATCAGGCAGGACAATAAAGATTTATTGTTCTTTCTTGTGGCCTCAGATTCTTGTGGCCTCAGATTGTGGACTGGCTAACAGGACCCAATGCTTTTAAAAAATTATTCTGACCTCTAATAGAAATTGGCAAATGCCCCTTTTCTGGCTATATGACAGGAGGAGAGTATTCTAGGCTAAGAGAAATGGCAGCGTAATCTAATAAATCAGAATGAGCATAGCTTCAACACTAGGAAGTATCTAAGATAGCAATAGCAATAGCACTTACATTTATATACCGCTTTATAGCCGAAGCTCTCTAAGTGGTTTACAATGATTTAGCATATTGCCCCCAACATTCTGGGTACTCATTTTACCGACCTCGGAAGGATGGAAGGCTGAGTCAACCTTGAGCCCCTGGTCAGGATCGAACTTGTAACCTTCTGGTTACAGGGCGGCAGTTTTTACCACTGCGCCACCAGGGGCTCCTTGATGATTGTGTCACAGCAAGGGCTCAAGTTTGACTGGGTATTCTGTAGTTTATTTAAGTAATGACACATTGGTCTTGATGCTTCTAATACTGCCAAAATAAAATGCTAAAAGAAGATAAGTTATTATACGCATTGGAAAGACAGATGGAAATGGTGAACATAAGGAACAGGTCTTTTTTTAAAAAGTACTTCTTTTATTCCTCATTTGTAATTTGGCAGTGCCTTTATATTACTTATTTAACAAATTTATCCAACACAATTCATATTATTTATTATTATTATTATTACACCCCACATGAGTTGTTTCTGAAGGCAGGGCTCCACCGTGGATACCAAGGAGTGAGCCATCACTTGCAATGATGCTTTCAAGGAAGTCATTCCTTGGAAAGTCATCATTCTCAAGGAAGTACCATTGTTAAGTATGATGATGCATAGCATAGGAACATAGGAAGCTGTTCCATCTAGCTCAGTATTGTCTACACAGACTGGCCATGGTTTCTCCAAGATTGCAGGCAGGAGTCTCTCTCAGCTCTGCCTTGGAGATGCCAGGGAGGAAACTTGGAACCTTCTGCATGCAAGCATGCAGATGCTCTTCCCAGAGCAACCCCATCCCTTGAGGGGAAAATCTTAGTGTTCATGTGTAGTCTTCCATTCAGATGCAAGCCAAGGAGGACCCTGCTTGGCAAAGGGAACATTTCATGTTTGCACAAGACCAGCTCTTCTCCCATGCTTAATAGCCAAGGAGCAGCCCCAACTTTGAAAGCTGCATTGGCAGATAATAGAATGGCTTGGAAGCACCAAGCATGCCTCTCACATGGATTGATGGCTCTCTGCACAGTATATGGGCCACTATTATTATTATGTTGCCATTCATTCAAGAGGCTATTCTTAGATTTAGCTAATTGCACAAATAACCTAAGTGGTCATTGAAGAAATTGGACACTATGATATCTGCACCCCAGGACCTCTTTCAATGTTGCAGTGGATAGTGAAGGTACAAATTTATAATACAGAATCATGAAAAAAATAATATGATTTTGATTCAAGGATTCAGGCAGAAGTCACTAATAAGGTAGGCATTTTACTAAGCCAACATGGTAAATCACCAAGATTTGATTAGATTTGGGGGAAATTGTTTATGATTTTGAATTTGTGACTACCAATGATTTTACCAATTAATATGTTGTCTACTGCTAAAAACTGGCAAAAGTTGTGCAGTTTTTAAAATTAATATATGATGTTTTAATGCACTACACCTGTATGAACCCACAGCTTCATAGATGATTGGAAAGTTCATTTTTTAAAAATAGTATTGGGTGTCTAACTGAGTGGTGGACATATATTTCAAAGAGCGATCTGAAGCAGTTTGTAAGTCTGCCAGTAGACAGCTCTAAGGAAAAGCAAAATGGATAAATCAATAGAGTTTTCTTAAGAGGTCAGACCAAAGGTGATGCACGATTTTCAATACTTCAGGGTCTGTGTTGCTAACCTTGAGAATGGTGCATTTGTGTTATCACCACTTAATACTGCTGACTATGGGTGTCACACAACCTGTTGAATAAATAGTTCCATGGTGCCATTGCAAATGGGCAACCAAAACGAGGCCATAACACCTTCTCTGGGCTTAATAAAACCACATCCCTATTTCCAATTCCATAAAAACGTCATAGTTTTGGTAAAACCATGAGCACTGAAAGCTAACTTCTTTCTCTTTCCAAAAGGCAACTAACATTCCAAAAGAAAAAGTGAAGGTTTGATACCCATTCTGTGGTAAAAGCAGATGCAGAGGGAAGGGGCCATATCTGAGAAGTGCAGCACTAGCTTTGCATGTAGGTAAGGCTGTGAAAACCCCTCTATAAAATTCTAGGGAGCTACTGTCAGTCATCAATACTGATAAAGATGAACATAAGAACATAAGACCAGCCCTGCTGGATCAGGCACAAGGCCCATCTAGTCCAGCATCCGGTTTCACACAGTGGCCCACCAGATGCCGCTGGAAGCCTATAGGCAGGAGTTAAGGGCATGCTCTCTCTCCTGCTGTTACTCCCCTGCAACTGGAACTCAGAGGCATCCTGCCTTGGAGGCTGGAAGTGGCCTATAGCCCTCTGACTAGTAGCCATTGATAGACTTCTCTTCCATGAAGTTATCCAAATCCCTCTTAAAGCCATCAAGGTTGTTGGCTGTCACCACATCTTGTTGCAGAGAATTCCACAGGTTGATTATGCATTGTGTGGAAAAAGTACCTCCGTATGTTTGTCCTAAATTTCCTGGCAATCAGTTTCATGGGACAACTGTTGGTTCTAGTAGTATGTGAGAGGGAGAAGAATTTCTCTCTACCCATTTTCTCCACACCATGCATGATTTTATAGGCCTCTATCATGTCTCCCTGTAGCCTCATAAGAAAGGTGCTCTAGGCCTCTGATCACCTTGGTTGCCCCCTTCTGCACCTCTTCCAGTTCTACAATGTCCTTTTTTAGATGTGGTGACCAGAATTGTATGCAGTATTCCATGTTCGGCCACACCATAGTTTTGTATAAGGGCATTATAATATCAGCAATTTTATTTCCAATCCCCTTCCTAATGATCCCTAGCATGGAATTGTCCTTTTTCACAGCAGCCGCACACTGAGCTGACAATTTCAACAAGCTTTCCACCACAACCCCAAGAGCCCTCTCCTGATCAGTCATTGACAGCTCAGATCCCATCAATGTATACTTGAAATTGGGGGTTTTCATCCCAATGTGCATCACTTTACACTTGCCAGCATTGAACCGCATTTGCCATTTTATTGCCCACTCACCCCGTTTGGAGAGATAAATTTGAAGCTCCTGACAATCTGTTTTGGATTTCACTACCCGAAAGAGTTTGGTATCTTCTGCAATTTTGGCCACCTTGCTGCTTACCTCTACTTCTTGATCATTTATGAATACATTAAAAAGCACCGGTCCCAGTACAGATCCCTGGGGGACCCCACTTCTTACTTCCCTCCATTGTGAAAATTCTCCATTTATACCTACCCTCTGTTTCCTGTCTTTCAACCAGTTAGCAATCCACACATGTACCCGTATTTTACGGACTATAAGACGCTACGGACTATAAGACGCACCTTAATTTTAATCCAGTTTTTCAGAGTTTTAACATAGTAAACTGTTAAAACATATAAGACGCTTCTGAATTTTGGCGGATATTTTTCGAGGAAAAAAGTGAGTCTTATAGTCCATAAAATACGGTACTTGTCCCCTTATCCCATGACTCCTAAGTTTTCTCAGGAGTCTTTGATGAGGAACTTTGTTGAAAGCTTTTTGGAAGTCCAGGTATATTATGCCAACTGGATCACCTTTATCCAGACACCTGATGACACTCTCAAAGAATTCCAAAAGGTTTGTGAGGCAAGATTTCCCTTTGCAGAAGCCATGCTGCTTCTCTCCCAGCAGGACCTGTTGTTTTATGTGCTTTAAAATTTTATCCTTGAGGATACTTTCCAACAATTTGCCTGGAATGGACATTAAGCTAACCAGCCTGTAATTTCCCGAATTGCCCCTAGATCCCTTTTTGAAAATCGGTGTGACATTGGCTAATTTCCAGTCCTCTGGTACAGAGCCCAATTGCAGGGAAAAGTTATATATTTTAGCAAGGAGGTTGGCAATTTCACATTTGAGTTCTTTGACGACTCTTGGATGGATTTCATCTGGCCCTGGCAATTAGCTAGTTTTCAGTTTTTCCAGACAGTTTAGAACATCATCTCTTGTCACTTCTATCTGACTCAGTTCCTTAGCCTCCATTCCCAAAAAGCCTGGTTCAGGAACAGGTATATGCTCAGTATCCTCTGCCGTGAAGACAGACGCAAAGAACTCATTTAGCTTCTCTGCAACCTCCATATCCTCCTTAATAATCCAATTCACTCCCTCATTGTCTAATGGTCCAACTGCCTCCCTGGCAGGTTTCCTGCTTCTGATGTATTAAAAGAAGTTTTGTTATTCCCCTTGATACTTTTAGCTAAATGTTCCTCAAACTCTCCTTTTGCTTCCCTTATTGTCACCTTGCATTTCTTTTGCCAGAGTTTGTGTTCCTTTCTGTTCTCTTCATTTGGACAGGCCTTCCAATTTTGGAATGAAGTCTTCTTCCCTTTCAAGGCTTCCTTGACCTTACCTGTTAGCCGTGCTGGCATCCTCCTGGACTTAATTGTACCTTTCCTCTTTTTGGGTATACAATCTAACTGGGCTTCTAGTATTGTGGTTTTTAGTAAACTCCATGCATTCTGGAGTGATGTGACTCTCCTGATTTCCCCCCTCAGCTTTCTTTTCACCATACTCTTCATTTTGGAGAAGTTTCCTCTTCTGAAATTCAAAGTGTTTGTGTTAGACATCCTTGGTGATTCTCTCCCCGCATGTATGCTGAATTTGATCACACTATGGTCACAGTTCCCTAAAGTGCCAATGGCACTGACTTCATGCATCAGGTCCTGGATGCCACTCAGGATTAAGTCCAAGGTCACCTTTTCTCTGGTTGGTTCCAAAACCAACTGTTCTAGGGCACAGTCATTCAGTTAATCTAGAAATTTGACCTCTCTGTCATTACCTAACTGTGAATTTATCCAGTCTATGTGTGGTAATTGAAGTCACCCATTATTACAGCCCTGCCTCTCCATGACGCCTCCCTGATTTCCTGCTGCAACTCCCAGTCACTGTCAGCATTTTGATCCGGAAGGGTATAGCACATCCCCAGTAGCACATTTCCTTTCAAACCTTGTATTGTCCACTCCACAGGGTTTCTGTGGAGGACTCTGGTCCTCCTAGGTTTTCTATCTTGTTAGATTCTACCCTTCTTTAACATACAGTGCTACTCCACCTCCAAGGAGCCCCTCCCTGTCCTTTCTATAGAGTTTATATCCAGGGATAACAGTGTCTCACTGGTTCTCATTGTTCCACCATGTTTCTGTTATGCCCACTATATCTATTTCTGTGTTAGCAACCAAGCACTCCAGCTCACCCATCTTGGCTCTGAGGCTTCTGGCATTGTCATATATGCACCTATACGCCGAATCTCTTACCGGGTGCATGCTATCTTTCTTTTGACTCTTTGACCAGCTGGCACAGCCTTCTGTCTGCTCTTTATGTGGTTCTGCTCTCCCCCCTCCTGTTTTATCTGAATCCTTTGCACCCTCACACTTTAAAGGATGACATTTGCTGAACCAGATACTGTATAGCTCCTGTTGGCAATTCCCCTGGCGTCATTTTAAAATCTGCTCTGCAGCCTTTTTATTTTTAGTGCTAACAGTCTGGTTCTATCTTGGTTCAAATGCAGCCTGTCCCTTTTGTGCAGGCCTTGCTTGCCCCCAAATGTATCCCAGTGCCTAACAAATCTAAACCCCTCCTCCTGGCACCAACGGCTCATCCATGCATTGAAACTCCTCAGCTCTGCCTGTCTCACTGTACCTGTGCATGGAACAGGTAGCATTTCTTAAAATGCGACCTTGAGGTCCTGGACTTCAATATGCTACCTATCAGCCTAAATTTGGCTTCCAGGACCACCTGACTAAATTTCCCCACAATGTTGGTGTTGACATGCACCGCAACAACTTTCTCCTCCCCAGGACTGCCTAACAGTCTATCTATATGCTGCATGATGTCCACAACCTTAGCACCAGGAAGGCAATTCACTGTGCGGTCAACACATGGGTCACAAATCCATCTCTCTATACCTCTAATGATTGAATCACCCACAAGGAGGCCCCCACCATTTGGATGAGTATCCCCTGTGTGAGAGAATATGGACTAATGGTATGAATCAGTATAAAGCAGGTTCATACTTTCATATATATGGTCCCACCATTGAGAAGATTGACCTAGCCCTAATTGTTATTATTGGTAACCAAAGTGTCCTGTGTATTGAAATGTTCCAGCATGCTTGCACATCGAGATATCATAAAGAACTTTCATTAAGACTGAAGTGATTTCCTCTGTCTAATGGATGCCCTGCCTTGAATGCCAAAATTTAATTAAACATGCATCATAATCTGACAATATTCACAATGTGCTACACAAACAATGCCTGAAGAATGGAAGTTGCCACAACAAACGTATACCACACATATGCTTTCAAAACCAGCCAGGCTTTTCACCAAAATTACCTGCTGATTATTAGCTGATAATCAGCAGAGTCTGTGAAGATTCATGTTCTGAAGTGAGGAAGCTCCTGGAATAATTGAGTAGTCTCTTTGGAGTGTGAGGATAGCTTCAATTTCATTATCTCAGCTGTATTGACCAAGTTCACAATCCTTTGTGGATACAAGCAAGCCACTCAAACTATTAGCCCAATCCTAAACATGTTGTCATAGGAATAAGACCCAATAAGTCCCAAGACCTGTGATGTACTATTTAGTAGGTGAGTTTAGGAACCATCAAGAATTGCTTTTGCTAAAATCTACATGACTCAGGATTGTAATAAGAAAATGAGGGTAGAGATATTGCAGACAAGCTGAATCAGTTCTTTGCATCTATCTTCACAGCAGAGGATACAGAACATACACCTGTGCCTGAACTGAGCTTCTCAAACTTCTCAATCAAGAACTGAGTCAAACAGAAGTGACAAGACATTATTTTCTAAGCCGAATTGAAAAATAGCAAATCACCAGTGCCAGCTGGCATCCATCAAAGAGTTATTAAATAACTCACATATGTAATTTCTGATATTTTAGACAAAATATGTAACTTGTCTCTATGATCAGGCTCTGTGCCAGATGATTGGAAAGTAGTTAGTGCAACAAGAATTTTAAAAGGGATCCAGGAAATTTCCTCTGATCTGGTGCAAAACTACAATTGGCCACCATGTGGCAGGCTTGCACAGGATCGATGGGGAAATAAAAATACTAAAAAAGTGAAGCACTCTCCCTATGTTAAAAAAATTATTAAAAATCAATTAATTGATCCATTGGTTTCAAATTTAGTACATAGTGTCCTGTTATGCTGTGTTACAACTGTGCCTGATTTCAGAGCTCCATGGCCAGCCCTTCCCAACTTAATCCCCTCCCCCAATTTCCCATTGACCTCTATGTTAAAAAGCCTTGTTGCTGGGTATAGAGAGTGGTAGCCTTGCACAACAAATTGTGTGGTGTGTGTTTTTAATGCGGAAAACTTTTATGATTTTTTTAAAGCAAATGTTTAAAAGCATGCAGGGTCTCCAGCACACATGTGCACATACCAGCTACTACTCACCTGCCTCCTCTAATCCAATTGACCAAAAAGGACCAGAAGGATGGCAGTGAGAACATGCAGTATGAAAAATCCCTGCTTTCCTTAGTTAAGGAACTGTAGCCAAACTTCATAAGATATAGGAATATGAGTGGCCCCATCTTTACTCCGAATTATGCCTGAAGACATTTATTTCCACTTTCAGTACTCTCAGCCTAAGTTGGCCCAATGTTAGACTTCTTCCTCCTGCACTAAAGACAGAAGTCTGGAAAGCCCCCTTTACTCTCTTACAGGTCCCCATGTGCCTGTTTTCATCAATACCATCCGTTACTGACAGGTTTACACAGGAGAAGGGACACTTAGGCTTCCCAGGGCCATATATGGAGCCTCTACCCAAACACTATGGCCTCTGTAACCCTCCTTCCTATCACAACCCACTTCTTATGTGTTCCAGGAACTACTCCTGAAAGATTGGGAATCTTCAGAACAGCATTCAGTGCAACATGAGGAGCTGAACTGAAAAAAAAAATTGCATATATATAATCTTGTGTAAGTATAGCTGTTCTTTGGATCCCAGCCCACATATAGTTGGAAGAAAATTATAGCAGACTTTTGGATTCTTTTAATTAAACTTCATAATAACCCCTCAAATTTTGCTTAATTATTATTAATTATGCTTTAGTGGCAATGTGCAAATTAAGCTTGAGACATTACCTTGAGTAATATTAAGCAATATCAATTTCCTAGGACATGGTCCAGAAAACAGCCATTTAGACTGTATATGCTTCAGAACGATAGGCCATAATAATATTTACCATCATGCAGCAGCTCATTAAAAGTTTTTTTAAAAAATACAAAATAAACTCTAAAGATTATCTTGAGGCTGAGAACTAGCAATTGCTACACAGTGTGCTGCACTAAAGGAAAATGAGAAGGTGGGAAGTTTGTTCCTCAACCTTGTTTTCTATTATACAGGTATGCACAGAACACTAATTGGGCTTCAGTTTTTACAATCTTTTCTGTAAGGTGCATAGAACTTAATTTTACATTTAAAGCTTGTGATCCCAAGGAAATTTACTTGCAGGAAGACTCTATTGACTTTTAATAGATGCACATGTCTGTACAACTGAGGTGTCAAAAGTAAAAAGCTGGAGCCAGTATTATTATTATTATTTTACACAGTCAGACAGTTGTTATTGACTGGTTTGTTTTATCCAGACATCGAGTCCTTCCCAAGGACCGGGGATGCCAGAATTTTATTGTCAATATTGTTGCTGTTGTTATAGATATCGTCGCAGAATATAGGCTGTTCCCAGTAAAGCTGCTTTTTGTAATTGGCTGATGGTGATTTCTGTGGCCCCTATGGTGTTGAGCTGCTCTTCAAGGTCTTTTGGAACTGCACCCAGGGCGCCAATTACCACTGGGATAATTTTGGTCTCTTTCTGCCACAGCCTTTCAATTTCAATTTGTAGATCTTTGTATTTGGTGATTTTTTCATTCTTTTTCTTCTATTCTGCTATCCCCTGGTATTGCTATGTCGATTATTTTAACTTGTTTTTCTTTCTTCTGGACTACAGTGATATCTGGTGTATTGTGTGGCAGATGTTTGTCTGTTTGTAGTCGGAAGTCCCATAATATTTTTACATCTTCATTTTCTTCAACTTTTTCAATTTGATGGTCCCACCAATGTTTGGCTACAGGTAGCTTGTATTTTTTGCAGATGTTCCAGTGTATCATCCCTGCTACCTTGTCATGCCTTTGTTTGTAGTCAGTCTGTGCGATCTTTTTACAACAGCTGATTAGGTGGTCCACTGTTTCATCTGCTTCTTTACAAAGGCGGCACTTGCTGTTTGTGGTGGATTTTTCAACTTTTGCTCTTATTGCATTTGTTCTTAGTGCCTGTTCTTGCGCAGCCAGTATTAAACCCTCTGTTTCTTTCTTCAAGTAACCATTCTTAAGCCATTGCCAGGTCTTGGTGATGTCTGATTTTCCACTTATATTGTGCAAATATTGACCATGCAGGGGCTTATTTTTCCATTTTTCTGCTCGGTTCTTGACTTGTTCTTTCTTGTAGGCCTGCTTTCTTTCATTGGTGTTCTATAGTTTTGCGTTATTGACCATTTGAAATGCATCCTCTTCACTGTCCTTGATATATTCTTCAAGGCCTCTTTTCTCCTCCTCTACTGTTTGATGGACTTGCAGCATTCCTCTTCCACCTGAGCTGCGAGGGAGGTAGAGCCTATCTACATCACTGCGGGGGTGCAGAGCATGATTGATGGTCATTATTTTCCTGGTCTTACGATCCAGCGTCTCTAGCTCTGCCTGTGTCCAGTCTATTATTCCTGCAGTATATCTGATAACAGGTATAGCCCAGGTGTTTATGGCTTGTATGGTGTTCCCGCCATTGAGTTTGGACTTGAGGATTTTTCTAACTCTCCTGATGTATTCACTTCCCATTTTTCTTTTAACTTCAGCATGTGCTATGTTATCAGCCTGGAGAATGCCCAAGTATTTGTAGCGTTCTTTCTCTTCCAGGTACTTGATCTTGCTTCCATTGGGCAGTTCTATTCTTTCTGTTTTTCTTATTTTCCCTCTGTTGATTATTAATGCAGCACACTTATCTAGTCCAAACTCCATTGCTATATCGCTACTGAATATACGGACAGTGTTTAGCAGTGATTCGATTTCTGACTGGGACTTTCCATACAACTTCAGATCGTCCATGTACAGCAGATGGTTGATTTTACTGGATGTTTTAGATGTTTGGTATCCGAGGCCTGTTTTGTTTAGTATTTGTGAAAGTGGGGTCATGGCGATTACAAACAACAGAGGGGATAGTGAGTCCCCTTGGAAAATGCCTCTTCTAATGCTAACCTGTCCAATTGTCTCGCCATTGATTGTTAACTGTGTACTTCACATGCTCATTGCTTTTTTAAATAAATATCTGAATGTTTTTCCTGACACCAGTTGTTTCTAAACATTTTAGTATCCATGTGTGAGGCAATGAATCGAAGGCTTTCTTTTAGTCAATCCATGCAACACTTAGATTGGTTTTTCTTCTCTTGCAGTTTTCTAAAATCATTTTGTCAATCAGCAGCTGGTCTTTTGTGCCTCTGGTGTTCGGGCAATTTCCTTTCTGTTCAACTGGAAGCTGTTTGTTAGTTAATAAGTGTTGCATCACTTCATCTGCTATTATTCCAGTTAATAATTTGAACATGGTTAGCAGGCAGGTGATCGGTCTATAATTATTTGGAACTGCACCTTTTGCTGGGTCTTTCATGATGAGATGCATTTTCCCAGTTGTTAGCCATTGTTCAACATCACCACCTTGCAAAATGTGATTAAACTGTTTTGATAGTTGTTTATGAAGGCTTGTTAGGTGTTTAAGCCAAAAGCCATGTAGTTCATCGTAGCCTGGCGCAGTCCAATTTTTAATTTTCTTTGCTCTTTCACTTATTAATTCTGGTGTTATGATTAGATCTTGCATTTGTTGGTTACATTTTTTGACCTCTTTCATCCAGCCTGCTTTTTTATTATAATCTATTGGATTGTCCCATAATTTCCCCCAGAATTGCACTGTTTCTTCTTTATTTGGTGTTTCTATTAGGGATGTGCGAACCGTTACAGATACAAAATGTTTTTTACCCAAAACAGCCTGTTTCAGGTGTTTTGTAGACAAAACAAAACACCCATTTTCCAGATCCAAAAGTTTTGCATACAAAACAAAACATCCCTGTTTCGGCTACAAAACGTTTTGTTGTTTCAGACCTCCATTTTGTGGTGATCTCTGAATCAGTCTCCATTTTGTGTTTGACATCTCTTTGAATTTCCCACCCTTCCAGCCTTCTGATCAGTGACCTAAATCATGGGCTGACCTGCTGACAATTCCCTTCTTCTTCCCCCTTGGCTCTTTTGCTTCTTCCCACTCTTTACTGACCCCACATTGGCCAGGGGAAGGGTTGCTAACCCATGGGGTGCTGGGTTCTGCTGTTTCTGTGGTGTTTTGAGTGTAGATTCTCTGGTAGCATATGAGATTGGATTCTTGTTTTTAACTGAAAATCTCATATGCTACCAGAGAATCTACAATGAACACCTCAGAAACAACAAAACCCAGTACCTCACAGGCTTGTGGGTATGGGGGTGGTTGGCACCCTATGTGCACTATACAACCCCTTGCTCTGGGCAACCCCAGTGCCCCCCAAGTGGAATTATGGGACTGCTGAAACCTCCATTATTCCCTATGGGAGAAATCTTAAAGAAACATGAACTTCAACAAATCACAAAAGATCAGCCCTTTGCACAATTCCTTTAAAATAATTCTGGAAGTTTCCTTGCCCCTATTGGGCGCTACCACCCACCACACTCTGCTCTGGGTCATCCCTTTCCCCTTGATTTGAAGCGATACATTTGCTGGAATCCCCATTATTCCCTATGGGAAAATTCTTAAAGATGTGTAAACTTAAAAAAAAAATCACACCCCAAAAAAATCAGCCCTTTGCCTAATTCCTTTGAAATTTGGGTGGTAGCTTCCACCCATTGGACACTACCATGACCACCCACTCTTTTTGCCCTGAGACCCTTTTTAAAAATCCAAATCAATTCGGATTCGGATTTGGAAAATTTGGATACAAAACAAAACAGGGCTGATTCAGATTCAGAAATTTTGGGTACAAAACAAAACAGGGATGTTTCGATTCGGATACAAATCAAAACAAGAAAATTCCAAAATGCACACCCCTAGTTTCTATGTTTCTTGCAGTTTCTCCTTCTATGCTTTGGTAGAAACGTCTCTGATTCAACTGGAATTGGAGATTCTGCCTGTGCTGTGTAATTCTTGCTTCATATCTGCTAATCTTCTTTGACACTGCTGTTATTTGCTGCTTTATTATTTCCATGACTTCCCTAATTTTCCTTGAATCTAGGTGGTATTTTTGGATCAGATACTGTTTGGTGTTTTCATTCTTCAGCTTCTTGTCTTTCATATCTTTCAATTTACTAGCATCTGATCTAAGCCTGGAGATTTTATTTTCTAATCTCATCTTCCATTTAGGTGATGCACTGCTTTCTTTTTTTACAGGTCTACTGATCTTATATCCGAGCTCTTGTGTTGTTATTGTTGCTGCACTGTACATTAGTTGGTTTGTTTCTTGCAAATTATTGGTTGTTATTTCTGCAAGTGCAGCACTGACATCTTTTAATGCCTGAGCAAGTTGTTTTTTGGCAACTGCTTTTAGAGCTGGAAGTCGAACCCTGGTGGTTGTTTGGTTCATGTGCTCAATATTTTTTTCTTTAGTTCTTGTTGCTTTTCTGTTAAATGGCATTTGGGTTTTTGAGGTGAAGGCAAAAGGGGAGGTTGCCTGGTTTTGATTTTGGAACAGTTCAGCAACAGTGGCATCCTCTATTTCCAACACCTCCTCCACCTGCGCCTGAGCAACTGCTTCAGTTGGTGGTAATTCTTCTTCCATATCTTGAGCCTGTGTTGCTCTTTGCAGTTCTTCCAGCTCAACTCCTGTGAATACTTTATTTCTTATTATGAATCTTCTCTGGTCTGCTAGCCTTTGTTCTGTTATTTCTGTATCTGGATGCTTCTCTTTCCAAATTTGGTACATTCTTTTTAAATAACCTCTTCTAGTTGGACTAGACTTGTAATAGCAGATCATTATTTCCTTGTTGGCATTTTGCGTATATATTTTTTCAGTTAAGTGATGTTTCTTCCAGTAACTTTGCTGTCTTCAGTCCTGGTTGCTCAACGGAAGATCCTGAGTCCTGTAGCCCACTTGCCACCAGATGTCCAGGGACTATAGCACCTGGCGCGGTCCTTGTTGACCCGGGTGATGACCGATCCGGTATAGATTTATTAAAGTTACATCTCACCATATTTTTGATGGGAGAGGCACTCTTTGTCTGGCTCTTCTGGTGAGACCTGTCCAGTATGGTTGGACCTCTGGCATAGCTCTCACCTTCCTCAGAGCACACAAGCCCCACAACCACGCCAAGGTAGTGCCTCACTGGGTGATGATGATGATGATGATGATGATGATGATGATGATGAATTCGATTTCTATACCGCCCTTCCAAAAATGGCTCAGGGCAGTTTACAAAGAGAAATAGCAAATAAATAAAATGGCTCCCTGTCCCCAAAGCGCTCACACTCTAAAAAGAAACAGAAGACACACACCAGCAACAGTCACTGGAAGTACTGTGCTGGGGGTGGATAGGGCCAGTTACTCTCCCCCTGCTAAATAAAGAGAATCACCACAGTAAAAGGTACCTCTTTGCCCAGTTAGCAGGGCAATGTAACAAGATGTTACGTATTGAAACGTAACTTCTGCAGTTTTCCTCTGGTTACATTTCCTGTTGATTTATTATACATTGTTTCACTTGCCATAGTCAGAACATCAGTTTTTACTACTAATGCCTCCTAGTTCAGCCATTAAGAGAGTATATCCTTCCTACCGTTCATGCTCTGAGAAAGTCAATGAAAGCAGAGAGAGGTGTGTGTGTGCACGCATGTGTGTGGTTCATTTTCACACTTGTGTTGTTTCTGGTTACAGGCAAATTGTGTTTATATACTGCTTCATGAAAATATCACGAAGACAAAAGCTACTAATACTAGTGTTGTTCCTTCAGATTTACTGATAGTACCTCGATGGAAATAATCATGATATTCAGTTTTATTATTAAAGTGTTCAGAGTGCTTAATATACAATATTTCAGTATTAACCCCTTCAGTAACACTGTAAGGTAGGTCAGAATTACAGGCTACAGCTATATAAATGAAGGAGCTGAAATTGAGAGATAATGAAGCTCGTCTCACAATCGGTGAGAAGAGATTCTTGGTGGTCTGCAGGGAAAGCAGGTTTGCCCAACCCTCCCTGCAGATGACTGCTTACTCTTCCCTGAGCGGGCAGGTTGCCTGCCCAGATGAGCAGCGGCTCACCTGTGGTCTGCCCATGGCTTGCCTGGCAGCTCCAGGGGTCAGACACAGGGAAGTACCACGATCAACAAAACCTCATTTTGTGCTTCCTCAACCTCATTAATTAGGAGGCTACTTTGGTGGGTTTGCTGCTGTGTGGCCACCGGGATCGAGCATGTTCCCAGTGGTTCACATGAGCGTGCAAAACTTGGCTGGGCTCCCTTAGGCCGGTTTTGCACCCTCAGGTAAATAGCCTCAATGACTTGCATCAGGCCACCTAGTCAGAGAGGCTATCCCCACGATCCCTGGAAAGTGGGCTAAGGGAGCTTAGCCCTCTTTCCAGGGATCATGGGATCCACTGGGCTTGCAGGCGAGCCCAGTGCTTCCAAAGGGGCTAGCCCGTCTAATTCTCACTCCCCTTAAATGAGGTTAATGGAGTGAGTGCTCTGTTACTCACTTTCCTGCTCATGAGTCACTGTGGTGCATGGCAACACAGCCTCCCAGGCTCAGGAGTCCCTCCTGGAACTTCCGGGGGCCTCAGCCCCCTATCCCGGTAGCCGTGTGCTTGGCCAATCCAGCTGTCCAGCTCCAAGCGGCTGCTCATCTGTGGGAAGAGTGGGCTAAGCCCGCTCTCCCTGCAGAACCCCCTCAGGTGTTTCACACATGTCGTGTGGAGCAGCTCAGAGAATGGCAGAAGTGAAATCTGAATTGCAAATTTCATAGTTCACAGCTTAGTCTCTAATTATTGTTACCATTATTTATGTATGCAACGTTTTTCACTTAAATTTTATTGGCTTTTACAATAGATTTACGTTCAAATTACATTCATTTATTTAATTAAGTAAATATTGACTTCCCGCTTACCTATCTGCGTGGTTCACATTAAATATACATATAAACCATTACGATAATAATTCAAAATACAAATACTCCACATTACTACTGGATTTTACCCAACCCAACCTGCTGTTATTACTATATTTCAAACCCTGCTGTAAAATCCATATTAGAAAAAAAGTTCTTTAAGTAAAGTAAAAATGGTTCCCAATCTTCTTTGAAAGATTCCAAGTTTTCATCCCTTATAAGTGCTGTAAGCTTTGCCATCTCAGCATATTCCAGAATTTTTATCAACCAGTCTTCTTTTGAGGGCATTTTAGTGTCTTTCAATTTCTGCGCACATACTATCCTAGCTGCCATGGTTGCACACATAAAAAATGTTAAATTTCTCCTGCTAAACTCTCCTTGAGTTATTCCCAGCAGGAAATATTCTGGCCTCTTAGGAAATGTCATTTAAATTTTTTTATTCAACTCATTGTATATCATATCCCCAAAGCCTTTGCCTTCCTGCATGATCAACGCATATGGAAAAATGTTCCTTCACATTGTCCACATTTCCAACATTTGTTTGAAACATTTTTATACATTTATGCTACTTTTTTCGGTGTCAGATATCACCTATACATCATCTTATAATAATTTTCTTTTAAAGTATAACATGCAGTGAACTTTAAATCAGTTTTCCATAATTTTTCCCAAGCAGCCATATCTATAGTATGACCCACATCTTGAGCCCATTTTATCATAGTTGTTTTAACCACTTCATCTCTTGTCCCCTCCAAAAGCAACAACTTATACATCTTAGAGACTAATCTTTCATCATTTTCACACAGCTCCTTCTCGAATCGCAGCATTTGATCCACAAATTCAACTTTAAGATCCTTTTTATAATTTTCATTTAGCTGATGATACTGAAACCAATTACTAACCAAATTTTGTACTTCATTTAAATTTTTTTAATTTACAGTCCTTCTTTTGAAAACATAACAAATCCCTATGGGTACCCCATTCAGATTGCATATTTGTCTCTTTACATGCCAAAGCCTCAATTGGGGATACCCATAATGGAGTTTTACACTCCAACCACTTTTATATTTTGCCCACATTCCCATTAGATTCCTTCTTACATAGTGATTAAGAAAGTCTTTATGCACTTTGCTTTTATCATACCACAGATATGAGTGCCAGCCAAACCTTATATCAAATCCTTCCAAATCAAGTATTCTGGGATTTCTTATCCATTCCTTTAACCACGTCAAACAGACAGCATCAAAATACAGCCTTAAATCAGGCAGGGTAAGACCACCTCTTTCTTTAGCATCTGTTAAGTTTTGAAATTTAATTCCTGGTCTTTTTTCTTGCCAAACAAATTTGGTTATGTCCTTTTGCCGTTGCTTGAAACAGGTTAATGTATTAATTATAGGAACAGTCTGGAAAAGAAACAGTTTAGGTAAAACATTCATCTTCACAACTGAAATCCTTCCCATTAAAGATAAGTTCATTCTAGTCCATCTTTGCAAATCAATTTTTACTGTATTCCATATTTTAATATAATTATTTGAAAACAACAAAGAGTTTTTATTTGTCAACCAGACACCCAAATATTTGATTTTCTTCTCCACTTTCAATTCACTTATTTCATAAAGTATATCATTGGATTTCTGGTCCATACTTTTTGTCAACACCTTCGTTTTACTCTTATTAATATAAAACCTGGCCAATTGGCCAAATTGTTCTATTTTTTCCAAAAGCCTTCCAACCTTTCCAAGTGTCCTCAGAATAGTTTACATTAAAAAAAGAATACCATAAGAAGATGGTGCCCTTTCTCCAAAGGGCTCACTATCTACAAGTGGTAATCTTTCCCCTTCAGGCTCTGGTCATCAGCTTCTTGACTCCTCTCCTCCTTGACTTCCATCTCCCACTGCTCTGATATCTTCTTCCACCTTGTAGTTATGAAAACTTTCCATGTCCCTGCTCTCCCAAGAATTTCACTCCTTCCCTATCTGC
The DNA here is from genome assembly GCF_027244095.1 of Hemicordylus capensis. Lineage (NCBI taxonomy): Eukaryota > Metazoa > Chordata > Lepidosauria > Squamata > Cordylidae > Hemicordylus > Hemicordylus capensis. The sequence continues at coordinate 92,475,542 of NC_069658.1, read as the reverse complement.
AACCATCTCATCACCCTGGCAACCCTACACGGCTGAGCATGTGTTGAATCTTCTGTGTCACTTCCATGTCCTCCTGATTAATGCCATTCATGGAATGGCTGGCAACATTGGGACTCCCAGCTGCAGACAGGGGTAAGTCATCTGGGGTTCTATCAGATGCTGAGGGAGGTGATAAAGTTGTGGGCTGGAGACCCCACCAATTTTTATGCAGGTTTCTTCAGATATTGTATAATTTTTTTAGTTGCTGTCTTTTATTGTAATTTATAGCGGTGTCATTTGTTTAAATTTATATCCCACTCTTCCTGCAAAGAGCCCAGACTGGTGTACTTGGTTATGTTTATCATCACAACAACCCTGTGAGGTAGGTTAGGCTGAGAGATACATGACTGGCCCAGAGTCATTTAATTGTAACCAATGTTATAAACTGCCTTAGATAATTCTTGGTGCAATGACAGGCTAGGAATTTTAAAAAGAAAAACAAATGCTTGAAAAGATGCATTTTGCACAGTGTCTATCATCCTGGGCACACATTCATTCATGCAGAAATTAATGCAGAGGGGAGAGTGCTAACATGATGTTAACATATTCATCCAAACATGTTTGCAAATATAAACAGATATAATCTGAACTTCAAAGCCTCACACAACCTTTTCTGTACTCCCAGCTCCTGTGATCAGATGTTTAACAACACTGGGACAAGGTGGAAATTTGCAGCACTCCATAAATTAATTTCCATGGGGCTGAATGATCATCCCCTAGTACCATCTTCTGTAACTTTTCCAACAAGTAGAAGCAGAACTTCTGTGAAACAGTGCTCCTTACTCTCTAATCTGGCAGACACTCCATAAAAATAACATGGTTGATAGGACCAAGGTCCAGGGAGAGATCCAGAAGAATCAAGCCAGCCTCGCTTGGTAAGGTGAATTTAGCCAAGCTGGACTCAAGAAAGCATGGTCGAGTAGTTTATTTTGCAAAATTTTGTCAACATCCCTAAGTCACACCAACAGAAACTCATCAAAGCAGATGTTGGAAGTGAGGCCCTGGACACACTATATGGCCAATCTGCTCCCTATGAGGAGTCCAAGGCAGAGTGGATGTGAGTAATGTTATCTGCAAAATGTTAAGCAAACATTCAACAGCAGGCATCTGAGCAAGGCCCCTCTTCAGCAGGCTCAGATTCTATAAGGCTACCAACTAGCCTTCTATAAGGCTACCGACTTTCGAGTTCTGCTGGATGGTATTGTGAATGTGCAATTGTTGCAGAGAAAAACAAATGATTTGTTGCCATCACCATCACTGACAACTCTAAAATTAATGCTAGCTCATATTTGGTTGGATTTATCCCAAGCATTCCTCAACCTATGCTCTAGCCATCACTTCTGTTGCTTCATACGTTCTCTCTCTCCGTTGCTCTCTGTTGCCAAAGAGCAGACAATAGAAATGCCCTAGTCTATTCCAGAGCCAAACTAGTCCTTTGGCAAGATAGCCATTAGCACTAACTGAAAGCTGGAATAGACCACATTGATATCCTTCTCAGGAAAGATCTGGAGCCTCCATGATTTCATATGCAATTATCATGTCAAGATTAAAAAAAATTATTATAATCAAGCCCCAGCATAAGTCTATGAGCTATAGTGTGAATACAGTAGCTCATACAATCATGAAAAAAATGGTCTTTGCATCATCTAGCACAAGAACTGTGCCAAAATTTGACTCCAGTGCTGGTATCATGGTTGCCATTTGCATTACTGTGCTGCTGATTTCTCCTTATTCTTGGGCTGCAAAGCTGTGCTGACTAAGGGGATCATCATGCCCTTGCTAAGGTGACAAAGAGTTGCTTACATGACATCTAGAGGGCCATTTTAACAGCCCGTGGTTCGCTTATCAAGTATAGGCCTATACCTTTATTAGGTAGCTAATGGTTTCAATGACAAGTAGGGTACATTGCTTTGCTATGTTCGCTATGCAGGATATAGCTTTAGCTGCAACGGTGCACACCTTTGCATCACTGCAGCTATGCTGGACTTTTGGAACTGGGCTTAAAGCCAGTTCTAAAGCAAGTGTAGGTACGTGGAGGGACCAGAGAGACATGCAGATAGCAATGCCATGTACAATTAGATATGCATATTAAATCCCAGCAACAAGAATATGCATGCTCAGTGCTCAGAAAGTTGAGACAAAGTTATATAGATAACGAATACAAGTCACAATAAATTCCATTGCTTGCTTAGAATTCACCATTAGACTATCAATTCAGAAACATTAGCTCAGATTTTCACAAAGCCTGGTCTTCAGCATTATGCAGAATCTGAGCTAGAGTGCTGAAGTTGCAGAGATAGTCTTTCCACATGAACTATAAATCAAGCAAACATACACACAATGGATATTTTTAGGAGGGGCAGTAAACAGATCAATACCACCAGAAAATTATATTGATGAATATGATGTCTTGAGGCATACTGCCTATCAGTACTGTACTATCAGCAGCATTTCAACTGAAATATAGGGAGGCACTATTTTGCATAAGCTGAAATTAATATTTTTTTACAAGAGGGAACAATGAAACAGGCCTTTACTGAGACAATGCCAGGCCACTGAAGGTATTTTGAAAAAGAAGATACCCTCTACTTAAGGCAAAAAGGTCTGACAGCTCCAGCAGTGGAAATAAAATGAATGGTCTTTAAAACTACACAACCATTGCTTGTATACATTAGAACTGCAAGCAAAAGGGCAAAAGATCATTCCTTGGTATTGCTTGGAAGATAATGAGGATTGTTCATGGTAAGATATACCTAATCATATGAAAATTATTCAACCAAGGTCACAGACTCTAAGGGGAACTATGGCAAAGGGCTGGAAGGAGATAAAATCATTTTCATCAACTTTCCTTAATTAAAATGTGGTTAATTTCTGCCCAGAACACAACCACAGAATGATGCAAAGCCATATATTGTTTTGTAAGAAGTATGCAGCAGGACTCTGCCTTTGACTCTGGAATACACCTATAAATACACCTAAAATGTATTTTACTGTACTGATCCCAAACCTTGAGAATATTTCTGTTAAATACATGGGGTTGCATTGTGGTGTTGTTAGTGGTGGGAGGTTAAGACATCTTAATAGCATTTAGTGGCTGACATCCTAATAAAGCTTGTACAATAAATAATACCTCTGAACATGCAAAGGGACCACCCCCACAGCTCCACCAGTTCCCTCACATGTGTTTTGTGCTATGGAGTCACAGCATTCCCAGAAACTTAAGCAATGTGTTTCTGCTGTGACAGAGGACTTTTGGAAAAATGTCCGCTGCTGCTGATGTGCAAAAAGGCACACAAAAGAGAAATGACAGAGCTGTAGACATGGTCCTGCTGTGTGCTCAGAGACGCTTTTTATGCTCATGCTTTGTTAATCAGGATGTCAGCCAGTATGTTTTGGACACCACAATGTTGTTTTTTGGACTTCCACTTTCCAATTCTTTTCCCAAGTTAGACTTTCCAAACTACTCTCATGTGACAAGTACATCAAACATCACTGTGGCACTGGAGTGGGGGAGAGATGAGTGTTGCCTTAAAGACTCCAAAACCACCTCCCCAAAATACTGTTAAGGAAAATGTTTCCAGAAGGAGAAAAATCCCCCAAATCCCTGTATTATGTTCCTATTCAACTGCCACCATCTACCCTACTCTGTGATAGAACCATCACATTAAGAGAGGAGAGCTGGTCTCGTGGTAGCAAGCATGACTTGTCCCTCTTAGCTAAGCAGGGTCCACCCTGGTTGCATATGAAAGGGAGACTAGAAGTGTGAGCACTGTAAGATATTTCCTTCAGGGATGTAACCGCTCTGGAAAGAGCAGAATGTTCCAGGTTGCCTCCCTGGCTTCTCCAAAATAGGGCTGAGAGAGATTCCTGCCTGCAACCTTGGAGAAGCCTCTGCCAGTCTGTGAAGACAATACTGAGCTAGATAGACCAATGGTCTGATTCAGTATATGGCAACTTCCTATGTTCCTATGTTCTACTCCAAATAAGCCTCAGTAGCTTTATAAATTAGCATGGGCATGTGAAAGACAGGTGGAGTCAAGATTCAATAGAATCAAAAGGAATAGGATTATTTACAGGATAAAAGTGTAACTGGCATAATACTTGTAACTTGGTTGATTCCGTTACTTAAATGCTACCATGAGAATAGTAAAATGTATAGGTTGTTATTATTGCTTTAATTCTTCAACTATTGAACAGTTATCCCCAAGTTATTTCTTAATCCACATTACCGTATCCTACTTTTATAATTTTCTCAAATATCCATCCCAGTCAATCAACCTAATCTACCCCTAACTCCAGCCTTGATCAGACTCAAAGAACTCTGGTCAGGGTCTTGTTGCACAGTATTCTCTGGCCTCTTTGACTCCTGGACATACAGCTTTCAACAGTCTCTTGGTGACATAACCTTATTGTGTCTTTCATAATGACTTCAGTGTGCCCCAGTAATCACCTGTCATTTAAACTCCTCTCCCTTTCCACATAGTTTTCCTCAGGGAGCACAGACACAGTGGGCTGGTTCTCCTGATCAAAGTGCTGCTGAAAATTAGACAGAAAAGGAGGAGGAGCTCCCAATACTTGATTTGTGGTGTGCAAATCCTGGTCACAGAAGTGAACATGTACAAAGAGTCAATCGTTGTTGGTTGGTGTAGGCAGTCAACATAAGTGATACTAGATTTGATCTAGGGCAGAGTATGTCGGCTACCTGTACCAATCAACTACAACTGTACCTTGGACACAATCACTTCCCGGACATTGTCACTGCCCAGACAACCAAGTAGCTGGAGCACATGCACCTCCTCCCTTCTCCTCCACCCAACCAGGGTGGCCAGAACCTAAGGGGTATACTCGTGGGTCAAATGGGCCATAAGCCACAATTTGGCTTTTAAAAAGCCAAATCTGGCCACCTAGCACCCAACTTTCAGCAGCATTTTGATCATGAGAACCAGCCTAGCATGTTAAACACCCCCCCCCCCCAAAAAAAACACCAGTAAAAAGTGAATTATCCACAACCATTGAAGAGATGTGCTGGATCATAGAGTATCCACATTAAGTTGGTGGCTTTCACACTTATGACTGGGAACTGTAATAATATTTTGAGCAACCTTTTAAGTAACCTTTTCCCCAAGGCATTCAGGCTCTATTGTGTGGTATTTCCCTAATTTTCTGAGGTATTTTATCCTCAGAGCCTATTTTAACCTATTTTATCCTCAGAGCCAGCCTCTGAAGTAGTTTGGGCTTACAGTGATTTGTCCAAGGCCATCCAATGATATTTACTGCTGGGCCTAGTCCAATACTGTATCCACTGCACCAGAGATATCAATTTTGCTGAGTTTCTGAGTTTTAGTTTTTGACTGAGTTTCTTTCATATGGATTCTTTTTTCTCAAATTAATGCTAGCAAATCCACTTGCATCCTATAGGGCAGTGATCCTTATTATTTTTCAAGCAGGAGCCACTTGGGCAAAAAATATTTAATGTGAGAGCCATTTCCCACTCTGCCACACAGTGACGGTACTGCACTTTTCTCAGTAATGGGAGGGCCCTTTAAGCAAGATGGAGCCCTCTCTTAAGAGTTATGCGGGGAATGTGCTGGGAAGGCCTACACTTCCCATCACTCTGTGCATGCCATCCCAGATAGTGCAGGGCCCCAAAAGAATTTCATTTCCCTAAAAGGAGCCCCGCCAACTCTGGCAAAATGCTGGTGGGAATTATCACATCATTATACTGCAAGGGGGACTGTGTTCAGAGCATTCAGCTTCATCCAAAGCTTCACACAGGCCTAAGAAACAATCAGTCAGGGAGCCACACATAAGGTTGATGGTGGGAGCCAGTGAAGAACACTGCCATAGTTTCCTGAAATCTGTGCAACTGTTTGCAAAGGGGTTGAAAGAGGTAGTGCAAATGACTAAGATTCAGGACTCTCGGATTAGAAAGCTGGCTCTACCTGCAATGCAATTATGTGGTTATTGTTGATAGGGCACATTCTCAAGCACATATTTCATAGCTTTAGGGTCTGCTTTTAGTGATAAACAATTTGCAGCTTTTTACATTTCACTGGTGCTATGCAGGGATGTGCACAGAACAGGACTTGCCTGTTCCCTAGCCTCCGGACCGTACTACTCCTGGTAGCACTGCTCATGTGAGTGCATGAGCAGTGCTTCCTGGAAGCCTACATGGATTGTCGGGGTGGTGGTGAAATTGCTCCTGCCTTCTCCTTACCACCCTCCCTGCCCCACTCACAGGTTGTGAGAATGATCTTGACTCTGTCATGCCAACTACTATCAAATATATATCCATATCTGTTTCAAATTATTTCTTTAATTGTTTTTGTCTGTATATATTATTGACTATGGTTAGCTGCTTTAATTACTATAATATAAGAGCAGTGTACAAATATTAAAAACTAGCTTGACCTGCACAGAGCATCTGCGTGCTAGTACTTGATTGCTCCCCTCATCCCCTGCCACAGCCCTGCTCACCTCAGAGATCTCTCCACTCTCACCTGAGCTGCACTCCGGCTCCTCCTCCTCCATCCGGTTGCGTCCATCCCCCTCACCACTCTTGGTTGCAGCTGCAGCTGCAGCTGTTGATAGCACCTATTGGCCAAGCTGCAGCCCCCTATCCCCAGAGACCTCCCCACCCTCACCCGAGCACTGGTCCTGTTCCTCACCACAGGAGCAGCAGTGGTTGACCAGGTCCTTTCTCACTGCCGCCACCGACATGGCCATTCGTTCCTCTCAGGCCACTGATGGGCCCGGGCCTGGGCCCAACCCTTGCCTGCCTGCCTGCCTCCCTCCCTCTGCCAATGGCCTCGGTAGCCCCAAACAGCAGCAGTGATTGATTGGGCCATTCCTTGCTGCCAGTAGGTGCTGCCATGGCTGCTTGTTCGCTTCAGGCTGCTGACAGGCTTGGGCCAGTTCCTCGTCCTTCCTTCTTTCTCTCTTTCCCTTCCTTCTTTTTCTCTCTTTCTCTCTCCTCCACTCACTCTTCCCCTCTGCCTTTCCACACCGCTCTCTCCCTTCCTGAGTTAACAGATCTTGTTCATCTTGTTTCCTCATCTAATTCACACAACGACAGACTCATTCTCCTGAAGGGGCTCTTTCCTCCCTCACATTCCCTTTCTTCGCAGACCCCTGCCCACTATCCTTTTATAAAGTCTTCTCCTCTACAGTCAAGAACATCTTCCGACCAGTAACAGTTGCATTCCAACTGCCCTTAACCATCACAGGCTCCTCCTCCCTATCTGCATATGGAATCCCCACTGCCCAATAACTATGGTGGTTCTGCTCTTACAGGCTCCTCCTCCCTATCTGCATATTGAATTCCTACTGCCCAATCAGGTGCATCTGCTCTCAAACTCCTGCAAGATAGGGATGTGCACGGAACCACAGAAGCGTGGTCCGGCACTGGGGGGAGTGTTTCTTTAAGGGGGAGTGGTAGTACTTAAACCACCACCCCCCCCCGCCGCCTCTCTTCCCCCTCCGGCGCTGGTGCTGTTAAAAATCTTCTTGGACTGGCAGAGTTCCTCCCTGCTGCCCCTGCCCCCGTCGTTGTCCTTTAAGCCTGAAACTGAGAACAGCTAGCGGCGTGCATGCGCCCTGCACGGCGTGCGCTTGTCTTCGCCGCTGGCGTGCGTGCGCCACATGACGTATGTGGTGCGCGCGCCGCACAGGGCACATGCACACCACTAGCTGTTCTCAGTTTCAGGCTTAAAGTACAACGACGGGGGCAGGGGCTGCAGGGAGGAGCTCTGCCGCCCCAAGAAGATTTTTAACAGCACCAGCACCGGAGGGGGAAGACCGGCGGGGGGGGGGGGGTGTTAAGTACTACCACCCCCCCTTAAAGAAACACTCCCCCGCCCTTCCGAACCTCTGGACCGCTGGACTTCCAAACCGGTCCGGAGGGCTTTATAATTGTGCCCAAACTGAACCATGCACAGTAGTACCGCAAGAGTTGCCATGCACTGGGTTAGCCACAGGTACGCCTTAGAGAATTATATATATATATAGATGCATAAATAGTCTGCAATAATGATTAAATGCAAACTTTCAGAAATAAAGTATTCAGTTTCCCAAAGTGAAACAGTTTGAATGCTGTTTGGATGGAGAGTGCCTTGTTTGTCTAATTTGGAGAAACAAAAGAGAATGGAAGGCTTAAATGGCTTGCTGAGAAATATGTGGTTACTATGATGAAAACCCTCCATCCCATCCACTCATTTTAGTCAGCTGTAAATGTAAAATAACTTCTGCTCTTTTTCAAATCAGCCTTCTGGTACACATTTTTTTCTTTTTCTCTGATTCTCCATCTATGTCAACAGGTTTCTTGATGAGGATAAGATGGAGTGAATAGTTTCAGATTTAAATATGAATAGGAAATCTTTAGCTTAATTTTAAAAACTTTTAGCAGGATGGATACCAGGGAGGTAAATTGAAACAAGGAGGAGATTAAATCTAAGGCTACAATATAAGGCTACAAAGGGAGCACTGACAAGTTCCAGAATGGAGCAGATCAGAAACAGCAAGATATGTGACACCCTTTTACCTTCTTGAAGATTTGCAGGACAGAACCCAGCAACACTGGACAGGGAATGTGACTGTCTCTGATACAGTGCCATTTGCAAAGAAGGAAAGCTCATTGGTGGGAGGGCACCCAAGATAGTTTTCAGCCACACGGGATTCAAGAAGAACACATTAGCAACCAGCTAGGAGTATAAAATGCAAAACTTGTAATGCGAAAAGTGGTTTGGTGATAAATTACCATCATCAGAATCAAAATTAAATGACCATGAATACAAGTTCTTGCACAGGCATTTTATCCCTAGCTTGAGGTCATGGCCCTTAAACCGATTTGCAAAATACTCGACAGACTCAGCTATTACTTTGACCTTACTGCTCTCATAGAGGCAGATTTCATTCCCAGTGCTCCATATCACCTTGGCAGCAGTGTAATTGTGGTGAGAAAGAATACATTGATATGTTTGATCTGTGAACTTTTAAGTCCTGTAAAGCATCCACTTCCATAAACTCTGGAACATGATGGACTTAGATGCATATTATAGCCTTTGTTGTTTAAATCTCAATTCCCTGACTGACACGAGTTGCCCTGAATATAAATTACCCCAGTCTTTACTCTGAGATTAAATAAATGCATCATCATCACCCATTCTTCCTTTTATTTGCCCTTAAAAAAAATAATTGATCCATGTAAACATTTTTGGTCAAAAGTTGCATTATTAAATTTTCTGAAAACAATATTATAATACAATCACTGTAGTTTACCAGTGGGGAGGGGTGATTTTCAACTATTTCCCCTTCTCTCTGCACCCACCCGTGCCTCCTGAAACAAGGGGGGGGGTGGGGGTTGCAAGGGTAAAAAATGTTTCCTATAATCAATTTCTTTTTCCTCCAACTGTGTAGTAGCTAAAAATACATTTTATAAGAAGTTTTACTGTTTACTTTATCCTAGAGACCAACATGTCATAACATTACAAATAAAGAAATACAAATAATTCTCGTAAAAAGCCCCGAGGAAGGAAATAGCATAACTTAGAGGGGTGGTTTTTTTTTAAAAAAAAAAGGTTGTATCCAACAGTTCTCTTTCTACTGGTTTCATTCAGTTCAATGGTGTTTTGCAGGACAACTTTCTGGTGGGTAGTATTTATTTATTTATTTGAAACATTTTATATACCGCCCACTCCAGAGACTCTGGGCAGTGTACAAAAACATGTAAAGAAGGCAACATCAAAGATTGCATTCTAAATTAAAAACTAAAGTAGATAATGGAAAACAAATAAAATAAACTACTATCATATGCTATATATGCAAATTTGTACTTCCTTAAATAGTTTGTCAATCCTACCTCAAAACTAAAGTAATGAGATGTTTGAATGTTTCATAGTCCAATGATAATCTTGACAGACTTATGCTGGAGCCAACTGAAGAAGCAACCTTTTTCTTGCTATGGCAAAACCATACATCTCAGAAAAAATGTCGGGATATGGCGAAGTATCTCAAAAAGGTGCTGTGAAAAGTGGAACTTTTTCGCACAGAGATAATGTTGGCTAAGCTCCAATGCACAGGGGAAAATCCATATTGTGTATGGAGGGCACCTTGATATCTCTCGCGGACTTCGACATAAATCCCCTCGATGTATGAACACACGTGCACCCTTCATGTTTTGAAGTGAAGTAAAATTGCCACCTGGGGTGGGTCCTGTTAGCCCTATAGAATGCCTAAAGAAGGTTGTAGGAGATCATGTCCCTAGCTATTCTAAAGAGAAGACATGGGACAACTTCTGGTGCAGCTGTCCTTACACTCATGATAATATTGAGCTTAAGACTCTGTTCTGTCCTGATTCTTGCACCTCTACCACTACACAGCACTCATGTTATTCAGCCTTGAATGAAAAGGGATATATTTCCCCAGTGTTCAAAACCAATACCTCTTTAAAGAAATTAATAGAAAGCATATAAAATTAATTTGAGCTGAGTTAATCTCTTCCAAAGATTAAGTGAATCCCCTTTGGAAGGGCAATGTCTTGTCCAAAAATATGCATTTTATCATTAATTACAGCTGCTTCACCAGAAAATTGGAGGCTGGTCAAAAGTGTTCCAAACTAAAAAGATTCAGAGGCTGGGCCCAAGTATTATAGATTGCCAAATCGTTTTCCATTACTGTGAATAATAGTTGAGGGAATTGTTAAGTGTGATACTACAAAGGACAATTAAGAGTGATAGAGAAATACAACCCAGATTGATAGAAAAACTGTGCCTGTAAAACGTTTCAAGGGTATCCTGTAGAAGTTAATAAAATATAGCAAAGCCAAAATTATATCTTGGCATCAGACTTTAGGTTCCTAAAATATGCACACAATTATTCTCCGAAATTGTATGTAGAATAACAGAGACAGTATACTGATATTTAGAAAACTTTTTAGAACTTTAAAACAAAAACCTAACACCATATTAAATGCAAAGATTGCTTCATGATAACTCTCACATAGAAAGTATGTAACAATTGCATTTTAATAACATTCTAATAAATAATAACCATCCAAACGCATTCGGTTGCTGACATCCTGACTAATGCACTTCATGCATGTTAGGACGGTCTGAGGGGATGCACTAGGAGCCCTCATGCAACTCCCCTAGTCTTCCTGCATGTGCACTGTTGTGAAAGGGGACTAAGCATGAACAGAGCTATTCATGCTCCGGAAGTACTCTGTATGAAGGGAAAGATTTTGCTGACCCTCAGTGATGTCTTTTGCTGACCTTCAGTGTTGTCAATCTTACAGAGTCTTACTCTGGCCTATATTTTTGGACTATGCTGGACTATGGAAGCTCATATTGAAAAGAGAGCAATGGACTGGAAACTGAACTCAATGGAAAATCTAACATTTTTGCTGTGTACTATGGAAGGACTCTAGCAGAGAGGCCAAACTCAGGTTAACTTTGCTTGAAGAAAGGGACCTCCAGCAAGAGAGGCAGGCACAGCCTGGCACCATATAGCCAAAGACAGTCTGTGGAGATGAGGCAGCAAATAAATCATTGTGGGTTACAGGTATTCAAATGTATGTGGAGACTGGAAGATCCCTTTCATTGGTTTCTTGTTAAAAATGGTATATGGTTCTTGGTACTGTATCAAGATGAAGGAGAGGAATTATCAGGCTGATGGTAGCAGTGAACTGGGGAAGTAAACAACCCCTGTCAAAAAGAGGGAATTGGATTTTTGATGGAATCCAGGCTGTCATGATCAAAAAGAGGGAATTGGATTTTTGATGGAATCCAGGTTGTCATGATCAACACAGAATATTAGACTTCCAATAGTTATGGAGATGATGAGCCAAAGAGCCAAAGAGAATCTGGGTGCAACAGGTGGGAACTAATCAAGAGTCTGAAAAGACAGACAAAGAAGAGAAGTATGACTTCTGAGGGATAAAATGAAAAGGTCAGCCTGAAAACAGGAGGGTCTTTCTCTTTGTTCACTTATATTTTACCTTTCCCTTGGGAAATGTGTTTATTTTCCTTTGTTTCTCTCCATCTCCCTTTTCATCCAAGATGCATATCTCAGAAACTATTTTCTCTCTACCATTCTCACCTCATAACAATCATTTTTCTTAAGTCTTAAGTATTCTATCCTTATCTAAACATATGTGCTTCATCTATGCAACATGTTCTGATACATTCACTGAGTAGCTAATTTTTGTTTCGTTTGTTCTGATTTCTTTTTGGAGAATCCTGAAAACATCTCAAGTTGCCAGAAGGGTAAATATGATGGCTCTCAGGGGTATAGGTTAAGGGGTTTAGATCCATTCAGTGGGTAAGCTTTATTATTAACTCACAGCATCACTCTTGATAGTAGCTTCAAATGCCACACATTTTTTGCTTATGTTTATATTCTGATGTATCTTTTGCCACGCATTTACATTTCATGTGTCTTTTGCTACATTTCACCATCCTATATGCCTCAAGTCTTTGAAAAAAACTTTTAAACTTTTAAAAGTGTGGTCATTGGGCTCTGCGGTTTCGACCATACAAAAAGTACTGCCTATTCAGTATTGCCTACTGAGGCAATAAAAGAATCAGATCATATCAGCATATTTTCACGGAGCACTTCCAGAATGTGAGCTGTGCAGACATATTAGCAATGGAATGAATGTAAGCAGACTGGGAGAGGTCTGCAAGAGCTCCCAGCCACTCCGCAGACCTCCTAATGTGCACACTTTGCTTAACTCCTTCAGTATGATGCATCATGAGATGGATTAATCTCACTTTAATCAACAATCCACAGAGGCATGTAAAAAGCCATTATTTGGGGCTCAATGGCTGGCCCCAAATTCTGAAGTGCCCTTTCCTTACAGACCCATAAACACCTGCATGTCTTTCAGAAGTGTGTAAACTTGGTTGGCTTTTGATGGTGATAAGGAAATGTGAGGAGTGTTCTGTATTTCAGCCTTTGTAAGCTGTTTCTATGTGTTCTGTATTTCTATGTGTTCTGTATTTCAGCCTTTGGAAGCTGTTTAGTTATTTTCACTATCCCATTCTATGTACAGCCATATGTCACTTTACATGACCTCAGCTTGGAAGTCAGACAGCAGAACCAGTTCCAGCACCAGAGTTGCAAGCACTCTGACAATTACTGAGGTCATTCTCACGACCTCACACTGCCACTAGGAGGTCTGCACGGAAGGGAGGACCTGGCAGGCAAGCGGTGTGGTGAAGGCAGAAGCTGGGAGCAGGAGGACTCCCCCCTCCCGTATCCCAGATTGCCCCACACCATGAGCGAGCGTAGCCGTTCTTTCTCCCTGGCTCACTGTCGGAAATGGTTGACACAATTGCCTACCAAGGTAAAAAGAACTGCAGGTAGGCGATTGTGTGTTTTACTAGTAAAACATGGAGTTAAAAAGTCAGTCTGCACTCTTCTGGAGCAGCCAAGGGTTCTCTGCTCCCAGTGCTCCAGAGGACATGAGTTGCCTGGGGTAAACCAAGCAGCTCGTGTCATGAGAACAGCCTCACTGTGTTGTGATTTACCAGTTCCCTCATGGTAGTTTCCTTTTTGGAGGTACTCTCTGGAGTGATGTCATATTCATTCCCTAAAGGGCACACTCAGAATGTAAGAACAAAACAAGCCTTATGTGTTGACAGGAATACTGAATGCTTTGCTACAATCCTACATTGCTATTCATGACAGTTTCTTCTCACTATATCAGACCATACATCACAAGGTGTGATTTGTTCGTGGTGATTTAGTAAACAAAATAAATGTGGCAATTCTTGCAGTTATTTCAAACATATTGATCAGTCAATAAGAATGAGCCGCTTTGCAAGCCCAGTTCAGTCATCACTGACCACACTGAGTAAAATTTATCTATCTGGGGAAAAGTAGAGCTACTTGGCCAATCAAGAAAACATTCTAGTATCTGTGTTTCAAGTTGTGATCTATCCACTTATTATTTCTATTTACATTGGAGTTATGTTCTATGCTTTCTTCAGAACCACCCACTTGGATTTAAGTCTTCAATTATAACTTTATTTTGATGTATTATAATTCTTTTAAACGTTTGTATCCATTATACTTTAAAAAGTTATTCTGAAACCTCTTCTGAAAATTGGTTCTAATTTGAATTCTATAAAAGTTTATTGAATTAGAAATGGATCTGGTCACTGTCTGAATATATATGACATTAAAGAACCTAGACCGTGTCACTGACAGCTATTAACCAGTCAAGAAGCATGTATAGTAAATGGATTGCTTGCTTGTTATAAGCCTCAGGGCTGTCATACTTTATCCAGGAGCCTGTCTCAAGCTAATTGACTTATGCAAAACATCATGGCAGCAAGTAGCTAAAGAGTCAGGGTAATTTTTACAGTCACTGAATCTTAGATAAAATCTTAGAGTAGGGCACAAGTTACTGAGAGGGCTGAGTTGGTATGCTATCACATGATGTTTAAAACCTAGACTTTCACATAGACTATCACAGCAGAATGGAGGTAATATTATTCATCAAACAAAACCTCCAGTTTTCCAGTTACAAAGGCCTCTAGGGCAGCAACCCTGTACACACTTACCTGGGAGTAAGACCTATTAAACACAATGAGACTTTTTTCTGAGCAGACATGCATAGGATTGTGCTGTGCATGGGATAACGACAGAACTAACTACTTACACTATCTTATAGGTTATTAGACCATTTTGGTTTCCTTATTATATTTGCTTCCATGGAAGTTAACGGGAAACATTTATTATAAAAAATGATTTACAGAGTTATATTTCCCACTGCAACAAAGTAATTCCAAATTTCAACAGCCAAATGAAAACTAAAATGAATATTATGTATATTATACATTACTACAAACAAGCATGACAGAAAAATCTCAATACTTCTCCCTTAAAAACTGATTAAAAATTAGGTTCAATAAAATTCTCTTTTTGATTCTTGACAGAGAATTGATTATTTCTTTTTAAAAAATTGAATAAGATGTTATGCGGGGAGGCAGTGCAAGATAATTTCTGTTTTTGTTGACATCAGCACCATCTATTTGTTGATAACCAATTTGCAAAAACCTAGTTTTACCAGATACTGGTTTTACCCTATAAAATAATCAAGGTTCTTATTTAGTTACTTCTTGAGTCTCAAACTAAACTTACTATGCAGTGTATTTAGGCACTATAAAAAGAATGAGAATATTTTCTTCTAAGTCCATGATCATAATGAAAGGTTAAAAAAAATGAAGAATTGCTCTTATAAGACACAGAAGATTACAAAACTCAGGGCAAATAAAAATGCTCATTAACTGAACAAAGATAAAACTTCATCCAAAAGATATTTTAACAACTTTACGATTCCTCTTTATTACCTCAGAAATTTTCAAAACTTATGTAAATTACTATTTTGTTGATGAAATATGTTGCAGCAATGCACACAAATGTGATTCCTGTAGTGAAAATGACAAGAATGCTTGTCCATAAAAAACATACCCAAATGCTTTCTTCTTGACGATATTGTTTCCAGTTTCTTCCACTGTCACTAAACATCAGGAGGTACCTTGTCACCCAGTCAGAACTCCCATATCCACCTTGGGTAGCAACAGCAGTAATTTCAGTTCTTTCACCAAGATTGATCTGTAGCCACTGATATATATTTGACATGAGAGGAGTCCAGCCACCAGCACCTTTAGTGGGAGAGAAATAGAGGAAGAAATGAATTCCGAGTACAACAACGTCTCCATGAAATTATAGCTGAGAAAAAAACTCATTACTCATTACAGCTTATGTATATTTCAGTGCTCATTCACACACATGCCTTGCCTTCTTCAGATGTAACATGAATGAATGGAAGGGGGGGGAAAGAAGTGGAGTTGTTGATTATATGGATAAATTCCTTTGCATGTACAGTTTTACAGTATGTATGGGAGTGCCCTCTGATCTTATAGTGAATACATAGAGGTCAGGCAATCCCTATAATTATACTCATAAAAAGAAAATAATAGTTTGTAGGGTGGCCAGAAAGTATACTGGACACCATTGCTTGGCAAGACTAGAACAATTATTAATGGAAGTTTCATTGATAAAAGAAGCTGAGCTGTGTTCTGCCACAACTTATTGGTCACCTTCAGACATAACATAGAACTGTGGGTCCAATGTACCCATGGTTCTACACCCCCTCCCCTGCTCTCCCATCCACATTTGGACGTTTTGGAGACTATACTTTCTGCAGTCAGTAAAACTACAAAGAAGTGAGAGAGCTGGGCTTCCTTCTTATGTGGGCTTCCTTCTTTCCTGAAGGACAACCCACACAGCCAATAGCAGCCGGAATGAGTGAGGAACTTCCTCCCACTATTCCATTTGTGGAGAAAGCTATCAGTGCTGCCAGCATTCAGATGTAATGCTGGCACCACCAAAGCAGAGGTTGGGACAAGGAAACTAAGAGATAACTGAAGGTGACAAATGGACTTTGAGGAGGGAAACAGTCCATTTCCCCCCTTAACTGTAGTTCACTACATCTGGACATTCAGTTAGCGACAGTGGATGTGAAGGGATCTTGGTGTTGTGTTACATGTGAATGAGACCGTTGTTGGGAGTTTCTTTGTTGTCCTTCTGTTACCAGACATCAGCACTACCCAATGACTACTAATTCGCCCACAGATCTTCTAGAACAAAGACTATGGCTAGCATAACTGCAAGCAGGCAAATGGAGAACACTGGAGATCAAATTTTACTCAGTCTTAACTGTTTATTAAGTCTAATAGTGTACAGAAACAAGAGAGAAAAGTTGTGGATCAGAAGGAATGGGAAACAATACAAAAGATAATAAAAATAGCACACTAGGAGCGATTATATACAATAAACACAATCAAGCATGGAGGAAATGAGTACATGTAGGGAAATCAGCTGCAGATACAGGAACTAAATGAATGTAGAAATATAGCAAGCTGTGTTATACAGTCAGGTGATTGGTCCTTCTAGTGGCTTGTCCAAGATTTCAGACAGGAGTCTTTCCCAGCCCTGCTTGGAGATGCCAGGGAATGAATCTGGAACTTTCTGAATGTAACACAAATGCTCTTCCACATATGCAATTTGCCCATAATTAGAGATATTATTTGCATATAATTAGGGGGATATGGAATATTGACGCAGTTGCAATAATTCATTCAAACCCAATGCACATCCAACTGAAAATAGCAATCAATAAGTTAAGAGAACCAACAAACTCCAACCACAGAGTGCTGGAGGCAGAACTTCTAGAATGTCTTCCCTAAGTGAATAAAATTTAAATTAAGCACAGAATTATCAAAGGAATGAAATGGCAAGCTGAAACTGGAAGCTTTCCTCCCTTACAATGCAATCAAAGTAATTCATTGCAAAGAATGATAACATAAAGAGAAAAGTCAGCTGGACGCTTTCTTCAGTTTCTCATGAAAGCTATAGAGCTTAGTGAGAAACATTCCTAGAGTTTCTGTGGTTTAATACTTATAAGTTACCAATACAAGCTCAAATTATAAACTACAGCAAGAATATTTAGTAAACAATATTCAACAACAACAATGGATATTTATATACCACTTTTCAACAAAAGTTTCAAAAGCAGTTTACATACAGAAATATAAAGATAGATCCCTGTCCCCCAAAGGCTCACAATCTAAAAAGAAACATAAGACAGACACCAGCAACAGCCACTGGAGGGATGCTGTGCTGGAGCTGTGCAGGGCCAGTTGCTCTTCCCCTGCTCAATAAAGAAAATCGCCAGTTTTAAAAGGTCCCTCTTTGCTCAGTATCTGATGAGGCAGCAATATCTTATACTTCCATCACACACAGCCAAAACATCAGAATATGCAAGTTTAAACTTTATAGCCACCTGATAATCAGAGCTGGGATTACAGAATGCACAAAGTTCAATGCAGAAAGTCCATGAAGACTATGTAATGCCTATATGTAGAAAGTCCGAAGCCCAGATCTAAATACAGGAGAAACCCCATTATTCATGGATGTTATTTCTGCGGTGGGGAGGGTAGGCAGATAGCAAACCAACAAATAATGGATAATGAGGGCTATGGGTATCAGAGGGTTCAGTTCCCAGACAACCCAAAATTACCAAAAATTGGCCGAAAATAGGTGTCCCCCCGCCCAAAATAAACCCCAATAACCTTCCAAAGTGCCCTACCATGCTCTCCAGTAGTCCACCATTGTGATAATCAACCAAAAATAGCTGTTTTTGCCAGGGTTTTTTTGTTTAAATGAGCTCCCAAAAACAAAATGGCAACCTCAGAGGTCATTTCTGGCCAACTCCACCCGCAGATATCTGGGCTGGGCCATTTCCCCCAAGTTTTTTCCACATATACCAAGGTCAGGTACTAATTACATGACCACAGATACACTAAACAGTGAGTGCTGGACCTGCGAATAATTAGGTCCTCCTGTATAATTAGAAAATGAGCAGAGAACCAGAGATGTAGCAAATCCCAATTCTAACAACAAAGCATAATGGACAAAACAGATATTGACAATTCAAAACATTTTATAACATCACCACCAAAAGGTGGAACCCCTGATAAAGCCGGTTCAGATCCAGTTTGGACTCGAACTGAACTGGACCAGCTGGTTCTGTGCACACCCCTAGAGGCAGGAATAGGGGCTGCCTGGCCCCTGGAAGTCCCAAAATGCCCCCCACAAGTGGGCATTCTGGGGTGACCCCCCAAGGCTGGGAGGCTTGTTGTAGCCTCCTGGTTGAGGTTCTCCTCATGTATCACCATGGTGCGGAGCCATGGTACGGGATCTCATGATCAGCAAAATGGGGTTAATTGGGCACTCGCTTTGCTAACTTCATGTAACGGGTGGGGGGTACTTAGTGAGGTTAGTTGCCGGGAGCTGCGTGGCTCCCGTTGCAGCACACAACTACAGGAAAGTGGGTTCCATTAGCCTGCTTTCCTGCGGTTGTGAGAATAGCCTCATTGTGTCTGAAACTACAGAGGAAGGAAGGGGAAGTTAGTTCAAGGAGGTGATAATCAATTACCTTCTCTTTTTTATTAAACTTAGATGGGACCCAAAGCAACATTCCCCATCTACACCAGACACAAACTTGATCATTTATGAAAATGTTGAACAGCACAGGGCTCAGGACCAAGTATTGTTGCAGTCCACACTACCTCCCTCCAGGATGATGGGGAGTCATTAAAGAGTATGCAATGGGTACAGTTTTTCAACCAGCTGTGAATCCACCTAATGGTAGCTTCATCTAACACACATTTTATAAACTTTTCAACAAGGATATCATATGAGATTTAGGCTGCTTCGCACGTAACATGAAATGGGAGTTGAATGGGGCAGAGGTTGGATTTCATGTTTGCCCGAATATGTGCAACTGCAGTTCCGTCCCAAAAGTGACCCGAGGTTTCCCTCCCCAAACTCCAGTTTGAACCTTCAGTTTGTAGTCAGTTTCACTGCTTCTAACTGAGGTTTGAAGGCGGCAGCTTGTCATCCAAAGGCTGAATTGGAGTCTGTGCTTGATGTAATAGGCGTTGAGCAGGGGCGTAACGAGGGTGGGGCAGGCAGGGCACGTGCCCTGGGTGCCATCGCAGGGGGCGGGGCCAAAGTGCCTGCCATGCCCCGCCCTCCCCACCCCCAACCACCACAATTTAAAAGAAAACAGCTGCCTCCACCGTGGCTGGCCCCTGCACTCGTGCAGGGGTGACACAGTGACTCACTCTGAGTCTGGACATTGGCTGGCGGGCGCTCTCCCATTGGCTATGGTTGGAGAGCATGTGCACAGTGCCCCACGGAGGCTACTAGCTCCCCCCCAACGAGCACTTGCCTTTTATTTCAGGGAGTGTTGCTGCCTGAAAGCGTCTCTCCAGAGAGGGAGAGAAAGGAAGAATAGATGCTTTTGGCCAGCAAGCCCTGCCTAAAATGACGCTGAAGAGCTTGCTCAAGCTCTTCAGAGCCTGTGGCCAAGCCCCCTTTGACATCACATCAAATCATGCTGTATTTGGGATTCTCTGGCCACCACTTCCAGTGGCCATTTTTAGAGCCCCAATGGGGCTCATGACCAGAAAGTGAGGTAGGCTGGGCTCCTTTTCTGTCCTACCTCACATTTTGCCTGGGTAGGAGTTCCGGTCTACCAGGTAGCAGATCTGGTCCATTTTGCCCGGGTAGCAGCTGTTTATTTGGGAGGCCTCCCCATTTCCCAGATGACATGGGCTGCTTGGGTAGAAAGGGTTTTTTTACCCAAGCAACCTGTGTCGTGTGAACGACCTTAACATGACATACCAAGTAGAACAGGATCCAGGATTAAAACAAAAAAGACAATTACAGCCAGTCTTTTAAAACCTCTTTTAAAAAGGTTTTAAAGTTCTTTTTTAAAAGTAAGCAAAGAGGGGAAGGGATGAAGCCCTTCTGGGAGTGTATCCCAAAAATTGCAGTGGGAGGCACGACTGAGAAAGCCCTATCACTGGTCCCTGTCAACTGGATTTGTGTCAATGATGGGACCAAAAGAAGAGCTTGACTGGACAATCTGAGGACCCTAGCAGATTCATATGTGCATATGTGGTCCAAAAGGTACCAGGATCCCAAACCGTGTGCCTTTATGGGTCAAAACCACCACAACCAAAACTAGGATAGTTGCAGTCCTCCCTTACTACTAAGGTCTGCCTCCTTGACACAACTGCCTCCTTGACACAACTTTGCAAGTGCTGTTCCATGTGAGCAAGGATAAAGAAGTAGTGTGGGGCAAGATGCACACACACAAAAGGATTATTGGGCTGTTCCAAGAGCCTTATCCTTATATTTCCCTCTTATCCGGAAAGCTTTTGAGTTTAAAGAGCGGGTTGTTTTTTTTTCTGGTTTGAGTCTCTGTACTGTTAGTTCTGCTAACTAACAACGCAACTGTTGCTTTCTATAACTGGGAAACAAGGAACTTTCACAGCTAACAAAAATCTCCAGTCTGTAAACATGTAAAAAGATGACATACACAAACAATGCAAAAATGTCAACCTGGCAAATGAGAAAGTGTTGACAGCTGTCATTATATATGTCTGTTAAATACACTCTAGTTCAAGCACATGGGTCCAGTTCAGAGGTAACAGGAAACAATGGCTTCTCACTACATGAACAAATATAAATTCAACTTTAGAGTAGCATTTAAATCATGTGTTAAGAAACACTTCCAATGTCCTGACCACCCATGTGATTATGTGGCAGCAAGACAGGTGGGGGAAGACTGCATGCACATGTGCAGCTGCACATGATTTGGGTGGCTGGTCTCAACTGAATCAGTCCAGTTAGGGCAAACAATGAGGCCACCCAATGGCCTTGTGCTTGGTGCTGGTTGTTTGTTCCACCCCCTGGAGCAGGCAGCATGGTGGCCGCCTGTGATTTGGGGGTCCTTCTGGGAGGGAGCAGAGCTTGGGGGCCGTTAGCTCAGCACGCTCCCTCCCAGAGTCATTCCTGCTTTGGCAAGCTTCCCCTCTCTCCCTGGTTATAGAATAAGCTCTGGCTGATTGTCCTTTTGGAAGCCAAGTAGGAATTTTTGCACTTCACCTGATTGGTCTTGTGTGGATTGTTTTTCACCTACTCTGTTCTGTAAGCCTTGTAGGTTAATTAGCTAGGTCATAACAGGCAGGGGCAGTGTGTGTGTGTGTGTGGGGGGGGGGCATTCAGCAGAATTTGGGTGTTTACACCGGTTAACATCCTGGAGCTATTTAAATCAGGGTAGTGTACAATCTGTCCTTAAAGGCTTCATGGCTCAGGGGCTACATTTCACACTCTCACCTGCTTTGACAACTTCACAACTTCAAAGGCTGTGTAGCTTGGGGGCGTGAAGTCAACAAAAGGGCACTGACCCTTTGGGTTGGCCATGAGGGACAGGTATCAGCACGGATCTGATGCCAGATTCTGAGCCAGGGTCGCTGAGGGAGGGCTACACTATCCATCCATGACATAGCTTAGTCACACTGCCTAGAGGGAATTTTTTCAGCAGCAAAATCCTATTTGAATTTATCAGTAAAGTTGTGGCCCTTTCTCCCAAGCTTTGCCTCCAGTGTATTTTTGGGTGCCATTCTGGTGGGTGTGAGACAAGGATCAAACTTATCTCAGAGCCTGGTTTGTTCCCTAGCTGTGGTTTGAAGTATAACACTGTTCACCAAATTTGCACAGGAAATGGAATTGTGGACTACTTCAAAGCAAAAGTTTTTCTCCCTCTTTTTCTCCCTTTCTGGGTAAAACAGAAGATGAAGAGAGAGTACTGGTGTAGCCCATGGTTTGCAGAGGCTCATTCATGCACTTGGAAACCATGAATTCCCCCTTACATCTGGGTCACTTACTCAGATACAAACAGGACAATGTTAATAATAAATGCTATATTAAAATGTGAATATGAAACATTTTAAGGTAAATTATTTCATTAGAAACATAATTTCTAATTAATATTTTGAACTCTGAGACAGAAAAAATTTGGATACTGAAATATGGATATAATCTTACACTGAAACTGTTTAAGAGCTATTCCCACACAGATGTTCTTTGCTGTGTTTTAAAAGTTATGTCGTTTTTAAGAATAATGATGAGTAACAATATGGAAGCTCTACAGTATTCCCAGATTCCCAATAGATTACTGTTTGGGGGGACGATTTTAAAGTATACTGCCTGGGGAAGGCTGAAGGATAAATCCAGGAGCTTGGAAAAGCCACACTGATGTAAGCAACTTCAGTAAAGATTACAACCTCATCTTAACACAACATGGGTGAAATGATGTCCTGTATGAATTTTTAAAAGTGTAATGAAGAAACTGTAGGAAAGCACCATAAGCATATGTGCTCGACTTGCTCTGAACCACAGAAAAGCAGTAAAGATTTTTAAAGCTAAGTAATAGAACAACTTGGTTTAGATAACATATTCATTTTTTAAAGTACTGAGCCACTGACGATATATTTCATCTCCAAAATATGACACAAATCCTTCTTCTACTGAAGTAATTACACAGCTATTTAGTTTGTCCTAAGTTCCCCTTGAGTGTGTTCATCTCATTTACATCAAAAGGCCGTAAGAATTCAGAGACAGCATGAGTCAGCAAGTAAAGGAGAGAGCATTTACATAAAATGCATTCAGATTAAAAAGAGGTATCCAATCCAAGTTGCAGATTGATTACACTGTCTCATGGTTTTACAGTTTAAGATGTACTTAATTGCAGTTTAGGATTTGTTACAGATATATCATTTTTACTACACAGAATGACATGAAATCTAAAATTATATTATTGGGTTTGTTATGGAATTGATTATTTAACAAGTCAGATTCAGACTAGTGTTGCCCTAGTGCAAGGCAAGAAAATGTGCACTTCCAAATAGGTTGTGTGTTTTGCAGTGTTGTGTAAACACTTGTGGAAGTAGCAGACTTCGGCCATCAGACAAAGAGGCTATTCCCACAATCAATAGAAAGTGGGATAAGGGAGCCTGGCCCGTTTCCTAGTGATCAACGGAACCACCGGGCTCGTAAGTGAGCCCAGTGATTCCAAGGTGGCTAGCCCTGCCTAATTCCCCCTCTCCTTAAATGAGGTTAACAGAGTGAGTGCTCCATTAACCTTGATTTTTTTATCATGTGCCGCCACGCGCAGCAACACATGAGTAGGCCCCCACCACGAGGCTACAAGCAGCCTTCTGGTGTCAGGGTCTCCCCAGAATGCCCTGCACACTCACACAGGGCATCCTGGGACTTCCCTGTGATGGAGCTGGTAGTCATGTGCATGGCTGATTCCGTTGCCCAGGGATGCAGGACTGATTGTCTGTGGGGAGAGTGGGCTAAGCCCACACTCCCCGCTGAACCCTCCCAGGCTCTACACTGCACTTGTGTGTAGAGCCTCAAGGAGTGTTAACATATTACACTCTTGCAAAAGATGGTTCCTTGAGCTATATTACAGAGCAGGACTTCCCCCCCACTCCACCGCCTCGCTCATCAGGCATTATTTTTCACTCATCACAGACTAAGATTGGGGATTTCCTGAGCCCTGCCTATTTTCTATCTTGTATATATTTAATTCTTTTAAATGTACCCGTTGCTAATCCCATGCATGGCAGCTCTTGTGGGAGTTCAGAGAGCTGCCGGATAGCGATGGGGACAGGCATGAGAAAGAAAATGGTGGCAGCCAGCCGGTGGGCCCAGGAGTTAAAGGCAGCCGGCCAGGGAAGTGACGATGGCTCTGGCGGTCAGGTGGAGAAGGCAGGTGTGGCTGAAGGGAGGGAGGGAAGGTGACTGGCTGGAGGGAGGGCGGCTGGCTGAGTAGCAGCTGGCTGGAAAGCCCGGCTGGCCAAGTGGGGAAGAGAAGAAGCAGGAAATGATGACAGCTCTTGTGGTCAAGCAGAGAAGGCAGGGGTGGCTGGAGGGGACTGGAGGGATGGCAGCCAGCCAGAGGGAGGGCAGGTGGCTGAGAAGCAGGTGGCTGGAAAGCCCAGTTGGCTGGGTTGGGGGGGGAGAAGAAGTGGGCCGGCCAGCCGGCCCACCAGCCAAAAAGTGCCGGGGGGGGGGGGGCGAGAAGCAGGTGGAGGAAAGAAGAAAAGGCCCGGTGGGGGAGGGAAAGGTAGCATTGGGTGGGTGGGCCACCAGAGGCGCAGATGTTCTGAGCCCAGCCCAGCTAGTATATATATAAAAGGTTTAGGTGGTCCATGGCAAATGGTGCGTGGCAAGCCTTGCCCACACAGTGCTTTACCAATTGGAAGTAACAGAGCAGGAGCACCATGGTGTCCGGACAGTGGGAATTCCATATGCAGAAAGGGAAGAAGAGCCTGTGATGGTTAAGGTCAGTTTGAATGCCGCTGTTACTGGTGGGAAGATTGTAGAGGAAAGAAACATCTATATATTAAATAGTATAGTGGGCAGGGGTCTGCAAAGAGAAGGGTTGTGAGGGAGGAAAGAGCCCCTTCAGGAGAAGGAGGATGCTATTGTGTGAATTAGATGAGGAAATAAGATGAACAACATCTGTTTACTCAGGAAGGAAGAGAGAGAGAGAGAAAGAAATGGAAGAAAGACAGAGGGGAAGAGAGAGTGGAGGAGAGAGAGAAAGGAAGAGAGAAAGAAGGGAGGGCAAGCGACATGCCTGGGCCTGCCAGTGGCCTGAGGGGAATGGGTGGCCATGGTTGCAGCAGCGGCAGCGAGGAAGGGCGTGGGCAACCGTCACTGCTGCTCAGAGCTACAGAGTCCATTGATGCAGGGACACAAGCAGGTGAGGGATGGGCCCAAGCCTGTCAGTGTCCTCAGGGGGGGTGAGCAGCCATGGCGGCAGCAGTGAGGAAAGGCCACGTCAACTCCTACTCCTGCGGGGATGAGCAGAAGCAGTCTTAGGGTTGGGGGGGTTAGGTGGGGAGGTCTCTGGGGTTAGGGGGCTGAGGCTTGGACAATCAGCGCCGGCAATGCTGCAGCTGTGACCAAGAGGGGTGAGGGGGATGTAGCAACGGGATGGAGGAGCAACCAAGAGGGCTGAGGGGAATAAAAGCAATGGGATGGAGGAGGAGGAGGAGCACAGCTTAGGTGAGGGTAGAGAGAACTCTGAGGTGAGGGGGCTGTGGCAGGGAGTGAGGGGAGCAATCAAATAATAGTGCACAGATCTTCTGAGCGGGTTAAGCTAGTAGTGATTAAAGCCTAATAGATATTGAGGTCATTCACACAACCAATACTAGGGCAGTGAGGGTGGGTGGGGGAAGGAGTCATGGTTCAACTTGAACAGGGATAGCAAACAGGATGTAGGAGTTTTGCAGGAGTTTAGCAGGAAGTGTGCGGGGGAGCCTGGAACAAGCCCCTGCGATCACAAGGATCACAAGGAGCCTGGTGGAGAAGAGAACGTAAGTACATATCCCTCCCTCGTTTCCCTCATATTTCTGGGAAAGGCTGTTTGGACAGTTAAATAGCTGACCATTACAGCTGAGACCTATCCTAATAAACTCTCTAATAAACGGACAATAAGCTCCCTAAATACTGTAAACAGCCAACAAAAGCAGTATGAAGACAGAAGGTCAGCAGGGGAAGGGGCACTTCCCAGTGTATTGCACAGAGTGCCACATGTATGACTATTTGCCCCATGGGCAGAAGTCATGGGTGTGTGCTCGGTGCAAGGAGCTCCTGGCTCTCAGGGAACAAATCCGTTCCCTCGAGACCAAGGTGGTGGATCTGGAGAAGCTCAGGTAGACAGAGAGGCATGTGGACAAGACCTTCAGGAATGTGATAGAGGCATCCCACTCCAGGGCTGGTAGCTCCTCTGCTGTCAGGGAGAATGAAGGTCTTGGGCAAGGAGGCCATCGGTCTGAGGAAGAGGGAAATGCTCCTTTAGAAGGGAACCCTTCCGTGGATGATGAGCCCATATCCTCTCGCACAGGAGATACTCCTCTGGGAGGTGGGGGGCCTCCTTGTAGCTGGTAATTCGATCATTAGAGGGATAAAGAGATGGGTTTGTGACCCACGTGTTGACCGCACGGTGACTTGCCTGCCTGGTGCGAAGGTTGCGGACATTACGCAGCATCTAGACAGGCTCCTAGGCAGTGCTGGGGAGGAGACAGCTGTCATGGTGAATGTCGGCACCAACGATGTGGGGAAATGTAGTTGGAAGGTCATGGAAGCCAAATTTAGGCTGATAGGTAGCATTTTGAAGTACAGGACCCCCAAGGTAGCATTCTCAGAAATGCTACCTGTTCCACATGCAAGTACAGTGAGACAGGCAGAGCTGAGGGGTTTCAATGCGTGGATGAGACGTTGGCGCCGGGAGGAGGGGTATAGATTTGTTAGGCACTGGGACACATTTTGGGGCAAGCAAGGCCTGTACAAAAGGGACGGGCTGTACTTGAACCAAGATGGAACCAGACTGCTGGCGCTTAAAATCAAAAAGGTTGCAGAGCAGCTTTTAAAATGACACCTGGGGAACAGCTGATGGGAGCTGGGCAGTATCCAGTTTGGCAAAAGCCATCCTTTAAAGTGTGAGGCTGCAAAGAATTCAGATAAGACAGAAGGGGACAGAGCAGAACTGCACAAAGAGCAGTCGGGAGCCTGTGCCAGCGGGTCAAAGAGTCAAAAGAATAGCATACATCAGGGGAGAGATTCAGCATATAGGTGCTTATATGCCAATGCCTGAAGCCTCCGAGCCAAGATGGGTGATCTGGAGTGCTTGGTTGCTAATGCAGAAATAGATATAGTGGGCATAACAGAAACATGGTGGAACAGTGAGAACCAGTGGGACACTGTTATCCCTGGGTATAAACTCAATAGAAAGGACAGGGAGGGGCACCTTGGAGGAGGGGTAGCACTGTATGTTAAAGAAGGGATCGAATCTAACAAGGTAGAAAAACTAGGTGGACTGGAGTCCTCCACAGAAACCCTGTGGGTGACTATACAAGGCTGGAAAGGGAACGTGCTACTGGGGACGTGCTATCGCCCTCCGGATCATAATGCCGACAGTGACTGGGAGTTGCAGGAGGAAATCAAGAAAGCGTCAAGGAGAGGCAGGGCTGTAATTATGGGTGATTTCAATTACCCACACATAGACTGGGTAAATTCACATTCAAGTCAGGACAAAGAGGTCAAATTTCTAGATACGCTAAATGACTGAGCCCTAGAACAGTTGGTCACGGAAATGACCAGAGAGAAGGCGACCTTGGATCTAATTCTGAGTGACACCCAGGACTTGGTGCATGATGTCATTGTCATCGACCCTTTAGGGAACAGTGACCACAGTGCAATCAGATTCAGCATACATGCGGGGAGAGAATCACCAAGGATGTCTAACACAGACATTTTGATTTTCAGAAGAAGAAACTTCTCCAAAATGAGGAGTATGGTGAAAACAAAGCTGAGGAGGGAAATCAGGAGAGTCACTTCGCTCCAGAGTGCATGGAGTTTACTCAAAACCACAATACTAGAAGCCCAGTTAGATTGTATACCCAAAAGGAGGAAAGGGACCACGAAGTCCAGGAGGATGCCAGCATGGCTAACAAGTACCGTCAAGGAAGCCATAAAAGGGAAGAAGACTTCCTTCCAAAATTGGAAGGCCTGTCCAAATGAAGAGAACAGAAAGGAACACAAACTCTGGCAAAAGAAATGCAAGGTGACAATAAGGGTGGCAAAAAGAGAGTTTGAGGAACATTTAGCTAAAAGTATCAAGGGGAATAACAAAAAATTCTTTCAATACATCAGAAGCAGGAAACCTGCCAGGGAGGTGGTTGGACCATTAGACAATGAGGGAGTGAAAGGGATTATTAAGGAGGATATGGAGGTTGCAGAGAAGCTGAATGAGTACTTTTGCATCTGTCTTCACGGCAGAGGATACTGAGCATATACCTGTTCCTGAACCAGGCTTTTTAGGGATGGAGGCTAGAGAGCTGAGTCAGAAGTGACAAGGGATGATGTTCTAAACTGTCTGGAAAAACTCAAAGCTAACAAATCACCAGGGCCAGATGGCATCCATCCAAGAGTCCTCAAAGAACTCAAATGTGAAATTGCCAACCTCCTTGCTAAAATATTTAACTTATCCCTGAATTCAGGCTCTGTAGCAGAGGACTGGAGAGTAGCAAATGTAACACCGGTTCTCAAGAAGGGATCCAGGGGCGATCTGGGAAATTACAAGCCGGTTAGCCTAACGTCCGTTCCAGGCAATTTGATGGAAAGCATCCACAAGGATAAAATTGTAAAGCACCTAGAAGAACAGGCCCTGCTGGCAAAGGTAAATCTTGCCTCACCAACCTTTTGGACTTCTTTGAGAGTGTCAACGAGTGTGTGGATCAAGGTGATCCAGTTGACATAGTCTACCTGGACTTCCAAAAAGCTTTTGACAAAGTTCCTCATCAAAGACTCCTGAGGAAACTTAGCGGTCATGGAATCAGGGGACAAGTATATGTGTGGATTGCTAACTGGTTGAAAGACAGGAAACAGAGGGTAGGTATAAATGGAGAGTTTTCACAATGGAGGGAAGTAAGAACTGGGGTCCCCCAGGGATCTGTACTGGGACTGGTGCTTTTTAATTTATTCATAAATTATCTAGAAGCAGGGGTAAGCAGCGATGTGGCCAAATTTGCAGATGATACCAAACTCTTCCGGGTTGTGAAATCCCTAACGGATTGTGAGCATTTCCAAAAGGATCTCTCCAAACTGGGGGAGTGGGCGACAAATTGGCAAATGTGGTTCAATGTTAGCAAGTGTAAAGTGATGCACATTTGGACAAAAAACTCCAACTTCAAGTATATGCTGATGGGATCTGAGCTGTCGGTGACAGACCAGGAGAGGGATCTTGGGGTTGTGGTGGACAGCTCGTTGAAAGTGTCGACTCAATGTGCGGCAGCTGTGAAAAAGGCCAATTCCATGCTAGGGATAATTAGAAAGGGGACTGAAAATAAAACAGCTAACATTATAATGCCTTTATACAAAACTATGGTGCGACCACACTTGGAGTACTGCGTACAATTCTGGTCAGCACATCTTAAAAAGGACATTGTTGAACTGGAGAAGGTACAGAAGAGGGCAACCAAGATGATCAGGGGCCTAGAGCACCTTTCTTATGAGGCAAGACAACAACAACTGGGGCTTTTTAGTTTAGAAAAATGATGACTGCGGGGAGACATGATAGAGGTCTATAAAATCATGCATGGTGTGGAGAAAGTGGATAGAGAGAAATTCTTCTCCCTCTCCCATAACACTAGAACCAGGGGTCACTCCATGAAATTGATTGCCAGGAGGTCTAGGACCAACAAACGGAAGTACTTTTTCACACAACGCGTGATCCACTTGTGGAACTCTCTGCCACAGGATGTGGTGACAGCCAACAACCTGGATGGCTTTAAGAGGGGTTTGGATGACTTCATGGAGGAGAGGTCTATCAATGGCTACTAGGATGCCTCTGAGTACCAGTTGCAGGGGAGTAACAGCAGGAGAGAGGGCACACCCTCAACTCCTGCCTCTAGGCTTCCCGCGGCATCTGGTGGGCCACTGTGCGAAACAGGATGCTGGACTAGATGGGCCTTGGGCCTGATCCAGCAGGGCTGTTCTTATCTTATCTTATCTTATCTTATCTTATCTTATCTTATCTTATCTTATCTTATCTTCCCTGGCCTCCATTTTCCAATCCTCCCTATATCCCACAAGGCACCTCACAATGAGCTCAGTTCCTTGGGGGATTCCCTGAAAAGACAGGTGCTCTAGGTGCAATCCTGGCAGCCAGGTTAAGGCTGCCCTAGCTCAGGTTTGGCTGCTCATGAGAAGAGCCTCATTGAACAACTAATTCCTTGTTTTAAAGTCTCCGTGCTGGGCACAAGGCAAAATCTGTTCTAACTGTAGGCCAAACACTGGTAATCTATACCAATTCAACAATATCTATTATTCCCTATTATTGCTGCTCTGCTATTCTACCATTATTACTAGTGCCAAAATTATTCAGAACACAATTACGGTAATATTGATTTTTCTGCAGGATTTGAAATTTAGTAATAATAGCAGGTTGAGTAGAGTAAAATGGAGTTTGTATGGTATAGAATATATGTTTTGAATTACTATAGCAATGGTTGAATTGTATAATTAGTGATTCGCACAGATTGGCGAGCGGGAAGTCAACAGTTGTTTAATTGGATGTAATGAGATTGTTATATTGTAAAAACCAATAAAAATTTTAAAAGCGAAAAAAAAGAACACAATTACGGCAACCTTCCTCAAGATATATATGGGACTGTGCAGGAGGTAATGCAACCTGTTCCACTACAGATTGCATAACATCTTCCAGAAGAACAAGTGTTTTTTCATGCTTGGTCTTCTTTATACATTCTTCTGCTAGCACAATGCTAATCTGGATCATATCTGTGGATTTTCCCCTGGGCACCTTTCTCTCAGCCAGTCTCACTTCTAGTGTCAGAGTCCAGGGGGAAAGGGGCATCAGAGAACAGACTGCATGGAAGCCCTGTTCACCTGCAATGTAATTCTGTATGCTGTACACTGTCACAGTATCCATAGAAGTGTGCTGGCAAATGATGTGGGGTGCACACCCCCACATAATGATGCACTCTATAGCCCTGACACCGCCTTCTACAGATACAGTATTTGTCTGCAGAGACAAATGTTGTACCAGGGACGAGATATTCCCTGCAACTAAGAACACTGGGTGCCCAGGATTCTTAATCATGGGGTGGATCTCTCCCTGAAAATATTGTATGTGCACCCACAACATCCGTTTACTTGTTATACCAAGCACAGTGTATGCATGAAGAGGAGAGCTGGTCTTGTGGTAGCAAGCATGACTTGTCCCCATAGCTAAGCAGGGTCTGCCCTGGTTGCATATGGATGGGAGACTAGAAGTGTGAGCACTGCAAGATATTCCCCTCAGGGGATAAAGCCACTCTGGGAAGAGCAGAAGGTTTCAAGTTCCCTCCCTGGCTACTCCAAGATAGGGCTGAGAGAGATTCCTGCCTGCAACCTTGGAGAAGCTGCTGCCAGTCTGTGAAGACAATACTGAGCTAGATAGACCAATGGTCTGACTCAGTATATGGCAGTTTCCTATGTTCCTATGATCCTATGAAGAGCAAGGGATGTGGTTTAAGAGCACATCAACAGCGGATGCAACTTGCATATACTATCACACACATACATTATACCATTACATAACAAGTGAGCAGATCTTTTGTCTTATCTAAATCTTCAGCTTCAAGGTAGCCAAGGTTTTAGAAATTCTTTACCATACTCGTATTAAATGACTAAGTATTTTTCTGTGCCTAACTGAGCCATGACAATGCTTTTGATTGAAGAAATCTCCTTTATTTGTAGAATAACTGTAAGGAAATGTTAATGTTCCACTGATTGACCTAGAAGATGCTGATGCTGCAGTACTCAAATCTATTCTGCTTGAGCAAGCATCTTTAATTTAAACACTTGTATATTGATTTTGAATTATCTGTAGGTAAATTTGGGTCACCATCCTCTTGAATCTTTGTTGGAAACTGATAAATCAGCCTATGACTTTGCATAGTTGATTCACAGGACACTTTGCAAGCTGTATATGAAAATCCATGGTCTTCCTGGAGAATTTTGTTGAGGAGAAGCTGATCCCATCAGGACAAAGTTGAAATAAGCATTTTCTGTGGAAAGGAATTGAAACATTCTGACTTTAGGTCTTCTATGTGAAGGGGCGGGGGGAGATTTTGCTATGACTTGCCCTGAATCTAAAGTTTGTCATTTGCAGAAGAGTTCCAAGAGGTTGAAAGTCATAACTGATTTTGCCTCTACTTCATCATTTGGCTTTGAAATGCCATTTATGATCCTCCCAATATTCCTTGCTGGCCCTTTGGTGTTGAGGGGACTGGAAAGAAACAATTCACTTACCAAACAAAAAACCCAGTGCCTTAAATAAATACTCTATCATTTTTTATTCAGAATGCTTCCAACCCTATTTATTGTGTGCTCATGAGTATTTATTTTTACAGATTCAAGTGGCCAAAAAATAAAGCAAGGGACAGTTCAAATGATACTCTGGCAGAATAGGAAGGGCATGTCCATCAGGACATCTTCCACGGACACCTTGATATCTTTATAGCACGTCTCTTGATCACATGCAGAAACTGTTCATCAGAATAGCCCCTAAACAAACACTCCAAATACTTGCTTAAAAGAATATTTGGAGCAAATTATAGAATTCACGGATTTCAAATTCATGAATCCTGTAGGGTTAAACCTATAGTGCCATGGCGGTTGGTACAGAGGGAGGTACTGTTGTCTCTTTCTGGCTGTCTGTTTGTGTGTGTGGAAGTCATGTTGTTGTTGCTGGGGTTTTTTTGGGGGGGGAGGGGAGGGAAAGAGGGGTTGGATAACATCATTCAATATTCAGCCATTTCTATGCATTGATTGGTGCCATCCAGCACAGATAGTATGGGAGCTTCATGGCCGATGCTCCTCATGACTGGTTGCAGGTACCAGTGTTTCTCTCTTGCTATGCAGGTGTCTGTTGGCCTCTCTACATTCATGTTTGTACCCAGTATTCTGTTGTCTCTGGTACTAGATATGCATAGGATTGTGACTGTTACCAGGGTCAGTCCAGTTCTAGAATCCTGAAATACAATCAGCATGTCCATATTACGATGAAAATGCTTTACTAAAAGCCAGCTTTTCTAACACACTATCAATAACAACAAGCAATTATGCTTTTTTCCTGCCCTGCCACATAACTATATGTATGTGCAGGTAAAGTGTTTCCCAGTACTTGGAATGCCTCAGTAGCTCTGCTTGCAAAGAAAATTGATGGGCTATGCCTAAACCTTATTACCACTTCAGAAGATCATATTAAACAGAAACTACTCAAGCTGAAGCTTATCCTTTACTGCATTCAGATAAGAAACCTTTGCACCCTCAGGGAACCTTGAAAGGTTCGAGCCGTTTCTGTAAACACATCTCTCCATCTTTCCATATTCTGAAAATAAGTTTCTCTATTTCTCAGGATACCAAAAAAAAGAAGAAGAAGAAGAAGAAGAAGAAGAAGAAGAAGAAGAAGAAGAAGAAGAAGAAGAAGAAGAAGAAGAAGAAGAAGAAGAAGTTCACATAGAACCTGAAGTAAAATTGATCCCTTCTAGAAAAGAAGCTGCAAAACTTGCAATAAAGAGCTATATTTAATATTTTAAAATTTATCATCATCATCAGTAGTTGTACCTGCAGTGGCACATTGCTTGTGCCATTGCTGTACACAGAAGGAAGGAAGGAAGGAAGGAAGGAAGGAAATTTTTGTAGTTAGCATTCATTTTCCATGTCATGGCAGTGGCACATGGCACTCCATGCCATCTCATTAGCCCTATTCAGGTTTTCAACAAAAAGTCTGCTGTACAGCTTACATAGAGCAAAATGGGTCGGAAGTTCTGCCCCCAGTGCTTGTCAGCAGAGGTATCCCCGCCTGCTGATCATGGAAATGGGCATTATCACACTTTGGGCATTTGCCTCTTCAGACAAATGCCCTAAGTGGGAAGAGAGCAGATGGTAGGATGGCACCAGACATACATGGAGGAAGGAGCTCCAACCAGCTTTGCCTTCTGTGTACAGTGGGCTTCTTGGTTTTTTTGAACACTCAAACAGGGCTTTAGTCTCTTGCTAATGTAACCATATAGGTTGTGGTTCTCAGATGCAACACAAAACCAATGCCACAATGTTAAAGAGACACTAGCCCTAGGTAAGCATCCTGCCTGCCATATACAGCCAATATTTGAGGGTGGCAACATGTCAGGGTGGCAATGTGAGAGTGAAAGGGGACTATCGAATTATGCCCTCCATGTCAATGTGTTCACTGGTCATGCCCCTAGTCACCCAGGATTGCATATTCATTCATTCATTCATTCATTCATTCATTCATTCATCACATTTATATACTGCCCAAACTTTAGTCTCTGGGCAGTTATTGTGTGGAGAAAATATTTCCTCATCTTGGTGCTGAGCTCTGCTGACAAGCACCAAACACACAGAGGCTTGGGTGTGGGGTGAGTGACCACGGTGGCACAGGGGCATGGTTAACAGGTGAGATCCTGCTGTCCCCACCATGTATTTGCTGCCCATGGGGGCTGTAACATCTACAAAGGACTACTGCCTCTGAGACATTCAGTCAACCTACAGATGACACATTTATATACATAATGAGTCCTGCTCCATGGATGAGGCAAGAATCTCGCCACTTCACATATAAAGAAGTCTTAAATTCACTCAGTTAAGAAGAAAGATGTGACCTGTTTGTGTCTTACAAAAAGATATGCTTTATGATTGTATAATACCCTGATCAGTAATTCCCATATTATGAGATGTCAGCATACCTGTTTTATTATGAAATGTTACAGTTGCATTTAAGCAAACACAGATTACAAAAATAAGCTGGATGGGAAAGAAATACCAGAAAGGCAACAGAATATCTAGCCTTTTAAAATCACTTATGATCCATTGTGAGTCATCTACAGCTCTGTCTAATAGGAAGCAAACCTTTAAATAAAGACATATGCTGCATTTGACTCTCTGATTACAGGATTTACTGTATAAATAGCACCAATGAAGAGAAGCAGTGTTGACACCAATTGATTAATCCAGCAAAAGATATTATGAAAAGATACCAAAGCAAGATGATGATTGGTGAAGGCTGAGTTTTCATAAAGTTCTTAATGAAACTGATTAAATTGCTGTATCAGTGGCAATTCAAAAATGCCAAAGCTCAAAAGCAACTACTTAGTATGGATTTTCTTCAAGTCTTAATGCCAGAACCATTCTGTTTAAGTGTCCATATGACAGCTGCTGACTTGCTTTAAACTGAATAACTAACACAAGTTCTCTCTAGAGTTGTTTTGCCTTACTGAACACCAGCAGACCTATTCATGCACTAAGCAGAATATATCCCGGTAGGATTTAACAATGTTCCAGCACAGGATAGTATCTCTTTATTCTCCTTCTATTTCATATTGCATGCTCAACACAAAATGGTAGTAATACTGAATAATATGACACAAGATACAACTATTCTATCTAGGTATTTAACAACAGTATTCATCATTTCTCCAAAGACCGGATTGCACAAACAAGCACATTGCTTTAGCCTCTGCTATATTAGCCTGGAGAATATATTGCAGAAGCTATGATCTGCAACAAGGTGGGGGCGGGGGGAATCTGTTCTTCAGTTGAGCTATACATTGATCTTCATTCCTCTAATTTTCTGCCCTTCTAGTAAATGTAAGACTGGATATAAAGAACTGTGAAAGGAAAGAGATTATTTTTTAGCACTCTTCCATGAACAGTTCCGCAAAGTGTTGTGCAAACGCTTGGGATGAGTTTGCACAGCTTAGTAATGTCTCAGGAGTTACATCATTGTATATGAAACATGGTGAATAAAGGTTGGAATTGAGAGATATGAGGCAGTTCGACCTATGATGTTAGTTGCAGACACAGAGTTGTCACTCAATTCAGACAACAGGTGAAACTGTGCCGTGCGTAGGCTCACCTGAGGTTAACCTCAGAAGCCAAAGGTGCTTTCAGACGTAACTTTTAACTGCAGGTTCAACTGACTCACAGTTTCCTTCTGAGACCCCCAGCATGTGCCAGACAATAATGCTCTGCAGTCTTGGAGACTGCAAAGGGGGTGGAACTGATTGTGTGTGGGCTTCCTCTGACCCAGGAAGGAAAGCCGTGCCAACCAATTAAGTGGCGGGAGGAGCTTCCTCCATTAACTCCAGTTTGCCCAAACCAGATGATACACTGCAACCTCCAGACCCGTGGTTTGTAAGTGTACCTTCCTTCAAACCAAAAGTTCATCCAGAGGTTGGAGGGAGGAATCGGAACTGTGTTTGGGCACCACAACCACAGTTCTGGAAATTCTCATGTCATGTGGGAACAACGTGAGGTGGTTTTAACTCAGGTTCCATGTGGCATCTGAAGGTGGCCCAAAAATGCATGTGCATGTTCTTGTGTAGCCAGTATTAAACCCTCTGCTTCTTTCTTCAAGTTGCCATTCTTAAGCCATGGCCAGGTCTTGGTGATGTCTGATTTTCTACTTATATTGTGTAAATATTGACCATGCAGTGGCTTATTTTTCCTTTTCTGCTCAGTTCTTGACTTGCTTTTTCTTGTAGGCCTGCTTTGTTTCATTGGTTTTGAATAGTTTCTCGTTCTTGACCATTTTAAGTGCATCTTCTTCACTGTCCTATATATATTCTTCAAGGCCTCTTTTCTCCTCCTCTACTGTTTGATGGACTTGCAGCATTCCTTTTCCACCTGAGCTGCAGGGAGGTATAGCCTATCGACATCACTGCGGGGGTGCAGAGCATGATTAATGGTCATGATTTTCCTGGTCTTACGATCTAGCGTCTCTAGCTCTGCCTGGGTCCAGTCTATTATTCCTGCAGTGTATCTGATAACAGATATAGCCCAGGTATTTATGGCTTGTATGGTGTTTCCGCCATTGAGTTTGGACTTGAGGATTTTTCTAACTCTCCTGATGTATTCACTTCCCATTTTTCTTTTAACTTCAGTGTGTGCAATGTTATCAGCCTGGAGAATGCCCAAGTATTTGTAATGTTCTTTCTCTTCCAGGTTCTTGATGGTGCTTCCATTGGGCAGTTCTATTCCTTCTGTTTTTCTTATTTTTCCTCTATTCATTATTAATGCAGCACACTTGTCTAGTCCAAACTCCATTACTATAATGGAGTCCAAACTCCATTGCTACAAGCCCCACAACCATGCCAAGGTAGTGCCTCACTGGGGGATTATTATTATTATTATTATTATTAATAATAATAATAATTATTATACAACTTTGTTCGCCACCACATAACACAAATTGTTCTCTGGGGGCTTCACATTGCATTGGATAATTTCCTCAGAGGTTTTTTCCCCCACATCCCTTGGATTGCATAGGTTCACGGGGAAGTGCAGACAGAAAAGATAGATCGATATGGAATGCAGAATGAAAAAGAGAAGGATTAATGAACACAATGATTCACACATACAGGCAAAAATGATACATATCACCAAAGGTCAATCTTGTCTAGTATGCTGGTACTAGCAGTGACTAGACAGATGCACTTACATAACAAGCAAGGCACTAAGGTGTCTCCCATTGCTGGTGTTTAAACTGCTGGTCTCTAAACTAGTGTTTAGAGGTACAGTACCTGTGACAATATTGCTAGTAGTGAAATAATGGATAACATACAAACAGTTCTGTTAGTCACTGACATCCTGACTAACAGAACACCAGTGTGATGGGAAAAGCATCAGTATAGCACCAGTGGTTCTGAAGAGTTTCAGACTAACAATGCACCAGTGCTACTGTGTGGGGTGGGGGGAGGCCCATCCTTAGAATGGGGAAACCAGGGCAATCTCTTCCAGCCCTGTGATCCTGCATGCTCCACACCTGCCTCCCTGCCTTGTAGCTGACATGGGCTCTGAAATGCCCCCTCTGTGCCCTGCATGCCAGCAGCATGGGGCTGGCCAGGATCAGGAAGCTTGGATAGAAAGGCTCCTGGTGCTGGTGCAGGCTGCTAGCTCCAGCTCCCTCCCCACAACCTATCAGCTGTTTGACAGGTGGGCGAGGCTTCCAGAAGCCTCTCTGCTGGCCTCCCTGAAGCTCTGCAGTGCAGACTGGCCGGCTGCCTGCATGCGGCAGAGAAGAAAGAAGGCAGGGTGGCCAGTGCTGGCTGCCCACCGGAGTGCTGTGCACACTCTCTGCCCTGCCCTGTCACCATGTACTGAGCTTGTCACTTCCTCCTCAGAGCCAGCAATGGAAGGTATGGGATTTTCCCTTTTTTGGTTACCCCACTTGTAAATTTATGGAATGGCTGGCTATATGGCTTTGATATCAGGCACAAATGTAGGGCAGGGTGGGAGGACTCTGTATATTTAATTTGAAGTGGATTGGACAATCTATTGGGAATTTTAAAAATGATTTCTTGATTTTTTTTCTAAAAACATAAAAAAAGTCCTATAAGTGACTTGTTTCATGGTAGAAAATTACAAAAACTTATGGAACTGAAGTCTCCCTTGGACCATCATTCCACCCCCATG
This sequence comes from Hemicordylus capensis, assembly GCF_027244095.1. Classification (NCBI taxonomy): domain Eukaryota; kingdom Metazoa; phylum Chordata; class Lepidosauria; order Squamata; family Cordylidae; genus Hemicordylus; species Hemicordylus capensis. The sequence continues at coordinate 92,437,001 of NC_069658.1, read as the reverse complement.
TGGAGGAATCTGCCCTTTGCCTTCATTAAAAAAGGGTAAAGCACACTCCTTTTTGCCCCACCCTTTAGATTTCCTGGAATGGCTTGGCATAGGGCTTTGATTCTAAACACATATGTTGGGCAAGATCGGAGAGCTCTGTGTATGTAATATGAAGTGTATTGTGCAAGTGAAAACCATCTTTGGATTGAGCAACACTCTACTGCAAGGTCAAAAGCAGGTCAAGACCTGCAAGGTCAAAAAACCTTCTGTCCTGTGGAAGGGTGTTTCTGAACATTGGGCTATGAATTAAAACAGCAAAAACCCATACTTGCTTCTTACTTAGATCTGTCTGGAGCTAAACATGCAGGTAATAGAAATGTAGCTCACAGACTGGTCAGATATGTGAATGCTTCTAGTCACACCTCTGTGCTGGTGTGTATGTGTAAGTGTGTTTGTAAAATAATTAATTGAGATGCTACTGAAACTGGTCTACTTTACTTTTTGAAGATGTTGCTCATACAATAATTATTTGAATATCTCACAGTAGTACATTACATGAAACAATAGCTGACATGAGGCATCAAAAGGACAGAATGCTGGCAACATTACAAAGAACTATAGAAGTACTGTGCTTTTTTGGCAGGCTTTCTATCACTACAGCACAGTAAAGTCATCTGAACTGAAACTCCATATTCCAATTCAGAACAGAGCTGAAATAACCCTATTCATGCCTGAAATGTGAATACTGCACTATCAAATTTGGCTGCTGCTGAAGACAGGATGGCGTAAACTTGTACTTGGCAAAAGCATGCACCATCTGGTGGGAAGGTTGCAGCCCTTTTTGATCAGATGAAAAAATGGCAACTGTAATTCCAAATCTCGTCTAGACTACTGAAATGAGGTCTGGGGTGGAGCTGCTCTTGCCAACTGCTCACAAGCTTCAGCTGGTTCAGGGAACAGTGGTGCTGGCTTCTGTGCTGCCTTCCTACAGTCTTCCAGGCACAATTAAAGTGCTGGTTCAGACTTTTGACCCATCAAGCCTTAAACATTTAGAACCAAAGGGCTGTGGATATCTCCTTTTTCCCTATGTCCAATAGTTATATTTGAGAAGCCAAGAATGCCTATTAACACATAAATAATCCATTCATATATCAATTACACACACACACATTCAAAAACTTACAATTACAACAACACATTAAAGGGGCACGAGAGTGCCCCTTTAGTTAAGGTGAGTAGCAAAAACAAACAGGTTCCACCACTATAAGCCTCATAGAAACATAGGAAGCTCACATATACTGAGTCAGACCATTGGTCTATCTAGCTCAGTATTGTCTTCACAGACTGGCAGCAGCTTCTCCAAGGTTGCAGGCAGGAGTCTCTCTCAACCCTATCTTGGAGAAGCCAGGGAGGGAACTTGAAACCTTCTGCTCTTCCCAGAGCAGCTCTATCCCCTGAGGGGAATATCTTACAGTGCTCAAACTTCTAGTTTCCCATTCATGTGCAACCAGGTGGACCCTGCTTAGCTAAGTTGACAAGTCATGCTTGCTACTACAAGACCAGCTTTCTTCTCCTCAAAACTCTATTTCTTATAAATATGACAACTGTTGAGCTAATAACTTGGAACCTGAGGTGTGTTATCTTCTTGAGGAATTCTACAAATGTGCTTAATTGCAAGGAGCTCTGATTTTTTAAAAATGACAAAGGTTAAACCGTGCATCATGAGTCCTGCTCCATGGATGAGGCAAGCACTTTGGTCCTCTTTTTGTCCAAATTTTATCCAGGCATATCATATATTCCTTTGAAATGTTGATAAAAATGACTGATGCAATCTGTTCAGACTTGTCTATGAAGGCAGTCTTTTGTTGGTTTGGAGAACTTTTGACCAGTGGTTCAAAGGTTTTTAAGATTTTCCTGCCCCACTAAAGCCTATGGGTAACAAGTGCTGGCAAAGTTATGCAGACTAGTGTGACTTCTGATAATGAAGCCAAAGTCTGCCAGTCCTCTGACATTAGCAGGAGTACTGGCTTATGAAGCATCTGTATCGCCAGAGGAATTGTTCGGCAAATTGACCCATGACTTTTTGTTGTTTACAGCTTTAGCTTGCAGGATGTGTTCAACAATTGGAAGGGGACCCTCTTCTAGCACCCTCCATTAACCTTTTCTTGACTTAACAGAAATGAGGTTTTATGGTGCACTCCAGTAAAGGCTGGATGGTAGCACCATCCAGAGCTTGTCTCAGTCTCAGGGAGAAAGGTTATTGGATGCTCCTATGTCATTGATTTGCTTCACTTCTGTTGGGGACTGTAGACTTAGAAGATGCTAAAAACTTCAACATGGTCCCATAGACTATAGAAGATGCTAGACTCACTAGTGTCTTCTATAGCCTCCAGTCCCTTCCAGTTCTGTTTTAAAAGCCTCAGTTGGTACACAGAGCACCAGAGGAGGAGGATAAGAAGAAGAAACTGCTCTGGCATAGGAAGGGGGGCATTACATGGTACTCCAAGCAGGGAGACTTGTCCTGGCACTCTAGGCTGCTGATACTTACCTCCTCACAGACGACCTCTCATTTCTCCCTGGGCAGGCTGATTGCCTCAGATGATCATCGGCAGATCCCTGCAGCGTGGAGGGTCAGGGGATGAGATGTGTCGTCCCAGCCCTCAGAATCCACATAAAGCACCATGCAAGTTCATCGTGCATTATTTGTATCCAAGTAGTGATGGGTGGGTGCTGCACATGAGCAGGGAGATGGGGTAGGGAGAGAGCACTTCCTTAACCTCATTTAAAAGGGTGGCTCTGCAGGCGGGTTTACCGCGCAAGTGCCACTGGTATCCATGTAGCTGTCAGTGATTCTTATGAACAGCTAAGTCCGGGCTTGGTTTCCTTACCCTGGTCTTGGCTGATAGTAAGAACAGACTCTATATGCTAGTTGTAGCCCCTTATATCTAGAATGCTTGTCACTGTGTCTTGGATCCTGAATGGATTCACTCACCAAACAGGCCTTTTCTCACCTTCTCCTGGGAGCCCCCTGTGCCCCCTGAAAAGCTGCCCCTCATGGCTGAGGGCTGTCCAGACTAGTGTTCCATGTGTTACAGGGAGGGGCCTGTAGTTTTGGGGGGAATTGGCAGGAATGAGAGAATCTCCTTTTGTGTGAGAGGAAGTGCCTGCCACTCATACAAGGGACATTGTCAGATCCAAGCCTGGGTGTTTTCTTTAGTTCTCCTTGCTGAAATAAGAAGACATGAGGGAAAACACATTTAGGCTTGAATCTATAGGCAGAATAGGTAGATTAAAAGTCAAACTAGACATTGAGGCTATTCACACACACAGCAGAAACCAGGATAATGAAGCCCAGCCCAGTTTCTGCTGCGTGTGTGAACCAGCAGGAGACATGCGACTCCTGGCAGTGGCATGGCAGCTAGCCCTCTTAGGTAGCCTGCCGCTTAACCCAGGTTTTACAATGGGTCACAGGATTGTGTGTCTACCATGGCTGCTCGCTGCCGCAAGGGGCACATGTGGAGAGCGGGGATCCCAGAAATGCATCGCACACTTGCACAGTGCATTACTGGGGCTCTGGGGGCTGGGCACTGTGCTGCAGCACTCCCCTTCACAAGACCCCGGGAGCAGCTGAGCAAGCACCTGGAGAGCCAGAGGGAAGCCGACGCTCATCTGCATCACCGATCCACCTGCCCGGAGCCCTTTCCATGATCGTCTGTGGGGAAGTCAGTGCTTTCGGGCTTCCTCCCCACAAAAGAGGGGAGCCCTTCCCACTTGATCATGGGAAGAGCTTCATTATTTTAAACTTATGACTGAGACTACTGTGCTTCTCTTATTCAGCAAATACAACTACATCCCTTCCCCTGTGGGCCATGGTGTGGGGGACAGGGGCTTTTCATCCTACAGTATGTCCTCCCCCACATCCCATGACACCAATCTAGATTCCCCCCTCATGGTTGCTTGTTGCCCTGGAAAAAAAATTCCCTTTGAGGTCAATGGGGGAATTTCCTCCCAGGGCAAACAGCAGCCTCAGAGGGACCCAATCCAGAGCAGTACCATGGTGGGATTAAAGCCCAAAAGTTCCCTGCTGGCCTGTTCCCCATGCCACAGTCTAAATCCATCAGGGGGCATAATCTGGCTGCTAAATAAAAACCAAGCATGCTAGCTCCAGTCACTAGTAATGAGTAGTCTGATCCTTTGTTTTTTATCCATTGTGAATGCTTAAGTGCCTAGCTATGCATCGCTGTCTTCTAAGATAGGGGTGGCTAGTAAGCTGGATATGGCTTAAAAGAAATGAGTGGCCTGAAACATTTTATCATCTAGGGTTTTGGTTTTTTTAAAGATATATTCTGAATTCCCAGAATGTCTAGTTGTAAAAAAAACAAAAAGAAAGATAATTGCTCTGGTGTCAGGGATACCCGGCATATCCTCCAGGCTGAAAATAGGTAAAGGGTTAGAACATACATCTGGAGCTATTGTGAACTTATGGATGCCTTCAAGTTTACATTTCCTAATAAAGGAAGAATATTTGTGTGACCCCCCCTCCCCCCGTTCCATTACATGTGGCTGTATGCTTGAATACATAAATATGACCATTTGGTAATCCAAGTCCAAATGTGCAAAATGAGTCTGTGATGGATTATTTTCAGATGATTACACTTTTGGAAATGTTTGCTCCATAATGGAAAAGCTGATTCAGTGACTTTGGAATCTTTCATAGCACATGCCACATGGTGCAGTTAGTTGAACAGGACAAACACATAAAATGTTGGAGCGTAAAGAAGCATTACTTACTGTTTTGATGCTTAAATCCAAAATGCTTAGTTTTGCTTCCATTCTTATAGAAGTAAATTGATACAACTAGCATCTGGGAACATTAGCCAATTCCATCTGGATACTGGCATTCACATCATTTTGACAAACACAAAAGTCATGTTTTTAAATATAATCAAACAAGTGAAATGTCAGCAGACAAATTAACCTAAACTTGATCTTTGTCCTGAAGCCTACCTTGTCACCACTTTCACTTCTTCCAAAATTAATTTGACATCTTGCAACAAGCAAGTTTCCCTGGGGACCACTGGTTGGAGAAGCACCTCCTGCATGACAATTGACTCTTAGCATCAGCAACTCTATTGACCACTAGAGGCATTAGAGGGAGAGACAGCCAGTAAGGGCATTCCCTCTCTGACTATGCTTTCTCTACTGTACTTCCCCTTTGTTAGACTGATGGTCTCAGGTTTCACACTCTCACCTGAGAGACAGACTTCCTTCTTCTCCCTTCCCTCTTCCTGTATGTAGCTAGCAATAAGGTATGATAAGTCTTATCTATCTCCCTCATGGATTTCCTAAATAAACTACTTTATTTTGAACTTTGACACCATGTCTCCAGGTAATATGAATTAGCGGTGCTCCCTTAGCTGTGCTCATCCACTGTAGCTGGGGCAGATAAAGAAATCTGAGCTCTCTAACCCCTCTCTGCAGAGGCCCCATTTCTTTCTCCCTTGCACCACTGATGGCACAAGGGAACTGATTAAGATCTGAGCCCACACTTAACAGGAGTCTTGGCTTGACTTGTAATCAGTTCGGGGGAGGGCAATCTTGTAAATTTGCCATTATGAAACCATTTCCAAATGTGGTACCATCACTACATACAGGATGTTTAGCTATGGCCTGTGGTTTAGATTACTTTTGAAGGGGGTTTGATCGATTCTTGGAGAAAAGGTCCATAAACACGTGCTGTAAGCATGTTTGTTGGTCATGGGGGTGGGGTGATTGACAGTGGGACAATGAACTTCCTTCCCACTTTTGCCTCGTAAGCGTGAGCACCCGCAGTTCTCATAATGTCTGAAAAGGGCTAATATGTCACGTGGAAGTGGGTCCATGTTTACGATAGTGGCCAGCCAGGTGGGAAGCCCACAAGCAGAGCATTAAGGCAAGAACCCTCTCCTATTGTTTGACCCCCAGCAACTGGTTATACAACACTGCCTCTAAGTGTGGAAGTTCCGTAACATCTATTATGGTAATAGCCATAAACAACTCTCTGTTTTGCCTCATGCTATCCATAAAGCTGACTATCAAAGAGGACAAAAAGCAGCAACAAAAACAGACAACTTCCTGGGTTGCTTAGGGAGCTTACCTTCTGGATCCATTTAAAACTGTTTAATGGTAACTGTTTAAAGAGACAAACAGATCCTGACTTCCAGGACCCATCATTCTCTCTTCAAGTTGTTAGATCCTATAGTCCACCTTCTCTTCATGTTCCATGTTCCTTATTGCAGGTCAGGCAAGCATCAACTGCCAGCCCTCTAGTCTTCTGTTTACCAACTGAAAAAGTTTCCTACTACTATTCCCACTTTCTAATCATTTGCTGCAAGCTTATGCATCTGAGACTAGACTGTTCTTAGCTAAGTTTCTCCTCACAGTTGCTGTCAGCTCTCCTCTCCTCCACAGCATTTCCCTCATCTTTTTCTTATAACCAGATTCTGAGACCTAGGTTCATCCTCTTGCCTTAACTGACCCATTGACTGTGAATGTTCTACCACAGATTCCACTCCTTTGTTAATACTTCTAGATCTGCTTCATGGTCTCAAGATTAAACCACTGAGATTTTCATTTGATTAAAATGAAGACAAAACTATGACAGATATTGCCAATATTGAGAATATTTTGGCCTTTTTTTATTATAGCCATATATTTTGCCTAATCTTCTTATTTTCTTACAGTGTATGACATTTCCTTAAAGACTTGAACTAAGTTTCTGTGACCTTCCTAAGTGCATGTATACATTAAGCCCATAGCAAGCGTGGCGATTTATTAACAGTGACAGCACATCTGCACACGTGCAAAATTATTTTCTTCACAACTTGCAAACCATTATCAGTGCATAAATATGGGATTAGGAGGCATAAGTTTTGGCTGAGAGAATGCAACCTCCTCCAGGCAAGCTTGAAACTTCTTCATGCAGAGAAAATCTCCTACCTAAAACATTCCTAACACTTTGAAAATGTGAGCTCCCTAATCAGAAGTATTATTTTAACTAAGTCACATCATACAAATTAATCTCCTTGGCACAGACTTTGTAGAGTGCTTGGCACATCTACAGAGGTTACACAGTTAGTCATGTATCATCAATTACAAAATTCAACATATCAACAGGTCCACTGGCACACCATGCAGCCCCACGTTTCCTAAAAAGCCACTGAATTGTTCTAGGCTTCATTTCCATTGGCCTGAATTCAAATAGGCCAACATTTAAAACCAGCACACTGGGAGAGAGCAAGCAGAAAGCTTACAGTTAGATGAATACATTTCTGTACTTTGCATTCTGTATGTTTCAGCATGAACAATGAAATGTTTCAGAATTCCCATTAGTAGAACTAAGTTTTAACACAGGTCATAAATTTCCCTTCAAACCCAAGGGAATTGCAACCTCATTGGACACCTCATGGATCAGAATTCATGGATTCTAGTTGATATAGCATTACAATGGTATTAATAAAGAAACCCTTCTGGCTGAGAAAAAGCATTAAAGTAAGCAGTCCAAGAGCTGAGAAATAGGATAAGTAGAATGTACTTCTGGCTAGCCAATTTTAAATTGCCACCGGCAATAGTATGAATCTCGTCAGAGTCACTGTATTGATAGATCATCCTAAAAGCGTAATAGAAAATGCAATTGAGCTAGACTAATGTACAGTCACTACTGGCAAACATCATTGCAACTGGCTTAATTTCCATAACCAACAAAGCTCTTATTTTGAGGGGTTAAATTTTCCATACACAACACATCTATAAAAATAATGAGAATGAGTGTTTAACTTTATTTCATTTTATTTCACAAAACTTTTATACAACAAGCAATGCTAAAAGCTGGAGTTAAAATTAGGCTACTTTTCACACACCAAAACACATCACTTTTCCCCTCCCAACAGAAGTGCTTTTTCACAGAACAGGATAATCATGCTATTTCCCATTTGTGATTTGCTGAAATATCATTATGTTTATGAAATGAAATCAGCCAACTTCAAAAGCCAGATGAGAATTTCAAGGACTTATATTTGCATCAAGCATTACCAATTTTATTGCAACTGTTGTATAACTATTGCACTGGTAAGGAGGCGATGCTTAACTGTGTTACATTTGAAAATTGTACACATATGCATATTTGGATCTTTTTTCACAGATCATTATAGCCTCTTAGCTTTAATGACAAATTATAATGGACAGTACTCAGCAGGAGTGAAATTGTGAAACACACTGTAAGTAAAAAAGTCATAATATTTACTGCATATTCAAGTTTCTGCAGATGTCTGGCATAAGCTTGCTGCCTGCAACTAAAAGTGGGGACAAAGGAAACCTTGGTTCTCTGGCTGATTCACTTGGTTCATCCAGACCAATGAAGCAAGGACACAATGGGAGCTGTGTCCTCACAGCTGGAGGCTTCCTCACTGCTGCTGTGCTTGTATATATGGAGGGAAGCAATTTGGGAAATCTTTCCTGCCTCCCAAAAACCCTGTGCCTGCCAAAACAATGTCCCTTGTGACTGCATGATCCTTAGGGACATAGTTTTGGAAGGCACAGAGCATTTCTGAGGACTCTTCCCATGCATGCGCAGGAACAATGGTGAAGCTTCTGGCTGTGAGAACACAGTTCCCATTGCATCCTCACTCCATTGCTCTGGATGTCTTTCACTGGCCAACATGATGCACAGTGTTCTGGTGATAGTACGATCCAAATTACTGATTCTACAATAATTCCCATTGCAGTGAATGAAAATAACTGCAATAGTGCTGCTTTCACAACCACTCATTCTTAATAGCAATTATGCTGCCTTAAGATTCTGCAGCAGTCCAGTGTGTATGCACTGTCACCAGAATGCTGCACATCATGTCAGCCACTATTTTAAAATTTTCAATGTTTTTTCATGCTTCAATTAATTTTAAAAACCAGAGATTAATAGTAATGCCAGAAAAAAACTTCACAGTTCTAGCATAAGAAATTCAAATATATGCATCAGTATAGTTAACAGACACTGACAATAACAGCTGTATTGTTAAAACTTTCTTTCATGGCTGATTTACAAATTAGCCTTCCATTTCCATGCATCTCCAGGTAAGGCTGGGGGAAAAGCATCACAAACCTAGAACAAATTACAGCTGACTACATGGCCAAATGATAGTCTAATTACTCAGCCTTATTTGTTTTAGTCCACCATGGGTTGAATATGTTTTCTCAAACAATCTGACATTGCAACATAGCAACCATACCATTGCCTGGCCATGTGATAAGGTAATGCACACTGATGTTACCTTTTAGTCAGGCCTAATGTTCAGTCATGTGAATCAGCGTTCAAAGCTACTTTATAGGATATTTCATGATGAAATATACATTATTCTGCTGTGATGGTATCTGCCCTATGGGATATGTATACCATATGCATATGTATGGGGCTGCAGCTCAGTGGCAGAGTATCGGCTTTGCATACAGAAGGGTCTAGGCATTTCCAGGTAGGGCTGGGAAACATCCATCTGAAATCTTGGAGGACTCCTGCCAGTCAATGTAGACAATACTGAGCTAGATGGACTAATGGCCTGTCTTGATATAAGGCAGCTACCTATTTTTGACTCATTTATTCTTGAGTACCAAAATTTCCTTGTGTTGGGGGGGGGGGTGCTATTCCTACCAGATAAACTAGATACTTTATGGGAATATGGGAAATTTCAAGAGAATTCCACAACGCCTCCCCAAAAAACTATGTAACATTATCTATTTTATAAGTATTTGCTCTTTCATTTCCTGTTAGCAGGATTGATTTGTGGCAACAGTACATACCAACAATTAGGGGTGTGCACAAACCGGTTTTCCCGGTTTGGTTTGAGTCCGAGTCAGACTCTAACTGGACCAGGCATGTTCAATTCTGCACACCTCCAAACACTCCTTGAATTCGAGCTGGCTCGGGGTTTTTAAATGATTAAAAAAAATTTAAACTCAATGCTGGGCCTGGGTCATCCAGCAGGTCATCCAGGAAGAATACATACCATCAGTAAACGGAATCTAATATTCAAATAGGCATACCTAATATGGGGACTTGATCCATAAACATCCATATTTGTTCTTTTTATCATCCACTGTTGTTGCACACCAGTATTTAAACACAAGCTGAACTATTTTCAGACCTGTTTTTCCATTCCTTCATCCTCACAGGGCACTTCCATAGTTGGTATAGTGGTTAGAGTGCTGGACTAGGACTGGGGAGACCTGAGTTCAAATCCCCATTCAGCCATGAAACTAGCTGGGTGACTCTGGGCCAGTCACTTCTCTCTCAGCCTAACCTACTTCACACGGTTGTTGTGAAAGAGAAACTCAAGTATGTAGTACACCGCTCTGGGCTCCTTGGAGGAAGAGCGGGATATAAATGTAATAATAATAATAATAATAATAATAATAATTTTCCCACTGTTGGACTATGCACATTTATCTTTCTTTAGCATCAGTGCCACAGACTGTGCCAGAAGCTGCAATCATCATGTAGATGTGTCATGACTGTCATGTCCAAATGAAGTTGCTTTAATCTGCAAACACGGAAAGGGAAGAGACAAGTGCTATAGCACACAGTGCTATGAGAATGGTGCACATGCACACCACCTGGGTACCAACACTAAATAGCCTGAAATCTAGCAAACAAAAGTGTTCATGCTGACCAGTTTAGATCACTATAAAACCTGACACATGCACATACTTCCTCTCTGGCATTCCACACATTTATTTTTATGGTGAATGTGTGGTCCATTGATGCATGATCATTGAGTGTAACAACTACTCAAAGATGTTATGTTTTCACTCCCTGAAGGCATAAGCAATAAACCCTGTCTTTGCAACCAGTGCACATGCATAACTGCAGTTATTCTTTCATCTAGAGATAAGAGATAAAATCAACATGGGAAATAGAGGGTGAGACCACACTGGTCACTGTGCCCAGCAGTGAAATTGAAAACTGAAATATCAAGACCATCCACAATATTTCCCAATGGAAGATGCAGCTTAGGTCCTTTAAGAAGCATTTACTTATTTGAAGGGTTTTATATAGTCATTAAAGTCTATTTTCTCTGTGAAAGAAAACCTCTCTCTCTCTTTGAAAATCTCCTCCAGTTTCGAAACGCAAAATCATATTTCATTCCACAACAGGCAAGTCAATCATTTTAAGAAGTATAGTAAACAGTGCAGTGAGATGTGAAATACTGAGCTGTATTATGTCATTTCTTTCTTGGTTCTTCCTAAATTGCTCTTACATGTTTGTACTTTTAAGCCTGCCAGTTTTCAAGGTCAACTTTATACTAAACTTCAATCATGTCCATGTGAAAGGGAACGGCAAGAAGGCTCAGAAGTGCAAGTATAACTTGGAGTTTGTGAAATTGGTCCCACCACATAATTTTTCCTTAAGGCTTAATATCACCAACACAAAAGGCAGCAGCTGCTGCTTGTTAAGGAGACAGTACAATAAATCATCACCAGGTTGATCAGTCAACTGATAGGAAGACATGGAGAGTTTAAGGTCAGAACTTAGAGTATATTATTAAAGATTCAGTGACAGCTTGTAGAGAGTCAAACAACTAAAGGCATAACTAAATACTCTGGCCACATTCGCACATGGCAGAAATGTCCTTTGCCCCACCCCCACACACTTCACAGACATTCAGAATTGCAGTCTCAGAGACTATAGAGAGGAAGGGGAACTTGATGTGTGGGTGGGGCAACTGGCTGTGTGAGCTGCCTTCTGGCATGATGGACAGCCCTGGCAACTAATCACAGCTGGAGCAAGGGAGGAACTTCCTCTCTTAACTCTGGTTACAGCTCACTGTAACTCCAACTCTGCCTTCAGTTGTAACACTTCCTAACACAAACCTCAGCTAGGAGCAGTCAAACTCACTACAAGCTGAGGGTTCAAACTAAAGTTTGGGAAGAGAAACCTTGGGTCACTTTTTTGATGTCCATCCCTAAATTCAGGAGGGTCCAAGGTGGTGTGTCATTTATAGCATTTATCTTGGATTGTCTTAGATTGTGAGCCCTTTGGGGACAGGGCTCAGATTAATAATAATCTTTTTATTCTTTTTCTATGTAAACCGCTTTGAGAACTCTTTTTGATAAAAAGTGGTTTATTTGTAAGTAAGCCTCATTACTAGTTTCCGAGTAGAAGGAGTTTCAAAGTTTACTTTGGATTACAACCTAAACTTAGTTTTTGAAGCACAGAACAGCTGTGCTGTAATCCAAAGAAGTGGAAACTATATTTCTCCTTCTATCCATTTTTAAAAGACTGCACATTTATTATTTTTTAAAGACTGCACTATTTATCATCACAACTGCATTTTAGTGGAGAAGAAAAGTTATCTTTTTCTGTCAAAAAGTGACCACTTTAAATAAATAGTGTAATATTTTAAGATTCATATAACTATGCTATTGGTTTGGAGTATTTTTCATTAGAATTCACCCTTCTAGGGAATAAAGCACATTAAACAACTAGAACTAGCCTTACATTTTTGAATTTCATATGGATTAAGTAAGGCTATTCCTTGAACAGGCCTAAGGGTGCTCTGGAGACTTCTTTAAACATAAAAATGGAGTCAAACATACGTTTCCTAAATCTATTACACTTATTCAAAGGAGATATTCTGCAACTGATAAAAGTGGCTTAAAGGCCTTCTTGTAAATTATTTTGAAATAGACCTGAAACAATATTTTAGCAGTAAATTAAACAGCAGAGGGTAGGTATCTCTTAGGGTAGTTATAGGTAAACAAGCTAAAACAGTGGTTCATACTGTAGAATTATATAACTGTTAGTACAGAATCAAGGGTAAAGACATATTAACAGGAGGAGGAGGACTGATGGATTTCCAGGAGCTATCCTCTGAAATACGGTTGCTTGTAAATAGGAAAACTTCAGTTCAGCCATGAAACTCACTGGGTGACTCCAGGCAAGTCACTTCTCTCTCAGCTTAACCTACCTCACAGGGTTGTTGTGGGGATAAAGAAAACCTCAAAATGGAGGTTAACTAGATAACTCTGGGCTCCTTGGAGGAAAAGCGGGATATAAATGTTATATAAATGTAATAAAAATGCAGAAGATATAGATATGGCCACTACAATGTTTTAAATCATCCTTCATCTGGTCACCAGTGGTGAAAAAAAAAAGGAAGGCAGTGATGGACATCCAGACTCACAAAGGGCTGCAGACATACAGCGTGCTGCATTCCAGAATAAAGCAGCATGGGCATTTGTGCATGGGGGTGGTTTTAGGTGATTTCACTTTCACTCTGGCATTCTGCAACATCCAAAAATATGTCCCTGATGGATGCACAACCCTCTGGGATATATTTTCAGTTGGCACAGAGTGCTTCTGAAGGAAGGGAAGGCTGGCAAAAACCCCTCTCCCCACACAGATACTTATGCTGAAACATTCTGTTGCCAGATTTGGCTTATTTTCAGCCAAATTTTGTTAGGTTACAAGTATACCCACGAGTATACCCCTTAGGTTCTGGCAACGCTCTGGAACACAGCATGCTGCATGTGCACTTAGGTAGTCTGGATGAGATTATTCTTTTATTTTCTCTAAGTTTATTTTATAAACTTAAATGAGTTTATTCTTTTATTTTATTAAACTCCAGTAAATTCATTCTTTTCTTTTTGCTTTTGAGGCTACCAGTGAACCTTAAAAAACATATGCATGGGTTAATAAAAATATGTATGTTTCCTTATTGTTGCCAACATATTTGTGAGGCTTAGGTAGAGAAAACCTAATTTACTGACAGTATGGCTGTGTACAGACATTCAGTGACTATACAGAGGTGGGGAATCAAGGCTTCACTCTCTGGGTTACCTACTGACTAAATTAGTCCCACTGGAAGTTTCTTAAGTTAGTCATCAAGTTATTGAAGACTAATTTGTCCCATTGATTTCAACAGTGCTTATTTATTTATTTGATTTGATTTAATTTATATACCACCCTTCCAAAATGGCTCAGGGCAGTTTACAACAGAACAATTAAAACCAGTTAACAATTAAAATCAAAACTATAAGAACAGAATAAAACCAATTAAACATTCAGTTAAAAACCATGGAAGGCCAGCAGATAGGTTTTAAGGGCTCTCCTGAAAGACAATAATGAACTCACATTATGGATTTCTGCTGGGAGTGCATTCCATTTCCCAGGAGCAGCTACAGAGAAGGCCAGCCTCTGAGTCGCCAACAGACGAACCAGCAGTAACTGGAGACAGACCTCCTCAGATGACCTTAATGTGCAGTGGGGATCATGCAGAAGAAGGCGCTCTCTAAGATAACTCAGACCTGAGTGCCATTTCCTGAAGATAAAAAGGAGAAGTAGATTTGGGTGCCATCAGCGTACTGATAACACCCAGCACCAAACCTCCTGATGAACTCACCTAGCAGTTTCATGTAGATACTAAAAAGCATTGGTGACAGAATGGAGCCCTGAGGGACTCCATATAACAGGTTCCGTTTTGAGGAGCAACTGTCACAAAGCTTCACCATTTGGAATCTACCCGAGAGATAGGAGCAGAAACACTGTTAAGCAGTGCCTGCTATCCCCAACTCCCCTAGGCAATCCAGAAGGATGCTATGGTCAATGGTATCGAACGCCGCCAAGAGATCCAGAAGAACCAGCAGAGTCACACTCCCTCTGTCGGTTCCCTGGCAAAGGTCAGCCAATCAGGCTGACCAAGGCTGTCTCAACCCCATAGCTTCCTCTAAAGCCAGTTTGAAATAGGTCTACTTTTGGTTTCCTCCCAAACTGCTTGGAGCTGGTTGCCCACCACCGTCTCAATTCCACCCACTTCCCCTAGCCTGCTCCATGACAGAGTAACCTGGAGGAAGAAGCTGAGCCTATACTGGACCACTCGCCTCCCACAACCAGGTCTCAGTTATACATGACAGGTCAGCTCCCTCATCCATGATCAAATCGTGGACAATTTCAGTCTTATTCTGAACTGACCTGGCATTGCAGAGGATCAAGGCCAGACTCTGAGGCTATTCCCACAAGTAGCAAAAATTGGGCTAGGAGAGCCTAGCCTGATTTTTGCTCTTGTGTAAACCACCGGGTTCATAGGCGAGCCCAGTAGCTTACAAGCGGCAAGCCCGCTTAGGTAGTCGGCCCCTTAAACCGGGTTTGCGGAGCGAGCGCTCCACAAACCCATTTTTAAAAATCGTGAGTAGCCGCAGCACGGCTCCGTGGCATGGCTACTCATGAGTAGACCACGGTCAGGAGGCTTAAAAGCAGCCTCTCGGCTCGGGGGTCTCTCCAGCACGCCCTTGTGCGCTTGCGAAGGGCATGCTGGAACTTCCGGGGGCCATGCGGCCCCCAAACTCCCTAGACCTGGCCGGCTCCGTGATGGAACTGGCAGTCCAGAGCAGACTGTCTGCTCGTCTGTGGGGAGAGCGGGCTAAGCCCTATCTCCCCGCAAACCCCCTAGAGGCTCTTCACGCAAATCGTGTGAAGAGCCTCAAAGTGGGTCATTGGAGCGACTCCCTGAGGCCTGAGAGTTAACAAAGCAGTTGGAAGTGGAAACAGTTACAAAATTACTGGTTTCCCTTCCCCTGTAATTGCCAGTTGTTCTGCCAGAGCCAATTCTTCTATTCCCCACCACAACAGTAATAGCTGCCACAGAACTGCCAGGCACACCTCCAGCATCATCCCGCTCAAGAGAGCCCAAACACATACTTGCAAAAAGGCCTGGCACAACCCAAACCTTCAGCCCTCAGTCCCACCCTTGAAGGCCCAGTCCCCTTTGGTGACTGCCTACAGGTGGGCCGACAGCCAGGTCAATGGCTATGCCATTGGCAAGCCTCCTTGTTTTTAAGCCTGCAAGCCCTGAAAGTCACTCCACCCACAAGCAGCTCCCAGGACAAGTGACAGGTTCAATAATATTATATAGGAAGTTCTATATCGGAAGCAAAAATCTCTTGTCCCGTACAGGATGCTGTTTTCCCCATATTGTTGGCGGGACTTGGGGCTCTCCCTCATCCCTCAATGCATTTGCATTGAGCCCTTTGAAGCCTGGTTAAAGTCCATACTATAATGTGAAAGAAACAACACAATTCAAACAACACAATTTTGCAAGTTGCTAATAGGTTACTTATCAAATGTAAATAGATCCACAGACTCCTGCTAACTGACTCACCTCTTCTGGCAGATAAAGCAGCCTTTCAGTGAGGCTTTCAGTGACAGCCACAGCAAGACAAAGCGGGGATGTAGCATGTATCTGTGTGTGTGTAAACCTGGGGGATTCTCTTAATTTTCTCCTGAAACTTGCTCTAAGGGGGATGGTCTGTGTGAACAAGAAGCTTTGTGAAATCATGTGGCTTGTGATGTTTTGTTATTGTTTTTACAAATGCATTGCTACTCAGACTTCTGATTACCTCTGGGATGACCACCCCCAAGACCCCTCCCCCATGTCCCGTATTCAGGCAATTGAATGGTGGCAACCCTAAATGTAACAGAGATAGTTCATCAGTAAGGGCAGGAGGAGCTGTGTCTCCCCTCCCACCAAACAAACAAAACAAACAAGCTACCAGAGAAACTTAAACTTACCAATACAGGCAGTCAGAAAATCCTCCGAAGCATGGAGCTTCCACTTAACTGTTGCTTCCTTCCTTGCTTTTATTGGCTCAAATAGCCTGCTAATCAAACTTGTCCGGCGAGTCTGATTCCTAGGGCCTGGCATCAACCACTTCAAGAACTAAAAATGGGTTAAAAATACATTTCCTGGTGGCTTCAGGGACTATATTTTCTACCTATTTTTTTTAGTTCCTGGAGTGGTCGATGCCAGGCCAGTACCCCCTAGGAATCAGACTTGCTGGATCAACTTGATTAGCAGCCAATGAAACCGTTAGAGCTAGGACCCTGGCAGCATCAGCTCTCACCTGCAATATCTCATAGTGACAACTGCGGTTTTGTAGAGTCATGGATAAAAGTGCCGGACTCCCTTCCCTTGAGAGTTCCCTTCCCTTGAGAGTACCAACCACTACTGCATGTAACAGTGAGGGAACAGATAATTAAAATCCTGCTGGAATACATTTCATTTAACTTTTTTCATGATGTCCTCCCAATTGTTAGCAGTCTCTCTCCATTTTATGTGTTCTGAATGTATAGGTTCATAGTACTGGGAAGGCCCGAAGGTCATGAAATCCAGGCACGTATGCATACCTGGCTTCAAGGCAGGATCCACATCACTGCCATTTTTATTTGGTTTTTGAGATTTGTTAGTATTCAACTATTCATTCAGCTCCACGCTGTCTATATATGTAGACTTATTCACTTTGTCCTTGGTTAAGAGCCTTAACAATACGCATTCACCAGTCTGATAAAATCCACACTGACACAACCTCCAAGCTTCTGCTTCAGCATTGCCCTGCTCCACCATCATTCAGGTTGTCTGATTATCTTCAGCAATGCACACAGCATTATACAGTGCCTTCCTCTTGGGAATTATTTTAGAAGTCCCTTAAGCTGTTGAGAGAGTATTGTTGGGCTACAAGAAATTGTGCTAAAAGCATGTGTCACATGACACAAACTTCTCTTTCCTACTAACAAGCTTGTTCTTCTGCAGACTGGCAATTCAACGAGAGCCATTCAGGCTTAGCTCTGTGCAGACATTCATTTCAGGATCACGTTCACTGGCCTCTCACCCACAACTTCTATCCATGCAAGGTCCTGTATGCACAGGAGCCTAAGCACATACACCCAGGATCCCGATTGCATTCAGGAGTCTAAATCCTTTTAGGTATGCCTATGAGCATCTGTGCAAAGGGCACCTTGAACCACAGAGGGCAGGGCTAGCAGGCACGGTCCCAGTCCTTCACCATGCATTATTTTTTACATGCAGTGAACAACTACACAGAGCCCTTCTATAGAGTGAGAGAATGATTCTACTTAACACCACTATCAATTACATTTTGAAATTACAGGACTAATCCTAAACACGCTCACTCATTCACTCACTCAGATGAATGAGACTTGCTTTCAGGTAAAGTAACTTACGACTTGGGTGTAAGAAAATCATTCACAAACCCCTTCTGCTGTTTCTGAATAATATGCAGAAGTAAAATTGGGTCTGCTTGCAGAATTGCTTCTCAGCAAAAATTCAGCAACAAATATTCTCCGGGTTGTCCCATTACTAGGATTTGTTTATGTTTACAAAGTACACTACACAACATTGATTAAGCGGTTAAGACACCATACATAATGTATGCAACATATTTTCTCAAATAATTGAACACCATACATTTTGCTTATTTGATTGTTTGCATTGTTGTATCATGCTCCTTTGCTCATTTGCTAACTCATATTGGTCTGCACTCAGTAACATGTGACTTTTCATTGTACATGGACGTGAATGGATTTTTATTCAAAGATGATATGACTAAGCTATTTCACAATGTGCATATAGCAGGATGGCCAACCCGAGGCTCTCCAGCGGTACAAGAACTCCCATCATCCTCGGACACAATAATTTACAATTTGGGATTATGGGGGTTGTCGTCCAGCAACAGCTAGAGAGTAACGGCCGTTATCCACCCCCTGCACAGTACCTCCTGTGACTGTTTCTGGTGTCTATCTGATGTTTCTTTTTAGATTGAGAGCCCTTTTGGGACAGGGAGCCATCTTATCTATCTATCTATCTATCTATCTATCTATCTATCTATCTATCTATCTATCTATCATTTCTCTGTGTAAACCGCCCTGAATCATTTTTGGAAGGGCGGTATAGAAATCAATCAGATAGATAGATAGGAAGGCTCATGTTGGCCACCCCAGTATTCTGAGTTTTCAGCAATATAATTTCTAACCCTGCAGAAGAAAGTTGCATTCAGTTGGCCAGTAGCCACTTCTAATAATGCTCAGCCCGTGCCACAAAACCACTCAAACATGCTTTTCTGCTCTAGATTTATGAATGGCCATGAGAGTGTGTAGGAGCGTAGTATGTGGTTATAAAGCAGCAGAGAACTGCAGCTAGATATCATGAGAGCTTTAAATGGTACGTTTTTACACCCTACTGCATGGTAAGTCATCACTAAAAACTATTCATTATTTTAGCCGCCCACATTTGTACTTGTTTTGTGAGAGAGGAAGAATGGCTATTTACCCTGTAGCATTTTCATTTTCTTCAGTCAACACAATGAAGATGCCACAAGGTGAGTCAGATCATTGCTTCATTTAACCTGGTATTGCCTACCCTTCTCTGACAAGTGGTGGTTCTCTGAACTCTCATGCAGAGGTCTTTCTCAGTCTTGTTACCTTAGATCCTGGAACTAGTGGTGCCAGGGATTGAACCTAAGGCTTTATATTTGCAAATATGTGCCCCACTGCTGAACCAAGGATCCAATGGTCACTAATACAAATTTAGTCCAAAGAAATTTACTAATACAGATTTAGTCCCCAAAATTTAACCAGTACAAGCCCACTAAAATCCAATAGGTTTTCAGTTATGTTCATTGGCATGTGTTTTTGGCACTTCTATTTCTTCCAGCATATTCACCCCACTGCTGCCTATGCAAGTTGGCTGTGTCCAGAGGGTGGCTACCATAGCGATATATAAAGAGATGTGGTGGAACACCACACATGTAACAGACCAACCGATGATTATCCCAGGGCTGGCCTTGGAGCTGGCTCACCAGTTGCTGAGCCTCAGTGAGCAACTACAGACATAATTCTAAGCTTCCAGATTCTGGTGAGGCTACTTCACCACACCAGAAGCTTTTTGTCACAAGTTGGATTACAGTTTGTCTTTAGCAGAATGCTAGAGGGGAACCATGTTTTGGGGGAGAAGGGGGTTTAATGCTTTCCCTCCATTAAAACTGCTTCCCCTTCAAGCTGCTATTTACTTTATGAGGCAGAACATACAGGTATCAGACCAATATTTCTACATGTTGCCTCACATGGCAACATAAGGGCTCGGGGTGGTGGTGGTTTTAGTTGGGAAAACAGCATGGGGTCAAGGGTTAGCCCCTTCCTAGCCACATAGTCCTGATTCTAATTTCCCCCTCACAGCTGATATTTACTTGAAAAACTGCAAGAGTTCTTATTAATGGCTCTCCCATGCCATGTCTAGTTTGGCCTCCAATAACTTTGTTGTGTACAGATGACTTTTTAAAAAGCCATTCAGCTATACTAATGGCCTTTCGCCAATGGCTGTAAATTACACACATCCATAATGACAATTGTATTACAGTGCAGTGTAGTGCTACTTCATACAGGTAAACTACAGCCCATCAATCAAATACCTTCTCTGGCCTCTTCAAGTAGCAATGATCCTAATGGGGAGAGACCCCTCCTTTTAGTCCTGAAAAGAACTTGATCACAGGAGCTTTATTTTAAAGCCCTCTCTGTAAGCAATTCAATTAGTCTGAAGTAAAATACATACATTATTAAATGCATTGTATATTCATTTAAAAAAAAACAAAACACCTTACATACAACAATTTATTTTCTTCTCTCATTATGCTCTAGTTTCTTCTTCCTACAGAATCTTTCAAGACCAAATGCTAATTGAGTCTGTTTTTCCTGTGCAACTCATATAAAACATCTCAGTGCACAACTGGGTTCCTTGCTGAAAATTGTTTGTCCTAAATACACATTAATGATTTTAGTTTAAAAATTATGTTTGAGCAGTGGGCAGAGAACTGTTGTTTTTCACATTGTCTAGAGACTAATTAAATACATTCTAAATTGCTGAGTGACTGAGAATTTTTACACACTGTGTTTTCTCTTCAAAACCCTATAACTCATTATGTATCCTCTTGCCAGCACTAAATTACAACTGGGAGATTTTGCCTGAGCATTTGGGAAATGTAATGAAATGGGATATATAATTTCAATAGAACATTTCATATAACAATTAATAGATCAGAATTCTATGCGTGTATGACTGAATAGTAGCCACCTAATGGTGCAGCAGGGAAGCAACCAGCCTAGAGAGCAAGAGGCTGTTGGTTCAAATCCCTGCTGGTGTGTTTCCCAGAATATGGGAAACTCCTATATTGGGCAGCAGCGATATAGGAAAGTGCTGAAAGGCATTCATGCTGCATGGGAGAAGGCAATGGTAAACCACTCCTGTATTCTACCAAGAAAACCACATGGCTCTGTGGTCACCAAGCGCCAACATTGACGTGACAGCACAACCTTTCCTTTCTTATGACTGCACAAGTGTTAACACACAAAAGGAGTTATAAAGTTTCACAGCTAACAATCCATGATGCTCCCTAGCCCTGCCTCCCTCTATACTTCATGTGGCTGTGAGATGCTGTCTGAATTTGGACAGGAGAGTGGGGTTGGGGCAAGGAGCAGAAACAGTTCTGCATTACATCTGAACGTGGCACATATGTAAAGTAACCAAGTACTGTGAGAAGTTCAAATCATCAACTTTGTAGCCAAGCAAGATTTCAGCCCTACTAATCAGTAGTGAAACCAACAAACATCAGATAACATCCTAAATAAATATTCTTCTGGTTTTATTTTAAGATACATCTGAGTGATTTCTGTAACAAACCCTCAAGTCTGCAAAGCCATGTTATCAGTGTAAAGAAAGCAACAGAGTTACAAATAGGGGTGTGCAATTTGGATTTTCGGTGATTCAGTTCGGGACCCGAACCAAATCACCCCTGTTCTGTTTTGTGCCTGAATATGGGCCACCCGAATCACCCTTGATTCGGTTCGGATTTGGATTTAATCTGAATCCTAATCCAAATCGATTTGGGGAAAAAAGGGGGGCCCAGGGGCAAAATATTGGGGTGGGGTGGTAGTGCCCGATGGGTGGAAGCTACCACCCTAATTTCAGGGGGATTGGGCAAAGGGCTGATATTTGAGGAATTTTTGAAGTTTTAATGACTTTGGGGCAGTTCGGGGGCATAGCATGGGATCTGGGCAAAAAGAGTTGGGTGGGGTGGTAGTGCCTCATGGGTGCAGGCTACCACCCCAATTTCAGGGGGATTGGGCAAAGGGCTGATTTTTGGGGAATTTCTGAAGTTTTTGTGTCTTTGGGGCATATTGGGGCAGAAAGTGGGGCCTGGGGCAGAAGAGTGGGGTGGGGTGGTAGTGCCTAATGGGTGGAGGCTACCACCCCAATTTCAGGGGGATTGGACAAAGGGCTGATTTTTTGGGAATTTTTGAAGTTTTTTTGTCTTTGGGGCAGTTTTGGGGCAGAAAGTGGATCTGCCCCAAAAGAGTGGGGTGGGGTGGTAGTTCCTATTGGGTGGAGGCTACCACCCCAATTTCAGGGGGATTGGGCAGAGGGCTGATTTTTTGGGAATTTTTGAAGTTTTGGTGTCTTTGGGGCAGATTGGGGGCAGAAAGTGGATCTGCCCCAAAAGAGTGGGCTGGGTTGGTAGATAGTGCCTAATGGGTGGAGGCTACCACCCATCCCCAATTTCACCCATCCCCTCAGAAGTTTTTCTGAAGGGATGTTATTCCCTTATTTTCTGAGGTGTGAATTCTCATTCTATGATAGCAAATGAGATTTTTTTCAATTAAACAACTCTCATGACCCCACTGTCACTTTTTCACACTCTCATTTACTAAGAATATGATGAATGGATCAATCTAGCACACTGCACCTTATGAAGACAAACCTCAGAAATTCACCAAAATTCAGCCCTCTGCCCAATCACTCTGAAATTGGGGATGGGTGCTAGCCTCCACCCATTAGGCACTATCTACCAGCCCACCCCACTCCTTTGGGGCAGATCCACTTTCTGCCCCCAATCTGCCCCAAAGACACCCAAACTTCAAAAATTCTCAAAAAATCAGCCCTTTGTCCAAACCCCCTGAAATTGGGGTGGTAGCCTCCACCCATTAGGCACTACCACCCCACCCCACTATTCTGCCCAAGGCCCCACTTTCTGCCCCAATATGCCCCAATCTGCCCCAAAGACATGAAATTTTCAGAATTTTACCAAAAATCAGCCCTTGGCCCAATCCCCCTGAAATTGGGGTGGTAGCCTGCACCCATTAGGCACTACCACCCCACCCCACTCTTTTGGGGCAGATCCACTTTCTGCCCCCAAACTGCCCCAAAGTCACTAAAACTTCAAAAATTCCCCAAAAATCAGCCCTTTGTCCAATCCCCCTGAAATTGGGGTGGAAGCCTCCACCCATTGAGCACTACCATCCCACCCCACTCTTCTGCCCCGGGCCCCACTTTCTGCCCCAATCTGCCCCCAAAGACACAAAAACTTCAGAAATTCTGCAAAAATCAGCCCTTTCCCCAATCCCCCTGAAATTGGGGTGGTAGCCTGCACCCATTAGGCTCTACCACCCCACCTCACTCTTTTTGCCCAGATCCCATGCTATGCCCCCAAACTGCCCCAAAGTCACTAAAACTTCAAAAATTCCCCAAAAATCGGTCATGAGCCGAATCACCAAAATTTTTCGGCCCCGAAATTCGGGTGTTTCAGCTCAGCCCCAAAAAATATCAGAGGGCATCGGGGGTGATCAGTTTGGCCCCGAATCACCTGAAATTTTTCGTTTTGGGCACAGATTGATCTGTGCCCGAAATTTTTTGCACGTCCCTAGTTACAAAGGCTTCATCATATAATTTGTGGCAGCCGAAATATTATACAAGCAAAGTAACATCTAAGGTGAAAAACAACTGAAAATGAACTTTACACAGTTCCATGACACACACAAAACACCCAAGCTTTGCTCAAGCTGAATACTATGTAGTCTAGGCATGTATGTGTATTAGGGATGTGCGAAACGTTTCGGATACAAAACGTTTTGTACCCAAAACAGCCTGTTTCAGGTGTTTTGTAGACAAAACAAAACATCCATTTTCCAGATCCAAAAGTTTTGTATACAAAACAAAACGTCCCTGTTTCGGCTACAAAACGTTTTGTTGTTTCAGACCTCCATTTTGTGGTGATCTCTGAGTCAGTCTCCATTTTGTGTTTGACATCTCTTTGAATTTCCCACCCTTCCAGCCTTCTGATCGGTGGCCTAAATCATGGGCTGACCGGCTGACAATTCCCTCCTTATTCCCCATTGGCTTTTGCTTCTTGCCACTCTTTACTGACCCCACATTGGCCAGGGGAAGGGTTGCTAACCCATGGGGTGCTGGGTTCTGTTGTTTCTGTGATGTTCTGAGTGTAGATTCTCTGGTAGCATATGAGAATGGATTCTTGTTTTTCACTGAAAATCTCATATGCTACCAGAGAATCTACAATGAACACCTCAGAAAGACAAAACCCAGTACCCCAAGGGCTTGTGGGTATGGAGGTGGTTGGCACCCTATGTGCACTACACAACCCCTCGCTCTGGGAAACCCCAGTGCCCCCCAAGAAGAATTATGGGGCTGTTGAAAGCTCCATTATTCCCTATGGGAGAAATCTTAAAACACACGTAAATTTCAACAGTTCACAAAATATCAGCCCTTTGCCCAATGGAGAGGAGAACTGGTCTTGTGGTTGAGCATGACTTGTCTCCATAGCTAAGCAGGATCTGCCCTGGTTGCATATGAATGGGAGACTTGATGTGTGAGCACTGCAAGATATTCCCCTCAGGGGATGAAGCCGCTCTGGAAAGAGCAGAAGGTTTCAAGTTCCCTCTCTGGCTTCTCCAAGATAGGGCTGAGAGAGATTCCTGCCTACAACCTTGGAGAAGCAGCTGCCAGTCTGTGAAGACAATACTGAGCTAGATAGACCAATGGTCTGACTCAGTATATGGCAGTTTCCTATGTTCCTAATTCTTTTGAGATAATTCTGGCAGTTTCCTTGCCCCCATTGGGCACTACCACCCACCACACTCTGCTCTGAGTCATCCCTTTCCCCTTGATTTGAAGCGATACATTTGCTGGAATCCCCATTATTCCCTATGGGAAAATTCTTAAAGATGTGTAAACTTTAAAAATTCACAAAAAATCAGCCCTTTGCCTAATTCCTTTGAAATGTGCGTGGTAGCTTCCACCCATGGGACACTACCACCACCACCCACTCTTTTTGCCCTGGGACCCTTTTTAAAAATCCAAATCGATTTGGATTCGGAAAATTCGGCTACAAAACAAAACAGGGCTGATTCGGATTCAGAAAATTTGGGTACAAAACAAAACGGGGGTGTTTCGATTCGGATACAAATCGAAACAAGAAAATTCCAAAATGCACACCCCTAATGTGTATGCTCATAGGGTCTATACTGAAAAGTAGGGATTGAAAAAACAGCACCAGCCACTGTCATTCTGCACTTCCCTAAATACATTGATTTTATACATACCTATGTGACATCTTTCCCTGTTTTCTCCCATAGCTTCCTTTCAGTGTGACCCCTCTTCAGTCTCCTGGACCTTTCAGAGGCTTTTAGTACCATAGACCATGGTAGATATGAAGCAGCCTTATACCAAGTCAGATCTTTGGTCCATCTAGCTCAGTATTGTCTCCATTGATTAGCATTGGCTCTTTCTAAACCCTACCCAGAGATGCCAGAGATTGAACCTGGGACCTTCTGCATGCAATGCAGACGCTCTGCCACTGAGGTACTTGACTACAGTTCTTGGAAAGATGGGGTGATTGTGGGTGAGTGTGTGTACTTTGAAGGGTGGAAGCTGGGAGAGAGCAAACTTTGTCCAAGCTTAAAATAAAGGGGGGATGGGTTTGAATTGCTTGGTTTTCACTTCATGCAAGTTATTTTAAAGCCCTCAAATTATGTTACACGCCCAAACCACAAAGCTTTGCTGATAACTCTAGCCTAGGTTGCTATGCCAGCTGCAACCTTACCTGGAAAAAGCAGACGTGTCCACAGTCATTCTTACTATGTCACATCCCAGCTGGACTATTGCAATGAGCCTTTATGAGTATTCAGAACCTTCAGCTTGTCAAACCCACAGCAACACTTGCTGTGTCCAGGTCATGGAGGACAGGTCTATCAATGTCTACTAGTCTAGTGGCTTTAGGCCACCTCCAGTTTCAGAGGCAAGATGCCTCTAAATACTAGTTGCAGGGGAGCAACAGCAAGAGAGAGGGCATGCCTTCACCTCTTTTATGTGGCTTCTCAAATGCATCTAGTTGGCCACTGTATGAAAGAGGATGCTGGACTAGATAGGCCTTGGGCCTAATTCAGCTGGGCTGTTCTTATTTTGTTATGTTCTTAACTAGACTTCTAAAGAAGGCTTGTTGCATAGAACACCTAATTCCAATATTGCTTCAGCTTCATTGGTTACCTTTTTATTTCTGGGCCCAGTTGAAGACGTTGATATAATGCTTTAAAGCCCTAAATAGTTGGGCCTGGGATATCTGAAGGACCACTTCATCCTACACATGCCAACCAGTAGAGCTGACATATTTCTCATTAATTTGTGCATTGAGGATGGGCAATGGAGATGAACCATGGAGTTATCTTCACTATGGAAGAGAACAGGAACAACCTTACATAGGAAGCCCTATATATACACTGGAGCTTCTATGAATGAAAACAGTCAGTCCATCTGGGCTCCTGTATAAGCTTAAAGAACCTCTGAAGAGAATCAGCTGTGAGGCCTGTATTAGAAACATTTTACTCTATTGTTATTGTTTGATCATCATCATCATCATTTATCAAAAGAAAAATGATCTTATTTATTGATCAATTTTAGCTGTAAAGCTAGATTAATAATTTATTTATGAACATCATTAGGACATCTAAAAGAGAGAAAACGACTGACAAACTATAATTACATTTCATATTAACCAATACTATGCAAATAAGTTTTTCCACTTTCTGAACACCTTTCTGGATGCCATGTTGCTCACTTTCCTACATCACAGATGTTTTTAAATTGCTCAAATGTTATCATCACATTCAAATGGACAAGCAAGAGTCCACTGTGTAACTGGACAGGAAGAATAGGTAATCTCACATTATCAAGCCTCTAGTACTTATATTAAGGTATGAATATTTAATCATATAGAAACTGAAAGTAGAACACAACAATAAAATTGATTGAAGGGATATGCTATATAATTAATCTTTGGATAACTGTTTGGATAGGAGACTCATTTGAAGACTCAATCATTGTAGCAATTAAGAAAAAAATAGCATTGAATGTCATTAAATATGAGTGGGCCAGTCCTAATCTCTGAGGACATTAATATGCAGACGTCTGTATTTCTGTCATTACACTTTATGCTGATTCTATTTAATTTAACCATAAAAAGTAAAGATTAAAGGCAAAAAATGTAACTTTGGATTTGAAATTCAGAGGTAAACTGTGCTCTTGGTAGGATTGAGATATATTTGTTGTTAATCTGTCAAAACACAATGCCATAAGACTGAATCATTTTCATTCCAGATTAATTTTCTCATAGCTTGAATCAAGCAAAGACATCATAATTAATTGTATTTGCATACCAATGAAGCTGAGAAACTAAATTTATTTAAATTAATTGTTGGTGATGACCAATTTTTTTAAAAATCCAATATTTTATCTACCAGTTTTGGAAACTCAATTAGCACCTGACTTTGAGCACCTGCTGTGACATTGCAATATTTATATTATTCTCATGTATGTTATGCTGAGATGCAGAGGCGCTCCTAGCCCTGGACTTCGGGGCTGGAGTCCAGGGCCTCCACAGCCCCTGGGGCCCCCCAAATCCTCTTTAGTCTGTCCTAGGTGGTGTGGTTGCCTGATGGAGCTTGATGATGCTTATTGTGTGTGTGTGTGTGTGTGTGTGTGTGTGTGTGTGTGTGTGTGTGTGTGTGTTCCAAAGGTCTTTAGGTCTAGGCTCCAAAATTACCTAGGTGCACCTCTGCTGAGATGAGTAATAGTTTCTATGTATTGTAGAAATATTAAGAACATACAACTTGCTGTGCTACTGCCAAAATTTGTAGGGTTGACAAATATGCTGGTCAGTACATTTTGTGAACAATAAGGTCAGAAAAACACTTTCTGAGGAATGCATGATGTGGGACGGTGGGAGGGATTTGTTTTGCCCAAACTGCTGCTCTCCATATGAATGTTTCCTCATGGGATTTTTGCATATTTTCCCCTGCTGGATTAAGAAACAACCCTAACTGGTAGAAAAGCCAGTGTGGTGGTGGGGTGACATTTGGAGGGTGAATTGATGAATGCAAGAATTGGGTTCCCACCAACCCCAACTCCTTCTGGGGTTAGAATGATTCAGAATTGACAGTCAGGTGATACTCTATATATCCTAGAGAAAAAGAAGGAGAGCCAATCATTTACTGGAATCCAATGTCTCTGGATGAAAGTACTTTTCAGAAAAGGTTAGCATAATATTCTTAGAATTAGTTTTGGCTGGCTGAATCCCAATTAATGCTGCACATATGCAGCCAAATGAAGCACGCATGTTGTGAATCTTTTTCTGCTTCTGAGGTGCGTCTCATGGTGTGTGGTGGAGTAATTTTCACCAATCTCCCCTTCCTCAAGCAGTATTCTGTGCAACATGCAAACATGAGGGCTGCATGAGCCCTGGAAAAATGGGAAAACACTTCCATTAAAGAGTTTTCCAGCCCAAATTTCCACCCAGTAACCATGGGGTGTTTCCATAGGCACATCACTAAAGTACATGGGCTTACCAACTCTTAGCATTAGAGAGAAGTGGTACTGTTTGATACCATGTATACATAACAATGCACTACTTTTATTCATGGTGGCTGACAACATGGCCTAACTGTGTGATAATAAATGTCTGATCCCTAGCAAACTATACTGGTGTATCCCGCAACCATGATAGATGATAAAATACTGATAAGCATACTTCGAATTGTACATTCTATACAAGACATCTAACGATTCATTTGTTCTCATACATTTTCAGTGTAATGAAATGCTCTTTGGCAAACATCCAGAAATTGAGATTAAAAAGAGAGGGAGTGCTCACCATCTCTTCGATTTAGCCTTGCAAATCCTGGGCTGTGACTACTGGACAGCTCTGATGAACTGCTGAATGATGACTGAGGCAAGGCAGACACCAGTTGATCATCACAATTATCTGCCAGAGAAAAACATCATGCTTCAGGCTCACACACTTAAACAAAGACTGCTGAAAAGCATAACTAAAACATAACACTGGCAAGCATCAGAATTGACCTTGTAGTTCCCTGATCACGTCCCCACAGTGTTTGTTTTGGGTCTATTACATGTACCAATACTGAGACGGCACTTTTTATTTGATCAATATTTAATCAGATTACCATGGTGTAATTTACTGTGTTCTCCAACTCCTTCTATGCCCCTTGTTCTAACCTAACTTTGAAGACAGGCTTGATAAATGGCCAGGCGCTCACTAGCTACTATTTACGACCACAACAATTGACACCTGCCATTACAGCTTTTGCTTCAGTAACACCCAGCTACTGGCTGAACATATGCCATATATATTATTAAGTGTTAAAGTGCTATCACACTTTCGATCAACAGCTATCCCAAGAGACTTTTTTTTTTAAAAAAAGATAAGCTTCCATTAAAAATACTCTACTAAATGGGTTTTTTTGTTTTGCCTTTTTTGTGCATGCTTGAGATGTAGATGGGACATGAAATCATTATTGGACAATTATTAGTATGCAAGTCTTAGGCTTTTTACACAAAAGAAGCAACAGTGTTTCAGAAAAAGGGATTTAACAGCAGTTCACAATCAATGGCACATAAGCAAGCAGATTCTAATCAATATTTCAGGATGTTAAATCCTTTCCCAGCTTGATTGCTAAACAGGAC
The DNA here is from genome assembly GCF_027244095.1 of Hemicordylus capensis. Classification (NCBI taxonomy): domain Eukaryota; kingdom Metazoa; phylum Chordata; class Lepidosauria; order Squamata; family Cordylidae; genus Hemicordylus; species Hemicordylus capensis. The sequence goes on along the minus strand of NC_069658.1, from coordinate 92,407,323 downwards.
AAGAATTCTTTCTCCGTTTATATTTGCAAAAAATAAATTGAGAATCAATAGTTGCTCTAGTTTTAGCTAAAAGAAGGCTGAACGAAAACACATATAAAAATGGAAGAAAATTGTTGCCTTGATTATGCTCTGCTAGTGTTTGATGTTTAGTAAAAATAGGGAAGTTATGTAAAACATCACTGTTTATAAAGCAACAAATAGATCTGAAGTGACTGCAAAGGTCAAGAGTGGTCTCTCTAGTTGCAATCAGCAGAAAATGAAAATCAATGATGAAAACTCCCTCCTACAAAGAGAGGTGTTCAATGAAGCTAGAAAGGTGTACAATATTGCATCTGTCTTTAAAAACAGAATTAAATCTAATTCATTGAGCATCCTTTCCAATACAATTATATCTTATGGAGTACAGAAATAGGAAAACAATTATCTACATGTAAAAGAGCATGATGAGAGTTATTAGTGCTAGCTCTTTCATAGTATCTGTACATGAGGTCTTTGTTTCCTTTTTCTGCTTGGAGATTATATTCATACAAATTAGCATACTGCCAAAGTATACATAATATATGGGTAAGAACTTGCATACAGGTAAGAAATTTATTTATTTATAAACCACCTGACACTGCAATCTCCAGAAAATGTACAACCGTGTACAATCTTCGGACAATGTACAAACAAGTCCCAGGGAAGTGCCCACCGCCCCCAAATGGCTGAGTCTCAACTAGACTTGGAAAAGTCTTTCAATAAAGCAGTCTTAACTAGACTTGGAAAATAATATTCTACAATACATTTCTTTAATTAATTGATTGATTAATTAATTAAATTTCTATACCAGCCTTCCAAAATTGGCTCAGGGTGGTTTACACAGAGAAATAACAAATAAGATGGAAATAACAACAATAACAGAGAAATTACAAATAAGAAATATTCTGTATGTACAGCAGGAAAGAACTGCTAAAAGAATAAAACTGCATCAGTAAATTCTCAACCACGGATGTTCTCAAAAACAGCCAACATGCAATTTCATAAAATCCTATTGCTTCAGGGCACAAATATGGTTCTGTGGATGGTTAAATCTGTCCTCTTTTATATATGAATGGAAGATGATTATTACCAGCAATTACCAACTTAGCACGAAGAATTATTGTCAGCAGGGAAGGGATATCACCTCACCTTGAGCCTTCTGCTGCACCTAACTTCACCTTGAACATCCCGCCTTGCCTCAACTTGCTTTCCCTCCAGTCTCACCTAGCCTCCAGTTAAACTGGAGATGAGGCAAAGCAGGAGGCAGAGGTCTGGAGGCTCGAGGTGAGGCTGGAGGCAAGAAAAAGCTGGAGGTGCCTCCAGCCTCGTCTCAAGCTCCCACCTTGCTATTCCTACAGCTTCCCGCCACTCCATGTCTCGAGGCTCCCACCTTGCCTTGCTTCCAGCCTCTCACCTCAAATCCAGTCTCTCCTCCAGTCTAGCCTCCAGCATCACCTTGAGGCTCCTGCTTGGCCTTGCTTCCAGGCTCACCTCATCCAGCCATACCTCGAGGCTCCCACCTGGCCTCATCTCCAGCCTTGCCTTGCCTCCAGCCTAGCCTTGCTTTGCCTCCAGCCTGATCTTGTTTTGCCTCAAGCCTCCAACCTAGCCTCGCATCCAGCTATGGCCTGGGCCTCCCACCTTGCCTCACCACACGCCTCTCACATCACCTTTGCTCACCTCACTTCAAGCCTTCTATTTCACCTCCCCTTGAGTCTCCCTCCTCATCTTGCTTCCAGGATCCCACCTCTAGTCTAACCTGCCTTGCCTCCAGCCTCCCACTTCGCCTCATCTCCAGTCTCCTGCTTAACTTTGTACTTCTCCTCCAACCTCCTGCCTCTCCTCCAGCATACCACCTCGCATAGCCTCCAGCCTTCCACCTTGCCTCAAGCTTCCCTCCTTGCCTTGACTTGTCTTCAGCCTCTCACCACATCACCAGCCTTGCCTCAGCTCCAGCCTTTCCTTAATTATCATATTGCCTCACTTTAAGGCTCCCACCTTGCCTCACCTCCAGCCTCACCTCACCTCAAACCTTCTGCCTTGCCTCTAGCCTTGCCTCCAGGCTCCTGCTTCATTTCATCTCCAGCCTCCCATGACTGAAACCTAGCCTCACCTTACCTCTCCCTCTATCCTAGCCCTACTTTTTCTCCTTCCTAGCCTAACTTCCAGACTCCCACGTCACTTCACTTCCAGCCTTCTCCTGCAGCCTCCCTCCACATCTCACCTAGAGACTACCACCTCACCTCCAGGATCACCTCAAGCCTTGCCTCAGGCTTTTCACCTCACCTTGCCATTAAACTCTTACCTAGCCTTACCTGGCCTCCAGCCTAGACTTGCATAAACTCATTTTGCATCCAGCCTGACCTCGCCTCTCACCTAGCCTCACCTCACCTGGCATGTCCCTTTTGGGGACATGGGCCGCCCCAGCTGAAAGTACCTGCTCTTCATTTTCTTAAATTCTCTTTCTAATTTCCTTAAAAGTGCCCGAACCATGCTTAGAACCATGGTTTGAGCACAATCTTACTCACCTCCAGCCTTGCCTCCTGTCTCACCTCACCTTCTGCCTCCCGCCAGGCCTTGTCTTTCCTCCATGCTTGTCAGTGAAGTGAGGCACAAGGTGGTGGGGCACAAGGTGAGGCTTAAGTCCCTCAGGCTTGAGTCCTCAAGCTGGGATCTGCAGTTGTGGCTTCCATCATGCTCTGCTGTGATGGCTAATAGGGTGGTCAGTGTTGGAGTCCAGTCACAGCTGGGGAGCCACAGGGAAATAATAGAAATTTAGAGTAATAAAGTCGAATCTCTTGGTATAAATCTGAGCATGGCCAGATCTGTCATCAGACCAGCAGGAAAAGAACCCATGTCCAGTTCTCCTTCTCAACTACTAAGCTAACCAGATGACTTTGTGCCAATCCTATGCTCAGATTAATCAAAAAATCAAATTGATGAATTAAAAAAAACCTTTCTTCCACAAACACTTTAAAACAAACTGTCTTTTTCAAAGAAGGCATGAATCTACCACCCTTGCTGAGAGACAATAATTCCTAGTGCTAAGCTGGTAATTGCTTGGCAAAAAGGTGCAGATTAACTTTTCATTTGCAAATGAAGCCACATGTGAGCATTATTCAGAGAACATTCTAAGAATAATTGGAAATTCAGCAGGATATTCTTGGAATTTCCCACCTCACATATTCGCCATAAGAATCATTCAAGAATGGTTTGTGGCATGTTCTTTCCAAGACTCATCTCAATCCCATAGCGCAGCTGCAATGCCACCCTCTAAAGATCTTGTATGGTGACACTAGAGCTATACAGACAGCAGAGCTGCATTTTCCTTCTCCAGCAAATTGCCTCTGTGGTACAGAATGATGTGCCATTTCGTGGTGTTGAAGATCCCAAGGGCCTTATAATGCAACTGAAGTGGTTTGATTCTCAAGTAACCAGTTTCATTAACTCTCATTTAGAGCACTCAATGACTTTGATTAACTTGCATCCATTACTTCATCACTTTGTTCTTTTAGATGCCAGGTAAAGACCTTTCCCCCCCACCCAGGCCTTTTACATTTTTATTTTTAATTCTGATTTTTAAAACTGGCTTTTAAAAAAGTTTCAGATTGTTTTGTATTGTATTTTGTATTTTTTTGGTGTGTTCTGATTTTGTGTGTTATTCGTTTTTATTTGATTTTTTAAAAATTATAATGCTGTGTTGTGAACCACCCAGAGAATAATTTGATATGGGGTGGCTAACAAATAAAGTTATTTTATTCATTATATATTATTTTTATGTTATTTTATTTTATTTGAAAGTATTGTGTTTGAAGTATCCAAGAGCAACTGGCCCATCCATATCCAGCACAGTATCCCTCCAGTGGCTTTTGCTGGTATCTTCCTTGTTTCTTTTTAGATTGTGAGCCCTTTGGGGACAGGGGGCCCTCTTATTTATGTATTGTTTATTTTTCTGTGTAAACCACTTTGAGAACTTTGTTTGAAGAGCGGTATATAAATATTCAGAGGAGGAGGAGGATATGCAAGCTTCATCTGTGTTATCAGTTGTACACATCATTAAGGTTGCCTCTTCAGATGTTAGTCCTCCTCTGTGAGGATGAATGGGTGAGGGAAGCAAATGGGAGCACACCAATTAGCCACCTTACTCCAATGTGACACACTCCCCTGTCATAACCCCCAGATGTCCCCGTGTTAAGCACTTACCTGTAGAAGACAGGCAGGCGCTAAATGTGGGGAGAGTTCTCCCAATTCAAAATTCAAAATTAGTCCCTAGACAACTTAAGCCAGGGGTGGGGAACCTTGGCCCTCCAGCTGTTTTTGAACTACGACTCCCATCATCCCCAGCCACATGGGGCTCCCATCATCCCCAGCCACATCATCCCCATCCTATATGGCTGGGGATGGTGGGAGTTGTAGTTCAAAAACAGCTGGAGGGCCAAGGTTCCCCACCCCTGACTTAAGCTGAAGAGGGCTTCTGTGATGCATATGCATGTGTGAACTCATTCTCAAAGTTACAAAACAACAAACAACAACCAAAAAAAATCCAGGTCCAAAGGCAAGTGGATTTTGATGATTAGGGTTGGCTGCTAAAGCTTTGCTTCACTTCATGATGTCCGCTTGTGGCCATTGTTGAAGAACCAGAAAAGACAATGAGGAGATTCTCATGATCAGCAAAGAGTGGGCTAAGGGAGCTTAGCCCACTTTTTGCTGATTGTGTGCTGCCACGGGAGCTGCGCAGCTCCCGGCAGCAAACCCTCTTAATTCCCTCTCCCCTTAGACGAGGTTAGCGGAGTGAGTGCTCTGCTAACCCCATCTATTTGATTGTGTGTTGCCTCAGCATGGCTCTGCACCATGGCAACAAATGAGGAGACCCCTGCCAGAAGGCTGAAACAAGCCTCCCAGCCCTGGGGGTCTCTCCAGGATACTCCGTGCACTTGCGGGGGGCATCCTGGAAATTCCAGGGGCCACATGGCCCCCGATCCCCACAGCCCCGTGACAGAGCCGACAGTTGTGTGGGCAGCTGATCCGGCTGCCCAGGGCTGCTTCCCTGCTCATCTGCAGGGAGAGCGGGTAATGCAAACCCCCTAGAGGCGAGTCTCACTGATCGTGAGACTCACCTCAACAATTCCCAGGAGCACTCGTGCCATTCCCAGGACTCAGGAATTAAGGGGGGAAACCCTGCTGGAAGTCGTTTTACATCGCAGTCCACTGACAACACTGTTCCCTTTCTGCTGGAAACAAGATGAACTGCCTCCTCTAGTCTGTCTCCTGCTCCTTTCCTGAAGAGATGTTGTGGGGGTGGGGAGTAGAAAAACTTCAGTCCCAAATCAAAGCAACCATTTCAATATTTCAATCTAGTCCAAAGTGGGGATTCCATTCCCCAAAATGTGGAATCAAGCCAGGGGCCCCTCCAAAGCTCTGAGGTGCCCTCAAAACAAATCAGCCCTCCATCTAACAGTCCTAATATGAATGAAGAGAGGAAAATCAGTATTCAATTAGATTACCAGTAGGGACAGCAGGAGAGCAAATTGTAGCGATTGAAGAAGTAATGAAGATAGATGTAGGAAGGCACCAGTGACCTAACTCCTTACTAGCTGCCACCTTCCTAAGCCCTCCACTAATTCCTACACACATTTCTGATCTTTCATTTTCAATCATGAGCGTCAGAAAGCTTTTAAAACATGAGATTCCAAGAATGTAATATTCCGTATCTGATTACAGATTATCAGTTTGCATAATTATACCTGGAATAAACCCCAGCTACAGCCTTTAAAAGACACATTCTCTGAGCATAATGCTGAATGTCGGTGAATTAATGTGCTTCATAAAGCCCAAGATACTTCAATGAAAAAGCAAGTGCTACCGAAAAAAAAGTAGATTCTGCCTCTGACTGCCAGAATACAGCCTTGAAATGTGTAGTATCAGTAAGGAAGAGTACTTTTGAACAAGTACAGACTTCTGTACTGTGCAGAGGGGCTGTTTGGATAATCACCTCCCCAGCAATTAACAAACAGTTCCCTAGCATATCAGAAGGTCTTTTGGGGGTGGGGGGTGGAGGACATGCATGCTGACCCATTCATGTGTAGAAATGTCCTTCTTGCATGTGGTTGGGACAGTTGGAGATGTATAGCCCAAACTGACTCCTAGTAAACTAGCACATCTGGAAGATGCATATGCTAAACATTTCATCCTAATATGCTAACACATGAAGGGCACAATTCAAAAACATGACCCTCTTTTTCAAATCTGAAATGATTCAGTTCACCAACACCTCAAGATTCAACCACCTAATTCTGTTGCGTGGACATGGGATAACTTACAGGAGCTATTCTGATGATCAGTGGGAAGCGGGCTAAGGGTGCTTAGCCCACTTTTCACTGATCGTGAGACTCACCGGGCTCACAGCCAAGCCTGGTTGAGTCAAAGCGGGTCACCCACTTATGTAGCCCTCTGCTAACCCAGGCTTCTTGATCATGAGTTGCTGCAGTGTGGCTACTTGTGAGTAGACCCCTGGAGGGGAGGTGAAAAGCTGCCTCCCATCTCCGGGGGTCTCTCCAGCATGCCCTGCGCGCTCACTCAGGGCATGCTAGAGATTCTGGGGGCCAATTGTCCCCCGCTCCCCCCAGCACCCGCCGGCTCCGTTATGGAGCTGGCAGTCATGTTGGTGGCCAGTTCAGCTGCCCAGAGCAGACTGCCTGCTCGTGTGCGGGGAGAGCGGGCTAAGCCCACTCTCCTCGCTCACCCTTACAAAGCAGGTCTCACTGATCATGAGACCCACCTCACAGAATGAGATGTAACAGAAGCAGAATGAGGTAGTAATGAGATGATAGGATGGACTTCCGACTGCAATTGGGAAATATTTTTACATTCTCCCTCATGTGAAAAACTCTCTACAAGAAGAGTAAATACAATCCTAGCATATCAAGGTGCTTTCTCCTGTGCTAGCTTTCTACTTCTACGGAGTTTTCATGTAGGATAGCGTAGGGATGTGCACAAATTGAACTTTTTTATTCAATTTGTACCGTAATCAAATCACACCCAATTTGTTTTGGGTACGAATATGGCCAGCTAGCACAAGGGTGATTTGTTTTGTCCACAAATATCCTGAAACTGGTAGATTCGGGTACAAATTGTTTTGTACCCAAATGGATTCGCACAGACAGCAGGTGCAGACAGTGATTCTCTCAGCAGCAGGAAGGGGGTGAAAGAAAATGCTCTTCTCTTTTTCTCAATCAGGAAATCAGGAAGAAAAGCAGAGAATCCACTCCAGGCAGCAGCCAGGCAAGGCAAAGCATAGCTCCTATGGCTTTTCTCCCACAAGGCAGAAAGGCAGAATAGTGGCTGCCTGCCTCTTTAAGTACATTTGAAAATCTCTCCTTTGATCTCCCCCCACCCTTGTCCCTTCTTTGACCCTTCCCCTAGCCCTAGACAATGTGTGGTCAGTCATGCCAATTCCTCAAGCCAATGTGTGGGTCAGTCAGGCCTGGCAACACAAGATTTGAATGGAAATGAGCCAATCTGGAATCAGGGGGGGAATTGCCAGCCAATCGTTGCACACTGTAAGCCATCAGTCTGAAGCTTGGAAGGGCAGGATTTTCAACATAAAATCCTGAAACAAAATGGAGACTGTAAGAGAGATCACACAAAATTGAGGTCTGAATCTACAAATTTTCCATGTCCAAAATCTGGGCGATTTGTTTGTACCCGAATCTGGCCAGCTAGCACAGGGGTGATTGGTTTTGTCCTCAAATTGCCCCAAACAAGTAGATTTGGGTACAAATCATTTTGTACCCAAATCGATTCACACATCCCTCGGGTAGCATTCAAAACCTGTATCCAGGCGCACCATTAGGCACGGACCGAGGGGCCCAGGTCCATGTGCACACTCAATTCAGTTCGGTTTGGTTCAGTTTTATTTCAGTCTCTGACTAGCAATAAAAAGTAGACAAATTAAAAACTTTAAACATTAATAACAATTCATCCTAAAGTATAACAATTAGATTAGGTATTTGTCTTTCTATTGGCCACCACACAAAATTTGGCAACATTATATGTAATGTCAAGAGTCAGAGTCAGCAAGCAGGCCGAGGGGGAATCTAATCTGAATGGCCTGGAGAAATTCTTAGTTATAAGGAGCTTAAAGGAGTTATGAGAAAAATATGAGAATCTGGATAAAAAGAACAGTATAATAAAATATGGGCTATAGACGCCGCTGCTCCGCTTCCACATGGGCATACCCATTCCTCATAAGGAATCCGATTAAACCTACCCTCCAGAACTGTTGGCAGGAGAGCATTAAACTCTACCCATGAGAACATTCTTCTATACTTAGGCACCGTTAAAGTACCTAGCTGGTTTGGAGTTATATATTTGGTTCCCGAGTTAGAATTTATTTGTAACATAACTTAGATTGTTTTAGCATGCGATAACTAGGAGCCTTTGTTTGAGGGCTACCTTGGCATGTTCCTGGCCCTATACTATCAATAGTTCAGGAGATAATCCAAGCAATGGTCTGCTCCTCCTCAGTGCATCTGGGGGGGGGGCTGTTTGCCCTGGCCTTTGCTGAAGGCATGAGGCATGAGGTGTCCAGCCATTGTCTGGTAGGTTGTCTGGGGGCAGGACTTGGTTGGTCATTCGCATCTCAGCCCTGCCCCAAACTCATTTCTCTTCTAAGCAGTGATGAGGGAGGACCCTTTCCATCACTGCTCCAACATTTTCAGCCCAGTATTTGGACTTTGGCAGCAGCAGCTTCGCAACCAAGAAGCGGAGGAGGATTTAGAGCTCTGCAACCTCAAGGATCAGCTAAAGAGGTGGTTTGGAGTCGAGGGGGTGGGGCTTGAAGGTCATAGGCTCTCCTCACTCCTCCTTTTCTCTATTGGGGCTATTAAGCTCCTGTTATACCAGTGGATCACCAAAGGGGGTACCGAGCAGACGGGTGCAGAAACTTGGGTGTCCCCACTTTTCTCTCTCCTTTCACTCTTCTTCATTCATCCCCCCTCACCCCTTGCTAATTTTTATTGTGACTCTTTAGGGGCTGCCTTTAAGGGTGCTGACCTGTGCTTTATAGAAGTTATTGTCACTAGGGTTTTTTATTTATTTATATTTTACATGTATATCCCGCTCTTCCTCTGAGGAGCTAGAGTAGTGTATTTGCTTATTTTTATCATCACAACAAGCCTGTGAGGTAGGCTAGGCTGAGAGATACATGTCTGGCCCAGAGTCACCCACTGAGTTTCATGGCTGTATGGGAATTCGTACTTGGGTCTTCCCAGTCTTAGTCCAACACTCTAACCACTATGCTATGCTGGACCTGTGGGCAGGGGTTGTGAGACTTTGCTAGCACCAGGACAATGCTGAGCTGCATTTTGGGTGTGTAAGGGCACCTTAACTGCTGACCTTGGTTGGTTGTAGATCCCTTTACTTTGACAGTATGCCACCAAAGAAAGCTAAAGGAAAAACTGGGGTAAGCCATAAACATAACAAGTAAATATAACAAGTAAGAACTAATCAGCCTACTTTCCTTTCACTGTCTCTACAACTGGACTAAATTTGGTTCAAATCGAGGCCACAACTTAGATCTCTTGCACCACAAATATTCATGCATCTGCCATCTTGGATCAGGGTGGGTAGCATCATTACAAACTACACCACAGAGGTGTCCCTGTGTGTCACTCACTACAACTGTACCAAATTTGATTCAAATCAGTTAGACAGTCCTCCACAGTCGGCCCCCGGCCATGTCTTTGCTGTTATAACTGAGCTCTTCCACCTCCTTGCACCAATAACGTAATGAATTTGATTTCTGCATACTTCATCTGGCAATGTCCCTGTGTATAGGTGCTGCTTTAGTTGTTTGAAGAATGTGTTAGCAATGAAGAGATCATTGGCTTGGCAGAAACTAATAATTCATTCTCCTGCTTTGTTTCCGTTTCCTAGGCCATATAGGCTGACTGTGTTTCCCTCCATTCAGTCCTCAAGTTAATGCACTTGCACCTCAAAAGATTGTGCATCCACCATCTTGGATCGCCATGGATGTCATCATCACAAACTATGCCATTGAGGTGCCCCTTTTTGTCACTCACTTCAGCAGTACCTAATTTGGAGCCAATGGATTAGACAGTACACTAGACAGTATTAGACAGTATCAGCCTGCTTGAACCACAGATGTTCATGCATCCACCATCTTGGATTGGGGTGGATGACATCATCACAAACCACGCCACTGAGATGTCCCTATGTGTCCCTACAGCTGCAGCATATTTGGTTCATATTGGTTAAGTGGTTCATAAGTTTGGCGACTTGCGCCTCAAATCTTTATGCGTCCATCTTGCATCGGCATCGATGACATCATGACAAGCTATGCCATTGAGGTGTACATGTATGTCACTGACTGCAACTATTTCCAATTGGGTTCAAATAGGTTAGGCAGTCCACAAATTATCCTGGTTGCGCCACAGATGTTCACGCGGCCGCCCTCTTAAATTGGAGTGAATGACATCATCACGCACTACATCATTTTGATTGATTGATTAAGTGCGGTCAAGTCAGTGTCAACTCTTAGTGACCGCATAGAAAGATTCTCTCCAGGATGATCTGTCTTTAACTTGGCCTTTAAGGTCTCTCAGTGGTACATTCATTACTGTCGTAATGGTGTCCATCCACCTTGCTGCTGGTTGTCCTCTTCTTCTCTTTCCTTCAACTTTCCCCAGCATTATAGACTTCCCAAGGGAGCTGGGTCTTTGCATAATGTGTCCGAAATATGATAGTTTGATCCTGGTCATTTTTGCCTTGAGTGAAAATTCTGGATTGATTTGTTCTATGATCCATTTGTTTGTTTTCCTGGCTGTCCATGGTATCATCAAAGGCCTTCTCCAGCATCAAAGTACAAAAGTGCCAATGTTTTTTCTATCTTGCTTCTTCAAAGTCCAGCTTTTGCATTCATAGAGTGTTACGGGAGAAACCATTGTCAGAACGATTCTAATCTTTGTAGGTGTACATACGTCACAGAAACTAAATATCTTTTCCAAGGCCTTCATTGCAACCCTACCAAGTGCTAGTCTGTGGTGTATTTCTTGACTGCTGGATCCTCTTAGGATGGTCGATCCTAAAAGGCAGAATCAATCCACCACTTCAATGTCTTCATTGTCAATTCTGAGGCTGGTTACTGTACTCGTTGTCATTAGTTTAGTCTTCTTGACATTTAATTGTAGTCCAATTTTTTCACTGTACTCCTTGACTTTCATTATTAGAGCCTGCAGATCATCCGCATTCTCAGCTATCAGAGTGGTATCATCAGCGTAGCGCAGGTTATTGATGTTTCTTCCTCCAACTTTAAAACCACACTCATCTTCTTCCAATCCAGCTTCTCTCAGTAAATGTTCAGCATATAAATTGAATAAAGAAGGAGAAAGAATAAAGCCTTGTCTTACTCCTTTGATGATCTGGAACCAGTCTGTTTCACCATGTTCCATATGGCCTGTGGCTTCCTGTCCTCTGTGAAGATTTCTCTTGAGAAAAATGAGATGTTCTGGGATTCCCATTTTCCTAAGCATATTCCACAACTTGACATGGTCGACACAATCAAAGGCTTTTCTGTAGTCAATAAAGCACATATTGACTTCTTTCTGGTATTCTTTGGCTTTCTCAATTATCCAGCATGCATCAGCAATAATGTCTCTTGTTCCTCAGCCTTTTCTGAAACTAGCTTGAACATCAGGCATTTCCCTTTTGACATAGGGCTCTAATTTGGGCTGAATGATCCTGAGCATTATTTTGCTAGCATTATTAGCATTATTGTGAGATGGTGTGCACAATCTGTGAAGTCTCCATTCTTTGGTATGGGTATGTAGAATGACCTCTTCCAATTTGTTGGCCACTGTGTTGTTCTCCAAATTTGCTGTCATAGTTTGATTAGAGCCTTGACTGACTCTTGCCTGCCATGTTTCTGTAGCTATTCCATCAATTTCTGTAGCCTTCCGACTTGGTAATGACCGGAGTGCTGATCTAATGTCATATACCCATACTAGAGGTTCCTTCAAGTAGGGAATATCTTCTAGAGTATTTTGGAGGTTGATGTACCTGCTGTGCAGATTTGCAGTATACTCCTTCCATCTCTGTTTGATCTTCTCAGAAACTGTTACTATCTGTCCTTAACATACCAGTTTGAGGTTGGAACCTCCTTCTGAGTTCAGAGATCTTTTGGAAAACTTTCCTTGTTTTTCCGTTTCTATTTCCATCCTCAAAGTCTTTACAGATGTCATTGTAATATTGCTCCTTGACTCTTCTAATCGCGTTCTGAAATTCCCTATTAAGTTCCTTCATGAGATCTTTATCTTTCTTGACTTTGGCTTCTTTCCTCTTTTTGGCAATTGCCACTTTCTCTTCTGACATCCATTGTGCTTTCTTATGTTTCTTGGTCTTTTGCAGTCTCTTTTCGCATTCATCCTTAACAGCTTCTTTGATTTCATTCCACAGTTCCCCTGTTCCGTATCAATGAGCTTCAAAACTTCAAAGCAGTTCCTGATGTTCTCTTGAAAATGGTGGGTACATTCTCAAGATCGTATCATGGAAGCTGGATAGCTTTGTTTTTCTGCTTTAGCTTGACTTGGAACTTGCACATGAGCAGTTTGTGATCAGTTCCACAGTCGCCCCACGGCCATGTCTTTGCTGTTGTAACTGAGCTCTTCCACCTCCTTGCACCAATAATGTAATCAATTTGATTTCTGTGTACTCCATCTGGTGATGTCCCTGTGTATAGGCGCCGCTTTGGTTGTTTGAAGAATGTGTTAGCAATGAAGATATCATTGGCTTGGCAGAAACTAATAATTCATTCTCCTGCTTCATTTCTGTTTCCTAGGCCATATAGGCCAACTGTGTTTTCCTCCTTACCTTTTCCAACTTTGGCATTCCAGTCTCTAACCACCACCAGCACATCTTGCTTGCATGTTCTGTCAATTTCAGACTGGACTTGAGCATAAAACTCATCAACTCTCTTCTTCTGCATCAGTCGTTAGGGCATAGACTTGAAGAACTGTCATGTTAAAGGGTTGTCCACAAAATTGAATTGATATTCATCGGTCACTGACCACATTGTACCCAAGTACTGTCATTGCTATATCCTTCCTGACTATGAAAGCAACACCGTTCCTCCTTTGGTTTTCGTGTCCTGAGTAGTAAACGGTATGATTTTCTGACTGAAAGTGTCCCATTCCAGTCCATTCTAATTAACTGATGCCCAAGATGTCAATCTCTAGTCAATTCATTTCAACTTTCACTGTGTTGAGATTTTCCATATTCATGCTTCTTACATTCCACGTTCCCATTGAAATTCTGAGCTTCGGATGTTCTTTTCCCACCCAGCAACATCATCAGCTAGATGTCCAAAAGGCTTTAATCTCACCACGTCATAAACATCATTGGTACTCTGAGAGATCTTCCTCAGTAGCATGTTGAGTACCATCCGACCTGAGGGGGCCATCATCCGGCATTGTATCAACAATCATTCCATTTTGTCTATCCATGTGGTTTTCTTGGTAAAATACAGGAGTGGGTTACTGTTGCCTTCTCCCACACAGTATGAAATTATGCCTTTGTCATTGTCACTGAAATGATCATCCACCTCCAGCACATTCCTCTATTGCTTCTGCCCAATATAGGTGCCTGCTTGCTTTAGCTGGGCAGCTGGGATTACCTTCGCACTTTGGGTGACCCTACTGGGAGTATACCTCTTGGTGTACTTCACTCATCCCTCCAAGGAACACCCACCCCTGACACAATGAGGCAGCATAGCAGTACTTGTGTGTGGGGTTCATTAGGGCATCCCTATGTGTCCTTAAAGCTGTAGCAAATTTGGTTCAATCCGGTTAAGCAGTTCACAAGTTATCCCATGTGCTCCTCAAAGGTTTATGTGTCTGCCAACTTCAATCAGGGTGGGTGAGATCATCACAAACTATGCCAATGAGGTGTCCCCATATGTCACTCACTGCAGCTGTACCCAATCTTGTTCAAATGGGTTCGGCAGTCCATAAATTGGTCTGCTTGTGCCTCAGATGTTTACACGGCAGCCATCTTGAATTGGAGTGGATGATATAATCACAAACCACACCGTCTGGGCATCCCTATGTGTGCCTAGAGCCGTAGCAAATTTGGTTCAAATCGGTTAAGCAGTTCACAAGTTAGACAACTTGCGCCTCAAATGTTTACATGTCTGCCATCTTGGATTGGGGTGGATGACATCATTGCAAACTATGTATTTGAGGTGTCCCTATGTATCCCTAGAACTGTACCTGATTGTATGCCTAGTCCTTCAAGTTCAAGTTTAACATTCATGTTCTTCAGCAACTATTGATAGGATACCCGTTGCAGAGTCAAGAGTTAATTTGTTAACAGGTTTTACTTTTGGTTTCCATATCCCCTGTACATTGCCCAGGATGTCTTATTTTGCCAGGAACCTGAAGTCTGTACCGTCTGTACAGGGCATGGAGGAGGTTGTCCTCAGGAAATTCAATAAGGAAGTCAATTTGGGGAGGGTGTTGGGCCCCTTTCCTACACCTCCCTTGACTAACCTGCGGGTCTTGCCAATGGGGTGGTTCCTAAAAAGGCTCCTTGGGAGTTTAGGTTCCACCACCTGTCTTTTCCCAAGGGTTCATCCATCAATGATGGAATCCCACCAGAGCTTTGCTTAGTGTATTACATATGAAGTGATTAGGCTGTGCACATTGTGTGGAGCTGCGAGGCTGGCACACTCTTGGCAAAATGTGACATTGAGTCAGCTTTTCACCTCCTGCCTGTGCATCCTGCAGATTTTGAGCTACAGGGGGTTTATTTATTTATTATTTATTTATTTCCAGGGTAGTTATTATGTAGACCACGCCTTGCCCATGGTTTGTTCTGTTTCTTGAACAGCCTTTGAAGCATTTAGCACCTGGCTGGAATGGGCCTTGTGTAACCAAATGGGCCTGAACACGTTTTAGATGATGTTTAGATGGTTGGGCCAGTGTCCTCAGGGCAATGCGCCCTTCTGCTGAACTCCTTCATGGAATGGTGTGGTGAGTTTGGGGTGCCATTAGTGAAGGATAAGACTGAGGGGCCAACAGCTCAAATGACTTTTCTAGGTACTGAGTTAGATTCTGTTGCAGGATGTGCCAGATTGCCAGCTGATGAGCTTCAGGTGCTGCTGGTGCGGATTAAGGACTGCCTGTCTGTATCAAAGGTTACCTTTACACAGCTCCAGGGATTGTTGGGACACTTTAACTTTGCCTGTAGAGAAATTGTGCCAGGCAGGGCTTGTGGTGCCTTTGTGATGCCACCATAGGACTTTGGGCCCCTCACCATAAGCTTAGGTTTTCTGCCCAGTTGAGGGAAGACCTCTGGGTTTGGGAGGGTTTTCTCGACAAATTGGATGGGGTCTCCTTCTGGTGTTCTGAGTGCCTCCTAGAAGCAGAAATGCAAGTTCACTATGACGCGGCTGGAGGCCTCAGTTTTGGGGTTTATTTTAGGGGCCGTTGGTGCACTGAACAGTGGCCTGCTGCATGGGTAGAGCGGGGCCTCACTCAGGACCTCACATTCTTAGAGTTCTTTCCCATTGTGGTGACAGTCCATATATGGATCTCTTCCTTCACCAATTCCATAGTAAGGTTTTGGTGTGATAACCAGGCCACCGTTCAGGTCATCAACTCACAAACATCCAAGTCTCTCCAGGTTATGGTCGTAGTTGGTTCCTTTGTTTTGCAGTCCCTGCGACAATACATACTTTTTGTAGCTAGACATGTGCCCGGGTTGCAGAACGGTATAGCGGATGCACTCTCCCGTTCACAGGAGGAGCGTTTTTGGATGCTGGCCCCTGAGGCAAGGCAGGACCCATACAGGATGCCACTTTGGTTGTGGAGCCTTGGCAAATAGAAGCCCAAAGAGCTGTGTGGGCGTTGCTTGCTCCAAGTAGTAGAGTCATGTACAACAGGAAGATTAGGGCATTCAAATTGTTCAGGAAGTGGGTGGGCTGGTTTGTACTTGGCTGGCACAAGTGGAACATATGATACAATATCTGGTCCACCTACGTTCCATTGGACTTTCTTCCACTTCTCTTGCCGGACACCTGGTGGCTCTGGCCTTTTATTCTAAGGCCCTTGGGATGCAAGACCACACCCAGGATTTCCATGTCTGGTGGATGGTGGAGGGCTGGTCCTGTGAGCACCCCCCTCAGCGGGATTCCCGGCAGCCCATCGTGCTCAAGATTTTGGAATCCATTTCAGGTTTGGGTTTTTCTTCTTCTTCCCCATTTTGTGCCTGTCTCCTTATGAGTTGGCTTTATTTTGCACTATAGCCTTGGTCATGTTCTTTGGAGCTTTTCGGGCCTCTGAACCTTTCCCCAGAGGACAGGCTGGCAGGGTTGTGCAGCATTTAGCAGTGCTGCTACTCCCTGACATGGTAGTAATTAAACTGCAGTATTCCAAGACAGACCAAAAGGGCAAGGGACAGACAGTGCTGCTCCTCAGGTCTGTTCTCATGTCCCTGTGCCACATGCAGGCTCTGGAGCACTTCTTAGCTCAGTTGGGCAACTGGCAAGGCTGCCTGTTAGGCATAGTGATGGTTCTCCCTTGATGCAGTATCATTTCTGGTCTGTGGTCATGCAAGTTCTGGAAAAGGAAGGTTGGCCCCTCGGGGTTTTCTCTCTTCATTCCTTTGCTACGGCAGCTGCACGGTTGGCCTTTCCTGAGAGTGATGTCAAGCGCATTGGGCGTTGGCATTCTCAGGTTTACAAAGGCTATGTTAGTTTTTGAGGGGTTCATGTTGTTTTTGTTCTTTCCATGACAGGTCCCAGGGTGCCCTGTTGCAAGGCCAGGGTCATCATCATGGGCCATTCCATAGTGTTCTGGGCTCACAAGTGAGCATGTGAGACAGAATTTGGGACCCAGCATGGGCTGATCCAGCATGCCTTGATCATTTGTATCAGTAGGAGGGGCATGGTGCTCCAGCAATTCTTGTTGACTGTTTGGAATTTCTTAGAGGCATTTCCCATTGTGTTAGAAGAGACCTTGAGCGCATGTGGAAGTGGGTTTCTGAGATTGTTTTTGTTTGGTCTGATTTATTACAGCGTAGAGTCTGGCATGGTGCCTGGTTTCTGGACTGGATTGATTGGGCTCAATTTAAAGTTAACAGGACTGTAGCTAAGTTAGTGGCATCAGGGAGTGGGGCTTTAATTCCTCGCCCTGACATCAGTGCTTCCCGTCTGGAGCTGTTTAGGGCAGATGGTATATACCTAACCCTGCAGGGTTCTGATCTGTTCCTTTCCGACTTGCAGAGAGGATTGACGTCTGTTCTGCAGGATGGTGGGTGGTGAAGGGGTCAAGCTAGGCTAACCTCTTCTCATGGCAGGTCCAGTGAGGTTTATTAGCAAATTGATTGCTGGTTATCACTTATCAGGCATGTGCTTGGCATAAGTGTGTGTGTGTGGGGGGGGGGCATTCATTGTCAGTCCCTTTGAGGCTTTCTGGCTTGGGGAGTGCTGGTTAATGGCTCACTCCAAGCTGCTAAGGGATTCAAAACCCTCTAAGGTTTTCCGGCTTGGGGATGGCGAGTCCTATGGCAGGTGCCTGCACTTTAGCTGGGCTAAGATGGTCAGCAGCTGGCCTTAGGCTGATGCTGCCTGGAGCAGAGGTGTTTTGCCTTAGGCTGTAGGATGGCTGGCTCACACTGAAGCTGTGAGTCTTGTAAACTGCACTATTGGGGGCGGAGTGCCAATCTTCTCTGTTGCTTTCTTTGAATTATAATTAATAAAGTTGTGGCCCTATTTTACTCCACACTTATATCTTGTGTCTTCATTGTCCAGGTGTGAATAGAATTTCTTCACTATTAGTAATTTCCATTGCAATTGAGGGGCATCCTTCAGTATTAAAGGGGTCAAACCCTTAGGGAGAAAAATAAACTGTAACCATAAATTACATACTGCTAAACAGATTCTAGTTTCCACACTTGGTACAGCTGCCTCTAAATATATAATCACATTAGACATACAGCAAGGCACTTGAAATAGGCTACTCAAAATCTTGGTTTGGGATGTTTCTAAGGCCGTGAAATTGGGATATAAGGTGATCTGGGCACCATATTTATATTTATTTATTTTATATACCAGTTTACTCCAAAGCTCTAGACAGTTCATAGCAATAAATAAAATTAAAACACAATAAAACAAACTATTAAAAGCACAATGATTTAAAACAATTTAAAATATTCAAAGATAACTTTAAAATGCATTTTAAGGGCTCCTTTAAAGGTGGATACAGATATTAAAGCATGAATATCTATAGGGAGCGCATTCCACAGCCCAGGAATGACTACAGAGAAGGCTGGATCCCGAGTCACTCCCAGATGAGTTGGCAGCATCTGGAGATGGACTTCTCTCAATGACCTTAATGTGTGGTGGGGATCATGCAGAAGAAGGCACTCTGCCAGGTATACCAGTCCTAAGCCATTTAGGGCTTTAAAGGTAATTACCAGCATATGAATTTTGCCCAGAAATCTATTGGAAGCCAATTCAGTTGTTTTAAAACAGGCTTTGTGTTTGAACTGTGGAGCAAGGGACATGGACTGAGTCCCAGTTAGTTTGTGAATGGTCAAGAAGCTATGTGAATCCATTGGGGCTTGCACAGACCTTTTGAGGGTGGGGGTGGGATGCACTCTGGTCAAGTTCTGTGGGTTTGTGGTGAATGATAAAAGATGTATGGATCCTTTAAGGGTTGTGTAGTCCACCCCCCACTGTTACCCCAAATGCATTCTGGCTCAGACCTGTGGGTTTTTGGCAAAATGTATATATACAGAAAGGTTACTTATTTTGTGGGATAGGGGGTGTTACAGAAACAGTTTGTCTTCGGGCTGTAGACAGCATCTTTCTATGTAATTTGCAGGCTTGCAACCTCCATCTTGGCTACTTTTGCTCATGGGATAGTGAACACTGCACATGCCCATATTTGGCAAATATGCAGTTTGATCACATAGCACAAGCAAACATGGAGCAGCACTGCCCAAAGTCAGGTTAGCAAACAACCGCAGGGAGACCTCCATGGCCTCTTTTTTGCAAAAAGGGAGGAATCTACCAAGCAGACTCAGGTCAAAGGAGCTTCAAAAGTGAAATAGCTAACCCTCTTCACAATGGGATTAGCTTCCCTAATCGCTTTCACAAGTATTCATATAAACATGGCACACCCCCAGACTCCTATCACTATGTTAATGAGCTGGTGTAGACCCAAAGGTAGAATTGTTAACAGAAAAAGAAACCTATCTCTCCCAGGAAAATATGCCCTGGTTTCAGATAAGGCTTTTGAGTTCACACATACAGTACCATACACACACCTATCCATCAGGCATTCTAGCTTTTGTTCGTTAAAGAGCACACCTACTTGATTGGATCACATAAACACGCACTATCACTGCACACAAGTTTCAGCCCCGGCCTGCAGTCAGGGGGCTTGACTTATGCATTGTCTCAGAATATGTTTCTGAGAACAAAAACCTCTGGCCTAGCCACATAGTGGGATCGCATTTGGAATCAGACGCCACGTGGATTTTTGCCTGCTGGTTCTCAAAGGTTCAAGTTGTAGTGCTCTGCTCTTCACCCTTTCTTCTTCCTGCTTTTATGCTGCCTTCTCCCTGCAAGGAAGTCTATCTATGTACCCCAACCTGCAAGTATAACCAACAGATTGGGAATGGTAATATTAACCCTCTATTCCTATAAATCTCTTTGCTCCCTTCTCTCTTGCCTTTAAATCTATATTTTTGTCCTTTCTCAAGCAAAGCCTTAAGCTAATTCATTGACAATTCAGACTCCAAGCTAAAATGCCTCTATGTGAGACTCGAGTCAATACTATTAGCTGAGATTTTATTGCTTCCTCACCTTACCTAATCAATCTTTTCCTTTTCCTGTACCCCTATAATCCCCCAATAAATCTGATTGTGCCACATTTCCATCTGCTCTTCATTTTCCAGACCAAAACCTTGCACAAATTTATTCTGTAATGAATTGTTCCATGAAGTCACACTGATTTCCCATGTTAGACCAAAAAGCCCAATTTGAGTGTAGCCAACACTCTGGAACAATTAACAAGGTGGGGTGGCATGTAAGCTCATTAGGTCCAGAGTCCAAAATTACCTAGCTGCACCTCTGGAGGTGTTACCGAGCTCACAGCCTTGCTAGCATCACATGGAGCTGCTGTACAGCTAAACTCCAGAGGTACCTCTGAATAAGGTGGAAGAATACACTGAAATGGAATGTGCATATGCCCGTGAACAGAGAAAAGGAATAATTATTGTTTTTAGATCTTTGGCTGCAGTCTAATTTTGTAAGCCACCTCCAGAGATACATTCTAGGCAAGTCATCATTTACATGCATCCAGCACTGAATGGAGCACAAAGAACCCATATGCATTCCACAAAGTTGTGCTAGCTCATTGGGATGCTAATCTGAAAGCACTGATGGCAAAGCTGAAACAGACTTTCAGACTTCAGGCCTGAAGAGTGAACAGGTTGCAAAGTTAACTCAAACAGTCTTCAGGGAGAAAGGGCGGGGGTGGGGGGAGGCAGACAGTTGCTTGTGGTACCAGTGGTGCCAGAGGCTGATGGAGCGGTATATTGACTTTACTTATAATAGTAGCAGTTTAAAAACCAGATGTCTGAAAATGAGCAGAGGAAGCCAAAAATGGAAAATAGAGAGAGAACATTGGATGGGAGGGGAAAAGCTGAAATGCAATTAAAATGAAAGGCCTCAGGGAGATAAAATGCAGACACAGGGGGAATGGATCAACATATAAATAAATATTGGGCCATCAGCC
This sequence comes from Hemicordylus capensis, assembly GCF_027244095.1. Taxonomy (NCBI): domain Eukaryota; kingdom Metazoa; phylum Chordata; class Lepidosauria; order Squamata; family Cordylidae; genus Hemicordylus; species Hemicordylus capensis. The sequence continues at coordinate 92,386,483 of NC_069658.1, read as the reverse complement.
ACATTAAGGCTCATTCAACTTATTTAAAGCCTAATTTCTCAATAAACTGTAACCTCATTGCACATTTAATACAATCTCAAAAAAGGGTGTAGAGGAGACATGAGGTTCCTCAAGCACAGCAGCAAAGGTTGCATAGCAAAATATTTAGCTCTTTCCCCTTGGAATACAGAATGGATGATGATGCTTCAGAGACTTGTCATCCGCAGGTTTCAAATAAAATTCACACTTAGTACTATTCACACTTAGTACTGCATATTTTGCTCAAGCCATGCATGCTGGGATATGCTATCAAGCAACAATCATGAGCACATGCCTATATTTAATGTGTTCCAGCTACATACTTCAGAGTAACCACATTCATAACTGCAGAGTAAATTAATATCTAATGCTAATCTCTCCATAAGTATAGCAAAGAATATAGCAAGATCATAACATTTAAAAAGGGAAAAATCTTGGGGTTGAGCTCTAGAAGGTTTCAAATGATGTTCTGCATAGGTGCAGATCCCATCTAGGTGGCCAGATTTGGCTTTAAAAAAGCCAAATTCTGGCTTACGGCCCATTAGACTCACGACTATGCCCCTTAGGTTCTGGCAACTCTGGATCCCATAGGCATGAGTGCACAGAGACCTCAAAGAGGTGGCAATGAAGATTTAAAATCAATATCCAATGATAATGACCCATATCACAACAGATATAGTAAGATAATAATATGTAAAATGGCAAGATGCATGACAAACAGAGAATTGCTGAAGGAACATTTTGGCTGTTTGACATGACAACACAGTAACTTTCATAATTCCAGAGCCCTTTTTCAAAAATCTTAGATACTAGATACTGCTCTTTGATCCATTCACACTAGTGTGAAACCAATGGCTGTACTCTTCAATGCCAAAGGTTAGAGTGACAAATCAGATTTTGAAACGTACATTTCCTGGTCATAGGTCTAGTCACACAAACTATTTTAATAACTGTCCCAAAGCAAAGGAGCATCCTCCACACCTAACAAGACCTCTCTGCAAGAGAGAATATTGTATATATTCCATATAATCCATATAACATATTTTGAACCACCTTCGGTGGCTTGTACAGGTCTTTTAGGACACTGCCAGCTCCCCCAATAGACACACTTGTATAGCACGTATGTGCTGTGACTACTACTACTACTATTTATATACCACTCTTCAATGGTAAACCACTGCTGCATTCTACCAAGAAAACCACATGGCTCTGTGGTCTCCAGGAATCACACAATCTTTCCTTTCCTTTCCTTCAACCCAAGTTCTCAAAGCGATTTACACAGAAAAATAAATGATACATAAATAAGATGGTCCCCTGTCCCCAAAGCACTCACAATCTAAAAAGAAACATAAGGCAGATACCAGCAACAGCCACTGGAGATTTGCTGTGCTGGGGTTGAATAGGGCCAGTTTCTCTCCCCCTGCTAAATACTGTATAAGAGAATCACCACTTTAAAAGGTGTGTCTGTCCTGCCCATTCTGACTTAGTAGCAGAGGCGTAACTAGGGAAAACGGCACCCGGGGCAAGCACTGAAATGGCGCCCCCCACCGCCCCCCCAACAGACTACATTATACTTAGGTTTTTCCTCACAAGTGCCTGCCGCCGCTGCCAAGCCAGGCCACTGACTGGCCTCCAGGTGCCAGCAAAGCAATGGGGGGGTGCAGGCGGCGTGGAAGGGACCGCTCGTGGGGAAGGGGGCACCGACACGCTCCCTTGACTGCTGAAGCGCTGCTGCACTGAGCAGGAAACATTTGCATTAACAAAAAATTAAAAATTAAAAAAAAATTGGTCATGGCGGCGCCTCCCACGTGACCAGAAAAGATGGCACCCGGGGCACGTGCCCTCCCTGCCCCCCCTATAGTTACGCCTCTGCTTAGTAGCACAAGAGCATCCATGGCTATTCCTCTGCCAGGAAGATGACTTAGGCTCTGTTGCATATTATACAGGTAAGATGGAATCCTGGCCTCAGTACATACAGAGTCAAGCTGTACTATGACCATGCATTCATTACAATTCAATAATGACATGTTTATTGGGGTTTTTTCATCCCCAGAGATTTTGATATGGGGTGGTATAGAAATGTGCTAAATTAATTAGGAATAAATGAAATGAAACTAGCTGCCCTGGGAGCAGAGCATCTGCGCCTCTAGTTCTCGTTCATTAGAAAGCCCCCAGCTGCTTTCTCTCCCTTCCAGCGCCACTTTCCTCCCCCCCCCCCCGCTTCCCACAGGTGCCACTTTTTCTCTCCCCCCGCCCCGCCACCTTCTCTAGCGACCCGCCCATTGGCATTATCTTCTTCACTGGTTTCCTCTTCCCCTCCCGGAAGTTCACTTGAGAACTCTCACGGGAGCTGCCATACATGGGATTAGCGACGGGTACATATAAGAGAATGATATATATATATATAGAGAGAGAGAGAGAGATGTTATTTATACTGCAGCCCTGGTTTTTCAGCAGCCATTAAGCCAATAAACTTCAGCTATTATAATAAAGCTCAGAAGCTACAGATATGATCTGCTGCATTGGTATGCCTTCTATCTAGATTCATTTTTAATTCAAACAGCATTTATGAACTAGAACATAAGCTTGTTTATCTAACATTTGCCAAGATGTTCAGATAATAAAGATTTAAGAGCAACAAGAATGATTTTTCTTAAGCTAAGGAGAGCTGCGTGCAGAGCACAGGGAATTTGCTACTCAGGATATGAGAATAACTGGAGGAATGGATTATTGCATGCTTGGATGCCCATGACAAATGAGGAGCACTGTCATTGCAACCCTGTCTTTTAAATGTAATGCCTGCATTTCTCATTCACATACAGCCATTGCAGCACCCACTGAGGCTCATGGGAGTACCTATTGATTTCAAAGACTGCAGGGCCATGTGCCATTTAAAGGTGCTTCTTAAATGCTGTTGGTTGGAGAGAATACAATTCAAACAGGTAATACAGCATGACAGTTCAAACTTCTCATTTGTTAGCAATACAAAGCATTTCCCATCAGATACTGGTTATCTTATTAAAACATACAAGGACTGCTCTTGCCAACTGCCGAAGATAAATAAAGTATTCTGTAGTGAGATAACCTCTGTATTTGGAATATTCAGGTATGAAATCATTTTCTCTCTTAGGGAAATTTTTTAAGTCAGTTCACTTTATATCAGATACAAATAGCAGGGATATAGTTAGAGTGCCGAACCTTCTTCCACTGAAGACAGTGGTAAAACTGGCATTGATTTTAAAGGAGCTGGATTGCATTCTGAATAAGTATTATGGTGTGAGGAGAATTTTGAAAAACTATTCTTGCTATGAGATACTAATCAAGTTGTTTATCCTTATGTGCTTTATAGAGTAGCAAATGATACCACAGCTCAAGCCTGTTCAAGCCATGCTCACTTTCCAGGTATATGTACAACATTCATCATGTCAATACAGTAGCAGGGGAAGTCCCTCTTGTACAGCTCAAATACACTGGTCCAGTTCAGACGTAGCAGAAATGGTTTCTCACAAGTAAGAAAGACATGTTTGGCTCCATTTGCGCGTAATGGGGACAGGGTTGTAACTATAATAGGGGCAATTCTCATGACTGACTCCCCCCAGCTACGCACCCGCCCGGGCTTCCTTCAGTTGTATTCATCCCCCAAAATTGATGTGAGTGTTATGACCTGGAGCTACCGGAACAGCATGTCGTTCTCTAGTACCATGGACAACTTGCATCATCCACAATTTACAAAACCTTTTAAAAAAATTATTTAGGATGATGTTCTATTCTGGCACATAGGAGATATATATATATATATATATATATATATATATATATATATATATATATATATATATAAAACTATGCTTTTTTTTACCACTATTCAGCCTCATTCAAGATTTCTTTACTTCATGAGCTGAACTTCAGTGAAGGGGCCCATTTAAAAAACTTGTCTCTCGGCCCACTACAACCTTGCTACGCCCCTGAATGGGGAACCGGAGTTTGTTTGTTTGATTGATTGATTTCTATACCGCCCTTCCAAAAATGGATCAAGGCGGTTTACACAGATAAATAATAAATAAATAAGATGGATCCCTGTCCCCAAAGGGCTCACAATCTCAAAAGAAACATAAAATAGACACCAGCAACTGTCACTGGAAGTACTGTGCTGGGAGTGGATACAGCCAGTTACTCTCCCTCTGCTAAATAAAGAGAATCACCACGTTAAAAGGTGCCTCTTTGCCAAGTTAGCAGGGTTGCTAACCTTGTTAAAGGAACCAGTGGTTGACTTCCCTGTACATCCGAATTCGTGAGACTCCAGTTCTGTCAGAAAAGTGACCCGAGGTTTCCCTTCCCAAACTGTAATTTAAAACCTCAGGCTGTAATGAGTTTCACTTCTTCTAACTGAGGTGTGCAGCCACCTGCTGTATGTCCACATTCTGAACTGTAGGCTGAGTTGTCTGTAATTGGAGTAGAGGGAGGCATATCCTGCTTAACAAAGGGGAAGCATACTTGCTACCACAAGACTCACTCTCCTCCACATTATACAAACCATGGTTTCAGATCCTGGTTCATTTTATCTAGCTGTAGGTTGAGTAAAACACAGTTCTGAGTTTGTATGTAAGAAGGAACTGTGATTCAATTTTCCACTTTTTGTGGAAAACTACAAACAAAGGACAAAGGATAACATACTGCACAGATCCAAGAGTGATGCACACTTGCTTCTTCTGAACCAGCCAAGAGTCCATTCATGCTGTTTACAAAGGTGGAGGCTGCTCAGTGCCTTTAAAGCTATGCATGATCACTGCTGTGCCGCTACTGCCATCACATGCAGAGCTTTGGAGGCACGGAGAAGCTTCCACAGGCTGTGTGGGTGGGCTCTTGGCTGGCTCAGAAGCAGCTAGTGTGCATCCATCTTCAATGGGCAGCTCCTTGTGTAGTATGTCAGCTAATGATGGCTGACATACTGATGTCTTATAGTGAGGCACTGGGACACATTCTGGGACAGGATGAGCCTGTACAAAATGGACGGGCTGCACTTGAACCAAGATGGAATCAGGCTGCTGGCACTTAAAATAAAAAAGATCTCAGAGCAGCTTTTAAAATGACACCTGTGGGATAGCTGACAGGAGCTGGGCAGTATCCGGTTTGGCAAATGTCATCCCTTAAGCTGTGAGGGTAGAAATGCTTCAGATAAACCAGAAGGGGAAAGAGTAGAGCCAGATAAAAAGTAGACAGAAAGATGTGCTAGCTTGTCAAAGAGATCAAATGACCATGTCACATTAATCTATGTCCAAGCAAGCTATCCAGGAACAAATTCCCAAAGCTGTAAAGACAAGCCTCAGAGGTTTAAAACACCACCTATGGACTAGATGATTATTACTCCAAACAGCCCTCCTGATAGTGTCTTTACACTGAGTCATGGGGCACTCACCAGCATAGGCCCTCCTCAGTAATGGCCCCTCATCATCGGCCAGTCCAGCTTTAAATAACCCACAACAATCCTGGCAAATCTTGTGAGATAGCCTGAAATGAGATCTCATTCCAAGATCTTGCGAGAGTTCCAATAGACTATTTAAACTCTCAGCCCCATCACTACAGTTTGACATTCTTCCCTGCTTGGGCTGTTTTAGCCTGCAATTGTCCCTATTAAGCCCCTCATTGGCTACAAGGCAGGGCAGCGGACGGGGCACGTGACACACAGGCCAAGCTCTCCCAGTATTTGGGGCTGGTACCCCTGCTTTCTCCTGCCCTACAACCGCCATTTTCCAACAGGCCAAAAAAAGGCAGGTAAGAGATTCAGCATATAGGTGTTTGTATGCCAATGCTAGAAGCCTCCGAGCCAAGATAGGCAAGCTAGTGCTTGGTTGCTTAATAACTGAGTCAGATTGTACTGTATATTAAAGAAGGGATAGAATCTCCCAAAAAGCTAGAAAACCAAGGAAGACCGGAGTCCTCCACAGAAATTCTGTGGGTGACAATACAGGGCCTGAAAGGAAATGTGCTACTAGGGACGTGCTATCACCTTCCTGATCAAAACACTGACAGTGACTGGGAGTTGCGGAAGGAAATCAGGGAGGCATCAAAGAGAGGCAGAGCTGTAATAATGGGTGACTTCAATTACCCACACAAAGACTGGGTAAAATCAGTCAGGTAATGACAAAGAGGCCACATTTCTAGACATGCTGAATGACTGTGCCCTAGAACAGTTGGTCATGGAACCAACCAGAGAGAAAGCAACCTTGGATTTAATCCTGAGTGGTGTACAGGACCTGGTATGAGATGTCAGTTTTGTGGAACCTTTAGGGAACAGTGACCATAGTGTGATCAAATTCAGCATACATGTGAGGAAGAAGTCAAGGAAGTCTAACACAGACACTTTTAATTTTAGAATGGAAAGGAACACAAACTCTGGCAAAAGAAATGCAAGGACACAATCAGGGAAGCAAAGAGAGAGTTTGAGGAACATTTAGCTAAAAGCATTAAGAGGAATAACAAAAACTTCTTTAAATGCATCAGAAGCAGGAAACCTGCCAGGAAGGCGGTCGGACCGTTAGATGATGAGGGACTGAAAGGGATTATTAAGGAGGATATGGAGATTGCAGAGAAGCTAAACAAGTTATTTGCATTTGTTTTCATGGCAGAGCATACTGAGCATACACCTGTGTCTGAACTCTTTTTTTTTTTAAATTATTCAATAAGACAATACATAAACATTAATAGTAAAACTGATACATAATGACATCCATTAACCATCCTCCCAGATATGTAAATAATTAGATGGAGGAGAATGACTAAAATTATCTTGATTTGTAAACAGAATAAAATCTGACCATATCATGAAAAAATCATTAGAATTAGCTTGACCCACTCGAAGACGAATAATATGGGTCAATTTTTCAGATATGGCAATATGCCACATAGACTGATACCAAGATGTCAAAGACATGGTTTTATGCTTCCAGTATTGTGCAATGGATAATCTAGCTGCAGTTAACATGAAAACTATAAGATCCTTAGACAATAATGCCAAATTAGCTCCTGAAAATACATTTAATAGAGCCAACTCTGGTCTCATATCTAACCTCTGTTGTGTAATTTTACCCATTTCTAAAAATACTTCTGTCCAAAAGCAGAAAATACTGGGAAAAGACCACCATAGATGGAAGTATGTTCCCCTATTTCCACAGCCATGCCAGCATAGCGGGGACAAACTCTTATTAATGTGGGATAATCTAGAATGGGTCAAATACCACCTGTGAAAGAGCTTAACAAAGTCCTCTCTAATTTGGGAAGAGGTAGAAAACACCGGCTTCCATTTTAGTATTCCATTCCATTGTGAGTCGCTAATAGTTTGTTGTAGGTCATTTTCCCAGGTCAATTTAAGGCCAATTAATGGATCAGATGTTTGCATTATTAGAATCTCATATAAGCTAGAAATAAATCCCTTAAAAACTTCTGAAGCCTTCAATATTAATTCCTCAAACATGGTCAAATTCCTAGTAGCCTGCTTAACTATATCAGGATGTAAAATAAAGGACTGAAACTGAAGAAAATTTAACCAGAATTAGTTCTAAATCAATTGGCTTATCCAAATAATAAAAATCCTTTAATCTATTTGCAACACCTCCAAAGACACCAAGTAATTGAGAGGGCGAGCCTAAAGCTGCAAATTTAGGATGACTACAAATGGATAACAAGGGGGAATATGGAGGGGGGCAAAAAATTTATGCCATGTCCCCCAGATCTTAAAAGTGGTTCTTAAAAACGGATTTATAACAGATTTAGAACTCGTAATAAATTCACATATCAATACTAAGTTGTTAATATTACCGAGATGTTCTTCAGGAACCTCCATCTTCACTCAGTATTTAGCTTCCGGGTCTACTACCACAGAATATTCCCTAAGATGCGATGTTTTATAGTAGGCCATTACATTTGGAACTCCGATACCACCCTTTTGTACTTTCCTATATAATGCATTGTTATGAAATCTAGATCTTTTCCCAGCAAAAATAAAAACGTTTAAAATCTTTTGCCATCTACCTATTGTAGATTTTGAAAGTTTAATTGGCAGTACCTGGAATAGAAATAATAATCTTGGAAGTAAATGCATCTTTGTGGCAGCTATCCGACCCATCAAAGACAGCCTAACACCTTTCCATTTCCTAATTTTCCTTTTTATTAGACTGATGACTGGAGAATAATTCAATCTTTCGAGCTGTGTCTGAACTCTTGAGAAAACTGAGCAGTCATGAGATAAGGGGACAGGTTCATGTGTGGATTCATGACCGATTGAAGGAAAGGAAAGAGAGGGTGGGAATAAATGGACAGTTATCTATATGCAGCGAACTAAGAAGTGGGGTCCCCCAGGGATTGGTACTGGGACCAGAGCTCTTTAGCTTGTTCATAAATGATATAGAAATTGGGGTAAGCAGCAAGGTGGTCAAATTTGCAGACAACATCAAACTATATTGGGTAGTGAAATCCAAAACAGATTGTGAGGAGCTCTAAAAGGATCTCTCCAAACTGGGGGAGTGGGCAACAAAATGGCAAATGTGGTTCAATGTTAACACATATAAAATCATGAATTTTGGGGTTCCCCCCCCAACTTCATATATACGCTAATGGGATCTGAGCTGTCAGTGACTGACTAGGAGAGGGATCGTGGCATTATGGTGTACAACTTGTTAAATGTGTCAACTCAACATGCGGCAGCTATGAAAAAGGCAAATTTCATGCTAGGGATCATTGGGAAAGAGATTGGAAATAAAACTGCTAATATTATAATGCCCTTATACAAAACTTTGGTGCGGCCACACTTGGAGTACTGCATGCAGTTCTGAGTCACCATATCTTAAGAAGGACATGATATAACTGGAAAAGGTACAGAAGATGGCAACCAGGATGATCAGGGGTCGAAAGCACCTTCCTTAGGAGGCAAGGCTACAACACCTGGGGCTTTTTAGTTTAGAAAAAAGATGACTGAGAGGATACATGACTGAGGTGTATAAAATCATGCACGGTGTGGAGAAAGTTGATAGAAAGAAATTTTTCTCCCTCTCTCATAACACTAGAAGCAGGGGTCCACTCATGAAACTAATCAACCTATGGAATTCTCTGGCACAAGATATGGTGACAGCCAACAACCTGGATGGATTTAAGAGGGGTTCAGATAAATTCATGGAGGACAGGTCTATCAACGGCTACTAGTCTGAGAGCGATAATCCACCTCCAGCCTTAGAGACAAGATGCTTCTAAATACCAGTTGCAGGTCAGTAGCAGTAGGAAAGGTGGCATGCCCTCAGTCCTTGCCTGTGGGCTACCCAGAATCATCTGGTGGGCCATTGTGTGAAAGAGGATGTTGGACTAGGTAGGCCTTGGCAGGGCTTTTTTATGTTCTAATGAGAGGGGAGAGTGAATGTGCAGACCCAAAACTTGTGTCTGCTCTTTCTTATAGCAGGAAGTGATGATTTCTGTTCTATTTGAATGAAGACCCTGCATCATTCTTTTGCATGTCCCAGGTCTGAGCCCTGACAACCAGAACAGGCTCAGGAGTTAATCCCTGGTAAGTCATCATTGAAATGAATGCCATCTTTAATTTTTCCTCTCTGTATACTAGAATTCTGTCTGGTTTGGTGTTTGCTATTAATAGGCAATAACATAGCCTTTTCCGAAGCTATAAATCATAGTACTGCTACAATTTATTCTGGAGACTATAGAGGTTAAGTGCTTCATCTAACTTTACAAATATATGCAAATATTTTGTGGGCAGGTAGGAAAGGTTAATTCAATATGTAAATTCTCAAAATATACACAGAGTATATTAAAATAGTCTGCCAACAAAACAGTAAGATATTGCAAAAGAACACAATAGGGCTTAAGAATAAATTAATGGAGGTAAATTGTACTTCCATTAAAAAAGAAAAATGATATTGTATTAATACAAAAGGAAGGGAGGAAATATTTTAAAAGAGTTTTCCTGGTATCATTTGTATACTCTGCAAATAATTTGATAACTACTTGGAATGCCATTTTCTTCTGAAATAACTCTACCTGATGAATTATCATGGATTATTAAGTTGTCACTCTGTTTGTATCCCCCTCCCATTATACTTTGCAAGGTAGCATATTTTCATTTCGTATTTTATTTTCCCCCACAGGCAAACAAGCAATGGAACTGTTGCTAGAATTAAAAACCTGAGGCTGACCTCCTGACTAAATTTATTAGAGGAAATCCTATTGAAATTTAGAAGTCCTTTAGCGTAACTCCTGAGTAGTACTATTGGGTACCTTAGTCTGGATGTCAGCCAGAGTTTTCATATACAAATTCAAATAATGTTTAAATGGGTTTTCAAAGTGCTGTAAACAGGGTTTCCCCTCAACCTTTACCAGGACATTTTTCAGACAGGCTTTTAGCTCACATCTCCTCCAGAATGGAGGGTGTGCATTCACATATCAGCCAGATTTACACAGAAGTCCCTGTGAGCTATTGGGGTGTACTTCATACACTATTTGGGTTTTTCATTGCACATTAGAGTGTAGCCCAGGGTAAAAAAAAATCCACTTTGGGGGTCATTTTGGGGGGGCAACATTGAACTCGCAGTAAAGCCTGCCATTTAATTATGGAGATTTCTCCCATGCATGTTGTGCTTAGTAAAGAGTTTAAAGCAGGGGTGCACAACTCAAAAGCCACCATGGCCCAGAACCAACTATGACTTGGTGTGTGTTGGCCAAGGTAAAATTTCAGCACATTAACTATTATATTAAAATAAATTAACAATATTAATGAAAGCAATTATTTGCTACTTGTGTATCTTCTTCCATCAAGGGACTCAGAATATTAGCCAAGGAGGTAAAGTGTGTCTTCAAGTCAGTGTTGACTCCTGGTGACCACAGAGCCAAGTCAGGGGTGTAACTATAATAGGGCACGGGGAGACAGTTGTCTGGGGGCCCACTGCCATGACTGACTCCTCCAGCCGCGCAGCCGCCTGGGCTTCCTTCAGTTGTATTCATCCTCCAAAATTGATGTGAGTGTTAAGACCTGGAGCTCCCAGAACAGCATGTCTTTCTCTAGTACCATTAAATGACTTGCATCGTCCACAATTTACAAAACCTTTTAAAAATTAATTTAGGATGATGTTCTATTGTGGCACATAGGTCATATATATATAAATTTTACTATGCTTTTTGTTACCACTATTCAGCCTCATTTAAGATTTCTTTACTTCATGCGCTGAGCTTCAGTGGGAGGGGGCATTTTAAAATCTTGTCTCTGGGCCCACTCCAACCTTGCTATGCCCCTGAGCCAAGTGGTTTTCTTTGGTAGAATACAGGAGGGGTTTACCATTGCTTCCTCCTGTGCAGAATGAGATGATGCCTTTCAGCATCTTCCTATATCGCTGCTGCCCAATACAGGTGCCTTCCATAGTCTGGGAAACATACCAGCGGGGATTCAAACCGGCAACCTCTGGCTTGCTAGTCAGTAGTCAAGCCATTTCCCCTCTGGAGGGTGGGCAGAAAATAGGCCTGTCCCTCCTCTTTCACTGGGGTACTTGGTGTGCATCCCAACCCCAAACAAATGTCAAGTCCTTTCCTCTCCTACAATTGCTGTTGCTTTCAGGCTACAATCCTAGGCATGGTTACTTGTAGTAACCCTTAATGGGGACACTGTGGAATGTATTTCCAAGTAAATGTGCATAGGATAGCATTGTTAGGCAGATTCTGGAAAGGAAAGAGGACGGCTCTCCATGGTGACCGGGCAACTGACTGAAACTCTCTCTTTCTGGGGTGTGCCCTGCCTGTGCCTGCTTGATGCTGCCACCACCATTGTTCCAAACCACTCAATCAATTGGCTTAAGCAGCAGCAACTCCATCAATTGGCTTAAGCAGCAGCAAATAGCTCACATGCTTGTCAGTCCGTTGCTACCAGAGGCATCTCATCTGGTCTCAAGCAGCCTACTGTATTGAGCCACTGCTGCTCATCAGTGCAACAAACCAAGAGCTCTTCAGGGCTCCTGTTGTTGCATCAGGATATTCCTATCTGGGGGCCAGCAAAAAAAGTAGCTGTGGGCTGGATCTGACCCCCAGGACTGATGTTGTGCAGGCTTGGTTTAAAGGCACTAACTTACTTTGCATAGTCAGAAGAGTTCTGATGAATCTATTCTTATCTCATTTGCCAAAGCTAGATGTCCTATACCTGAAACACCCAGAGAGAGATATGTAATAATTTAAAGCCTTTGCTTTATTCACTGTTAATGAATATTTTTCTGAACATTTCCCTTTGGACTTTATTATTATCAATCATTTACTTTGCAAAAATACATTTTTCTCAAGCCTCATTCCAATACTGTGAAGAAAATGGTTTTTCCCCTTCCCTGTCTCTCAGTAGAGAAGCTGAGATGTCATGGCTTGCCCAAGGCCATACTGATTCCATAGAACAGGTGGGATCTGAAGGAACCTGTTAGGTAATCTTCAGTCCATTCATCCATCTTCATTCCCCAGTAGCAAATTTGGCCAGCATGCTAAAAACTATTTTTAAAGCATGCTCACATATAGTATACACACATGTATGTCCGTGTACACACACACACAGGCTGACATCCAAATTAAATTACTCATAAGTAGTCCCATTGAAATCAATGGGGCTAGCCATGACTAACTCATCCAATTAATTTCAATGGGTCTACTCATAAGTCATTCAGTCTGGCTGACAGCCATCTATTTCTTCTGTTAGTGACTGCCCTGGCTAGCTGTACAATAAATTAGCTATCCATTTACTGCTTGTCAGACTGAAGGCTGAAACAATGCACAGTATAGTGAATACCCAGCCTTCAAGGATGTATTTATGAGTAAGTATGCAAGCACTAAGCTACTACATCATCATATTTTGAGGACTAAAATCATTGGCTTTCTCTTTTAGTTTTTATTCATTGTACACTAATAATATGAATAGTATTGACAGGTTAGATAGTGTATTTTGTCATACAAAAGTGTAAACAAAAGTCTGAACTTCCAGAAATTATATTGTCCTCATTCATATGAGGATAATGCAGTTCACTTCACTTCATACAAAGAGCACTTTCTGCACAACAAACATACATTTAATACAAGTTCAGTTTGCAGTGTCCCTCAAATAACTGTGGTATTGTATTTTGGCAAGGGTGTGAAGAATTTTCTGTTAGACACCCATCAGAGAGAGAGAGAGAGAGAGAGAGAGAGATATTCCCCGTGGAAGAGGGAATACCAGTTAAAGTATTATAAGTCTGTGGTGTATAATAATAATAATAATAATAATAATAATAATAATAATAATAATTCAGTTTCTATACCACCCATCAACTTTGCAATGCCTAGACCAATATAAACCAAATTGGGTACAGTTATAGGGACAGCATCATCAACATGATGCTCAAAAGCATCATTTGTGCTTATGCTATCATCCACCCCAATTCAAGATGGCAGCCATGTGAACATTTGAGGCACAAGTGGGCTAACTTGTGAACTAACCAATTTAAACCAATTTTTCTACAGCTGTAGGTACACATAGGGACACCTCAATGGCATAGTTTGTGATCCACCTCAATTCAATATGGCAGGTGCATAAATTTTTGAGGCACAAGTGGGCTAACTTGTGAACCTCCTAACCAATTTGAGCCAAATTTGCTACAGGTGTAGGGACACATAGGGACACCTCAATGACATAGTTTGGGATGATGTCATCCACCCCAATTCAAGATGTCAACTGTGTGAATGTCTAAGGCTGAAGAGGGCTAACTTGTGAGGATGGTAAAAATCAATTAAGATTACAATGAAAGGAAAGTTGGTAGATTAGCTGTTAGCACGACTACTAGTTCTTTTGTTGAAATCCCAGGGCAGGGAACTCTTTTTCTTTCTCTCAGGCTGCCACTGACACCATCTCAGCCCTCCCACAGCCCATATGACTGTGGCTGAGCTGAGGGAGTGGTTCAAGGGTGAAGCAGTTTCCAGTCACATCAGTCAGGGAACTGGAACACATATGGGCATAATTATAAATGAACATTATCATCATGTTACCAGAGAGTCCATGAAAGCTGTAAAGAATTCTTTGGAGGCTATTCTTCTATTCTCATTTTAAAGGATGTCTCATTCTTTCTAAAGAACACAGCAAAAGCCTCATATGAGCAAGAATCTCAACATAAATTGCTCGTGACAATTTGCACACTCTACTAGATATGTCTTTGTTAAAAGCCTATTGAGCTGAATAAGACTTTTACAAGAGCATGGATGTGTTCACTTTCATTGTGATGATCCTTGTGCAGGAGAAGATCCCTGAAGATTTGCCCTATTATTTTGTTCTGTGAAAGAATTAACTATAATAATTATGCAGTCCAATGAGTGTCAAAATCTTGTGTATAAAAAGCAGCTGCTCCTGTACTACTTTAATCTTCTTCTACTGGGCACTGAAAACAAATTTCTTAGAAAAGGCATTTTTATATACTGAAGGAGAAAACCTTTTAAACATTTTGAACAGCTTATTCCCAGCAGAGAATGTTGAAGAGGGTAAAAGCATTTTAATTGATGGAATTTTTCTTTCCGCAGGACAATTTTGTAATGTGCAAACCAAGCCATTTCCTTTTCCTTTTAACAAAGTTGTGAACAAACGTTAACAAAGCAGTAGCAGAAATATGTTAGTAGTGACTGAGTAACATAAGATTTCAATCTGATGTTTGGAAACAGTGTATTCCTGCCTCTCTTCAGTCACCTTTTACTGTTATGGAATGGAAAAAGGATTGGAGGGCATTTCTGCATGATCAATTCCTTGCACAATACATGCACATTTCTTATTTATTTGTTTTCTTCCCTTCAGATTGAGATTCCCTGGCAGAGATGTAGTTTTTTCTGAGCTTCTCTCCACTCTTCAAGGGGAAAAATGTATTCATTCCTCCTGTCTTTGATGTTAGGGGAAAACATCAACTGAATATTCTGTGTGTCATTATTCACAAGAAGTGATACATCCTCTGCAAGGATATAGTGGCATTAGAGATGAGTGAGCTTGTCTAAAATCACTTTGGAAATTAACCAAGTTATTTCCACAAAAATTGAAAATAACTTGTTTCTTCTGAGCCAGTTCAGGGTTCAAAAAAGGACCACACACTGGAAGGCAGGGGAGAGAAAACACTCCACAGAGACATCAGCATGGGGTTATCTTTCTCCAATCTCCCCCACCCCCTCTGGTTTTTGAGGATGTAGTCCTTCAAAAACATCTTTGGAGCCAAGCAATGGAGATACCTAACTTGTTCCTAACCTAACTTCAATGGGTCTACTTGGAGTAATTTCCAAGTCATATCAGCCCTTCAGTTTAAGATGTGACATAAAGTGCTTACAATTTTCATTTTGCTCAAAAAAGCATCTCTACAAATTAGGCTCCATGCATACATATTTTGCTTTGGTCTTTCAACTGGGCTAGGGAGGAGTACATCTAGGCAGAAATTCAGCAGATTAAACTTCCCAATCACTTGCTAATGATGTACCTTATGAGATTGTGCCTGATACATCTCTACAAAGCACAGTGCTTCTTTGAAATGCCACCTACTATGGTAAATGTCCAGGCAGAAATTCCATATTAGCAAGAGATTCATCTGTAATTTACTGGTGTCTGTAGACAGCACACAAAGAAGGACACACAGTACAATACTGTAAACTGTGTCAACAGAAGGCACATCCTCTGAGCATACATAGAGTGCATTTCACTTTATTAGACCCTCTGAGGAACAAGATACCACTATTACTATTTATGTACCACTTTTCAACAGAAGTTCTCAAAGTGGTTTACACAGAAAAGAAATTATTAATAAATACATAAGATGTCCCAAAAGGGCTCACAATCTAAAAAAGAAGCATAAGGTAGAAACCAGCAACGATCATTGAAGAGATGCTGTGCTGGGGTTGGATCAGGACAATTGCTCTCCCCTTGCTATATGCTGTATAAGAATCACCACTTTAAAAGGTGCGTCTTTGCTCAGTTAACAGGGATACAAAGAGGCTAATACTTACTAGTGTCTGCAGACTCCACAGAAAGACACAAAGTACTATATTATAAAAGCTATACGACTGTATAGCCTCGGAACACACACAGAATACATTTCTCTCTTTTAAACCACAGTCTCCTATTTTTTTTATTTATCATATTTGTATACCACTGATATAGACATATCTAGGAGGTGTACAAAGTTGAAACATAACAAATGTAAGAACTATATAAAACAGTTAAAATCCATAAATCAGATAAAAATCTCAGTGAATAAAAACAGTAAAATTTAAATTTCATTTGAAAGCCTGGAAAAACAGGAATGTCTTGAGGGTCTTCCTAAAAGCAAGCAGAGAAGGAGATGCTCTTATTTAAACAGGAAGTGAATTCCAGAGCCCCAGGAAAGCCACAGAGAAGGCCCAGTCCTGAGTCACCACCAAATGATCTGGCAGCAACCGTGACTGGGCTCTCCAGATGATTTTAAAAGGTATGTCACTAGAACTGAAGTGACATAAAACTGGAAAGTGGCGGGGGGGGTCACACTTTCAGTATTTGTATGAACATTATTTTAATCTTCTGTAGTCATTACTCCAAACCAAGTCCAAATCCATCTAAAGGATATTTCTTTTTGCACCTTAGGGCAAAAGGCTTGGAACCAGTATTGAAAATTTATATCTTGATTTGAATATGCTCCACTATTTTGTCAAATTACATTTCACTTCAGCTGACATAATGCAATGTAAAGCAGGTCTTCACTTTTTATACTTTGGCACTTGAGGCAAATTAAAGATTAAAGTTTAAAATATTTCAAGGTAATAAGGATAACTAAAAGATAATCACACTTCAACATATGAACCTAGAAAGGAAGCTGTAGAGCCACTAGATTTATCTCTCACTTGGGGGGAAAAATCCTACAGTCTAATGAACCTTGTGTTGCATAAGCATAGTTGAGTCCAACATGTTTTGAAGGCACTAAGCAAACAAAACACGTTTTTAAAATCACCTTGATTTGATTGGCTATAGTAATTATTTATCCTTGGGTTTTCATTTTAAGAACACCATATGATTCAAATATTGCATTTCCAAAATATATGAGCACTTATGATTAGATTTGTCAACATTATATTTATCCGCTGCAAAGAAATCCACCAAGAATAACAGCATCATCTCTCTAAATAATTAGAGCCTCTTAACGGGAGAAACTAAAGCTTTGGCTCATTATAGTATGTTTAAATAAATACTGGAGAGTCTGCAATTGTTTATGATTTATGCATGATACAATTTACCACTGGGTAAGCTATAAAACACTGCACAATAAATCAGAGAAGTAATTACAGAATATCTCAAAGAAAGCCCACTGATAACAGAGCTGTGAAACTCTCTATAATATATCCATTATTTACCACAACCATGGGTTTCTTTTTAGATCTTTACAAAGAAAAATATGACAGAGTACTATCAAGAATAACTAATAACCTATCAGAATGTTGCTGCCATATATTTTAACATGATGGAAACCGTTTATTTTTATCCATTGAAGTCAATTGCAAAGATCCCATTGACTTGAAGAATCAGATAATATTAAGTCAGCATAAACTAAAATAGCACTAACAAAGGGATGTGGTAATGGCTTGTACACTTCAGAGCCACTCAGAACAATGATAGCTTTGCCACTGAGACCAGCCAGTCGTGGATAGTCCTTTTAATGCTTTCAGAACCTCTTCTTATTCCTTTTCCAGAGGAACTTTGCAGTCAAGTTGAATGTGTTTCTATGGCTGTTCTTCATCCTGTACATAGATGGCATGTTTGCTTATGCTGAATGACTATATTATCAAGAAAAATAAGGAAAGCTGCAATGTTTAGTTGATTATTGGTTCGATCCAAAAAGCTTTAGATTGACTAAAACAGTCCCACAACTGCCAGTAGGAGTGCCTAGCCTAGGTAGGAGAGCTGGGGGCACTCCTGTCTTTTTGGTTGTGTACTTGCAAACATTAAGGTAGGAGGCAGGGAGAATGATCATGTGTGAGGCGGCCATTGGGTAGGATAAGCATGCCCTACCCAGATTCTGTCCCCAGCACTTGACCAAGGTAGGAGGAAAGGCCATCCCACCCAGCTTTGGCCTTGCACAGGATCATTCTCTCTGCCTCCTACCTTAATGTGTGCAAGCCCACAATTGAACATTGGGAGCATGCCTGGTTCTCCTACCCAGGCTGCTTCTCCTCCCTGCAGGCAATTGTGTAAACAAGCTAAGGGTCTCAGATTAGCTAAGCAGCATATTTTTAATTGTTTTGATGACTTTTAATACAAATATTCATAAACACTGTAGATGGGAAGCGCCATCTTAGAAGATGTGTTTCCTCCTGTGTAAGAAAGAAAGAAGAAGAAATGTATCTAAGATTTTGCTGCAGTGACAAGTGTGTGCATCCTCAAAAAACAAAGTATGCTATTAATCAATGAAACAACTGATCAATCAACTGACCTGTATATGATTAATCAACTTAGATTGCTTTGATCATGTGATAGCCCTGAAGTTTAAGATTGTGCAACATTTTAGAAATATTTAGAGGAGGTTCATGATCTTACACATAAAAACCGTTTTGTTTAAAGGGATTACTACAACTTTTGCTAATGTTCCCAGAAGCATGGAAATCTTAAATTAAGGATCACACCTTAACTTGGTACAAACCCGCATATCAAGCTCACTTAACAATGAAGTTTTATGTACCCCCATTTTGCCTTGGGCTCTCCCTTCCATTTTACATTGGGGGTTAGTGGGAATTATGTTCAGGCAGAAATTCTACAGCAGGAGTTTTCTCATACACTTGCTACAGGAGTACCCTATTTATTTATTTAATTTATTTAAAATATTTATACCCTGCCTCTTCAGTACACTACTGCTCAGGGCGGCAGTATTTCTGCCCTACCCATACATAGAAGACAACAGTGTTTCTCCAAAAGGCCACCTGATTTCTGCAAAACTTTGGGGCACTGCTGATTGGAAAAACAAATGATAATTTCCTAATCTTTGATTCCCAACCCACCGCAACCCCCACATCATTTGTTAGCAGCACTGAAGACAGTGATAGAGCTCTTTTTAACCATCTTCCACCACCACCTCCACAAAATTCCCCAAATGTCTGCTACATCTATATCATAATGCATAGTAGACAGAAGAATTAAAGAATAAGACTGGGAAGGTGGAACACAATTCAAATTCCCATCTCAGCCATCTCATATGCTCATATGATCAACGCAGCAGCAGATGCTTGCTGAGCAACTGAGAGTGCGATTGGGAGAAGGAAGTCGCACAATGCACTGTGTATATCTCACAATGCACTGTGCGAGCAGGGGAGAGCAGCCCATGGCAGTGCAGCAGCAACCCCCTCCCTGGCCTCACTTTCCACAGCACTCCATGGCCACCACTCCTGGCAGCCATTTTTACCACTGGTGCATTCCAGTCGAGCACAAAATGAGGCAAGACAGGCTCCATTTTCTTCCTACCTCACTTTCTACCTGGGTTGCTGATCTGAGCTGTGATCAGCAGCTATTCTCTCCTACTCAGGTAGCTCATGTTGTGAGAAAGTGCTCAAAGTATGCACTTTCAACATGAGAGTTCCTCAGATAGTTGAGGACTGCTATTGTTTTCTATCAAGCTCACACAGTCTGGACTCTTGATTGAGGGATGTATGTTAGTTAAAACTCCAGTGTATGAGGAGGGTGGGGGGGGGAAATAACTTCAACATTGTGAAATGGACAATAGATTTTATGTGTTTTGTATAGGAAGACACAGGGGCGTAGTAAGGTTAGAGTGGGCCCAGAGACAAGATTTTAAAATGCCCCCCCCCCAGTGAAGCTCAGCTCATGAAGTAAAGAAATCTTAAATGAGGCTGAATAGTGGTAACAAAAAGCATAGTAATTTTTTATCTATCTATCTATCTATCTCTCCTAAGTGCCACATCATCCTAAATTATTTTTTTAAAGGTTTTGTAAATTGTGGATGATGCAAGTCATTTAATGGTATTAGAGAAAGACATGCTGTTCTGGTAGCTCAAGGTCTTAATACTCACATCAATTTTGGAGGATGAATATAACTGAAGGAAGCCTGGGCGGGTGCGCGGCTGGGGGAGTCAGTCATGTGACTTGCCTCTGCCCCCCCCCCCGAGCAGTGGGCCCCCAGACAACTGTCGCCCCTTGCCCTATTATAGTTACACCCCTGGGAAGACAACTGGGTTTGGTAGCATTGCCATCCTCCCCACACCCATTAAAAAAATTACCAGGGGATGCTGCATAACTGTTACTAACCCTGTTTATTGTATAAAATTTCAGGTGCTTGGAACAACATTATAGAATTGCAATGAGTCATGATTCTAGAAAGAAAGAAAGAAAAATTGTCCATACAATGAGGACTTTGTTTATTTTATCTTGAAAAAATGTGATTCATTAAAAACTTGAAGATAAAGTAAAATAGATTCTATCTTTCACTGTGTAGCCTTTTGTAAAGGCTGTCCCTCACTCCCACTGAGTATGGTCTTTAAGATAATCTGAAGACCTGCTTTCTCTGTTAGCCATGCCCCCAAGATAAGCGAATTATTCCTGTGTGTGAAAATTCAAAAGGTGAGATATGGTGAATGGGAGATGAATTTTCCTAAGCATTCTCCTCCCCTCCAAGCAAAGAAAAAAAAAGAGTGGTTGGAGAATATTCTCATCCATGCCTATTTGCAGGGGAGCAGGGGAAGGAATAGAGATCAGTAGAAATTTCCCTTTTCCCATGCAAGTAGAACTCCTTCCACAAACAGAAAATACATTTTTAAAAATCCCTAAGATACTGAAGAAAATAGTGAGAATGAGCAGAGAAATACTGGGCAAGTGCCAGGCATGTTGAAAGGTGGCGGCAGCATAGGGGCATGGCTAGGACACCAGGGGTAATTCCAGGGGAGTGGCCACCCGGTTCTTTAGTCCTGTCCATGCAATGGTGGTTTTGCTCCTGGCAAGTGCCAAGATTTTTCCTTTCAAAAGGCGGAAAATGAAGTCCCACCTTCCCAACTTATTTAGTCTAAGATAAATAATGATACTTGAATCAGTACTGGAACTGTGAAACTCTCTTCAAAACTTAATTACTCAAATTTTGGGTCAAAAATCCCAATGGAGTACAAGTAAGCAAAAAAATAAATAAAAAGGCACCAGGTTTTATTGCAGCAGAGTGCAAAGGAAGAAATGCAGGTAAACAGTCTCTATGTCTCCTGTGTACCACAGTTTTCCAATATGATTAATTAGCCAAAACAGCAGCAGAAATGAATAAATCACTGGGCTGGAATAATGTGCACTAAATGGTCACAAAAGCAGCAAGGCAGAAGGACTCTGCTATAACATACACAATGAAGTTACAAAACCATACCAATTTTATATAACAGTACCCAGAGGAATTGAGAATGGCTCCATAGTTCTATGACCTTAATTGCTATGAATTTTCCACATCACTCAAAAAAACCAAAAAGACCCCACAACAACATAGATCTGCTTAGTTCTGTTATATAAATCATCAGAAGGTCACAACTAGTAACTGGTGATAGCAGTGGCAGGTAGGTGGGAGACTGATATAGGGAAAATGATTTTTTTTTAAGCCTTAGGCAGGTACATACTATAAATTCCAACAAGCATATTACAGATTCTTCTGGATCACAGTAAATGCATTTAGTTAAGAGGGCCAGTGTATTGTGGAAGTGAGATTCATACAGTCATTGCCACATGCATTAGCCTCTATGAAACATGGAGCCGCACTTGGTTTCATGGAATGTCAACATGTTATACATATAAATGCCATTACTTGTGTAATTGTGGCAGTTAAACAAAAAAACAAACCCTGCCACAATGATTGTGCATCTACAGAAGATAGAAGTTGGGCTTTAGGACTTTTAGGACATAGGGGAGCAGTCCTGTGTGCTCCCATATGTGGGGTTTGCCAGTTGTATGGAGCATTCCATTGACAATAAAAGGGCCAGTTCAACCTTGGGATTCATAAAATTTGTAAATCTTTTACTACACTGTTAAGGCAGATCATATGGTGGGTAAGTTGCTTACTAACATGATGGTGTCAACAAATGCTGCCATGAACAAAGGTTTTACAGTGTCACTTGAGAGGGGCTTCAAAGTTGGAACAAATCCTCATTTTGTTTTTCAAAGCTTACAGTATGTAATTTTAGAATGACCCAGAGGAGCTACATAAGAAGACAGACTGCTCTTCTGTCCTTCACCACCTAACTAGTTGATGACTACCTGACCTGCACCACCTGACTAGCATGATGCCTCTAAATACCATTTGCAGGGGAGTAGCAGCAGGAGAGGGGGCACACCCTCAGCTCTTGTCTGTGGGCTTTCCAGAGGCATCTGCTGGGCCACAGAGTGGAAAGAGGATGCTGGACTAGATCCTTGGGGAATCTCCAGCAGGGCTGTTCTTATGTTCTTAGTTATCCCTGAGAATTTGAGGAGCTTCCAAAGCAGCCTGTAATGTAATGTCAGATACTGATGCTAGAAGCAGGTAGACCTATTAGAAAGACCTTCAAGAGACACACCTTCAGATAGCATGAATAGAAGTCCTTACAAGCCCCAAGAGACCTCTTTGGATTCAGACCTATATTGTTATAGGTCTCTTTATATATATTGTATTATAGTATATTATTATTTGGTTTACTGCTAAGGCTAACAAATATTTATTATCATTCAAGGATGTTTCTAATGTTTCATTATTTGACTGACAAAACAAGCCTATTCGTTTTACTGATCAAACAGTGTGAGAGATTTGGTAAAGGAAAGTAAATCAGGATACTATTATTTTATGATAATAAGTTTGAGATAACGCCCAGTTTTTATTGTAATTCTCTGGTAATTATTTCCAGTTTAATTCAATGAGCCACTATTGCAGTATTTATATTGTTATTTAACGTAATTGTTAGCTAAAAGTTGTTTAATTTAAATAATAAGGTGCCTTGAAAAGTTGGGAATGCGCCAAAGTAATTTCCATAAAACAATCATTCCATTTAACAGCTCATGTTTATTCAAAATTATAGGCCATTACTGTTACAATGCTGGAAAATTTAATCATTTAAAGAAGGTTTATATATATCAAGGGAAATGCAAAATTGGATTGCATCAAAGTAAAACAAGGTTTTCACAGGTCTCTTTCACAAAACAGTAAATAAATGATTGTCAACTAGCTAAATCAGTCCAGCTGGTTACTTTTTTGATGCCTACTACATGTCAGCATTCAGAATTTGAAACTTGATGAGTTTTGATATGAAAAATTACCTGCAGTGGCTCACAGTTGAATTAGCTGAACTCAGCACCTCACACACTGCACTGCATAACAAAAAACCAATCATATCCCAAATCAGCTCTACTCAACACAAGGACAAGTGGAACTTTCATTTATTTCAATGCTATTTCCTATACAGACAGCATGTATATTATCTATATATTAGAGAAGGGAGTTAATTTAGTAATCCTTTTCAGCCCTAGCACTCATCTACTGTCTTTAAAATGCTGACTATGTTCTATTCAAGACTCAGTTTCAATATATTGTTCTTCTGACATCACTAAAAGTAGTGCTGAAATAAACACTCTGTTTTTGAACAGCGCAATATCTGTGCTTTTGAAGAACTTGATTTTTTATTTACATAGTTTGCATGATTCCCAATTACTTGCAAGTGTTAATCTAAGAGCTGACTGTGTAAAAACATTCTCCCTTTCATTGCCACAGTAGTTATGTAATTGGGATATTATCACTTCTTAAAAAACTAATTGTGTCCCAATATTTTACCCACCATTTGAGCATGTCTAAAATGTACTGACTTGCTGGCTTAATACCAGCTTCATGTCCTCAGCATTTCACAGGTGAAATGGGGGTATAGTTATAATGCCCTGTTTCCTCATCTAAAAGACCCCCAACATGAAACACTGCTGAAGGCTCTTCTGCTGAAGAACATATATATTTACCCTGTAGTAGTTTGCCCTGCACTGTATTTGGAAATACGTGTTAATAAAAAGGACCATTATAATCGTACTCTCTCTCTGTCTGAAAATTTAATAGGATGTTAAAATCTTCAGGACAGATCTGATTATACTTATTAAAATAGCTGCAATGCAAATATATTCAGTAACATTTAACATGGACAGTGGTATGATCCAGGTTGTCAGGAACACCCCCACACCACTGGACTGTAATTTTGACAGACTGGGAGTTGGACCCTGAGGAAGCAGGGTCAGCTCTAGACCCAGGCACAGACTTGATATTGGGCCAGGGCCTGAAAAAGTCCCAGAACTGGACTTCCCTGAAATAGCATCCTCAGAGTTGGATATCCTTGAAATTGCACCCTTGGAACTCAAACTCCCTGAAGTGCCATTATCTCACAAAGCATGTCCTGATGTCGGCATGCCAGGACCAGCAAGAAGGATCAGACTGAGTGGACAAGGAGGAGTGCCAGACTCCAAAGAGCTGCCTTTTAAGGCTTTCATTCCCCAGGCAGGGAGGAAGAGCCCAGGAGAGGTAGCCTGAACTCACAGATATTTAAGATCTCAATCAGCTTTTGACTGCTGTCAGAACAATTTGCTCTGTTGGAGCTCTCCAAGGTCCTGTGGGCAAGACTTGCCTTCTAGGCAAACTGGACAAGATGGATGGGTGGCTGGAGTGTAGTGGGATATAGACGGGAAGCAGTACACAACACATGCAGTGATATACATCCTCCCCTCACTCTGGGATTTAATATTTAGAGATACAAAAAAGAGGGCTGAAACCTGAAGAGCACAATTGTGTGCACTGAATTATTTTTTTAAAAACCATTCTGAATGTTTCTGATAGGGAAAACAAGAACAACATGTCTTGCTTATTAGCTATTGAATTTATACCCCACTTTTCCACATGTAGCACTCTAAGGGTGCTTCAGAAAATACATTTGTGCAATATTGACCAGTGAAACAAATTTAAAGAAAACAAACAACAAAAATAACATTATCAGTTCCCTAACTGCAAAAAAGCAAATAATAATAATAATAATAATAATGAAGATGCATTTAAAATGGTCAATAATGAGAAACTATTCAACACCAATGAAACAAAGCTGGCCGACAAGAAAGAACAAGTCAAGAACCGAGCAGAAAAATGGAAAAAGAAGCCACGGCATGGTCAATATTTGCACAATATAAGTGGAAAATCAGACATCACCAAGACCTGGCAATGGCTTAAGAATGGCAACTTGAAGAAAGAAACAGAGGGTTCAATACTAGCTGCACAAGAACAGGCACTAGGAACAAATGCAATAAGAGCAAAAGTAGAAAAGTCAACAACAAACAGCAAGTGCCGCCTTTGTGAAGAAGCAGATGAAACCGTGGACCACCTAATCAGCTGTTGTAAAAAGATTGCACAGACTGAATACAAACAAAGGCATGACAAGGTAGCAGGGATGATGCACTGGAACATCTGCAAAAAATACAAGCTACCTGTAGCCAAAAATTGGTGGGACCATCAAACTGAAAAAGTTGTAGAAAACGAAGATGCAAAAATATTATGGGACTTCCGACTACAAACAGACAAACATTTGCCACACAATACACCAGATATCACTGTAGTCAAGAAGAAAGAAAAACAAGTGAAAATAATCGACATAGCAATACCAGGGGATAGCAGAATAGAAGAAAAATAAATAGAAAAAAATCACCAAATACAAAGATCTACAAATTGAAATGGAAAGGCTGTGGCAGAAAAAGACCAAAATAATCCCAGTGGTAATTGGCACCCTAGGTGCAATCCCAAAACAACTTGAAGAGCAGCTCAACACCATAGGGGCCACAGAAATCACCATCAGCCAATTACAAAACAACTTTACTGGGAACAGCCTATATTTTGCAACGATATCTATAATAACCAACAGTACTGATGATAAAATTCAGCCATCCCAGGTCCTTGGGAAGGACTCAATGTCTGGATAAAACAAACCAGTCAATAACACCTGTTTGACTGTGTAAACAAGAAATAATAAATACATTAATAAACAATGCACAGATTTTTAAATGTCAGATTATTCAAATGTTTGAATAGGTGGGTTTTCTGCATCAGCCTAAACATGGAAAGGGAAGCAACAAATCTCTGGAGGGAGGACATGCCAGAGCTTCAGGGCCACTAACAACACAACCCTGTCACGGGACACTCTTGAGACAGTAGGGCTATTCTCACGATCGGGGAAAATCGGGCTAGGAAAGCCTAGCCCGATTTTTCCCAATCGTGAGAACCACAGGGCTCGTTTGCGAGCCCAGTGGTTTGCAAGCAGGTCACCCTCTGAAGTGCCCCTGCCCTAAAACCAGGTTTGCGGAGCGAGCGCTCCGCAAACCTGGTTTTAATAATCATGAGTAGACACGGTGTGGCTCCGCACCACGCCTACTCATGAGGAGACCCCCGGAGGGGAGGTGAAAAGCCGCCTCCAGGTTCTCGGGTTTTTGCCAGCATGCCCTGCGCACTCGCGCAGAACATGCTGGAGCTTGCGGGGGCCAATGGGCCCCTGCTCCGCCCAGCCCCCACCGGCACTGGCACGTAGTTTGAGATCAAAATTACACATTGCATTAAAATATGTTATTAGAGCTGACAAGCTTACATTTTGTTTTCTCAAGAGCAACCTTTGAGGAGAAACCAATCTAAATCAGGACTGCAATTGACGGGGCGGGGGCTTTGTCCCTTCCAACCAGATACTGTTCCAACCTGGACCGGGACCTGCACAGTTTCCCCTGGAGGAATAAGAGCTTTCTTTTTGGCAGTGCTGGGGTGGTGGCAAGAGGTCCCTTTAAAAGCTATTACCATCAATACCAGGAGCATATGGAAGCTGCTGGGAGCAGTGGTGTCCTACCCGACATCCCGTGTGGCAGCTGCTCTACCTACTTCACTCATCTGGCTTCTGAGCAAGCACAGTGGCTATTTGCATGTCAGCATAGCGTCACTGACCACACAAATGGCCACTGCGCATGCACAGAGACCAGATGAGTGTAGTAGGCAGGGAAGCCACCATGCAGGATGCTGGGCAGGGCAGAATGAGTTTTGTTCTGGGCGGCACGACCAAGGCAGTATGTACGCACGTGCATTCAGAGTGAGGCCTTCCTGATTCAACTTGAGCAGGATCTAAAATGAACTGAGCGGACATCCAAAAACTTGTGAGCACGTACATGTCCACATGCGTTAGAGAGAACAGTGGCCAGGACATTTATGGAGAAATCTTGCTCCCACTGTGGTGTTTGCTGTTCAGACTTCCTGATATCTCTACACCCATCTTGCTTACTACCCTATCATTCTGCACTGCGCAAGCACTTACTTTTAAAAAGTGTGCTTAATTTTATTAGTCAAATATCAGAGGGGGCATAGTTGGAAACAAAATTTATCTTTTTAGTATTTGTCCTAATTGTGTATGGATTGATTAAATCAAATTCTCCTTGTGCTTGGGTTATATTAATTAGGCACATTGTGTGCATTAATTCATGAGAAGGTTTGTTGTTTGCTTCTGAGGAATAGTGAGAGGTATTTATGAATCTTTATCTACTCTAGAGCTTTTTTGTGTTGCTACATTAATCTTTTAATGGGTAGAATGACAATGACAACTGAGCCTGTTATGTTGGTTACCTCAACTAAGGGCTGGAATAGAGAAATATGCAGAAACACTTGTATTGGTATGCCACCTGGAACCTTTCTGCGGCTCTGTAGTGTGTCTGTACACCTGCCTTCACTACCTGTGTATATAAGACAAGTTGATTTTGTCCACTGGTCATCTTGCTTGAATACATAAGTGAAAAAAATCACTTGTGGAGCCTTCAAGTATCTTCAAGAATTAAAAAAGGACATGGAAGAGATCTGGGCCACTTAATTTAGCAAAGTTTGACAGCTAGTTTGATTCCAATATGAAGCATCCATCGCAACAGAATTATTTATTTATATAATTCTCACAAAGGAGGATAACAAACATCTACTAATATCAAAGCAAATCAAGAAAGACCACATCATGAAATAGGACAACTCTTCCATTATAGAACAAAAGGAAGATACCCCATTCAATATACATCAAAGTAATTTCCAAAAATACTTGGCACATTTCACAGAGAAACATTAAATATTTATAGCCCTCCATAATCATTCTGTTTAGGGGGAAATTAGCAGATAATCCTGAACACATATTGATTACAAAATTCACAAGACTCATGTTCAGATTTTTAAATTGTGGTTTTGATCATCAGTACCATATTCCATTTTTAAGGCAGCAATACAATTACCTGTATTGTATGAAAATCATGATTTTATATATAGATTTTCCACTTTTCCTATACAACTAAATACACTTTCACGTAGGCCCCAGGTTTTCTGTACTTGATTATGTGACATCTAACATAGGTGTTTCTATCTGCCATCTGTATGCATGATAGCTCATTGTTAAGCCATCATGATTGACAATCAGGCGTGATAGACCAAGAGAGGAGCCATCAAAAAAATCCTTTTGATGAATGCACACACCAATATAACTTCACTCCTTCCCAGATTCCACAGGCCCATTTTCAGCTGAGTGCATGCAAGTGTCCTGCATCGACATTCATCTCAGGGGCCCAGATTCAAAAATTTACTCTATATAGAGCACTAGAAATAGCAAAAGAACAAAGAAAATATCCCTCTGCAGGCATTTTATTATGGACTCGGAAATCTCAACCTGAAGAAATTTTGCCTAACCTGAAGAAAATTTGCCATAGGATAAAGATCGTGGTGGACCTGAAATTTAACAAAGGTAGCTGAACTTTTGTCAGAGTCATTGGGGCACATAGACCTGTTCCCCAAATACTATAGCAGCAACTGTGCAATACAAGCTGGTAATAGTTTCCCCACTATTTCATCCTTCCATTTACACCTTTTGCAGCTAGCACCACTGTATGTCAGAAAGTGTGGGCAAGCCGCCATGTGCTAGGTCTAAAGGTAAACAGGAATGACACCCTGGGTATGTGAGTGGGCCTACTTTTCTCTGCCTCCAAATAGCTTCTTGAGAAGTGTTATTGTACTGTGTTGTTGCTTCCCTTTTAGCAGTGATGCAAATTGCAGCTCCTTTCCAGGCCAGAGCAAGAAAGAAGGATCATCCCTTTAAACTAAAAGTCTTGTATTTGGTCCCCATGCTCTGCTGTCAGAACTCAGCAAAGAAAGGTAGAAGTCACAGAAATGTTAATGCAAGCATAACAGGGTCACTGGACAAAACAGGGTTTTGCTTTAACATTAATTTCACAACATTTCACTACATATTACTTCAGTACTATCAAATATTTTAGTCTAGGTAGGTAAGTAGGTATGCTTTATTTCAGTCATCAACCAGAACAGAAAAAGAAATAACATAAAAAAGCAGTATCAGCTTACATGCAATATAACAAAACTTAGCCACTGTGTTAGTACTCATGATGTCAAATTTAGACAATAATAAATCAAGATAAAAGTCATCAGAATGGCCTGGAAAAGGCTTCAGCCAAGGTGAAATAAAATTTGAACGAACTATCCCTCTAAAGGTCACAATAAAGAACAAAATGCACGGTAGACTCGATGGCACCTGAGCCACAGGGACAGGTATTTTCTGATCTAAACATCAAATCTTAACAATATTTATATCCATTACTCAAAATCAATACTGTTTGATGTAATTATCAATCACCTGCAGTGAGCAATTATAGAGCTGTCATAGATCTAAATGCTGTGACGTATTATTAATATTTATTTTAGTATATGGCTGCCAAGTTAAGTATTTCACAGGATCTGGAGGAGCTTTGGGAAATGACAGCTTTGCACTTACCATGTCCAAAGCTGCAGGATTGTTTGTAGGTTTGGGTTTTTGCAGCTCATGTAAAACAGCTTTCAAAGTATGCAGTTAATTCTGTTAACATAGAGATAGTCAACACACCACTGAAAATGATCTCACACTGCTCTTTTGGTGAGTTAAGTTTTGGGACCTTTTCACAAGGAAATACTGGGAACCTAGCTTTTTGTCCTTGCCTGTACAGAAGAGCATGTACTTTAGTTGCAGCACATCCAGACTCTCCAGTTTCTATTTCAAGTCCCCAGCTTTAGGATCAGCCACTAGGTTTAGGGGCCTAGGGAACATGAACTGAAGGACCATTGCAACCTCCCCATTGTTTCTGATGTGATTAATGTGAGTTAATATGAATCCAGGAATGGCCCTGTTACACAAGCCCTTTCTTCTCTGGTATCCATTGGAATACCATAACCATGCATAAGGAAGAGGCAGTTATACACGTGGGAGATCCCAGCAAATGCTCCAACAAACACACATAGGTTGGAATCAGAGCCTGCTGTTGGCATGATACAAGCATGACTTGCCCCCTTAGCTAAGCAGGGTCTGCCCTGGTTGCAAATGAAAGGGAGACTAGAAGTCTGAGCACTGGGAAATATTCCCCTCAGGGGATGGAGCCGCTCTGGGAAGAGCAGAAGGTTTCAAGTTCCCTCCCTGGCTTCTCCAAGATAGGGCTGAGAGAGATTCCTGCCTGCAACCTTGGAGAAGCCGCTGCCAGTCTGTGAAGACAATACTGAGCTAGATGGACCAATGGTGTGACTCAGTATATGGCAGCTTCCTATGTTCCTATGTTACCCTCCAACACAAAAATGTCCTTGTACCCAAAGGAATGCCTGGAAAGGGATTAAGAGCACTAGATGTACAAAATACTAGAGCCTCCTTCAGACATTAGTGAGCACAGTGATGCTAACAGTTACAGTTACCAAAGCAGGGAGGAAGTCTTGCCCGGGAGCTGTCACTTATCCCCTCCAGCTGGCCACTCATGGTTACGGCTGTGATTGTCTGAAGGTGGAAGCACTGTAACTGTGCTGGCTGGTGCTTCACCTGGTTGCTGCTCACAGAAGCACCAGCCATCATGGTTATGGCACTTTCTCCTTCACACAAACAGCACCAAAACAATGAGTGCTTGGCTCGAGGGGATGAGTGACAGTTCCTGGGTTGGACTTCCTCCCTGGTTTGGAAGCTTTAACCCCAAGGGCAGTGGTACTCACTAACAACTGAAGAGGGCTATGAATAATGACAGTTTCAGTGTATGTCCAGAGTCATCTTTAGATTATCTGCCTGATTAGAACACATACATCATATAAAACCCCTTTTGATCACAACAGCAAACCAGGGGTCCATTGGAACTGTGAGTCCGTGCCACACACACACACACACATCCCACACACATGCTCCCAGATGATCCAGATCTGGAGTCTGGGAGCCTGAATCAGGGGAGGAACTGGCTTCATGGTCTTCCTCCTTCTGATGCTGGACAGCCACATCAGCCAACCAGAGAAGGAGAAAGGAAAGAGCTTCCTACCCACAACTCCAGTTATAAATAGCGGCAGCCTTTGAACTACACGGCGTTGCTGTCTGACCAGAAGTTTTGGTGGTTAAACTACAGTGCAACCAAGTGTTCCAATTCAGGTTTGTAGCTGGAAACCTCAGGTCACTTTTTTTCACAGAACCTAGGGTTCCCGCCTTCAGACAGCCACAAACCGAAACCTCTAGCATGGTTGTCTTCGGTCTGGTGTGATGTCCAAAGGCAACCATAGAGAACTTGGTCTATAAATGATATTTAGCTAATCAGTAGCTTTTGTAATGAATGAAATAATGTATAGTGGTAAATTAAAAAAAATATGTTACGTTAGATGGCCAAGCATGCTCTTATATAAACTACAGAAATCTTGGAAATCTGGCTGGCTAAGAAAATCGGAAGTATATCTCCTGGAGGGATTTACAACATGTAGCACTTAACATCTGGTAATGAAGTGTCCTTGTGACAACAACATCATCAGAAGCATGATACAGGTATCTCTGTTTCTATGCCCAGCAGGGCTAATGGCAGTTTGTGGGATGGAGTCTGAAGGGAAAACACAGAGTGGGGGGAATGGTTAAACACCCCCTCTCCCAGATTGCTGTTCCAAACCAATTGTGGGTCTCCTGCATCTTGTCTATTTTGGCCTTGAGTAGCATGATAAAAAAAAAAAAGATTGAAAGAGCTCCTTTAGTCAAACATTTTCTGAAATACTGATAAAAGGCTGTGTTTTGAGAATGCGAAAGAAGTTTCTTTCCATATCAAATGACAGAACACTGTTAAGAAGAGAAACAACATGGATTCTTAAGCTACAATCCCTGGTATACCACAGATTTAATGAGGATTTGAAATTGGCTTCTCTACAATAAAGCTGATTCCTCACACAAGAGGCTGCTGCTGATTAGATACTAGTCTGACAGGTGTTTCTGGGTTTTCTCCCCCTTCTTCCCATAAAGAAAGTTAGGTTAGACAGAGTGAGTCTGGTCAGTGAGAGTTAAGTGATCTCTGAGCTGTAAGCAAGTGCTTTGTTCTGTGCCTAGTGAATACATTATATTTGAGTAAAACTATATCTATTTGTTCAAGATGGAGATAATAGACACACCAGGATAGAACAGCTGTACAAGAAGACCGCCATTACTAAACAGAGTAAATTTTAAAAAGCAGTTTGCTGAACAGGTAACTCAAGATTTTTTATGTACATCATTTTTAAAAGTGTATCCAGTACTTAATTTCATGATGTTTGATAGTATGCTTTAAGTACATCCATACATTTTTTTCAGTCTCTTCAAAATGAATAATAAAACCCTGTTTTTAAAGTGGATATTTGATGTATATGTTTGTGTATGCATGTACATGTGCAGTGCACGCGTGCACACACAGTGATATAGGATTGGATTTGAATTTCCAGGATTCCTGTAGTTATTATAAGATTATTATTTTTCATGATAGTCTTGAAATCGGTAAGATGTGATCCACTATTTTACCAATATTTATATACCACTTTTCAACAAAAGCTCCCAAAGCAGTTTAAAGAAATACCAGGAGAGATGATAGAGGTATGTAAGATTATGCAAGGAGCAGAGAGAGTGGACAGAGAATTAATTCAGTTTATTACAATCAAAGATCAGCACAGAGTAGACAGAGATTTTTTTTTTCTCCATCTCTCACAAAACTAGAGCCAGGGGTCATCCCAGGAAACTGAAGGCTGGGAAATTTAGGACCAACGAAAGGAAGTTTACTTTTCCACACAGTCCATAATTAATCTTTGGAATTCTCTGCCACGGGATGTGGTGATGGCCACTAGCTCAGATGGCTTTAAAAGGGGCTTAGACAAACTCATGGAGGACAGGTCTATCAATGGCTATTAGTCTGGTGACTATAGGCCACCTCCAGTCTTTGAGGTAAGATGTCTCTGAATACTAAATCAAATCAGCTTTATTATGGTCCGAGACCAGCATAAGACAGTACAGTAGAGCAACATCAAAAGTAATTATAAAACGGCATGGTCAAAATTAAAACCTTGTTACATCAACATTAAAATTACATTTAAAATTACTATAGGCCACAATTAGCAATTACTGTATACTATTATATAATTAATGATGCAATTATTAGAAACTATTAAAAATTATTGTAGACTATAAATACTAACAGCTGTTGTTCTAAAGTTATAGAGATGACTATTAAACTACTACTAAAAAGCTATATCAATACTATAAAATCAGTATAAATAACTACATATGGAACTATAAAAGTATGTTATTACTCTAATATTAAAAGCTACTGTATGATACTCCAAAACTGCTACCCTCAGAAACTATGCAATTACTAAAAATCCAAAAACAAAATGTATAATCAAGGCGCGCTAGCGAACAACAGACCAAAACTATTCAGAGTTGGTGTGAGGTCCTGGCCATCATAATCCATCGGATCTTACGTGCTGCCATGCAGAACATCAAGAAGGCCAGAACTTCAGAGTAGCATTTGGGTGTAAACATGGTTCTGGCAGCCAGGATACTTGCAAAGCAGCAGAGAAATAAGCTTTGCGCAAACATCTCTATAAAAGGGGCAGAGGAGAAGTACATGTTCTATGGTTTCTAACTCCTCAGAGGTAGAGGCAGAGGTGGAGGCCATTTGAATCCTTCTGTATTTGCCTTCAAGTAGAGCAGAGGGAAGGGCATGACACCGAAATGTGTCAGGGGAAAGTACTTGCAGCTTTCCAGGGACAAAAAGTTTGGAACCCTACCTAAATCACCCTGGCGTTCAGTGTCCATTTTCCTCTATTTGATGACTGATTTTGCCCGGTCTTGGCCCATCATAAGTAGGAGAAGGGTTGAGAAGCCCAGGAGAGACAGTTTAGACCACACAGCCCTTTTCCAAGGAGATTGAAAATTGTCCCGTAGAGTCAAGGGGGCCAGGACCTGAAGGTTGAAGGATAATTTAAGCCAGAGGTTAAGAATAGACAACCACACTCTGGCCTCAACCTTGATCATGCCCCTTTCCAAAGATAGGGTAGCATTTGAGACACAATGGGGAACTTGGAGAGCTGCTCTTAGAAATGTGGACCACCCACTCCAAAGGGGCAAGATTGGAGGAGGGGGGACCTGATTGGGCTCCATAAAGGAGTTGCACCAGTATCTTGGCCTCAAATAGTTTTAGCATGGCAGGTATGTACTGGCCTCCTCTAGACCATAAGAATCTTAGTATGGCTGTGGAGGTCTTCTGGGCAGAGAGGGTGACATGGTTGCAGTGGGCCTTTCTTGAGCTAGAGGCATGTAGGACCACTCCCAGATATTTAAAACCAGGTGACCTGCTTGATCTTGTGGCCACTTATACTCCAGGGGTGGGTCTTGGGTCTTCTGGCAAAGGCCATGATTTGGTTTTTTGATAGTTGATTTCCAGTTGATTGTTTTTTAAATACTGAGCTAGGCCATCAATGCTCTTCTGAGGCCAATCGGCGTCCTAGAGAGAATTGCAGCAGCAGCAGCATATAGCAGGGAGGAGATACTTCTATCCACCAGCTAGCGGGGCATGAAAGTCCGGACTACTAAGGTGTCTCACCATGTCACTGATGAAAACATTGAAAAGGAGCAGGGCCAGGATGCTTCCTTGTTTGATTCCCTTCAGTGTCAGGACAAGATACGTGAAGTGCCCTTGTGTGTTGCACCTTACCTTGAGGGTCATGTCAGCATGAAAATTATGGATCAGATAGAGCAGTTGGTCGAGGAGGCCTCCAATTTCTCCCATAGCTTGACTTGGGAAATTGAGTCGAAAGCAGCCTTGAGGTTGGTGAAGGCAGCATAAAGGGAGGTTGAAGTATTCAAAGAGTATTTTTCAAAGAGGTGCTGAAGTACCAGACATTGATCCTTTGTAGATCTTCCCTCCCTAAAGCTGGCTTATTCCTCCACAATCTGATTTTCCTGATCTAGCCAGTCATTAAGTTTATCATACAGATGTCTAGCATATATAGCTTGCTGATAGTGTTGAGCAAGCTAACAGGCCAATGATTGGCAGGTTAATCCTTTCTCCCCTTCCTAAAAATGGGTATGATCATCGCCAATTCCCAGTCCATAGGAATATGACCATGAGTGTCAATATAGGTGAAGAGTGAGACCAGTACTGGAGCCTATCACTCTTTATTATTCTTTAAAAGCTCTGAGGGAGGCAAGATCTTCCCCATGGGCCTCCCCTGCTTTGGTTTGGGAGATGAGAGACTTAATCTCGGCCGTAGAGACTGGTGGCCACATGAGCAAGTTCTCCAAATCTGGTAGAGGGGGGCCATCCTCAGCTGAGTGGTCATCATACAGCTTCTTAAAGTGCAATTGCCAGATCTCAGATGGAATATGAGCATCTAGCTGGGCTACACTGGTGTGGTTGGTCGTAATGTGCCAGAACAGAGATGAATCCTTTGCTCTGACTGCCTGGATAAGCCGTGACCAATGAGCCTTCAGTGCCTCTCTCTTCTTGCATACCAGTAGGTGTTTATGTTGCTTCTTGAGGATGAGGAGGCATGGGAGGGCCATTGCAGCATTTATTCCTGTGCTGGATTTGTGGGTAAGGGAGGCAGAAACAAAAGCTGTCCTGACACAGTCCTTGTCAAACCACAGTTTGGAAGGGCACACAGGTGGCTTTGCAAGGGGGTCAGCCTTGCAGGTTAGGTGATTTTGTAGCACATACACTAGGGTTTCGTAGGTTGCCAGGGGGTCACAGGAGGGATCTGCTGGTGTCAAGTCAACATGGTAATCCTGCAGGGTTTCCCTGGCAAGCAGCTCTTTCATCGTTTGATCTAACTGGGGAGACCATTTGACATGACACCTGGCTTGACCTATGGGTAAAATTATGGGCAGGGGGAGTGAGCTTCCAGGTGAGTCTACTGACAGGAAAATGATAGCTGAAGGCAGATCGTTAAATGGTTGCTGTCAAGGTGAGTTATTTCTTTGAAATTTCCAGCAAAGGATAGCAAGTTCCCAGAGACCACAATGTAATCAATAGTACTTGTTTTGGAACCAGATAGGTATGTGTATTCTCCTGGATGGTCCGCTTTAAAAGTGCCATTTAATATATGATGGTTGAGCCTGGTGGTTGATGTAGCTAGGCAGAGGCCTGAAATTTTGATCTTTGGTCTTTGAAGAGGAGTGAGAGGGTGCATGTGCTCAGACTCCAAGCAGGGCGGGGGAACCTCTGAATACTAGTTGCAGGGGAGGAACAGCAGGAGAGAGGGCATGCCCTCACCTTTTGCCTGTGAGCTTCTCATAGGCATCTGGTGGACCACTGTGTGGAACAGGATGCTCGATTAGATAGGCTTTCAGCCTGATCCAGCAGAACTGTTCTTATGTTCACTTGAACTTAAATGACATTTGATGACGAGCCATAAGCATACCAAAATCTTTAGCCCTGGTATTATACATCAATGTACAAAGCTATCCATGAGCATATTGAGTGGTGTGCCACAGGCTTCTGTCCTGGGCTTTGTGTTGTTTAACATTTCTTAATAAATGGCTTGAATGAGAAAGAAGAGGGGATACTTATCAAGTTTGTAGACACAAAACTAGGGACAATAGCTAACGCTTTAGAAGACAGAATCATGATTCAAAATTATCTTGACAGGTTAAAATGAACAATACAAAGTTCAACAGAGATAAATTTAAAGTCCTACATTCAGGGGGGAAATATGTCAAATGCACAAATATAAAATAAAGAAGTTCAGGCTTGGCAGCAGTATAGGTGAACACGATCTAGATGTCTTACAAGGAAACAAGTTGAACATGAGCCAGGATTGCAGCTGCTAGAAAGGGTGATGCAATCTTGTGTTACATTAACACAGTCATAGCAATTCAATTGAAATAATAGTTATTAGTTCCACTCTATACTGTTCTGGTCAGATGCCATTTGGAATTATTGTGCCCAATTCTGGGCAAAGCATTGTAAGGAGCCCGTGGATAAACATGGATAAATTGCCAGTGCAGAGTATTGCAGCAGGTCTGGAAAAACCAAGTATTATGAGGGACAGTTGGAAGAAATGAGTTTGTTTAGCTTGGAGAGGAGTGGACTAAGGAGATATATGATAGCCATCTTCAGATATCTAAAGGACTGTCATATACAAGAAGGAGAGAAGAGGGAATACTGCAGAGGATCTTGGATGATATGAATTATCTAGACCCCTTTCAATCTGACTTCTGTTCTAGATATGGGACT
Organism: Hemicordylus capensis; assembly: GCF_027244095.1. Lineage (NCBI taxonomy): Eukaryota > Metazoa > Chordata > Lepidosauria > Squamata > Cordylidae > Hemicordylus > Hemicordylus capensis. Next base: position 92,348,901 of record NC_069658.1, on the reverse strand, counting down.
GAAACTGCTTTGCTTGTCCTAGTGGATGATTTACGCTGAGAGCTTGACAGTTGAAGTGTGTCCCTGTTGGTTCTGTTGGACCTCTCAGCAGCATTCAATATCATTGACCATGGTATCCTTCTGGACCATCTCTTGAGTATGGAGATTGGAGGCACTGCTTTGGAGTAGTTTCATTCCTTTCTTGGCAGGAGGGTCAAGAAGGTGATGCTGGAGGACTACTGCTTGGCTCCTTGGCCATTGACTTGTGGGGTCCTGCAGGGCTTGGTTTTGTCCCCCATGCTGTTCAACATCTACATGAAACCACTGGGAGAGGTCATCAAGGAACTTGGACTGATTTGTCAGCAATATGCAGATGACACTCAGCTCTATTTCTCTTAATCACCTGATCCTAAGGAAGCAGTGGATGACCTGAATCAGGAGGCTGGAGGCCATGATGGGTTTGATTGTAGGCTAGGAAACTGAGATTGAATCTAGACAAGATGGAGATGCTGTTGGTCAGTAGGAGAGCCAATCAGGATGAAGGGATTTGTTCAGTTCTGGATGGGGTTGCACTCTCCTTGAAAGAGCAAGTGCACAGCTTGAGAGTACTGTTGGACCCGGCCCTACTTTGGATTCTCAGGTGGAGGCTGTGGCCAGAGGTGCTTTTGCACCTCTTTGGTTAGTGCACCAGCTGTGTCCCTTTCTCAAGAAGGCAGATCTGGCCAGAGTTATCCACACCTTAGTCACTTCACAGCTGGATTACTTTAATGTGATCTATTTGAGGCTGTCCTTGAAAAATATTCAGAAACTGCAGCTGATGCAAAATGAGGCAGCTAGGATTTTATCCAAAGCTGCTAGTTGGGATCATATTACATCCATTCTCAAATAGCTGAGCTGGCTACCAATTTGTTTCTGGGTCCAATTCAAGGTGCTGGTTTTGACCTTTAAAGCCTTTAATAGTTTGGATATCTAAAGGACTGCCTGCACCCAAGGGTTTCTGCCCACTTGACAGGCTCATCAGAGGGGGCTCTGCTTTGCATGCCTATCAGCGGTGGATTAACAGAGAGGCAGAGTAGGCATTTGCCTACTACGGCAAAATTTGAGGAGCAGCAAATTTTGCCTCTCCTCAAATTTTGCCACCCCTCTCTGTGGGCAGCAGCAGCTGGAGGAAGGGTGGAGTGGGCAAGTAGAAATTTCCCCCTTTTACCATATTTTTTTTTTAAGGCAAACCTTTTTTATTTAAGGTAAAAGGGCAGCAAAAGCCTTTTTGCCTATGGGCGGCAAAAACCTTAATCTGCCCCTGGTGCCAATGATGAGAGAAGCTTGGCTGTTGAACAGGCAGGACAGGGCCTTCTCAGTCATTGCCCACAAGTTCTGGAATGCTCTCCTGACTGGCATCTGCTCCTCAGCCTCCATCACAGTTTTTAGAAAACAAGTAAAGATGTGACTCTTCACTCAGGTTTTTAAAATTGCCTTTTGTTTTATGTGTTACTGTTTTAGATAGGTTTTTAAATGTTATTAAATATAAATCCCACAACTCTCTCTCTCTCTCTCTCTCTATCTCCCTCTCCCTCCCTCTCTCTCTCTCTTTCTCTCTAGATAGATAGATAGATAGATAGATGTGAGATTTATATTTAATATCTGAACTTCTTGAATGATAATTTTGCATTGTTTTAATTATATTGTAAACTGCTTTGGGATCATTTTAATGAAAAGTAGTATAAAAATCAAACAATAAATAAAATAAGATAAATATTTTCTCTTGCTACTGAGGACATGGCACAAACCAGTAGGCTGAAAAGAAGCAGATTCAGATTTGATGTTAGGAGGCATTATCCAAAATAAATGCTGTTTGGCAGTGGAATAGTCTGCCTGGCACAGTGGTGAGCTCTCATTGGAGATTTTTAAACAGAGCTAGCATCCCTTCAGTGATGCTGTAGTAGATTCCTGTAGGTTTCTTCTAGCTCTAAAATTATATGATTCTATACTTTCACAATTACTTTTTGCATTATATGGAGTCAAGATAGATCTGTACAATACACATCCCACTGAGCTATATGGAACAAGAAGGAAATGTATGGGCTTACCTGGTGTTGTGAAAAACACAAATGTAACACTAAGGCCGCATTCGGACATACGTGTAACTGCAGGTCCAACACACTGCAACCCTGGTGGTTTTCCAGATGATCAGGAATTGCAGTCTGGGGTGGAACTGGCTGTGTGGGCTTCCCCAGCCCTTGGAGGAAAGCCACACAAATCAATGGGTTTTAGTGGGCAGGAGGAATTTCCTTCTTTAACTCCGGTTTGGGCAAGTTGCCCAGAACAGAGAAAACAGTGGAGTCTCCTGCCCCTCTGTTTGGTAAGTGTAACTTACAGCAAATTGAGAGTTCATTCATGGTTAAGTCATGGTTTGGTGTTAAGGGAACTGTGTGATTGTGTGCTTTCCCCTCTACTTTTCTCATGTGTGAGAGGAAAGAGTAAAAGAGCAATTGCACATTATGTTCAAATTTGAGGAATTACAGTTTGTTAACTATTAGAGGCTGGTTCAGATGAACCTCAGCCTTCAGCAACCCCTACATGCCATAACATTGGTGCCATTAACTAGGGTTTTCTAGTGCACAGAGGGCAATTTGGATTATTACCCCTCATGTGCATTTGAAAGACATGCTGCGGTCGTGTCAGCATGATCCTTCAGTGACATCGGGCCCCAGCATTATTGTGTTTAGAGAAGGATGTGAGCTCAGGTTCATCTGAACCAGCCCAGAGTTAGAACTATCAGGACATCAAACCATAGTTTTACCCTGGTTTGATAGCCTGGTTTGTTCTAACTTCCCTTTGTTAACAAATCACAGTTCTCCAAGTTCACATGCTAAAGTGGAATAAAATATGTCATTTCTCACTGGATACATGTGTGAGAGAGAAAGAGGGTGGAGAAGAGCAAATGGGTCTGCAGCTCCCTTTCCATTGCATAGTGTTATACCTAGACCCAGGGGCTAGAATGATTAAAGCTTGAATCATTGATTCACATATAGAGGCAGTCTTCTGCTCTCTCCTCTAACAAATGCAACATTTAAACAAAATAAATCTGCAAGTTTCCATTAGAATACAATTCTAGGCAGAGACCACCTGTACAGGAAGGATAAATAGACTAAGACCAACAACATCCAAGCTTAAGTTCTCACAGATGCTAGTCAGCCACTTTCAATTATTATTTGTAAAGCATTTCCACTGTCATCTACACCTTCAGGCTATAGTTTCTAAATAACAGATTTACCAGTGCCAGAATGCCTGATAACATGGCAAATATATTTCATTCAGAAAACCCTGCAGAGTGATCAGGAAAGCTCTCCATCTGGACACCTGCTGGCCACTGCGAATGAAATACCCCAACCAACTAAACTGTTTCACCTATAATATGAAACAGTGAACAGCATCATCAGAGTTCTTTTGATCATGTAGTCACAACTGGAAAGATCTAGCATGGTATTTTTGCAACTGAATCCCAAAAAGCAGTAGCTATATTAAATAGTACTAGGTAAGATGGCTTAACAATGCCCCAATCTGCCAATAAAATGCAGAAACATTTTCTAATGGTAAACAAATGTAAGTGAAATTGTAGCTTACTGGTCATTTACTACTGTGAATGTCATTTAGCACAACAACATGATTATATTCAAAATATATTCAAAATTATATTCAAAATATAATGATTTATATGTTTCTCTTCATTGTGAAATCCAATATTCAGCTGAGACTATATATTTATGGGTTTATATACCAATGCCAGAAGCCTCTGAGCCAAGATGGGTGAGCTGGAGTGATTGGTTGCTAATGAGAACACAGATATAGTGGGCATAATAGAAACGTGGTGGAACAGTGAGAACCAGTGGGACAGTTATTCCTGGATACAAACACTACAGAGAGGATATGGGGGAGAGAATTGTATATTACAAGAAAGAGGAAAGGTACCACCAAGTTCAGGAGGACATCAGTGTGGCTAACAAGTAGAGTCAGGGGAGTAGACTTTTCTTGAGAAAATGGAGGAGCATATAGCTAGAAGTGTCAAGGGGAATACCTGAGAGGGAGGTAGTTGGACCCCTAGATGATACAAATGTGAAAGGAATTATTAAAGAGGATAAGGAGATTGCAGAGAAGCTGAATGAGTTATTTGCATCTGTCTTCACAGCAAAGGATACTGACCATATACCTGCTCTGAAACTGAGCTTCTCAGGCTTGGAGGCTGAAGAACTAGGCCCATTTGAGGTGACTGAGAGAGGATGTTCTAAACTGTAAGTATAAAAGTATAAAGTGCTAAACTATAACTACAAAGTAAACTTGGTAGTCACGGGATAAGAGGACAGGTTCCATTGTGGACAGGTAACTGATTGAAGGACAGGAAACAAATGATAGGAATAAATGCACAGTTTTCACAATGGAGGGCATTGTGAAAAATTGAGGGCATTGTGAAAAATGGGTTCCCCCAGGGATCTTTATGGGGACCAGTGCTCTTTAACATGTTCATAAATGATCTAGAATTTGGAGTAAGCAGTAGTGGCCAAATTTGCAGATGACACTAAACTATTTAGAGCAGTGAAATCCACAACAGATTGTGAGGAGCTCCAAAAGGACCTCTCCAAACTGGATGAGTGGGTGACAAAATGGCAAATGCAGTTCAATGTAAGCAAGTGGATGTACAGTAGTAAGAACATAAGATCAGCCCTGCTGGGTCAGGCCCAAGGCCCATTAGTACAGCATCCTGTTTCACACAGTGGCCCACCAGATGCCACTGGAAGCCTACAGGCAGGAGTTGAGGGCATGCCCTCTCTCCTGCTGTTACTCCCCTGTAACTAGTACTCAGAGGCATCCTGCCTTTGAGGCTGGAGGTGGCCCACAGCCTTCTGACTAGTAGCTGTTGATAGACCTCTCCTCCATGAAGTTATCCAAACCCTTCTTAAAGCCATCCAGGTTGTTGGCTGTCACCACATCTTGTGGCAGAGAATTCACAAAAGTACTTCCATTTCTTGGTCCTAGATTTCCTGTCAGCCAATTTCATGGGGTGACCCCTGGTTCTAGTGTTATGTGTGAGAGAGAAGAATTTATCTCTATCCACTTTCTCCACACCATGCATGATGTGTAGACCTCTATCATGTCTCCCCTCAGTCATCTTTTTTCTAAATTAAATAGTGTTCACATGAGGCAAGGTGCCGTAGCCTTGCCTCATACGAAAGGTGCTCTAGGCCCCTGATCGTCTTGGTTGCCCTCTTCTGCACCTTTTCCAGTTCTACAATGTCCTTTTTTAGATGTGGTGACCAGAATTGTACGCAGTACTCCAAGTGTTTGCACCATAGTTTTGTATAAGGGCATTATAATATTAGCCATTTTATTTTCAGTACCCTTCCTAATGATCCCTAGCATGGAATTGGCCTTTTTCACAGCTGCCGCATATTGAGTCAAGACTTTCAATGAGCTGTCCACCACAACCCCAAGATCCCTCTACTGATCAGTCATCGACAGCTCAGATCCCATCAGCGTATACTTGAAGCTGGAGTTTTTTGTCCCAATGTGCATCAACTGACACTTGCCAACACTGAACCACATTTGCCACTTTGTTGCCCACTCGCCCAATTTGGAGAGATCCTTTTGGTACTAATTATTGGGGCAAAACCCCCAACTTCAAATATATTTTAATGGGGTCTGAGCTGTCAGTGACTGACAAGAAGAGAGCTCTTGGGGTCATGGTTAGGGATGTACGCGAACTGTCAGCCGGGATGGTCTGGCAGGAGGGTTACCTTTAATAAACAGGGAGGGTGCCATTTATCCCCCCCACACACACACTGCATTTCCCCCGCAAGCGCTGGTGCCAAAAGTGCTGCCGTTGGGCTGCTGTGTACTTTTGTGCAGCCCCGGCCAATGTCAAACTGGAAGTGCCTGATGCACTTGCAGAGAGCAGCAGCTGAGAAAAAAAGGCAAATTCCATGCTAGGAATCATTAGGAAGCTGACTGAAAATAAAAATGCTAATGTTATAATTCCCTTATACAAATCTATGGTGCAGACACATTTGGAGTACTATGTACAGTTCTGGTCACCATATCATGAGAAAGACATTGCAGAACTGGAAAAGGTACAGAGGCAGGCAACCAAAATGATCAGTGGTCTGGTGCACCTTCCTTATGAGGCAAGGCTACAGCATCTGGGGCTTTTTACTTTGGAAAAGTGGCGACTATGGGGAGGCATGATAGGTGTATAAAATTACACATGGAGTAGAGTAAGTGGACAGAGATAAATATTTTTCCTGCTATCACAATACTAGAACCAAGGGCCATCCCATTAAACTGAATTCCAGAAATATAGGATAGACAAAAGGAAGATTTTTCCCCCCACACTGCTCATAATTAATCAATGGAATTCTCTGCCATGGTATGTGGTGATCGCTACTGGCTTGGATTACTTTAAAGGGGGCTGAGACAAATCTTCAACACTACCTCTGGGGGAGGGAATTCCTTGTGGGATCTAGGAAGCCGCCTGACACTGAAAATCCAAAGCTCTAACACAGAGACTCCAGCAAGCTGCTGCAATATTTCTTCCTCTCTCTCAACAAACACACACACACTGCAGTGAGGAGTGACAAACATTATTTTGAGAGGCTTATCTTGTTCTAAACTATAACAAAGTCAATAGAAAGCACGAGAGCTTCTTTAAAGAGAAAACAGGATCTACTGGTTTACATTCCATCTTTAAAATTAGATAGGAATCCCTCCATTGATCACTGAAAGAAGCTCTAGTGATTGCAACAGTTTGCAAGCTCAGAAAGTGTCAGGACTTCATACTATATGGCAGTCAGCTATTACCACCATCATTAAGCACTGCATACTGAAAAGATTTGGAAAGATCTATAATGGCATCAAGATAATCTTCTCTGCCTTATCAGAGATACTGGATGGAAGACTTTAATTCACAGTCTATTGACCATTTACACCTTTTTTTACATCTGCTTTCTGGAAACCATCAGCAGGAGAAAAGAGTCAGCGATATGCTTCCACATGTGGAAGTTAACAAATACTTTAAAAGCAGAAGCATAACTTCTGAAGCAGAAAGAAGAGACAATATTCAAGTACAAGTTCCAAAAATATGGCAGCTTAAAGGTGCAAAATAATACCATGAAATTCTTGTCATTTCTTGAAATTCTACAAAGAGAGAGAGGTGTGGGTGGGTGTTTACACAGGGGAGACAGCAGCAGCCGCCATTGGAAGACACTATGCTAGAATGATAAATATAAAAAAGTAACTACGTAAACAGTTTGTCCAGTTAGCAGGCATATCTTTAAGTGAATAATTAAGTGAATTTCAATTAATATTGCTATATTATAATAGCCCTCTGACAGTGGGCTTTCTTGTAGCCAGAAAGCCCACAGTGCATTAAAGGTCCCATATACCTTACAGACTCATTTAGTGATGCATGAGCTTTCATAAGCAGAAGCCTACTTCATCAAGAAGGCAATGAAAAAAATGGATATAATGTATGTAAGGTGACTAATTGTTTTGGTGTAGCTATAATTGAGTGGATGGGTTCAAAGAACCTGGGCCCCCAAGCTTCTGAGGGGCCCCCAGCTCTATCTTTCCCTATCTTCTTTATTATCTCCCTCACTCCTAATGGCCACTGGGGAGAGGGGCAAACATGGTCCCCCTTTCCCCTAGCTGCAGCCTCATTTTTACTGATAATTCCTGTGGGTGATTCAAAGCTGCTCAGGAACATTATTTATTTTATATAACAGACAGTCAGAAAGATGAAAAGGACACATCTGATTGAAGAGCCATAATTAGAACTGGGAAAGGTGTAGAAGAGGGCAACCGATGATCAGGGGCCTAGAACACCTTCCTTATGAGGCAAAGCTACAAGACCTTATAAAAGACTACTGAGGGGAGACATGACAAAGGTCTATAAAATCATGCATGTTGTGGAGAAAGTGGATAGAGATTTCTTCCACTTACAGAACACTAGAACCAGGGGTCATCCCATGAAGCTTATTTCCAAGAAATTTAGGACCAACAAAAGTAGTTCTTCACACAATGTATAATCAACTGGAATTCTCTGCCACAAAATGTGGTGACTGCCAACAACCTGGATGGCTTTTAGAGGGGTTTGGATAAATTCATGGTGGAGAGGTCTATCAAGGACTACTAGTCTGAGAGCAATAGGCCACCTCCAGCCTCAGAGGCAGGATGCCTTGGAATATCAGTTACAGGGGAGTAACAGCAGGAGTCCTCAGCTCTTGCTGTGGGCTTCCCAGCAGCACTTGGTGGGCCACTGTGTGGATCAGGATGCTGGATTAGATGGGCCTTGGGCAGGGCTGTTCTTATGTTCATTATGTTCTCATAATGCATGATCTAATCCAGGGTTTCCCAACCTGTGGTACTCCAGAAGTTGCTGAACTACAATTCCCATCATCCCAACCACAATAAATTGTAGCTGGGGGTAATGGGAGTTGTAATTCAGAAACATTGGCTGCCACTGTGTGGAACAGGATGCTGGATTAGATGGGCCTTGGGCAGGGCTGTTCTTATGTTCATTATGTTCTCATAATGCATGATCTAATCCAGGGTTTCCCAACCTGTGGTACTCCAGAAGTTGCTGAACTACAATTCCCATCATCCCAACCACAATAAATTGTAGCTGGGGGTGATGGGAGTTGTAATTCAGAAACATCTGGAGTACAGGAGGCCCTGTTATTTGTGGGGTTCTGTTCTCACCTACAATTGTGAATGCAGAAACTGTGAATAATGAAACCTTAACTCTATGGGAATCTGGGGTCTCCTGCACACACAAATCTGCCAGAAATCACAAAAAAACATGGGAGGGGAACAGATATAAAAGTAGTACAGCAACCTTACTTTCCAGCTCTCCAGCAATGCCCCTCAAACCTCCAAATCAGCCAATTTCTTGCTGATTTTTGCAGGCTTTTTTTTGGTAAACACAAGCCACAAAATGGTTCCGCACTGCCTCTGGATAGGAAATGCAACTGGAAATGCCATCGGAAGTGACACCGGAAGTCACTTCTGGTGGCCCAGGAAACACAGATAGATGAAAATAGCCTATTCTTAATACCATGGATAATGAAATTGGGTCTCTAAGACCCATCCATGTATATACGAAACTGCAGTTGCTGAAACTACAGATAACGAGGGCCACGTGTACAAAAAGTTGGGAACCCCTGATCTAATCAGTTGAAAGCAAAAGATCAATGCATTTGGGTCCAGCTCATACATAGGGACATAAATGTAACTCACAACAATTACCTCTGGGAGGGCACAGAGGTGTTCAGGGCCACCATTAGGCATGGATCTGAGGGCTAGTATCACATGAGCTACTGTCCAGGTGAATTGGTACCTCTGAATGAAGGCCTTCAAAATTTCCATGATGATAATCTATATATATATATATATTTCTCCTGGGTGTGCCAGGGAAAATGCATCCCGGCAGCCCAGCTGATTGGCTGGGCTGCGGAGGTGCCTGATTGGCTGCCACACCCAGGAGGAGGAGAATTGGCCAGCTGCAAGCCAGGGCTGCTGGCGAGCCCGGCCTGGTGACGGGTGGTGACCGCGGGCCCAGCCTGGCTGTGGCGAAGCGGTGGCAGGCCCAGCTGAGGGCTGAGGCAGTGAGGTGGCGGCTGGTGGGGGGGGGGGAGAGGTGGCTGGCCTGTGGCCGGCTGCAAAGACTGGCAAGCGGTGGCAGCGGGCACGACAGGCCGCAGAGGCAGCACTTGGCGTGGCGGGCCCACCAGCGAGACAGGCCACGGAGGTGGCTCTCGGCCAGGTGGCAGGGGAAGGGGGAGGGCAATAGGGAGTGGGGCAGGGTGGAGGGGGAGGGTGAGAGGGAGTGGGGCAGGGTGGAGGGGGAGGGCAAGAGGGAGGGGGCAGGGGGAGGGGGAGGGCAAGAGGGAGGGGGGCAGGGGAGGGCAAGAGGGAGTGGGGCAGTGGGAGGGGGAGGGCAAGAGGGAGGGGGAGGAAAGGGCAAGAGGGAGTGGGGCAGTGGGATGGCAGGAGAGAGGAGCAGGGGGAGGAGAGGGAGGAGGAGAGACTGGGGCAGGAGGGTGAGAGAAAGGGTTGGGAAGGGGAGGGAGGGCAAGAGAGAGTGGGGTGGAAGGGAAAGGGAACAGCCAGCCCCAAAGAGTGCACAGATGCTCTGTGTGGGTTGGCTAGTGGTTTAGAAAAGCACCTCTCACAGGAACCTGGGTAGCCACAGATACATTCCAGATTGACTGTTCTGAGAGATTGAATATCCTGACAAACAGAAAATGTTCACTTGCTGTTTTCTATGTACTGCTCTTAATGCCCTCTCATAGCCATTTGTGGATTGGGGGAAGTGTTCCCTGTAACAGAGAATCCCGGATGTTGTTGACTACAGCTCCCAGCATTCCCAGTCAGAGACCATAGCAGCTGGGGATGCAGGGAGCCGTAGTCAACAACATCTGGAATTCCCAGTTACAGGGAACACTGGTTTGGGGGTGGGGGTGGCACTGGCCTGATTGTTCTCTGCAAACCAGAGGAGGACACTGTTGGAAATTGATGTCGCACATGATATTGGAAGATTTGCAGCTTATTGATAGGTTTTTTTTCCTGATATCACAGTATATTATGTACACAAACACTCTCCAGACTCACAAAATCACTTCAAAGAGTATCTGTAACATTTTATCTCCCTCATCGTCCATGCGTACCGTATTTTACGGACTATAAGACGCTACAGACTATAAGACGCACCTTAATTTTAATCCAGTTTTTCAGAGTTTTAACATATTAAACTGTTAAAACATATAAGACGCTCCTGAATTTTGACAGATATTTTTCGAGGAAAAAAGTGAGTCTTATAGTCCATAAAATACGGTATTCTTCAGTACATGATGCTATAAAAAGTGCACAGTAGTTAAACAATTGCTGTACCCTCCTGACACACTAACTAGTAGTCCCCACATTTAATCAAATCAGAGATAAATGGCATGATGAAATTAGACGTACTACCTGGTTACCTCAGGTGCATTTGATAATCGAGCCCGAATAAGCGTCATTAACAGGTACTAACAAGAAATACTATCAATAAGTCTCATTAAAAAATCCAATTACTTCTTAAAGCACCTTGCAAGATTGAGTTTTGCTCAGTGATTCAACACCTCTGTATTGCTAATGCCTACTCCATGCTGCTTTAGCACAATATTAAGTGTCGCTTTACAAAAATGTTGCTCAGTTTTGCTAAAATATTGTATTGTCACGGGGCGGGGGCAGTTGAAATGGTCAGTCTGTTAAATAACTTAACAAACATAGAAAACTTTACAATGATTTTATCCAGAATTGCCCTTTTCTGATTGCTTTACATAAATTATTGGATAATACTAAAAACAATCCCAAGCCAATCATGTGGCTTGCACATAATGATATTAAAACAGTTATAATTCTGAAAAGCTCTTGGCAATATATTGTAATTATTAATAAAGTAGCTAGAAGTGAAGAATATATTTTGCTCATCAAATATGAAGACTAATATATAGTATTTGCACACATACTGTGTCTTATTTGTTTCTCAAGGCCATGTATGTAAATGTGCTTAATTACAAAAAGATTTGTTATAGAAACAAACTGCCACTCCAGCAGCTAGAACAAAGCAATATCTTATTCCTGAGCACTGCCAGGTAATGAGATATACTTAATAAAAAAAAGTAATTAGTAGACCTGTTCCCCAGCTGGATAGACTTCTCACTATATTTTATCCCTTATGATTTAAAGCCTTAAAGGAAGCTTCCATCATTGGCCTATTATGTAGGTAGGGTATTTAATTCATAATTCTGTAGTTACCAATTTAAAACTACTTAAAATGTCAAAAGTTTCCAGGCTTCAATCACATTTGAAATTATCACACTGAAGGTACATTAACTGGAATATATACCGTATCATTTTAACCTGCCAGTCTATGCTCCTCTTTCTCTTTAAAAAGTTTTACAGGGTGGTATTTAAAAGAAGGGTGTCCCTCGGGGCTCCATATCGTCTCCGATGTTGTTTAACATCTTTAGGAAAACTCAGGGAGAGATCATCAGGAGATTTGGTGCTGGGTGCTATCAGTATGCTGATGACACCCAAATCTATATCTCCATGTCAGCATCTTCAGGAGAAGGCATAACCTCCCTAAATGCCTGGCTAGAGGCAGTGATGGGTTGGATGAGGGATAACAAACTGATAATGAATCCAGATAAGGCGGTGGTACTCATTGTACAAGGTTGGAACTTGGGAGATGAGTTTGATTTGCCTGTTCTGGATGAGGTCACACTTCCTCAGATGGAACAGGTATGCAGTCTGGGGGTGCTTCTAGATCCGAGTATTTCCGTAGTGTCCCAGGTTGAGACGGTGGACAGAAGTGCCTTTTATCAGCTTTGGCCGATATGCCAGCTGTGTCCGTTTCCTGAGATAAATGACCTCGAATGGTGGTACATATGCTTGTAACCTCCAGACTGGATTACTGCAATGTGCTCTATGAGGGGCTGCCTTTGTATGTAGTCTGGAAACTACAGTTGCTCCAGAATGCCACAGTCAGTTTGGTCTCTGGGTTATCTTGGAGAGTCCATATTACTCCTGTATTGAAAGAGCTACACTGGCTGCCAATAAGTTTCCAGGCAAAATACACAGTGCTGGTTATAACCGATAAACAGCTTGGGCCCTTGGTATTTAAGAGAATGTCTTCTTTGTCATGTCCATTGTCTGCAGTTGCTACCAACTCGTCTGGTGGCTACTTGGAGATGGGCCTTCTCTGCTGCTGCCCCGAAGCTTTGGAATGAGCTGCCTGCTGAAATGAGAGCCTCCCTATCTCTAACAACTTTTAAAGAGTCTTTAAAGATGCATCTGTTCACCCAGGCTTTCATTAAATATTGTTTTAATAGTTTTAAGTTGTTTTAAAAAATTTAAAGTGTTGTAATGTTTAAACTTTATGTTGTCATTTATTTTGTTTTATTACAAACCACTCAGAGATGTAGGGTTTGGGCGCTATAAAAATATGTTAAATAAATAAATAAAATATTTTAGTGAACCACAACCAAAATTCACTGTATGTATGAAACGGTCCATTAAACCCACACCTATTAGTATGGAAATAAGATTCCACTGGAGTCAGAATTGGGTCCATAGAATTATTCTCCCCTCCCCGCCCCATAATTGGATGGATGGATGGATGAATGAAGTGCCGTCAAGTCGGTGTCGACTCTTAGCAAGCACCTAGATTCTCTCCAGGATTATCTGTCTTCAACTTGTCCTTTAAGGTCTCTCAGTGGTGCATTCATTGCTGTCGTCATCAAGTCCATCCACCTTGCTGCTGGTCGTCCTCTTCTTTTTCCTTCAACTTTCCCCAGCATTATGCACTTCTCAAGGGAGCTGGATCTTTGCATAATGTGTCCAAAGTATGATAGTTTGTGCCTGGTCATTTGTGCCTCGAGTGAAAATTCTGGATTGATTTGTTCTATGATCCATTTGTTTGTTTTCCTGGCTGTGCATTGAATCCTCAAAAGTCTTCTCCAGCACCAAAGTTCAAAAGCATCAATGCTTTTTCTATCTTGCTTCTTCAAAGTTCAGCTTTTGTATCTATGGAGTGTCAGGGGGAAAATCATTGTCCAAACAATTCTAATCTTTGTAGGTGTAGGTACATTATGGCATCTAAATATCCTTTACAAGGCCTTCATTGCAACCCTACCAAGTGCTAGTCTGCGGCGTATTTCTTGACTGCTGGATCCTTTACTGTTGATGGTCGATCTTAAAAGGCAGAATCAATCCACCACTTCAATGTCTTCATTGTCAATTCTGAGGCTGGTTGTTGTACCCGTTGTCGTTAGTTTAGTCTTCGTGACACTTAGTTGTAGTCCGATTTTTTTCACTGTGCTCCATTACTAGAGCTTACAGATCATCCACATTATCAGCTATCAGGGTGGATTCATGAGCATAGTGCAGGTTATTGAAGTTTCTTCCTCCAACTTTAAAGCCATGCTCATCTTCTTCCAGTTCAGCTTCTCTCAGTATATGTTCAGTATATATTCTGAAACCAGCTTGAACATCCGGCATTTCCCTTTCAACGTAGGGCTCTAATCTGCGTTGAATGATCCTGAGCATTATTTTGCTAGCATGGGAAATTAAGGATATTGTGCGATGGTTTGTGCAATCTGTCCAGTTTCCTTTCTTTGGTATGCGTATGTAGACTGACCTCTTCTAATCTGTTGGCCACTGTGTCATTCTCCAGATTTGCTGGCATAGTTTGGTTAGAGCCTTGACTGACTCTCCTTCTGTTGCCTGCCATATTTCTGTAGCTATTTCATCAATTCCATCAATTCTTGTAGCCTTCCAACTTGGTAACTGTTGGAAGTGAAGGACTCTGAGCTGTCTCATGTCTCAATGGCAGAGGGGGACAGATTAGTGAGTCAGAGGCACAAAAGTGCCTGCCATGCCCTGCCTGCGCCCCCATCACCACCAAACGAGGGGAAAAAATCCCCCCCCTAAATTCAATTGGTGGGTGCCGCTGGGTGGGCCCGCTGCTCACCCATGGCTGCCGGCACAGTGGACCAGCATCTCCGGCACCCCCCTTACTCACGAGTCACAAGATCTCCAGTCTGGGCGGGCAGCTTGTTGGTTGTTTCAGTGGGCAGTCATTGGCTGGCTGCGCACCCTGTGCTAGCCAGTTCAATGAATCAATGCTGTGCCCCGCACATGCTCCTTGCACGACCACGTGGGTCGGGTCTTGTAGAGGGCGAGCAGCAACTGCTGTGCTGGCCTGGCTCTGGCGTTTGCACTGTGCCTGTGGCTGCTCGGTAGACAGCAGCAGTAGACAGTGGTATTACTTGCTTCTTTGTGTGTGCCTAAGCCATTTACAAGTGAGTAAACTACTGCTCTCAAAAATGATCTCTGCCTCTGCCTCTCAATCACGTCATGTGTGCTTCTGTTCTGGAACCCCCCCCATGTAAAGAAGACTCCTTGAAGGATGGGAGTCTGGGCTGGGGTGTGCTGCTTGAATTGGGGTCTGGGGGGTGGGTGCATCACATACATTTCTGCCTTTAATCTGGTTGCCTTCCTTCAAATGGAAACTGAAGTGGGGAGGGGTTTCTTCTTTTTCCGCAGGGCTCCAGCAAGTAAGCCCTCCCTGCTTTGGGTACGTGTGTTTTGGTGCTCCATAAGGCAGACTGTATTAGAATCCACTTTAAGTCCTTGTTCTTCATCTTCTGGGTGCAGAGCCCTCTGTGTGTGTGTGTGTGTGTGTGTGTGTGTGTACGCGTGCATGTTTTCCCTCCACCACGTTGCTTCCCTCAGCACCTTCCATAGTAAGAGAAGCGCTGCTTCCTTAGCCTTGTGTTTGTTTTCCCCAGCCACCCACCCACAGCAAAGCGTGGCTTCCTTGCCCCAAAGTTTTGATGGCACACAGTGATTTCCTTGGGAGTTGAGGGGAAGAAGGGGAGCTGGGGTGCCCAATCCCAAGCAGCTCTTGGGGCAGCCGTGGAAGGAAGGGAGTGGCAGCAGCAGGTAGGCTCCCCACCCTGAGCCACCGCACCAGAATGATGAGGCAAGGTTTCCTATTTCTCTGCTGCCAATGCACAGCAGAGAAAGATGAACTCACAACTCTTTCCTGCTCTGTCTGCTGTTGCCCCAAACAATAATCTTATGATACTTTATGTAACATTTCTGTGTTAGATTTAAATAGCTTTTAGGTGGAACAGCTTTGTCTCTTTAACCCATTGTATGCTTAGAAGCATATCTATTGCTTTGCCCTTGATTTGGGAAGCCCTTCAACTAGAGCAGGGGTTCCCAACCTGTGGCACTCCAGATGTTGATGCACTACAACTCCCATCATCCCCAGCTACCGTTTTTGTGGCTGGGATGATAGGAGTTGTAGTTCAGCAATGTCTGGAGTACCACAGGTTGGGAACCCCTGAACTATGGTAAAGTTATCTGAAAGATGGGTGTCAGATTAGATGGGGGAGGGGGGAATGCAGTTTCAGTGCTTGTCCTAGGCGCTATTTTCCTTAGATACGCCTCTGTCTGCATCCAGCTAGCTAGCTAGATTAGAGATCCTATCTCTCCTGTCTATCTTTCCTGTCTGGAATGGAGTTCACCAATAAAGATTCCTTATATTGATTTGAATCTATGAACTGGCTCCAAGTTTATTTTGCTCTCAGCATACACACATGCCTAGTCAGACCCCGCTATGTTGTGCCTCAGTGCACACTGCTGTAATAAAAGGGTATCTCTTACCAGAGATAATCCAATCTGTTGGCCACTGTGTCATTCTCTAAATTTGCTGGCATAGTTTGGTTAGAGCCTTGACTGATACTTCTGTTGCCTACCATATTTCTGTGGCTATATCATCAATTCCTGTAGCCTTCCGAATTGGTAATGACCGGAGTGCTGATCTAACCTCATATCTAACTTCATATTCCCATACTAGAAGTTCTTGCAAGTAGGGAATATCTTCCAGAGTATCTTGGATGCTGACATCCCTGCTGAACTGATTTTCAGTATACTCCTACCATCTCTGTTTGATCTTCTTATAATCAGTTACTATTTGTCCTTTGGCAACACTTAACATACCAATTTGAGGTTGGAACCTCCTTCTGAGTTCAGAGATCTTTTGGAGAACTTTCCTTGTTTTTCCATGTCTATTTTCATCCTCAAAGTCTTTACAGATGTCATTGTAGTACTGCTCCTTGTCTCTTATAACAGCTTTCTGAAATTCCCTATTAAGTTCCTTCCTGAAGTCATCTTTCTTGACTTTGGCTTCTCTCCTCTTCTTGGCAATTTCCACCATCTGTTCTGACATCTATTTTGCTTTCTTCTGTTTTTTGGTCTTTGGCAGTCTCTTTTCACATTAGTCCTCAGCAACTTCTTTGATTTCATTCCACAGTTCCTCTAGTTCCCTATCAATAAGGTTCAGAACTTCAAAATGGTACCTGATGTTCTTGAAAATGATGATCTTGAAAATGGTGGGTACATTATCAAGATCCTATCGTGGAACCTGGATAGCTTTATTTTTCTGCTTTGGCTTGACTTGGAACTTGCACATGAGCAGTTCGTGATCAATTCCACAGTTGGCCCCCGGCCATGTCTTTGCTGTTATAACTGAGCTCTTCCACATCCTTGCACCAATAATGTAATCAATCTGATTTCTTTGTACTCCATCTGATGTCCATGTGTATATGCACCGCTTTGGTAGTTTGAAGTTTGTATGAGCAATTAAGAGATCATTGGCTTGGCAGAGACTACTAATTCATTCTCCTGCTTCGTTTCTGTTTCCTAGGCCATATAGTACAACTGTGTTTTCCTCCTTACCTTTTTCAAGTTTGGCATTCCAGTCTCTAACAACCACCACCAGCACATCTTGCATGCATGTTCTGTTAATTTCAGACTGGACTTGAGCATAAAACTCATCAACTCCCTCTTCTTCTGCATCAGTCATTGGGGCATGGACTTGAAGAATTGTCATGTTAAAGGGTTGTCCACAAAATCTAATTGATATTAGTCAGTCACTGACTGCATTGTACCCAAGTACTGTCACTGCTATATCCTTCTGACTATGAAAGCAACACAGTTTCTTTTTTGGTTTTCATGTCCTGAGTAGTAAACAATATGATTTTATGACTGAAAGTGTACCATTCCAGTCCATTTTAATTCACTGTTGCCCAAGATGTCAATCTCTAGTCGGTTCATTTCATCTTTCACTGTGTTGAGCTTTCCCATAGTCATGCTTCTTATGTTCCATGTTCCCATTGTGATTTTGTCTTTGCAGCTTCGGATTTTCTTTTCCCACACAGCAATATCAGCCTCTAGACATTTAAAAGGCTTTAGTCTAATCGTGTCATAAACACCATAGGTACTCTGAGAGATCTTTAGCTTTTCCTCAGTAGCATGTTGAGTAACGTCCTACTTGAGGAGCCCATCATCTGGCACTACATCAGCAATCATTCCATTTTGTCTATCCATGTGTTTTTCTTGGTAAAATACAGGAGTAGTTTACCATTGCCTTCTCCTGCATATTATGAAATGATGCCTTTGTCGTCACTGAAGTGATCGTCCACCTCCAGCACATTCCTTTATTGCTTCTGCTCAATATAGGTGCCTGCTTGCTTTAGCTGGGCAACTGGGATGACCTTCGCACTTTGGGTGACCCTACTGGGAGTATACCTCTTGGCATACTTCGCTCATCCCTCCAAGGAACACCCACCCCTGCCACAATGATGCAGCATAGCAGGACTTTTGGGGGGGTCATTAGGGCATCCCTTTGTGTCCTTAAAGCTGTAGCAAATTTGGTTCAATCCGGTTAAGCAGTTCACAAGTTAGCCCACATGCTCCTCAAAGTTTTATGTGTCCGCCAACTTGAATCAGGGTGGGTGAGATCATCACAAACTATGCCAATGAGTTGTCCCCATATGTCACTCACTGTAGCTGTACCCAATCTTGTTCAAATGGGTTAGGCAGTCCACAAATTGGTCTGCTTGTGCCTCAGATGTTTACATGACCTTTGCACTTTGGGTGACCCTACTGGGAGTATACCTCCCGGCGTACTTCGCTTATCCCTCCCAGGAACACTCCCCTGCCACTATGAGGCAGCATAGCAGGACTTGGGGGGCGGGGCATAATTGAATACCCAACCACTTTTACCTCATTTGTTCAGATATGCCAGCTATCTGTTTATGTTCCATAAAGGTTGCTCCTTATAGGAAAGAAACTTACACTGGCAAGCAAATGAAGACGCAGACACAAGGTGTTGCAGTTCAAAATCCACAACTTACTGAAGAACATGACCTGCAAGTAATCCAGATCAAAATAGCAAATCAGGCTTTTAACTCCCCACCCAGGGCTATCCAAGTATCTATGCTGCAGACAAGCATCACCCCCTTGCTAAGTATGAACTTCACATAACATCCCAAGCTACCAAACATTTGCACTCTTCCTCCTCCTTCTCCCTCTCCCTGAGGACAAATGGCTGGGCACTTGGAATGTAGTTTGAAATCCAGACTTACCAAGGGGTTTATGCTTATCTTTACCATAAGTACTTGGATAGTCTGGTCAGGATATTAGAAGCGTGAACAGAAAATCTTATCTATGATAAAGTAGATTTCTCTCTACACTGGCTGTGTTGGTTTGCATGACTTATAGGTCATGTCCTTTGATAAAGTTGTGGCTTTTGAAGTGCAGTACCTCATGTCTGTCTCTTCATTGGCTGTCAGTGCTTTTCTGCAGAGGCGTATCTAGGGAAAATAGCGCCTAGAGTTAGGCAGTCCACAAATTAGTCCTGAAATTGTGCCCCCTGTCCAAACATCTGACACCCACCTTTCAGATAACTTTACCATAATATCAGCTCAAAAAATACAAGTCAAGCTCATTAATCTTTTAATATTTCAAAAACTATTTAGCAGTGGATGTAGCCGGACCAAAACATGCTCAAAAACTACAAATTTCAGTATGTTGGGGCTCATGAAATACCCAAATACTATGTGGAGGTGTACTTGGAAAACTAAGGTTGACTCAGCCTTCCATCCTTCCGAGGTCGGTAAAATGAGTACCCAGAATGTTGGGGGCAATATGCTAAATCATTGTAAACTGCTTAGAGAGCTCCGGCTATAGAGCGGTATATAAATGTAAGTGCTATTGCTGTTGCTAAACAGAAGTGCCTGTCTAATTCTCTACTATGCTTTGTAGCATCACTATTACATAAGTTTTAAAAATAAATGGAGAATTTGACTTTTCCCAGATACTACGGCCTTGCAGAGGCCATTTGAGCATGCGTGGTAGCCATTTTGTTTCCAGTAGCCATTAAAAATTTTTTTTTCATTTTAAAAAATGGCGCCCCCCTTCAAGTGGCACCCAGGGCACATGCCCTGCCTGCCATACCCTAGATAAACCCCTGCTTTTCTGTACCGGCTATAGAGCGGTATATAAATGTAAGTGCTATTGCTATTGCTATTGCTACAAACCAAACCACCATTTTGTGTGATTATTGATTATTATTATTATTATTATTATTTCTTGTTTACACAGTCAGACAGGTGTTATTGACTGGTTTGTTTTATCCAGACATCGAGTCCTTCCCAAGGACCTCGGATGCCAGAATTTTATTGTCAACTGTTATAGATATTGTCACAGAATATAGGCTGTTCCCAGTAAAGCTGCTTTTTGTAATTGGCTGATGGTGATTTCTGTGGCCCCTATGGTGTTGAGGTGCTCTTCAAGGTCTTTTGGGACTGCACCCAGGGCGCCAATTACTACTGGGATTATTTTGGTCTTTTTCTGCCACAGCCTTTCAATTTCAATTTGTAGATCTTTGTATTTGGCGATTTTTTCTATTTCTTTTTCTTCTATTCTGCTATCCCCTGGTATTGCTATGTCGATTATTTTGACTTGTTTTTCTTTCTTCTCGACTACAGTTATATCTGGTGTATTGTGTGGCAGATGTTTATTATTATTATTATTATTATTACATTTATATCCCGCTCTTCCTCCAAGGAGCCCAGAGCGGTGTACTACATACTTGAGTTTCTCCTCACAACAACCCTGTGAAGTAGGTTAGGCTGAGAGAGAAGTGACTGGCCCAGAGTCACCCAGCTAGTTTTCATGGCTGAATGGGGATTTGAACTCGGTTTTCCCCGGTCCTAGTCCAGCACTCTAACCACACTATATACAGGATATATACATGAATGCTGTACCAGAGTGGTTTAATTCTTGAAACCAGTGCTAGTGTTGACTTACCTCATTAGAGTTATGAGGAGGACAAGATATTGCAATTTATTGTAATTACTATAACAGTGAACTATAGAAAATATTGTTCAACTAAACTGATCAAAGTAGAGTAAATGATCTGAAGGTTGTAACTTTAAAAGTGCAGCAAAAATGGCACATAGGGAGCCTCTTCTCACGACTGGTGAGAAGGGCTCCAGAGCGGGCTGTGGGGAAGGCAGGTTAGACTTACCTTCCCCATAGAGGAATGCTCCTCCATGCACCAAGATGATTCCCTGCGCACCCAGGCAGTGCGGAAGGTTGGGGGCCAGGATGTGTCGCTCTGGCACCCAGAAATACCATAATGCACCATGTGATGTGCGGTGCATCGCGGGGATCCCCCTCCCCTCCTCGGGCTCCCCACAGTCTGGCAGCCGCGACTAACACACAACCACAAAAAAGGGGTTAAGCGAATGCTTGCTCCCTTAACCTCATCTTAAAGGGTGGCTCCACACGTGGGTTTGCCACCATGGTGCTGCTGGGATAAGGCCTGATCCCAGGGGTTCACACGTGTGTGCAAAAGCAGGCTGAGCTCCCTTAGCCCAGTTTTGCACGTGCATGTGAATATCCTCAGGATTGTTTTCACAGTTTATTTGTGGTTATGTGAAATTTTCTATCTAAACCACTAGAATGTTTTATAAGGCTCCCAACCATATCTGCTTCTTTCATTTGATATATAATTTAGATTACTGAACAGTCATTTTGTCTTATCTCAAACCCTTGACTTTGTCACAAGGTGAGGCTCTACACATGAACCAGGAGGGGTTTGGCGGGGAGAGTGGGTCAAGCCCCCTCTCCCTGCACAAGAGCGGCCAACCCGCCCTGGGCAGCTGGATTGGCTGCCCACATGATTAGTGGCTCCGTCACAGAGGTGGTAGGGGCAGCAGGGATCAGGGGCACCTGGGCCCCAGAAGCCATAGAATGCCCTGCACAAGAGCATTCTGGGGAGACCCCCGACACCAGGAGGCCTTGCTATAACCTCCCGGTTGGGGGATCTCCTCTCCGCACTGGCTCGCAATTATAAAAAGAGGGTTAGTGGAGCACTTCCTCCACTAACCTCGTTTAAAGGGAGGGCTACATTGGTGGGCTAGCTGCTGTTGAACCACTGGGCTCACCCATGAGCCCGGTGGTTCTCACGATGGAAGAAAACTGGACTGGGCTCCCTTAGCCCAGTTTTCCTTCATCATGTGAATAGCCTCGGTGTGTTCTTTGACTGCTGCAAATGAAAAAGAAGGTTCCAGAAAGGATTAATTAGAGATGCAAGAGGTGCTTGGCAAACACTACAGTAAAGGGTGCACTAGTCACACATTACTACAGATAGTGGCTGAAATGTGTGGGACTATGTTTATAAAAGAAATGTTGCCTACATACCCTGATGCATTCACATCTCATTATCCTATGGATGTATTACAACCAAACTGCCAAATTATGACCACAGCAGCCACTTACAGAAAGAGGCATGTAAGCTCTCACCCATCTCCATTTTTGAATGGAAGAACAATTAAAATTTTAAGGGCATGCTGAAGAAAGAATAAAATCTACACATTTGAAAGTTGTTGAGCCCTTTAGTTATATGCACGAACCTTTTATGGGCCTCTGAACAGGTTTGAAGACTGAGAGGTTCGAAGGTTCGGAGGCGGGGGGTGTCAGACTTTAAGGGCAGGGGAGGGTGCACTTACCCCTCCCTCTGCTCCCCCCCGCCAGTGCTCAGTTTTTGTAAATTCCTTCGGAGTGGCAGCATACCTCCCTGCCGCCCCATCCCCTCGTTGGCCGGAAGTGGCTGGAAGTACCTGATGCAACGTGAGTGCCCTTGAAATCTGACTCTCTCTGCCTTCGAAATACTCCCACCCAGTTCCGTTAACATCCCTAGAACCCTTTCTTACAATCTGTGAGAAGGGCTTGGTGGGCAGGCAGGGAGGAAGGTTTCGTTACTTTACCTTCCCTGCAGATGATCCATAGAGGGCTCTAGGTGAGATATCAGACACCCAGATGATCCTCCACTATCTCCAGTAGCATGGAGGGTGGGGGGCTGAAACATGTTGTTCTGCCCCCTGGAATTCCCATAATGCACTGCATGAGTGCACGGTGCATTGTGGGTATCCCCCGGTGCTGGCCGGGAGCCCCACTTTCTGCTAGCCCTAGCTGCAAGCAGCCAGGACTGGCAAATGTTCAAAAAAATTGGGCTAAAGAAGCGCTTGCTCCCTTAACCCAGTTTAAGTTGAAAGCTCCACAGGTGTGTTTGCTACAACAGCGGTAGCTGCTTGCCTCCCGCTGCTTGTCATGAGCAGCCAAGAACAGGCTGGGCTACCTTAACCCTCTCATTATTATTATTTTTAATCTCAACAGACAGTTGTTTTCTGTCTTGGTCCCAAAGTCTAGAAGATATGAAGTTGGCAAAATAATATTTTCAGAAAATCAATTAAGCCTAGCATACAACTGAACCTTTAAGTTTCACAGAACTCTTCATCTATCACAACATAAAAGGGGGAAATTCAGATAACAAATGACTGAAAAATATGTGCTTTGCTGTTGGTAGGGAAAGTATATATTGGAACAATATTTGTTGCGGATAGTAATTTTTATAGGGCTAAGAGAGAAATCACCAAAAATTCACCAAGAAAGAAATCCAGATTATAAGCAAGTCTATTGTGGGGGCCAGAAAGCAATCCAGAAAAGACGGTCCCCGGAAGCCCCAGTATGCCCTGCGCAAGCGCGCAGGGCATACTGGGGAGACCCCCAAGCCAGGAGGCTGCTTTTAAGCCTCCCGGCCGGGGGTCACAAGGAGGCACGGCGCGAAGCCGCGCCGCACCGCAGCTACTCACAAGCAGATAGCCCGGGTTTGCGGAGTGCTTGCTCCACAAACCCGGGCTAAGGGGTGGGTTACAGGAGCGGGTTAGCCGCTCCAGAACCACCGGGCTCGGCTGCGAGCCCGGTGGTTCTTACGGTCACAAAAATCAGGCTAGGATTTTCCTAGCCCGATTTCTGTGATCGTAAGAATAGCCCATTAACTGCGTTGAGTTTAGGTTTGGTCCTTGTAACAGCTATAGTCCAAAACTTCTGTCTCCTTAGCCATTTTGTGCAAGTGAAGATCTTGATAAGTGTAGCTAAAAAGAGAATGCTGCACTATGTGGAAGCTCTGCTATAAATCTGCAAACGCAAACTGGAAATAAATTATTTTGAATTGCCTTTAGGTAGTCTCATCCATTTTATTTAGGGTTAGTGGCTTGAAGATTCCATCCAATCTTGTCTGTTAGGGGATGCAATGAAAAGGTATTTTGTGAAGGAAGTAGCCTATGGGCTAATGTTACCATGGCAGCCTCTGCTTGATCTTGCTTGTAGCCACAGTGTAATATGGATTATATGCTCAAATCTAGTTTGGGAATGGAGGTTTCTGCTTGGGCAAGAAAGTTTTGGGCTGAATATTACTCCTCAACACTTAAGTTCAATCACACTGTTAATTCTCCTTTGCCCTCTTTAGATTGCTTTGGGTTCTCTTTCCTCCTGTTATAACCCTACCTGTTAATTTCAATCCTCCGACTACTGTATACCATGCCCTCCACACTAAACCATCCCCCGATACACTCATTTTATCTTGCTATCTCTTTTTGCCTGGAAATATTTCCCAGAATAATTGTGATGTCACTTTTCCCTCATCCTTAAAATCTCTCCTCAAAATCCATCTTTTCAATTTGGCAGATGCTGTCAGTCTTCATTCTCCACAAAAATATAGCCAAAGTTCACATAACTGCATTAGTTGACATTAATCTCTTGTACTCCCCATTTCTCTGTTTGTTTGTCTTAACTTGTCCTCCCCTGCTGTTGTCTCCTGAGCTGTCAACAATCTCATAATTTTGCTTATGTTATTATGTAAAGTATCCACCAGTCATTTAATAATAATTATAGAACAACCCTCTTAACCAACATAAACTGAGAAATCTCTACTTTTACTATTCTATTTCAATTGGCTCCAGTGAAATTATAGCACTGAAGGCAGTCAGAAAATTACTTCTTAATCATTATACACCTTTCAAATAAAATAGAGGATGAATAGTGAACATATAAAACAAGTCATATGACAACATCTTTTACTTTCAGTAACAGTCAATAACTCAGAAAAAATCCCTTTATGATGGCTCATCTGGTATCTGGAAAAAATGATCTCATAATTGGCTCACTAGCTTAGGATCCCTTAGTGTGATTACTATCTCCCTAACAGACTAATCCTGCATTGGAATGGTAAAAAGGAAGAGTCTTGTGGCACCTTAAATACTAGCAGTTCTCATGTTGGGTGCATAAACCTTTGTGGATTAGAACCCATTTCATCAGCTCTAGTCTATGAAAGCCCCAATAAATATATTAATCTGAAGATGCCACAAGGCTTCTCCTTATTTCTGCTGGAAGCAGCATATTAACTCATCTGGAAATGATCCAAAGTTTATCAACACAAAACCTCATTAACATCAATTAGATGTGATTGTGAAGATTTAGATTATGTCATGTATATATAGGAGGCAAGTTACGGAAAAACTTTGCTAAATTTTTTAGCTTTCTTCTGTAGAAACAAGACAGTTTCTATGATAAATCTGTATATGGGAAGCTCTTTTTTCACATACTGATCAATGAGTTTTAATAATTTCAGTCACAGTTAAGCTGAAATGTGTATGAGGTTTAATTATGTTTCATGCAACACTTCATTTCCAGAGAATTTCAAAGGCAGTACCACACATATCAAAGTTTTATGACCCGGTTTCAGGCAAGAACCCAGGAATGATGAGCCTAACAGACGAAGAACTGCAAGAGGACCACCTTTAAATAAATGTTTTGTTCTTGTTTCGGTTTTATGCTAGATCTACGCTGGATCCATGAGCAAAACTTTAGACAAACTTTCAACCATATTTTAATACTTCAATGTTATCTTTTACTGTTATAAATGTATGGCTGAACAGGCCACTTTGTTTCTAATGCCTTTGGACATTTTAATTCTTCAGGAAAAGATAACTTTTGGAGCTGAACTGCTTGCACTTTTAACAATGTAAGTGTTCCTGAGGACAGCCATTACCATGCTCAGCAGCCGTCTAGCAATAATCTTCAGGAAAGAAATAAAATAAATGCCCTTCGAAATTTCATCTCTGGGTTTCATTTGATAAGGCCTGCCAATTTCTGATATCTTAAGCATGTTAACATTTTTACTTTCAGTGACAGATCTTCTCCAGCTCAGAACTTTCAGGAAACAAAGTTCAGAGCAAGGATGTGTGAAAAAGACCTAGACACAGAAATTAATTACTGCAATTAATTCCATTAAATATTGTCTAGCACAGGGGTAGGCAGCCTTTACTCTCCAACTGTTGTTGACTACAGCTCCCATAACCCCTAGCCACAATCTATTGTGGCTGAGGATAATGGGTGTTATAGTCAAACAGTTGGAAAGCCAGGTTTGCCTATCCTGGGCTTAGGATGGCAAGCAGAAAGGGTTTTTATTGATGCACTGATATTTATGTCAGCAGTGAAACATATGCCTATTTTGCTCACATAGGTTCTTCTAAATAATGATTACAATTTTTAAAAAATGGGCTAGGATCTGAAGATCTGGCATTATAATATCAAATAATGTATTAACATTAAGAAGGTATAATTTCTCAGCATAACAGCAATATCCTTAATAAGGCAACTTGAAGGCTTTAGGACTTCATCATCACTTTTCCCACCCTTACACACAAGTATTTCAGGCTAAACATTGTTTTGTGATTGTTTATAGGCTGCTGCAGTCCGATAGTCACTTACTTGGGACTTTACCCCTGTTAAAAGAGCAAAGAAACACCTCTTAAAAGTGGTGATTCTCTTTACTGAGCAGGTGGAGAGAAACTGGCTCTATCCATCCCCAGCACAGCATCCCTCCTGTGGCTGTTGCTGCTGTCTGTCTTTTTTAGATTGTGAGCCCTTGGTGGGGCAGGGAGACATTTTATTTATTAATTTATATCTATGTAAACCACTTTGGGGCTTTGGTCGAAAAGTGGTATATAAATATTTGTTGAATTTGTATCTGTAAAGCCCATTGAACACATGGTTTACTTCTGACTAACATGCTTAAGCTAGAGCTGTAAGAACCCCAAGGTGTTTAAACTTGGAATGTCCCTGAATGCCTTACTGTTTGGTGACTTTGATGGTGACTCCAAAATATGATTAATGGCTGAAGCAATATTTAAGAGCAAGACAAGAAATGGTGAAAGGAAATTACAAATGCTACCCCACACCAACCAAGGGATATCTGTACCTCCTAACACAATTTCATTAAAGGTCACTGGGATATATATCCATTGTCAAAGAGAGTTCATGACATTTAAAAGTATACTGTAACTTTGATGTGAGATGAGATTTTTAAGGCAAAGGATTCTGTGAAAGCACTGTTATGAACAGAGAGTGAACAGGGTCTGTGCAAGCAATAACCACCCTGTGTCTTAGGGATAGGGTGGGGTATACGCTTGAATTTTAATAAATACCCAGATTGTAAACCACTTTGCACAATAATATTAATTTGCTATATAAACTTAAGCAAACTATTTAATTTTTTTCATTCTTCACCGTTCACATTTGAAAATCCACAAACCATCAATTCATTAGCTTGCAAATATATTTGAATTATTGCTTCACATCAAACTAACAACTGAATGCAAAGAGGTATTTGTCAAAGTGTTTAATAGATAAGTACAGGTCAGAATTGTGTAATACTCGAAGAAGTATTAGAGACTAAAGGCAACAAAAACAGTACATATTTGATATGTTTTATCTATCATCATTTTGTGCTAGGTAAACACTTGCTACATTTTTCTCTAAGCAGTGCTTTCTAAATTGTAAGAGTGACCTCTAGTGCTTTGCTGGTTTGTAATAGTTCCCTAAATCCTATTTTGCTATAGATTGAATACATCTTCCTGGAAGCATCTGATTTAATTCTGTTCATAACACCAAATTTTATGAATGTGCAACTCAATTATGATGGCCTTTTGAATGGACAAATTTATAAAGCACACAAAGGAAAATGATGAACAAAATATTTGTTTTTTAATCGGTGCTGAATAAATGGCAATAGCAAAGCTTACAGAGGAAGCTTGTTATTTGGGTTCAGGAGTAGTCTATGCACCTGAATGTCAAATGAGATCTCATGACAGAATGACAACAAAGATCAATTTGGTCCTGCTGGACAACTGTCTGCATTATAACAGAATAACAGAATATTTCAAGCCTTTAAAACACAAAGCCCCTGATGGAGCCACAGAACTTCCACTTTTTTCACCCACTGAACATCTGTTAGTTGTTCTCATCCCAGGAGCTGTCCTCCTAACAATGTTCTAACATTACTCATAGAATCCTACCAGCCTGAGCACTCCGTTCAGTCATAGTCACCGATTTTTTCCACATTGTTTGATAGTTCATGTGTTTCATATGTAGAGCTCCATATAAAGAAATCTGTAAATTTTTACCACATATGAGAAGATCTGTTAAGACATTAATTTTGCTTTAGACTATGGTTTAAGTTGGAGCTATTGGGATCCCCGAGATCAGTTACCAAGTACATACAAATAAATGCAATCAAACGTTTGTGTATGATATGTTTTGGGCATAGTAAGCACAACCAGATCTGATTCAACCTTGGAAACTATAGTGAGCACAACCAGATCTGATTCAACCTTGGAAACTATAGTGCGCACAACCAGATCTGATTCACTGTCTACCCAAATCTATAATAAAAAGCTGGTTTCTAGGGGATTGGCTCTTTTAAGTTCTAGAGTTGTATTGGGTTTTTCTTTACAATTGTAATATACTGACTTTAAAAAACAACAACTTTTCATGCTGTTGCTAATATTCTGCTGCTTGGCCACACATGGACATTACTCTCTGTGTAATCGATGAACATCCCATAAAATCTTGCTCTCAACATTTGCTCCTCATTACATTTGCTGTGCTCTTGCACTCTACAGTACAGTACACCAGAGTTACTCTTAATTCAAGAGATGAAGGCACATACCTGCCTGCAAAATTATAAATTGCTAAAGCCAAAAGCTGATGCAGCAGTGAACAGCAGCATGCCACTAATCCTCATGAAAGACTTAACTCTTTGCAAGATACTGTGCCCTATATCACAATCATCTTTTTTTTAAGGAAATGCTGTTAGTTGACAAAATGTGCATTTCCAGTTACAGTGGAGCTTGGTTAGTGCACTGTGCTCTGATTACAGTCCTGTAAGAAATGGCAATTTATATATATATATATATATATATATATATATATGAATGAAATTACATTTTCTAGGCACTGCAATATATTCATCCCATCTACTTACAGTTAGGATTCCAGCAGCACTGATTTATTTCAAGAAATACATTTCTAGTCCAGATCTCACTACAATAAGCTATAAGTTTTCAGAACAATGTGGTCCAAGTTTAATATCCATTTGTAATACTTACATTTGTTCCCTGCTACAGATACATTCCAATGATGAAGAGGGACCAGAAACAGCATCTTGAGGAAGATTTCAGTGAAAGAATCCATGCTCCCATTGACTGAAGCACCCAAAGGAGTCCGGAGTATTAAGAAACAGTCACAGCTGCTCTGCACTTCAGTCCTGTTCCTGCTTCCTCTGCTCTCTTTTCTCTCGTGCTCTGTCTGCCTTTCAGTGCTTCCCAGTGGCCAAATAGCTCAGTCAAATACACTCTGCATCTTCTCACATAAATACACGCACACCAAAAGATCTGCTCTTTCCCCCCCTAACAACAGCAGTCTCTGAAGAGCAGCTGCAAGAATCTCTCCTCTAATTTCACAGAATCACTCAGAGCTAAACTGCTAGACTACCCTGTACAGTTTGGTTACTGAAGCTTTACGTTCATAATGTGTCCTGGATACCCCTTGTGGTGACAGGTAGGAAATGTGAGTCTATGATGAAAGCCAGACAATAAAGAGAACAGCCTGCACATGTGTGCCAGTACAGCTTCCATGCTGGAATATGACTGCTCCCAATTCTTTATGGTCATGCAAGGGTGGGGGCACTGGAGAGAGAGAGAGAGAGAGAGAGGAGGGAAAAGCAATTTATCTTTGTTTTCATTATAACCACCCTCTTCTACTCCGTCTATATTTAAACAGAACTTTCAGCTGCTATTTCTTTTACAAGTACTGAAGAGAGAATGTGGTAATTCTAGAACATTTCTCCTCAGAAATTGCTATAATGCAACAAAACTGTAGTTTCTCTTTATATGTGCAGTAAATCTTGCCTTCAGCCATGGAATCCAGCATTCATCTCCAGTTGATGCCGCAGCATGTTCCCTAGAGAGTATTTCTTTAATAAGAAATGGAGTGCCTAATTTCCTGTGAATTGTAATCCTACAAATATGTAATGTGCTACTTCAGGAGCTCCATCGTGCCGTTTATTTTCCACACACGGAGTATAATCAGAAGCATAAAAGAGAAAGCTGGAATGACTTTGAACTAAAATAATGTATGTTAAATTGTAGAAATTTTATGTTTCTACTATGTAGAGTTAAAGTTCTCTCAGAAAATGTTTGTAAATCAAACATCAACCTAAATAATTGACTAATATGACTATATCTAGACCCCAACATACAAGTGGTACCTAATGAAGGAACCATACTACCTAATGGAATCAACCATAAAGCACTGCAAGAAAAGGTGGGAGTGGTTATATCATGGTTTAATCTTGTTACTCACTGTCAATATTTCTAGCTGCCCTCATTGTTTAAAACAGATTTAGAGTTATCCGGGTCCATAAGGTACATTTTGAATGCTAGCCAGATCTCTGCAACTGTAGTCAAAAGTAAATCCGACTGATGTCTATTGAGCTTACTCCTAAGTAAAGGTTCCTGGGATTACAAGCTTAGCTACTCTAAATCTCATATTTTGCCAATATAAGAATTTCTTGGAGGCTCCTTTAAACCAGTATTTCACATACCAAATGATTTCACTCTTTATATTTCATATTGTCCTTGAAAACTAAGCCAGACTTACTCACTTAAATCTTCAAACTATTATTCTAGAGCAATCTCTTGAAATAAATAGGGCAACTTCAGATTGAATAGCTTGAAAGATATGCCTTTAACTTCTGGATCTATTGCCAATTAATGTTACTGCTATCTCTCTCCCTGCTACCACAGCTTTCAATATCGTCAACCTTTAACAGAGGCCAAAAGTGAATATTCAGGGCCAATTCAATACAATTGCTGCACAGGTAATCGGCTACAGAGAGAGAAAGGAGCATGCAAGTGAACCCCACCTGTAGGACACATGATGTAACACATATGTGAATGTGTATGCATGTACATATGAACATGTATCCGTGTATTTGGATATGCATTTATATCCAATGTACATAGTCCTTTCTCCTTAAAAGAGGCAACTTCAATTTGACATATACAGATATAAATGTATACACAAATTGCCTTCCTCCCACATAACAGTGGCTGACATCCAGACTAAGTTTCTCAGTATTACTACTGAGGAGTAACTCTAAAAAATATATTTAATTTCAATAGGACTTCCATCGAATAATTTAGTCAGAATGTCAGCCAGTAGAGAAGGGAGCAGTCACTGCAGCTCCACTGGGTGAAGAGGAGTTAGTGAATGTGTGATCAGCCCTTAATTTTTGCATAAACTGAATAAAAGTAAACTAGAAAGCTCATCGCATGTTCCTTGCCATTTCACAATGGCATGGAATGAATTACTTCCCTGGTATTTGATTCTGGCATGCGCTGTACCAGAAAGTACATTTTTATGTTCAAATGCTATCTGAACATTTTAATTTTCACTCCCAAATGACTCATATTAGAAAATGTTCTACATTCAATGCACACCCTAGAAAAGCTATATCATCAGTTCCTGTGTGAAACAGACACACCATTAGGTGAGACAAATGCACACAATTGGCCATATTAGCTTCAAGGCAAATTCAGAACATGCCAGCAACAAAAAGGTTTACACCAATGTCTAGGTACTAGATGTGGATGGAAGGAATTACAGATGCAAATACATGCTGTACAAATCCAGTCTGATGCCTCCATCTTTCCTGGCTAAAGACAGGGCTGCATGTCATAGCCCAGTAAACAAAGGAACAATCAACCAGCTATTTGTAAGTGGGAGCTGAATAAGGTCTTCCATTTCCCCTTCCCACTAAACAACTGATTGATAGTACTCCTATCATCCTTTACCCAGCTACAATGCATAGTGCTGTTTGTGGGACATACACCCTGTTGGATTGTAGGATTGTATTTATCAAACAAATACAGATGGAAGTTTTGTTGTGTGGAATCCTGAGATTAGCAAAATTCCAAATTCAGACTACTTTGGTTTTGAGGGTGTGGAGCTTTAAAAGTTACCAAGAACACTGTGAGTCTGAGACAAGCTGCACAGTTCCTATAACCGGAAGATATGAGGCTATGCAAGTCTGCCTGCAGCATACGTTATTGCCACATCACTATACATAATTGCTTAAAAAAATATTTAGACAGTGTTTCCTTGGAAAAAGCATTCTAGGGATTTGAACAAATAGTCCCAGCTTTAAACATATTTACTTGGAAATGAGGTTTGCACAAAAATAATTGTGTTAATGCTTGGATCTAATTTGAGCAGTGGCATCAAAAAAGGCTGCCTTGTGTCACATTTCAAGTTTCCCCAAGTCAGTTCTTAGCCTCAATATTCCCAAGAGTGTCTTGGAAACATTAGTTCACTAAAAATGCACACACACACAAAGGTCAGATATCAGCTGCTTGACAGGGATACTCCATGGAATCATGTTCTTCAATATCACTCTAAAGGACCCTGAACATTTTGTCACTGTATACATTATTATTCTGATAAAAACAATCAAAATGTAGTGGTAGTCAGTGATACTGTACTGTAGGCAAATATCTGTCCTGTAAAATGGCACCAATCAAATAGGTTTGAAAGTAAGCAAGGTCACTTTGGATATTTTTCTTTGGATGAACTACATATCAATATTTATTTATTATTAGAATTTATATGCCACCTTTCCATTCATAGAAGTGGAAATAGAAGTGGAATAGAAGCTCAAGAAAAGACTTGTTAACCAGCTTAGAATAGACTGTGGGATTGGGGGAGAATAGAACAAAAGGATTGTTCTCACCAATCCAAAACTCACCTCCAAATGAGTCCTGCTTTATTAAAAAACAACAAACCCACAGCAGAGCCATATTTTTAAGAGGAAGAGGCAAAGGGTTGCTCTCACCTGCCTACCTCCCAATTTCCATTACTCTCTTACTGTATTGCAGCACCAAACAACATACTACAAGGCCAGGTATTCTAAAAGGTCCCAATCCACCTGTCTCAATATGATTATCCACTCTTTTTAATTGCCAAATAAAATGTCCTTTTAGTACAACACTTTACATTTGCAATAGGAACCATACTTCATCCACAAAGTCACAGTAATAAATGTTAACACACAAGTATATCTGGCATTTTAAGGCTCACCATTATGCACCTTTTTCAAATACTGCATGATTCATAGAGTGAAGGCTGACTGATAACAGCAAAATAATATTTGACTCATCTTGACGATTGCAACCTTCTATCTGCCCCCATCTCATCACACACCTTCCAGCCTATACAAAATACTGTTGTGGAAACAAGATCACTTTATTATTGCTCTAGAAGCTGTTTAGCTGTCCCTTTTGAAAGGCCCTTTATTTCTTTAAATCAAATGTGCACTCTTAAAGGATTCATCTTTTATGTCTGCCAGCTTGCCAAACTTTGAACTTACTTCTCTTCTTCCCTTATTAAAAGTCCTTCCTACTGTTCTTTTTGTAGTTCACTGACATTCATCATTATGTCACTTAATGTTATCATTGTGGCCTTTTTTGCATGACCCCTCCTGCAAAACATAAATGCCCTTCTATTGCAAAGAACCTTCTTATTTGTTTCTTTCAAACTGTATTATTGAAGAACAATATCTTAACTACCATACTTCTATTTGAATCTCCCACATGTTTGAGTAGTGTATTCTAGGGCTTTGAAGTTAAACTGAGATCATAGAAGATGACCCTGAAAAAGAAATTACATGCCATAAAGAATCCTAAAATGACATTACACCAATAGCAGTATAGATGATGCTACTGAGTGATCACAGTTTGAAAGCCACTTCCCAGGGGCAAGTGCCTAGGATAAACAGTAGCCTGGGCAATATCCTTGAGCACCCTCCCATGGCTAATTTATCAGTTTTGGGGAAAAGTTACTGGCCCTATTCAGCTCCAGCACAGTGTGCTTCCAGTGTCCATTGCTGCTGTCTACCTTGTGTTTCTTTTTAGACTGCAAGCCCTTTGGGGACCGGGGACCTTCTTTTTTATGTAAATGACCTTGAAAACTGTTTTATTGAAAAGTGGTATGCAAAACAAAACAACAGCAATGGGAAATAGCAATGTTGCCAAGTTTTATGGCTTGTGCAAGCTCAGCGCAGTGCCTCCTTCAGTTAGGTGACCGGGGAGCCCTCCATATTGTTCCAGTAACATGTGCATGAAGCAACCATGTCAGTAAAGCCAATGACATAGATCCTTCCCATTACACTCCTTTCTGGCTCTGCAACATGGAAAGAACCATGTCATTGGCCCTGCCCATGTGACTCCTCCATTCACATTCTACTGATTAGTATGGGAAGATAAACCACGTAGAAACTTCTGCTGGATTAATGATCACTACTGTATGTAGTGTGTGTGTGTGTGTGTGTGTGTGTGTGTGTGTGTGTGTGTGTGTATAACTTTCTTTTGCTAATAGAGCCTTAGTAGTGTCTACCGTAGACAGTATGAAACCCCCCCCCCCGTGAATCTGGTTTTTGTGGGGAGAACTGTGGCATACAATACCTCTAATGAGGACCAAAGGAACTCTTTGATTTCATGACCAAAGAATTCCTACAACAGCAATATAAACTAGGGAAGCCAACAGTGTGCTTCAGATTTGGCTTCAGAAATTGATTTTGGGATATTGGAAAGGCCCACTTCAAAGGGGACATGAATCCTTCTTCAGTCCCAACAGAAGTTCACATGCATCACCCTCCGTTCCAGTCCTCCACCACTGAACTACTCTTTACTTAGCAGTCCATAAAGCAAGCAGGAGTAGCAAGCAGAATCAGCAGAGGCTTCCCTCCACTGCTTTATTTAAACCAATAAGGCAGTGCACTTTCCTCCCAGAAGCTACCCTTCTTCTCCCCATAATCCAAGGGAAGCAGCAAGGACATAACTATAATTGGGTGGACGTGTTCAAAGAACACAAGTCACCCTGGGGACCCCAAGAAAAGGGGGCTGCATTATACCATGCCACTGCCAGAGATCAGAACCAAGACGTGCTGAAACTGAAGCCTTGGAGCAGGTGAGAGGTGGCAGGTAGTCCTGGGGTGTTGGCAGGCAGATGAGCAGGAAGGGGTGCGGTGGTGCACCAAACTTGAAAAAAGGCCATTGCCAATGTCACTACACCAAAGGGTAGCTCTTGGGACGTAGTCTTTTCCTAGGGCTGCTGCACAGCATTGCATTGCAGCAGCCCTAGGGAAAGACTATGAGCCCCAGTAGCCACTGCAACTATTTCTAGACTGCCAGGAGGAAATATGCTAACTGTTGGCAGGGGCAGGAGTGTGCTGCTTGTTGTTTGCTCTTGCCCTGGGAACTGGTAAGTAAAGAGTAGGGTGGAATGGGTTGTTCAAGAGTGAGGGACTGGAGGGGGAGTGTGTTTTGTGAGGAAAGAAGGTAATTTTCCAGAATTAGTTGGAAAATAACTGGACTTTTCTTCGATTTCAGGGAGGGGGAGGTCCCATTATTTCTGAGAAATTCAACAGATCTGAAGAATTCCAAGATGAGATTGGCATATTTGCTCATCACTAAAAAAGCAAACAAACAGGATCAATTTAGAATCTGAATGATGTCGCTTTTAAGGGTAGCTTTACTCTATTCAGACATGCTGTATGAGTCTACAGATTTCTGTACAGTTATACATGTGTTTGTATGAACAACTGTACCTGTGTTCCATTTCCAAAGTGAACCTGCATGATACAGGTAATGCATGCATGATAGAGATAGGAAGTGTACTGCTGTACCTGTGTCCAGCATAACGTGAATAACTGTACATATATGCAGATTTGTAATGTAATTTTAATGCTGTCTTGTTTTGCATGTTTTTGTACACCGCCCAGAGTTTTCAGAGTGGGCAGTATTTCAAATGTTTCAAATAAATAAATAAATAAATTTGTACTTGTGTACACTGCACACTCACTGTACAAGAGTTGAGAACAACATGTGAGGACTATAGAGAGCCTTCATAACTGAACCTATTAAATATAATTAGGTTATATAATTATATAATTAATTATATGAATATAACTTCTTGAACCTATTCAATTTAACAAAAGTCAGAACAGAACTTGAACAAATACATATCAATAGCATAATTAGGGAGAACTTTCCCAAAATAATCCTTTGTAATACTAGATGCATACTTGCTTATCAAACAGTTTGTCCTCTGTTGCTCCTTCAATTGGATCAGGTGAAACACAATACAAAACTGCAGTACAGCCAGTAACAGCTCTCAGTTTCTGTCCTATTCCCACAAACAGGTGTTTTCTTCCCCCTCCCCTTAAGTCATGCAAATTACTGGCAGCTTGTCTGAGAGGCAGCTGCGGTCTTACATGTAAAATAGTATACACACACATAACTCTATAAGCCCCAGAGAAAATGCAGAACATAACCCCAATTATTGGAAACAGGCCATACTTTCTGCTCCAGACACTGAGAGATCAACAAGCATGGTACAACAGAGTACATTTGATCCCCCAAAGATGCTGATACCTCCTAAAGGCCACTGGGAGTACTAATTAGGTAGATTGTCAGTCTTTGGCCTTAGAAGAGTTTCTTATACGTTTGTTAATTGACAAGTGTGCTGAAGGCTGAAAAATAAAGATTTTTTAAAAAAACTAAATAGATAGTTAAAGTAATATAACTGAAAGTAAGAACACTCTAAGTCATGCATAGTCATAGCTGTGACTGGGAAAATATTGCCATGAGCCACTCAATTTTTCCAGTCTGCCTTTGGTTCTATTTTAATGTCAGCCACCCGGGTACAGGGCTGTGAGAATTTGTCACATCAACACATCAAGTTTTAGTTAGTCATAGATCATACCACATACTCACCCAGTGCATTTGACCCACTGACCTTTTTCAAGGGTTTATATATATGTGTAAATCTTTAAATATTGTGAATGTCTTGTGCATGGGTAAGTGTTGCCTCAAGAACTGTTCAGTCTCCTCCAGACTGATACAGAAACATTTTGTGTTATGCAACAATGTGAAAAAGAAGTTAAACTTAACTGTATAAGTAATCATAAAGTTTATATCAAGGGAATGTAGTGTTTGGAATTTGTAGGAGTAAAACTAGCATCAGGGGCAACCATAGGGGTGGGAAAGCTGGACCGTCACCCAGGGCGCTTACCTGAAGGGGCACTTAGCTGAGCTTGGTGACACTCTGTTTGCTGAGTAGACATTCCTTCTCTCTGTTTGCTGACCCTCAGTTTGCTGAGTAGACATTCTTTGCCCAGGGCACTATTTATCCTAAGACTGGTCCTGACTGTCATACATATTTTGTGAACTCACTCTCTCTGGTCCAGAAGATCAACTTGATCCCTTTCTTACTGTTTTTCTACAAGAAGTGTAGAAAAACACCTTTTTCTTCCAGCAAGACTGTGGCCTGTTAGTGTTGAATGTGATTGTTTATTGTGGTTTTTATAATCTGATTCTCTGTGGACATAGGAAGCTTCCATATACTGAGTCAGATCATTGATCCATCTAGCAGACTGGCAGCAGCTTGTCCAAGGTTGCAAGCAGGAGTCTCTCTCAGCCCTATCTTGGAGAAGCCACGGAGGGAACTTGGAGCCTTCTGCATGCAAACTTGCTGGTGCTCTTCCCAGAGTGGTTCCATCTCCTAAGAGGAATATCTTTCAGTGTTCACACATGATCCTGTTCATATGGGACCAGGGTGGACCCTGCTTAGCAAAGGAGACAAGTCATGCTTGATACCACAAGACCTTTTGTTTTGAGTTGTTTGGGCTTTTTGCTGTTTGTATTTCTTGCTGTTTTGATTATATTCTTTTATATTGTTTTTGTTGTAAGCCACCTTGAGCACCCTTGCCTTAGGGTGGAAAGGTATGATATATTTAATAAATAATATTCACAAGTAGGAACTTAGCAAAGCTGAGAGAGGAAACTGGAAAGTGATACAGTCGAAGGTCTTTGTCCTGTCAATAGCTGAGTTAAAACAAGCTATTGATATTCAGCAGGAAAAATGTACAAAAAGTTGTTGTGTTTTTACCCTCCCCCCTTCCTTTCAAAACAGTCTCAGTGATATATCAATTATGTGGGGACAACTTAAAAAACAAAAGGATATTCAGGTAGAAGGAACTAAACCCTCCCCCTTCCCGCTGGAGAGAGGAGCCAACCCTCCATCCCCACAGTCCTCCTCCTCTCCTCTCCTCCTTCTCCTCCTCAGGTTCTTTTCTCCCAGCCAGGCTCACTTCTGATTGAGAGAGGTGAGAAAGAGCTCAGTGGCAGGCTGTAGCAAGCTCAACCATGGGAAGGCTCAGCATTCCTCACCTACATACACCCCTTTTGCTCTTAAAAACAAATCTTTAACATCTTCCCTACTTTTTAAATGACTGGCAGATGGCACACCTACCTTTAAACAAAGGGGAATGTCATGATCATGTGTCATGTGATCCTTAGGCCCTGCAAAGACAAATTACTTGGATTCTAGTAATTTTGAATAATGCACACACCATAAACATTATATCAACGTTTCTATAAATCCTTGGAAATACGCAGAAACCGGCAGTTTATCCTACATCTCTCTACGCATACTGCTTTTTTGATATGAGAACTTATCTTGCAGCTTTCTTATTTAAAAAAGGCCATCTCATTACTTTACTTACACACTCCACTGTAAGTTTTCTCATTAGAGGGCAAAACAAATTTTAAACATTTTAAAAATAAAATTGTCCACACACACCCCCCCCCACACACTGATACCCAGAAACCCTGAATAATAATTATTGAAAATCTCCTTTTGCAAATCCCAAAACCTGTTCCTAATTCCTATTATATAACTGTTATTTAATTATACAAAGCTTCATAAAATTACACACAACCAGTTTATATCACACACTTACATTTTACATTACATAAAATTTCATTTAAAAGTGGGTTTTTAAAAGGCACCCATAACTTTTTGTTTGTTTAAGCATTTAAAAACAAAGGATTTTGCCATTGTTTTTAAAGCCAAAAGCAGTTTTGTTCGTTTAAATAACACACTGTACTGAAAGTGTAGTTCTTCTTTGCCTGAAATAGTGGGTCGCTTTAATATTATTTTACTCCTTACCAATATGGTCAAGAACTACAGTTAATAGATTTAAATGATTCCATTCTTTAAAGACTGAACAGAAAATGGATCCTCTTTCTGTGTGATATGGCCTGAGGCTAAGGTTAACTCCCCTTTTTGCTGCCACCTGCTGTAACTTTTTGTTATTATAAGATTCTTTTTAGATCTCACCATTATAAAAATGCAAGCTGAATGCACCTATGCTCTTTTTTTTTTTTGCCAATAGATTTATTTTGTTTTAAATCTCTGACATTCATGAAAGCATAGAGAACTGAGTCCAAAAATCAATTTTAACACAATGCCAGACTGCACATAGTAAAACCAAGAAAATATTCCTTACATGGTGTTTCCTAGGGAACTCTTATAGCATTATCTTAGGCAAAATGAAATCATGTTTCCAGTATAGTCACAGAAATATTCTGCAATGGCACAATTCAGCAATGCATTCAAAATGAAGCAATCTGCTACATATTTGTAAAAAGCTGGCAGTCATCTGACCAGCAGGGGCAGAGTTGTTTAGTTAATCTGCTGACAACCAAATAATTGTTCATGCCAAACCAAAATAAAAGACAAAAACTCTTTTGTAAGGAGTGTTGCAAATAATTAATATATTGTTGTCAAATTAATTTCACTCTTATGAACTAAAAGCTACTTCCTGTCTCCAGTAATTAATCTTTGGCTGCCCTATCCTCTCAGCCTTTATGAATCACAATATTGTCTTATATTTTTTATTTTAGAGCACATTGCTAATTGTATAAGGTCTGACTCTGTTTTAGAACATTGTAGCCCTTTAGAATTTAGCAGTTTCCCCCCAGTTTTTCCACAGCTGAAACAGCTCAATTTCTGTTCTGATGGCTTCATATACTATGGCCTCAAGAGAAAAAGCTCTAAGTAATCAAAATTATAATCTCAAAAAACTATTGAAACATATATTCAGGAGAACAGACTTATTAGGGCCATTATTAACTATAACGAGATAATTTTGACTAAAATCCAGTCATTCTATTTCAAAGTGTCATTAACTTTAAGCAACCTAATTATGCATAGGATTGCATTCTATCAGTGACAAGTGAAAAAAAGAAATACGAAATATGGCATGGGCACTTTTGGAGACAGACGTATAGTGAGATGACACTATACCCAGAATTCTTTGTACCATGTTCATAAAATCATCCAACAATTGCAATATAAAATCTCTGTAATAAATTATAAAATCTCTATAATGTGGAGTTGGGCACACTTATAGATGTCATGCACTAAGCACAACCACATCAAAATTTCCTAGAGCTGAATTTGAAAAGCATTGCATAATTTTGCAGCAACATAACTCTATACAACACAGCTGGAAGTTTCTTGTTTCTCAAAGCACTGTAGATACCTCAGACTAGACCAGATGTAACTTTTTCAAGATCTGGCAATCCTAGAAGAAAGGGCTCTATTAGTGAGTCAGCTGGTTTATTGCAAAACAATTCATATTAAACAGTAACTGTAACTATGTAATACAGGGTTGTTAGAATTCCATTATTTTTGCCATCTCCCTGGAAAAAGGATACATGCTGCTGAAATAATTCATTTGCCTTCCAGCTCTCTGTTTTCCAGTCACAATGAAGAGTAAATCACTACACTATTATAAAGGGGTTGCATTTAGTGTACCAAAAATGTATTCAAATCAGTGGAAATGTTGTAACAAGATCCTGCATATGTTCTGGAACTGGTAAATAGGTTGTATTACCCAGAAAACCATCCCCTGCTGCCCTTAAAAGAAGAAAACAAACAATGCTGATTAAATCTGAGACAGCCCTCAATGAACAACAGTAAGAAGGTTCAAATAACTTGTGGGGGAAATCCCTAGGCATTGTGGGGAAAAGAATGTGAATCACAATAGCCAGGGGCATAGCTAGGGCAGAGGGGGCCCATGTTTTCTCCTTCCCCTGGTGGCCTCTTGGAGTGAGGGAGATAATAAAGAATAGGGAAGGGTGGAGCTGGGGGCCTATCAGGAGCAGGCGGGGTGGGTCTGGGTTCTTTGAACCCATCCGTTCTATAACTCTGAAAACAGTATTGCTAGGGGTGCTGAGCAGAATGGATATAATGGTTTCGTACCTGCAGAGACGAGTGATATTAAACATCAGTAGCTCCTTTATCAGGGAAATTACTTGTCTGATGAAGGAACTGGAGAGAACTCAGGGAGACTTCTAGGAAGATTGCTGATTGCTAGGAAGAAACAGATGACCTTGGCAAAGGAAAATTTAATCATGTCCTGTTTAAAGTTGGGGTCCAAATAGAGATGAAGACCAGGAAAAAATAACTGAGAAGGGGGTATAGATTTCCCCCCTCTCCCTCTAGAATTCCACCCCCCCAAAAAAACTGTTGTTTTTTTCAGACTTTCATATAGGTCCACATT
Source organism: Hemicordylus capensis (assembly GCF_027244095.1). Lineage (NCBI taxonomy): Eukaryota > Metazoa > Chordata > Lepidosauria > Squamata > Cordylidae > Hemicordylus > Hemicordylus capensis. The sequence continues at coordinate 92,307,320 of NC_069658.1, read as the reverse complement.
CTGGTTGGTGGGGCTTTTGTGACTGGGCTGTGGAGAGGTAGGAGATATGCTGTATGCCCAGCAAATCCACTCTTTGGTTCAGCAAACCCATAGACTGGTTGGCTCATATCTGTTGGGAGGCAGAGCCCAGGGGGACCACTTGGCCAATAAATTCTGGGACCAATCTTGGCCAATGAATTCTGGGTCTGCCAAGAGGCTGCCCTCTAGTGCTGTGTGAATCATGTCAGATTCGACATCGCTGTTGGATCCAATTGTGCCTACTATGTAGAATTGTGCTGGATCTAATCAGACACAACAGGCAGGGAGGGAGTCCTTGTCATATCAGAATTATCAGAATACATCTTTATTCTGTGGGTTTTTCTGTCAGAATTGTTGGAATTCTCAGATTTATAAGCATCCTTTAAGGGCTTCTGGAAACCACCCAAACAATGTTGTCTAAGTTAAACTATTTGCAATGCCTTGTTTGCAACATGCTAAGAAAGGAAGAGGAATTTGGCATGCCAGATCAAGCTGGCCATTAGCAAGTCAGTCATTTGTGTCTGTTGTCTTCCAATCAAAACACTTGTGGGAAATATAGATTCCTTTATTTTCCCTACTTGGCAGTTTTGTTTGTAGTCTGTGTGGAGTACACTCTAAGTGATTCTGGAGGGGATGGAGTTTTTGCTTTTGTCTGTCTCAGCCTTCATCTTGATTGTGCTTAGTGGCTTGTGACTTAACAAAGCAATTCTGGCACTTTAAAAACCTTTAAAAACTTTAAAAATAATAATTACAAACCAACCAATGAAACAATCTCCTTCAAATAATATACACTTTTCAGTTGGAACTCTTTTCAGTTGGAAATATTATATGCTACCAAAGAATCTACACTCAGAACACTTCAGAAACAACAAAACCCAGTACCCCATGGGTTAGCAACCCATGGGGGTGGTTGGCACTAGGGATGTGCGAAACATTTTGGGTACAGAACGATCTGTACCCGAAACAGCCAATTTCGGGTGATTCAGATCCGAACCGAATCACCCTTTTAGCCCTCCGAAATTTTTCGGAGCCGAAATGAATCACCCCTGTTTCAGCTCCGAAATATCTGTTGTTTTGGCCCTCCATTTTGTGGCCAATAAATGCATTTTTCTTCCCCCTCCATTTTGAGCAATGACGTCTATTTGAATTTCCTGCCTTTTTGCCTCCACCCATTAGGCACTACCACCCCACCCCACTATTTTGCCCCTGGGACCCGAAATTCGAGTAGACGTCACATCAGACCTTTTTGCATTGAAGTCAATGGGAGGCAAAAAGGCGGGAAATTCAAATAGATGTCATTCCTGGCTTCCTGGCCCCCCTTGGGCACTACCACCCACCACACTCTGCTCCTGGACACCCCTTTGCCCCCGACGTGAAGCTATACATTTGCTGACACCTCCATGCTTCTTTATGTAGAAAAACCTTTAAGTCGCATAAACTACAAAAATCACTTAAAAATCAGCCTTTTGCCCAATTCCTTTCAAATAATTCTGATAGCTTCCTTGCTCACCTTGGAAACTACCACCCACCACACTCCACTCTAGGTCACCCCTTTCTCCCCAACGTGAAGCTATACATTTGCTGCAATCCTCATTATTCTCTATGAGGAATTCCAAAATAATTTTAAAATTCACCAATAATCAGAGGAGTGTCTGATTGCCTTGGAACTTTGTGGATAGTGGGCAACCCTGGTTGTCTACCACCCACCCCACGTTTGTGCCCCTAGGTGCTCCACAATAGGGGATATGGGCTGGTTTGGGTCCCATTATACTCTATGAGAAAAATAATTAAAAATATTTCAAATATTCATTAAAAATCATAGGGGTGTCCAATTGCTTTGGGGTTTGCATGGTTGTTGGCAACCATGGGTGCTCCACAATAGGGAATAATGGGCTGGTTCTAGTCCCATTATACCCTATGAGAAATTTTTTTTTTCAAAAATTCATAAAACATCTTACAAGTGTCTGATTGCTTTGAAGTTTGGGTGGCAGGTACCCCTGGGTATCCTACCAATTTTTGGGTGTCCTATCATCCTACCATCCTACCAATTTTTGGGTGTCCAAACAGGTTCAAACCGGTTCAAATCAGTTCGAACTGGTTCAAATTTGAACCGAACCAGGGGGAGGTTTGAACAAAACCAAAACTGAACCACCCCCTCCTGGTTCGAACCTGGTTCAAATTCGAACTGAACCAGGCCAACCGGTTTTGTGCACATCCCTACTTAAAAATGATGTATACATGTTTAAAAATAAACAATATCTATCTATCTCAAATATTTTATTTCCATACCAACCACTTAGGTTCAGCATGTTAGCCTGCTGCTGCAGTGTCAATTTTATTAGGCGCTTGACCAGGCTCAGTGGGAGCTGAGCTATCATGTTGTTAATAAAATTGATGTGCTGAATCTGCTGGCATCTCTTACTTCTTAACTGCTTACCAAACAGGTATCATGGACCATTTTATTCTTTTCATTGAGTTTCCCTCATATGTAGGTTTTGTTTTTAATTTCAAAAATATTGTATAGTTACAATAATAATGAGATTGCAATCACTACGCTGATGCATAATTATTTTAACAAAGTATATTGTTATATATGATCTTGCATGTTTTTATTCCAATACATCAAGAATAAAGATCATTTCCTTAAAAGTAAATAGGTTGTTTTTCTTCTTTAATAATACAGAATCAGTCAGCTTAATGATGAAAAGAATGTCCTAGACTGTAAGTAACCAATTATTTGTTCGTTTGTTAAAATATTTAATATACTGCCCAATCCAAAGACTCAGGGTGGCATATAAAACAAGAACAGCATCCAAGGTTAAAAAAAAATTAAAGGGCAAATGCCTGGCAGAAAAGAAATGTCTTCAATATCTATATTATTAATTCTCCTGGGTGTGCCTTAGAATGTGTGTCCAGATGCCCAGTTGATTGGCTGAGCGGCAGAGGCGCCTAATTGGCTGAGGTGCACCCAGGAGGCAAGTGGCGGGGGGAGGACGGAGGGGAAGAGAGAGGAGGGAGGGAGGGGAGAACAGCCGGCCCCAAAGAGCACATAGATGCTCTGTGTGGGTTGGCTAGTCTATTATATTAATTTTCCTGGGTGTGCCTTGGAATGTGCATCCCAGAGCCCAGCTGATTGGCTGGGTGGCAGACGTGCCTGATTGGCTGAGGTGCACTCAGGAGGATTGGTTGCCATGGTGGCGGCCCGGCCATGGAGGCCAGAGGTGGCAGTCCCGGCCCGGCCGCAGAGGCAAGGCCTAGGAGGGGGGAAAGAAAGTTTGGGGGGCAGAAGTGGCAGTGGGGAGGAGAGGTGGCTGGACCCAGAAGCGGAGACTGGGGCAGAAGGTGGGGGGAAAGAGGTAACCACCGGCCCCAAAGAGCGCACAGATGCTCTGTGCGGGATCAGCTAGTAAGATTTTAAAGGCTGAAAGGGAGGAGGCAGACCAAATTGGGGGGGGGGGGATAGTAAACATTGATCGTGAATTAGGGTTTCTCCACATTTGAGCAATCGTGGGCCAGTTCAGATGATAATTTTTAAAATGTGTTCCATATGTCTGTGGGTTTTCGTAGCCACTTGCAAAACAGATTCAGATGAACAGACCAGTGTGGGTAGACTGTTTTCTTCAAATCGTGTGTTTAGAATCCTCCTGTGACTTCCTTTCATGGATACAGGCCTATCATTCCGCTCTCACTCAGGTTCCCAGGCGTCCTTTGTTGTATTTCCTGCTTAAAACACAGCACTGTCCCATAGATATGAAAATCTATGGGAAAGTACTTGTACATAAGATAAGAGTCAAGCACAGTGTGATCAGCTGTTGAGATGCAATTCTTTTCCAAGACAGGAGCTTTGTCTCCTTTGTCTTCTATGGAGACATGCTGACATGCATTGGTATAAGTAGGGCATAGGTGGCTTGTGTTCTAATGGACAGTAGTTTCTCCCCCATGAAAGTGGCTGCAGCAGCACACTCCCTAACTCCCACTGGTGGCAGTGCCTCCCCCCAGTGCCTCCCCCCAGTGACATCAGCAGCTCCCCTTTCCCCTCGCCCCCCAGTAGTGGTGGCTCCTCAATTTCCAGCAATGGCATCCTCCATGTGGAGTGTGACTGGGGATCAGCAGCACGTGGGGGTAGAAGACAAGCCTCGCTGAGCTGCTGGAGCCTTCAGTGCTTCTGCCACTTGGTTGCTCGCTCTCACTCTCTCAGCCTCACTGCAACACACACTTGTACAGCCACCCCAGGAGTGGTTAGCAAGCAGGGTGGGGGGATGCAAGCGAGGTGGCCCTGGAGGCAGGAGCCTATGGGCTCTTGGAACCCATGTGCTCAATTATAGCTCATCTAATCACATGATAGATGTGACTACCCCACATTCTAAATCCTACATTACATCTAGTATTTAGGCCTAGGATGGGTTACCTGGGAGAGCTCCTTCTTCTGCATGATCCCCACCACACATTAAGATCATCGAAAGAGCTCTGTCTCCAGATGCCACCAGCTCATCTGTAGTCGCTCCTGGGCTGTGGAATGTGCTCACTGTAGAGATCTGTGGCATAACATCTTTGTCAGCCTTTAAAAGAGCACCTGAGACACATTTTTTTAGCCTGGCCTTTAGTAATCCTTGAATTTAATTGGTTTAACTCATTGTTGTTTTAATAGTCTGTTTTATTGTGTTTTTATTGTCTTTATGGTTATGAACTGTCTAGAGCCTTTGGAGGCAGGCAGTATATAAATAATAAAATAAAATAAAATAAAATAAAATAAAAATTTAAACCCAGTGTATGGAATGTATGGTTTTCCATTTGGATGATCATTTGTACACAGGTACAGAAATCTAATCACACATTGAAAGCATCATCTGAACTGGCCCATTGCTGATGATTAGAGGTTAGCACTTTCTATGGGAGTAACACATAACTAGAATGAAAATATTCCCACTGGTTCAACTTTATTACATTTTTACCATGTGAAATGTAGATCAGGAGTCACTGGGTTTACAAACACTGGACCTGATTGAAAGAGGAATGAATGATGTACCAAAGCAGGAATCCATTTGCTGACTGTCACCTATGCAAGCACAAGAGGCTGATGCATCTGGGCAACCCCCCACTAAATCCAGCCCTATCCTATGCCTGCTCCAAGAATCCATACATGAGTTCTGGTGCCTGTTGTATTCTATCCAGTTATCTCCTGCAGTTTGTTTGTTTGGACATTTGTCCCAAGGGGGATCCTATACAGAGCATGGGGGAGGAGTCAGAAATGGAAAGGGAGGGAAAGGAGAATGGAGTTGTTGCTGAATAAACCTTTAGTTAAACTCACGTAAGATTCTCTTGTGTATATGAGACAAGCAGCTATACAAGTCCCACCTAAATCTTCCTTTTTCTGAGGAGGTGGGGGAATTCCCTGCCCCTACCATGCTCTGACTCTCTACTCAGCCAGTGAGAGGAAAGAAGGAGGGAGTTACTGTCTGTATCAGATTCAGTGGCCATGTACTGTTAACATGATAGCCTGTTTGGGGTCTCCCTGCAGCACCACTACAACTGACTTGGAGCTACAGGTGTGTAGTTTCAACTTTGTCTCTCTAACTCATGGAATCATGGGCTCACCATTTGCTCACATGAATCTAACTCACGAGGGTAAGTCATTTGGCAGAAAGCATGGGGAAAGGGAACTCCAGGTCAAGTCTAATTTGTGACTGTAAAGGACTATTCCATTGCTCCCCTTTCTGATTTAAATGCAAGTGAGAAAGCATAGTAGACACAAGTTAACTAAGCCTTTTCTTCTACCAGAGATAGCCAAATATTCCCCTCCACGTTAGCACATCGATTAGCTTCAAGCTTATGGCCTTCCCAGGAAGGAATAAGGGAAGAGGGAACAGGCTCATCTTTCTAACAAGAAGTGTTAATGGTTGGCTCAAGGCTCGGGAAACATGCTTGTTAATACATTCCAGCATCTATAAAGGTCCTGCCTGACCACACAAGATAAGCTCTAATTCTCCTATTTCACTCCATCCTGCACAGGCTTCTCAACCTATTCACCTCATTGTGCTGGTAGATCACACCCAGCAAAGTCTGAACAGGACAAAATGTATTCTTTTGTCTATCATGCATGTCACCCATTGCAGCAGGAAGGTGTGGTCAACATTTGGCTCCCAGGCAAAATGTGGCCTATTTCTGTCCCCAAGACCACTAAGCAGTGTGCCTCTTCTCTGGATTCACCTGTTGCATGTTTGTGTGTCTTGGCATCAGCTATACCATCTTGCTGTTGCTTGGCTCTCATTGTCAGGCCTTTGGTCGAGGATTCGGAAGAGGAGTGGGAGGCTTATTGGCTTTAAGAAGGATTTGGATAACTTCATGGAGGAGATTTCTATCAACGGCTACTAGTCGGAGGGCTGTAAGCCCCCTCCAGCCTCAAAGGCAGGATGCCTCTGAGTACCAGTTGCAGGGGAGTGACAGCAGGAGAGGGGGCATGCCCTCAACTCCTGCCTGTAGGCTTCTACAGGCTTCCAGCTGCATCCGGTGGGCCACTATGTGAAATAGGATGCTGGACTAGATGGGCCTTGGGCCTGATCCAGCAGGGCTGTTCTTATGAGGCAGTGGATTTACCTGAGGATCCCAAGGGCCAGCTTTGGGATAAGAGTAACAAGGCACTTGAAGGCAAAGCAGAGTGATGAATTCCAGGGGGAACTTTCACTGCCGATGTTATCTCCCAGGGCACGCAGGTGCAAGAAGTAACAAGACCAAATCAGGGAGTTGAGATGCAGCAGTTGTTTGCAGTGTGCACAAGACTAATTGAAGGTGGCTGACTGGGCAGACCACTGATTGATTCCATCTAGCAACCTGCTATAAATTCTGCAGCTTCACTCTGCCACCCTGCTGAACACAACTCATCAGACAGCCTTGATACCTCCCTCTGTGATGCCTTGGACCCAGGATCTCTGGAATCTGGTGAGCAACCTTGATTGTGGGGGAATCCAGGTTGAACTTGGTGCTCGGTAGTGATTTGTTCTCTTATGCTTTTTACAGATGCTGGATGAAAACCTCGTGCCTGCCTGAAAGAAGTATTATAACCAGAAACATCTCTTCGCCTGCTGCTGTGTCGTAAATTATGGACAGGTTCATGTGGCGGGGTTATGACACTCGTGCCAATTCCACTTTTCACCTCTAGAACAGCCCTGCTCCCTGGCCTGATCTGTGTAGCATGCTTGTCTGCATCAAGAGACTGCTCCCTTGAGATCTGACCTCCTTTGGACTTTTCCCGGCTCCCTGACCCTCAATTGGCCCTTGGGTCCCTGCTCCTGCATTCCCAGAGGAGAAAGGTCCCGCAACATCAGTCGAGCAACAAGTGTCCAAAGGAAAGGAAATGAGGTATACTAATCCCTGCTCCTAAGCTGCTCTCTCTTCCTGCTGTCTTTAAAGTCTAAAGCTGTTCTCACTCTAATACCATTTCTCTGGTCAGCACTGAATGGATTTAATTCATATCTTAAGCCAAAATGCCTCTTCATGAGCTTCAATGTAGTACTATTAATATTGTTAGCCTGGTTAGTTTTGCTAGTTAATATTGAGGCGGTTCCCACGATCAGTGGGAGCCGCCTCGAGAGGGGTTGTGGAGAGAGCAGGCTAAGCCCACTCTCCCTGCAGACAAGTAGTCAGTCTGCTCCAGGCGGCTGCAGCAGCCGCCCATATGACTGCCGGCTCTGTCACGGAGCCAGCTGGGGCTTGGGAGTTGGGGGGACGCATGGCTATTTGGGGGAGTTGGGGGCCCTGCGAGCATGCTGGGCATGCTGGAGAGACACTTGAGCTGGGAGGCAGCGTTTCACCTCCCCTCTGGGGGTCTCCTCATGAGTTGCTGTGGTGCAGAGCTGTGCCACAGCAACTCACGATCAGACCTCTTGCTCCGCAAACCCAGATTAAGTGCCGGGCTACTTAAGTGGGTGACCCACTTAAGAACCACTGGGGTCGCAGCCGAGCCTGGTGGTTCTCACGATAGGAGGAAATCAGGCTAGCTTCTGCTAGCCCAATTTTCTCCCATCGTGTGAGTAGCCTCAACATGTTGCTTGCTAATCAAGATTTTATTTTTGTACCCCTAAACCCTAAATAAACCTCATTGCATTTGATTTTGACTCTCTGAGGTCATTCACACAACAAAAACTGTTCTACCCATATTTGGAAGCTGTGTGTGCTCCCAATTTTCAGTAGTGTGGAAGCAAGGTAGAAGGAAAACCTGGGTAGAAATGTCTGTGTGGAAGCAAGGTAGGGGGAAAAGTTACCAGGTTTGTGTGAATGACCTCTCTGTCAGTTTATTCTGAAATTAACTGCACTTTCTAGAGTCACTGGTTTCTCACACAAGCCCAGTTGGGGGTGGTGGTTGACAATACCTCAGAGCAGTATCATTAACAGTACATTAGACAGAGCCTGGTTTTCCCATTGTTGGCCTTTGGAGTTTGTGACTGTGCAAGATATAAATTGAACGTGTGTCGAGACCCGCAACAGCGAGGCAACGTACGGAGAGAGGGACAATAACTGTACATATACAAAGTCATATCATGTCACAACTTAAGTTTTAAATTCCTTCAAGGCACAAAAAAGATCTATAGTACTCTCAAACAAATGTGCCTGGTCAGCACTAGCTAGTATACATGAAAGCACACAACTAGTGTTTCATTGATCTGGATTGCATTTTGTAGGCAGGGTCAGTTCTGACATAGTGCAGGTTAAATGTTGTGAAAGATGTTACTTAATGTGTCAGGAAAAAACATATTTCACTCCAGGCAAAACTGTTTGTTCCTTGTCTTTTGTCTTGAAAATATACTTTCTGCGGAGCTAACAGAGGAAGAATGCCATCCCATTGTCTTATTTATCCAACAAGATAAATTTATCCACGTTTGTGTTGGAGAACTGTAGATCCTTTTTGTCTTCAGGGAGCTTAAACACTTATATTGCAACATGATATGACTTTGTATATGTATATTTATTGGGCCTTTCTCCCTAGTCCCTACATTGCCTCTCTCTAGCAGGTCTTGATACATGTCTGGTTTAAGTCTTGGCACAGTCACACAGGGTGCAGTAATACATTTCAAAGGTCTCTTTTTTGCTTTCTGATATGCTTATGAATTTTTGACCTACCAAAACATTATCCTGCCCAAGTCTTAAAAGTACAGTAGCCCTGCCCTGTACTAAATCTGATCACCCTACTTACATGTATGAATATTAACCTTACTGATGTAGCATTTTGTGCAGAATCACTTAGATGTAGTATTCAGATACTGTCAACATAGCTAGAAGTAATGCAATGTGGAGTCTTCATTTGTATCATTGTAATAAGGATACCCACCCCTACTCCCAGTGCAAAATATGAAGATTAGAGCTAGCAACAGTGGGATGAAAACACATCACGTGAACAGATAAACAGCTCAGGATTAGAACAGAATGCATGGTCCTCAGTAATTCCCTTTCCATGCCCTGCTGATTTCTTCCCTCTGTCATTAATGCAAGTGTGTGTAGGCATGGGTATATGCACACAATCAATTTCTAGGCTGAGCCAAACTGACATCACCCATCACAATCCATTATTCCATTCAATCCCTTATTCCTGGTAAGGTAAGAAGATATAGACGCAGATGGTGTGAATGATTGCATGAAATAGAAGCACTCTGGTTCAGTGGGTAGTTCACATAGGCCAGGAGTTCTCAACCTTGTAGGGTCCCCAGATGTTGTTGGACTGCAACTCCCATCATCCTCAGCCACAATGGTTAGTCACACAATGGCAGCCACTCAATATCTGCTCTTCATTTGCCAGTACAGAGTGTAGAAAGAGGTGTACAGTATATACTGGTACTGTACAACTACACACTGCAATTTCCAGGATCATGGCAGTCATTACTTTTTGGAGCCACCTGCTTAACAGAATATCCAGTGGGATTATATCCATGGAACTCTAGTTCATATAATGCCTTCAGCCATTGTGGCTGGGGATAATGGAGCTTATAGTCCAACAGCATCTGGAGAATCAAGGTCAGGAACCCCTGATATAATGCTACAGCTTGTTCCAAGGGTTGGCTCGGAGAAATTGTGTGAAGACTATTTAAACTGGCTCCAATCTTCTGATAAATGTGTGTAATTCTTTAACTTTTTAATTGCAAAATACACACACAATATAGCTTTAACCATTGAAAAATGCTGTTATGGCAGCTACTTTTTGTAATGATTAATTTTAAAGAGTCATTACTCAATGCATTTAGCAATAATACAGCACCTCAATTTGAGCTCTTTATATACCTCTTTAGCTGTAATGTGGAGAGATCAAATTAAGCATTCAGCTAGCTTTGTATTTGTTTTTGAAATGTAATTCCACCACACAACACGTAAATGCAAATCATAATAGTTTTTTATTTCTTATTTAATCTACAAGAGAAATAAGGATAATTAAAAGATGTGACTTCCTGTAGTCATGAACACTCACTGTTGTTGTTTTTAAAAATCAAGTAGATAACTGAAATGATTTGCCTTTAGTGGATGCACACACAAAAATAAGTTACATATTCATGGGGACCTGATCAGCATTCCATCCCAAAATCTCATTTGAGTGTTAACTAACTTCTATATTTCTATTTGCCTCAGAGTTTTTACAAAGCACTTGGTAGAAGCAAAAAGTTTCTTGAGCAAAAGCTGTAATGCTGAAAATATGCATGAAAGAACTGTAGCACTATTTCAAAACTATGTCAATTTATGAACCTTCTTAGATTTTTAGAGGATTGTTGATTAGATTATTGTTGAAGAGTATCTGTCTCTAATTTTCACTGCAGTCTAAACGGAAAAACCAAAACTGGTTCAGAGTGCTTTCCAGACTAGAACCTACAACGGGATAGGGTCATATCTCGGACATATCTTGGAAGTGTGCTTCCATACTTCCTGCGTCTTGACACCGCAGTTCCTACGGGGACAGCAGGAAGCCTTTCATATTTCCAGGACATTGTTGTGAATTTAATAGGTGCGATGTAGAGCAAGGATGTTGTACATCCAGTGTGAAAAAGTTGCTGTTTTTTTCAGGTTGTTAGTTGCTTCGAGACCGCTCCCCCTGCTGTGTATGTTCCAAATGTGACATGCCCGAATGGAGGCATTTTGCTGCTGTTCCAACAGCTAGTCTGGAAAGTGCCCAGGATTGGGTTTTGCGCAATTTCAAATCACCAGTAAAGTTACCTTAACTTCAAGGTAAAGAGCTATCTCTATTAGGGGTGTGCAATTCGGGAATTCGGTGATTCGGTTCGGGACCCGAACCGAATCACCCCTGTTCTGTTTTGTGCCCGAATATGGGCCACCTGAATCACCCTTGATTCGGTTCGGGTTCGGATTTTGATTCAGTTCAGATTCGAATCCAAATTGATTTGGGGGGTTAAAAAGGGTCCCAGGGGCAAAATTTTGGGGTGGGGTGGTAGTTCCCAATGGGTGGAGTCTACCACCCCAATTTCAGGGGAATTGGGCAAAGAGCTGATTTTTGGGGGATTTTTGAATTTTTAGTGACTTTGGGGCAGTTCGGGGGCATAGCATGGGATCTGGGCAAAAAGAGTGGGGTGGGGTTGTAGTGCCTAATGGGTTCAGGCTACCACCCCAATTTCAGGGGGATTGGGCAAAGGGCTGATTTTTGGGGAATTTCTGAAGTTTTCATGTCTTTGGGGCAGATTGGGGCAGATTGGGGCAGAAAGTGGGGACTGGGGCAGAATAGTGGGGTGGGGTGGTAGTGCCTAATGGGTGGAGGCTATCACCCCAATTTCAGGGGGATTGGGCAGAGGCCTGATGTTTTGGGACTATTTGAAGTTTTGGTGTCTTTGGGGCAGATTGGGGGCAGAAAGTGGATCTGCCCCAAAGGAGTGGGGTGGGCTGGTAGATAGTGCCTAATGGGTGGAGGCTACCACCCGTCCTCAATTTCAGAGTGATTGGGCAGAGGGGTGAATTTTGGTGAATTCTGAGGTTTGTCTTCATAAGGTGAAGTGTGCTAAATTGATTACTTCCTCATATTCATAGTAATTGAGAGTGCGAAAAAGTGAAAGTGGGGTCATGATAGTTGTCTAATTGAAAAAAAATCTCATTTGCTATGATAGAATGAGAATTCACACCTCAGATGTTCCCCCACCTGAAATTGGGGTGGTAGCCTCCATTAGGCACTACCACCCAACCCCACTATTCTGCCCCAGTCCCCACTTTCTGCCCCAATCTGCCCCAAAGACATGAAAACTTCAGAAATTCCCCAAAAATCAGTCTTGCCCAATCCCCCTGAAATTGGGTTGGTAGCCTGCACCCATTAGGCACTACCACCCCACCCCACTCTTTTTGCCCAGATCCCATGCTATGCCCCCGAACTGCCCCAAAGTCGCTAAAACTTCAAAAAAATCCCCCCAAAGCAACCATGAACTGAATCACCCGAATTTTTCGGCCCCGAAATTCGGGTGATTCGGCTCGGGCCCGAAAAATATCGGGGGACATTGGGGGTGATTCAGTTCAGCCCCGAATCACCCGAAATTGCTTGTTCTGTGCCCGAAATTTTTTGCACATCCCTAATCTCTATGGCTGAGGCCCTTCAGTTTATATGCAATAGGGACTTCTAAGCCTGTGACATAAACTCTATTAACACTTTATGTTCAGTTCATGTGCAATCTGTGTACAGTGTGTACACATACAAATCTCTACACAGGGAGAATTGTTTACATGTTAAGCTCATTCTCATGACCAAATGGTGGGGAGCAGAAGGGAAGTCAGGCTCCTACCTTCCTGCTCACACATGACATGAGCCACCTCTGGACTCTGCTGCACATGCACCCACACAAGAAGTGTGGCGGCAAGCTCGAGAGTTCCAATGGGAGGGAGAAAACTCATGCTGGGTCCTCCAGGATCCCACAATGAAATGTGTGAGCAGTGGAGCGGCTGCTCTCAGCTTTGCAGCAGCTCCAGTCTGCCTGGCCCCTCTCCCCCACCCCTGCCTTTGAAAAATGTGGCCACTGGATGCTCGGGGACTAGTGCTGGAAGTGGTGGTGGCACAGATGACCAGCAAGTTATGTTTAAAAGGGTCCTCCACTTTTAACCTGGGTAGCTGATCTGGGTCACCCAGGGATGAAGCTTCTGGCTCTGGAGGGCTCCTGCTGCCACAGATGATCAGAGTTCTCTGGGTTAATCCTACCCAGGTAGCTCTGGTCCTCCTTCTGAGAAAGTCCTTGTTATGTTGAACACATGTACACCCATTTGTACCTGTATTTGAGAGTATCTATATCCAAGTTCACTTTTAAAATTAACAGCAATCCAAACAAAAACATATGTATGTGTAGAGTCTTCTAGACACACAGAACCTAATGTCTGAATATAGGTAAATATACTGACCTTATTTTATTCTGAGGTAAATTAAAACCTTTTGTGGGTCCAAAGAAACAATAAGATAAGAAACTTAAGATAAGTGGTTTCAGAATAAGTATATTCTATGGAATTAAAGTTCATGATTTACAGATGTTAGGATTATAGAAATGGAAACCACTTGCTACAACACTAGCAAGTTTAAATATGTGGGAGGTATGGGATTAAGTAAGAAGAATGTATACAAATAATGTTTGGGAGATATAAATTGAATTTTTATTTATTTATTATTTATCATTATTTATTATTTATTTATTGAATTTGTATACCGCCAAGTATAAAAATCTCTAGGCAGTGTACAAAATTAAAACATTAAATATAACACATTTAAAATTGATAAAAAGGTAAAAATCATAATAGATAAAAATGCATTAAAATTTAAAAATTGAGTCTCAGTTGAAGGCCTGAAAAAACAGGTACATCTTCAGGGTTATCCTAAAAGCAAACAGAGAAGGAAATGCTCTTATTTCAGCAGGGAGTGCATTGCAAAGCCCTGGGGCAGCCACGGTCCTGAGTTGCCACCAAATGAATTTGCGGCAACTGTAACCAGACCTCTTCATATGATCTTAATGGGCGTCAGGATTTACGACAGAGAAGGTGGTCTCTTAAATAGCCTGGACCTAAGCTGTTCAGGGCTTTATAGGTAGTAACTAGCATTTTGTATTTTGTTCGGAATCATATCGACAGCCAGTGCAGTTCTTTTAGAATTGGTATTATATGGTCCCTTTGGGTAAACCCAGAGACCAGTCTGGCTGCCACATTCTGTACCATTTGTAGCATCCGAACTACATACAAAGGCAGCCCCACGTAGAGTGCATTACAGTAGTCAAACCTGGAAGTTACCACCATATGTACCACCGTTATAAGGTCACTAGTCTCCAAGACTGGACATATCTGGCATATCAGACAAAGCTGATAAAAAACACTCCTGGCCACAGCTTCAACCTGAGAAACCGGGGAGAGTTTGGGATCCAGGAGCACTCTCAGACCATGAACCTGATCTTTTAGAAGGAGTGTAGCCCCATCCAGAACAGGCAGATCTAAACCATCTCTTGGATCCCAACCCCCTACAGACAGTACCTTCATCTTGTTTGGATTCAACTTCAGTCTGTTATCCCTCATCCAGCCCAATATCGTCTCCAGGCAGGCACTTGGGGGGGGGGGCGTCATGCCATTTCTTGATGAAGTTGGTATAGAGAAATAGATCTGGGTGTCATCAGCATATTGATAGCATCCCAGACCAAACTTCTTGATGATCTCTCCCAGTGGTTTCATGTAGATGTTAAAAAGCATTGGAAACAGTATGAAGCCTTGTGGAACCCCAAACTTTACCTCTCCCTTTTCAGAGCAATAGTCTCCAAGTAACACCATCTGGAATCTGCCAGAGAGGTAGGAACAGAACCACTGTAAAACACTGCCACCCAAGCCCACCTCCTTCAAGCGATCCAGCAGGATATCATGTTCAATGGTATCAAAAGCCACTGATAGATACAAAAGGCTCAGCAGAGTCACACTTCTTCTGTTGATCACCAATTGGAGATCATCCATCAGGCCAACCAGGGCGGTCTCAACCCCATAGCCCACATGAAAGCCAGTCTGGAAAGGATCTAAATAATATGGTCATCCAAAACCACCTGGAGCTGAGAAACAACCACTCGCTCCATCACCTTGCCCAACCAAGGAAGATTAGAGACAGGTATGTAATTAGCTAACTCTGAGGGATCCAAAACAGGTTACTTCAAATAAGGTCTTATAATTTATTTTATTTTTACATTTATATTCTGCTCTTCCTCTAAGGAGCCCAGAGTGGAGTACATAGATATGTTTCTCCTCACAACAACCCTGTGAGGTAGGTTAGAAGCATCCTGCCCTCCCTCGGCGAAGCATTTATGATATTTACCAGACCCTCTCTGTTAATATGACTATCAGGTGAAATAAACCAAGTTGAGCAAGGGTCAAGAGAGCAGGTGGTGGGGTGTACAGTCTGAAGCAGTTTGTCCACATCTTCAGAAGTGACAAACTGAAAATGATCCAATTCAATCTTACAAGAGGGGTTGCTGGGCACCTCTACAATAGACTCTGCAGTAACTGTGGTGTCTAGTTCAGCGCGGACACAAGATATTTTCTCTGCAAAAAAAGTTGTTTAAAACATCACAGCAAATGACAGATAGTTCCAAATTAAAGTTCAAGGCAGAGGGGACATGAACTAGCCCCCTCATAAGCCTAGACCACTCAGCTAGACATGAATTTGCAGAAGCAATGCAGGCAGAGAAGAATCGCTTTTTGCTGTCTGCACTACCAGAGCATAGATCTTCAAACTATCCCTGTGTTGCAATCTATAGGATTTGCGCCGAGTCTTCCTCCACTTGTGCTCTAGTCCTCTCCCTCGCTGCTTCAACTCCTACAGTTCTTCTGAATACCATGGGGAAGATTTTAAAGCAAGCCGGAGAGGACCCTTAGGAGCAATTGTGTCTACTGCTCTAGTAAGTTCATTATTCCATATTTGCACCAGAGCATCGACTATTTATGATAGCCAACCATGAGGCAAGCTTTTGTAGGGCCCTAGCGATTACAAATCCTCAGAAGCACAGGCATATATGGAAGCTTCTGGAGAACCCTCTGTAATTGCATTATACTTGGAGTATATTGAGAATAATATCTTGCTTGGGATGTATTTTTGAGAGACTTCTCACATTATAATTTGTGAAGTATGGGATTTTAAGAAAAACATGAATGTATACTAATAACACTTGAGACCCATCCACTGCATTTTCATTTTCATTGATGACAGTTAAATCTGGCGTGGAGTTGCTGAAGGGCCTTAATGATTACAAATCCTAAGGGGCAGCGTCATGTGGGGAGCTCTCAGAAATATTACACTTGGGTTATATTGAGAACAAGAGTCTGGAGTGTATTTTGGAGAGTTTTTAAGAACATTAATACTTATCCATTATGTAGACTGTTGTGAAGAAGTTTTTGAATCCACGTCACTGAAAAAGGCTGAGAAACAGCGGAAACGTGTCTGGCACATGGTAAAGAATCATTGGACATACTTCACAGAAACAGTGGATATTTTCATATGGATTTTCAAGATATATCCATGGAGCTGTATTAAGGACAACATACTGACTTTTATTGCACCAGCTGGGAATCATAGAAGAGAAATATTCTGGACATTTTCAGAGACTATGTTTATATACTTATAAACTATAACTATACTTATTATAGGAGTGTATTTTTTCATGTGTATTTTTAAGGTCTGAGAAATTGGAAGGACTTTAGTATTTGGGATCTGTGTATTGGGAATAATGAAGGGTAATTATTTATTATGCAAATTTGATTAAAATGGGATACCTCCTGGATTAAGTTGTCTATATAACAAGATTGGGCTTTTCATTTGGGGTTCTTTTACATACCACTTATTCTATACTGAAATATCATCTCTTTTCTTGGAGAACAATCTTTATTGTACATGCCACTAGAAATAGGCATATCATTGTAGAGTTGATAGCATTAATATGGCACGGTGAGCAGAATTTCTCTCCCAGAGTGACCTTGTGTACGATGATATATATTGCCCTGTCTTTGGGCAGGGGCATTTTGGGGGAAATGTTCCCACTCCCAGCTGGTAGCTGCAGATGAATCAATCTTGTTGCTGCCATTGCCCCAAGAAGCCCTGTTGTCATCACCACTGTTGTGAAGCAGTCAGTGGTGAAAAATAAAAAGAATAAATAGATGCTTCCCCTCCAGCACCCCAACATTTGGCTGCAAATTCTGATTTGAGAATATTTAGGCCACACGGAATTAATCACTTATTGTATACAAAAGGGACATCAATTAATTTTGTTATTGGCCTTGAACTTCACAGAATTTTTCTCAGTTCAGAGAAATTTACTTGCTTCACTTCTGCAGTAGTCGTAACATGGTCTTTTCCAATGAGGGGCATTTCTTTAAAAACATGCCTTAAATTTGTTTGCCTATGCATACTAAGGATTTTTATCTGCTTGGCTTTGCATTAGTTTGATGCAGTTCACACCTTAAAGCACTATTCTATGTACACTTACCAGAGAGTAAGTCCCATTGAACTTAATTCTAAGAAAACATGTATAGGATTGCATAGGGGTATACAATCATTTTCAGAACCAACAGAACCTGAACTAAACAAAAAATGACCCCAGGAGAACAAACAGAAGTCTATACTATGTATATTTATATGGATGGTTAAAGGTTTTCCTTTTCCTTTTTTGATTTACTGCTATTTATAGCATTTCTTGAAATGTGGCAAATATACTTATTGCTTACATCACTTTAAATCACAGTTAAATTCCACTTTTTGAATTTTTTTGAACTACATGACTTTAAAAGATAAAGTTTTGTCATCGGGTCAGTATCGACTCCTGGTGACCACAGAGCCATGTGGTTTTCTTTGGTAGAATACAGGAGGGGTTTACCATTGCCATCTCACACACAATATGAGATGATGCCTTTCAGCACCTTCCTATATCACTGCTGCCCGATATAATCTGGGAAACATACCAGCGGGAATTCAAACCAGCAACCTCTTGCTCCTTAGGCAAGTTACTTCCCCACTGCACCATTAGGTGACCTTAAGCATGGCTATAATATAAGCTTAAGTTGGACTGATCTAAATGTCTGCACTTACTTAGATCAGACTTCCTTCTGATCTATGCATTCCTTATTAGGAATGCATAGGATTACAATGATGCAGCACAATCCTATGCTTATTTACCAGAAGTAAGTCTTGGGTTCAGTGGGGCTTACTCCCAGTCAGCAGTGGCCACTGCAGATGAGCTGGTGGTGGGGAGATTAAACAAAAACAAAAAAACCCAGAGGTATGTTGCTTGTTCACCCTTCCTGCCCCATCCAGACTGTCTGTCTCTTGCTCTGTGCTTGACCTGCCCTGAGCTGTTCAGGTTACCATTTACCAACAGGAATCCCCAGCAGTGTGAATGGGAATTCCAACTGCATGGCTGGGAATTCCTATCTCCAAATGGGAGAATGACAGACTTTGCAGCTCAGGGTGGGGTGCACAGAGCAAGACATAGGCAGAATTGTTGTTGTTGTTGTTGTTATTACATTTTATATCCCACTCTTCCTCCAAGGAGACCAGAGCAGTGTACTACATACTTGAGTTCCTCTTTCACAACAACCCTGAGAATTAGGTTAGGCTGAGAGAGAAGTGACTGGCCCAGAGTCACCCAGCTAGTTTCATGGCTGAATGGGGATTTGAACTTGGGTCTCCCCAGTCCTAGTCCAGCGCTCTAACCACTACACCATGAAGCTGGCCCTGCCCCATCTCATTTGCAGTGGCCACTCCTGCTCCCAGTGAAGTACACAGGACTGTGGTCAGCCAGATGCCTCCAGGAAGCCTACAAGCAGAGCTCAAAAGCAACAGCATTTGGTCACTGTTGCTTCTCAGCAACTGATATTCACAGCCTATGAACCTGAAGGGTCCAGTTCACTTTCAGGTCTAGCAGCCATTGATAGGTCTTTCCTCCATTAATTAGTCTAATTCCCTTTTAAAGCCACCTAAAGCAGTGGCCATCATTATGTACTGTGGCAGTAAATTCCAGAAATTGGTTATGTGTAGAAATACTTTATTTTGTCTATCCTGAATATCCTGCCAATCGATTTTGTTCTGGAAGAAAACATATTTCTACTTTCTCTACACAATAAGGCTGTTTTCACGAGCAGCCTAGTCCAGGATAGGGCAGCCTAGCCTGAGCTAGTATGTTTGTGTTGAGTGCTGAGATCCACATGTATTCCAGGGCTGAGGTTAAGGGCATGAGTACACCCTTAACCCGGTTATCAGGATCGTATGTCTCTTTGGGCTGCACACGGCCTGAGGACACACAGAAATGGGTGCTAAGAGTGCCTGTCTAATAGGGGAATCTCCCAAGGCACTGAATTCATCACGCGGTGCCCTGTAGAATATCTGGAGATCAGGGAAAAAAGTCCTGGCCTCTGTTGCTCCGTGCTGCTCCCAGCATCACAGATCATGTGGGTGCATGGCTCATGCACTGAAAACACAAAAATCGATCATATGGAGGAAGGTAAGTTGGACTCTGCCTCCCCTCGCCAGCCTGCCCTCCCTGCCCCAGTATTGGTCATGAGAATGACCTTAACATACCTCTACCATGTGCCTTTAAGTAAGTTGTGCCATCGAGTTGGTGTCGACTCCTGGTGACCACAGAGCCCTGTGGTTGTCTTTGGTAGATTATAGGAGGGGTTTACCATTGCCATCTCCTGCACAGTATGAGATGATGCCTTTCAGCATCTTCCTATATTGCTGCTGTCCAATATAGGTGTTTCCCATAGTCTGGGAAACATAGCAGTGGGGATTCAAACCAGCAACCTCTTACTCCTTAGGCAAGCTACTTCCCCACTGCACCATTAGTTGCCCCTAGTAACCATGAGCCCTTAGTAATCTTTTTAGTATCTTTTTCCCCCTAAGCCAGAAGTCCCATGCACTTTAGCTTTTCCTCATAGAATTGCCTTTAGCCTTCTACTCTTCTCAGAATGGTTTATGAAAGAACATAATTTTGTATTTCACTTATACTGTGCTCACTTCCTATAAACAACTCTGTGTAACAGCAAAAGATGCATATGGATCTTTTCATATGCCAGCCAAACAACAACTGTTTCTATCAATTCCTAGAAGCATTCTGTTAGCTCTGAATTAGGTGGAGCAATATGTGCTGCCTTGGAAAGCATCGCTAGCTTTTCTCAGGCTGCCTTTCAGTGCTGACACTTTGCTTCTTTTCTCATGAACACCATAATGTTAGCTTTTACTGGTCCTTTGGGAAACTAGGTCCAGCAGCAGCAGATGTGTAGGGAGAAGCAACCACTTAACAACCAGACTGATTGATGTTTCAAAACCAACAGAACTAGAAGGAAAAGATGCTAGGGAAACCTGATGATGAGTCTTCAAATTTCTCTTCTTCTCTTTCTTAGGGCAGCAGCCAGAGGCTATGGGTTGAAGAAATGTCCTACAGAAAAGTGTAGGACATCTAATTATAGTTCTCTGCCAGCATACAATCAAATGAATCACTGATAGCTGAAAATACCAGGAAACCGACGGTAATCCTAAGCATATGTACCAGTAAGCAAGTTCCATTGAACTGAATGACATTTTGTAGCCCATGTTGTAGTCACTATGGGAATAGCCCCCACATACAGTTCCTCTTAGTGTCTCAAGCTCACTCTGGTCATAACCTTCAAGAGAACTCTTCAAGTGAATTGGATCTCCATGCCACTGCTCAACATTCCAAGCAGCTGCTCAGTGCTGGGAATAGGTCCTGCCAAAGGTCCAAAGAGGCTCAGGTCATTTCCAGCTTTTAGGGTCCTTAGCCGTAATAGTAATAGTAATAGTAATAATAATACGCTGGATCGTAAGACCAGGAAAATAATGACCATCAATCATGCTCTGCACCCCCGCAGTGATGTCGATAGGCTATACCTCCCTCACAGCTCAGGTGGAAGAGGAATGCTGCAAGTCCATCAAACAGTAGAGGAGGAGAAAAGAGGCCTTGAAGAATATATCAAGGGCAGTGAAGAAGATGCACTTCAAATGGTCAATAATACCAATGAAAGAAAGCAGGCCTACAAGAAAGAAAAGGTCAAGAACCGAGCAGAAAAATGGAAAAAGAAGCCCCTGCATGGTCAATATTTGCACAATATAAGTGGAAAATCAGACATCAGCAAGACCTGTCAATGGCTTAAGAGTGGCAACTTGAAGAAAGAAACAGAGCTGGCTGCACAAGAACAGGCACTATGAACAAATGCAATAAGAGCAAAAGTAGAAAAGTCAACAACAAACAGCAAGTGCCGCCTTTGTAAAGAAGCAGATGAAATAGTGGACCACCTAATCAGCTGTTGTAAAAATATCGCACAGACTGACTACAAACAAAGGCATGACAAGGTAGCAGGGATAATAAACTGGAGCATCTGCAAAAAATACAAGCTACCTGTAGCCAAACATTGGTGGGACCATAAAATTGAAAAAGTGGTAGAAAATGAAGATGTAAAAATATTATGGGACTTCCGACTACAGACAGGCAAACATCTGCCACACAATACACCAGATATAACTGTAGTTGAGAAGAAAGAAAAACAAGTGAAAATAATTGACATAGCAATACCAGGGGATAGAAGAATAGAAGAAAAAGAAATAGAAAAAATCACCAAACACAAAGATCTACAAATTGAAATGGAAAGGCTGTGGCAGAAAAAGACCCAAATAATCCCAGTGGTAATTAGCACCCTGGGTGCAGTTCCAAAAGACCTTGAAGAGCACCTCAACACCATAGGGGTCACAGAAATCACCATCAGCCAATTACAAAAAGCAGCTTTACTGGGAACAGCCTATATTCTGCGACGATATCTATAACAATTGACAATAAAATTCTGGCATCCCAGGTCCTTGGGAAGGACTCGATGTCTGGATAAAACAAACCAGTCAATAACACCTGTCTGACTGTGTAAACATGAAATAATAATAATAATAATAATAATAATAAGAAGAAGAAGAAGAAGAAGAAGAAGAAGAAGAAGAAGAAGAAGAAGAAGAAGAAGAAGAAGAAGAAGAAGACACATGAAAACAAAATGAGGCACCAAATGAGACAATGAGACAAAATTTGAATTTTTTTTTTAATTAACGAATGCTTTTCTAGCCATTTCCTGTGCATCTGTACTAATTACTGAGAGGAAATCTGGCTTTTCTGCAATGTCAGAATTGATATTAAGCATGCTGAGCCCATTCAAACACTCTTGTTGAATGCTGATAGTTCTTTGCCTGCTTCAACATGTTGAAAGTGCGCTCACCTGAAGCCACTGATAAAGACAAACTGACAAAACTACACAATGCAATTCAAGCATGTGCCAAGTTATGGCCCAAAAAGGATGCACATAAAAACAAGTTGCAAAACTTATCAGATGCCAAAAAATTAACATGTACAGAAATTTGAGGCCCCCTTTATGCCTGAAGTAAAATACAGACAATATAGACAAATGGCCCTCCTCCCTTCCCCCACCAGCCATGTTGACTGTGGTTGGGACTCTCCACACTACTTTTTGTATCAAGTGACATGAGGAAAATGGCTCAAAATAATTCAATTGAACTTAAAATGAATACCTAACTTGTCCAACTAATTTCAATGGGACTCTCAAAATCCTACAAGGCATAATCTTCCTTATCCTTTCAGCCACATAGTTTTGGTGATATCCTCATGGTTACCCTAATGTGTGTTCCAGCTCTACATTTTGATGAAACTGCTTTAAAATCAGTTAATGAACATTCATACCTGGTCCCTCCGAAACTACTGATACATAGCAATATTACTACCACTTTCCAATGTCTTTATCACTTGGTAACACATCTATTCTCCATGCTTTTTGTTCTCATTGCCTTCTTAAAGGAATTAAATTTACAATTCTAACCCTTGAGCTCAAAAATGAAACAATGTTCAGCCAGTGGTGTTCCCTTTGCACCAAAAATGCAGTACAGTATTATAGTAAAAGTTGCTAGGGATGTGCACAAAACCGGTTTGCCCGGTTCAGTTCAGATCTGAACCAGGTCTGAACCAGGAGGGGGTGGTTCGGTTTTGGTTTTGTCCGAACCACCCCCTGGTTCAGTTTGGATCCGAACTGGTTTGGACTGGTTCGGACCGGTTCAGATTGGTTTGGATTGGTTTGGAAACCTGAAAATTGATAGGATGGTAGCTGGCACGCAGGGGTACCTGTCACCCAAACCCCAAAGCAATCGGACACTCATACGATTTTTTATGAATTTTTGAAAATTATTTTTATTTTTTCTCATAGGATATAATGGGACTCGAACCAGGCCATTATTCCTTATTGTGGAGCACCCATGGCTGCCAACAACCATGCAAACCCTGAAGCAATCAGACAGCCCTATGATTTTTTAATGAATATTTGAAATATTTTTAATTATTTTTCTCATAAGTATAATGGGACCCGAACCAGTCCATGTCCCCTATTGTGGAGCACCTAGGGGCACAAAAGTGGGGTGGGTGGTAGACAGACTGGGGTGCCTACCACCCAAAAAAATCCCAAGGCAATTATGGTGAATTTATTTGTATGAGGTTTGTCTTCATAAGGTGAAGTGTGCTAAATTGATTACTTCCTCATATTATTCATAGTAAAGGAAAGTGTGAAAAAGTGAAAGTGGGGTCATGAGAGTTGTTTAATTGAAAAATATCTCATTTGCTATGATAGAATGAGAATTCACACCTTTTCTATTCACCATAATTCACCCCTCTGCCCAATCACTCTTAAATTGGGGATGGGTGGTAGCCTCCACCCATTAGGCACTATCTACCAGCCCACCCCACTCCTTTGGGGCAGATCCACTTTCTGCCCCCAATCTGCCCCAAAGACACCCAAACTTCAAAAATTCTCAAAAAATCAGCCCTCTGCCCAATCCCCCTGAAATTGGGGTGGTAGCCTCCACCCATTAGGCACTACCACCCCACCCCACTATTTTGGGGCAGATCCACTTTCTGCCCCCAAACTGCCCCAAAGTCACTAAAACTTCAAAAATTCTCAAAAAATCACCCCTTTGTCCAAACCCCCTGAAATTGGGGTGGTAGCCTCCACCCATTAGGCTCTACCACCACACCCCACTATTCTGCCCCAGCCCCCACTTTCTGCCCCAATATGCCCCAATATGCCCCAAAGATATGAAATTTTCAGAAATTTACCAAAAATCAGCCCTTTGCCCAATCCCCCTGAAATTGGGGTGGTCGCCTGCACCCATTAGGCACTACCACCCCACCCCACTCCTTTTGCCCAGATCCCATGCTATGCCCCCGAACTGCCCCAAAGTCACTAAAACTTTAAAAAATCACCAAAAATCAGAGGAAGATCCAATCGACTTGAAATTTGGGTGGCAGGTAGAACACAAGGTCCCCTTTCAAACCAGCTATTTTTTGCGATCCGAACCGGTTCGGATCCGAACCGAACCGGGGGGGGTGGTTCGGCAAAACCAAAACCGAACCACCCTGGTCCGGTTCGGACCCGGTTCGGATCCGAACCGAACCGGGAGAACCGGTTTTATGCACATCCCTATTCTGTAGTCAAACCTATGCTCCCTCCCCCAGCCAAGTTGCTCTCATGATCCCTTAGGCCACAACTATCTCCAATTATATTGTCATCCTACTATATCCCCTCCTTACCCACACTGAGGTTTCCAGACCATGCCACAACTAATTTTTTTTAAAAGCTAGATCTGATGCATTTGAGAAGCAGGACAAAGTCTAATCTTCCTTACTCTACAATCAGACATTTTACTCTTGATAAGGAAAGGTGCTGATATTGGTCAGAATGAAACTGGTGATCATTTGCCATATATTTCAAATGTTTTAACTAAATAGTTTATATCTGAGTTTTATCCTATTGATTCCCACCCAAATTCTTTAAGCACAATAAATATAGAAATCAAAATATACTTTGTTTAGACAATAATGTAATTGTAAAGAACTGCATTTTTGTGTTCAATTTCAGTTGTGTTCAATTTCTTCAATTTGTTCAATCTGGGTTGTGTTCAATTTTTCAACTCCAGAATTCATAAACATTGCACACATATTGGTCCATAAGATGAACAGGTGGATTTTTGTACAAAATGTCCTGTAACCTTACATAACTTCTGCTAAGTGTAGGAGCTGCTGTAGCTATCTTGACAAATTTAGCAAACTCATTTCTCCATTTGTGATCACCTTCCCTTGGAAAAGAATAATAAAGTTCTTCCAGGACATCATCTTCTGTTACAGTAGCGGGCACATAAAAACTGCAGGAATATATGGACAAGCTGTAAGACTGATAGTGTCTGTATAACTTATGTTCCACTAAGTACTTTTGCATAACTTCCCTAGCCATTATAACAGGCCCATAATAGTAATCTGCTTCTTTGTACTCTTCCATGTATTTATTACAATACAACTAACTATTGTACCCAGACCCCGGCCCAAGAAGACACAGAGACATTTTTTAATGGGAGAAACGGGCCACGCTTTATTAATATTTAACAACAACAGGCATGGCGGCCTGAAACAAGGTGATTAATCACCAACTTAAACAGTGCGGGCACCTAGGCATGGGCTAGGATTCAAAACGTCCTACCCATTGCCAGCAAGGGCGACACACCCTGGCTCAGGAAAGAGGCAGGCAGCTCGTGCCCAATTCCTTCAAAGCCAACCCCCCCCCCCCTTTTAAAGAGGGGATCTGAACAGCTTCGGATCTTTACCTCCCCGGACTGCACCGCCCAAAGGTTGGTGAAGCCCTGAAGCAGGTTTCTTGGCAATCAAAGTCTTCCCGTGCCGCACAGGCCACAAGGAAGCGATTGACCAATCCACCTTAAAAATGCCCTAGGGTGCTCACCTAAATCTATACCTCCTTACCCCACAGCGTGCACTGTTCCTGCCAAAGTGGCCAACCTAAAACCTAACTGTCAACTGACTACAGAACGGAGTAGGCGAAAAAACTCCCAACCACAGCCAATAAGTTGAGAGCAAAAAATTCCTACTCAGCCCCAAAGGCGACCAGTCGCTAGACCCGCTCTGCATCAGGGAGGGAGGGAGGGGGAAGCCAGAAAGCGACTGAGAGGCTGAAGCGAAGAAACGCTCAGCCTCTCACGAAGCCCCGCCCACCACAGGCCAGCCAGCCAATGAAGGCTGCTCCTTGGGCCTGGTGACCAGGGCTGGGACAAACACCCTCCCACCTGCACGAGGCAAGGGGAGGGGGATGCTTTTCAAAGTGACAAAAACCTTTTTCCTACAGTAGTAGCACATCAGTATTATTTTAGTTCAGGAGAAAACTTTTCCACCTGAAGTATTTAATGTGCACTGACAAAAGCAATGATAGTTAATGGCTATATCCCATAGCATGCCTTTAACTCCAATTAACATTACCTGGAATTAAATAGATACATCTAAAGGAAACAAAGCTGCAGAGTCATGATAGAAAGTTTTCATTCCATTGATCAGCAGTGAGTTGTCAGACTAATAATTTGCTTCTCCTGATCAAAGTGAGAGAATAATACTGACTGCTTTAAGAAAATGGGGAAAAGGTTAATCTAAATGTCTGTTTTGTGTTTTACCAGGCTATAGTTAAATGTAAACGCAGTTCATAATTTGCTGAAATTACTACTGTTCAGTTAAACAGGGACACTTAGACAAATGGTGTTTTAAATTAGATATGCCAAAGTATACAATTCTGTTTGAACACTAAGCAGTGAGAACATTGAGAACCCTACATTTAGAAAAAAGGAAGTTAATAAATATTGCACTAAAGCTTTGCACTCTATCACATTTCACGTTCTCCTCCATACTTTTAGGGAATTTGGTCAGATAACAATCTCAGTACCATCTTCACAGTGTGCAATGGGAAGAGCTAGAAGTTATATAAATCATGTAAATATTACTGATACATCAGGTAGAGAGATGTGTAGAACTGGTTCAGTCACGAACTGGATCACACGAACTGGGCCAGTTCAAGCAGTTTGATGGCAAACTGCTTTGAACAGGTTTGAGCTGGTTTATTGAACTAACTGGCCCAGCTAATCAGTTTGACCGAACTGGTTTGCATACCCATGGTTCGGTCCAAATTCAATTTCAATTCAGACCGAAATTCACCAACCGCTCTGTGCACATGCCTAACACTGGAGTCTTATTAGGCCAACTGAATCTTCCTGAATCAATGGGAATCTATATAATTATGAGTATCTGGGTTATGAAACAGCCTGTTGACCATCCTCTATTGTCTGGTATACAAAATGTTTTTTAATATAATACTGGGGATTTTCCATAACAGCAGGAAAATAAAAAATTCAGATATATGAAAATGTGTTTGTTTGGAATGACAAAAATATCACCTAATTATTTGGATATCCATCAAAGATATATTACATGTCCTAAATTTTGTTCTTAAATGTAGTCTGGAAGCAGCAGGTAGATCAGGGAGATTGTGAACATCTGGAATAGTGAGTCCATAATCACCAACTGAATTTATGCAAACTTTTCTCATGCCCTTTTCCTGGAGCTTAAAGTGGATTATTGATAACATTTTTCACTCTAAATAGACTGAAAACTTAAACACAAAACAAAAACTTTCCATTATCATTATGATGCAGTTTGGACACAAACCTTCTCTTCCAGTTTAGAAAGGGAAAGAAGGCAACCTGTCCAACTTATTTTTTTAAAGGAAACATAAATGGTATCATTTTTGAAAATATTCTGCATAATATGTGGAAGAATCCATGATCATGATATTTAGCATACATTACTTTTGCCTATCCTAAAACAACTTTTAAAAGGATATTGAAATAGTGCTTCTCTGTCCAATAGTGAAGGTAGGTAACATTACTTCACATGTTACAAAAAGTGTCACCAAAGACACTTTTGCATTGGAGAAAAGATGCAAATATTTTGTTGGGGCGGGGTGCCCACTCCTTGACAATGATCATACAAAACCACGGATTCAGAAATCATCCAGAAAATAAGACCACGTGTCTTTTACAGTGCCACATACATTGCTTTGAGATGCAATAAATGGATGTGCATATGATATTTTTTCCATTTCTCTCCCTCCAGAGACGGAGAGAAAGAGGAAAACGTACTGTCAGGCAGCCAGTGCTGCCTGAAATGACAAGCTGAGAGCTTGCTCGGGCTCTCGGCAGCCCGAACCACACCCTCTCTGTGCATGACATCACACACAAAGTGGGTGTGGCCTGGGATTCCCAGAGCCCAAGCGAGCTCTAAGCTTGTTATTTCAGGCAGCACTGGCTGCCTGATAGGCCTCCGCCCCCCCTTTCTCTCCTCCAGGGAGAGAAAGGGGGAAACATCCTATTGGGCAGCTGTTGCTTCCTGAAATAATGAACAGAGAGTTCACTTGGGCTCTTGGCAGCCTGGGAAGGAGGGGGGAGTTCCCTCTGGGCTCCTCCAGAGCCTGAGCCATGCCCCCATGCATGTGACATCACACTCACGGGGTATAACTGGAGGTGGTCGCCGAGCAGGGCCGGACCCAAGCTGCCATTCAGCTGGCTCCACAGCTGAATCTAAACTAAAATTGCAGGTCTTCCAGATGCCACTGTTCATAGGGGCTAGTACACAATATTAAGCAATAGCAGTAGGAGCAATCAAAGTCTAGTTTGTGCAAGGATTCAACAGTGTTCGACCCCAGAACCTGTTTTCAGGCTGGGATTTAGCCATGCCAAGTACAAAGAAAAGTGCCTCTGACCATATGAAGAGTAAAATCTCTACTTCATGAACAGCAAAACTCCACACAACAGGAATTAAACAGAAGGGCAAGTGGGAGAGATTTCCAGGAAGGCACAAGTCCTCCTAGATCCTCTTCCAGTATTAGTAATAATTGGCAAAAAAAAAAAAAAAAATCTTGTTTGCAACATTTTTCAGCAACTATAGTGAGCTGATCTTTTGTATGTTACTCACAACAAAGCCCCAAGTTCAATAAGACTTATTTCTAAGACAGTGTGCATAAGACTGCAGCTCTACAGGAAAATAATATTGTTTGCAAAAGTGATACCAGCAAAAGGGGACAAATTGCCTGCACACCCACCTTCCAATCCTATATGAACAACACAAAAAAGTTATGATAATAAGCTTATTTTTGTTTAAGATGATTGTAGTATGCAAGAAAGAGCTTGCCTCCTCTCTTTTTCTACCTTGCTTCTGCTTTGCCCACTCTATTTTTTCTCCTGGAGTAATTTAGGAGTATTTGGTGTCAGGAGTCAATGCACAAAAAGAGTTTAAGTACTCAGATCCTTTGTAAACCCCAGTCATATGCATAGACTGACTCTCTCTCTCTCTCTCTCTCTCTCTCTCTCTCTTTCTCTCTCTCTCTCACACACACACACGGAGAGAGTTCATGCCGTCCCTCAAAACTTTCCCCTGATCTCAAAAATATTATCTCAACCTATATGAGCATGGCACCCAATTTTCCACTTTAGAAGAGCAAAAAACAACATCTGTATACAATACAATCAGCAAGTGCTAGGCTACAGACAGAGATTTCAGTTCCAGCATAAGATTATCATGGGAATTCACAGGGAAGTGGAGCTTTGAACATCTGGTGAGCTACTGTGTGAAAAAGGGTGCTGGGCTGGATGAGCCTGATCCAGGAGGTCTGTTCTTATGGGTTGATATTCAGAATTTAGTTTACAGCTCAAAAACTTTGCTGTCTACGATACAACCTACCTATTCTTTATTATCCTTTACAATCCAAAGAATGGCAAAGGAATACAAGGATTACTGACATGGGCTGACATCCAAATTAACACAGTGTGGGTAATAGGTGAGAAGTGCTGGTACTGCTGAAGGTTTCAACTAACACAGCTCTAGCAATTGTATGGGGGGACATGAATTCAAATGACCTCTCCTTCCTTTGGAAGTTATCTGTGCCACCCTAAGGGTTGTACAGTGGAAAGCAGCCCTTCCGTGAGGTCGACAACTTCTGCAGCCAGAAGGAATAATATATATGCACATTACAATGTAACAGATGTTATAAAACTTGATATTTTAAATTATTTCCTTTGGACTTAAAGGAAGGGTTTTTTTGAAAAAAAATTACTCTTTACGTTTGCAATCCTATGCACACTCATCTCAAAGGAAGTCCCATTGAATTTAGTGTGGAATATTTCTAAGTAGAAACGCATAGTTTCAAGCTGTACAACTTTTTACCATCTGTTTCATACAAGGAGAAATACAGTTCATAATAAGGTTTATTCATCAAATAATTCCTTTTAAGATAGTATTTTTCTGCATTAAAATATGTCCATCCGTTTTTTAACAAGAATCCATCTCAGACTGATTTGAATTAAAATTTGTTTCAAACCCTTATTTCAACAATATTTCTACTAACTCTTAAATAACTACTAATAACTATTAAACAACAACAAAAATACTGTTGATTGATAAAGAAGAGTATTTTAATACTTTGTCCCTTATATTGCAATTTGTCCTGTATCAATACAATTAGGGATATGCACAAAATGGGATTTGCATTCTGTTCTGAGCTCAGAATGGAAGCAAATCCCTGGAATGTTCTGTCGGAACAACCAGGTGAACCGGATGTTCCAACGGAATGATCTTGGAACATTTCAAGCATTCTGAGCACCATTTTGATGGGCTGTTTTCCTGGTTTTGGCACCGGCTTCTGATTGGCTTGTGATCTCCTTGCTTCTTGGTTGGCTTGTTATTAAACAAATTAAATTGATTTGTATGATAACAATACAAACATGAATATGATGAATATTCTTATAACACTTTCAACAAAAAATCCCAAAGTGGTTTACAAAGATATTAATAAACAAATAAAATTGCTCCCTGTCCCCAAAGGGTTCACAATCTAAAAAAGAAACCTAAGATAGACACCAGCAACAGCCAGTGAGAGATGCTGTGCAGGGGATGGATAGGGCCGGTTACTCCTCCCCTATATATAAGGAGAATATATAAAGAGAATCACTACTTTAAAAAGGTGCCTCTTTGCTCAGTTAGCCAACCACAGAAGGAAGAGAGAACAAATTGGGTGGGGCACTGACTCTGTGTTAGCCTCTGCCCCACCTAGCTCCAGGTGTGTCAGAGCTGCTGCTCCTGCTACAAAGAGCAGGCTGAGACAAGGGCTCTCATCCTTGTGGCTCTCAGCCATGGGGCGAGCTGCCTGGGGCCTCAGAAGACCTTCCTTTCATTTTTCCATCAAGAAGCCAGCATGAGAGTTTAACTGCATGAGTCCTGGACCTGGTTTTTATCAAACAGAGGACTGTGGTTGGTTGGGCTGAGGAGATGTGTCTGGGAGAGCAGAAAAGTGGGGATGGTGTGGGGGCAGCAATATCACAGGTAGCAGGCAGAGGGAGGTATGGTGGTGGGAGTTGGGCAGGCCATTACAGGGGGAAATGATCCAGGCAATTGAGGCCTGTTCCTTTTTCCATCTCTTCTCCCAACCGTCTGACCCCAGGGAGCTCTGAGAACATTTCCTCAAGGATTAGGGTGCTTCTATTGAATGCCAGGTCAGTCAACGCTAAAATATCTCTCATCCACAATTTGATTGTGGATGAGCATGCTGACTAGTATGTGTGACGGAGACCTGGGTGGATGATCTGGGTGGGGTTGGTCTCTCTCAGGTCTGTCCTCCAGGTTTCCTGATCATCCATCAGCCCCGCCTGGAGGGTCAGGGAGGGGGCATTGCAGTCATCTATCAAGAGATCTTTCCCATTTCCAGGTGCCCAGTCAGGAAATCTCAGAATTTTGAGTGTTTGCCCTTGAAGGTGGGCTTCCGAGATAGTCTGGTGATTCTGCTGGTGTACCGACCACCCTGCCGCACTTCAGTCTCCCTACCTGAACTGGCGGGGGTGGTCTTGGAGGTGGCCTTGGGTTCCTCCAAATTTATTGTCTTGGGGGACTTCAATGTGCATGCTGAGCCCCCCTAGTAAGTGCAGCTCAGGATTTCATGGCCTCCATAGCAACCATGGGCCTGTCTCCGCTGGTATCGGGCCCTACCCACATGGCAGGACATACTCTGGGTCTGGTTTTTACCAACCAGGGAATAAATGATCTGGAGGTGGAGAAGTTTGAGATAACTCCCTTGTCATGGACAGATCATCATCTGGTGGGGTTTAGTTTGATTGTGCTGTCTGCCCCTCTGCAGGGGTGGTGGACCGATTAGACTGGTCTGCCCCTGGAGGCTTATGGATCTGCTTGGTTTCCAGACAGCCCTCAGAGAGTTTCCAGTGTCCAGATCTGGTGACTCTGTCAAGGCCCTGGTGAATCTCTGGAACGGAGAGACAGCCCGGGCTGTTGACACGTTTGCTTCTAAATGCCCTCTCCCTCTTGGTGGAGTCCATTCTGCTCCTTGGTTTTCCTCGGACCTTAAGGTGATGAAACAACTCGGACGATGGCTGGAACGATGCTGGAGGAAGAGTTGTGATGAATCTGACCAAACATGGGCTAGAGCCCATTTTAGGGACTACCCCATGGTGGTGGGGGTGGTGAAGAAATGCTTTTTCTCTGCCTCCATTTCATCTGCTCAGTGCAGACCAGCAGAGCTGTTTCGTGTAGCAAAGACATTGCTGCACACACCCCTAAAGGTAATGGAGGAGGAATCATCTACAGCCCATTGTGATCAGTTTGTGTGTCACTTTGCAGATAAAGTTGCTCGCATCCGTGCTGATTTGGACTCCAGAGTTTTGACAGTTCTGACAGACATCCTGCCCTCCCTTAATGAAGCATTAATAATCACCTCCAACCATCTGCTTGTATCCTCCCTGGCAGCTTTTATTAGCCATGAAGGGCAAAGGTGAAGAGCGCACAATGGTACCATTGGGTCCTATTGTGTTAGATTCTTTTCCGTTGGTGCAACCTGAGGATGTGGACAAGATCCTGGGCAGTGTGAAGGCAACATCGTGTTGGGCAGGATGCCATCATGCCTCAAGGAGGTAATGGTAAGACTATTATTTAAAAAGCTCTCCCTTGATCCCTCCAACCTGGACAACTATAGACCTGTCTCTAATCTTCCTTTTTTGGGCAAAGTGATAGAGTGTGTGGTGGTGTCCCAACTGCAGAGGGTCTTGGATGATACGAATTATCTGGACCCTCTTCAATCTGGCTTCTGCCCCGGATATGGGACTGAAACTGCCTTGGTCTCTCTAGTGGATGACCTACGCCGGGAACTAGACAGGTGGAGTGTGTCCTTGTTGGTTCTGCTGGACCTCTCAGCAGTGTTCTATACCATCAGTCATGGTATCCTTCTGGTCTGCCTCTTAAGTATGGGAATTGGAGGTACTGCGTTGGAGTGGCTCCGGTCCTTTCTTGGGGGGGACGGTCCAGAACTTGGTGCTGGGAGACTATTGTTCAGCTCCATGGCCTGTGGGGTCCCACAGTGTTTGGTTTTGTCCCCCTTGCTGTTTAACATCTACATGAAACCCCTGGGAGAGATCATCTGGGGACTTGGACTGAGTTGTCAGCAATATGCAGATGACATTCAGCTCTCTCTCCTTGTCACCTGATCCTAGGGAGGCAGTGGATATCCTGAATTGGAGGCTGTAGGCTGTGATGGGTTGGATGTGGGCTAATAAACTGAGACTTAATCTGGACAAGACTGAGGTAATGTTGTTCAGTAGGAGAACCAATCGGGATGAGGAGATTTTACCAGTTCTGGGTGGGGTTGCATTCCCCTTGAAGGAGCAAGTACGCAGCTTGGGGGTATTACTGGACCTGGCTCTACTTTTGGAAACTCAGGTGGAGGCGATAGCCAAGGGTACCTTTGCATGGCTTTGGCTAGTGCACCAGCTGCATCCAGGCAGATCTGGCCACAGTTACCCGTGCCTTAGTCATGTCATGGCTGGATTACTGTAATGCACTCTATGTGGGGCTGCCCTTGAAGAACATCTGGAAACGGCAGCTAATGCAAAATGCGGCAGCTAGGGTTTTGTCTAGAGCTGTCTGTTGGGATCACATCACACCCATTTTGAAAGAGCTGCACTGGCTCCCAGTTTGTTTCCAGGTCCAATTCAAGGTGCTGTTTTTGAACTTTAAAGCCTTTAACAGTTTGGGCCCTGGATACATGAGGGACCACCTGCTCCCAAGGGTTGCTGCCTGCCTGATGAGGTCATCTGAGGGGGCTCTGCTCCAGGTGCTGACAATGAGGGAGGCTTGGTTGTTGTGCATGTGGGACAGGTCCTTCTCTGTTACTGCCCCCAGACTCTGGAATGCTCTCCCGGTGGCTGTTCACTCCTAGGTCTCCATCACAGTTTTTAGAAAGCGTGTTAAATCTTGGCTTTTTACCCAGGCTTTTATATGATTGTCTCTGCTGCTGCTTCTTTGTATTTTGTACAGTTTTTATGTTTGCATTTTAAATCTTTTTAGTCAGATTTGTTTTATATTTTAGCTTAATATCTTAATTGTGTCATTTTTATTGTTTTTAATTTTTGTATAAACCGCCCTGGGATGGTTTTATTGAAGGTGGTATACAAATCAATCAATCAATCAATCAATCAATCAATCAAATAAACCAAGAAGCAAGGAGTTCACAAACCAATCGGAAGCTAGTACCAAAACCAGGAAAACAGCCTGCCAAAATGGCACTCGGAATGTTCTAACACTTTTTCCAACTCAAAGAGATGGCACACCAGCCATCTCTTTGAGTAACAGGAAAAAAAAATTGGACAAATTACTTCAAATATATTAGGAACATAGGAAACTGCCTTATACCGAGTCAGACCATTGGTCTATCTAGCTCAGTATTGTTTATACAGGCTGGCAGCGGTTTCTCCAATGTTGCAGGCAGGAGTCTCTGTCAGCATTGATCTGAGGAACAAATGCCTACCATTCTATTGCCTCGCTTCTACATGAACAGCGACTCTTTGTCTGAATGGATCCATGCCTTACACATAACACCCTCCTATCATGGGTTGTCAGGCCAATTCCTATAAAATACTTACATGGAATGTTAATGGATTAAGGTC
Organism: Hemicordylus capensis; assembly: GCF_027244095.1. Lineage (NCBI taxonomy): Eukaryota > Metazoa > Chordata > Lepidosauria > Squamata > Cordylidae > Hemicordylus > Hemicordylus capensis. Next base: position 92,272,405 of record NC_069658.1, on the reverse strand, counting down.
ACCAAATCGTAGGCAAGAGATCCTACACTTTTTAACAAAATGGAACTATCACATCTATGTTCTGCAAGAGACCCATTTTGAAAATGAGAGCCACCGCTTTTCGGCACAACAGCAATGGACAGTGGGCCCATCCTTCCGGTCCTACGATGGGAGCGGCAATGCAGGGGTAGCGATATTGTTTAAAGACAGACCTGATCTCATAATCGAGAGGGTATTGGAAATTGATCAGGGCAGAATAATGTATCTAGATTTTACTGTCAGAGGTGACCCAAGCTCGGCAACCACTCTAAGGCTTGACCAAGCCTTTAGACTCTGCGCCATATGTGCCCCGGTACAATCACACCTTAGGAAGGCTCATTGGGCTAAACTAAAAGATATATGTGACACCAAGCACCACCTCCTGATCACGGGGGATTTTAATAACAGAGCCCAACTGAGCGACAGGAAAGCCTTTTCGGGAGGCCTCCCAGTCTCCCCCTCAAGTCCCTCTCTAACGAATGAGGGAAAAGCTCTCCAACGTTTTCTGAGTGAGACTCTGGGTTTAGATGATAAGGCCTTGGGGGTATATAATGATTTGGATTTTTCCCCAATCTGTCACAAAGAGAACTTTAAATCTCAGTATAGACATAAATTTAAAACTGGAGTCAAATTTACATATTACCATCTGAGATCAGCTAGCCAGCTAGATAGACTCTGGGCTCCCCCTTCTTTTGAAGTCTACAGGTGTAAACTAGTACTTACCCCATGGTCAGACCATGTGGCTGTGGGATTTATTTGTAATCTCTCTGAGGTAATTCCACATGGTAAGCCCTTGTGGCGATTACGCCCAAAAATGTTAAGTTATGAATATCTCAAAGGTGTCCTTTTATCAGAACTGAGGCGACAGATCCCTCAGCTATTAGAAGCAGAAGATGATCTTTTGGGAGCCTGGGAGACACTTAAAAAGAGGGTGGGCTGCTGTACTAGGGCAGTGACCAGCCGGACATATAAGATAGGGGTCAAAAATGATCAGAAAGCGATCACCCAAAATCTGAGGATTGTTGATAAGATGAACAGGGGAGAAGCCTTCAACGTGGAATCATGCCGCCGCTACAAAGAGACAATCAGGGCATTTCAAAATGAGCTGCGGCACAGGCGTTTAGAAAATAAGCGTTATCACTTCAAAGGGTCTATAGTTGAAAAAGGGGAGTGGGCAAAGGACAAGACACATGCATCTAGTTTGACATTCCAAGGCCTGAGATCGGATGGAAGTAGCCCACTAATGGCCGACCCCCACAATAAGTTAAAGATCATGGCCCAGTTTTATACAAACTTGTATGCATTGAAGGATATTTCAGTAAAGGACATTCAATCCTATCTAGATAGGTTCTGCAGTCTGAATGAATATGGTCTCGGCTATTCCCTCACTGGCGGGGGGGAGGCTCTTTGACCCATCCTGTAATGATAGAAGAGGTCAGAGCAGTTATCTCAGTGGGAAAGAACACATCGGTCCCGGGGCCTGATGGTCTGACATGGCCTTTCTATAAGATTTACGCAGACCAGCTTTACTAGTTTTAGTAAAATTATTTAATTTTGTCCTCGACAATGGGCATTTAAATAGGTCCTTTGGGGACGGCCTCTTAATTTTTTTCCGCAAGAAACGTGACACCACTTTACCACAAAACTGGAGACTGATAACCCTCACAAATATCGATTACAGAATCTTTGCCAAAATCCTAAATAATAGATTGGCGAAAGTGGCCCCTAAATTGGTCCACAGCTTGCAGACAAGTGCCATCTCGGGGAAAAAGATGACAGATTCATTGTGTCTGCTGAGAGAACTTTTTTACTCTATACAGAATGAAAGTTGTAAAGGTCACCTCCTCTTATTGGATCAAGTTAAGGCCTTTGACAAAGTGAACCACAATTATCTGTGGACATTGTTGAAAGCTAAAGGTATACCACCCCTGCTCGTTACTTGGAAACAGCTGTTCTATACGAATGCAAAGGTGACACCACAGATTAATGGATGGCGGGGCGACCCGATCATTTTGCATTTGGGTGTCCGCCAAGGATGCCCACTGAGCCCATTACTTTATGTTTTTGCATTGAATCCGATCCTGATCAGGATTCAGAGAGAACCCTATCTGCAAGGACTCTCCATCTCTATCCCTCCGCCCTGCGAGATCTTCCCAGGAGGGAGGAGGAGGGAGAGTGATAGGATAGCCGAACCACCTGTCCACTCAGAACCACATTCTGAGTTTAGGGTAAAATTTGTAGCTCATGCCGCTGATCTTACATTACTGTTTTCAAATGAAAATGAAATCTCTGTAATACTAGATCCCTTCTGGGAATATGGCAAGATCTCAGGCTCAGAATTAAATGCTGACAAAAGTGTATTTGTTAAAATGGACCCCGGACACCAGCAGCTCTCATGCCTACCCATCTCTGAGTGTAAAAGCAAAGGGGCCCCAGAGTCCAAACTGAAGTGGGTAGATACAATAAACATTTTGGGGATTGAATATGGGATTAAGGAAAAAGTCTGGGGGGGGGGGGAATTGGACAGATTGGGAAGAAAAAGTAATGCTTAAAATTACCATGTGAAAAAAATGGAGCCTTGCCATGTACCAGAAAGCAGTTTACATCCAGACTTACCTGATACCCCCGGTGCATAACCTGGTGGTAGTCTATCCTCCCCTGCTCAATCTCCTTTGGAGAGTTGAAAGCCAGATCTTCCATCTAGTATGGCACACAGTGTCCTTACCTTTGGCCCATGCGGTAGCATTTAAGGAGGTTGAGCAGGGAGGCCTAGCCCTACCTGCCCTGCAACCCTATTTTGTAACAGAATTCATGTCCTACAATTTTGGAAACTGGATTTTCGTGAATGTCCATAATATGTCCAACCTCCTGAAAAAAAACTGGGTCTCGCTTTTCGCTCTGCGTTGGCGCAAGTCGGCATGGGGCATAGCATGGTGGGGGAAAGGATCTTTCAATGGTAATATCACACAAGTATTAAAAAGAGAACACCCGGACTACTTGAGAGATTTGTTATTCACACTTTAAAAAATGGAAGGTTGAACCGGATCTATTTAAAGGATCCTCCTCAGTTAAGCAGCTAAGAAAAACAATTTAAGGAGAGATTCTAGAAGTGGGTTTCTTAAAACCTGATTTAGAACGTAAATGCTACAAACGCCGTACTTCACAGTACTTGTTGCAACCCGATCACCCTATCGCTCTCTTTAAAGAGAAAAAAGTCCCTTTCCATTCATGGGAAACAAGGTGGCGCTTATACCACCAAGTACTACCATTTAATGCAGCTAAGCCATGGCTCCCAGAGGACGAGCAAGAGTGTCCTAAATTCCCCTGCAAACAGAAAGCTAGTGAGCTAGGCAAAACATTCAGGGAAACCCACTCACATTTCTTAAAAGAGTGTCTGGTAGCCAAAAGAGTGTGGCAGCGAGTAAGCAAATCAGTGGACTGATTTGGATAAACAGACTTGGGAAGAACTAACCTCGGGTTTGAGCGATAGAACCTCTCTTCGAGGTCCCAGAAAGAAACTTTCAAGGAAACGGGACGGAATGGGTGCCCTCATACTAGGGAAATGGAACGTTCCCCTTCTCGTAATCAGGTTAGTAAACCTGTATCTCATTTATGCATTGCTCCTGCATAGGAATAGGGAGGGAAGACGCGACCAAGAGGTTCACGCAGATGAGACAGTAAATCTCTTCTGGAAAAGTTTGTATGGTTATGTGCAAAAACACAAGAGTATCTCTTCTAAACAGCAATGGGACAAATTGTGGAAATGGACGTTGGACGTAACCCCCCCCCTCGATCACCTGATGTGCCTTGTAATCCCCCACCCCTGAGTTACAGTACTACCTGCATATACTTCATAACCTTGTGGGTTTCCAAATCCTTGTGTGTAAATCCTTGTAGATATATGATGTACAAACAACCACTTTGTATATAATTGTGCTTTGGCAACGTACTTTATGCTTTGGTAGTTTGTTGGTTCAATTAAAAAATCTTGTCCTATTTAAAAAATAATAATTTTGTCCTATCTTGGTGATGCCTATCTTGGAACCTTCTGTATTTGCATGCAGATGCTCTTTCCAGAATGACCTCATCCCCTCAGGGGGATATCTTACAGTGCTCACAAATGTAGTCTTTTTACATTGGCTACATTAGTTGGCAACATTTTAACATTGGCAATTGTAGTTTTTAAAAAGAGCTACTCATTTAATAACAAAAGAAGCATATAGCCATAGGTTCCTTCTTAGCCCCAGCAGTGACTAATCTTTATATGGAGAATTTTGAATTTCAATACATTCTTCTGATAATCCATTTGAGCAGACTACCTATGTTCAGTGGCAATATATCAAAGAGACCTTTACAACTTAGCCTGATAGTTTAGGGACATTACATCTTTCCCCGAAATAGGCTAATTCTAGGGGAAATAATATATCCTTTGAGAAGAAATTACTGCACTGTGCTGCTCTCCCCCTCCATGGCAGCTGCTGGTGGTGCTGTGGCAGGTGGGGAGGGATATTTTGGTCTCTTTCTCTCTCTTTTGCTTTCCACTCTTTATTCGCTCTGTGCTTCCTCCCTTAGTCCAGAACTATAATTAATAGAAGGCCGCTTTAAAAGACCAAAATATTTTGTTTCCAGAACAATAAAAATAAATAAACAGCAGTATTTAATTGTTATTTGCCTTCATAGGCATCATCCCGGGAAGACTAAATTACCCAGTTTTCAGAATCTATGGGGTTGAGAATGAGAAGCAGAGATAAAAGTGGGGGGGTCCCTCCCTGCCACTGGCATAATTGTTGTTGCCAGAGCAGCAACAGCCAATGCTGGAAAAGTAGTCAGGTAACTGGGTAAGTAGGAGGAGAAGATCAAATCAAAATCCAAACTTGAGAAGAATGTGAGTAGCACCTTTGGGCAATCCAGATTGCCCCTCATGGAAACATTGGCAATAATGGTTGTGGTGCTTCCCATTTCAGACCAACAGAGCCATAACCATGCAACTGGCTAGAGTAGGTGAGTGACAGTGGTGGGGTGGGACTTACTCCCCACTTTTGATGCTCAAACCGTGAATGGCGCTTCTGCTTATAATATCTGACGAGGGCTCTGTCACCATCATCTTTGGTCCAGAACTGCCCCGGAGCCCTTGTGCCTGGCCTGGTCCCTCATGTGAAGGACCATTGGTCTGTTTAACAAGCATAAACCTAGTGGGATATAGCCCTTACTAGGCCTGTGCACCACAAAAAATGTGCAGTGGAACCAACCTCACCCTTACCCCCTCTTTCAAAAGGGTGATGACAGGCTGAACATCATCCTTGGGCTGTGCACCTCCAAGTATCCCATCTTGCAGGAACACCATCAACTGCCTCTTCAGATGACTGAAGATAGGGATTACCTGGCAAAGGAGGGTGTTACAGATCCCACCGTGTTGCCACCATGTGTCATGGCCCTTTGATCTTAAGCTTCACCACTGCCACCAAGTCGACTTTTTTGCCCCCTGGCTGTGTCCACTAAAACAGCCTTTCAAACCAATGTTTCATTAGAAGTTAGGTAGGGTGGAAAGGCTTGTAAGCATGAGGTGGGGAAACAGACAGGAGCTACACATTTTTAACTTCAGAACAATAAAACCTTTCTTTAAAATAGTACACTTCAAAACAATAGTTCTGGAAAACAGTAGAAAAGAGCAACCATATGAGCCACAAGGAATAAATAAAATATGAGAAACATGCATCCAATCCTACACTAATACTGAGCTGTCACTCAGAGTCCTCTTGCAATCACCCCTAGTCAGCTTCTGCAGCAAGCCTGGTTTGTCCCTTGCTCAACCTCAGGTCCTGTTCTTCCTTCCCAGTTCTGGAGGTTCAATCCCAGCCTGTTCCTTCTGCTTTGGGAGTGAATCAGTCCTCCAGAGAGTCACCACTTTCCCAGTGATTTCTCAGCCCTCTTTCCACCACCAGCTCTGAGTCAGTCTCTGAGTCAGAGAGTCAGTCTCTCTGACAGCAACTTGCACTTCTTGAACTCCTTCACTTGAACTCTCTCCAGCTCTCCAGCTTGCATACTAAAATGCTGCTGAAGGCAGCCTCCTTATATTCCCCTCACTCCAAATATTTTGAAACAAACCAAAACAACTCAAGTTACTTCCATTATTTTAAAACACATCCAATCAAATAAAACCCTCTCTTCCTTCCAAAATAAAACCAGTACAACTCTTCTCACTCCAAAACCAAAATGTAGGAGGTGTGATCTTTTGACCCCTGCACAGCTTTTTAACATAGGGAGTAAGCAAAGCAATGGCAATATATAAATCTTATATACAAAAGGGGGAGGTTAAGGCCTTATTCCTTCACAGAGGGCTTTCCCTTGATTCAGGATCTCAGTGGCCACATAGAAGGGCTTGAGAAGCACCACCAATTGGGAGATGGTAGCCCAATCCTGCCTGTTGAATAGTCCTCCCAACCCAATCTCCCCGAATCTGGCTACCTTGTGCACTGCCCGCTGCTACATGGTGAGATGCTGTAACATGAGGAAGGTGCCAACATCTTGGACCAGGCGATGCTCCTTAATGCATGCCTCCACCTGTTTCTCCCACAGTAGCGTGCCCCTTTTATGCTCTGATGGAAGTAGCCCACAATCCTACAACAGCTCTCAATCAGATTGTGGGTAGCACTGTCAGAGCTGGAAGAGGAAGACTTGAACTTAGTGTTGTGTGTGACCACCAGGTTCAGTGTGCGAGCTACACTCTGGATTATTTATGTATTTATTTAACATATTTATATACCACCCAAAATGTATGTCACTGTGCAGTTTAAAATAAAACAGCACAAACTCAAATGTTAAAACATTAAAATAAAACCATGTTAAAATCTGTAAATCTAATTAAAAGTCCAATTAAAAGCATAATTAAAAATGGTGTCATGTACCACCTTCACAATATTGGTCCCCTGACTGGTGACCATGAAACCGCAGATAAGAGGAAAGTGCCTGCTCATCCATCATTGATCATGTGGCTCAAGATCACCTCGACATGGACTCATGAGTGGATGTCATCGAACACCTCAGTGTGGAGGAGAGCCTATTTATACACAGGACAGGAAGCTGCAGTCCAGACAGAACATGATGAAACAGACTGCTTCCAGATCGGCAAAGGACTAAGACAAGGCAGTATACTTTCTCCTTACTTATTTAACTTATATGCTGAACGTATACTGAGAGAGTTGGAGGAAGAAACATCAATAACCTGTACTGTGCTGATGACACCACTGTGATAGCTGAGAATGTGGATGATTTGCAAGCTATAGTAATGAAAGTCAAGGAGCAAAGTGAAGAAATGGGACTACGACTAAATGTAAAGTAGACTAAACTAATGACAATGGGTAGAGCAACCAGCCTCAGAATTTACAATGAAGACACTGAAGTGGTGGATAGCTTCTGCCTTTTAGGATCGACCATCAACAGTAAAGGATCCAGCAGTCAATAAATATGCCACAGACTAGCATTTAGTAGGGTAGCAATGAAGTCCTTGGAAAGGATATTTAGATGCTGTGACATGTCTCTACCTACAAAGATTAGAATTATTCAAACAATGGTTTTTCCTGTGACACTCTATGGATGTGAAAGCTGGACTTTGAAAAAGCAAGATAGAAAAAGCATTGACGCTTTTGAACTTTGGTACTGGACAAAACCTTTGAGGATACTATGGACAGCCAGGGAAACAAACAAATGGATCATAGAACAAATCAATCCAGAATTTTCACTCGAGGCACACATGACCAGGCTCCAACTATCATGCTTCGGACACATTATGTGAAGACCCAGCTGCCTTGAGAAATCCATAATGCTGGGGAAGGTTGAAGGAAAGAGAAGAAGAGGATGTCCAGCAGCAAGGTGGATGGACTTGATTGCATTGAATGCATTGAATGCACCACTGAGAGATCTTAAAGGCCAGGTTAAAGACAGATCATTCTGGAGAGAATCTATCTATGTGGTCGCTAAAGTCAACACCAACTTGAAGGTACTTAATCAATCAGTCAATCCTCAGTGTGCAACCTCAGCAGGGACAGTGCCAAAAGCAGCAGCAGCAGTGGCATCAGTGCCCTCACTCCCCCACCAGGGCTGTCTGGGAGAAGTAGGTGTGCTGTCTACCTCGACACATCCAGATGTCAGAGGTAAAATATATAGTGGTCTATATCTCCACCTTCTTCTAGCACCCCCAGTAGCGGAACAGCACCAGACTGGGCTGCAGGTGATCCACATGATACTAGGAAGCCACCAGGTCCATCACATGCCTGAACACAGCATGCTCTACCAGCACAAAGGACTGGTCGTCCAAAGCCAGCATCTCATCGGTATGCTGGATCTCCTTTGGCTTCCTTTCCTGCAGATTGAAAGGTGAAGGAGCAGGTGCTGGGGCCTCCTCCACCTTATCTTCAGATGAAGAAGGCTCATGATGGCTTGGAGAGATTTAGACAAACACACACAGGCCTGTACTAAGGGAATTGGGGTGGTGGTGGAAATCACTACCCCCCCCCCCCCAAAAAAAAAAATTGGAAAACACACATACTACATATATAAGCAGCAAAAACAATTGAAATAATAATAAACAATTGAAACTGCCCTGAGCCATTTTGGAAGGGCGGTATATAAATCAAATAAATAAATAAATAAATAATCACACAATGAAGATAAAACAACAAAATAGAATAAAGCAAGAAAAGAATAGAGATATGCCAAGGCCACATTGCACCAGAAAATCATTCCATGCAAGATAATAAAGGAATCTGTGTCCCTTCCCTAAAGCACTGTGATTGGAGGACAAGCATGAGACCATGTGATGAAATGCATTTGAATTTGCCAGCGTTGTCTGCCACTCAAGTCTTTCCCCCCACTTTCCCCTTAGAAAATTCTTTTATATAAGTTATCTCCATGGCAACTGCGATGATTAAAAAATGCTGTAAGTATGAGGTGGCGGGGGACATTGTCCAGACTTCCTACCATTTAGGAAGTGTGAAATCACTGTGATTTGTCACTTTATTTTCAATAAGTTTTAATTATAGGGCCAAAGCACACTGGCCACCATATTGCAATCCCGGAATTCTGATATGAAATCTTATATTAATTCTGATATTCCAAAATTAATTTCAAAAATTCTGATGATATAGGGGACCCTATTTCATATCCAAGGTCCCTTATCTTGTTACTATCTCCCTCTGTACCCATTCATCTGCTTTAGTGCTAGGAACCCCTTAGTCCAGGGCCTATATTGCTAGCCCAGCCAGCCTCTCCCTCATCTGCCCCATCTTCAGCCTCCTGTTTGCTCACCCTGGGCTGCCCAGGGCCTCACTGTGTCCTGCTTCAGTGCCAGAATGGGCATTTGGAGGAGAACTAGCCAGCTCATAAACCCAAGCATCCTACTCTGCTGTTGCTCAAGGCTCACACAGCTACTCATACTGAAGAGAAGTTAACCCCATTCTAGGGTTATGAAATGTTCACAGGTGGCAGAAATGCATTCATACCAGTGACAAAAACATACACACAACAATACCTTCATACATTACATGGCCCACCTTTTCTCCAGGTGTGTGCCATCTACCCTCAGCCTCTGCTGCTTTTAAGCTGGGGCTGGGCCAGGGACTGAGGAAGGGAAGAGGGAACATCTTGGGCAAGGCAGTGACTGTGTTTGGGCTTCTGCCCCACGTTTTCTCCAGGTGTGTGCCATCTACCCTCAGCCTCTGCTGCTTTTAAGCTGGGGCTGGGCCAGGGACTGAGGAAGGGAAGAGGGAACATCTTGGGCAAGGCAGTGACTGTGTTTGGGCTTCTGCCCCACGTTTTCTCCAGGTGTGTGCCATCTACCCTCAGCCTCTGCTGCTTTTAAGCTGGGGCTGGGCCAGGGACTGAGGAAGGGAAGAGGGAACATCTTGGGCAAGGCAGTGACTGTGTTTGGGCTTCTGCCCCACCTTTTCTCCAGGTGTGTGCCATCTACCCTCAGCCTCTGCTGCTTTTAAGCTGGGGCTGGGCCAGGGACTGAGGAAGGGAAGAGGGAACATCTTGGGCAAGGCAGTGACTGTGTTTGGGCTTCTGCCCCACCTTTTCTCCAGGTGTGTGCCATCTACCCTCAGCCTCTGCTGCTTTTAAGCTGGGGCTGGGCCGGGGCGTGAGCCTCTTGGCGTGAGCCGAAGGGCGAGGGCACAAGGGCTCTCGTCCTTGTGGCTCTCAGCCATGGGGCGAGATGCCTGGGGCCCTGAAGACCTTTTCCTCCTGCCTTGAAGATCCGTCTTTCTCCAAGCAAGAAGTCAGCAGAGACTGTATAAGTCTGGTCTTGGTTTTAAATTAAGCCAAGAAGCTGTGGTGGGTTAGTCTGGGGGGGATGTGTCTGGGAGAGCGAAAAAGTGGGTCTGGAGTGGGGGCAGCAATATCACGGGTAGCGGGCAGAGGGAGATATGGTGGTGGGAGTTGGGCAGGCTGTTACAGGGGAAAACGGTCCAGCAATTGAGGCCTGTTCCTTTTTCTGGCCCTTTGCCCAACCCTCTGACCCTAGGGAGCTCTGTGAACACTCCTTCGAGGATTAGGGTGCTGCTGCTGAATGCCAGGTCAGTTAACGCAAAAACATCTCTCATCCACGATTTGATTGTGGATGAGTGTGCTGACCTGGTATGCATGACGGAGACCTGGTTGGATGCGCTGGGCGGGGTTGGTCTCTCTCAGCTTTGTCCTCCAGGTTTCCAGATCGTGCAGCAGCCCCGCCTCGAGGGTCGGGGAGGAGGCATTGCGGTCATCTTTCGAGAGACCCTCCCCGTTTCCAGGTGCCCGGTCAGGCAATCTCAGAATTTTGAGTGTTTGTCCTTGAGGGTGGGCCTCCGAGATAGGCTGGGGATTCTGCTGGTGTACTGACCACCCCGCTGCACTTCAGTCTCCCTACCTGAGCTGGCGGGGGTGGTCTTGGAGGTGGCCTTGGGTTCCCCCAGGCTTATTGTCTTGGGGGATTTCAATGTCCACGCTGAGGCCCCCCTAGTGGGTGCGGCTCAGGATTTCATGGCCTCCATGGCAACCATGGGCCTGTCTCAATTGGTATCGGGCCCTACCCACGTGGCGGGACACACTCTGGATCTGGTTTTTGCCGACCGGGAAATAAATGATCTGGAGGTGGGGGAATTTGACCACTCCCTTGTCATGGACAGATCATCACCTGGTGGGTTTTAGTTTGACTGCTCCGTCTGCCCTCTGCAGGGGTGGTGGGCCGATTAAGATGGTCTGCCCCCGGAGGCTTATGGATCCGCTTGGATTTCAGATGGTCCTCGGGGAGTTTCCAGTGTCCAGAGCTGGTGACCCTATCGAGGCCTTGGTTGATCTCTGGAATGGAAAGATGGCCCGCGCTGTTGACACGGTTGCCCCCAAGTGCCCTCTCCGGCTTGGTGGAGCCCGTTCTGCTCCTTGGTTTTCCTCGGAGCTTAAGGTGATGAAGCAACTCGGACGACGGCTGGAGCGACGCTGGAGGAAGAGTCGTCACAAATCCGACCGAACACGGGCTAGAGCCCATTTTAGGGACTACTCCGTGGCGGTGAGGGCGGCGAAGAAATTCTTTTTCTCCGCCTCCATTGCGTCTGCTCAGTGCAGACAAACAGAGCTGTTTCGTGTGGTGAAAACCTTGCTCCACACATCCCCCCAGCAATGGGGGAGGAGCCATCTACAGCTCTTTGTGATCGGTTTGCCTGTCGCTTTGCAGATAAAGTCGCTTGCATCCGTGCTGACCTGGACTCCAGAGTTTTGGCAGTTCCGGCAGACGTGCCTTTGGTACCATCTGGTCTCGTTGTGTTGGATTCTTTTCGGTTGGTGCGGCCTGAGGATGTGGACAAGATCCTGGGCAGTGTGCAGGCGACTTTGTGCGCTCTTGACCCTTGCCCTTCATGGCTAATAAAAGCTGCCAGGGAGGGGACAGGTAGATGGCTGGAGGTGATCGTTAATGCTTCATTAAGGTAGGGCAGGATGTCATTGTGCCTTAAGGAGGCGGTGGTAAGACCTCTATTAAAAAAGCCCTCCCTTGATCCCTCCAACCTGGACAACTATAGACCTGTGTCTAACCTCCCTTTTTTGGGCAAAGTGATAGTGTGTGGTGGCGTCCCAGCTGCAGAGGGTCTTGGATGATACAGATTATCTGGACCCTTTTCAATCTGGCTTCCGCCCCGGGTATGGGACTGAGACTGCCTTGGTCGCTCTAGTGGATGACCTACGCCGGGAACTAGACAGGGGGAGTGCGTCCCTGTTGGTTCTGCTGGACCTCTCGGCGGCGTTCGATACCATCGACCATTGTATCCTTCTGGGCCGCCTCTCGAGTATGGGAATCGGAGGCACTGTGTTGCGGTGGTTTCAGTCCTTTCTTGAGGGGAGGGTTCAGAAGGTGGTGCTGGGGGACTACTGTTCGGCCCTGTGGCCGTTGGCCTGTGGGGTCCCGCAGGGATCGGTCTTGTCCCCTATGCTGTTTAACATCTACATGAAGCCGTTGGGAGAGGTCATCCGGGGATTTGGACTGAGTTGTCAGCAATATGCGGATGACACTCAGCTCTATCTCTCCTTGTCATCTGATCCTAGGGAGGTGGTGGATGTCCTTAATCGGGGGCTGGAGGCCGTGATGGGTTGGATGTGCGCTAACAAACTGAAATTGAATCCGGATAAGACGGAGGTACTGTTGGTCAGTAGGAGAGCCAATCAGGATGAGGAGACTTTACCGGTTCTGGATGGGGTTGCACTCCCCTTGAAGGAGCAAGTACGCAGCTTGGGGGTACTACTGGACCCGGCTCTGCTTTTGGAAGCTCAGGTGGAGGCGGTGGCCAGGGGTGCCTTTGCACGGCTTCGGCTAGTGCGCCAGCTGCGTCCCTTTCTCGAGAAGGCAGATCTGGCCACGGTTACCCACGCCTTAGTCACGTCGCGGCTGGATTACTGTAACGTGCTCTATGTGGGGCTGCCCTTGAAGAATATCCGGAAACTGCAGCTAGTGCAAAACGTGGCAGTGAGGGTTTTATCCGGAGCTGCCCGTTGGGAACATATCACCCCCATTTTGAAAGAGCTGCACTGGCTGCCGGTTTGTTTCCGGGTCCAATTCAAGGTGCTGGTTTTGACCTTTAAAGCCCTAAATGGTTTGGGCCCAGGGTATTTGAGGGACCGCCTGCTCCCAAGGGTTGCTGCCCGCTTGACAAGGATATCTAAGGGGGCCCTGCTCCGGGTGCCGACAGTGAAGGAGGCCTGGCTGTCGTGCACTCGGGACAGGGCCTTCTCTGTTGCTGCCCCCAGACTCTGGAATGCTCTCCCAGTGGCCATTCGTTCCTCAGACTCCATCATGGCTTTTAGAAAGCTTTTAAAGACTTGGCTTTTTACCCAGGCTTTTACATGATCGTTTTCTACTGCGGCTTCTCTGTGTTTTTATTTGTTGTATTGTTTTTATGCCTGTTTTTATATGTTTTTATACTTTTAACATGATGTTTTTATTGTCTTTTTATTGTATGTTTTTAACTTTTGTAAACCGTCTTGGGGTTATCTTTTTAACGAAAGGCGGTATATAAATGCAAAAATAAATAAATAAATAAATGGTGTGAAACAGAAATAATGAAGACCACAGGAGTTTGGGATGTGCCCTGGACCTCTCATGCTACTGTCTGGGGAAATAAAATGCAGCAAAATCATTCAGGAATTTTACACTTAAAAATTTGAGTTAATCATAACTAAATTGTTCTATCAGTTTTAAACCCACTTGCAGCTAACAGTAGCTGGGTTGGAACCAATGTATCTTGCAAAGGGTTACTGATATCTGAGTTTTAAGATATCTGCAAAAATGGACTTTCATATGATGAAAGGGAAATAAAAAGGGAATTTTTCAGATATTACTCTGAATTATATAAATAAAATAGAGGATATAAAAACTGATAAATTCTTGAAGACACAAAATATTCCATAACTTACTAAGGGTCATATAGAAATTATGAATGCACCGATATCAATAATGGAATTAATGGAAGCAATAAATCAAAGTAAAGTTAATAAAGCACCAGGGCCCGATGGTCTGTCAGCTTTGTATTATAAATCTTTTAAAGATCAACTATTACAGCCTTTACAATGGACGATGAAAGATATTCTGCAAAAAGGGAATCTGCCGGAGTCTTAAAAATATGCCAACATTGCAGTACTTTCAAAACCTAATCAAGATTTAACACAAGTTAAGAACTGCAGGCCAATTTAACTGTTAAATAATGATTATAAACTTTTTGCTGCCATTTTGGCAAGAAGAATGAAGGTTGTATTAAGAACTTTTATTCATGAAGATCAAGCAGGGTTTTATGCCAAAAAGGCAACTAAGAGACAATGTGAGAACAGTCTTGAATATATTGGAGTACTATGAAAAACATAATGACAGACAGATAGCTATGAGAAAACATTTGACAATGTCTCCTGGCAATTTATGTGGAAGTTATTGGATGCAATGGGAGTTGGTAATAATTTTATTAGGGCCATTAAGACAATATATTCGGAGCAATATGCCAAAATTATTATAAATGGGGAAGTATCAGATAATTGTAAAATACAAAAAGGAACTAGACAAGGATGTCCACTTTCCCCATTACTTTTTATATTAGTTCTGGAAGTGCTTTGTAGAAATGTTAGAGAAGATGACCAAATACAAGGCCCAAAAGTAGGGAAATAGGAGTATAAACTCAGAGCCTTTGCGAATGATGTGGTGTTTTTCCTAGAAAATCCATTAGGAAAGGTTGGAACGGTCTTGGGAAAAATAGGACAATTTGGCCAATTGGCCGGGTTTTATATTAATAAGAGTAAAACGAAGGTGTTGACAAAAAATATGGACCAGAAATCAAATGATAGACTTTACAAGATAAGTGAATTGAAAGTGGAGAAGAAAATCAAATATTTGGGCATCTGGTTGACAAATAAAAACTCTTCGTTGTTTTTAAATAATTCATCATCAGCTAAATGAAATTTATAAAAAAGATCTTAAGTTTGGGTTTATGGATCAAATGCAGAGATTTGAGAAGGAGCTGTGTGATAATGATGAAAAATTAGTCTCTAAGATGTATAAGTTGTTGCTTTTGGAAGAGACAAGAGATGAAGTGGTTAAAACGACTATAATAAAATATAGATATGGCTGCTTGGGAAAAATTATGGAAAACTGATTTAAAGTTTGCTGCCTGTTATACTTTAAAAGAAAACTATTATAAGATGATGTATAGGTGGTATCTGACACTGAAAAAAATAGCATTAATGTGTGTGTGTGTGTGTGTGTGTGTGTGTGTGTGTGTGTGTATAATTAAAATTATTTATTAAAACATTTTTATACCGCCCAAAACTTACATCTCTGGGCGGTTTACAACAAAATGTTTCAAACAAATGTTGGAAATGTGGACAATGTGAAGGAACCTTTTTCCATATGTGGTGGTCATGTGGGAAGGCAAAGGCTTTTTGGGATATGATATACAATGAGTTGAAGAAAATCTTTAAAGTGACATTTCTTAAGAGTCCAGAATCCTTCCTGCTGCGAATAACAGAAAGAGAGTTCTCCAGAAGAAATTTATCATTGTTTTTGTATGCAACCACGGCAGCTAGAATAGTATATGCACAGAAATGGAAAGACACTAAAATGCCCTCAAAAGAAGACTGGTTGATACAAAATTTTGGAATATGTTGAGATGGCAAAGCTTACAGCACCTACCTGTATAAGAAACAAAAATTTGGAATATTTTAAAGAAGATTGGGAACCATTTTTACTTTACTTAAAGAACTATTTTTCTAATATAGACTTTTCAGTAGGGTTTGGAATATAGTAATAAGAGCAGGTGGGGTTGGGTAAAATCGAGTAGTAGTGTGGAGTATCTATGTTTTGAATTATTATAGCGATGGTTTATATGTATAGTTACTGTGAACATGCAGATAGGTAAGCGGGAAGCCAATATTTACTTATGTATAGAAATGAATGTAATTTGAATGTAAAGGTATTGTAAAAGCCAATAAAAATTTAAAATGCAAAAGAGAAGGAGAATCTCTGTAATGGATGATGAATTTTACCTTACCTCTTCACCTTTTCTCACTTCCTCCATCATCCTATGCCACATAAATAGCAATTACATGACTATTCACCCAGCCCCATTCCTGCCATGCTTGAAACCTCCTCGGGCCTTTCCTCCCCTCCCCCAACCCTGCTATGCTCTTCCAGATTGAACACAGTAGCTACAACCCTTTGTTCTCCTGGTTGCGGGCTGCCTCTAAAATGGAGAAAGAAATGAATGGATGATTGCAGTACTTAGCTTCCTCTCTGTCTCTGCATAGTGAGAAAGAAAGGCCTTGAGCTAGCTCAGTGTAAGGAAGTGGCAAGATTGTTAAGCATATAGCCTGTCTGGGGGATCCCAGTAACACTCCTGCATATGATTTGGGTTTACAGGCTTGTAGTTTCCATTTTGGACTCTCTGAACTCATGGGACCATGAGCTCATCACTTGCTTACATGAGCTAATTCTCGAGGGTAAGTCACTTTGCAGGCAGCATGGGGAAAAGCAACTCCAGGTCAAGCCTAACCCATGACTGAAAGAGGATATTCCTCATGCTTTTCCCTCTCTTCCTAGCACAGATGAGGATGCTGAAGTAGACAGGAGTTAATTAAGAGCTATTCTTCTAACAAGGAATAGCCATGAACTCCCCTCTATGTTGGCACATTGGACTAGCCTTTGAGCTTATCACCTTCACAGGAACAAGTAGATAAGAAATAACAGGCTCATCTCTTGAACAGAAGAGTTAGTGGTTGGCTTGAGGCTTGGGATGGGAAGAGTGTGGGTTAAGTCAGAAAAATTCCAATCACACCCAGGTCTTCCTGACCCATGAAGATCAGCTTTAACATGCCCATTCAATCCGTCCCATAGAAGTTTCTCAAACCTCTTCACTCCATTTTGCCTTAGAGCATACCCACCAAAGATTGAACAGGACAAAATGTATTCTTTTGTCCATCACGGATATCGCCCTTTTCAGCAGAAAGGTGTGGTCAACATTTGGCCCCAGGGCAAAATATTGCCTATTTCTGTCACCAAGACCTCCAAGCCGTGTGTCTCTTCTCTGGATACACCCATTGTGTGTGCGTGCATCGGGGCACTGTACCATCTTGCTGTGCCTTGGCTCTCATGTCCACCCCGTCCCCAGGCCCAAACTGTGCAGCACACTTGACTCCAACAAGGCACTGGTCTCCTGGGATTAGACCACCTTTAGACTTTTACTTGCTTCCTGACCCATGAATGGTACATAGGTCCCCACTCTTGTATCCTGTTTTCCTGCATGTTTCTGCAGAGAGAAACCCCTTAGCACCGGCTGAGCAATAAGTATCCAACATGGAAAGGATGCAGGTATTCTAACAAACCTCTTCTCTAAACTCTCCTACTCCCTCCTTGCTCTCTTGAAAGTCTAAAGTTGTTCTCTAAGACCATTTCTCTGGCCTGCCTTGAGTGGATTTTAATTTGGATCGCAAGCTAAAACACCTCTTCGTGAGCCTCAACTTAGTTTTATTGGTATTGTTAGTTTTATTGGTTAGCGTTGTGTTGCTTATTAATCAAGATTTCCTTTCTGTACCCCTAAACCCCTAAATAGAGCTGACTATATTTGACCTCAATTCTCTGTCGGTAATTTCCAAGATCAAAGCTTTGCACAAATTTATTCTGTAATGAGCTGCTCACTCTAGAGTCTCTGATTGGGCTTGTGTGGGGACACAAGCCCATAAGTTAGTCAGGAGTGTATAGCCAACACTCCAAAGCAGTGTTATTAACAAGATCCAAGCCATGCGGAGGATAAATTGTAACTTTTGACCTTGAAAAGTGTAGAGGTTGAGATAGCAAGCCCAGAACAAGTCTTCCAGACTTTTCCTGGGCTCTTAGGAGTGGGGTTAGGCTGGGTGGGAGCACCAGGATCCATGTGGTTCCTGGCACTCCATACCAGCCTAGCCCAGGCTAGGCTGCCCTAGCTGGGCTAGGCTGCTCATGAGAACAGCCTCATAGTCTTTAAGGTGGTAGGGTGTCTTTACCAGTCAATCTGCCCGAGCCCTGATCTGTTTAGCTAGAGCAGAGGTTATTCCTTCTTGGTGATAGCTAGCATCTTTGGCATCTGAAGAAGACTGAGATGAGCCAGTCATCCTCTTGCTCACCTGGGCAGGGGAATCTGGATTGACTCCGATTCAGATAGTGGAGTGGAATCATTTCCCTCCTGGAGTTGCCTCCCGTCACTTTCTTGAGCTGGTTCCAAATCCGTTGTAGGCTGGCTGCTGCTCCACAGATGTAATCTATTTCTTTTCAAGACTTACATACTTACTTAGTACATTTATATACCAACCCACACAAAAAAGTCCCTGGGTGGTTCACAATATAAAACTTGGCCTTCTGGTGTCATCACCTCAAGTTCCTTTGTCTTTGGACCTCAGTTTTCTGCTACTCTTTATTCTGTTGGTTGAATCCATACTTGCTCACCCACATGGAGTTCAGGTAGATCCTTTGCTGACTTCTTGTAAAAATGGGACTGTCTTAATTTCTTTTCTGTTAAAAACGTGTCTCGTCTGTTGTGGCCCTCTGGCTGTAGTAAGTTGCCTCACATAGTAATGTTTTTTGTCCATTGACCAGCCAGACCCTGTTCTGAACTCCCATCCAAACCTCGTGAAGGGGTGTTTGGTGGTCCAGGATAGCTAGATATGAATCAGTCCCATCTTTTTCAGTTTTAGTTGGAATTCTCTTCACCATTTTGGCAGCTGATTCAACTTTCCCATTACTCTGGGCATAAGCAGATGATGAACGAATACCCACTGAGTCTGAAATGCTCTGAATTCTGCTGACACAAAATGTGGTCCATTATCTGAGATCAGAGTATCTGATATTTCATAGTGGGCAAAATGGCACTTTAGCTTCCATATTATTGAAGATCTGAGATCTGGTATGGTAGTGGATCTATCTCCCCAAAACTGGAGTAAGAGTCCAAAGTTATGATATATTTCTTCTCTTGCTATGAAAACAAATCTACTCCCACTTTTCCCCAGGGTTGGCTTGGTACCTCATGAATGTAGAGTCGTTGTCTGTCTTCAACTGAACAACAGCTCTTGCATTGTTGCATGAATGCTTTCAATTGGGCATTCATGCCATGCCAGTATGCACACTTCCCTGCTCTACGGAGACAACTCTCAATTCCCATGTATGAGGAGTGTATCCTTTTCATTGTGTCTGAGCGTAATGCTGCATGGATGACAGCTCTGTTATACCCCAAAATAATTCCATCATGAACACTAGGAACATAGGAAGCCTCCATGTACTGAGTCAGACCATTGGTCTATCTAGCTCAGTATTGTCTTCAAAACACGGAGCTCCTCCCTCATTCCAAAGGAGGGTACTGCCTCATTCATTTGGGTATAGCTCATTCTTTGACTCCAGCCAACCTTCAATGATAACACACTTGACTATCTGTAGGCTTATGTCCTAATCTGTGCCTTCCTGTATTGCCTGCAAATGGGGATTAGAAATTGGTAGGTACTGCAACATATTTATTGATTCTATGTCCTTCTCTGCTGAACCCACTGTGCTGGGCTTTGTGAAGAAAGATCTGCTTAATGTGTCTGCCAGTACAAGATCTTTGCCTGAGTGGTATTGGATATGCACATCATAGTTCTGTAGTTGGTATTAGCATTCTCTGAAGCCTCTTTGGGGTACTCAATTATGGTTTCCACATAATGGTTTCCAGTGGCTTATGGTCTGATTGGACATGCACAATCTGAGCTGATAGAATCGTTCCATTCCAAATAGTAGAGCCAAAAGTTCTTTTTCAATCTGTGCATAACCTCTTCCTGTTTCCAAAGTGCTCTGCTGGCAAATGCAATTGTTTGCTGATTCTGTAACAGGACAGCTCCTAGCCCTGACTGAGATGTGTCACACTGCAACACTAGCTGTTCATCTGGACTATAGTACTTCAATACAGGGGTCTTGACTATTGTATCTTTAATGGCCTCAAATGCTTGCTGGTGATGTTCTGACCATCCCCACTCCACATCTTTGTGTGCCAAGTGCTGGAGTGTCCCAAAGTGATCAGCTAGCCCTTTGCAAAACTTTGCTAGGTAATTTGCCATTCGTAAGAATCTTTTGACACCTTTCACATCCACAGGTCTTGACATCTTCTGAATTGCTTCAGCTTTTCCTGGGTCAATTTTCAGACCCTCTGCTGTCAACAGATGCCCAGTGTAAGGCATTTCCTTTAGTCTTAGTCTGACCTTGTCTGGGTTCAGTTTTATATTTCTTTCCTTGCATCATTCTAAAAAAAAGGCTCAGGTTTTTTGGTCATGATCTCTTGCTGTATCTATTTTGGTATCTCCTTCACCCACAATTAGGATGTCATCTGCAATTATCTTTAGGTCTGGGATATACTGTAGCTCCTAGTTCAGCCTGCACGGGAACACTTCTGGAGCAGGGCTTATGCCCATTGGCATACAAAGCCAATAGTATCTGTCAAAAGGAGTTGCAAAAGTGGTCAGATAACTTGTATCTATGCCCAGTTCTATATGCCAGAATCAGGTTGTGTTATATATATATATATATATATGAATGATTGGTGGTGGTGGGCAATGGCTGCACCTTTGTGGGCAATGGCTGCACCTTTGCACTTTGTTTAGGGTTTTAGGATACACAGTTTTCCTGGATGGTTTTGTACAACGACCAGGCTATTCTGGTGCCTACTGGGGCAATTATGCCTCTCGCCTGTAGGCTGACAAGTTCCTGCATCAGTGATTCTGCCAGTGCTATAGGAACCCTCTGCTTTGGGGTCCTCACTGGTTCTACACTGGGATGTACCTCCAGTTTCAGCTTTCCTGCCAAGCATGCTTCACCCTGAAAAACATCCCCAAACTCTTGCAGTATCTGTGCCATTTTCAAGGCAGCTGGATGGTTCTGCTCATTGGTCTGCACTACACTCAAAATATTCTAATGATGTACTTGAATTAGCCTCATGGCCTGCACTGCTTTACTCCCCAACAGTGATCTATAGTCCTCTTCTTTCACAATAACAAATTCTACTTGATAGAGCTTATTATCCTTTGGGTTGTGAACTTTAATTCTGCACTTGTCCACTGGTTCCAGGATACTCTTGATGTACATAATAAGCAATTGGCCATGGGGCTCAATCTCAGCCTTTTTATCCACCAGTGACAATCGCAGCACATTACCAGTGGCTCCACACAATCCAACTGAAAGTGAACTTGCTTTTTGTTTAACAGCATAATAGCAACCAGTGTAGTGGTGTAAGTACTGTTTTCCCCAGTATTGCCCACAACATACACATCAAGATTTGATGATCCCAAGGTCAGGCTTAGGACATCCTGACAGCCTTCAGGTTCATCACCATCCTATACCACCTTCACTTTTAGGCTCTGAGGTTGCTTAATACTTCTGCATTGACTTTGGAAGTGGTTTGGCTTACCTCATCCTTTGCACTGCTGCCCATATGCATGGCATTTCTTCTTTCTCTTTTCATGATGTTTCCCACAATATAGGCATTGTATCTTGAGCATCCTTTCATGAGGCTTCCTGTTCAGCTCTTCACAGTGCCCAGACTGATGTTGGACAGCATGCACTTGTCTGTCTGGTGTGCCTGCTAGTAGTTTAGAAGCTTTAGAAGCTTCCATTGCCCTCCCTATATCCAGGCAGTGATTTAGTGTTAAATCTCCTTCTCACTGCAATCGCTCACTGATTTGCTGATCCCTTGTTCCACATAGCAATAGCAATAGCACTTACATTTATATACCACTCTATAGCTGGAGCTCTCTAAGCAGTTTACAATGATTTAGCATATTGCCCCCCAACATTCTGGGTACTCATTTTACCAGCCTTGGAAGGATGGAAGGCTGAGTCAACCTTGAGCCCCTGGTCAGGATCGAACTTGTAACCTTCTGGTTACAGGGCGGCAGTTTTTACCACTGCGCCACCAGGGGCTCTTTACAATTCTATCCTTTACAATTCTAACATACAATTCTATCCTGGATTAAAGAGTCTGTTAGTGCTTCAAAGTTACAGGATGCAGTCGGGTCCTTAATGCAGCAACATAAGCATTCAGACTAGGGATGTGCAAAACATTTTGGGTACAAAAAGTTTTGTACTCGAAACAGGCCATTTTGGGTGATTTGTAGACAAGACAAAACACCCATTTTCCAAATCTGAAAGTTTTGTACACAAAACAAAACATCCCTGTTTTGACTACAAAATGTTTTGTTGTTTTGGAACTTCATTTTGTGGTGATGTCTGAGTCAGTTTCCATTTTGTGTTTGACATCTCTTTGAATTTCGCACCCTTCCAGCCTTCCTATTGGACACGTAAAGCATGGGCTGTCCTGCTGACAATTCTCTCCTTGTTTCCCATTGGCTCTTTTGCCTCCTGCCACTCTTTACTGACCCCACATTAGCCAGGGGAAGGGTCAAAGAAGGGGCAAGGGTGGGGTGGGGAGTTCAAGGAGGGGTTTTCAATTCATTCAACAAGTTAGTTATTCATTCGCCATTCTGCCTTTCTGCCTCATTGAACAGAGAGAGAGAGAGAGAGAGAGAACTAGTTTGCATTGCATGGCATGCCTCAAGTTGCCATGATGATGCCATGTCATTGCCTATGCCTGCCTGCCTTGTTGCCAGCCTGAGCCCAGCCTGCCAGCCTGCTATGGCTACTGCATGCCAGCCTTGGAATGGATTTATCTGCTGCATTGCTTTTTGCTCCAAAAGATTTCTTTTTCACCCCCTTGAGAGAATTGCTGCCTGCCTGTGCCTGCTATGTCTGTCTGTGCCAGCCACCAGTGCCAGCAGTCCCAGCCCCTGTGGCCACTGGCCAGTGGCCACCTGGCCAGCCACCCTGTTTCCCTCCACATTTTCAAGGCCTTTGCCCCAGCCCCCACAAACCTGAAGACTTAGATGACTGAAGTAGAGTAGACTCAGAAACCAGACCACAGACAACTGGACACACCTAGACTGAGTCAGTGTACCCCCATTTACACACACACACACACACACACACACACACACACACACACACACACACCCCTCCCTCTGGAATTCTGTGTTCTTGGAGTTTTTCCTGTTTGGATGGAGGTTTGGGGTTGCAAGTGAATTTTAAAAGTTTTGTTTTTAGTTTAGTTTAGTTTAGTTTAGTTGAAGTTTAAACAGGGGTTCTGTGTGGGAGGGATCCCCATACTAGTAGGTGGTTAAGGGTAGTGTAGCCTTGTGGTTTTTAAAAAAACCACAATTCTGTCTTTTCCTCCATTCCAAATATTTGGAGCACTTTTAAAAAACAGAAGCCTGCACTCTGCCCCATAACTGATATTACCTGCTCAGCAGCCTATTGTATAATCTCCCCTAGTCACTGTTCTTGTGTTAGTTAATTGTATCTATTCTGGGAACTAGTTATATTGTTTGTATCTGCTTGTGTCTCTGTTCCCTTACTGCTTCCTATCTGTTCCCTTGTATCTGTTTCCTAGTTACAATGTATATATATATTATGCAATTCAAATACCTTAGATCAGTGTTTCTCAACCACCGGTCCCTGGACCGCTGCCGGTCCCCGAAGGGTTGAGTGCCGGTCCCTGACTGGGAGTCAACCCCCCCCCCCGCCCACAACTGAAATCAAGGCACTCACTTACTCAATTTTGCACATGGCACGGAAGAGGAAGAGTATCACGGAGGCGTGGGACCCTTCTTGTGCCTTGCCTCCACGTGCTGCTGAGATCTTCCTACAGCTATCTTATTCCCTATCTTTACAGCTTCAAACTGTATGCGATGCGGGGGCATGGAGGAAAAAGTATGGCAGTGGGCGCCACTTGAAGGGCTGCTGGTTCTTGCATGCTCATTGTTTGCAGCCAAAGGTTGGTTGATTGAAACCCAGCTGCCTGTTGTGGTCGAGGCGCCTTGAGAGGGAACGCTGTTTCCCTCTTGCATCAGTGGGGCTTGCTTGTATGTTGTTTTCATTGGCCCCATGTAGCTTTTGAATTTTTCTAATGGCCCAACATCCCCTCTCCATTGAGTAATCACAAGCACCTCCACTCCAGACATACTGGAGACAAATTTGTTCACCCAGGCTTTTAGATTCAGGGGTTCTCAACCTTGGGTACCCAGACATTGGTGGACTTCTACTCCCATAATCCCCAGCCATAATGGCCAAATGCCATTGTTGTTGTGGGTTATGGGAGTTTAACTGAGGGACCCAAGGTTAAGAACCCCTAATATTCCATGTTTGCAAAAGATTCCAAATTTAATTATTTTAATGCTTATATTATTTTCATTCTAAACTGCGCATGAAGAATGTAGCGGTCCTTGAAACTCTGCACGAAGAATTTAGCGGTCCTTGACTCCAAAAAGTTTGAGAAACACTGCCTTAGATGGTTGTTGGTGTGCTGTATTTTGGGGACCTCGTGGATGGCCATCCTGGCGCTCGCGTGCGCTCTCTCTCTCTCTCTCTCCATCTGTGTTCTTCTTGTTTGCAATGAAGATTGGGTCATATTGTGACTTCTAGCATCATCATCATTTTTATTTAAACTAGATTGCTTGCATAGGTTGTGTGGTGCCACAGGCGCCAATTAGTTACAGAAATGTCAAAAAATGCGCCAAAATTTGTGTGCCATTGTTGTCAGGACCATCACTCTACTTGGGTAGGTGTGCAGCGGTGGGGGGGGGGGCTCCCTGTTCCACTGGCAGAATGTTGTTGTTGTTTACACTCTTCCTTACTTAACCCTCTTTTATGGTCGGGTGCCACAGATGTAGTGGTGTCTCTGTTGCTTGTAGATGAAAAATGCTTGGGGGAGGGAGGGAAGGGCATTGTTGTTCGCCCTAGGGCCTAGTCTGCTGCATCCGTGTGATATTGCTTGGAAACCTGGTTCTTTACAAAGCTCTGCTCTTTTTGTTGATGTGTGCTGTTATGTTCTTTGGGGCAGAAAGGGGGCTTCAGGGGCAGAAGAGTGGGTTGGGTGGAAGTATCCTAATGGGTGCCTGGCCCCACCCATTTTTTAAAAATCCAAAACATTTTGGATTCAGATTCTGCAATTTCGAACAAAGAACAAAATGAGGGTGTTTTGGATTCAGGCCAAAAAGAAAAAAGAAAAAAAAGGTACAACCCTAATTCAGACCCACTTCAGTACCCTGTTGCCTCATAAATAAACAATATGAACTGGTTATGGTTGCCACCGGCTCGTTTGGTGGCGATCTTGGACCGGGCTTTCTCTGTGGCTGCTCCGGGGTTTTGGAATATGCTCCCTGATGAAATAAGAGTATTTCCTTCTCTGTTTGTTTTCAGGAAGACCCTCAAGACTCACTTGATCTCACAGGCTTTTAATTAGAATTAATTTTAATAATTTATTTTAATAATTGTTTTATGTTACTGTTTTTATTTTTGTCTTTATGCTACTGTTTTGTGTTGTATTTTAATCTGTGCTGATTTTTAGATAGATAGATAGATAGACAGATAGACAGACAGACAAATAGATAGCTATGAATATGAATACAATGAATATTTATATACCACTTTTCAATCAAAGTTTCCAAAGACGGTTTACATAGATATAAATGAATAAATAAAATGGCTCCCTGACCCCAAAGGGCTCACAATCTTAAAAATAAATGTAAGATAGACACCAGCAATAGCCACTGGAGAGATGCTGTGTGGGGATGGTCTCCTCAGGACCCAACTCCTGAGGCTCTGAGCCAAGCGGCTGTGCAGAGAGAAGGCACACAGAGGAGGCGTAGGTGTGTGCTTGCGACTGGAAAGCCCCCTGTTCTCTCTTCCCAGGCCCCACCACCTGTGGGCCATGGTCACTTCCCTGTTTCCTTGGTGCTGCCAGAACCAGGTAGACCAGTCCTCTGCACAGGGCCTGCTAGCCATGCGCCTCTTCCCTCCCGGTCCCACATGCCTCATGAGCAGCAGCCGCTCGAGCAGTTCAGGGACAGTCAGGGAGAGTTAGCCGCTGCAGGTGGTTGCCAGGGAGAAGTGTGCAGGGCCTGGAGGAGAGCAGGGCTGGAGGCAATCGCCCCAGTTGCCCTACCAATGGACAGGCCTGCCACTACCCCCTAAGGTAGTTCATTCCTTTACTGAACTGCTCATAATGTTAAAAAAAATTATCCTAATGTTTAACTGAAATGTGGTCTTTTTATAACTTCTCTTCCAATCAGTAGAACTTATCTCTAAGCATATATACTGAAGACTTAAGTGCCTGAAGCTTTATGATAGCTTGGATTTAGTCAAAATTGTGTTTCCATTCTAAACATTACATGTATACTACATGAGGGAATGAGACCTTTTACTGTTCTATGGTATAATTTTTATCCCCAAAGCCATTTTTCTATAGATTTGGAGTTGTACACATCGTTCCAGGAGTAAGAGAAAGCTCTGCTTGATTGCACAAAGTGAAACCGAACTATAATGAGTTCTCCTACAAGTATTCAGCCAAGAAGATAATGGGAGACTTAGAACCCAAAGGCTTTAATGATTATTTTATATATAGGGAGAGTTTTTCCTACCCAAATGTGTCACATAAGAACTGGGTACATTAAAGTATCGATTAATTCTAAAGGCAAAAACTTTAAGAAAATGGAAACATCATTAACTTCCAGGGGGATCTTACACTAAATTGAAAAAAATAAGATTTTTTTCTGAAATAATTAAACATTTGACAATTGTGTAATACACAGATCAAATTCCATTACAAGTTTCTTTGTTAATTCACATTCTGTTCACAATCTGCTGGATTAATGTTTAATTAAATACAAGCAATTAAACAAATGGTGCTGTAATCTCAAAATTGTCAAACAATAATTTGGTAAATTTCTCAGAACATGAAGGCATATGAGCATTCTGGACTGCTGGGCATTTGTATTTCCAGGTGATTTGAGAGAGAGAGAGAGAGAGAGAGAGAATTTTTTTACACTTGCTTTACTGATGTGTATTTCATGTTCAGTATAGTTTCTGGTATAATAAATGCTGGCTGACACACTGCACAAAGTTACATTTGCATTGCATTGTGATATTCAGGCAGTTGCATAAGGGTGCTCTTGCACAATCACAAAAATTGTGGTGCAAATACAATTGCATGACAGTACAGCTGCACATCCTCGTATTGTAGGAGCAGGGAAGGGAAATGAACCAGGAAGGGAATTGGCAAGCTGTGCCAAAACATACAGCAAGACAGCATGACTCTGGGCAGGCTTTCCCAATGTGGTACAGGTCTCAGGAAGACACATGGCTAAATATTAGTTGCTCATTGGCTGCCAAAAGAATCCCAGGGGAAGGGAGAATTGGTATTCAAAGATATGCACCTCTGACATGCCCACAGAGCCCAGTTAATCTCCCCTTAATAACCCAGTATTGTCCTCAGTAAATGTCAATAGCATACTTAATGATAGTATTAGAAAGTCAAAATAAGTATCACTACAACTTTCTTCAAATTTTTAATCCAAAAAGACATAATCCCTATTCATACATCAATGGCCAACACATATACAATCTGTGTACAGTTTATGTACATACAAAGCTGTATACATTGTCAGAGAATCACTGGTATGAGGCAGAAAACCATGGGAGAAGGGGCGTGCCCCAGGACAGACCCTGCCCCAAATAGAACTTACCAGCTCGACCGAACCTGGCGGAGGAGGACAACCATGAGACACCGCTCAGGTGGCTTCTGGCTGGCCCGAGTGGGGATCAGGTGAGTCCCTGCCAGATGGTGGTGTAGTCTCATGAAGCTGGGGGAAGCTCTTGCGAGATCTCAGTCCAAGATCTTGGTTGATGTTGGGATCTCGTGAGAGCTGCCCCAAGTGTCAGGGGTATATATGGGAGGACTGGCCAGTGATAAGGGACCAGTCCAGGAGGAGGGTTTGCTCTAGAAGGAGCCCTGGGATTCTGACTGAGCCTTGGGGGAAGCACCTCCAAAAAAGGGCTGTTGGGTGGAACAAGCCTCTCAAAAGGTGTAATACTCCCCTCTAGTGAAAGGCTCTGAGTCTGTTCTAACCCTGCTGATGCTAGAGTGACACACACATCCTGAGAAGAGCATGACACACAGATCCAGTTGTTTGTACATTCTGTTCAATGCATATAGAATGGTACCTTTCCTATCTGTGCCCTTCTTTTGAGGGAACCTAAACCAAGGTTCACTGTACAGTCATTCACATATGTGATGGCTGAATAGGGCTAACGTGTAAAAGAACCATGGAATGTTAATTCTGCAATAATTGTCATCAATAAATATGATTGCTCATAACTAACATATTCCCTTAATGCTCATAATGAGCATATACCGTTAATGCCACAAAGAAGCAAGGAATCCATTGAGTTAAACAATGGACTCAACCAGAGTTAAATTTGATGAACTCAGCATGGTAGGTTAAAGTTGGGAAAGGTGTGCAGACTTAGAGGCCGTTGTCCTAGGAGACATTCTTAATTCTTTCTGCATGATAGAAGCATGGCTGCAATGAGAGTGCAGCTGCTTGCACTCATTGATATGCAAGGCTGGAGAAAAATGAAGTCAATCTTGTCCCTGCTCAGGGTCATCATATAACCTTGCAAGGGAAATGGGGGGGAAAGCTGGCTTTGCAGTTTCCTTGGCACTGACGGTAGATAGCCTAAAGGTCTGCATTCTGAGAAAGGCCATGTAGAATTTGTCCTTACAATGCTGAATGGCCTCTGTATCTCTACATCTGTGCAGGTTTTTTTCTTACTAGAGAAAATGTGTGTTAGATATTTATTTCTAAAGTATAACAGTTTTAATCAACATCTATAAACTATGTTCATCTGATGCCATGATGGCATTTGCATCATTATACCAAAAATGAAAGATTTTTTGTCCCTTGTTTTATCATAGCAATCAGGGCAAATGCTTAAATGAAGTACGGCATCTGGGAAATAAACTGAGCAGATGAACCTGTTATCACAGAACTTAATAGATTCTCCACATGAAGCAATGATAGAAAATGGTATTGTTGAAGCTGGTACACAGAGAGAACATCACGAGATTATAGCATGGAGACTGCAGTGTGAACAAATTAATGCTATTGCTTTGGTGACTTTATCAGATGTCTCGGGCACATGGATGCTTATATTCTGTACATATAGAGAAGTTATAGTTCACTTTCCTTCTGGGTAGTGCTCTTTTCCTTACAAATGAAAATAAAGCTCAACAGAGCCATTTCTTTCTTTCTTTAGAATATTGATATACCATTTGTCAACAAAAAGTTCCCAAGGAGAGACCTTTTTTGCCTACTCCCCACTGGATCATTGTTTTGGCTTTTCATTGGGGTGGTACTATGAAATAAGTGAGCCTGGTCACACTGGCAGATGAATGTGGGCTGTGGGCATGTAGTGTGTCCTATTGGTGTTCACCTGGAAGCACCTTTATGGTGAAGAGGGTTTCCATGGAAAACCACCTCAGGGTTTTGTAGCCTGGGGAGATGGGAGTGGAGTTCCTTTGGGGAGTTGCTCATCCCACTCACTCAGTTCTTTGGGGCTTGGGGCATGGTGATGTCGGCAACCCTCCCTTGACACAGAATACTGTGTGGTCAGATGGGAGGTCAGACGGCTACTGACAATAACCAAGCCCAGTTGATTCTCTCAGCAGTGGGGGAAATAGCCAGCTTTAGGAGGCTAAATTTCATGAGGGAACAAGTTGCCTGCACTCAGGTGAGGGAAATTGGAAATCTTGTCCCATTGCATGTGCTGTAAGGTTTTTAATAAAATGAGGCCCTAGTTTACTCCATTACATATGTCTTATCTTTTATTGGGGTCTGAGTGCAATCCTCCAGTCTTAGTCTCTCAGTGGCCATAGGAGAAAAAGCTTTAGGCCCAACCTAAAAGGAAGATCTACTTAGGGAACTGCTCAAGTAAAATAGTGAAGTGATTATTAATCAGGTTTTCATATCCATTCCCCCTCTTCCAAACTTCTTAGGGCTCTATCTAAAAATATCTATCTAACCTACTCTATCTTAACACAACAAAAAGGAAAACTCTAGCTTATTCTGCTTAGGATGAATAGTAAGGGAGTAAGAAAAGATGCGTACAGTCATTTGCAGCCTAATGAGGCCTTGTTTCTGCTGACAACAACAGTCTGTTGGGAAGTTTCTACTTAAGCACTGGACTACCAGTATGGGCCCGGCCATCCAGTCTCTACTGCTCTCTTCGTCTTCTTTTCAGATTGCTCACTGGGAAATATAATTCCCTTCATATATAGCTAGAGCAGAGAGGCATCTTTACCATTCCTTGAAAAAGAATCTCTAAGTGCCCAATTATTGAACCACTTCTGATTCAGTTAGTGTTTTTGTTTGTTTTAGAGCATCGGTTCCAGTTTAGGTTCAGTTTCAATTCAAATTTTAGATTCAGTTTCCGTTCTGGATCCCTGGAAATAACTCTTTGAAACCCTTCTGAGATTTGGGCTCAGTTCAGCTTCCTGGGAGAGACACAATGAAGACAACAGCCACAGCCTCTGGGAATGATGCTGTGCAGGATGGAAGAGGGACATTTGCTATTCCACTGATAGATATATAATAAGAAAGTGACCATCTCTTTGTCCAGTTAGTAGGAGCTGTTCTGATGAAATCACAGTTTAAATGTTATTACTTCCATATGGAAACTAGGGGTGTCCATGAGCCACTCAGGTGGCCACCAGCAGGGCAGAAAGCAGTTCTCTTTAAAAGCAAGTAAGCAGCTCCTTACTTGCTCTCTTGCCCCCCCCCCGCCCCCCACTTTTCCAGTGGTGGCACCTGCTCTCCAAAAGGTCGTGCGGCGCTGTGGCACTGTTCCCTGCAGCCTCAGTGTGGTGTCTGCATGCACATGGCCAGTGCACATGTTTGTTGGCCATGTGCATGCCAATGCCACACGGAGAGTGCAGGGAACAGCACTCAGCCCTGCGCAGACTTTTGGGGAGCAGGCGCCACCACTGGAAAAGTGGCAGGGCAGCAGGTGAGCAGGTAAGGAGCAGCTTGCATGCTTTTAAAGGGAAATGCTCCCTGCCCCACCAAACCAGTTTGAATGACAGTGCTCGGGCCAGTTCAGCGCTTCCCAGAGGAGGCACAAAACTGTCTTGTGCACATCCCGAATGGAAACTGCAACATCTTCCCATGTAACCATTTAGTGTAGCATTTAACTTCTTTTACAGATGATGTCCCAATGTAGCATCTTCAGGTACAAAAACAAAGCAACTAAGGGTAGAACAGCATCTGGACAAACCTATGTGGACTTTCCAATATTGCCGTAACTCATTTCAACATATCTGATTTTAACTGATAGGTGTAATACAAACTTTGATTTTAAATCAAAATTCCCCCTCCCCCTTGATACTCATACCAGAAAGGCACAGAAGGTAAACAAATGTGTTTTATTGGCCTGTCATTGTGAAGACTGAAATCTAAGTACCTCTAATAAAAGGTATTGTCCCTTATCAGTTTTGTTTTTCTCGTTCTGTGGGAAGACTCTGAACTAATAATATTTGTTTTGCTTTGTGTATTATGAGCCACAACAGTTTTCATTTATTTAAGTGAACACTCCCCCAACACCTGCTTGGCTTAGCAATGTTACCCTCAAATCACTTTTTTTAGATGTTTGCCATGCTATGACATTATTAAATGCATTTAATAAGGTGGTTCACATGACCTTTACATGGGGTGGGATCAAACCTACCCCCCCCCTTATTACTTTACTGGCAGCGCCACTTGCACACCCACATGAGTGGTGCTGCTGGGAGATGATAAGAGATCTGGAGGCTGGAGAAATGCAGTCCAACCTCCAGATATCCCACAATGCACCATGCAAGGAGTGCGGTGCATTGAGGAATTCCCTTTCAGCCAAGCGCTCTTGGAAGAAAGGCATGCTTGCACAACTGGGGACCCAGGGAGAAAGGCATGCTCAAGCCACACCATTCTCCCTGGGTAAAAGCCCAGGGGAAAACCACAAGCTACCTGGGAGTGCAGTACTGGGATTGCATGGGTGGCTTCCTAACAAAGCATCACACATATGTGGGGCCACACTGGGGGGGGTGCTGGCAGCTGCGCCAGCTGGATAAGAGCCTTACTACTTCTCTCGCCACCCCTGCCCAGCTGCCCTTGGCATACATTCCCAGGACCCCCACCCCTTTACTTGTAAAGGGGAATTCTCACCAGATTCCCCTTTACAAGTATTAGCCCCCCAAACTGCCGAACTGGTTTGGTCAAACAGACTGGATGGGCTGGTTCAACTGAACCAGTTCGGCAGCACATGGTTTGGCCAGAATTTGAGCCGAACCACGGTTTTGGGTTCGTGCACACCCCTACTATGGGAAGAGGCTTCAAGGCTGGCTGTTAAGTCAGATTCTCATCATGGGAACTGGGACAGAGTTTGGGGCTATTCCCATGATCAGGCAAAATCAGGCTAGGGGAGCCTAGCCCAATTTTCCCTGATTGTGGGAGCCCGGTGGCCTCCTAGCGGTTAACCTGCCAAACTAGCCCTCCCCTTAAACCGGATTTGTGGAGCGAAGTGGACGAGTAGACTCCCAGCAACCCCATGAGTAGGCCCCCGGTGGGAGGCTTAAAAGCAGCCTCCTGGCTCGGGGGTCTCTCCAGTATGCCCTGCACACTTCCGGGGGCCGTGTGGCCCCCGAACTCCCCAGCCCCTGCTGGCTCCATCACGGAGCCAGCAGTCGTGTGGGCGGCCGATCTGGGCTCCCAGGTCTCCACCCTGCTTATCTGTGGGGAGAGCAGGCTTAGCCTGCTCTCCCTGCTTCCCTTTACAAACCGGGTCTCACTGATCATGAGACCCGGCTCTTTAAGTTTAAAAATGAGGTTAAAATGGTCATGAGGTTAAAGGCTTTATGAAGCAAGAAAGTGGTAATCCACAATCAATTTTATAAGTATGTATTTTTTCTATTGGCCCTAGTAATAACATGCCCCAGCTTTTTTGAGTCTTGGTAAGGCAGGTATTATGCCTAAAACCTCATTTTGGAGATTCAGTGTGGTGATGCATTTATGCAGACCATTTAAGTTGCACATTCCAGACTTTATGTGAGGGTGGTAGTTCCTGGACTGAGTCACTCTAAAGGCATACATGGGCATGCCATATGATATGTTTAATTCAGGAAATAGCAAAAACTGGAAAATCTGTCCAATTTACATAGCATAAAAGAAACAAGAAACAAGTCGCTCAGAAACAAGTTCCTTTTCAGCAGGCCTTACTCTCTAGTTTGTGTGCTTAGGATTGCAGCCATAGAATCCCAGTGATTTTATGCTAAAGATTCCTATAATGCATCTTCTGCTCCTGAAATTAGGACTGTTTCATTAAGCGAAAAGATGAGGTGACAAATTTTTCAGTGCAGAACTTACATTAACCCATCACTTGAATAGACATTCTGAGAATTAAGTTAAAAGGCAAGTAGGTTATTTGCTTACTGACTATGGCACATTCATGTTTGCAATATTTTAAGTTTTAAGGATAAGGGTTGTAATGTCTACATTACTCAGAAAGGCACTACATTTTAGAAAATTTCACCTCTGTACAGCAATTATATTTCTCTTCCTGCTGATGTAATCTCAGACTTGTTGACGTGAGCAATTTGTCTCATGTTAGGAACATGAGAACATAAGAAAAGGCCTGCTGGATCAGGTCAAGGGACCATCTAGTCCAGAGGGAAGCCAGGCAAAAGAAGGCTACTGCCTCCTTTTATGATAATTTAGTAGCGAGAATTCTTAACTTTACCCATATAGAAGATGACCCTGAATTTAAGATGACCCACTTAAAAATAAAGGTTAAATACACCCAAAAGGAAAAGCACCCTGAATATAAGATCCCGCCCCCATTCCTAACATCAAAGATCTGGAGGTGGGGGTGGGGGCTAGTATTGGATTCAGGAAAACACAGTATCATCACTATAGATATCTGATTAAAAATATATATCATAAAATATGGTAAGGACCAAAGTCCTAACTGTGGAGGATGCCAAGGATGCCGTGTGTGGCAGTTGTACAACTGTTGCACAGCCACAAGCAAGCTTGTGGTTGCACAACACTAGTTTAGAACACAGTCTTCAGACCCAGCACAGCTAGCTAGTGCAACAGCTTTGTGCCAGCACAGGGGTGCTCTTACCGCTGGACCTCGGGGCCAAGGTCCAGGGCCTCCACACTCCCTGGGGTCCCACAAATCATCCTTAGTCTTTCCTGGGTGGTGTGGTTTGTGATGATCATTCCAAAAGTCATCTTTTCTAAATATACCTGTAAACTGAACCATATCTCCAGAACGTATCCCGTGGGAACAATTATTATACTCCTAGCCAGTCTCTTGGATAGTTACTAATGAGATATGTTATTTGGCATGGGACAGGGCATTTTATCAGCTGCAGAGGTACAGCAGGGAAGCAGCTTGCCTAGGGAGCAAGATACTGTTAGTTCAAATCCCGGCCCGTATGCTTCCCAGACTGTGCCTAGTAAATATATATTTGTAGACATCTATATTGGGCAGCAGCAATATAGGAAGGTTCTGGAGGCGGATGCTCACTTCATTGACAAGGCAAAGGCATCATCTCATACTGTGCAGGATAAAGGCAATGTTAAGCCACTCCTGTATTCTACCAAGAAAACCACATGGTTCTGTGGTTGCCAGGAGTCAACACCAACTCGATTGCACAATATTCTCTTTACAAGGCATCTTATTACCGGTCTTTTAAAAAAAATGGTTTTAGAGCCACTTTCTAGTATAATATAGTAGGAAGTTAGGTGGTCTTTTGAACATGTATGTAAATGTTATGCATTGATAATGTGGGAATGTTGCTTATCTCAAAACTTTTCTTCCCACTCTTATGACAATAATAGAAAATGCTGATAGACTGTCCAGATACAATATACATTACATACATCGAAAGCACAATACATTGGCAACTTCATACTATGTGTTGTCTGCACACTGTTGTGCATTTATAGCTTCAAATGATTATAACTTCAAAAGTTTGTAACTGAGTATTTTGGTTCCTAAAGTAATTAGTAATATTATACAGCTTAACATGAAATACTTCTGGATAAGATATCTTTGGATGTAGATAGGAGCAGGGGCGTAACTAGGTTGGAGTGGGCCCTGAGACAAGATTCTTAAATGCCCCCCCCCCCGCCATCACCGCTTACCTCTCCTTCCTCTGGCTCGATGTCTCTGCCAACTATCCCAACTAGTTGCAAGGTATAGATAACACGAAAGCAGAACCAACTAATACAACAGTGAGTGAGTGATACGGAAAACACACACATTGGTTTTGTATTGGTTTATACATATTGGGTTCGTTTGCGTTCATTGCGCTGTTGGTGCAATTATAGGAAAGTTTTGGAGTTGCACGGTGAAAGGCACAGAGGCCTCTTACTGTGCAAGAGATGAGGGCATTCCTTCCTTTCCAGCGGTTGCACATAATCCATGAAGGCGTGTAAGGATTCGTAGGCAGTTCTGGACAGTTCTGGAGTCCTCCTCCGAGCGGTTTGTTTGTGAGCAGTTTTGTTTGCAGGCGGTTTGTTTGCAGGAGTCTGCTTGCTTGCTCAGCCAGCCAATGGATGGGGATTTGGGGAAGGAGGAGGAGCCCCCACGATGCAAAGGGTGGACTCGCGGAGACAAACAACAAGGAAATAGCAGGCGGTGCCAGAACAAGGAGGAGAAATTTTTTTTAATCAATTCACAAGGAAGATCGGGTAGGCACTGGGTGGGGGAGAGCTCTGAGGGCCCCCCCCCAAGGTGGGGCCCCCCGAGACAACGGCCTCCCCCTGCCTAATTGTAGTTATGCCCCTGGATAGGAGGCAACAAGTACAATTACAGCACTGTCTGGTTGTAAAATTTGGCCTGACTGAAGCTTGTAATCAGAGTCACTATCTTTGGCATTGTTTCCAATCTTATAACAACAACAACAACAACAATTTGATTTCTATACCGCCCTTCCAAAAATGGCTCAGGGCGGTTTACAAAGAGAAATAACAAATAAGATGGCTCCCTGTCCCCAAAGGGCTCACATTCTAAAAAGAAACATAAGACACACACCAGCAACAGTCACTGGAAGTACTGTGCTGGGGGTGGATAAGGCCAGTTACTCTCCCCCTGCTAAATAAAGAGAATCACCACGGTAAAAGGTGCCTCTTTGCCCAGTTAGCAGATTATAGTTAGCAGATTAAACAGATTAAACAGTTAGCAGATTAAAGATTATAGACAACAATTAGGATATAAAAGCTTTTTAGAGGTAAAAGGAAATTGGACCTGGACCCCAATATATTTTGCAGGGGTATCAGTTGAGGAGTACAGTTATGATCTTTTCAGTGGACAGAAACTTGAAATCATTTTTTTCAGATCCAAGTCTTTGCTGATCCTGCAGAAAATTCTGTTCTTATCCAATGCTAATTGAGCGAAGAGGCACCTTTTTAACGTGGTGATTCTCTTTATTTAGCTGGTGGGGAGCAACTGACCCTATCCAACCCCACAGCACAGCATCCCTCCAGTGACTGTTGCTTCTGTCTATTTTATGGGTGGTGGGTTTTTTTTAAGATTGTGATTGTAAGCCCTTTGGTGACAGGGAGCCACTTCATTTATTTGTTTGTTTGTTTGTTTGCTTGCTTGTTTTAATTTATTTTAATTTGTTTTGTTGATTTATTTTATTTTATTTTATTTTATTTTATTTTATTTTATTTTTGTTGAAAAGCGGTATATAAATATCCATTGTTTTCATTGTACTCGTATCCATCGTATTGGTCACTGTCTCTCCTCTAGCACCAGTAGTAGTCATAACCATAGTTACCACATATTCTCACAATCATAAAAGGTACATATGCCTAGGGATCTTTAACTTTGGTCACTCTGTGTTACTATGGAGAGAAAGAGAGCAAAGGGAAACAAGATCACATATTTCAAATACTTGAATATGTGTGTGTGTTTAAGAACAATGGAGGAATTAAAAATAGATTGAAAATATACTGAATTGACATATATGTAATAAGCAGTAAAGGCAATAAATAAATGTATTGACAGGATTAAAACTATAGAGCGGGAGAATGGAGGTTTGCTAAAGCAGCAGAAGGTGGTGGGAAGAAAAGAAAGAAAGAAGCTGTACTGAGAGGCAGCAGAAAAGCTGTCTTGGTAGCTGGCCTGAGTAGAAAGGGAGAAAAAGAGAAAAAGAATGGCAGATGATAGGCAGCAGAAATTGCTGCATTGGCATTTTTAGTATGCAAATCTGACTCCTGGGGCAGACTGAGATACCATTACTTGGCACATCTGTGGGTCAATGTATTGTCTCTGTGGAGAATGGAAGGAGATAGATGGGGGAAATATGTGATGGTGACAAATAAGTTAACAATGAAGCAAAAGAAAAGGGGCAAGAGTGGAGCATGCAAGGAATAACAGGAACACAGTTGATATTACTGAAATGAGAAACATAGCTAGGGGTTTTCTTTTGGAGGGGGGTTGTTTTCTGACCTTTGTAGCCTATCCAGCGGGATTCTCCCAACTGTGGGTGAGAAACAGACAAAAAGTGAAGGGCAGAGAGAGGGAGGAGAAAGAGAAAGTGTGTGCATGTGCCTGGGGCAAGGTATAGGGAGGGGAATTACTTCTCCCAGTCTGCTGAGTAGCATACAATGAGTTCCATAACAGACGAAAGGGGAAATAACACAGCCAACTCTCAGGAGCTTATGGAAAGAGCAAGCAGATGGGAATGGAAGGTGCATATTCACTCCCCCATTCCCAGATGCCTCGGGGTCAGGATCCTGAGCAGCTGGGAAACAGCAGCAGGCTGCAGAACTGTGGCACACCACTGGGAATGAGCAGCATGGTGAGCTGTGCCTCCAGGAATGGGCAGCGCTGTGCACTGCATTGCTGGGGAGTAGGGGAAGCTGGCCGCTGTGCAATGGTGGCACGGGTGGGGCATGGTGGGGGGAGTGCAACAAAGCTGGGGGAGTATGATGGGGTGCAACAGTGTCCCCCAGCAGCCACTGGCAACTTGTGTTCCATATACAACCTGGAACATCACTAGTTCCATCCCTGCCTGGGTCAGTCTTAACCTTGTAAATGAGAATCGAATACACAGCAATCATTTCCAATCCATCTGAAAATATGCCCCGGTGTGCTTCTTAAAGAGATCCCAAAACTCAGTTCCCTTACCAAGCAGTATCTGAGCAGCAAATAGAAATCAAAGATGTCCTGCACATGTGTTTCCACATCACACTGTTATTCTGATATCCATGCCAGGGAAAAGAGAGACACTATTCCTGATTTTTCCCCCCAGTGAAGTGGAGATCTACATCTCTTCTAATGGAATCTCTGAATGTTTCCAGGCTGCAATAAAGCGTGCTTTCAAAAGAGCTTGTGATTAAGTTGTTGGAGAGGGCTTTCTCAGCATTCACATGCTCTCAGAGTCAAGAGTTGACTTTTCCAGCACACACACAGGTCACACAGACAGCAGGAACCTTGTGCAATTTCCACAACTGCACCTGCACACAGTTCTTGTTTTATGTGACTTGCTACTTTTCATACCACTTTTCTGAAAAATAATGGAAAGGGTGGGTTAATCACTCAAAGCAAAAGCTGACCAGCAGGTGGTGCTACGGAAATTGTGCAAGACCCCTGCTAGCTGTGTCTCGTGTGTGTGTAATTATGTTAGAAAAACTGACATTTGTCTTCAATATTATATAGATGCTGAGTAACCTCTCGCCTTCAAGCTCTTTTCAAGCACTCTTTATGTCTACTCACAGACTGGAATATTTCTTTCCTGATTGATGGCAGTTCAGAAGCTGTGGTTTATCCTCATGTAACACCACAGGATAAGGATGATGATGTAATCTGGCATCATCTTTCTTGTGGGAAATATATATTTATTTATAAACATAATGTGTGAACACTACAGAAGGAAAGCACTTCTTCCCAAATGCACTCCCCCCCGAAGTACTTTTGTTTGTGTTAACACTGTCCAAATAACTTCAGCCCCTTTCATCCAGTCCTCGCATATGCCTCTGTGGAAAGCCAAGATGCTTCAGATGCACTGAAAAGTTGTATAGGAAATAATTTTATTATCAGGAAGTAGTTAGATTATTTTCCATGTATTGGGATAAAGAATTTTACAAATTAGAGACTCCTGTGGTAGACATATACATTGGTCCCCCAGTGGAATGTGAACCATTCTGAATCAAAAGGGTAAGCTATCAATTTAGTGGAAACAAGCATGCCAATCCCATTAATATAAAAGGCATTGTGTGTGTGAAGTTTCCCCAGCTTAAAATCAGCTGTGACTGTAAAATTGTCCATGTCAGTGCTAGCTTTCCTGATTTGGACGAATGTCACAAAATAAGAGATAGACAGAGACCAGAAAAGCTCTTCCTTATTTCCCAAGAGTGCTTGCAATCCACAAGAGGCCTCTGAGCTTTCTTGTGTAGACGACTTCTTACTTTTGAAAAAGGCAAAGTTTGACTAGTGTTCAGAAGGACTCGCATTTATAGCACCATCTAAACCTGGCCTTAAAAATGACTTTTAGAAATTGCTTCTGAGCTCAGGGAGAATCAAATAATTCACAGCTTACCAGACTTTTACAATAGTAAATTATTGCTGGCATTGATATTCAGTTGCATTACATTTTCTCAGTGTTAGAAGAGACATATATTTTTTTAATGCTCAGAATTTGATTTCTTTCATTCATGTCATTTACCGATATTGCCATTTAGTTTATGCTATTTTAATCAAAACTTCAGCTTTATAAAGCCATGAAGTATCAAGCTATTTCATGCTGACACCATGAGACACTGAGAGGCTGTTCTCATGCACAGGCAAAATTGGGCTAAAGAAGCCCAGCATGGTTTCGCCTGGACATGAGAACCGCCAGGAGCTGCTTGGCTCCTGGAGGTGGTACAGTGGCAAACCCACCTCTGGAGCCCCCCTCCAAAATGAGGTCAGGAGAGCAAATGCTGCCCAGTTTTTCTGCTAATCTGCCAGCCTGGGATGCTTGCAGCCAGGGCTAGGTGGCCGCGCGACTCCTAGCTGGCATCAGGGGAATCCTTCCCACTCTCCTTTCCCCTAGCCTTCCTTCCCACTGATTGTAAGAAAGGGCTCAGAGACTGACATCTAATTTAACACTGCAGACACAGAGCCAAAAGAAGCATGAATGCAGTGGCTCCATGTCCACTTTTGACTCAGACACTTACCTGTAGGGGGAGATCCTCCCTGCCCCCAGAAGCACTCTTTGCAACTTGCAATTATGTCCTTGAAGACTGTGTGACCCTCAGCAACATAATTGGAGGTTGCATACTGCTTCCAAAGGAAAGGGAGATCAGCTAACATGATGTAAACAGCCTCTTTAAAAACCCAGCCTCCAACCCAGGCCTCTAAATGTTTGTTTCTTTTGACTGCATACATGCAATGTTACTGTGGATGTCCGTAACATCCACAGCATATATATATTTGGCTGTTCTTATATAAATTGAACAATTTGGCTCATGACTTAGCTACATTTAACAATTAATGACAATGCTGAAAAGGACTCACTTCAGATGCTGCAGTACAATGTTCTAAATTGATTTCTGAACAGATTTAATTGTGATTAGGGCTGCCATATGGAAAAGAGGTCAGCTCTCTTGTACCTTTTACAGATGCACAGAAGAGAGAATTTCAGCAGGTGCTTTTCTTCCCTTGCATGACAAGCCGTACTTGCTGAAATTCCCACGTCTGTGCATCTGTCCCCTTTTTCATATGGCAGCTCTAACTGTGGTATATTTGTGTCCAAAGGATGTGTCACATTTTAGTAGCTCCATTCAAATGCAATGCCAAAGCATGGCTTATCAATATATGGACGGGTCCTGTGCCTTCATGTTCTCCTCTCCTCCCTTCAAGTTCTCTAATTCTCTCCCTCACTTCTGATATAGAATCCATAGCTTGTATTAAATCCAAACTGGACATACTACAGTTTGCCCAGAACTAGGATTGCACATCCAGTTCTAAATGTGGTTTCTAATCCTGATTTTGAGGCAAACTATGGTTTGTACCAGAGATTCGTACCATATCAGCCATGAGTTAACTATGGTAGTAGCTTGTGGTCTCATTTGCTGTAACTTAGCAAACAGTTCTGCTTCCATTCTCCCCTTTCAGTCAATTCTCCATATCTGATTGACTAACTAAATTGGTGGGGTGCAGGGAATAATTTTCAACCACACTTTCTTCAGATGCTAAGGACCCCACCTTTTCTTTATTGTCTGTATTTTTCTCCCTCACATTTTATTTTACACACCTCTTCCTCAAGACTCTCCTCCTGGAATCAGCTAAGGAAATTTTGCATCTTCAGCCAGTTCAAATCTCTTCTCTGCCTTGAACAATGCACTAGATGGACATGGGCAAGCCACTTTTTTTTACAGCTTTTATTCCACTGTGGCAACATAGAGATTATAGTAATACTTACTTACCTTACAGAGTTTTGTAAGGATTACATTAAGATAATATATGTGAAATGCTTTGAACATTCAAAAATGCTATACAAATGCTAAGAAATGCCACCCAGTCAGCAGGCTTCTGCAGCTTCTTCATTTGCTGATAGACTTCTTGGGGGTTGGTTGGGTTTTTAAAGAACAAGGAGCTTGATTGTAAATTGGTTTGAAAGAAAAGCAGCCATGGATTTTTGTATTGATTGGAAGAACTGTGTGCTTTGGCTCTGGAAATAAAAACAAATTCTTGAGCATATGCTCAGAGACACTCTGTACTATAATTATAAGTCTTCATTATGGTAAGGAAAGGTGGCAGGCAAAGGGAAAGCATTATGGAAATATGTTTTTGAAGATTTCAGAGTTGATGTTTGTATGGCATGGAACATAAGGTCATTCACACAACCATTAACCCCGGGGTCAGGGAGGGTGGTAGGTGGGAAGGCAGGAGTGTTCTTACCTTCCCTCACACAACTGGCTGTTGGTTTTCTTTCTCATGCCATGTGGCCACACAATTGCCATTCCTGACAGCGGTGCAGTGAGAGAGAGGCTGGGGTATGGACATCCAGCCTCCAGAAAGCCCCCAATGCATCGTGCTGCTCATGGGTTTTTTATCAGCCTGGACTGTATTGTATCCTTGTGGCTGCAGGTTGGGCTGTTCATGTCACACTGCTGTATGTCCAGGCTGGGCATAACTTCATTTTTAAAAAGCAGTGTAAACATTGAATAAAACCAGAAACCCTTCCATGGCATTCCTATTATCACTGGCGGAGTTGGGGGGGGGGGTGGTTTGGTGGTGTTAAAGAAGCTGATGTAGCAAACACAGTCGTAATGATATATTATTTCTCTCTGTGTGTGTGTGTGTGTGTGTGTGTGAGAGAGAGAGAGAGAGAGAGAATGTCTGCCAATTGAGAGGATTAGCTATAGATTTTAATTCTTGCTGTTTGCCAGACATAATTCAGTATGGGTTGTTTGCGATGCATGCATTGTTTAAGGCCTTAAAAGTATCATTCATTAACAGAAATGCTGACACAACTTTAACCAGGGTGGTGTGAACACTCTGTAATGATGGTAATTGGTAATAAAGCATGTCAGGATTGTCAGTAATGCTTCCAGTAGATAGTATACAATGGGTGACTAAAAACTGAGTCCATCAGAATTTTGGTGCACTGAATTTGCTGGTTGGTAGGCTCAGTGCATATTTTACCAAAAAGAACATAACTAATATCTAGAATGCACCAATTTTTAAAATCACTGTATATTTTGATAAAGGAGTTCTAGACATTGGACCTCACAGAGAGGCTAATGAATGAATCAGGCCTTAAGATAGTACAACAGATCTTTTCTTCTACAAATCATAACAAGAAATACTGATTACAATGTCTAAAACAACCAGAGATATATACCAAATTGTAAATAGAGACTATAAGAGTAAGTCATCACATTTGGGACAAACCCCACCCCCATAGTTTAATAAAATGTTCATACAAACATGAAGCTAGAAAATATTTATCATAATTAAAGCTAGATTTTTTTTTATTTATTTATTTTAAATATTAACATATTTTTATACTGCCCAAAACTTATATCTCTGGGTAATTTACAATAACAACAACAAAAACAGAAAGTAAAACAGTAGTTCTTTTAAAAAAAACACCAAAGTTTAAAACATTTCCAACAATTTAAAATTTTTAACGAATATTTTAAAACAGTATTAAAACCATTAGAACAATATTAATTAAAAGCCTGGGTGAACAGATGTGTCTTTAAAGACTTTTTGAAAACTGGAGGCACTTATTTCACTAGGAAGCATATCCCAAAGTCTCGGGGCAGCAGCGAGAAGGCCCATCCCTGAGTGGCCACCAGACGAGCTGGTGGCAACTGCAGACGAACCTCTCCAGCTGATCTCAGTGGGCGGTGGGATTCATGACGAAGAAGATGTTCTCTTAGATACCCAGGGCCAAAGCCATTTGGCCAAAGCCATCACCAACACCTTGTATTTTGCCTGGAAACATATCGGTAGCTAGTGTAGCTCCTTCAATACAGGAGTTATATGGTCTCTCCAAGATGACCAAGAGACCAACCTGGCTGCTGCATTCTGGACCAACCGTAGTTTCTGGACTACATACAAGGGCAGCCCCACATAGAGCGCATTGCAGTAATCTAGTCTGGAGGTTACCAGCAGATGTACAACTGTTTTGAGATCGTTCACCTCAAGAAATGGACAAAGCTGGTGTATCAACCAAAGCTGATAGAAGGCACTTCTGGCCATCGCCTCAACCTGGGAGACCAGGGAGAGGCTCAGATCCAGAAGCACCCATAGACTGCATACCTGCTCCTTCTTGGGAAGTGTGATCCCATCCAGAACAGGCAGATCAAAATCACCTCTCGAGTTCCTACCCAGCAGAATGAGTACCACGGTCTTATCTGGATTCAGTCTCAGTTTGTTATCCCTCATCCAGCCCATTACCAACTCCAGGCAGGCATTTAGGGAGGCTATGCCCTCTCCTCATGATGCTGACATGGAGAAATAGATGTGAGTGTCATCAGCATACTGATAGCACCTTGCACCAAATCTCCTGATGATCATTCCCAGCGATTTCATGTAGATGTTAAATAACATCAGAGACAATATGGAGCCCTGAGGCACACCATACAAGAGTTCAGATTTTGAAGAACAGCAGTCTCCAAGGGACACCATCTGGTACCTGCCCGAGAGGTAGGAGCAGAACCACTGCAAAGCAGTGCCTCCAACTCCCAACCCCCTCAGATGCTCCAGAAGGATACTATGGTTGATAGTATTGAAAGCTGCCCAGAGGTCCAAAAGGACCGACAGAGTCACACTTCCTCTGTCCATTCCCAATTGGACATCATCCATCAGACCGACCAAGGGAGAATCCACCTCATACCCAGCCCAAAAGCCAGTTTGAAATGGGTCAAGATAATCAGTTTCATCCAAAACTTTCTGGAGCTATGAGGCCACCACCCTCTCAATTACCTTGCCCAGCCACAGAAGGTTGGAGACAGGCCTGTAGTTGCTCAACTTTGAGGGATCCAAGGTAGGCTTTTTCAGAAGCAGTCTAATAATTGCCTCCTTAAGACAAGGAGGCATCCTATCTTCCCTCAGACACGCATTTATTATCTCTATCAGGCCTTCTACAACAACCCCCCTGCCAGATAATATAAGCCATGTCAAGCAAGGGTCAAGAGAACAGGTGGTAGGCCACACCATTCCAATCAGCTTGTCCACATCCTCAGGAGTCACAAACTGGAACTGATCCAACCTAATCACACAACAGGAGTCGCTGGACACCTCCACATCAGACACTGAAGTAATTGTAGAGACAGAGTCTAAGTCCGCCCAAATATGAGAGATTTCCCCCGCAAAGAATTCATTAAACACATCACAGCGGGTAAACAATGGTT
Organism: Hemicordylus capensis; assembly: GCF_027244095.1. Taxonomy (NCBI): domain Eukaryota; kingdom Metazoa; phylum Chordata; class Lepidosauria; order Squamata; family Cordylidae; genus Hemicordylus; species Hemicordylus capensis. The sequence goes on along the minus strand of NC_069658.1, from coordinate 92,227,549 downwards.
CCAGATTAGTTCTGATTTCATACACTTACATCCCACTTAGTTAAGGAAGTAGAAAATATTGTATCTTTAGTTTTCAAACTGCAAAGTGGAATTGATGCATATATTTTGTTTTGGTCTAAGACTGTAAATAAAATTTGACTGATTGACGGACTGATTCATATATTTACTGGAGGACATGAAACCATTGCCATTCAAAGTATTAACAGAATGCTTTATCGTTAGCATATTCGGGGGGTGGGGTCAGATTTGGACCCAAAACAAATCAAGGGTGTTTCAATTTGAGTACAAATCAAAACAAAAAAAATGATTCATGAACATCCCTACAGGACAGGTCATAAATCCACAAGTGGATACCTGCTCTTTTTTGGAGGTGGATCAATTAGTTGGTGCAGTCAAAACCACTTCTACAGAAGTGGAACATGTGTCAGCCACTCAGACTTGCCAGGAGTTGGCATGGATACACCAGTTGTTGCAAGACTTTAGAACTGAAGAACCAAAACCAACTGAATTGTTTGAGGACAATGACAGTCATATTTTGCTTTCAAAAATGAAGACGACAAAATCCAGAACCAAGCATATTGACAAAAAATACCATTATGTATGTGATGTACAAGAAAAGGGTCTTGCAGAGTTGAAATTCTTTCCATCAGAGAAGATGATAGCAGATGTACTCACAAAGCCATTGCCAAGAGACCATTTTCTTGCATTGTGAGAGATGATTGGAGTTGTTGATCGGTGCTCAGGCAATGAGAAGGAGCATTAGAAGTGAGAATTCTCTGAGCTGTTGGTGACTGACCAGGAGAGAGATCTTGGGGTCACTCATTGAAAGTGTCGTCTCAGTGCGTGGCCGCTGTGAAAAAGCTAATTCCATGCTAGGAATCATTAGGAAGGGAGTTGAAAATAAGAATGCTAATATTATAATGCCCTTAAACAAATCTGTCATGCGGCCACATCTGGAGTACTGCGTACAGCTTTGGTCACTGTATCTTAAGAAGGATATTGTAGAACAGGAAAAGGTGCAGAAGAGGGCAACCAATACAATCAGGGACCTGGAGCACCTTCCTTATGAGACTAGGATACAGCATCTGGGGCTCTTTACCTTGGAAAAGAGGAAACTAAGGGGAGACATGATTGAAGTGTATAAAATTATGCATGGAATGGAGAGGGTGGACGGAGAGAAAATTTTCTCCCTCTCTCACAACACTAGAACCAGGGGTGACCCCATGGAACTGAAGGTCAGGAAATTTAGGGCCGACAAGAGGAAGTACTTTTTCACACAGTATATAATTAATCTATGGAATTCCTTGCCATGGTTTGTGGAGATGGCCACCAGCTTGGATGGGTTTAAAAGGGACTTGGACAGATTCATGGTGGACAGGTCTATCAATGGCTACTAATCTGGTAGTTGTGGGCTATCTCCAGCCTCAGAGACACGATGCCTCTCAATACCAGTTGCAGGAGAGTAACAGCAGGAGAAAGAGCATGCACATACCTCTTGCCTGTGGGCTTTCCAGAGGCATCTGATGGGCCACTGTGTGAAACAGGATGGGCCTTGTGCCTGCTCCAGTAGGTCTGTTCTTATGTCCTTATATCCTTATGTCAGAATTCTAAAACATTGCTCCTAGTACTACAGTAACCTCTTATGGCCTCTAGAGGCATGAAGCATTAAGAGTCAGTTAGAATTGTTCAGTTCTTGAAGGCTATCGCCTGTTTGGAAATTTTTTTCTAAATCTTTCTGAGTATGTGATGTTTAGTTTCTTAATAAATCAACCTAATGTCTTCAGATAATCTATTGGGCTGAACTTCTTTACCACCAGAGCATACTCTGTTGTGTAAAGATATTAATTTATCTATTCACACACACACATGTGCAAAACCAGGCTAAGGGAGGCCAGCCCGGTTTTGTACATGTGTGTGAACTGCTGGGATTGGGCTGGTGCTGGTGGTTCCACAACAACAAACCTGCCTAAATAGCCACCCTATACAGTGAGGTTAAGGGAGCGAGCACTCCCTTAACCTCATTTTTTGGATTTTGCAGCTGCTGTGGCGGCCACACTTCAGGGAGCCCAGGGATGGGAGGGAGCCTAGGGAGAGGAGGGAGATCCCCATGATGCACCACACACTCACACAGTGCATCCTGGTAGGTCTGTGGGCTGGGACAACACAACCAGTCCCCACTGATCCTCCCCACTCTCCCGGCATGTGGGCAATGCTCTGGGCACACGGGGAGTGCACCCAGCCATAGGGGTGTACACAAAACTGACTGGTCTGAACTGGACCTGAACCAGACCAGGCCAGTTCAGTTTTGCCCCATCGAACCCTTCCACTTCAGTTTGGTTTGGGGAGAGGTTGTGAGCCTTTTTAAGTAAAACAACAACAACAGGGTTGCATTGCGCATGCACGGCAGCCTCCAAAATGGCCACTGTGACAAGGGCAAGGCCCAGAACACGCCGAAGTACACCCAAACTGGGCAGTTTTTGCCCAAACGGAGGTTGGTGGGAAGAGGGGGAACCTCTGCAGATCCCCTCACAGCCTCGGAGAAGCCTCCCAGAAGGGGTAAGAACAAAAAATTAACGTAAATAGGCTTGCGAACCCCCTGAACAGCCAGGGGATGGTTTGGTACTGGGTCAATCTGATCTGGGGTGGTTTGGCTGAACCCCAAACTGTCTAACCTAACTGGTTCAAGGTCAAACAGGTTTGACCTCGGACTGGTTTGCATATCCCTATGTTGATCATCTGCAGGGAAGGTGCGTTTATCCCACCTTCTCTGCAGACCACCCTTTAGATCTTCTCATGGATCATGAGAAGAGGCTCATTGTATGTTTGGTGGCCAGTTGGGCAACATTCAAACTGGCTCACTGTCATTAACAACTGCTGCATCACTGTAATCACCATTTTCACAATATCATTTAAGGATTTCTACTTCCTCAGTGCTAGTTAAATGTGGAAACAATGTAGTGGCCGTTTGAAGAGCTACAATAGTTCTAACCATCTTGTGGAAATCAACAATGAAAGGACATTGAGCTGGTTCAGATGATGATTTTTCAGCCACACTATAAAAAGGGTTATGAGACTGTCCTGACATCTTTCATGGGTATAATAACATCACATTCATTTTTATGTTAATATTTGAATTGCATGTAAGGCGATGGTTCAGGGAAACCAACACCACCCCCTATTGTAAAGGAACATTCCAGATGCCCCCAACGTCTGTGCTGTTGGCAAATCCCCCTTTTAATCACATGGACTGGGAAAGTATTATTCAAACCATCCCATCATGAATGTGAAGAAGAGGTGGGGAGGAAATGTGAAAGAGAAGCATGATCCATTTGAGCTTCCTTTGAATTGGCATAATGTCTGAAGCTACTGAACATGCTGGGAGTAGCAACTATTCCATGTATAAATTGATGAATACCAATGCTGAATTTTAAGAAGTACACACAACCACAAGTACAATTTGGTCACTTTCTTTTATTATTTTATTGCCATACTATTCTTGTGAGCAGCCCTGAGCAGTATTGTACAAGAAGGCTGGGATGTAAATATTTAGGCACTACCTTGGCGTGGTTGTGGGGCTTGCATGCTCTGAGGAAGGTGAGAGCTATGCCAGAGGTCCAACCATACTGGACAGGTCTCACCAGAGGAGCCAGACGAAGAGTGCCTCTCCCATCAACAATATGGTGAGATGTAACTTTAATAAATCTATACCGGATCGGTCGTCGCCTAGGTCAACAAGGACCGCGCCAGGTGCTGGAGTCCCTGGACATCTGGTGGCAAGTGGGAGACTACAAGGTTACTGGAAGAAACATCGCTTAACCAGGAAAAAAATATACGAACAAAGGCTGAAGAATGAAAACACCAAACAGTATCTGATCCAAAAATACCACCTAGATTCAAGAAAAATTAGAGAAGTCCTGGAAATAATAAAGGAGCAAATAGCAGTTAACAATCAATGGCGAGACACTTGGACAGGTTAGCATTAGAAGAGGTATTTTCCAAGGGGACTCACTATCCCCATTGTTTGTAATCGCCATGACAACACTTTCACAAATACTAAACAAAACAAGCCTTGGATACCAAACATCTAAAACATCCAGTAAAATCAACCATCTGCTGTATATGGACGATCTGAAGTTCTATGGAAAGTCCCAGTCAGAAATCGAATCACTTCTAAACACTGTCTGTATATTCAGTAGCGAAATAGCAATGGAGTTTGGACTAGACAAGTATGCTGCATTAATAATGATCAGAGGAAAAATAAGAAAAACAGAAGGAATAGAACTGCCCAATGGAAGCAAGATCAAGAACCTGGAAAAGAAAGAACATTACAAATACTTGGGCATTCTCCAGGCTGGTAACATTGCACACACTGAAGTTGTGATATGTCTGATACACCAGCTGCACCCGTTTCTCGAGATCAATGACCTCAAAACTGTGGTACATCTGCTGGTAGCCTCCAGACTTGACTTTTGTAATGCGTTCTACTTGGGGCTGCCTTTGTACGTAGTCCGGAAACTTCAGTTGGTTCAGAACGCGGCAGCCAGGTTGGTCTCTGGGTCATCTTGGAGAGACCATGTTACTCCTTTACTGATGAAGTTACACTGGCTGCCAATAGGTTTCCAGACAAAATACAAAGTGCTAGTTATAACTTACAAAGCCCTAAACGGCTTAGGCCCTGGGTAACAAAGAGAGTGTCTTCTTCGTTATGAGTCCCAATGCTTATAAAGGTCATCTGAGGAGGTCCGTCTCCACTTACTGCCAACTCGTTTGGTGGCTACACAGAGACGGGCCTTCTCAGTTGCTGCCTTGAGATTGTGGAATGCGCTCCCTGCTGAGATACGATCCTCCCCATCTCTGGCAATTTTCAAAAAACACCTGAAAACCCTTTTCACCCAAGCTTTCTCAGCTTCCTAAATTGTGGGGGTTTTAATTTCTGGTTTATTTTAAAATTCAAAACCCGATTTTGGGCTTTTTAATCACTGTAATTGTTTATTTGTTTTTTTAATGTTTTTAAATTGTTAATTGTTATATTGTTTTTTAATTTGTTTTAGCTCTTTACTGTTTTAGTGGTGTGTTTTAATTGTAAACCGCCCTGAGCCGTTTTGGAAGGGTGGTATACAAATCAAATTAATAACATTAATCAATCAATCAATAAATGAATATTAAAAGAAAAAATGGAAGTTATTATTATTATTACATTTATATGCCATTCTTCCTCCAAGGAGCCCAGAGCGGTGTTCTACATACTTAAGTTTCTCTTTCACAACAAACCTGTGAAGTAGGCTAGGCTGAGAGAGAAGTGACTGGCCCAGAGTCACCCAGCTAGTATCATGGCTGAATGGGGATTTGAACTTGGGTCTCCCCGGTCCTAGTCCAGCACTCTAACCACTACACCACGCTGGCTCTTAAGTTTATGTTTCAGTGAATACATTATGTTTCTCGTGCTCTTATGTTTCTTATGCTCTCATATTTAAGTGAATAAATCAGGAGAGTTAGAAAAATCCTAAAGTCCAAAATCAATGGTGGGAACACCATACAAGCCATAAACATCTGGGCTATACCTGTTAACAGGAATAATAGAGTGGACCCAGGCAGAGCCAGAGACGCTAGATCGTAAGACCAGGAAAATAATGGCCATCAATCATGCTCTGCACCCTCGCAGTGATGTAGATAGGCTCTACCTCCCTCTCAGCTCAGGTGGAAGAGGAATCCTGCAAGTCCATCAAACAGTAGAGAAGGAGAAAAGAGGCCTTGAAGAATATATCAAGGACAGTGAAGAAGTTGCACTTAAAATGGTCAATAACGTGAAACTATTCAACAACAATGAACCAAAGCAGGCCTACAAGAAAGAACAAGTCAAGAACCGAGCAGAACAATGGAAGAATAAGCCCCTGCATGGTCAATATTTGCACAATATAAGTGGAAAATCAGACATCACCAAGACCTGGCAATGGCTTAAGAATGGCAACTTGAAGAAAGAAACAGAGGGTTTAATACTGGCTGCACAAGAACAGGCACTAAGAACTAATGCAATAAGAACAAATGTAGAAAAATCAACAACAAACAGCAAGTGCCACCTTTGTAAAGAAGCAGATGAAACAGTGGAACACCTAATCAGTTGTTGTAAAAAGATCGCACAGACTGACTACATACAAAGGCATGACAAGGTCGTAGGGATGATACACTCGAACATCTGCAAAAAATATAAGCTACCTGTAGCCAAAGATTGGTGGGACCATAAAATTGAAAAAGTGGTAGAAAATGAAGATGCAAAAATAGTATGGGACTTCCGACTACAAACAGACAAACATCTGCCACACAATACACCAGATATCACTGTAGTTGAGAAGAAAGAAAAACAAGTCAAAATAATCAACATAGCATAGCAATACCAGGGGATAGCAGAACAGAAGAAAAAGAAACAGGAAAAAAAAATCACCAAATACAAAGATCTACAAATTGAAATTGAAAGGCTGTGGCAGAAAAAGACCAAAATAATCCCAATGGTAATTGGTGCCCTAGGTGCAATTCCAAAATAACCTGAAGAGCACCTCAACACCATAGTGGCCATAGAAATCACCCTCAGCCAATTACAAAAAGCAGCTTTACTGGGAACAACCTACAGTGGTCCCTCGACTTACGTAAATAATCCATTCCGAACGCACGTTCGGAGGTCGAAATTTTCGTAAGTCGAGGAGCGCACCACGGAAGTCTGAAAACATTCGTAATTCGAGGAAGCCGCATCTAAACATTCGTAGGTCGAGTAAGCTGAATCTAAACCGGCAACTACTTCCGGTCTTTTTTGTCGCTCGTAACTCGAAAACAACGTAAGTCGAGTAGTTCGTAGGTCGAGGGATTACTGTATATTTTGCAATGATATCTATAATAACAGCAACCACATTGATAATAAAATTCAGCCATCCCAGGTCCTTGGGAAGGACTCGATGTCTGGATAAAACAAACCAGTCAATAACACCTGTCTGACTGTGTAAATAAATAAAATAATAATAATAATAATAATAATAATAATAATAATAATAATGGTTCATATGATCTACAGCCTTACAGCAATGGAAGGAGGACTACCTACTAACAAGGAACCTCAGTGTCCCTCGCATTGAAGGCTTCATGCATGGGGGACAGGGTGAAGAAGGGGAAGAGACAAACATCTGCCACACAATACACCTGATATAACTGTGGTTGAGAAGAAAGAAAAACAAGTTAAAATAATTGACATAGCAATACCAGGGGATAGCAGAATAGAAGAAAAAGAAATAGAAAAAATCACCAAATACAAAGATCTACAAAGTGAAATTGAAAGACCCAAATAATCCCAGTGGTAATTGGCGCCCTGGGTGCAGTTCCAAAAGACCTTGAAGAGCACCTCAACACCATAGGGGCCACAGAAATCACCATCAGCCAATTACAAAAAGCAGCTTTACTGCGAACAGCCTATATTCTGCGACGATATCTATAACAACAACATTGACAATAAAATTCAGCAATCCCAGGTCCTTGGGAAAGACTTGATGTCTGCATAAAACAAACCAGTCAATAACACCTGTCTGACAGTGTAAACAAGCAATAATAATGATCTACAACCTTACAGCAATGGAATGAGGACTACCTACTAACAAGGAACCTCAGTGTCCCTTGCACTGAAGGCTTCATTCATGGGGGACAGGGTGCAGAAGGGGAGGGGAAGCAATTTTGAGACCTCTCCCCTCCTTCCAAAAGCCCTTTCCATATTTTTAAATATGTTCCTGTGGGCTGCAGAACCCTCAAACTTCTTCTATTGCCAGAAGGCTGAGAAACATGTGGGCCATTAATAATAAACTAGCTGGGCCGTGTGCAGAGCATCTGCTCCTCTGGCCAGCTCACCCACCATTGCTGTTCCACCCACCACCACCATGCCAGCATGCCCAGCTTCTCAGCCCCCCCCCCCCCCGCTTTCTGGCAGGCTGGCCGGCCAGCCTTCTTCCTCTCCCCACCACCCCACACTTTTTGGCTTGTGAGATGGCCAGAAAGCCCACCCGCCACCTCCTCCCAACTCCTCCTCCCAGCAGCCGGGACAGGCTGGTCCGCTGCCACCTCCTCCAGCCAACCAGTGGCCGGGCCAGGGCCTGGCCAGCCCACCTCCTCCTCCTCTGGATGAATGGTGGCCAGGCCAGGCCGGTCCACCACCACCACCATTATATCCTGTCCCTGTCACAGGAGAACAGCCACACATGGGATTAGTGATGGGTATGTTTAAGAGAATTAAATATATAGATATTCATATGAACATAGATTATGTACAGATACTGATCAAGGTGTTTACAAAAATTAGATGCATGGGAGCTCTTGGGCATGCCCACCCAATGGGATGTTTGAATTACCCCCTCTGAACAGTAGAATCCTGTACCTTTAACCACTGTCTATTTAAAGTTGAACTTAGAGCCACAACCCTCCTCTGCAGGGGTGAGGACCATTTATGATGGTCCACTTGAAAAGGCTATTGGATCCAATAGGATTCCAAGAAGCCTTGGAAGGTTTTAAGGTTGGTTCTACCAGCGATTCTTTCAATGGCCTAGTTCAAACTTGGAATAATGATTAATTAGCTTACCAAGGCTGTAGGCATGATTGCTGCTAAGAACTATGGGGTCTGAAGTGGCAAGATGGCTAGAGCACAAGTGGAGAAAGACTCCAAATCTGACAGATTACAACACAGAGCACATTTGAAGATCTATGCTCTGACAATGCACACAGCAAAGAAGCAGTTCTTTTCTGCTCAATTGTTTCTGCAAGCTCACATCCAGCAAAGTTGCCAAGGGTTATGAGAGGGCTAGTACATGCCCCTTCCTTGAATGGGAATTGGATCCATCAGCTGCCAATTGTAACATTTTAAATGAGTTTTTTGCAGAAAAAATATCTCATATTAAAGCTAAACGAGACTCTACAGTTACTGCAGAGTCTACCGTGGAGGTGTTCAGCAGCTCCTCTTGTATGATTAAATTGGAGCAATATCAGTTTGTGACTCCCGAGGATGTGGAAAAGCTACTTGGGACACTTTTGAAGCTATTCTCACAATCAGTGGAAAACGGGCTAAGGGTGCTTAGCCCGCTTCCCACTGATTGTGAGACTCCCCAGGCTCACAGCTGAGCCCGGTTTAGTCAAAGTGGGTAACCCGCTTAATGGCCCCTGCCTAAAGCCCAGGTTAGCAGAGTGAGAGCTCCGCTAACCTAGGCTTTCCGATCGTGAGTTGCCACAGTGTGGCTCTGTGCTGCGGCAACTCACAAGTAGACCCCCAACTGGGAGGCTGAAAAGTCTCTCCAGCATGCCCTGTGCGCTCACGCAGGGCATGCTGGAGCTTCCTGGAGCCACATGGCCCCCAATCCTCCCAGCCCCCACTGGTTCTGTAATGGAGCCGGCAGTCGTGTGGGCAGCCGCTTCGGCCACCCGGAGCAGACTGCCTGCTCATGTGCGGGGAGAGTAAGCTAAGCCCGCTATCCCCGCTAACCCTCCCCAGGCGGTTCCCAGTGATCGTGGGAACCGCCTCAAAGTCTTATTACCTGTCTTCTTGATCTTTACCCAACATGGCTTAAAGGATCTAGCAGGGAAGTTATTGGAGAAGGTCTTGTTAAGATCATTAATGCTTCTCTGAGGAGGGCAGGATGTCTCTTTGTTTCAATGAGGTAATTATTAAACTGCTGTTGAAGAAATCTGCATTGGATCCCTTAGAATTAGGCAATTATAGGCCTGTCTCCAAACTCCCATGCTTGGGCAAGGTGACTGAGTGGGTGGTGGCATCTCAGCTCCAGGCAGTCTTGGAAGAAGCAGATTATCTGGGACCATTTCAAACAGGATTTCAGGTGGGCTATGGGGTTGAGATGGCTTGGCCCGTTGGATGATCTCCAATTAGGAATCGACAGAAGGAGTGTGACTCTGTTGATCCTTTTGGATCTCTCAGAAGCTTTCAGTAACATTGATCATGGTATCCTTCTGGAGTGCTGGGGTAGGGAATGGGAGGCAACCATTCTTAAGGGGTTGAGAGAGAGGTGCGGCTCCCACCTCTCTGGTAAGTTCCAGATGGTGTTGATTGGGAAATTGTTGCTATTCAAAATGAAAGCAATTGGCTGCATTCACATGTAACATGGAATGACGGGTCCAATGGGCCCGCAGTTCTCCTCCCCCTCCCCTCATTCTCCGATCCAAATTTGGACATAATTGAGAGCTCCCTCTCTGCAGTCTTGTTGACTGCAGAGAGGAGGAGGAACTGGCTGCAACTTGACTGATAATAGCAGCTGGAGTGAGGGACTCAGAGCGAAACTGTGGTACCATGTTTGGATATAACACTGGCACCAAAGAACCAGAGATACAGGTGCTGGAACTTACTAAAAACTGTAGGTAAAAATCAGAGTCTGGGGGTGGAAACCACGGGTCCATTTTGTCACCAGACCGTAGCCCAAGAAGACACAGACACCAAGTGCTGGGTATAAAGGGCCACAAATTTATTAACCAATTATTTAATTGATTTGAGCAGCGGACAATTGGAGGAAAACACTCCACCCTACCCCCCACGACAGTGAGAGCCGATAAAGGCCAGGTTCAGACTCCACAGTCCTAGCCCGCACCCTAAATGGGTGACACACCCTGACTCCGGAAAGAAGAAGGTGGGAACCTGCTTCTGTCCCTTCACTGTCAACCCTGAAGGGGTCTGGGCACTTCCAGGCCTTCGCACCTCCCGGACTGCTGAGCCTTAGGACTTTCAAACTCCTGGATCCAATTTCATGGCCAACCAGCTTCCCTGGGTCACACAAACCACAAGGTAGTGACTGACCACCAAACCTACTTAACTGCCCAAGGGTGCTCACCGATGTTAAATCCCCTTGGATAACCACCCAGCCTGCACTGTCCCTGCCAAGTTGCGACTAACTGCTAACTACTAGGACTTCAGAACGGGGTAGGCGGAAAAAACCCCAACCAAGGCCAATGCGTTGGGAGCCAAAAAATCCTACCCAGCCCCCAAAAGGACAACCAGCAAAAGCCCGTTCTGAGCCCCGGGATGGGAGGGAGGAAAAATCTCAGCACCTAATAATAATAATAATAATAATAATAATAATAATAATAATAATAATTCGATTTCTATACCGCCCTTCCAAAAATGGCTCAGGGCAGTTTACACAGAGAAATAACAAATAAACAAGATAAACAAAATGGATCCCTGTCCCCAAAGGGCTCACAATCTAAAAAGAAACATAAGATAGACACCAGCAACAGTCACTGGAAGTATTGTGCTGGGGGTGGATAGGGCCAGTTCCTCTCCCCCTGCTAAATAAAGAGAATCACCACGGTAAAAGGTGCCTCTTTGCCAAGTTAGCTGCTGACCTAACCCCACCCCCAGCTAAGGCCCTGACCAATCAGGAGCCTTCTAAGGCTTGTGCCTAGGCGGGGCTGAGACAAACTCCCTTCCCAGAGGGGCATTCTGTCCAAACTGCAGTTGCACATATCTGGACAAACACAAATTTTAACCAGAGACCTCATCAACTCTGGTTTTGTGTTACGTGTTAATGTGGTAATTGTATGGGGTCCACAAGGCTCTATATTATCTCCAATGCTTTTAAACATCTACATGAAACTACCGGGAGAGAGATAATCAGGGAATAGGGTGCAGGGTGTTATCAATATGCTGATAACATCAAAATCTATTTCTCTCTGTCCACTTTATCAGGAAATTACCTAACTTCCCTAAATGCCTGCCTGGAGGATATGGCTTATATCTGCCTGTTCTGGATGGGGTTACACTCCCCCAGAAAGAGCAGGTACATTGTCGGGGAGTACTTCTGCATCCCAACCTCTCCCTGGTTTCTCAGGTTGAGGCAGGAGAGCTTTCTATCAGCTTCAGCCAACTACATCCATTTTGGGAGATAAGCATAAGCTGGTAAGGTCCAGACTTGATTTCTGCAACGTACTCCAGAAACAGTAGCTGGAACAGAATGCAGCAGCCAGAATGGTGTCCAGGGTTACTCTAAGAGGTCGTATTACACCCATTTAAAAAGAAGTTGTCAGGATATATCTCTGTTAGGTGATTAGAATTTGTATCAATGAAAAGTACTCGTTCCTGTAATAATAACAGGTTTTTGTAGATCATCTGGCAGCAGGAATCTGATTTTGTCATGTTTAATTGGCTAAAGGAAAGCTACAGGCTTCCAAAGAACATTATAGCTCTGTACAGATGACTGCAAGCATGTGACAGTTGATGCCCGATGAAATCGTGTGGAAAACTCTGCCCCAGGCTCCATCCATTGATAGTTCCTTCTGTGCAGAGCCTGCACACATACAAGCTGAATGTGAATCCTGTATAGAGACCCTATGGCAGCTTCCTTCAGGAGGCAAATAGCAGACACAGGGGGCAACCTTTTTTTCAGCAGAGGAGTAAATCTTTTTAAAACCCCATACAATTTCCCTGCTCTGAGTTTTAATCTTGATTCCCTTCCCATACATTGCTGCTGCTATTTAAAGTTACAAGGGCCAGTGATACTATTCGTATTCACATTCAGTTTAGTTCTAACACAGCTTGTATATTCTATATGCATAAGGAACAAACAATGTGTGAAGGCTGATGGCAGGACCAACTCCCATAACCGTACTCCATGCTCCACGCTTTGACTGTACTCTGTTTTCAATCAGATGCACAGAGCTCAGAGCCCTTTCAATCATCTGCACAGAGCTTCTCAGTCATTTGCACAGAACTAGTGCCTGCAAGCAGGCATAGCTATTCATGTTTAGCAGTGCATGAATGTTCATGTCACATTGCATAGATTCCTTTGAATGCCATTGTCATGGTTTTTCTCTTTGGCCTATAATACATACTAAACCCAGCAGTTAGATGCTTCCTAAACTATATCAGGGCAGTCTGGATATCACATAAGTCATTGATTAATCTGCTATTTGTCAGCAGTTAAAGTAATTAGGGAGCCCGAGGAAACAAATATCTTTCCTTACCTTTCACTAGGGGTTTTTTAAATTGTGATTGTTGTTTGTTACTCCCTCCCTTCTTTTTTAAAACAATTGGCAGAGTAGCTTATCCAGAATTTTGAGTTATTTGTGAACATGATGGAAATTGCAGATTATGCTATGTGTTCTCTTTTTTAGAAAACCCATTAGACAATTCCATTATCTAGAAGCTGAATTGTTCCTCCTTTTTGTGTGCACCAAACATGCATACTAATCTGATTGTTGTTTGTTCTGACAGTGTACCACAATTCCTTTTTAATAACAGAGTGAAAAGGCACAGTTATTAGCCAGACAGATATTTTCTTTAACAATTCTGAAAGAAAAATGCCTGGTACTTGCTAAGCTGTCTTGTGCAATATATTCCACAATTTAAAGTAGTAATGGATTTCTAATGCACTTGCCATAAACTCAAGCATGTCATAAATTCATTGTCCATAATGCCATGCTAAGTTTCCATGCTCTGCTTTTGTATCTTTTAAAAATCAGTCTCGCTCCAAGAAACTATTCAAGAAATTCTTCTTTTTCTGCATTTACACATTAAGCCCCCATAAGCACACCAATTGGCATGAACAGGCAACTAGAATACATTACATGAGCTATAAACAAAAAAAAAAAGCATTTTTGAAATATGTATACAGCATGTAGTTTATTTTGGTGGTATTATAAAGATATGTCCTCGGGTTTATCATTCCTTCACATTAATTTGCATATTACTGAAAGAGGACATCATGAAGAGTACAATTTGTACAACATTCTTAAAATTAGCATGAAATGTGTGTGAAATGTCAGCATTACATTGAAATAATTAATCCAAAATGTACTGTCTGGTCAATATTCAGTAGGGATGTGCAAAAAATTTCGGGCACAGAACGATCTGTGCCCGAAAGGAACAATTTTGGGTGATTCGGGGCCGAACCGAATCACCCCCGATGTCCGCCGATATTTTTCGGGCACGAGCCGAATCACCCAAATTTCGGGCATGAAAAATTCGGGTGATTCGGTTCACGGTTGATTTTTGGTGAATTTTTAAAGTTTTAGTGACTTTGGGGCAGTTTGGGGGCATAGCATGGGATCTGGGCAAAAGGAGTGGGGTGGGGTGGTAGTGCCTAATGGGTGCAGGCTACCACCCCAATTTCAGGGGGATTGGGCCAAGGGCTGATTTTTGGTAAATTTCTGAAAATTTCATGTCTTTGGGGCAGATTGGGGCATATTGGGGCAGAAAGTGGGGCCTGGGGCAGAATAGTGGGGTGGGGTGGTAGTGCCTAATGGGTGGAGGCTACCACCCCAATTTCAGGGGGTTTGGACAAAGGGCTGATTTTTTGAGAATTTTTGAAGTTTTAGTGACTTTGGGGCAGTTTGGGGGCAGAAAGTGGATATGCCCCAAAATAGTGGGGTGGGGTGGTAGTGCCTCATGGGTGGAGGCTACCACCCCCATTTCAGGGGGATTGGGCAGAGGGCTGATTTTTTGAGAATTTTTGAAGTTTGGGTGTCTTTGGGGCAGATTGGGGGCAGAAAGTGGATCTGCCCCAAAGGAGTGGGGTGGGCTGGTAGATAGTGCCTAATGGGTGGAGGCTACCACCCATCCCCAATTTAAGAGTGATTGGGCAGAGGGGGGAATTCTGGTGAATTTATTTTTATGAGGTTTGTCTTCATAAGGTGAAGTGTGCTAAATTGATTACTTCCTCATATTCATAGTAAGTGTGAAAAAGTGAAAGTGGGGTCATGAGAGTTGTTTAATTGAAAAATATCTCATTTGCTATGATAGAATGAGAATTCACACCTCAGAAGTTTTTTCTGAGGTGTGAATTCTCATTCTATCATAGCAAATGAGATTTTTTTCAATTAAACAACTCTCATGACCCCACTTTCACTTTTTCACACTTTCCTTTACTATGAATAATATGAGGAAGTAATCAATTTAGCACACTTCACCTTATGAAGACAAACCTCATACAAATAAATTCACCATAATTCACCCCTCTGCCCAATCACTCTTAAATTGGGGATGGGTGGTAGCCTCCACCCATTAGGCACTATCTACCAGCCCACCCCACTCCTTTGGGGCAGATCCACTTTCTGCCCCCAATCTGCCCCAAAGACACCCAAACTTCAAAAATTCTCAAAAAATCAGCCCTCTGCCCAATCCCCCTGAAATTGGGGTGGTAGCCTCCACCCATGAGGCACTACCACCCCACCCCCACTATTCCAAAATATCCACCCCCACTATTCCAAAATATCCACTGCCCAATCACTCTTAAATTGGGGATGGGTGGTAGCCTCCACCCATTAGGCACTATCTACCAGCCCACCCCACTCCTTTGGGGCAGATCCACTTTCTGCCCCCAAACTGCCCCAAAGTCACTAAAACTTCAAAAATTCTCAAAAAATCAGCCCTTTGTCCAAACCCCCTGAAATTGGGGTGGTAGCCTCCACCCATTAGGCACTACCACCCCACCCCACTATTCTGCCCCAGGCCCCACTTTCTGCCCCAATCTGCCCCAATCTGCCCCAAAGACATGAAATTTTCAGAAATTTACCAAAAATCAGCCCTTGGCCCAATCCCCCTGAAATTGGGGTGGTAGCCTGCACCCATTAGGCACTACCACCCCACCCCACTCCTTTTGCCCAGATCCCATGCTATGCCCCCAAACTGCCCCAAAGTCACTAAAACTTTAAAAATTCACCAAAAATCAGGATTTTGCCCAATCCCCCTGAAATTGGGGTGGTAGACTCTACCCATTGGGCACTACCACCCCACCCCAAAATTTTGCCCCTGGGCCCCTTTTTACCCCCCCGAATCGATTCGGATTCGGATTCAGATTAAATCTGAATCCGAACCGAATCAAGGGTGATTCGGGTGACCCAGATTCGGGCACAAAACAGAACAGGGGTGATTCGGTTCGGGTCCGAGCCGAATCACCTGAAATCCCGAATTGCACACCCCTAATATTCAGACAATACTGTAGAAGCACTTGCTTAGCTAATGTGCAGCACATGCTCCAGGGGAGGAGTGATTTTCATCATTTTCCCCTTCTCTCTGAAGCAGATGGTGACTCCCAAAAATGTTCCCCTAAGGGCTGTGAGACTCTCAGGACTAATTTCAAGGTTCACAGCCCACTTCAGAGAGAAGAGGAGATTGACTAAAATCACCCCTCCCCATAGCAAGAGTGCAGAGATAGCAGCAATAGTGTTTTGTTAGTCTGGATGTCGGCCTCTACCAACTGGTTACTAAATATTATGCTCCATCTGATACTCGAGTAATCTAATAAAGCATCAGTAAAGGATCCAGTAGTCAAGAAATACACTGCAGACTAGCACTTGGTAGGGCTGCAATAAAGGCCTTGGAAAGGATATTTAAATGCTATGATGTGTCTATATACCTACAAATATTAGAATTGTTCGGACAGTGGTTTTTCCCATGACACTCTATGGATGCAAAAGCTGGACTTTAAAGAAGCAGGACAGAACAAGCATTGACGCTTTTGAACTTTGGTGCTGGAGAAGACTTTTGGGGATACCATGGATAGCCAGGAAAACAAACAAATGGATCATAGAACAAATCAATCCAGAATTTTCACTTGAGGTACAAATGACCAGGTTCAAACCATCATACTTCAGACACATTATGCAAAAACCCAGCTCCCTTGAGAAGTCCATAGTGCTGGGAAAAGTGGAAGGAAAGTGAAGAAGAGGATGACCAGCAGCAAGGTGGATGGATCTGATTATGACAGCAATGATTGCACCACTGAGAGACCTAAAAGGCCACGTTGAAGACAGAACATTCTGGAGAGAAGCTGATCAATCCATCAAAAAGAAACATACAAACTGTGGAGTTTATACCCGCCCCATTACCCTGCTTCCTTTAAACATTTTTGTGTGGTTTATGATCATTCACTTCTAGTATTTAAAAATAACATATTCAACACTTATTGTGGCAGGAATGGGGTTGAAAATATGACATTTTAAAGAAAATTAATGTAACAACGGTAACCCAAGTGCATTATTCATTCAGCTCTTCGCATTTTCAAGCCCATCAAATATCAGGAATCTAGCTTTGTTTGTATTTGGAAGATTGCATGACTTGAGGGTTATTGCTAATGAATTGCAAGCTATATAAGTTTCATAGGTTCCATTCATATACTTACTGGTTTCGCTGAGTTGGTGCACTTCTTTCCTACCTCTACCATACATGTGTTTTAAAATACAAAGTGGGTGCTTGATCTGGAGATCTTAAAAGACAAGGGAGGGGGGAAACCATGTAAATCTAGTTTACACTGATGGGATCTTGGCATATATTATTTGCCTCATACGTTACATGCATTCAAACACTTCACACATCAAAGAGGTTCTGGTTAGTGTGAGGGATTTGTCCACTGGGTATACATTTTCTCCATCTTTTTTCTGTGTACTACAGCAGTGATTGTTAGTGGATGACCTTTGCTGCCTACTAGCCTTTGATAGATCTATTGTGCAATCGGAAGTTCATGAATACCAGACAATGGTATTCCAATGGAAGCTACAATGGTAGCTTCCAATGCTAAAATGCAGAGTTGTTGTTTTATATTATCTTCCCTTGTTTCACAGTTGTATTTTTGTTTCTAGCCCCATGTCCTTTCCTTCTGCCTGCCCCAAACCACTAAACTTCAAAATATACATGAACATGCTGATAACAGGGAATTGGTTCCCTTAGCAACAGAAGCAACATGAAGTCATTTCATAGTCAGGCTTTATTATTGTTTGACATTTAAATGTTTTGGACAAAGGCATTTAATTAAGCATGGCCTAGCAGATGTTAATCTGCAGAGAAGTGCCAGGCTTTTAAAAATAACCAGAGTTGCCAAACTTAAATGGTTGCTTTCAAACTTTTGAAGTGGTGTGGGATACTTTGTTTTAAGGTACGTCTGTCCTTTGTGGATATAAATGGGGACACTTCTTGTAGGATGAATACAAGAGCAGTTCCCATTCATTTCAGTAGGGCTTGGTAGTGATGTGCACAGACTGGTTCACAGGCCATTCTAAAGGCCTGTAAACCAGTTTGCAAGGCGGGGGGGGCGCAGTTCGTGGTTCGATGCTGGGGGTGGCTCTTTAAGGACAGGGGAGGGTGCACTTACCCCTCCCGCCACTTTTCCCCTGCGTGAATTCCTTTTTTTGAAAAGCATTTGGGGCAGCAGTGTACCTACCTGTCACCCCTTCCCCCATTCCTCGGCAAAAGGCTTCAGAATGTATGATTGTGCAACCAAGATAGGGTTAAGTTGTGCTTTAACTTCCCTGAATTCCTATACTGTGAAGAAGGCCTTGGAGGTAAACTATACCAAGACTAAGGTGATGGTTTTTGCAAAATGCCCCCAAACCCATAAATGGACATAACATTGAGCAGGTCGCGGTTTCCAAGTATTTAGGGGTTGTATTTCATTCCAGTGGATCCCAGAAAGCTCGTCTTAGCTTTGTTTCTCACAGTGTCCAACAGACGGCAAATGTGATTCAATCTTTTTACTTCTCGAGAGGTGCTCTTTTTGTCCCAGCGGCTGGCAAATTATTGAAGGCTAAAATATACCCTCAAATTCTTTATGGTGCACAAATTGGGCCTTTTGATAATTTTACAATCTTAGAAGCAGTCCAAACTAAATTCTTAAGGGCCATCCTTCAAGCCCCCAGAGGCACAGCTAACGTGGCTCTCCGTAGAGAGGTTGGGGTTACCACCTTGAAAATGAAAATCTGGTTTTGTATAATCAAATTCTGGCTGCATTTGGCTTTCTTCCCAGTCAGTTTAGCGCCTTTAGTATTAATTGACAGCTTTACATCTAAATGGGAAATAGCTCTAAAAATGAAATTGCATCAACCTTAGAAGGAGGGGTTTAGACCAGGCGATATGTTTTGTTATGTAATGACTATTGGATATAGATCTGCAGGAGGAGTGTGCTCAACTACCAAGGGGAATCTATATAGGCCTTCAAAACTTCAGCCACAAACCGGCTGAATACTTAGACCACATATTTTTACCTAAGTTTAGGAGAGCACTGACCCTTGCTCATTTGAACGCCCTTCCCTCTGCACTCCTAGACAGGAAATATAAACGAGTTCCATACGCATTGTGTCATTGCCCTTATGGCTCAGGGGACATAGAGTCAGTTCTTCATGTTATTCTGTATTGTCAATTTTATAGGGATGCTTGTATTAAGTTTATTGCTCCTCTCTTAAAGAACCATCCTGGCCATAAAGATCAATTTTACTTGGATGTTTTACTGTCAAATTTTAAACTTGTTACTTCTCTAAATGTGGCCAAGTTCTGTTTTGTTGCATCCAAACTTTGTAGAGCTTGTATTAGCAATTTGAATATTTTGTAAATTATAATTGTATTATTTTAAATGTTAAGCTGGTCTAAGGACCATAATACATTTACTTACTTACTTACTGTGATTGTGTGTGCATGTGGCATGTGTGCGTCACGTGTGTGCATCATGTGCGTGCGTACACAATGCACTCATGCACTGTGTAGATGCACAATCGCGCATTCTGAAGCGTTTTGCCGAGGAATGGAGGAAGGGGCAGCAGGGAGGTATGCTGCTGCCCCAAATGCTTTTCAAAAAAAGTGGCTCTGGTGGGGGAAAAGTGGCGGGAGGGTTAAGTGCACTATCCCCCACCCTAAAAGAGCCCCCCCACCTGGCTGTGAACCGGAACGCCACGGTTCTGTGCACACCATTAGGTCTTCGCATAGGAGTATGCCCAAATGAAATTTTCAGATAACCTAATCATGATTCATTAACATTACATATAGAGTGTTCTAAAGAAGACTTTTGAGGATACCATGGACAACCAGGAAAACAAACAAATGGATCACAGAACAAATCAATCCAGAATTTTCACTCCAAACACAAATGACTGGGCTCAAACTATCATACTTTGGACACACTATGCAAAGACCCAGCTCCCTTGAGAATTCCAAAATGCTGGGGAAACTTGAAGGAAAGAAGAGAAGAGGACAACCAGCAGCAAGGTGGATGGACTTGATTATGACAGCAATGAATGCACCACTGAGAGAACTTAAAGGCCAAGTTGAAGACAGATTATCCTGGAGAGAATCTATCTGTATGGTCGGTAAGAGTCGACACCAACTTGACGGCACTTAATCAATCAATCAATCAATCAATCAATCAATCATAGAGTGCTAAAAGCTGCAGGGAAGTCATAAACTGCCCTGGAGGAGGTTAAGGAGGGATACTTTCAACAGAGATGGTATTAAAAAGTTATAAAAAGAAAAGTTACATGTAAGGTTTATTGGATAGCTCCCACTAAGTTTAACAGAGCTTAAAATATGCCTGCCTTCCCTTAGATGACCTGTACCCAGATAATGCTAGCTAAACTCCTTGAGAAAAGAACTGGAAACATATGCAATAAATAAAATAAATATGTAGGAAGTCCTTCTCAAATAGCAGTATAATCTTGCCCAGAGTCAATGCATACAAAATGCTTCCATATATTGGGATCCATACAAGCTATTCACATCTGCAGGCGAAACAGGGCTAAGGAAGCCAGCCTGGTTTGCCTGTGCATGTGCACTGCCAGATCATGCCTGATCCTGGTGGTGCCTTGGCAGCAAACCCGCCTCCAGAACCACCTCTTTAATGGGGTTAGGAGAGTGAGTGCTCTCCTAACCCTGTGTTGCTGATTGTCTGCCAGCAGGCTGGCAGATTGCAGGACTCCTGGATGGCTTCAGGGAGGAGATATCCCCATAATCCACCATGCACTCACAGGGTTCATTATGGGAGTTCTGGGGTGGAGGGTGGCAGGGTGACGTCCCAGCACCCTGAGAGCTACCAGCAGAAGCCAGCAGTCATCTGAGCTACCAGCAGGAGCCAGCAGCCTCAGAGCTGCTAGTAGAAGCCAGCAGTCATCTGGGCGGCTGATCCAGCTGCCCGGCAACAAGAAGAGGATGTTTGTGAGGGAAGGTAAGCTTTTCGAGGCTTTCTCTCCTCGCCCCTTCGAGCCCTTCTCATGAATCATGAGAAAGGGCTCACAGTGTATGTTGATTTGATCTTTTATGGAGCCCTTTGCATGGCATGGAATTGTACTCTGGAATTGTCCCCGAACCTCTAGAATGATTTTTTTAAAGCAGTGGCTGAGGACTGTTACAGGGAGGTAGAGGTTGAAAAGCCATCGTGCACGTGCTATAGTCTACGTATGGCACTTTGGATCTCAGTGTTGACCAGTTCCCACTGTATCTTTCTAGGATACAGTATTAATCCATTTTTGCTCCCATATTCAAAATGGAATTGATAGTTCTCCATGTTAATGTTATAACTTGCTACATTTTATTTCTGTACTTATTTTTACATTTTACATTTTGTTCCAACTAACCCATACATTCTAAATATGGTGATTTTTTTTTTAAAAATGAACATTTTGTTTGCTTCTAGTTTCCCAGCTGCTATTAGTGCTGTTTTAATGGACTGCTTTTTCTTCGGGGCAAACAATAGATCTGGTGAGTTGCACCTGAGAACTAAGCTGTAGGTTAGACCAGAAACATTGGATATTTACACAGTCATGTACTTCAGTGGCTTGCAGAGATCTTGATTTATTTCCATTATCACATTCCCAAAATGTAATTCCACCCCCACCCCCATCTTTAATGAACCTGTAAACATTTTATATTCTTATCTAAGGTAGCACAGAAGCTAAGGCTGCAATCCTAAATATCTAACATGGTACATGCTCCAGGTGAGCTCGGAAAAGTATTTGCACTATTGCACAAAAGCCTAAAAATGGCCACACTTTGGAGAGCAGGCACTTCAGCATAGGAGCTAGTGCTGCATCACAGTGGATGTTAGGAGTGCCCATGGAACTATGCTCTGGATGTTGGTCAATTCCAAGGGAGTAAGTACATTTGAGCTCAATGGGGCTTACTCTGAGCAGACATGTTTGGGATTACACTGTTAATTTTCTTTTTCATCTTATGTTTCATATTTTCTTTTTTAAAAACCACTTAGACTTAAAATTATATACTTGAATAGACCAGGAATAATTATTGTTTTCTGAACGTTAGATTTCCTTTGTGGTGTCCTTTGTAATCTCTTTTTCCATTTATGGCACTGACATTTCCCCCCCGATGGCCTTGTAAGTTAACCTTGCTACCTTCACTTCAACAATTTCAACATCATTACCCCAAGACATTAATGCAATCTTAAATGTTTTACTTTTCAAACCGTTCTATAACTGACCCGGTATGTCTGAAGCGTTGCAGGGACAGCTTTAGCTATTCTTAGGATTTATACAGACATAGAGTTGGCTTCTATGGGCAACCTGCAAAGGATAACTATTTCATATAAAAGCACGAGGATGCTAATCTGCATAGTTATTGACTCACTACAATGGGTCAGTGTGCTGGCAGTCATGACCCTGCTTACTGCTAGAAGGGATCTTTATTTAGTTAGATCATCTAACTCCCCTTTTGAAATGGACTTTTCAAAAGCACATTGTGTTTTGGCATTAGGCCCTATTAAAAAAAAAAAAGATTAAGTCTGACTTGGTGTGTGTGAGCATTTGGGTGTATCTAATACAGATCTTATGATCCAGAGTTGTGTATTCTAACATGAAGTACCTCTGTATAAGTCTAAAATCCAAGGCATATTTACTTGGGACATAATCTCACTGGCCACATGGCCTACAGTGTAAAGGTAAAGTGTGCCGTCGAGTCGGTGTCAACTCCTGGTGACCATAGAGCCCTGTTGTTGTCTTTGGTAGAATACAAGAGGGATTTACCATTGCCATCTCCTGCACAGTATGAGATGATGCCTTGCAGCATCTCCCTATATAGCTGCTGCCCAATATAGGATTTCCCATAGTCTGGGAAACATACCAGTGGGGATTTGAAACGGCAACCTCTGGCTTGCTAATAAAGTCATTTCCCCACTGTGTCATTAAGTGGCTGTGTAATACAGTGGGAAATACAGTGAGCATCTAAGGATACATCAGCAGTCTTCCACTTACAATCTAAGTAAAACAACCTAAGTAGCACTTCTGAAGTGTGCATGTACTGCTTAATGTATTTGTGCTCTTAGGCAAAAGCACAAGACCGCTAGTGGTTCCTTAGTTGCCCACAGCAGCACAGGTGGCTCAGAACTGCCCACGTTACACTACAGATCATGTCAACTACTAACATCAAGGGGCCATACTTGTGAGTAAACATGAATGAGATGGCATTCTCAATATCATAAGCCTGCAGAATATTGTTTATTTGTTCAAACCATTGGTTAAAACAAAAACGATGTGAGTTCTTACCAGAATTAAAAGAAGGGGCGTTAAAAAAATCCAGATAGATAGATAGATAGATAGATAGATAGATAGATAGATAGATAGAATGGTTGGTTATAATAAAATCAAAAATAATTTTTTTAAAAGTAGATTGGGGGGGGGGAGTGGACCAGGTATACAGTCCAAAACCTTTCTGTGTGTTTACCATCTGCAATGCAGAGGAAACTGCCCCCCCCACTCAAGTTTATTTCACTATTGACTAGCTGAGATTCTTTCTTCTTCTTCTTCTTCTTCTTCTTCTTCTTCTTCTTCTTCTTCTTCTTCTTCTTCTTCGACCACTGGTCTTTTCCAATGAGCAAGTTTTCTGAGTACTTACTTTTTAGTTTATTATATATCATGGGCATTTCAACAGCTAATGTGACAATTTGTCAGTAATCTCACTACAAATTCAGTGTCTCAGATTATAAGGGCTTGTCTTGTATTTACCATCCAGTATCAAGCTGACATCTCAAGAGTAAGTCAAAGCACACTGATTGGATTATTTGGTAAAAACTCACAAATAGCTTTTATATCTCAAAACATGTTTGATCATACAATAACCTGAGGCAACCATGCTTAATTCAGCATGGTTAATTATGACATCTCAGCCTGAGTGTCTTTCATTGTGTTCTTTAGCTGAGCTGCTGCTACTGATAAATCAGTTATCACAAAAATAATGATAGGGGGGAAATGTTAGCCTGAAATAACCATTATGGAACCCCAAGAAATTCTTTTTGGAGTGAACTGCAAGTTTTGTTCTCTAAAGTAGAGTGTCTACCTTATTTGTATTGTATTGTAAAAAATAATGGCTGATGTAGTGCACAGTTCTAATGTCTCAGTTAGAACTGATGTCACTATTGCTGCAGAAGCAGTGGCACCACTGTAGAGAACTGGCGGTAGAACTACCAGTATTACCGTATTTGTTCCTATTGTTATGAATGGTGAAAACTGTGGTAATGGTAACACTATTGCTGTTTCTCTACAGTGGCACCACTGCTTGTGGGCCTGCAGCAGCAGTGCCATAAGTTCTAATGGAGACATTAGAACTGCATGCCATGTCAGCTACTGAAAAGTCTTACTAACCTACTTTTTTTTAAAAAACCTATAAACTCTCACACACTTCTTCTTTCCATTAAATAAAATAAAATGGAAGGGTGATGTTCCAAACACCAGATGATTACATGCCATATTACTTGAATGAAATAATGTTTAATAAGGTTAAATTATTGTATTATTATCTAACATGCACTCTAACTCACATATCATAGGTGTTGTTTCCTCAGAGTTCATTGGTGAGTTCATTCAGATTGATGATGATTGAATATTAACACATTACTATAGGTAAAAAGACCATTTTTTTCAGCCAGGTTCAGGGATTGAGTTGAAATACTAATTGCAGGATACATTTCTGGGAGATCGTGTGTGTCTTACTCCATCGGTAGAGAGTGAAAACAGGATGGACAAACCCATCACCAACATCTTATTAGCTACAGACTGAGTGAAACCTGTCTAAACAATCCCTGATAGCCAATTACAGAATAAAGGTAAAGTGTGCCGTCAAGTCAGTTTCCACTCCTGGAGCCCACAGAGCCCTGTGGTTGTCTTTGGTAGAATACAGGAGGGGTTTACCTCCTCCCGTGCAGTATGAGATGATGCCTTTCAGCAGCTTCCTATATAGCTGCTGCCCGATATATAACTAGTGGGGATTCGAACTGGTTCTGCTTGTTAGTCAAGCATTTGACCTTCTGCTTGTTAGTCAAGCATTTCCCCACTGCACCACTTAAGGCTCCACTAATTCAGTTCTATTTAAGGTGAATTAACAGGAAGAAATGAGACTTTCCTTCTGGCATGCATTCTATACCTGTAATGCTCCCATGGCAACACAGGTGGCTTCAAGTGATACGTACAGGACAAGGACTCACCTTGGCCATGTTAAATGGCTTCTTGATCCATCTTGGAATGAGAAGGGGGGAAATCTGATGTGTTCATGGATTTGGCAAGCATGCATTTGAAGATCTGCCAATGTGTAGGAAACAGTCCAGTGTAATACCTAGGCACAGTCATCATATAATTGGCAAGCCAGTTATGCAGCCTATGTAGACCTAAACTCTGTTGTCAAAGAGAGTCTCTAGGTTTTTTGAGAGTAGAGGGGGGGAAACCAGTAACAGTCAAGTTTCAGAGAAAATGAGTCATTGTAAAGAATTTGTAAGGAAGAACGAGAAACATTTATTACATTAAGTAGAAAGGTTTGGTTCCGAGTCTCACATTAAGGTTGATAAATGGATGTTGAAAGCATTTAAGGATTTATTTGGGCATCATCTTGTAAGAGGGATTCAAGTCCATCATAGCTGATTAAAGCCAGCAGAGAGTGACTAACATCTGTTACTGACAAGGATTATTGATTCTTCCCTCTTAAGGAGCAAGATACTAGCCACCTTTTAACATGCTATGATTAGCCAGACCTTTGCTTTTAAGTGATTTTCAGGAAATTCCATCATTTTTCATAGGATTTTTCATAGTGAGAAAAATCCTAACAATGTTCTTATGCCAGTCAACTACCACACTGTTCATCTATGCAGGTTGGAATCACTCCATCACTTTATTTTATTTTATTTTTGCCTTTTATTATCCTGTACTTGAACAATGTGCAACAAGAGGAAAATAATTGCATCAGTGGCTGCCAGAGAGGCCATTCGCTCGGTGAAATTGCCACCAGTCATTCCATAACAAGTGAGCTCCTGATCATTTTTTAAGCTGTGGGCAGTGGCAGTGGAGGTAGAGAATTTTATTTATTTATATGTATATTTGTATACCCCACTTCATCCTAAAACCCCAGGGCACTTAACAACAAGATAAAAACAATTCAATATAAACATTTTTTAAAAACCCAGAATGAATGCAGCTAAAAGTTTAAAAAGAACAAAGGATAGTTCATTGGCCGAAAGGCTGGATTAAATGGGTAGTCTTCACTTTCCTCCTAAAGGCTGGGAGAGAGAGAGGCATGCACGTGTCAGCTGAGATTGAGTTCCAAGCCTGGGGGCAACAACTGAAAAGGCCCTGTGCTTGACAGACGGGCCTCGGCACTGTGCAAGCACATGATTGCCTACTGGATAGTCACTCCTGGTATAGGTACGAGTTGCTGGTGTCAGCAGCGGTACATATTAGGGCAGTACACAGGCAAACTGTCAGCCCAGTCTGGTTGCTGGCCATTCTGCCATTGTAATAATGATGCAGAGGGCCAATTGGCTTGATGCCTCTGAAAGGAGGGGCTTAGGGGGAGATTCAGTTTCTTGGAAGGAACTGGCTGCCTTCCAGAAGCAACAGCATTTCAAAACATTATCTTTCCTTGCCCAGTGCAATCCTGTACTGCACTGGGAAAGGAAACTACATCATGGCATTGCATCCTTTTTCTGGTGCATTACTGGGGAAAACCGACCATGCTCTATAGCAGGCCTGCTCAACTTAGGCCCCCCAGCTGTTTTTGGACTACAACTCCCATAATTCTCAGCCACAGCAGCCAATAGCCAGGAATTATGGGAATTGTAGGCCAACATCTGCAGGAGGGCCGAAGTTGAGCAGGCCTGCTCTATAGTTACAGGGCATGGCCATTTCCCCCCAGTAATGCACCAGGAAAAGGACACAATATCATGATGTTACTTCCTTTCCTGGAGCACTATAGGGTTCCACCAGGCAAGGGAAGGTGGCACTCTGAAATGCTTCCGCTGCTTAAAGGCAGCCAATTTCTTCAAAGGAGTTGATCTTCCCTGAAGGAACATCCCCATCCAGATGCAAGTAGCACCCCTGGAACTTCTTACCACACAAAGAAGTAGGAGTGGTTATGTAACATCATTAAAAACAAGTTCAAACACTACTGAAGAAGGTTTGTGCATGTGCCTATTTTGCTACCAATACATTTATTTATTTATTTTATTGATTGTTACATTGTTATAGCACCATTCATTAAACCAATCTCAGGGCAGTTTACAAAACATTTAAAACAATGTAAGACTATAACACAGTTACACAATAAAAACATTCAATTGGAATATAAAAATACAAATCTAATTAAAAGTTTTAAAAAAACATACACAATATGACCATATAATACAGAGCAGCATCAACAAAAACAACACTCATATAAAAGGCTGGGTAAAAAGAGAAGATTTTACTCACTTTCTAAAAACGGTGGTGGAGACTGAGGAGTGGATGCCCACCTGGAGAGGCAGGAATACAGCTAACCTGTTTTTGGAGTGGGTCATGATTTCAGTACAGAAGTGCTTGTGTGTAGGAGGAGTGGGTGAGCCATGTATCCAGTGATGTGGATGCATTGCACCACTTCAAAAATTGCACACTTGAACAGACCCTTATTAAAGTGAATGTATGTACAACTGAGAGGTAAAGAGGTATTGCAGAAAACATCTAGCAACATTTTTAAAAAAAATCTGTCATGCTGTACTGCTTTGTGGTGTCAGCTGTTAACATCTTTCCAGATACGAAGCTAAGTGACTAGCCAATGCCAAATAAATGTTATAAAATATATCCCTTTTTTTCAAGTACCAGTAGTTGTCTTATGCCAAACAACTGTAAAATCAAACTTACAATTACATGGTAAATATGTTTTACTGGAACACAGCATAAGTGGCTATCTTCATTATTATTGCATATGTCAACAGTACTCAGGTATAGTGTAAGTGTTGCAGACTTTTAAATATTTCCAGGAAAGAGTAGGATGCGGGAACCACCAAGAAAACAAAAGAGAGAGGGGCCCTCAGCTGCCACATTGTTATCTTTAATAGGCCCAACACAATTCAGACAAAATCCATAGTCAAAGGCACTTACAAAACTTAATAAAACATTTTTAAAAGAGGCTAAAGCTACCCAGGGTGAATACACATACACACACACACACACACACACACGAATTTTGGCATAGACATATAAACATAAATGCTATTTGCATTAAACTGAAATGGGTGGAGAAAAGTGCTTGGATAACATAGAATGAATGTTAGGAACATAGGAACATAGGAGGCTGCCATATAGTGAGGCGGGTCTCACGATCCGTGAGACCTGCTTTCTGCAAAACTGTGGGGAGAGTGGGCTAAGCCCGCTCTCCCTGCAGACAACCGAGCAGGGAGCCCTGAGCAGCTGGATCGGCTGCCCACATGGTTGCCAGCTCCATGACGGAGCTGGCAGGGGCTGGGGAGAGCGGGGGCCATGCGGCCCCTGGAAGCCCCAGTATACCCTGCACGTGCGCACAGGGCATACTGGGGAGACCCTCGGAGCCAGGAGGTGCACTGCGGCTACTCACAAGCAGATACCCTGGGTTTGCAGAGTGCTCACTCCGCAAACCTAGGCTAAGGGGCGGGCTACTTGAGCGGGTTAGCCTCTCAATTGCTTCAGTGTCTGATGTGGAGGTGTCCAGTGACTCCTCTTGTTAAGTTAGATCAATTCCAGTTTGTGACTCCTGAGGACGTGGATGAGCTGATTGGAATGGTGTGATCTATCACCTGTTCTCTTGACCCTTGCCTGACATGGCTTATACTATCTGGCAGGGGGATTGTTGTAGAAGGCCTGGTAGAGATTATAAATGCGTCTCTGAGGAAAGGTAGTATGCCTCCTTGTCTTAAGGAGGCAATTATTAGAGACCTTCTACCTTGGATCCCTCAAAATTGAGCAACTACAGGCGTGTTTCCAACCTTCCATGGCTGGGCAAGGTAATTGAGAAGGTGGTAGCCTCCCAGATCCAGATAGTCTTGGAGGAAACCGATTATCTAGACCCATTTCAAACTGGCTTCTGGGCTGTCTATGAGGTGGAGACTACGTTGGTTGGCCTGATGGATGATCTCCAATTGGGAATGGACAGAGGAAGTGTGATCCTTTTGGTCCTTTTGGACCTCTCGGTGGCTTTTGAGACTATCAACCATAGTATCCTTCTGGAGCGTCTGAGGGGGTTGGGAGTGAGAGGCACTGCTCTGCGGTGGTTCCGCTCCTACCTTTCGGGCAGATTCCAGATGGTGTCCCATGGAGATTGTTGTTCCTCAAAATCTGAACTTTTGTATGGTGTTCCTCAGGGCTCCATATTGTCTCCGATGCTGGTTAACATCTACGTGAAACCGCTGGGAGAGATCATCAGGAGATTTGGTGCAGGGTGCTATCAGTATGCTGATGACACTCAGATCTACTTCTCCATGTCAACATAATTGGAAGAGGGCATAACCTCCCTAAATGCCTGCCTAGAGGCAGTGATGTGCAGGATCAGGGATAATAAACTGAGACTGAATCCAGATAAGACAGAGGTACGCATCATGCGTGGTCAAAACTCGAGAGAGAATTTTGATCTTCCTGTTCTGGATGGGGTCACACTTCCCCAGAAGGAACAGGTACACAGTCTGGGGGTGCTTCTGGATCCAAGACTCTCCCTGATGTCCCAGTTTGAGGAGGTGGCCCGAAGTGCCTTCTATCAGCTTTGGCTGATAGCCAGCTGTGTCTGTTTCTTGAGATAAATGACCTTAGAACATTGGTACATATGCTGCTAACTGCTAGACTGGATTACTGTAGCACACTTTATGTGGGGCTACCCTTGTGTGTAGCCCGGAAACTACAGCAGGTTCAGAATGCAGCAGCCAGGTTGGTCTCTGGGTCATCTCGGAGAGACCATATTACTCCCGTATTGAAAGAGCTACACTGGCTGCCGATAAGTTTCTGGGAAAAATACAAGGCACTTGTTATAACCTATAAAGCCCTAAACAGCTTGGGCCCTGGGTATGTAAGAGAATGTCTTCTTCGTCATGAACCCCATCACCCATTGAGATCATCAGGAGAGGTCCATCTGCGGTTGCCACCAATTCGTCTGGTGGCTACTCGGGGATGGGCCTTCGCTGCTGCCCCAAAGCTTTGGAACATGCTCCCTGGTGAAATAAGAGCCTCCCCATCTCTGACAACTTTTAAAAAGTCATTAAATACACATCTATTCATTCAGGCTTTTAATTAAATATTGTTTTAACAGTTTTAACACCATTATAAAAAATTTTAAAATTTAAATTATTGAAATGTTTTAATTTTTACTGTATCATTTATTTTGTTTTAACTAATGTTTTAAGTTTTCTGTTGTCATTTATTTTAACTAATGTTTTAACTTGTTATGTTTGTTTGTTTGCTTTGTTGTAAACAGCCCAGAGATGTGAGTTTTGGGCAATAAATATTATGTTAAATAAAGTTAAAATAATAATAATATATGCAGGAAAGGTTTGGTTTGGTGAAATTTATATAGCGCCCCTTTATCAATTATGATGCAGGTGTCAATGTGACTTCTGTGAGACTGGGCAGGTTGAATTATCAGGGCACTATGCAGTTTCCTTCTCAAGTAGGTGCCTGACCATCAGCTTTGCAAGCATTATATTGAGTGGAGTCAGACCAGTGATAGTTCCTGAATTAAAAGTGCATTTAGATATGTTTTCCAGCTGTGAGGAATCCACTTAGTAATTAATAGCTCCCATGTAGCTGGGAGAACATGTGAGAAGGATATAATCATATAGGTGATTCGAATGCTGCTGGGCCACATGTGTCTAATGGATACCTGTAATTAGCTGTAATGGGTTTCAAAAGAAAACCCTGAAATGCATAGACCAATAAAGAACTACATATATCTACCACTACATGGTCAAATTTTCAGACCAAACAACACACTGTCCCAGAAGTAGGAGAGGATCATTCAATAAAAGACATGGTGACTACATATAGTGACTAAAACTAAAGTATGCATAGTTTGGAGAATTGAGAGGAAATGTTGTGACTGGAAAAGTGTATGGTGAGCTTTAAGAGGCAGAAGCTTGGTACTTTGGGTCTTGCATGAGTATGAACTTCCACTGATTGTGCTTTGAAAAGCATATACTGAGGCTATTCACACGAGTGTGAAAAACCAGGCTAAGGGAGCCCAGCCCAGTTTTGCACGCTCGTGTGAACCACTGGGATCACAATCAATCCCAATGGCTACATAGTGATAAACCCACCAATGAAGCCTCCTCCTATGTCCAACCAGATGGGTTCAACTTCAGAAGAGGAAACGTCTCAGAAATTAGGGGACTGGTAAAAAGGCAGTTGAAAGGGAAAATCAGGAGGGTCAAATCACTCCAGAAAGCATGGAACTTATTTAAAACCACAATACTAGAACCTTAGTTGGAATGTATACCAAGAAGGAGGAAAGGTACCACCAAGTTCAGGAGGATGCACCAGCAGGGCTAACAAGTAGAGTTAGGGAAGCTATAAAAGGGAAGAAGACTTCCCTTCAGAAAATAGAAGTCCTGCTCAAATGAAGAGAACAGAAAGGAACAAATTCTGGTAAAAGAATTTTTCCCAGAACATAAATTCTGGGGAAAGACAATAAGAGATGCAAAAAGAGAGTTTGAGGAGCATACAGCTAGAAGTGTCAAGGGGCATAACAAAAACTTCTTTTAATATATCAGAAGTAGAAAACCTGCCGGGGAGGTGATTGGCCCCTTAGATTATGAGGGTGTGAAAGGGATTATTAAGGAGAATATGGAAATTACAGAGAAGCTGAATAAGTTCTTCATATCTGTCTTACCAGGACCTATACACAGGACAGAAAGCCACAGTTCAGACGTAACATGGTGAAACAGATTGAATCCAGATTGGCAAAGGAGTAAGACAAGGCTGTATACTTTCTCCTTTATTCAGTTTACATGCTGAGAGAAGCTGGATTGGAAGATGAGCATGGCTTTAAAGTTGGAGGAAGAAACATCAATACCTGTGCTACGCTGATGACACCACGCTTATAGCTGAGAATGTGGATGATTGTTGTGGTCCAGGCCTGATTCGTATACTAAATATGCTCATTAGCTAGCATACAAAATTAGGCCTGTCTCATCAGTGTCATCAAGTGACCAAGTTCTTTTATATAGTGACCATGTAGGATCTGGGCACAAGGAAGAAAGGAGATCAAACCAATCCCAAATGATTCAATGGGCTTTACTGAGTATAAAAGAATAACAACATCAATCTAGCGGAGCAGAAAGCAGAACATTCTATCAATATAACTAACAATGTTTCAACCCGAGCCAGCACCAATATTCACCCAGTGTTCCTAACTAACATATGTATGTGTATTAAATCTTCCTAGAGCCTAATACAATTCAGATGTAGAGGGGAAAAGCGGTGGGGGAGGTAAGGAAGGCTGAGGGCTGGCATGGTTTGGGGAGATCAGGAATTAGTAGAGGGATGAGGGGAAAGGAGAAGGAAGGGAAAGGATGGAGGGATCCAAGGCTTGTGGAGGCAGCTTATTACCCGGATCAGAGGCTTGAGAATGGTGGATCTTTCAGCTGAAGGATGGAGGCTGTAGCTGGGGACAAGAGTCTTTAGAGCGATCATCAAGCATGCAGTTTGCTCAGAGCAAGTCAGAGCACCATGGTTGGGGAAGTCTTGGCTTCTCACTGCACAGCAGAAGTCACAGGGTTCATGGACAGAATTCCTGCTTGTTGCCCCGCGGCTTAGCAGCAAACTCTGGGATGGCTCTTGAGCAGATCTTGCTTGTGTCAAGGTCTTGATCGGACTTGGCTGCATGCTGTCGACATATAGTTTGACAAATGTTGTTTTTCAGCAGTGAGTAGCCGACTGACGACGTGATTTATAGTGCAAGCCACGAGAGCTCCCAGCTGGCAGGGATTTAAGGCTTATCAGCCCTCTGCAAGAGGCTTTTCCTTTTCCTAATAGTCTCCAATTGATCCCTGCATCTCGTGACACACCGCTGTTGGGGGGGGTCAGCGGGGGTTGGTTGCATAGCTCTTCTTCCGATTGGTCTTTCACGATTTCTGCTGACTCAGGTTGTTGTGCCTGCTCAGAGTCATTATCCACAGCTGTTTCATGAACACTGACAGCCGGGCTCTGCCCCTCAGACACTCCTGCATCAGCTGGAAAGTTGACAGCTTCCCCTTCCTCCTCGCTGTCGGAGATCGAGGGCGTGACAGCTTGTAGGTGAAAGACTGCTTGCAGGCAAGAGTGCCTGTAGGCACAAGACTCCCCTCTGCCATGTCCAGAGACTCCTTCTTATAGTGGTTCCATCCTTTGATGTTCATTTGAGTCTTCTGGATCACAAAAGGCATCTATCGTCTTTTAATTATCAAAATTAGCTCAGGATATTTGGTCAGTCCAGGGTAAACAGGGTCTCTCCTGTTAGCAGAGTATTGTTCTATTGTCATTCCCCAAAATAAACCTACATCTTCTCCTGCCTTGTCCCAAGAATGTTAAAAGTCAGGAGTTAGTGAAAGAGTTAGTTCTATTTGTGCGAGACATCAATTAAATTACTTCTTGTGTACCTCTATCTAGTGTGTAATTATAACAAAAGAAAATTTAAAGTAACATCAAAAGGGGTACATGTGTGAGGCAAGTTAATCAACACATTTGACTAAGGCAGAAGCATCCTGTCAGTGAGGTAAGGGGATTACTGGACAGCAGGTTAATTTCAGCAGTGTGATTTCAGCAGGTAATTAAGCCTGACCCATTGTGTCTCTTGTGAGTTCCACAAACACTGATAACCAATGCTAGATTACCCCTGCCTCTACAATTCATTTATCAGGCAGTCATGAGATCTGGGCATCATGTTCACCTCAAGTTCAGGCATTTAATTGAACTCTTAATATAAAATGAAATCAGACACAGGCCTGAATTCCATATATTTCTGGGCCAGTACATCTGGATCTAATGCTGGGGTGCCCAACATGATCTGCAAGCTCTAGTAATGAAAGCCAAGGAGCACAGTGAAGTAATGGGACTGCAATTAAATGTAAAGAAGACTAAACTAATGACAATGGGTAAAACAACCAGCCTCAGATTTGACAATGAAGACATTGAAGAGGTGGATAACTTCTGCCTTTTAGGATCGACCATCAACAGTAAAGGATCCAGCAATCAAGAAATACGCTGCAGACTAGCACTTGGTAGGGTAGCAATGAAGACCTTGGAAAGGATATTTAGATGCCATCACATGTCTACACCTACAAAGATTAGAATCGTACAGACAATGGTTTTTCCTGTGACATTCTATGGATGCAAAAGCTGGATTTTGAAGAAGCAAGATAGAAAAAGCATTGATGCTCTTGAACTTTGGAGCTGGAGAAGACTTTTGAGTATACTGTGGACAGCCAGGAAAACAAACAAATGGATCATAGAACAAATCAATCCAGAATTTTCACTCGAGGCACAAATGACCAGGTTCAAACTATCATATTTCGGGCACATTATATGAAATCCAGCTCCCTTGAGAAATCCATAATGCTGGGGAAGGTTGAAGGAAAGAGAAGAAGAGAATGACCAGCAGCAAGGTGGATGGACCCGATTACAACAGCAATGAATGCACCACTGAAAGACCTTAAAGGCCAAGTTGAAGATAGATCATCCTGGAGAGAATCTATCTATGCGGTTGCTAAGAGTCAACACTGACTTGACGGCACTCAATCAATCAATCAATCAATCAATCAATCAATCTGTCTTCAGGGGCCACCAGAGAGAGGGTCAAACATGGGCCCCCTCTCTCCTAGCTACATCCCTACTGAGAAGACCCTGTCCTGCGTGCTTGACAGCTAAGCCTCCCTCACCATCGGCATGCAGAGCAGAGCTCCATCCAATGATTTTGTCACGTGGTCAGAAACCCTTGGGAGCAGGTGATCATTGGACCCAGAAACAAATTGGTAGCCTTAGCAACTATTTCAAAATGCATGTAATATGAACAAAGGGTGTAATATGAACAAGTGTTCATTGTAATTTATTTACAAAGTTACAAGTTGAGCATTAGACTAGAGTTAAAATAGCAGAGTACAGAGAACAAATCAACAATAGGTTACATCGGATCCAAAGAAAGAAAACTATGCAGCCCAAACCACTTCAAGTGTCTATTCAGCTTCTCCATTCCAGACTCTTCAAAACTCATTCTGTGTCTGTCTCACACAGAAGCTACCTGATACTGCTTCTTTTCACTGGGCATACATGCACCCCTTGCTGTGAAGGAGGGGGGAAATGAGCCCCTTTACAATACATTCTCACATCAACCCCTCCCATCTGATGGAAGAGAGTACTTGCCATCAAGCAAGACTCCATGAATTCACCCTTTGGGGATACTTCAAGGTTATTGAGTCTGCATTCAGAAACATCCTCTGGCCTCTTGGACTATTAGCCAATAATTTACTTAATAAAAGAAGTGGCCTGCTAGCATTCTAATCGTAACTTCGAAATCATTACAATATTTGGTTCTTAAGATCCATGTTGACAAAATCAACATATGAAGCAGCAATCTGATGCTCAGGTAAACAAAATTAATTGTGACTTATGAATATAAATAGTTCTCAGTAGAGTATCCCTTTAGTTACACTAATTACCTATTAAAGGATTCATTTTATGTTCTCCTTTGACTTGTGGCAGATTTTTATACCAATAGCACATAGCTGTACCCCAGAAGTATCCTGAGAAGCAATGGAAGCTTTGGCAGCTGCATAAGTGACAGTTGGGAGATTTGGCACCTGGAAAGTATGGGAGCCTATTCATAACTGCTGACAAACATATTGTGCCAGACGCTGGGTTCAGCTGGGCACAATTCAGAAAAACCTCTGAAAGGAAGATATAGCTTCAGAAATATCAACTGTTCTTTTTTTCTAAGCAAGGCAAGCTAGGTAAATTTCTCTCTATATTCACATTTTGTCCCAATTTATCTATCCCACTTTAAAATTATCAGCTGGGGAATACTAGTGGTCTACTCTGTGCTTTCAGGAAATCCACTGTAACAAGAAGAGAAATGCTGAATAGCTAAAGAGCTATCTGAAGTTTATGTGTGTTTCTCTCTTTAGCAGTTCAAATGGCTGGAACTGATGCATTAAAGAAAGCACCAGATGTATGTGGGGCTTTCCATGTGGTATGTTTTCAAGGTGGTCTTCTACTTGGTGTCTGGAATGGAAGAAATGAGCCACCTAAACACCAGTGCCTTCACTGAGAATCATTCTGTACACGTTTCACAGACCAATTTATATATATATATATTTTGTTACAGTACAGTTACATTAAGTTAAAAAAGAGGGAAGTTTTACTTTGGAAGTAAAATTTTGGGTCATACTTCTCCCACATGACACCATAGAATAGAGATGGTTGAGAGAATATTTCTTTAATGAATTTCTTTCAGAAATCAATATCCACAAACTCAATAAAACAATTTAACACAAAACAAAAGTCCAGTGTTGCATTGTGGTGGTCTACAGTGCAATAGAATTTAAGAATTATGAATCTAGGAAAGCTGAATGTGATGTGGAGAACCCATCTGAGAAAATATCAGATGTTTCTCCATGAGAAGAACCCGGAAATTCCTCTTCAGATTTTAATTTCTTCTTGGGAGGAACCAAAATTCTCTTCCAATGTTACTTTGATGAAATGTTGGTTCCAGACCTTTGATACATTTATTGCAATTGCCCACTTGGCAAGAGAGAAAGAAAATGACTACTTCATTTTCAATTCAGCTACAAGGGGAAAACTTCCCTTGCTCAAGATAAGCTTCATTTGCATCTCACCCACAAAGAAAGTTCAGCTGTTTCATTAGCCAATTTACTGGAGCCAATTGCTGCTCATGCAAGCAGCTCAACATCAGAGGAGCGATTGTGAGATATCGTGAGTGCTCCTTTGTGAACAGGAAGATTGTAGTACGCAATTAAGAGTGCACTTTCTTCTTCATTAACCCCACCACCTATTAAAGATCATCGGGAGAGGGCTGGATGTGGCTACTACTGTCTCATCTGGTGGCTACCAAAACCAGGACTTCTCTAGGGTTGTCCTAGAACTCTGGAACATGCTCCCAAATGAAATAAGAACCTCCCTATATCTGGCTGGTTTTAAGTGACTTTCGAAATGCACCTATTTTATCATACTTTTAATGTATAAAGTTTTATTGATGGTTATTTTAATAGTTTTGTATAATTTTAGGTTTTAATTGTTGTTGGGTTTGAATTGTGTACTGCCCAGAGATTTTAAATGGGACTGTATATAAATACAATCAATTGATTGATTGATTGATTGATTGATTAGTAGATAGATAGATAGATAGATTAGACAAATGTCTAAAGAGGAGCTACAGTCTTGCCAAGTCTCTCCACTCATACTCATGTGAGTGGCTTGTGACTAGAGTTGTCATGCCCCCCAAAATTCTGGGTTTCACCTTGATTTTAAGCATCTCACCCAGATTGCTTCGCTCACCCAGATTTGCCTGGATTTCAGCTTTCATTTTTTAAAAAAGCTAAGTTCTAGCCCTCGTAGAAGTGGAGTTATGGAGCAACACATGCAGTCACTATTCTCCTCAAAAATTATTTTCAAGCCAATTTACATAATGTACAAATTAGGCACTGGAAAGGCAGAATATGGCAACCTTACTTGTGACTAACATGCACAATTATAAATAAGCTGGCAAAGGGATAATCTGAACCTGCTCCTGAAGGGAAGTTAGCCATGGCTCTATTGGCCTGTATGGAACGTAGCATAGTCCCATGCATCACAAGTTATCTTTCCTACCAGTGAGGCTGATTTTAAGCCTAGAATAGTACATAAGTATTCTTTTTGGTTTGTATGTCCATAACTAAAATGAGAGACAGGACATAGTATTCCCTTGCCATGATCACTCCTAAAAACACACCTGGCACAGCTATTCTGTCTGGTCTGCATGATAAAAGCATCAGAACAAAACCTTGGTGCTGCAACAGAACACTCATTGTATTGCACTGAAAATGGTCAATCAAATATAATTAAAATTCACCGAAGCAGAAAACTCTAACCTGGATCACATTGCACTGGACATGATTAGCACTTTAGTCCTTCATAGTTGTTCATCAGCTAAAGGGGATTCATAAGCAGACTTCATAATGAAGCAGTAATAGAGGGATGTGCACAAAAATTCTTGTTTATTTTTTAAAAACCTTTTTATCAACTCTCCTGTTGATACTAAAAGTGAAATATGTGTAAGAAATAAGCTAAATAATATGTCAGTTACAGAACGGTATCATATTTGTGAATTTAATTTTTTTAATCTAATATGATTTTTATCTTTTTATGAATTTTAAATGCTTTATATTTTATATTATGTTTTAATTCTGTTCACGCCTAGAGATTGTGATATTGGGCAGTATATAAACTCAATTAACAACAACAACAACAACCCCCAGTGAGGCACTACCTTGGCGTGGTTGTGGGGCTTGCATGCTCTAAGGAAGGTGAGTCCTATGCCAGAGGTCCAACCATAATGAAAATAAAATCACCAGGCTTAGATCAGATGCAAGTAATTTGAAAGATATGAAAGACAAGAAGCTGAAGAATGAAAACACCAAACAGTATCTGATCCAAAAATACCACCTAGTTTCAAGGAAAATTAGAGAAGTCCTGGAAATAATAAAGCAGCAAATAACAGCAGTGTCAAAGAAGATTAGCAGGTATGAAGCCAGAATTACACAACACAGGCAGAATCTCCAATTCCAGTCGAATCAGAGACGTTTCTACCAAAGCACAGAAGGAGAAACTGCAAGAAACATAGAAACATCAAATAAAGAAGAAGCAGTGCAATTCTGGGGAAAATTATGGGACAATCCAATAGATTATAATAAAAAAGTAGGCTGGGTGAAAGAGGTCGAAAAATGTAACCAACAAATGCAAGATCTAATAATAACACCAGAATTAATAATTGAAAGAGCAAAGAAAATTAAAAATTGGACTGCACCAGGCGACGATGAACTGCATGGCTTTTGGCTTAAACACCTAACAAGTCTTCATAAGCAACTATCAAAACAGTTCAATCACATTTTGCAAGGAGGTGATATTGAACAATGGCTAACAACTGGGAAAACTCATCTCATAATGAAAGACCCAGCAAAAGGTGCAGTTCCAAGTAATAACCTGCCTGCCAACCATGTTCAAATTATTAACTGGAATAATAGCAGATGAAGTCATGCAACACTTATTAACTAATAAGCAGCTTCCAGTTGAACAGAAAGGAAATTGCCCGAACACCAGAAGCACAAAAGACCAGCTGCTGATTGACATGCTGATTGAGCCAGCATGGTGTAGTGGCTGGAGTGCTGGACTAGGACAGGGGAAACCCGAGTTCAAATCCCCATTCAGCCATGATACTAGCTGGGTGACTCAGAGCCAGTCACTTCTCTTTCAGCCTAATCTACTTCACAGGTTTGTTGGGAGGAGAAACCTAAGTACACCGCTCTGGGTTCCTTGGAGGAAGAGTGGGATATAAAATGTAATAAAATAAAATAAAATAATTTTAGACAATTGCAAGAGAAGAAAAACAAATCTAAGTGTTGCATGGATTGACTACAAGAAAGCCTTCGACTCAATGCCTCACACATGGATACTAAAATATTTATAAACAACTGGTGTCAGCAAAAACGTTCAGATATTTATTTTTAAAAGCAATGAATATGTGGAGTACACATTTAACAATCAATGGCGAGACACTTGGGCAGGTTAGCATTAGAAGAGGTATTTTCCAAGGGGACTCACTATCCCCTCTGTTGTTTGTAATCGCTATGACTCCACTTTCACAAATGCTAAACAAAACAGGCCTTGGATACCAAACATCTAAAACATCCAGTAAAATCAACCATCTGCTGTGCATGGACGATCTGACGTTGTATGGAAAGTCCCAGTCAGAAATCGAATCACTTCTAAACACTGTCCGTATATTCAGTAGCGATATAGCAATGGAGTTTGGACTAGGCAAGTGTGCTGCATTAATAATGAACAGAGGGAAAATAAGAAAAACAGAAGGAATAGAACTGCCCAGTGGAAGCAAGATCAAGAACCTGGAAGAGAAAGAACATCACAAATGCTTGGGCATTCTCCAGGCTGATAACATTGCACACACTGAAGTTAAAAGAACAATTGGAAGTGAATACATCAGGAGAGTTAGAAAAATCCTCAAGTCCAAACTCAATGGCGGGAACACCATACAAGCCATAAACACCTGGGCTATACCTGTTATCAGATACACTGCAGGAATAATAGACTGGACCCAGGCAGAGCTAGAGACGCTGGATCGTAAGACCAGGAAAATCATGACCATCAATCATCCTCTGCACCCCTGCAGTGATGTCGATAGGCTATACCTCCCTCGCAGCTCAGGTGGAAGAGGAATGCTGCAAGTCCATCAAACAGTAGAGGAGGAGAATATATCAAGGACAGTGAAGAAGATGCACTTAAAATGGTCAATAACGAGAAACTATTCAACTCCAATGAAACAAAGCAGGCCTACAAGAAAGAACAAGTCAAGAATCGAGCAGAAAAATGGAGAAATACGCCCCTGCATGGTCAATATTTGCACAATATCAGTGGAAAATCAGACTTCACCAAGACCTGGCAATGGCTTAAGAATGGCAACCTGAAGAAAGAAACAGAGGGTTTAATATTGGCTGCACAGGAACAGGCACTAAGAACAAATGCAATAAGAGCAAAAGTAGAAAAATCCACAACAAACAGCAAGTGCCACCTTTGTAAAGAAGCAGATGAAACCGTGGACCACCTAATCAGCTGTTGTAAAAAGATCGCACAGACTGACTACAAACAAAGGCATGACAAGGTAGTAGGGATGATACTCTGGAACATCTGCAAAAAATACAAGCTACCTGTAGCCAAACATTGGTGGGACCATAAAATTGAACAAGTGGTAGAAAATGAAGATGCAAAAATATTATGGGACTCCCGACTACAAACAGACAAACATCTGCCACACAAT
Source organism: Hemicordylus capensis (assembly GCF_027244095.1). Classification (NCBI taxonomy): domain Eukaryota; kingdom Metazoa; phylum Chordata; class Lepidosauria; order Squamata; family Cordylidae; genus Hemicordylus; species Hemicordylus capensis. Next base: position 92,186,493 of record NC_069658.1, on the reverse strand, counting down.
ACACCAGATATCACTGTAGTCGAGAAGAAAGAAAAACAAGTCAAATAATCGACTTAGCAATAGCAGGGGATAGCAGAATAGAAGAAAAAGAAATAGAAAAAAATCACCAAATACAAAGATCTACAAATTGAAATTGAAAGGCTGTGGCAGAAAAAGACCAAAATAATCCCAGTGGTAATTGGCGCCCTGGGTGCAGTTCCAAAAGACCTTGAAGAGCAGCTCAACACCATAGGGGCCACAGAAATAACCATCAGCCAATTACAAAAAGCAGCTTTACTGGGAACAGCCTATATCCTGCGACGATATCTATAACAATTGACAATAAAATTCTGGCATCCCAGGTCCTTGGGAAGGAGTCGATGTCTGGATATAACAATCCAGTCAATAACACCTGCCTGCCTGTGTAAACAAGACATCATCATAATAATATAAAGCTCATGGTACACAGAATTTTATAGTAAACTGGATTGCCCTTTACATGTGGGAACAGGTCTTTTGTGAGTCAACATTACAACATTACAACTGGGGCTGCATATGAATATTGCAACTATGTGGGCAGGATAGTTTCCTATGGAATTGAAATCTTCCCTCCTGCCCAGGTAGCATGGGAGAGACCCATGGGATAGCTTTATTTAGAAACATCCCAGAGCTACAGTATGTGGTCCTGAGAGACTTCCGCATGATTTCAATTTCTTGTAAAAGGTACCTTAATTATCTTTTAATGAAATGGGCAGGGGAAGGGGAGTCAAACTGCAGTCCTCCATGGGTTGTTAGCCTACATCATCCCTGGCTCCCATCATCCCTGGCTACTAGCCTCTGTGATTGGGGATGATGGGATTTGTAGGCCAACGACACCTGGAAGACTGCAGTTTGACACCCCTGAAATGGAATACATAGAGTTATATCATGCACTCTCTCAGCGTTATCATGAACACCGCATTTTTAAATGCAGTGACAGAGAAACTGAGGTAGTAGTATATTATTCAAAAGAAAGCCCTAATCATGACAACAATAACTTAATAGATTTTCGCTTTCTAAAATCTTTCTCAAAAGTGTCAATTTTCTCAACACAGTCAAACACACGTCAATTACTATTTATTGCTCCTTTGTCAAATGCTGATCATGTCTTCATAATGTAAAATGGTAGATTAAAATTATTTGCTAGTAAATAAATCCCATAATTGTGATTGTACATAATTGATATATATACATAATTGTATTACTTCTGCCAGTCTAAGACCAGAACAAAGATCTGACCTAATTTGTTATTAACATATAGCAAAAATAGTTTTGCCTTAAGTCAGACACTGATGGATAGGCACACATACGATATCCCCTGAGAAGACACATTTGCAAACACTTCTGAATACAGTTCTTTACAAACAAAACACACACACACAGCAGGCTAAAATCTGTTTCATGTAGTCAAAATTGATGTACAATGTTAGGGATGAAAAAAGGGCCAACATTCAGATTAACAAAGTGCTGATTCAGTGACACTGCACTGGTGCTATAGGGGAGCAAGTGATTTTCAATCTCTCCTTCCCTCTGAAACTGGCAGTAAGGCTATGCACACGAGCAGTCCTACCCAGGTTAAGGAAGCCCTATCTGGGTAGGGCTGCTCGGGTGCAGGGTGCTGGTTTAAATGACATGCATGCACCCTTTACACCAGGTATGGGACTGTCTACATGCTTGGGCTGCATGCAGCCTGAGCATACACAGAGACAGGCACCTAGAGCACCTGTCTCATGGGGGGTATTTCCCAATGCACTAGACTCATTGTGTGATGCATTGTGGGATATCTGGAGGCTGGGATGCATTGTCCCAGCCTCCAGAGATCCAAGCTACTTGGAGCAGTGCAGATCATTTGGGAGCACAAGCCTCACTCCCAGAAGCATTTCTGGATCATTTGTGGGGAAGGTGATTTGGACCCTACCTTCCTGCTGCCCACCAACCCACCCATTTGTGTGTACAGCCTTAGTGACTCCTGAAAACACTGTATGTCCCTGAGGGTCATACAGCCCTCAGGAACATATTTTTTGGGAGTCACACTGGGTTTCAGAAAGAAGGGGAAATCTATTTAAATTGCTTCTCCCCCATAGCACCAGCACTTGGTTAGTCTAATTGTTCCATTAATTTCATGGGACTACTCATGAGTAACTTGGTGTGACTATTCACCATTATTTATACTCAGTTTGGCATATATATATTCTTATGGAGGAAAAAGTTAACATTGATTTTTTAAAATCTTTTGATGTAACAGATACTCTACCAATAGCATCCAAACACTTATTTCTAATTTTATTATTGTATTCTGGTATATTAATGTGTAATGGTATTTTCATTGTTTCAGTATAAAGTTCAATTTGCAAAGGATGCCATAAAACATGTTACTGTTAAGTAGGTAAGTTGTCACTAGATGAATAGCATGCCATTTACAGAGTTTCTTAGCACTTCTTCACAAGCACAAATTGTATCAACTTTCATGAAAGGATCAAGAGGTGAATGCTCTAACAAGAAATCATATAAATTATGCTCTTTGAGTAGCATAAATGAACAATCTGTGTATTGGTAATATACAAAGTTCTCCATAGGTTCTCCATTTTCAAATGATCTATACCACTAGTTAAGGAACGAATAAGTTGATGAAATTTGGTGTTAGAAAACTATCTAAAACTAAGCATATTTTATCTGATAATAAAATAGTTTGCTAATTTTGCTTATTTTCTAGATTTGTCTGCTAAATCTAGTAGATCTTATAATGACTATCAGAAGTCTTCTAAGTCATTATAAGCCATCTTCTTCGTTAAAAGGCTATGGATTATTCAAGGAACCAGGAACAAATTACTCTATGCATACAGAATATGCAGTTCTCTGCATGTATTGGTTTCTAAGAATCTTTGGACCGGGTCTCACGATCAGTTTTATTCAGTGCCCTGGTTTAGGGTGCTGAGTGGGCAGGGAGCCCTGGGCGGCCAGATCAGCTGCCCACACAATGACCAGCTCCGAGATGGAGCCGGCGGGGCTGGGGAGCTCGGGGGCTGCACGGCCCCCAGAAGCCCCAATATGCCCTGTGCGAGTGCAGAGGGCATATTGGAGAGACCCCCGAGCCGGGAGGCTGCTTTTAAGCCTCCCGGCCGGGGGTCTACTCACGAGTAGCCATGGCATGGAGCCGTGCTGCGGCTACTCACAAGCAGATAGCCTGGGTTTGCGGAGCGCTCGCTCCACAAACCTGGGTTAAGGGGTGGGCTACAGGAGCAGGTGAGCCTCTCCAGAACCACCGGGCTTGGCTGCGAGCCTGGTGGTTCTTACGATCACAAAAACCGGGCTAGGATTTTCCTAGCCTGATTTTTGTGATCGTAAGAATAGCCCCTTTGTATATTCCACATAAGATCAGTTCCATAGAGATTCAGACATTTTTAAGGTCTCAAAAATGTTTAGGATGTTGATAGCATGTCTCCCAACTTTCTAACCAGCCATTCTTTACTTTTAAAGTGCTCATGTCTACTACATTCTGACCTTATCACTAAATGTGGTCATTCACACAGTCAAAAACTATGTTCTACTCGGGTTTGGGAGCTGTCTGTGCAACCTGTTCTGCAGAATCAAGGTTAGAGGAAAACCTGGGTAGAAGTGATTGTGTGGAAGCAAGGTAGAAGGAAAAGCTACCCAGGTTTTCCTCTAACTTTGCTTCCACACAGCCGAAAGTTGGGAGCACACACAGCTCCCAAACACAGGTAGAACATGGTTTTTGATTGTGTAAATGACCTAACTAGTTTCTAGTTAGCTGCCAAAGGTGGCATTTGCCTTTTTACTGCACAGAAGATGGAATGGTCTTTCCCTTTTCAGCACTGTATATCTCCTATTCAAACCAGAAGGTACGTGTTACAGAGAGACCAAAAGAAAAAAAAAAGGGGGGGGGGAGAAAAAGACCCCAATACAAGCAAGAACAAAGAAGAAAAATCCAGTGAACTTTGGGTCATTTGTGATTATGATAGAGTGTATTGTCTCATTATAATTCAGGAGTGACAGCTCACAAAGAGGCACAGAAATGTGTGGGAAAGCAGTGGGGTGCAGTGGTAGAGTAAGGGAATGGACTGAGGGAGGTTTTGTAAAAATCCCACAGACCAAAGAGCCAGGTGACAATGCAGGGAGTTGGAAAGAGTCTTTTTGTTATTTTTTCTTAGGGCATAAAAAAACCAGGACTCATTCTGTACTTATATGACTTTCTGAGCCAGGTCTCACGATCAGTGAGACCCGGTTTGTGATATGGAGCTGGTGGGGTCTGGGGAGTTCGGGGGCCGCACGGCCCCCAGAAGCTCCAGTATGCCCTGTGCGAGCAAGCTGGGCATACTCGGAAGACCCCCAAGCCAGGAGACTGCTTTTCAACCTTCCCCCGGGGTCTACTTGTGACTAGCCATGGCGCGGAGTCACGCCGCGGCTACTCACGATTAAAAAAACCTGGTTTTGCGGAGCGCTTGCTCTGCAAACCCAGTTTTAGGGGTGGGCTACTTGAGTGGGTTACCTGCTCAAGAACCACTGGGCTTGCAGCCGAGGCCGGTGGTTCTCATGATTGTAGAAAATTGGGCTAGCGGAGGCTAGCCCCATTTTCTACAATTGTGTGAATAGCTTCTCCTTCTGTCATGTTTTGTGTGGGCTGCAGTCAGCTATGCCCCCATTCGGTGTCCTTAGAGTGTTTGGCCTTGGCAAGCCATGCTTTCAAGGCTCCTCAGGTCTGCCTGTTGTGTCACAGGCAGCCCCGCATCTGTCTGCCACTTCCAGTCTCCTCAGGAGTCATTGGGCTCCTTCGCCCGGCAGCCCTCCTCCCTGACTGGCCCCTCATTACTGGCTGTGCCAGCCTTATATAGCGTCTGACATGTAGGACAGCTCTCGTGGGATTGCCGGGCTTCATGAAGTCTCAGCCAGAGATCTTGCGAGAGCTGGCCCCGTTCTCATGAGACTACGTCATCTCCAGAAGGTACAGTCTTGCTGCAGCTGAAGGGCCAGCACTATTCCCCCGCACTGGTAGGCAGGGATGCTGCACCCTGCATTGGGCCCAGAAGAGGTGGCGCTGCCCAATCTGGTAGGGCAGGCCTGCCACCATCCAGTTCCTCGCCCAGCCCAGGGGTGACAGATACCTGACACCTTCCATTGTCCTCCCTACCAAAAGTTGCAGAACAACTCTAAAAATGCTCACTCACAGGTTTATCTTATTCCAATTCCACAAATGAGCAGATTATACTGTTATACAACAAGGAACAACCCCCAAAAATCCCCTCACCCCTCATTCTCACATTTCATTCTATATAAGTTATAACTTATAACTTATAAGTTATAACTTATAACTTATAAAGAGCCCCTGGTGGCGCAGTGGTAAAACTGCCGCCCTGTAACCAGAAGGTTACAAGTTCGATCCTGACCAGGGGCTCAAGGTTGACCCATCCTTCCGAGGTCGGTAAAATGAGTACCCAGAATGTTGGGGGGCAATATGCTAAATCATTGTAAACCGCTTAGAGAGCTTCCAGCTATAGAGCGGTATATAAATGTAAGTGCTATTGCTATAACTCTCTCTCTCTCTCTCTCTCTCTCTGAACACATAAACTTTGTTCTACTTATGGAGAAACCTGCAGGAAGCATGTGTAAAAATATCTTTCATTTTTTGTTTGATTTACTGCTTTGCCTAGAATTTGAGTCAAAATCATGCGATAAACCTCCAAAAGAATTGTGGTTATATAATGAGATTTTAATAACCTGGCTTTATTAATATATTGCCGGGAAATCCTTCTAAATTAAAGAAGAGAGAAACATCTTCCTGTAACATAAGTTTGGTTTCAGAGACGTTCATTAGCAGAAAAGGTGGCATGGGCCAGTCATACACTAATAAGATAAACAATGCTGTCAAGAAAGATATGGGTTGAGAAAGAAAGAAAGAAAGAACTTCTTCTCTTGGGGCTACTGGGACCAAGATTTATTTGGAAAACAAATGCTTTCATCCTTTGCCCAAAATACAGTAGGTTTTAGACAGAGAAGAAGAGCCCTGTAAACAGAAGGAAGAAATTGGCAACTGGTAGTCTAAAGCTGAAACTGCTAGGGGAATATGGATCTTGGGGGAGAAGAAAGGAAAGAAAGAAGTACAGCATTTTTGCATATATTGCCATCAAATTGCAAAAGTCATTCTAAATTGCATAATTTTTTGTACTGAAGCACGGCATATAAATAACTGGAGGAAGGTCAGTCCCTCTCTTGGGACAAGTATTTTGGGATGCCAGAATTCTGACAGGACCATAGTGAGCAAATCAGTAGCAAGCCTGGAATTAGTGGTTAGTATAGTCAAGCAGCTACTGAGGCCTTCGGATCAACAGGGTCCACCATCAGCTGGAGGCACAGCGTGGCTGAGTGGTACCATTTTTAGCCTACTTTCCTTAAAGAAAGAAAGCTTATGAGATCACCTGTCATTGTGTATGAGCGAGTATCTATATCGACTTTGCAATGCCTGGACCAATATGAACCAAATTTGCTAGAGCGGTAGGGACACATAGGGACACCTCAATGGCGTAGTTTGTGATTATGTCATCCACTCCAATTCAAGATGGAGATGTGTGAACATTTGAGGCCCAAGTGGGCTAACATGTAAACCACCTAATCAATTAGAACCAAATTTGCAACAGCTGTATGGACATATAGGTATTCTTCAATAGCGTAGTTTGTGATGATGTCATCCACATGGATTCAAGATGACGGAAGCATGAAGGTTTGAGACAGATCTGGGCTAATTTATGAACTTCCTTACCAATATGAACCACATTTGGTGGAGTTGTAGCAAGTGACATAAGGGACACCTCAGCAGCATAGTTTGTGAGGATGTCATCCACCTCAGTTCAAGATGGTGAATGCACGAACATTTGAGGTGCAAATTGGAGCTGATTTGGACCAAATATGCTACAGCTGTAGGGACAAATAGGGACACCTCAAAGGCATAGTTTGCAATCATGTTATCCACCCCAGTTCAAAATCTGGACATGTGAACATTTGAGGCACAAGAGGGCTAACTTGTGAACTGCCTGACCGATTTGAACCAAATTTAGTCCAGTTGTAGGGATAGTGAAAGGAGAGTAGGCAGATTAGTTCTTACCAGAATTTCTTGTTTGTTCTTCCTGTATTCATGATTTGGTGTGTGCACATGAAACTATATGAGCTTTATACAGTGCTGGGGAACTGTGAGGTTATGATGCCCAATATGGAGCAGCGTAGATGCAAACCTACATCTTACTCAGTGTAGATGGTTGGGCAGTCAGTCACCCTTCTAGAAGTCTCAGCTGCTTTCAAGTTGCAATGCTAAGAAGCAGGGAATATAGCAGTATTCCTCAGTGAAAGGCCTACGAACAAGTGGCAGCTCCCATTGATCTTAAGTATGGCTCTCTATTTGTTTTTTATGCCTGTGCTTCAGTTGAAGCTGAATACTCTGTTCAGACCCACTGAGACCGTATGTGGGTGACCTTTCCCACTGTGCAGTGCTGCACTTTTCCCAGTCCTGGTGGGACTACAGTTCTCAGCACTCTGTTGGTCCAAATCCATTAGGCAGTTCACAAGTTATACTCCGTGTATACTCATTTATACACAGTTATACTCCATGTATACTTGTATCTCAAACATTCACATGTCTGCCATATTTAATTGGGGTGGATGTGTCCCTATGTGTACTTACAGTGGCATAGTCTATTGGGTGCTGACAGTTTTGATCACCCCAAGTGGGAAGGTGATTATTGGTCAAATAAAATTAACCAAGAACAAGTGAAAACAGTTTTATGGACTTTCTAAATCCTTATGGACTTCAGAAAACATTTTTAGCCAAAGCACTTAGCTCAGCCTTTGTTTCCATAGCAAGTTTTTTTTTTTAATCAATTAAAATATTTGAAATAATTTTTTTAAAAAAATCATAACATTCAAACATCAGAATCATACTAGGAGTAATTATTTCTCCATCAAATGTCTAATTTCTTTACAATAGGTAGTATTCCTTATAATAATGTAGTATAAAAGTTACAAGACTTACTAATATAAGGCTTCCTTTATGTCCATCTTGTTTACATGAAATTTATCTATTTTTTTATTCTTGAGACAGGTCACTAGCTGAACTACTGTAACGTAGACTTGTTTCTACTGTGTTGTTTTTATATCTTATTTGGAATCTTCCTCCATACATTCTCACATGCAAAGTGAATGCTGACATTTCTTTTTTTTCTTTTAAAAAATCATTCAAGGTAAACAAACATTTTTATTAATGAATGATTGAATTTGCTTTATACAAATGTCTCAAGAGCTTTCTAAAGCCAAGAATATTTTTAGTGACCAACAATCTTTGTCAATGTTTATTGGTCAAGGATCTAAAATGAACATTACCAATATTTTAATTGTAAAATGCCAAGGGGGATCAAGAGGGTTTTATAAGAAGAGCTGCCATCAAATTACTTGATGTGTCACCTATCATGTCAATGGAGAATCAAGTATTGCTTCAAGTGCGTACCATTGTTTAGTTGTTCTGTTTGTTTGAAATGTTTCTGATTTTCATATGAATTTGTTGAGCTGTTGATGATCAGATGCATTATGAATCCAGTGTCATTTCCCTGAGAAGTCTTCCTATGGCTCAGGATATGAACTGATATTCTGCACATGCACAAAAGCTGTAATCACAAAAGTATGTTGAATGTGGGACCCATTAATATATATAAAAATATTAATCCTTTACTCAATGAAATGCCCATTGGAATGCTTGCGAATTGCTCTGTGATCACATGACCAAGACACTTTTATTTGGTGGCTTTTATATTTGGGGAAGTTCTTTCAATAGTTTCTTGCTGACCCACATTCAGATCAAAAATCTTATCTTGTTCCCAGATGTTTTAGGAGAGTGATGGTGGTGGAATACTGCAGTTCCCAGGGGCACTGCAATAAGACAGATGTGTGAAGCACGAAGCACCATCAGGCAGAAGATAACTCTGGGAGAAAGGTGAGCTTGCCCCAAAACGTTCTGATGAATATTACTCATACATATTGAGCCAATTTCATAAATAAGTTCATAAATATTGAGTTGTTTTTGAATCAAGCTGAGGAAAATTTGCCCATCACTAGCAATGATTATATTTGAGGTTACTGACCTGGGTTACGTGTCTGCTCCTGGGATTTGTGTTTTATCTCTTCCTTTAAGTTGTGTTCCCATCAAGCACCTGATCAGGCACCTCAGAAGAATTAATGTTGTCACTCATAGCAATCTATGATGATTAAATCAATACAAAAAGAGAACCTGTTGGCCACAGTCCAAAGTTCTCTTTGCAATCTGATGTGCAAAGAGAGCTCCTAAGTTATCAGGCTTCCCACTGACCCCAATTTTGGAAGCAGCTGTGCTGCACAAAATGCATGGAGCTTCCCCCTAACATTTAAGCCACTGAAATGACCTTTCTTTGCTTGGGGCTCAAGCTGCATGTTGGAGCATTCGTGCCACAGAGGATCACTGGATGAGGACATGCAAATCGACCCTGAGATTGGTAGGAAGTATGACACATCTGGGTTGGTATAAATACTGCCCCTTCTTCTCCTGCTTGGTCACTTGGAAGTAACCCTTGTTGGCTAAATGTTAGCCTGCAGCTAAAACATTTGCTTTGGTTCCAGGTCCATAGCTGACCTCGGTTGGAAGACACACATGACATGTCTGCATTTGGAACAGGAGCCTGCATCCCTGGTCCAGTAGATAACAAAGGAACTGGGTCTCTTTTTATTCCTGGTTTACAAATATCAAAAGCAAGAGCCCTAGGACACACAGTAAATCCAAGACTGGAATCCATGTATTTCCAAACACTCTATCCACAGAAATGTTCAGTGGTTGCCTTCTCAAGCTGCTCTTGAGAAAACAAGGCTTGGACGAGAGGAGGCAGCAAACTTTTGCTTTATTTCCGCAAGCAAGCCAATCAATCAACCAACCAACCAACAAGAAGAAAAGGAGGAAAGGGCAAGGTAAGGTAGTTAGGGCTAATTTTTTCTAGGGTTTGATTTCTGGCTGGCTAGTTTCTTGAGAGGGCAGTGTTCCTAGAGACCAGGGGAGGCAGTAAACTTTTATTTTCTTTCCTGAAGCAAGCAAGCAAATGAATAAATAAATAAATCAACAAGGGAGAAAGGACAAGGTAAGTTTCTTGGAACTAGTCTTTTCTAGGGATTTTTGGCTGTCTAGGGGTTTCTTATTGACATGGGAGTTTCAGCTTCAGTTTCAGTTTTGCCTGTGAGTGGGTAAGGATTAGCAGCAGGTGAGTCACACAACTTGTGGAAGGGGCCACATTCTTCAGGTGGCTCAGGTTGAAGGCTGCTCTTGAGAAAAGACAGGAGCTTTGTGATCTAAAACTTTGCGAACAGGAGTTTGCTATCAGATAGCAAAGGTTTTTTGTGTGGAGTTTAGCAGAGAATTGTGCTGAGAGGCATACAAACTGTCCCCCCTTTTCACAAAAGAGACACCCAGCATGAGGAGAAGGTGAGTACTACCCCACTTTTTAATTATCTTGGAGACCAGAGCATGAAACCTTTAACTAGCTGAACTGCAGCTAAGACCTAGTTTCCAAGTAAAGAAGCTTTATATATTATAAATAGCCAATTAAACTAGTTATGAAGGTAGAACACCACCAGGGGAGGGGGCTGCTTCCCACATTGTCCAGCCCAGTTGCTAGATCCCTCCAAGCCCCAGGGGAAGGTACTCTAGCAACACCTTTCATGGTCCTGGTGACTATTGAGCAGCAGGAGTCAAAGGACTCCCTCTGGCAGTATGGTCACCCCATAGAACATATGCATGGTTTTCTTTGCCCAGCACTGCCACCTGGCTGGGCAGGGATCACAGGAAACAGCGGCTCTCCTCACCCAGGATTCCCTGTGCTGGCTGATCTACATATAGCACAATGCCGCTTCCAGCCTGGGAATTTTGAATGTGTGTTAGGAGCAGTGTTCCCTCTAAGGTGTGTGCATGTGCATGCACACATGCCAGTTTTTTAAATGTCCACTCAGTTAATTTTAGATTCTGCTCAGGTTGAATAAGGAAGACCCCATTCTGAATGCATATGCACCCACACTATCTTGATACTGCCACCCACAACAAAACTCATTCTGTACAAAGATGGGGAAAAATAGAGACAACAAATATGAGAGAAAAATAGAGATGGTTAGGAGCCATCCAGATGTCATGAAACTCTTCCCAACCAGAAGCGCCCAGACACACAGAGTGGCACGAGCTCCTTGGGAGTATGTAAGAGTGGAGCAGAGAGTAGAAGCTGTGGAGTATGAGTTCTGTTGTTAAACAGAGATACTGCGGAGGGCCTTATGCTATTTCATGACAGTGCGATTTGCTATTTCATGACAGTGCAGTCTGATGGAGAACCTAAGCTCATGAGAAGGCTCATTCCTGGCTGGCAAGCTGTCATGGGGCAGTAATATGTTGGGGCTTCCTGTACTAACTGGACTGAGTGTACCATCGCCAGAGCACCCTTTGCCATGGAGGACCAAACCCCAAGATCCTTTGCCAGCCCTAACATACATACTCTCTCCTAGGAAGTCATCATGACCCCATCCCAGAGTAACAGAAAACTAATGCCCCTTCTGCATCCCCCAATACTAATAATAGGGCTATGCACAGCACCAACTAGTCCAGTTCAAGTCTAAACTGGATCTGAACTGGATGTTTGGTCTGGCGCACCCTCAAAGCCCCCTGGCTCAGTTTGGTCTGGGGGGGGGGCATGTTAGTAGACCTTTTATGGAAATTTTTTTTAAAAAAATTCAACTTACCCCCTGGGTGTGTGTGTGGCTTTTCCAGGGATGGAAAGCATTCTCGAGGTTAAAATAGTTAAGCACATAGAACAGGCCCTGCTGGGGTAGAAATGGAATGGCTATTGCAAAAGTAACTCTTGCCTCACTAACCTTCTGGAGTTCTTTGAGGGTGTCAACAGGTGTGTGGATAAACGTGATCTGATTGACATAGTATACTTTGACTTCCAAAGAGCTTTCAACAAAGTTCCTCATCAAAGACTCCTGAGAAAACGTAGCAGTCATGGGATAAGGGGACAAGTACATGTGTAGATTGGTAACTGGCTGAAACAGGAAACAGGGTAGGTATAAATGGAGAGTTTTTACAATGGAGGGAAGTAAGAAGTGAAGTCCCCCAGGGATCTGTACTGGGACCGGTGCTTTTTAATGTATTCATAAATGATCTAGAAGTTGGATTAAGCAGCGAAGTGGCCAAATTTGCAGATGACACCAAACTGTTTAGGGTAGTGAAATCCAAAATGGATTGTGAGGAGTTCCAAAAGGATCTCTCCAAACTGGGGGAGTGGGCGACAAAGTGGCAAATGCGGTTCAGTGTTGGCAAGTGTAAAGTGATGCACAATGAGATGAAAAACACCAACTTCAAGTATACATTGATGGGATCTGAGCTGTCGGTGACTGACCAGGAGAAGGATCTTGGGGTCATGGTGGACAGCTCGTTGAAAGTGTTGACCCAGTGTGCAGCAGCTGTGATAAAGGTCAATCCCATTCTAGGGATCACTAGGAAGGGGATTGAAAATAAAACGGCTAATATTATAATGCCCTTATACAAATCTATAGTGCAGCCACATCTGGAGTACTGCGTAAAGCTTTGGTAACCATATCTGAAGAAGGATATTGTAGAACTGGAAAAGGTGCCGAAGAGTGTGGTATAACCTAGGACTCCAATTCCCATAAAACTACATTTAACACAGAACAACACTACATACAGACCCAAGGCCTGGACCTGAGCACAACCATTTTGTGACCAAATATTAAACTTTTAAGTTACCTTTAGAATATAGTGGGGCCCACAGGCCCTCCCTTCCCTTCCTTTCTTCACACCAGAGCTGTCTCTGAACCTTGGGAATGTAAATTAGAATTGCTAGTCTCACTCCTCCTCTGCACATACCTTAGCCTTGGAGATAAGGAAGTGCTAGCCATACAGACATAGTAAAACAATTGTTACAAGAGCATAGCCAAAGGCAATAAGAGTGAAACTGTGACTAAAAGGGTTAATCAACATCTGAGACCACCAAATGTCAATTACCATGTCAATAGTTTGTTGTTTGATGTCAACTGGAGATTGATCTACGTATGTAATTGCTAAAGTGTCCTCTTACAATGTATTGCTATGTCATAGATGGGTAGAACAAAGAATTTAGAAATGTATAAATAGTTCCTTAAAGCTCTGTACCCCTTTACAACTGATTTGGGTGCTGCCTCGCCCCTGTTGTCTTACTGAATCTGCAGCAGTAAATCCTATACACTTTCCCCTGTGTGGTATCTATTATTAGCGTCGGTTACTACCCAGACAAGAACCGGTTTTCGGTATATCAAGTGCATCCAAGATGATCAGGGGCCTAGAGCACTTTCTTTATGAGGCAAGGCTACGACACCTGGGGCTTTTTAGTTTAGAAAAGGACAACTGCAAGGAGATATGTTAGGAGTCTATAAAATCATGCATGGTGTGGAGAAAGTGGATAGAGAGAAATTCCTCTCCCTTTCCCATAACACTAGAACCAGGGGTCACCCCATGAAATTGATTGCCAGGAAATCTAGGACCAACAACAGAAGTACTTTTTCACACAACTCATAATCAACCTGTGGAATTCTCTGCCACAGGATGTTGTGACAGTCAACATCCTGGATGGCTTTAAGAGGGGTTTGGATAACTTCATGGAGGAGAGGTCTATCGGCTACTATTTGGAGGGATATAGGCCACCTCCAGCTTCAAAGGAAGGATGCCTCTGAGTACCAGTTGCAGGGGAGTAACAGCAAGAGAGAGGGCATGCCCTCAACTCCTGCCTGTAGGCTTCCAGCAGCATCTGGTGGGCCACTGTGTGAAACAGGTATTGTACTAGATAGGACTTGGGCCTGATTAATCAGTGCTGTTCTTATGTTCTTATAGATTTTTTATTTTATTTTTTAAAGATCATTTGTGACAACAGGCCTGTGCTCTGAAATGCATGCTTCACATTTTCAGAGGCTCTACAGGCAGTATTATATTAGTCCTGGAAATATTAATATAATGAAATAAGGCAGCATGTTGCCTGTAAAATGTTTTTTAAAAAATAAAAATAAAAATTGGTGGAGTTTCCTTTTACTTCTCCCCACCACTTCCACCTCATAAGAGGATTGTATTTTTGCCCATTTCATGTAGCTGTCAAAACTGCCTGGAAACAGGAAGAGATGATATTCATTTTGTCTCTGGATAGCTGACAGCAGTACAACACATACATGCCCACTTACACAAACAGACACCAAGCTGTATAAAAATACAAAACCCAAGGGACTCTCATCGAAACATATATTAAATCCAGGCAGATAATGTCAGCGTATCTATGGCACACCACTAGAATATCTGCTGGACTTTGAGAGAAAGAAGGTGAAAGCATATTCTAGAGCTTCCAGCCATGTCATACTGTGATTGCACTCATACCGTGACTCTTTAAGGAATTGTGAACAATCTTATCCTTTTAAATCAAAGGTATGCGTGTGTATGCACAACTTAACTCAATCCAATTAGTGTTTTCAGCCCTAATGAAAGCAGATTAAAAATATTGAATGTGGATCTGATTTTAATTGGAATAACCTCTCATGGGGTGACTTCTGTGCTGATTGCATTGCTTTATATGTCCTGTGTATATTTAGGAATTCAGGTAATGACTGCAATCCTGCAGTGCAGCTTTGTATATACAATTTTGGCTCCCCGATGTCTGCTTAAGGAAGAAAACAGCCTGTGAGCTCACAAAACTTTGTGTGCCGTCCTGTCATATAGTACATGTTAGTTTAGATCAGTCCTGCTCAACTTTGCCCCCCCCAGCAGTTTTTGGACTACAACTCCCATAATCCCCAGCCACAGTAGCCAATAGCCAGGGATAATGGGGGTTTTAGGCCAACATCTGCAGGAGGCCCAAAGTTGAGCAGTCCTGGCCTAGATTATGGCTAATGGATATGATTTTAAGCCCAACATAGGGTTGTTTCAGATGATACTTTAGACTGGCCCACATCAATAAGTTGTAAGCGTGCTGTGAACACACTCATTTCCCTGAGCCCCTGGTGGCGCAGTGGTAAAACTGCCGCCCTGTAACCAGAAGGTTACAAGTTCGATCCTGACCAGGGGCTCAAGGTTGACTCAGCCTTCCATCCTTCCGAGGTCGGTAAAATGAGTACCCAGAATGTTGGGGGGCAATATGCTAAAATCATTGTAAACCGCTTAGAGAGCTTCCGGCTATAGAGCGGTATATAAATGTAAGTGCTATTGCTCTTGCTATTGCTATCTCCCCAACAGTGCTCCATTTCTTAACAGCATGGGCAGTTTGTCTGAATCACGGCTCTATACATACTCCATTCACTACTTTCAAGGGACCCTTTACAGAGGGATAGTTTGAGTGGTCTGTTGATGCTTAACATGCACTGGAGCTTTGTTATATTCTATGAAAGAAAGGGAAAGACTCTCCTCCTATATCCCTGTTTGTCTCTTTTTCTACTTGCCCAAGGCACCCTTACCCCCAGTCTATGCTGTTGAAAAGCTCATCTGGCTCTTAGGTCCATGATATCCATATATTGTTTCTCATTGTGTCCTTTATGAAGTTGTATACTTCTTACAGAGTGTGTTCTGATCCTGTTTGACACCTCCTAGCTGGCTGAAGGCAGTGGTGGATATGTTGGATGTACCAACATCAGTGGGTTAAAAAAAAAAAAGTACCAGGCATATCAGTTGTTTCAAATTGTGTGTGTGAATAACAAAAGAGAGATCACTTTAAAACTTTTTAGTAAGATGTTTCTGCTTTTACCTTACTCAGTTGTGATATAAAGAAACAAGCCATGGTGATAGTGTAAAGAATGCTGAGGATGGTGGTATTCTCAGCAGAGTGGCACATGCAAGATAATTAAACACTCACTCACTCACACACACTCTTCTTCAAGATTCCTTTAATATCCTTGGATTAGATGGTTTATATATTTGCAAGTCAAAAAAGGTTGCAATTATCAGAATTAAAATATTTTGCAACCAGTTATTATCAGGGTCCTATTATCCATTATGCTAAGTGTGTAATGGAGCAAGGTCCCAAACTAGGGTTTTGTGTTCAGAGTTTATTTATAATTACCATCTTTGCCTTTGGTGCCAACAAGGAGCTTGATATGAAATGCAAGGAATAGATAAGCCTTTTGTTGAACCACACTGGGTATTTGTGGCTTTTTGATAACTCAGTATTAGACTGGATGGGCCTTGGGCCTGATCCAGCAAGGCTGTTCTTATTTTCTTTCTCAGAAGAGCACATTATGGGTGGAAAGCCATATCCCCAAAATAATTCCATGTCATACTTCCTCCCATGTTGCTTTACATTCCATTTCAAATTAATGGAACAGGACTTCACAAAATTAAAAATGATTCATGTAGCTGTTAATAGATTGCAATTATGCAAATTTGTGTGCTTATCTGTAAATATATTGAATCAAATGGGAGATGTCAAATGAATGTATGTGTTGAATGGAAAGTGGGAAACTGTTTTGTGGAAGCTTGCTCACATCCAATATGGACTTGGGACATCTGTAAAATGGGTGTATAAGTGGGTGCATATTATGCAAAACAAAAGACAGAGAAAAGAAAAGGGGGTGGGGGGAAGGAAGATGAAGGCCAGAGGAGAACATTTATCTATGTGCTGGGATTTGTACATGAACCCATGTAGCACAGTAAACAATGAAAATGGTAGGCCAAATTTCTCCAGTTGAAACTGGATATAGGCAGCATATGAAATCAGTGGGGAAATATAAAGAGAGAAATTATTTTAACACTGACATTTTGAAGAAACTGGAGGTGGATGATAGGAGTGTCAGATGGAATAGATGTGTCAGAAAGACAGTTTGTAGTTCAGAACAAGAGATAAAAATTGATGTTTGTGAGTCATCAGCATGGATGATCACCCGGAAAACTGATGTAGGAGAAGGGCTGTGAACTCTGAAGCACTGTCAGAAGAGCAGCTGTCAAGCAAAATGAAGAATAAGCATCTGAAAGAATCCAGGAGAGTGGCAATAATTTTCTAACATGGAAAATATGCTAATGAGGCTGTGAAGCATGCGTGCTTATAGCCAGAAAGCTATAGCTGAACTCCATCAAAAATGCCTCTCACCTCAACCAAAAGTGAAGGTTCTTCAAAGGAATGCATGCAACAGCTTTTAAAAACCTCTGTCACATCATTCTCAGAACAACAATAAAGGGCAATGCTTCTGTAATAATTCTGCTGGTGAAGCAGTTCAGCACACAAGCATTTTCTACTACGTCTGACATCTCATTATTTATGTGTTTGTATTTTAGAGGCACTACATCATTGCTAGTGTGTCTGAGGAACTACAGTAATTCTTGTCCTTTTCCAGAGAGAAGCTGAAGCCATATCTTAGAGTTACCATTACTGTTTCCCCTACCATATCTATGATATCCAACCCAAACAAATAGTAATTAACAAGATAAAAATGCCACCCAGTCTATCCATTGATCTAGCTTTCATGGACACACAAAACTTTCTTGTTTTGTTCTGCTATGATCATAGAGCTGGAAGGGAACAAGAGACTGCTCATATACAGTAGCTGAACCTCCTGACAGTACTACCCACCTATCAGTTCTTCTTGTGGATCAGCCTCTAGAACCTACACATACTCTACCACAGCAGGACAAGTGTCCTGCTTAGAAAGGTTTCTGCAAAGCAATTATCTCAAGTCAAGTAAACTAAACCAATGGCAAACAGTTCAGAGTTTCCAGTGGTTTTGATCTGGAGGAAAATTTATTCCTGCAGCCAAATATGAAGTCTGTCATGCTTTGAACAACAACAAAATGCAGGCAGCCAATTTTCCTTCTTTCACATGTTGTAGACCAAGGGATCTGCATGGAACCAGATAGCCCAGTTTGGCTCAAATCTGGACAGGATTTGAGATGCCCTGGGCAGTTTTGACTCAGGCTCAATTGACCCTGGTCGGTTCCAGTCTGGTCTGCAAGCCTGCCGAGTGGGCTCATGGGTCGGCTGGGGGGTATACTTTTAAAGGGGAATCTAGGGATGTGCATGGAACCAGCTGGCCTGGTTCGGTTCGAGTGCGAACTGCACTCAAACTCTACCAGGCCAGTTCGGTCTGGAACCCTGACAACCCCCCTCGAGTTTGGTTCAGTTTGAGGGGGTTTGAAAATGTTTAAAGGTCTTCAAAAAACCCTTTGCAGCCCTCTGTAGGATTCCTGGAGGTGGTGGTGGTGGGAGGTTTCTGCGGGGTCCCCCCACTGGCCTTCTATATGCCTCCCAAGAGCCAGTTCGGCCGGCTCTGCACACATTCAGGCAGTCTTCGGCCGGTTTTCGGCCTTCTCCTGGCAGGGTGGTGGCCATGTTGGCAGCTGGGCACCTGTACAATAGGCCTCTGTGTGGCCTGGGCCACACAGTGATTCTCTCAGCTGCAGGAAGGGGGTGAAGAGAAAATTATCTTCTCTTTTCCTCAATCAGGAAAGCAGGAACAAAAAGCAGAGATTTGTTTTGGACCCAAATCTGACCAGTTAGCACAGGGGTGATCGCCCAAAACAGGTAGATTTGGGTACAAATCATTTTGTACCTGAATTGATTCACACATTCCTATTAGCTACTGGATCAGGCCATCTAACCAAGCAGACTTGTATTGGTGAGTATCTTTTCTATTTGAGTCGATCAATTACCAGGAATGTCAATTACTAGGACTGTTAGTTGCAACATGACTGTTTTATTTATGCCCCATCTAGAACAGAATCTTCTTTTGTTCCTGAGTATGGGGAGAGGGATCTCTCTCCTATAGCTCCTATTAAAATAAGTTACAATTCCATGGGAATACATGATGTGCACAGCACCATCACTGCACATCTGCTAATTTAACAAACTGGGACAGAACTTTTAGAAAATTGGTTAGGGTTTTTTTGACATGATCACAGCAATGAAAGTGGGTCTGGAAGCCTTGCCCAAGCAATCACTCACCTCTATCATCTCGATGCTCACAGTTAAGGCAACATTGTCTGCAGAGCGAACTGTGGTAAACATGATGGCAGGTGCCTCCATCAGCAGCAGCCTATGGGTCCAGGCTGCTAGTCACAGAAGTACCCACCATCATAGTTATGGCATTTCCCTCTATGAATGCATGCTGCCTTAACCACGAATGACAAAGTGCAGTGAGTGAGTGATGGGCCAGACAGGACCTCTGGATCCACTTTCACTGCTATAATTGTGTGCAGTGTACAGTGGTTTGCGGAAAACATCTGAATAGGACTGTACAGGTTTTCATACAGATTTTCTGCATTTGTTCAGACACTATCCAACAGTCCCTTCCCTACATGTTGTATGGTTTAGATTTGAGGAGACAGTTTGTGAATCACCTTCTGTTCTCTATCTTTCTCTTTCCATCACCTGAGCACCTTATTTCCTCATTAAATCAAAATCCTTTTATTATTCCCAAAGATGGTGTTCTGTCTTGGAAGGAGAGAAAAAAATCTTGTGACTGACCCTCCATATGTTATGTCATTTGTTGGGATTGGTTTGCCATATTACATATGTTTTTAATAGGTCAGTTGCTCTAATTTATCTCCTGGTGGTTTTTGGAATTGACCTGCTGTACCAGCTGTCTCTACTGCTGTTATTAGAGGCTTCATTTCTATTTGTCATTGCCAATTTCCCCTTTGTTGATGATTGTTTTGCATGTTAGCGAAACCAGACGGTGTACCATCTTGAAGGAACCACCCTGTATGTCAGCAAACTAATTAGAGGGGCTCAATTGCTACAGCAACAGCTTGCAGTATCTGACGGATCTTTCTGCTAAAGACAAAGTCATAAATCATTATTCAGTGAGACATTAATGAATTGGTCTCTGCTCAAAATTTATTCAGTTCTGGAAAAGTTATCAAGGTATTTTATTAAAGGCAGGCACTCATACACTAAAGCCAGATCTGTCAAGGTTTCCCGCCATACCCTTCATTTTTAGAACATTCATATACAAGTCTCTAATAGGTTTATGAGTCTGCAGTTATATGGCTAGCTCATTCTCCAAACACATTTGTATCAAAAACCATTGGGTATGTATTAAATGTTTATTTTGATGGAGTAGTTACTCACTTCAGTAAAAAATAATGATTATACTGAATTGTTAAAAATATTTTATTCAGAATATTTCACATGAGAATGTTCCCACCTGTTGTGGACGTCAGTATTCCATGGTACATATCCCCATTGTTGGACATTCACTGGTAAGTCCTAAGTATGGCTGTTTCTAAATACTTGTTAGAAGAAGGATAAAATGTATCAGTGGGGCGGGGGGTTGCTCTTGCATAACTACTAGCAAGACTTCTCACAGTACACACACAATAATGTTTCAGCGATTGCATCACAATAAGAGATATTTGGTGAATAAGGAAGATGAGGCTGTAGCATATAAATTCTAATATTTTTTAATGCACTAGCATTTGCCTAGAAACAGCCCTTTTATGAGCAAAACAGGCTTCTCTTAGCAGAAGGGCACCTTTGGATCTATGTCAACCTCATTTAGTGACCATCATAAGTAAATGGTCCTAGTACATCTCTAACTTTGTCTTGGATGGTAAACGTGGCAACACATTCACCACATTTTATACAGGCACAGTAACAAATACATTAATTGATTTGCATTGAAACAAGGGTAGTGAAAAAATAACAGGGAATACTTCCCTGTGCTCAACTTCAACTTTCATGTCTTGTTGTTGATTGGACTTGAGTGCAAACTCAGAAAGCACATTTTGTACTGGCTTCTGCACCATCACTTGCTTTTCCATATGATTTACCATGATTGTCATGGTACTACTCATCTCAGTAATGCTGCAAGCCATGTTGTGACTGTGGCAGATATGGAAGGCAATCTTAATCCGGACAAGCAGTTCAGCATGCGCATTGGTGCAACTGCTTAACCTTAACAGCGGTGGGGCTGCCTTCTGTGTCTTCTGCAGCCCTGACATCATTCACACCACTACCAAAATGCTTCATAGCATGTCAGCCCATTTTTTAAAAAAGAAACATTCTTTCACTCCTAGTCTGATTATTTTATTTTATTTTATGTGTACACCATCCCAAACTTTCATCTCTGGGTGGTTTACATCACTCCAATTAAAAATATATATAATTACACTGAATTGTTCAAAATATTGTATAAAGAGTATTTCACATGTGAATGTTCCCACCTGATTGTGAACCTCAGCACCCAAAGTAAAGCAAAAGGAGGGTGTTGCCAGCAAGGAGCAGGAGGTTCCCAAGTATAAGCTGGTGGAACGAACTTGGAACAACTGGCTTTCGGGTGTCAGTATTTACATAGCAATAGCAATAGCACTTACATTTATATACCACTCTATAGCCGAAGCTCTCTAAGCGGTTTACAATGATTTAGCATATTGCCCCCAACATTCTGGGTACTCATTTTACTGACCTCGGAAGGCTGGAAGGCTGAGTCAACCTTGAGCCCCTGGTCAGGATCGAACTTGTAACCTTCTGGTTACAGGGCGGCAGTTTTACCACTGCGCCACCAGGGGCTATACGATATACACCAACATGGAGGCTATACTTAGGGCACAGTCAGATAGGCTTTGGTTTAATTATATGGATATAATTCATTGGGTGGTCATGGACTTTGCTGGCACCTCATGGGTCCATTATGATGAAAATTTTAGAATGAGGGCAACTTTAGACCCCTTTCTCCCAAGGGATGCTGCCTTGAACAAGTTGTGGCTTCTCATCATGTCCCCCTTGTGCCCGGTTGATAAAGACAGAGTGGACAGTGACCACTTGCTGTCTAAGATGGGCCCTTCCAATGCATCAAGTACTGGCCAACAGTGGGTTCAACCCCACCTGGTATGCTGAGAATTCAATAGTGGGGGATGCTGTACCAGGTCACCATGTAGATTCCACCATGCATGCAGTTTCTGCAGTGCCAGGCACTCAAGCTCCTTCTGTAACAGGGCAAAGGGTTGGAACAGAGATTTAAGAGTCACCAACCAAACCAGAAGAAAGGTAGCCCCCCTTCCCATCTACAGGAAAAGGAACCCAGGCTCATTAGGTTAGATGTTCCGGTGTAGCTTTTGGCAGATTATCCGGACTGCCAGGCTATTTGTGGGAAGGTTTTAGTGAGGGTTTTAAGATCCCTTCATCCTCATGGCAGGAGGCATTTGTCGTGTTTAATTCGCACTCAGTAGTGGGCATGGAGGAAGTTGTGCTTAAGAAAATAGCCAAGGAGGTAGCAGCTGGTAGAGTTTTGGGCCCCTTAGACTCACCCCCTCTTCCTAACCTACATATGTTTCCTTTGGGGGTGGTTCCCAAGAAAATCCCAGGTGAATTTTGCCTGATTCACCATCTCCCCAACCGCTGGGGTACCTTTGTTAATGATGGGATCCCCAAGTGACTTTGCTCAGTGCAGAACATCTCCTTTGATGCAGCAGTTAAGGTAGTGAGGGGCTCTCACCCTGGGGCCCTGTTAACCAAGTGCAACATTGAATCTGCCTTCCGCCTCTTGCCGGTACATCCTCTAGATTTTGACCTGCTAGGCTTTGCCTTTGTGGTAAGTTTTATTTTGACAGGGCATGCCCTATGGGATGCTCTGTTTCCTGTGCTGCTTTTGAAGCATTTAGCACCTTCTTAGAATGGGCATTGAGGAGGAGGGCAGATTGTGTGTGCATGGCACATTTTTTAGATGATTACCTTTTTGTTGGGCCATGTGCCTCTACTTTATGTTACCGGCTGCTTGAGACTTTCATCCAGCTGACTAGGGAGTTGGGTATTCCACTGGCCAAAGGTAAGACTGAAGGGTCTGCCACACGACTGTCCTTTTTGGGCATCAAGCTGGATACTGTAGTGGGGTTTAGCCGCCTCCCTGAGGATAAGCTTCGGGTGCTCAGGAACTTCTTGGGGCTTTGGCATCAGCCAGGAAAACTATCCTTAGGGAGCTGCAGGTGGTTATCAGCCACCTTAACTTTGTCTGTAGGGCAGTGACTCCAGGACAGGCCTTTCTTAGGTGTCTTTGTGATGCAGTCGTGCAGGTCAAGCTGCTATCCCACAGGACATAAAATAAGGGGGGCATACGCTCTGACCTGGCTGTGTGGGCTTCCTTTTTTGAGGGACTATCAGGATGTCATTCTGGCATGCTGAGCAGCTTCTAGAGGCAAAGCTCTAGGTGCATTTTGATGCAGCTGGTAGTCTTGGTTTTGGGGTATATTTTAGGGGTTTGTGGTGCTCCACCCAGTGGCCCTTAAGTTGAGCACAGGAGGGGATTATCAGAGATCTCACATTCCTGGAGCTTTTCCATATTGTTGTGACTGTGCATCTGTTGGTGGAGGAGTTTCGTGTCTCCACTGTCAGTTTTTGGTGTGACAATCAAGCAGTGGTACAGGTGGTGAACTCTCAAGCCTCCCGTTCACCTAGAGTTATGAGGCTACTGCACCCCTTTGTTCTCCAGTGTCTGCAGTATAACATCCTATTCATAGTGTGAAATGTGCTGGGGCTCCAGAATGATATAGCTGATGCCCTATCTCATTTCCAGGTAGCAGGGTTCAGGGACCCTGCCATAAGCCAATTCAGGGATTTGGGTTCAGGGACCCTGCCATAAGCCAATCTGGACAATGCCAGAGGCTCTGTAGAGACTTAGAGGATAGAAGCCCATCGGGCTATTGATGCATCTCTGGCTCCCAGTACCATTGGCTAGTTACTCCTGTAAGGTAGCCTCTTTCCATGCATTTAGGCAGTGGGAAGCCCTCTTGGACACCTGGCCAATCCATTCTGACCATCTCATGCAGTTCTTGGTGCTTCTGCATTCCTCTGGGTGAGCGGTTTGCACTGTCCTTTGAGTCTCAAGCCCGGGGTGTGCAGAATATGACTGGGAATGGCAGAGTCAGACGTATGCTGGAAGGATGGACTAGAGAGATGCACCTGACATGAGATCAGAGATGGCCCATTACCATTGAGCTCCTCAAAGCTATTCTCCTGCAGCATCAATCTCTCTGCAAGTCACCTTGGGAGGTGGGGCTCTTTAAGGCAGTTGTTATAGTTTCCTTTTGGGTGGCTTCCAGGCCAGCTGAAGTCCTTCCTCATAGTGTCCCCAGGGATCTGTGCTAACAATTTGCAGACCTTTCCTTTGTAGGGTCGGAGGTACAGTTGATTTTGCGTAGATCTAAGACTGACCAGAAAGGCAAGGGCCAGAAGATCAAACTTGCTGCAGCGGGATGTGACACGTTGTGTACAGTTTGGGCTTTGCAGCATTATACTGCACTCCAGCCCAGAACTGGAGTGTGCTTATTTGTGCATGCTGATGACCTGCCTTTAATGCAATATCAGCTGTTGGCTGTCTTGTGGAGAGCACTTCTTAAGCTGGCAGAATTGGTTCACCTCAGTTTGCACTCCTTCTGGATTGGGGCTGCAACAACTGCCCATCAGATGGGCTTTGAAGATGTTGAAATTAAGTGAATGGAACGTTGGAAGTCCAAAGTATTTATGCCTTATGTGCACTGAGTGATGTTGCATTACTGCCTAGCCTGTTGCTATGTGTTCAATTATTTTGTTCTTTTTGGCAGATGCTGATGGAGCAGCAGCTCCTGTGTGTGTGTGCTGATCTGCAGCCATTCCCTTGTTTTCCAGGCCTACAAAAAAGCCAGCAACTCGCTAGTGGGTACCCAACTCAGTTTGGGGAAGCGTGCCAGTGTGTGCTGGCTGGGCAGATGGGATATGCTGTGGAGCCAGGTGCTTCCAGTGCTGTGGGAGTAGCAGTTAGTGTCCCTCCCAAGATTTTGATTGTGGATTGGGGTGAAAATGATTTGGATAAGCAAACTGGGCTCTCCTTGATTCAAATCAATGTCTGATTTTGCCACCATTCATTGCTGGATTCTGGGGTGATAATTTGGGTTGATTGGCTAGGATTTGGAAGGGGTACAGAGTTGGCATGGTGTAGAGAGGGCCTGGGGAAAAGTTAATACCACCAAGGGTAGGAATGAAGTTGACCAAGGTGACACGTTGATCCCACAACCGGGGAATCATGCATTCTTCTCCACATCTCTTTTTTAGGCTGATGGAGTTCATTTGTGCACTGAAGGATGCAATTTGTATTTTGTTAACATACAGTGGAGACTTATTGAAATATTGGATGGTGGTCGGGGAGGAAGGCCATGCTAGGCTGACCTCACTCTGTGGCAGGTACAGTGCAGGTTGGGTGGAGGCATAGAAGGGTTTGGGATCAGTGAGCACCCTAGGGCAGTTAAAAAGGGTGGATTAAGAAGGTTAGTTAAAAAGGAGAGGAGAGCTGGTCTTGTGGTAGCAAGCATGACTCACCCCCTTAGCTAAGCAGGGTCTGCCATGGTTGCATATGAATGGGAGACTTGATGTGTGAGCACTGTAAGATATTCCCCTTAGGGGATGGAGCCGCTCTGAGAAGAGCAGAAGGTTCTAAGTTCCCTCCTTGGCATCTCCAAGATAGAGCTGAGAGAGACTCCTGCCTGGAACCTTGGATAAGCTGCTGCCGTTCTATGTATGTAGACAATACTGAGCTAGATGGATCTATGTTTAACTTCCATCTTCTTCTGTTCCTATGATTAGTCAATTGGTCCTTAGAGGCTTTGCAGCTTGGGGACTTTGATTTGCCATGATACCTGCTTAAGGGCTTCACAAGCCTTAAGTTGCCCTGACCCATTTGGGGTTGGCAGTGATGGAGATGAAGCAGTTTTGTACTGCTTCTATCCTTGAGTCAGGGTGTGTTACCCATTCAAGGCATGGTAGAGGACATTAATGTTTGAACCCAGCCTTGGTTAGGCCTGCACTGTTGGAGGATAGAGTTTTGTTCCACACACAGTTTGCTGATTTGATCATTTAATAGATTTGTGGCCCTTTTACCCAAGTCGAACAAGTCTGTGTCTTACTTGTGGCTGGGGTGTGGCAGCAATGACTGCATGTGTTCATTTTCAAAAGTGAACCTGGGTACAGGCCCCTTAAATGCATGGGACAGATGTGAAGTGTACTACTATAACTGTGCTGAGCAGATTGTGTAAATAACTGTACTGGTGTACAAACTTGTACCTGTGTACACTGTATACTCATTGTACAATGTTGAATATAACTTGTGAATAGGGCTAATGTGTCTCACAGAAGGAGAAATACACAATTATCATTACCACCACTTCTTCCACCATCCAGTTATAATGCTTCATTGTACAGAGAAACGTACTTACTATATACTATGTATTTCATAAGTTAATGCAAAAAACTAACTTAAGAGGCTACTTTACAACTCTAAATTCTTCCTATGCACTTCAATGTCCACCGCTGTTTACCTGTATCATGTGGTTTAGCAGATTTACTCAGGGATTTCAGTTGTTGCACTAAATGCTCTTTAAATATCACAGCATATATTATATACCTTGGCTGCTATGTTATTTTACTTGCTTTAAACAGATTGATGTATGTGAATCTCTAAGGCAGAGGTACTGGCTCTCCAGATGTTGCTGAACAAAACTCTGCACATGTGCAGAGGCACCAGATGGGCTGAAATCGGCCCGATCTGTATCATCTGGGAGGAAGGTGGGCCCGTGTAAGGAGCTTTTTTTGCTGCCATCTCCACCGCCTCCCACCTCTCCAGCACCTGCCTCTCTGCCATCTCCAGCACCCATTTGGGAGGCAGGTGGAGCTCTTGCCACGATCACTGCTATGCTGCCACCATACAGCGGCAGTTTTAAAAGTAAGAAACTGATGCCCCAAACCCCCGAAAATGTCCCCAAAACCCCTCAAAATGCCCCAACCCCCACAAATGATCCCATGAACCCAGAGGTGTATCTAGGGGAAATAGCACCTAGGGCAAGCACTGAAATTGCAACCCCTGTCCAAACATCTGACACCCACCTTTCAGATAACTTTACCATAATATCAGCTGAAAAATACAAGTCAAGCTCGTTAATCTTTTAATATTTCAAAAACTATTTAGCAGTGGATCCAGCCAGACCAAAAAATGCTGCAAAACTACAAATTTCAGGATGCTGGGACTCATGAAATACCCAAATACTATGTGGAGGTGTACTTGGAAAACTGAACAGAAGTCCCTGTCTAATTCTCTACTATGCATTGTAGCATCACGATTACATAAGTTTTAAAAATAAATGGAGAATTTGACTTTTCCCAGATACTCTGAAAATAATTAAAGGATATGCAGAGTAAACTGTGTCACTGCTTGGAATATATTCTGGTATTTCAGAAAGACAGTTAAAATGAGAGAAAGAGAGCAAGAAACTCCCAGTGGGCCTTAATACTAAGAATTTCAAACCGATTCGAAGACAAACTCACCATTAATAGCCATATTATTAAGACATCACATTTAACTCACTTATCACAAGAAGCAAAGTAAGAGCAAATCAATACAATCCTAGCTCATAAGGTTCAGCTCAGTATTCACAAACCCTGATTCTCTGTACATAGTGCCAAACTGAATATGTGTACAGTGACTTATATTATATTAATTTTTCAAAAAAATTTTTTTACCTGTAGCCCCTTCAGGGGGCTTCCTAAAGGCCGTGGGGGGAGTTTGCAAAGGTTCCTCCTCCCCCCACTGGCCTCTAGGGCCTCGCAGGGACCATTTGAGCATGTGCGGTGGCCATTTTTAAAAATATTTTTTTTAAAAAGATGGCCGCTGAAAACAAAGTGGCCGCCGCGCATACTCTAACGGCCTCTGCGAGGCCTGGCATGGCCTAGGGCCTCACAGAGGCCATTTGAGCATGTGCAGTGGCCATTTTGTTTTCGGTGGCCTTTTTTTAATTTTTAAAAATGGCGCACCCCTTCAACTGGCACCCGAGGCACGTGCCCTGCCTGCCCCACCCTAGATACACTCCTGCATGAACCCAGAAATGAACCTCTGACCCCAGAAATGACCCCCTCAAACCTGTGAAAAACCAGCCAAAAAAACTCACCAAACCACAAATATTTGAGTTGCAGTTGGCCAGGGAGGTCTCATTTTCCCAACCAAATATTTCCCAACCAGATATTCAAATCCACATTTGAGAAAACCACTGTTGAAGAGGGACGACTGTACTAACGAAATACTAGATGAAAGAAGAGCTTTTATCACCACTTCCAAAAAGCCAGCAAAGAGGGAGAACTTTGCAATTCATAAAGGAGCAGTGTCGCCAACTCCAACTGAGGCTATTTGCAGGTATTTCTTCTTAATATTTTTCTCAATATCAAGCCATTAAAATAACCAGGACTGCCTTCAGTAGTGACCTGGATTGATACCAATTCCTGGATATTCCAGGCCAATCCTGGAAGGTTGGCAACCCTAAGCGGGAGATCATTCCATTTGGGAGCATAAAACTAAAACCTCTGATCCTACCTGTAACAGTTCTTACTTCATCTGGATGTTATCTGAAGAAGGACTAGACTAGATGATTAGAGGCTGTGTGAGGGAGAATAGAAGGAGAGGCTGTCTCTGAGGCATGTGTGGCCCAGGTCATGAAAGGCTTTATAATACATTGAACTGAGCCTGGAAACACTTAGTTATTTTCAGGCCTACTACAACATCTTAAAAATGAGAGAGTTTATTGGTACCGTATTTGAAATAACAGTAACATGGTTAAAAGGCCTCAGTTCAGCCTTATGATGATGAACAAAATTCATAAAATGTACACTCATGGGGAGTATATTGTGACAAGTCTATTGTTCACTAGACTGTCTGTACAGTCCCTAGATATGTACAAATTGGACATGCAGGATCACTGCACATATCTGGGAACCCTGCAAAAGACAGAATCCCCAATAAGTGATATCCTTTTAACCTGCCTTCCAATCTGGACACCCTTACTATCTCCGTGTTTCATTTGTTTTGTGCATGTAGAACGACTTTGAATCATCTCAATGGACATGTTTTAGTTATGTAATTTTCTTGCCCTGTTCA
The DNA here is from genome assembly GCF_027244095.1 of Hemicordylus capensis. NCBI lineage: Eukaryota > Metazoa > Chordata > Lepidosauria > Squamata > Cordylidae > Hemicordylus > Hemicordylus capensis. The sequence continues at coordinate 92,157,516 of NC_069658.1, read as the reverse complement.
AAAACAAGAGGTTGGGTTAAGCTGCTTTTTAAAAACTTGAATGAGTTTGTATAGCTCTACCTTAGAATTGCATAATGTTCACAGAAGATACTAACAGGAAAATAAAGATGATAACGACAAGCAGAAAAACAGAAAAAGCTGAATATGCAAGCTGACACAGGGACTAACTGGCTGGCATTATTTCCAATGGGCTTACCTTTGTGTGACACAAATTGCACAAATTTGCATTTATTTATCATATTTTTGTACCACCTGATATGTACATTTCTAGGCAGTGTACAAAATTTAATCCACAATATAAAAGAGTTAAAATTCTACAAAACACAATAAAATCAAACAGTGGTGTATCAGATGGTAACCTCCAGGCTTGACTATTGCAAAGTGTTCTATATGGGGCTGCCTTCATACGTAGTTCGGAAACTTCAAAATGTGTCAGGTAACTGTATTTTACCTGGAGAGACCATATTATGCCTGTTTTGAAACAGTTGCACTGGCTGCCGATATGTTTCCAGGCAAAATACAAAGTGTTGGTTAAGCCCTGAACAGCTTAGGTCCGGCCGGGTTACCTTAGAGAGCGCCTTCTTCTGCATGATCCCCACAGCACATTAAGGTCATCTGAGGAGGTCTGTCTCCAGTTACCACTGGTACATCTGGTGGTGACTTAGAGACAGACCTTCTCTATAGCTGCTCCTGGGCTGTGGAATGCACTCCCAGCAGAAATCCATAGCTTGAGTCCATTGTTGGCTGGCCTTCCAGGGTTTTTAAACTGTTAAATGTTTTAATTGTTTATGATTTTATGCTGTTTTTAAATTGTTCTGTAATGATTGTTTTTAAAGGACTGATCTGTGGGTTTTATTTTTGTGGTTGTGCACTGCCAAGAGCTATTTAGATGGGGCAGTATATAAATGTAATAACATGAAATAAATAAACAAACAAATAAATAAATAAAGATTAAAATTAATTTCAATTTCAATTAAAATGCCCACGAAAACAGCCATGTATGTATGTATGTATGTATTTAATTTCTATACTGCCCTTCCAAAAATGGCTCAGGGTGGTTTACACAGAGAAATAACAAACAAATAAGATGAAACCCTGTCCCCAAAGGGCTCACAATCTAAAAATAAACATCATAATAATAATAATAATTATTATTATTATTATTATTATTATATTTTATTTTATATCCCAATCTTCTTCCAAGGAGCCCAGAGCAGTGTACTACATACTTAAGTTTCTCCTCACAACAATCCTGTGAAGTAGGTTAGGCTGAGAGAGAAGTGACTGGCCCAGAGTCACCCAGCTAGTATCATGGCTGAATGGGGATTTGAACCCAGGTCTCCCTGGTCCTAGTCCAGCACTCTAACCACTACACCACGCTGACTCATAAGATAGACACCAGCAACAGTCACTGGAGGTACTGTGCTGGGGGTGGATAGGGCCAGTTACTCCCCCCCTGCTAAATAAAGAGAATCCCCACATTAAAAGGTGCCTCTTTGCCATGTTAGCAGGTGTAGCTTTTGAGGGTCTTCCTAAAAGCAAACAGACAAGGAGATGCTCTTATTTCAAACAGGGAGCATATTCCAAAGCCCTGGGGCAGCCACAAAGAAAGCCCAGTCACAGAGAAAGCCCAGTCCCGAGACACCACCTAACAAGCCAGCAGCAACCGTAAGCAGACCTCTTCAGAATGTGTTACACAGATTACACAAATGCAACGTTACTAGGCTGACATGCAGTATGTCAGCAATTTTATTCAGATAATAAGATGTACACCTATGCATTTCATTCCCCTCCCCACTTATATATTTCCACCTATACATTTCAACTCCTCCGCCACCACCGTTTCATATCTATTCTCCTTTGCATTCTCTGAAGGCTTAAAGTATGACATATTCTAGGATTGTAAATCTGCAGAGATTGCAGCTGGAATTCCTCAGAGGTTGATTAGTTGCATGTCTTCTGTACTATTTCAGACTTTAGCTGTGATATTAGCAGTACCAAATCCATATTGCCCTTTTGCATGCAAAATATGTACAAAGAGCTAAAGTTGACTGTGCATGAAAGCTCAATATCCAAAGTATTATTTATTCAGCATAACCTTTTCCCCCTCATCTGTACTTCCACCACTGAAGAGTACCAATTTGCTAGATATCCCTTTGATTTCTTCCTGATAATAATACAGAATAGTGAGAAAACCGATATAATATGGTGTGTGGATGTTACTTGGGGGCAGTTAAAATATCAGAGAAGCTGAAGAACATTCTCCTTTTTCAAAACTGGCATGTTTTTTTAAAAAAGAAAACAGATGGTAGCAAAGTATTTTGAAAGGCATGGCTCTGAATTATTCACCATTTCATGCTCTTTTTTAAAAGCATCGAACGTCTCCAGTTCCATCACCTTCACAGGGTAGAGATTCAGAGATTGCAATCCAAACCCAATACTGACTGCTGAACTATGAGACCTGCATTATATGCATCCTGCCAGACTTTTCCATGTGGAAAAAATAATTTTCAGACATTTTGCTTGCTACACTGCATGAGTAAATACCACATTATCTTTTCAGAGTATTAGTTAAAAGAAAAGAAAAGAAGAAAGAAAACCTTGAGCCTTTTTAATATGGCAAACACAGAAACTGCTTTAATTACTACAGCAATTGTTTGAATTTCTTATTAGGACAAACTAATATGACTGAAATATGTGGCAAACAGTACACCTTTTAATGAGAAATCTTAAATACATGTACAAATATTACAGTTATTACTTGCTGGCAAGATACAAAAGATGCCTTTTGGTAAACAGTTTTGTTAAAAATGTATCAATGTGTAAAATGGATCAAGAGCATAGCTGGCTTAAAACAGAATAGAAAATTCAGGAGACATATTCAAAAAAATACATTTCAAAGAGTCTTCCATTTGAGGTTTCTCATTATGAGAGTTCTATAGAAACTCAAAGGCTATTTGGTATACTATTTGTTTCCATTGTTTAAGGCCTCATTTGAGAACTGATTCATTACAATTGTGTCCATTTCATCACAAATTCCCATTTTTGTTCCTCCATTTGTTTTCATGTTGATAGTGGGAAAGGGGAGCCGGAGCAGGGATTTACCTCATTATGGGTTGGAGCAGCTTTTTTTCTTCTAACTGGCTTACATCCTGACTAAATTGCTTGATGGAAGTCCTGTTGAAATTAAGTAATCCTTTAGAGCAACTTCTGAGTTACTAGTCAGAATACTGAGTAACAGTGGATGTCAGCCGCTGTTTTTAAAGTGGAAAAAGGGTCCCAGAGTTCCTCTCAAAGGAACATATGGCCAACATTTCCCCCATAATTCTCCAGCTATTGCATAGATTCAAGGCATTGTAATGAATGAAACATGGTGGCCACCACAAAAATACAGCAGCCACAATTCTTTATCCCTACTATAACCAAATGTGAGCATGCAGCTCCTGGATGGGGGGGCTCCAATGATCCACCCCACTTCATGACAAAAACAAACACCTCAATGGATCAATGGCCCATATCACATAAGAACATAAGAACAGCCCTGCTGGATCAGGCCAAAGGCCCATCTAGTCCAGATTCCTGTTTCGCACAGTGGCCCACCATATGCCGCTGGAAGCCACTGACAGGAGTTGAGGGTGTGCCCTCTCACCTGCCATTACTCCCCTGCAACTGGTACTCAGAGACATCCTGCCCTTGAGGCTGGAGGTGGCCCACAGCCCTCCGACTAGTAGCCATTGATAGACCTCTCCTCCATGAAGTCATCTAAACCCCTCTTAAAGCCATCCAGGTTGTTGGCTGTCACCACATCCTGTGGCAGAGAGTTCCACAAGTGGATCACGCATTGTGTGAAAAAGTACTTCCGTTTGTTGGTCCTAGACCTGCTGGCAGTCAATTTCATGGAGTGACCCCCTGGTTCTAGTGTTGTGTGAGAGGGAAAAGAATTTCTCTCTCTCCACTTTCTCCACACCATGCATGATTTTATAGACCTCTATCATGTCTCCCCGCAGTCGTCTTTTTTCTAAACTAAAAAGCCCCAGGTGTTGTAGTCTTGCCTCATAAGAAAGGTGCTCTAGGCCCCTGATCATCTTGGTTGCCCTCTTCTGTACCTTCTCCAGTTCAACAATGTCCTTTTTAAGATGTGGTGACCAGAATTGTACGCAGTACTCCAAGTGTGGTCGCACCATAGTTTTGTATAAGGGCATTATAATGTTAGCCGTTTTATTTTCAATCCCCTTCCTCATGATCCCTAGCATGGAATTTGCCTTTTTTAACAGCTGCCGCACATTGAGTCAAGAATTTCAAGGAGCTGTCCACCACAACCCCAAGATCCCTCTCCTGGTCCGTCACCAACAGCTCGGATCCCATCAGCATATACTTGAAGTTGGGGTTTTTTGTCCCAATGTGCTTCACTTTACACTTGCTAACATTGAACCGCATTTGCCATTTTGTCACCCACCCACCCAGTTTGGAGAGATCCTTTTGGAGCTGCTCACAATCCGTTTCGGATTTCACTACCCGGAAGAGTTTGGTATCATCTGCAAATTTTGCCACATTGTTGCTTACCCCTGCTTCTAGATCATTTATGAATAAATTAAAAAGCACCGGTCCCAGTACAGATCCCTGGGTGACCCCACTTCTTACTTCCCTCCATTGTGAAAACTCTCCATTTATACCCGTTAGCAATCCACACATGTACTTGTCCCTTTATCCCATGACAGCTAAGTTTCCTCAGGAGTCTATGATGAGGAACTTTGTCACAAGCTTTTTGGAAGTCCAGGTAGACTATGTCAAATGGATCACCTTGATCCACACACTACGGATGGGTCCGGACCGGTCCGGACCTAGGTGGTCCGGATTGGGGGTGGGGGGTCACTTTAAGAGTGGCGGGCGGGTTTACTTACCTCTCCCTCCGCTTTCCGCTGTGGCGCCGTAATTAGTAGTGTAATTGGGGCGGCAGGATAGCTCCCTGCCGCCCCCCCGCCCCTTCCCCACTGTGGCTCGGCAAAGCTCCCAGTAATGTTTTGTGCATGCGCACGTCAGTGACGTGAAGCACGCGCATGATGTGTACGTGCGCAAAGCATTACTGGGAGCTTTGCCGAGCCACAGCTGGGAAGGGGCGGCGGGGAGCTCTCCTGCCACCCCAATTACACTACTAATTACGGTGCCACAGTGGAAAGCAGCGGGAGGGGTAAGTAAACCCTCCCGCTACTCTTAAAGCGACCCCTCACCCCAGTGCCGTACCGCAGTGTGGCGGTTCCATGCACACCCCTACCACACACTCGTTTACACTCTCAAAGAACTCCAAAAGGTTGGTGAGGCAAGATTTACCTTTGCGGAAGCCATGCTGGCTCACTCCCAGCAGGGCCTGTTCTTCTAGGTGCTTTACAATTCTATCCTTGAGGATGCTTTCCATCAATTTTCCTGGAACGGACGTTAGGCTAACTGGCCTGTAATTTCCTGGATCGCCCCTGGAACCCTTTTTGAAAATCGGTGTTACATTTGCTACTCTCCAGTCCTCTGGTACAGAGCCCGATTTCAGGGATGAGTTAAATATTTTAGCAAGGAGGTCGGCAATTTCACATTTGAGTTCTTTGAGGACTCTTGGATGGATGCCTTCCGGCCCTGGTGATTTGTTAGCTTTCAGTTTTTCCAGACAGTTTAGAACATCATCCCTTGTCACTTCTATCTGACTCAGCTCTTTAGCCTCCATCCCTAAAAAGCCTGGTTCAGGAACAGGTATATGCTCAGTATCCTCTGCCGTGAAGAAAGATGCAAAGAACTCATTCACTTTCTGTGCAACCTCCATATCCTTAATAATCCCTTTCACTCCCTCATTGTCTAATGGTCCAACTGCCTCCCTGGCAGGTTTCCTGCTTCTGATGTACTTAAAGAAGTTTTTGTTATTCCCCATGATACTTTTGGCTAAATGTTCCTCACACTCTCTTTTTGCCTCCCTTATTGTCACCTTGCATTTCTTTTGCCAGAGTTTGTGTTCCTTTGTGTTCTCTTCGTTTGGACAGGCCTTCCAATTTTGGAAGGAAGTCTTCTTCCCTTTTATGGCTTCCTTGACGGTACCCGTTAGCCATGCTGGCATCTTCTTGGACTTAGTGGTACCTTTCCTCCTTTTGGGTATACAATCTAACTGGGCTTCTAGTATTGTGGTTTTGAGTAAACTCCGTGCACTCCAGAGCAAAGTGACTCTCCTGATTTCCCCCCTCAGCTTTCTTTTCACCATACTCCTCATTTTGGAGAAGTTTCTTCTTCTGAAATTCAAAATGTCTGTGTTAGACATCCTTGGTGATTCTCTCCCCGCATGTATGCTGAATTTGATGGCACTGTGGTCACTGTTCCCTACATGGTCGATGACACTGACATCACGCATCAGGTCCTAGGTGTCACTCAGAATTAGATCCAAGGTCGCCTTCTCTCTGGTCGGTTCCATGACCAACTGTTGGAGGGCACAGTCATTTAGTGCATCTAGAAATTTGACCTCTTTGTCCTGACTTGAATGTGAATTTACCCAGTCTATGTGTGGGTAGTTGAAATCACCCATAATTACAGCCCTGCCTCTCCTTGACGCCTCCCTGATTTCCTCCTGCAACTCCCAGTTACTGTCGGCATTTTGATCCGAAGGGTGATAACACGTCCCCAGTAGCACGTTCCCTTTCCGGCCTTGTATACTCACCCACAGGGTTTCTGTGGAGGACTCCAGTCCACATAGGTTTTCTAGCTTGTTAGATTCGATCCCTTCTTTAACATACAGTGCTACCCCTCCTCCAAGGCACCCCTCCCTGTCCTTTCTATAGAGTTTATACCCAGGGATAACTGTGTCCCACCGGTTCTCACTGTTCCACCATGTTTCTGTTATGCCCACTATATCTATTTCTGCGTTAGCAACCAAGCACTCCAGCTCACCCATCTTGGCTCGGAGGCTTCTGACATTGGCATATTAGCACCTATACACTGAATCTCTCCCCCGATGTATGCTATTCTTTTGACTCTTTGACCTGCTGGCACAGGCTCCCGTCTGCTCTTTATGTGGTTCTGCACTGTCCCCTTCTGTTTTATCTTAATTCTTTGCAGCCTCACACTTTAAAGGATGGCTTTTGCCAAACGGAGTACTGCCCAGCTCCCATCGGCTGTTCCCCAGGTGTCATATTAAAAGCTGCTCTGCAACCTTTTTGATTTTAAGCGCCAGCAATCTGGTTCCATCTTGGTTCAAGTGCAGCCCGTCCCTTTTGTACAGGCCTTGCTTGCCACAAAATGTTTCCCAGTGCCTAACAAATCTAAACCCCTCCTCCCAGCACCAACATCTCATCCACGCATTGAAACCCCTCAGCTCTGCCTGTCTCACTGTACTTGCGCGTGGAACAGGTAGCATTTCTGAGAATGCTACCTTGGGGGTCCTGGACTACAAAATGCTACCTATCAGCCTAAATTTGGCTTCCAGGACCTCCCGACTGCATTTCCACACATCGTTAGTGCCGACGTGCACCACAACAACTGTCTCCTCCCCAGCACTGCCTAGGAGCCTGTCTAGATGCTGCGTAATGTCCGCAGCCTTCACACCGGGCAGGCAAGTCACCATGCGGTCAACACACGGGTCACAAACCCATCTCTCTATCCCTCTAATGATTGAATCACCAACTACAATCACCTTCTCAGTCAGGCACTTTAGGCATTTATTGTCTGATAAATACAAATTGGACTAAATTGGCCAGATTCCATTCAGTTTTCCATTTATCATGAATTGAATGCACAACCATAGCATAAAACCTATTGGTTTTCTTTTAATATTCTGAAAAAGAGAAGAAAAGCCTGCATTATCTGAAGATGGTTATCCAAAGTTAAAGATGCATAATGAAGCAGAAATATCGTTGTGTGGGAAATTGTCATGGGAAGAAATAGATTATACTGATACTGAGAACAAGCCAGTTCTGTAATGTACAGCACAGTCAGGGATTTGCCCCTGGAATTGGCAGGTCTATCCCCTGGGGAAAGCCCACCCTGCTCAAAACAGGAAACTGACTGTGAGTACTACACAGTTATAGTCAGCAATCTCCCAATGGTTTCTATTAACTGTGTGGATCAGTCAGAATCAGAGTGAAATGAAACACCCATTACAAGTGTGCTGTCGGGTTTAGATATCCTGAAAACTAGGGATGTGCAAATCGATTTGAGCATGAATTGTTTTGTGCTCAAAATGGGCCATTTTGAGTGTTTCAAGCTCGAAACAAAACATCCTAAAAATAAAGGGCCTGTTTTAAGCTCAAAACGAAACAGCCCCGTTTCAACTTTGAATGTTTTGAGTATTCTGAGCACAATTTTGAGGCCTGTTTTTCCAGGGAGAGCTGGTCTACCAATTGGGGTTAGCCAGTAAACTGGTCCGAGATTGGAGTGGAGGGCTGGTCTTCCTGCTGACCCCAATTGATAGACCAGCTCTCCCTGGAAAAACAGGCCTCAAAATGGTGCTCAAAACACTCAAAACCTTTGGAGTGTTTTGAGGTTGATTCATCAAAACAGCCAGCTTGGACCACTGTTTCAGCCAAACAATTTGAGAATTTGGCAATTTGTTTCATGCTTGAAATGAATAGCAAAATCTTTTTTGTGCACATCCTTACTGAAAACCTTGATCCCCCAATTTAGAGGTGCCAGGCTATCCAAATTTCTGTACCAGCTCATCTTCTATTCTCTGCTTTCACTATGTTACCAGGACCAAGGATTATGATCCAAATCATGGAGTGCTGCATAATGTCAGGGGAGATTGGCAATGGCACCATCAGGGAGTAATTAGACACACCTCCTAGACATTTATCTTTAAATAGGTTTTATAATAGAATTTAAAAGATCTCTTCTATTGATAACATTGCAGTAGAAAAACAATCCATACAACCAAGCTTATCCTTTCCTGGGGCTATCCAGTCTCATCCCTTACAGCCTCTAATCAATATTTGCTATACCAGGTTCTCATCTGCTTCACCCTCAGTGCCTCAAGGTGAATCAAGCTGCAACCCATGAAGAACTTTATCATGTGATATCTAAACATTTGCTTTCCAAGACAAAAATCATCTAAATCAATGCACTAGAGTGGGCTGCAAATTAGATGAGGTGATTTGATATAACAAACAATGTCAATCTTTAACTTTGCTCAAAGACTGCAGGTTTTTCCAAGAAGGAAGAATGTTCCAGTAATGATGAATCCAGGCTTGAGAGCTAGAAAATGTCATGTAGCCCATTTCATAGGGTTAAAAACAATTCCGTCACTAATTTCATTCTTTAATCTTCAATTCCGCCCATGTTTTGAATTTTCATTTACTAAAGTAGCAAGTATGAGCAATTTTTTTGTTTCAGATAAGAATGTGATTCATAATATAAGACATTTCCAGTTTCAGAAGAAAAAGATATATTCACCTCTACCCTGCAAAATTATTTTTGAAATAGTAAAACTAATTTAATATCTGATAAGAGTACATAGAGGGGGGAAAGATAAAATAGAAAATAATGAGAATTACATTATTTTGGCAGATGGCAAAAATTGGCAACTGGTATTGTGCAATTCAAGAACAAACATTTACTTTTCAGGTTTTAAAAAATCTTTGGGGTTGCTCCAGTCTGTCCCTTATATCACTGGCTTACATACTGTGCAGCATTCTGCTGATCAAAGAGCAGGGCAATGCTCTGGTTCCATGTGCGTCCAAACCCTATCCACTCTGGAAGCAAACTCAGAGAGGCTCCATGGCTCCTAAAAATGGCATCACTGTTGCAATAATAACTTTGGTGCTGACACAATCCTTAGGAGCTACAGAGCTTCTCTGAGGTCCAAGTTTCCAGTGTGGGTGGAACACACAGGACTCACACAGAACAAGTGTGCACACCTCACTCTTGGATTGGTGAGTACTGTGCAGTATGTAAGTCACTGCTTAGTTTTTAAAATGTAGGGTGGGCCCTTTGGAGGATCCAGGACACCTAGGAAGATAGAAAGTTCCTGGGAGGAAGAGGAGCCAGAAACCAGGTAGAACCAGAACCAGAAGTGTTTTCCTAACTTCCAGTGCTGCTGCCTCCCAGCAAGTGGCATTGACTGTGATGCTGTTGTATTTAGCAAGTAATAGTTACTCCCACTGCTCTGAACATTCTGTTTAACCAAGTGGCAGCCCGTGATCGTGCCTCCGGGGGTGGGGTGGGGGTGGGCGGCGGGCGGCAGCTTTAAGAGTAAAGTAATTCAGGACTCACCTCTGCCGCAGCAGCACCTGAACACTATTTGGAGCTGCAACATGCCACCCAGCAGTTCCTATTGCAGGGAAGTGCCTCCATCACTCACCTGGCTTCAATGGAGCGGAGCCCCCGCCAGCGGCCAGGTGAGTGGCGGAGGTACTTCCCTGCCATATGGGCTGCTGGGTGGCATGTTGCAGCTCCAAACAGTGTTCAGGTACTGCAGCAGCGGAGGTGAGTCCCGAATTACTTTACTCTTAAAACTGCCTCCCGCTGCCCCCGCCCTGGAGGTGCGTTCACGGGCTGCCACTGATTTAGCCATCATAACTCAATAGGCATTGACAGATTAATCTACCATGAATCTGTCTAATCCCTTTGAAAGGGTTCTTTAGCATTATAGCTATCCAAATTGTTGCCAAGAGTGCTATCTGGCATACAGGTATAACCTGCACTTAACAATAACCTGCAGAAAGCTAGAAATCATGTTTAAAAGATTGTGGATAGCCCATAGCTTTCTATTTCACATGGTGCATATACATGAAAATGGGCCACCTAGAGGCGCCGCAGGAACTAGCTTGCCTAGGGAACAAGAGGTTGCTGGTTCGAATCCCTGATGGTATGTTTCCCAGACTATGGGAACTATGGGACTATGGAAAACACCTATATCAGGCATCAGTGATATAGGAAGATGCTCAAAGGCATCATCTCACACTGTGCTGGAGATGGCAATGGTAAACCCCTCTTGTATTCTACCAAAGAAAACCACATGGCTCTGTGATCGCCAGGAGTCAACACCAACTCAAAGGCACAACTTTACTTTATATACATGAAAATACAGTAGTTTCTCTCCCCTCCCTCCCTCCCATTTCAGTGAAAACCTTCCCTGCCTCAAAGCCCAGGTTTTGGGGGGTTGGTTTTTTTTTAATGTAAAGGTTGTATTTTGTTTTTTTTAAAATGTGGGAGAAGGGCTTTTGCTCACCCAATACTAGAAGCCAACCCTGTCTCTCCAACCTCAGTGCCAGTGGGAGGCTGCTTGAGCTTCTCCACACTGTGTGGTAGTGGCAGCAGCAGCAAGAGGAGGAGGTTGGTCTCTCCTCATTTGGAAACAAAGGCTCCTGCCACTGCTGCGCAGTATGGAAAAGCCCAGGCAGCCTCTCATGGGGCACACAGTAGTTGCCCCCCCCCCAGTTTCACTCCACTTCCTCCTCCGAAACTCAGTGCCATGCTCTGCTTGTCCTTTGTGCAAACATTATTCTGAATATCCCACATCAACTAAGATCACTGCACCCAACAGAGAAGACTATAAGCCACAGGGTACATAACTTGAAACAATTCACAGATAGATAGGGCCATATGGAAGACAGCAGCAGAGTTCCCTGTCTCTTCCCTTAGCTTCCTATGTATTGTGTACTCTGCACTAGGGATGTTACCAATTTCCTTTCTTGCCAAAATTCAAGATGGAATGCATGGTTCCAGATTCTTCCCCAGTGGATCAGATTTTATAATCTACAGAGATGTCTACAGTTTTTGTGCATTGTTATTTGCATTAAAATAATATTTAAATGTGTAGTTTGCAACCTATTATACCAGCTGTATAGGTAGGATATAGATGAAAATACTTGTCCTCATCCTGCTTCAAAAACCTATGAGCCCAACCTGGGTTGGGCTCTCATGTGCAGCACTGGGATCAAGGCCAATCCTGGTGATGCGTGTGTGTTCAGTCATGTGTGTGCTCGGGTGTGCTTGGGCCTAGAACTCCCAACTTATGGGGCATTCCCCCAATGCACCACACTCATCATACAGTGCACTGTGGGATACCTGGATACCTGCTATCAAGGCATGCAGGTGGGATTCCCTGGCCTCCAGAACTCTGCACTGACTGGTGCAGCATGGATCGTGTGGGTGTGTGAGCCATGCATTCTGCAAGTGGACCTTGTTCATCTGGGAGGAAGGTAAGCTGGATCTTGCCTTCCCCCATGCCCTCCCTGCCTTCCCCCAGTGCCTTCCTCCCAGTGGTCACGAACACAGCCTTTATTTCTTTCCTAGGGCTTATGTGAGCTTTTTAATCCCAGCTAAACTGACAATTTTCCCCACAGACTCTGGACTGTAAGTATTCTTACAGCTGTGTTGCTTCAGCATGAAATATTCAGGAACATTCTGTGACATCACACCAGCTCAGCCAAATGGTATGTGGGGTTTCAACATCACAAGCACCATGCCACAACTGACTACTAGTGAAACCAAAAGTCCCTAGAATAATATGGTTTATTTTTTTAAATCATGCTTGTTTTATTATTGCTTTCCTTAGCATAAGGAACTCATAACATTTCTAACAAAGTCTCTCAACAATATACTGTTAATGGTAATATTATGGAGATATACGAGTCATCAGAATGTGTTCTCTGAAAGCTACTATATGAAGTCAATTATAAGTTATATGAATTCACCTAGAATGCAGTCCTTAATGTTATTGAATTCACCATTAATCATTCAGTTGTAATCAGAGACAGAGAAAACACCTTTGCTTGATGAACAGATTAAATAATATATTAAATAATAACAGATTAAATAATATATTCTTCTCAGACAAGGACGAATGTTGGCTATGATAAAAATATAGGAGGTCAAAAGAAAAAATGTAAATTATTTCACACTCCCACAGAATTAAGATGTGTTCAGCAACTTTGCCTGCCAGGTTAATTAAAAATTTTCTTAAATAAATGGAGAAAACATTGGCTGACATCTTGATGAAGTGCTTGTGGAAAGATGTCCCACTAGATCAGTGATTCTCAAACTTGGGTCCTCAGGTGTTATTGGACTTCAGCTCCCATAATCCCCAACCAAAGGCCACTGAGGCTGGGGATTATGGGAGTTGAAGTCCAATAACACCTGAGGACCCAAGTTTGAGAATCCCTGCACTAGATCAAGGTTGCTTTTAGGGAGGTGCCCGAATACCTGCCCCTTCTGTGAGCCTCCACTGCCCCATCACAGCCCGTGCTGCTGTCTCCTTTAAGACACCTGCCACAGCGATGGGATGCTGTTCTAAGCATCCTTGTGCAGCGTCGGCACGCAAATGGCATCAGCATTAGGACCTGCCTACCTCCTCTTAAGGCAACCCCTCACTGCCCCCTGGGATGTGCCCAAAGTATTTTGTGCACATCCTTACTAGCTATGCTAGCTACATGCACTACATCTGGAGCTTCCATTTGCGGTGAGTGCTGAGCTAAAACTAGCATATTTGTGCTTGCAAAACTGTTGCACTGTTGCACAATGTTGCACAAGGGATGTGCACAAACCAGTTTGGTGCCTCCTGAGGGAAGGAGTGAACCAGTTCAGGTTCCTGCAGCTGAACTGATTCAGTGGGGTGGGAAGCAGTTCCCATAGGAAGCAGGTAAGCAGGTCTTTATTTGCTCCTCTGCTGCCCCCACTGCTTTTCTGGGAACTTCACTTGCTCTAACAAAGGCTGCATGTGGCTGCAGCACTGTCCCTGCAGTCTGCAGGCAGTGTCGGAACAGTGTGCTGCATTCCCTTTTTAAAGTCCCTGCCCACTGAATGATGTTCTGACAGAGCTATAAACAAGCAATTTCAGGCATATACAATTAAGCACAAGTGTTATTTAATAAGTTACATACATCTACCAACACCTATTACCTGGAGGAGACTGTGGAGGAAGACCCAGAGGTGGACCACATGCCGTCAAGTCTGGCCAGACCTGGCGGTGGTTGCTGTGTGCCTCATCTCTTGCCCGCCAACTGGCGTCCAGTGCAAACAGGTTTTTTCACTGCTGGTGATGTGGTAACACCCACTCAGTCCCAGATGGACCCTGGCTTAATGGAGCAGGAGGTATTCCTGACAGTCAGCCTTCCCCTGCTGTGATACCCCAAGCTAGAAGTTGAGCTGGATGAGTGATTGGCCAGTGGTTGACCCATAGTGGTGGTCACCTGCCCAGCAACAGCTTCCGCTCATCCTAACCCTCCCTCCTTCTTTTTTCAGCTGTGCCATGTCGCACATGCCACTAGTGCTGTGACATGACATCTGGACATACCCACCCACTGACATTAGGGATATGCATGGAACCAGTTGGCCTGGATCGGTTCGAGACCGGCCCAGCCTTGAACCCAACTGGGCCAGTTCAGTGTGGCACCTCCTCGAAATCCCCTGGTTCGGTTTGGTCCTGGGGGGTTCGCAAGCTTAGTTTTGTTTTTTTTAAAAGCCTCCATAATGGCACAGCCTCCCTAATGGCTGCTGGGCTGCTGGATGAAGGCAGAAAATGGGCAGAAGAGTGGTCAAACCGGCTGAGGGGGTGATTTCAAAGGCCAGTGGGGGAGGTGAAACCTCCGTGGACCCCCCGCCTCCTCCAGGGAGTAAAAGGTATAAAAATGTTAATTTTTAAAAAAACAAAACACCTAAGCTCGCAACCCCCCCAAACTTTCAGGGGGTGGTTCAGTTCAATACCGATCAGTTGAACCAAACTGGTTTGATGTCGAACATTTTCAACGTCGAAACTGATTGCACATCCCTAACTCGTGTAACCCGTGATGCTAAACATCCTCTGGTTCCACCTGGTGAGCAGGACACAGGGTGCCATGGGCACACACACAAACACTAGGCGGGTGTGTGTGTCAGTGCAGTACTGTGTATATTTGTAAATGTGTGGATTTGTAAATATGTAAATTTGTAAATATGTAAAATTGTAAATTTGTAATTTTTTGAATGTACACATAGGCAACCAAAGATGGGGGGAGGCAGCGGAGACTCTAAAAATGTAGAATTTTGAAGATGTCAAACTGCAAATGTGTAAATATGTGCTGTAAATGTGTGGAAGTGTGGAACTCTGTGCGTGTGTGTTTGTGTGTGTGTATGTGTGTGTAGGTTTTTGTTGCGTGGGTGTGTGCACAAAAAGAAAGGTTTCTTTCTTTTGTGTAGATCATGTTTTGCAAGCTTTGGTTTGTGTAGATAGTTGGTGTGTATATACTACAGCTGTATAGATGGATGTGTGTATATATATACTTGTAAATAACATATTTGTACAATGTGTATATAAGCCCCCCTTTCTTTTTCCTCTTCAGTTTAGTTCTAGCATGCACATGTATATGAATGCACTGCCAATGATGAGTGCAGCCACCATATGTCTGGGGCCTTTGTGGCCTCCTGCAAAGATATGGTGGATCTGCCAGTCTGAGGTGGGTTTTTCTTCATTGTATTCTCATGCACAAAGAGAAGAACAGAAAAACATCTCACAGAGTGTTATTTTAAGTTCTCATTCAATGTGGTTTGTTTTTGCCTCTCCCTCTTTCTATACAGTTTGTGTACCGGGTTGGTTTTGCTGCCTTGTGCCGTCGTGTCTTGCTAGGTGTTTGTTTGTGGCCATGGTAGTACTCTTTGATGTCTGGTTTGGCTACCTTGGCTTTGCAGTTGTGCAGGCAGGTCTGCCTCTTTGGTTATTTTTGGGTTTGCAGCTTGGTGTCTTTTTAGTTGTGTCACTGCCTATTAGATTGTGGCCTGCTAGGGTCACAAAACTAGGGTGGGTGGTAGGGATGTGCAAAGGTGCTCAACGTCGAACCGCTTCTGCTCAGTGTCAAACCAGTTAGGTTTGACTGTTCGGGGTCGAACCGAACCATCCCGTTTGGTCCAACCCCAGACCAAACACCTCCCAATCTTTCTTTCTTTCTTTCTTTCTTTCTTTCTTTCTTTCTTTCTTTCTTTCTTTCTTTCTTTCTTTCTTTTTACTTACCCCCTCCAGGGGAGTTGTTGGAGGTGGTGGTGGAGGTCCACGGAGGTTCCCCCTTCCCCCACGGCCACCCTTGATGCCCATACTGGCTGGGTGCCTACCACTTATCTAAACTCCAAAGCAATTGGACACTCTTACTGGACAAGGGCCCAACATTTGCATGGGGCTCCCTCATGTGTGGAGCATTGCAATTGCTCACCTTGCTTCTCCCCAACAGGCCCTGGTGGCTTCAGTGTCCCATTTTAGCTCCTCCAGATAGCTCTGTGCATCAAGACTGAAGAGAGTCAGAGCAGGTCTCAACAGGCCAAACCCAAACAAGCCACTGAAGTTTTATACAGCCCTAATCAAAATATGCCTACTGTGTTATAGAACATCCTAACCAGAACATAACACATTATGAGACAGGTTCTGAGACATATATATATATATATATATATATATATATATATATATATATATATATATATGATTGATTAGCTGCTACTGTTGGTATTCATGCATATACATGTATGTATACCTAATGCTTGTCTAAGATTTGGTTTGTGCCTTTTAATAACATTTGGCAGCAGCAAGCAAAAGGTTTTTAGAAAGTGTGTTTTACCCAGGCTCTTATTTGATGGTTTCTATTGCTGCAGCTTTGTATTTTTGTGATAATATTGTGCTTGTTTTTAATCAAACATGAATTTATATATATTAGCTAATATTTCAATTGTGTAATTTTTGTATTGTTTTAACTTTTGTGTGAACCACATTGAGATTGTTTTAATGAAAGGTGGTATAGAAATTTAACAATAAATAAAACAAAATAAATAAAATCATGTTCCTACTTCTGTTTCTTTGAAAAGAGGGAAATTGGGCATACATGTGCCCCTTGTACTTGACAGTGCAACATCTCCATTGCTATGACCTCTGAAATATCATAAGTACTTTGTGCTCCAAAAATTCATGGCGTGTTCTCAATTAAATATTAGACAAATATGTGGCATATATATATATATATATATATATATATATATATATATATATATAATTGAGAACACGCCATGAATTTAATATTTAATTGAGAACACGCCATGAATATATATACACATATGGTATAAGCCTATTTTCACAACTACAGATCCTGGGAAGGACAGGGTTAACCAAGGGGTATGTACAAAATGGATTTTGTCATTCGATTCAACCTCAAATCGAATTGCAAAATCGCAAATCGAATCATTGAAGCAGCTGGCACCTGCCAGCTAATTTGATTGTTCGATTTGTGAATCAGCGAATTGGTTACATTTTTCCATGGAGAGCAGGTCTACCCTGCTGCTTTGCTGCTAACTGAGCAAAGAGGCACCTTTTTAAAGTGGTGATGGTAGCTGGGGGAGAGCAACTGACCCTATCTATCCCCAGCACATCATCCTTCCATTGGCTGTTGCTGGTGTCCATCTTATGTTTCTTTTTTAGATTGTGAGCCCTTTGGGGACAGGGAGTCATTTTATTTATTTATTTATATCTATGTAAACTGCTTTGGGAACTTTGGAAAAGCAGTATATTTCTTTGGGGGGAAATACAGGTATATCTGTAGTTAATCCCTATCTTTTCAGGCATCATCTTAAATCCAGAGTCACCTTCTATTTGGGCAAATATGGTAAGCAGCATTTCTCTGTCTCAGTGTTTTTGTACCACCATCTTTATATTTACACCACACAACATGCAGTTCAAAAGTACTAAGTCCTTTGTAGTACTACTATTGCAAACTAAGTCCTTTGTATTACTATAACTGCTACTATTGCTACTTTCAGAAACCATATCTGCCAAATTCACCATAAAAGTTAACATTTTCATCTCACCTGCCCCTCTAGCCTTCCATTGTTACAATAGTGCATCAATAGCACAGCCAATCAGGATTGAATTCAGTGGTTTATATGTTGAGGACTCTGTCAGTCATGGATCACAACAGAAAATGGATCATGGAATGTGATGCCTCAGTAGTCTTTGAAAGATTGTCAGGGCTGGAAGAAAGACATTCTCCTAGCTAAATAACTTGTCAGATTGGACTCAGCTTTCATATCAAACAGAAAATTAAAGGCCTGGCCACTACCTATTGAAGGTGAATGACAAAAGTTACACTGGAAGTGGGAATAGATATTAAATGGGAGCACTTTTACCCAAGTATTTGGTGACCCCAGCATCAGAGGTGCTAGGCAATTTTGTACTACCCATGGTAATTTATATGGCAAACAACCTTATGGCTTCAGGATCCTCACAGAAATAGAATTCTTATAGAGTCTACTGTAAAAAAAATTAGTGAAATGTTGATATATTAACCCTGGAAAGGCAAAGTCCCTTTGACCCATTCTTCAACACATGACTAATCATTCCAGAACTTTTAGAAACTTGTCTAAAGTATCAATCCATTTTAATATATGTTCTACTCTTTCTTCTGCTTTTTATTTCCTGTATCACAAAGCTTCATAGTGAACCAAATCCAATAATTCTGGGTGAGGTGAGGAAGAGGAGATCCATTTTATTTATTTATTATTTCTCTGTGTAAACTGCCCTGAGCCATTTTTGGAAGGGCAGTATAGAAATTGAATAAATAATAATAAAATAATAATAACTGCGCTACTGCTTTGCTTTCCCATTCCATTAATTCCCACCCCTGCCTGCTGTCGGTTTAATGTACTTTGCATAGTGCTTGTGCACCTCACAGAGTTCTAGGGGAGCTCTTAGCATCACATGCAGTTCTGAATTCTTGTTTCAGATGTTATTTCTTAACTGGGGGCTCACAGCTCTCACTACAGAAGAAGACATCTTGAACACATGCATCTTAGACACGCTCTGTTTCACAAGGACCTGTTTCAGGGATTATATTAGAAATATATAGACACAAGGACCTGTTTCAGGGATTATATTAGAAATAGAGGTTCATAATCACAAGTGGAGAAGGGACATAGCACAATGGTAGTTCACATGCATTGCTCACAAACAATTTTTTATTTTTTTAAAAAAAATGGCTGCCACACATGCGCATTGTGCAAATGGCCTCTGTGAGACCCTGGGCCATGCCATGCATAGCAGCAGGCAAAATGGCCGCCACATCAGTGTATGAAGGCCTGAATGGGCCAGAAAGTGCAGCTGAAAGAGCCGCGGCAGTGATTACCAAGGCTGGTAGGGGGAGGGGGAACTTTTGTGGACCCCCCTCCATGGCCTTTAGGCAGCCCTCCAAAGGGGCTAGAGGTAAATAAATATTTTTTTAAAATAAAAAATAATAATATTCACACACACACACCCAGACCGGACCAAACTGGGGGGGGGGGGTTTGAAGGGGGTTGGACCGAACTGGTCCTGTCAGGTTCGAGTGCAATTCACACTCGAACTGAACTGGGCCAGCTGGTTTCATGCACACCCCTACTGGAGGTTGGGTGAAAACTCACGGGGTTTTGAAGAACAAATGTCCAAGAGTTGAACAGCATTTTTTCTAAAGCAAAGGAGCAGTATTAAAAAGTATAGCTGCAGTATGGGAAAGAAAGAAGAGGGCAGAGTATGAAACTAAAGAGCTCTGCTCCTATGGTTCAGATAGGGAAGGAGCTGACTGCCATACAGATTGTGGGCAATGCTGTGGGCACCACAGCTTAAAAGTTCTGACTGCATAGACTCTTTTAGCAGTAAAAGAGTCATTTTTTTCAGCCTCTTAAAATGCAACTTTGAGGATCAGTTGTGAAAACCATTGATTGGGTCCCAGAGGGATATTAAAAAGGCACTTTTCTGGCATGCAGTCTAAAGGATGAAGCTATACAAATGGACCACAAAATCAGTTAAACACCATTTCCTCAGTCTGGGGCGGGGGGAATGTTCTCAACACTTTAACTCCCTGTTCAAAAGAGAAAAACCTTAAACTGCTCTATCTAAGCCATATTCCTATGGATCTCCACCAGATTTGCAGGGGAGTTATCTCTTGCCACCTAGTCAATGAGTGCTGATGGCTAGGAAGTTCATACAAATGGTTTTGATTTTATAAGCAATATAATGTTCAGGGCTTATAATGGTGGGCTGTTCAAACTACTCTCCATCTTAACTATACTGACACAACTGTATAGCTGTGTGGGTATAATAAAGTATATTATACTTTATATAAAGTATAAAGTATATTATACTGTGTGTGTATAATATACTGCCACAACTGTACCAATATAATAAAGTAGCAAGGACTGGTAAAGACCTTTGCATGATATCTTGGAAAGCAGGCAATACTGGGTGAAATGATCTAACTCAATATAAGGCAACTTCATTTGTAAGTGCTAATACTTGACTTGTATTTCAGAAATCGAGCAACTTTTCAAACAATCAAGATTGGTCCTTAAATGCTGGCTTTTTATGAGGACAAGGCAGAGGCAAAGTCATAAAAGTAGGTGAAAGGAAAAATAAGAGGGATTTCTGAATATCTGTTCCTCTGAAAGAATTTAACTATCCAGCTGCTGATTAAAAATATTAATTCTCTTTTTTTAAAGGAGCCTGATTTTCCCTTTGTAAAGTGCTGAGCTGCTCATACACAGTTGGCTGGGATTTACAGAATACAATGTGTTTTGTATGGATAAGGCTGATATTCTTTGACATGGCTCTGAAAAGAGTCATTCATATCCATGCATAGGTTGCTCAGTCAAGCATTAATTTTGCAAAAGGGATTTTTTAAAATGATGAAATCATACTAGAGAAAACCCACAGAAGAAATATAGTTCTAAACTCATAATTTAATCATTTTTAAAAGTTAGATTATTGGCCAAGCGACATTCACCATGAATAGCTGTGGGATACTTTTCTTCCCTTTGTTCTACTTATTGAGGGCACAAATACTTATTAATCAGTGGAGTGAGATTTTAGTAATGGCCCACTTCATTAAAGCAATGAACCACTCAAACATTTTGGGATTACCAGTCATATGTGATATAGGGGGTGTTACAGAAGTCAAACACTGGACTAGTAAGCATGGACCAAGAGAAAAACCTGGTTGATTTTGAGCTGGCTCTCTTGGGTGAAGGAAGGTGAGAACTGACAAAAGTTTCAGTATGGTCAACACTAGGTTCTGACTTGATTATTTCTTAGAGAGTCAGTGTGGCATAGTGACTGTGTGGTATAGTGTAAAACTAGGACCAGAGAGATCCAGGCTCAAATCCCTGTTCAGTCATGAAGCTCATTGGGTAATTTCAAGCCACATATCTCTCAGCCAGGGTTATTGTGGGGATAAAAAAAGAACTTGGTACACTGCTCTGAGCTTCTTGGAGAAAAAGTGGGGTATAAATGTAAAAATAAATGAATAGAACTGCATGCACTGCCCACTCTTTCCCAACCATTCCTTTACAAGTAATAGAGGAATATATACTGTACTGATAAGGAAACATATATTTATAAAGACAGAAATAATACAGTATTTTATCCACCAAGGAAATGGATAATATAAATGCCAGCATGGCATAGTGGTTAGAGTGGTGGACTAGGATTGGGAAGACCCAAGATCAAACCTCATTCATCCATGAAGCTCAATGGGTGACTCTGGGCCAGCCACTTATCTCTCAGCCTAACCTCTCTCACAGGGTTGTTGTGAGGATAAACATAACCATGTATATTGCTCTGGGCTCTTTGGAGGAAGAGCGGGATATAAATGTGAAAAAATAAAATAAATAAAATGAGGAACAAAATACTAATTTATCCTAATGAATCAGTCAAAACAAAACCTAAAGTAACCCATATTAATTGTGGGTTAGATAGATAGATACTTTATTTATGGCCAATGGCCAAAAAAAATAGTGGATTATTTATTGGTTACGTTGGATCTCTCAACTTCCTTCGAAGAAAGCTAAGAGTGTGTAGTCCCACAAGTCCTCTGTTAGGTTAGGCTGAGAGAAAGGACTTGTTCAAAGATGCAAGGCCCATTCACACGTTATGTTCAACACTTGTATGACAAGTGTCCAGTGTACACAGGTACAGATCTGTACCCACGTACAATCATTCACATGTTATGCTGAACACAGGTACAGAAGTATACTTCCTATCTGTACACAGGTATGGTCATAGCATAACATGTTATGGTTGTAGCATATGGTTTTACATAACATGTTATGCTAAACCCAGGCACAGATGTACATTTCCTATCTGTTTACCATACATTTGAAGGGCCTGTACCGATGTTCACTTTTAAAATGAACACAGTTACAGTCATTCACACAATGACTGTATTTGTCACTGCACACATGAATTCACATTTTTCACATGTAGGAGTGTACAGACATCTGTACCCTTATACAGCATAATGTCTCAATAAAGCTCAAGGAAGCTTCACAACTGAGGCCTATGTCACACAAACAAGTCGTAAAATTGGAGTGTACCACTCCAGGATGCCAGAGGAAACTCCTTCTCCATGTTGACAAAAATTTTGTTCCCAGACAGAGGTTTCAAAACTCTGCTACCCAGTGGCAACTAATACTTTAAAAATGTGGCCTCATAACTATTTCTTGGGTTGCTAAGAAGAGCAAGAAGCATGTTTTCCACATCTCATGTGTGGGGGGGACATCACTGCGGGGATGCAGAGCATGATTGATGGTCATGATTTTCCTGGTCTTACGATCTAGCGTCTCTAGATCTGCCTGGGTCCAGTCTATTATTCCTGCACTGTATCTGATAATAGGTATAGCCCAGGTGTTTATGGCTTGTATGGTGTTCCCGCCATTGAGTTTGGACTTGAGGATTTTTCTAACTCTCCTGATGTATTCACTTCCAATTTTTCTTTTAACTTCAGTGTGTGCGATGTTATCAGCCTGGAGAATGCCCAAGTATTTGTAATGTTCTTTCTCTTCCAGGTTTTTGATCTTGCTTCCATTGGGCAGTTCTATTCCTTCTGTTTTTTTTATTTTCCCTCTGTTCATTATTAATGCAGCACACTTGTCTAGTCCAAACTCCATTGCTATATCGCTACTGAATATATGGACAGTGTTTAGCAGTGATTCAGTTTCTGACTGGGACTTTCCATAGAACGTCAGATCGTCCATGTACAGCAGATGGTTGATTTGACTTGATGTTTTAGATGTTTGGTATCCGAGGCCTGTTTTGTTTAGTATTTGTGAAAGTTGGGTCATGGCGATTACAAACAAGAGAGGGGATAGTGAGTCCCCTTGGAAAATGCCTCTTCTAATGCTAACCTGTCCAAGTGCCTCGCCATTGATTGTTAACTGTGTACTCCACATGCTCATTGCTTTTTTAATAAATATCTGAATGTTTTTGCTGACACCAGTTGTTTCTAAACATTTTAGTATCCATGTGTGAGGCAATGAATCGAAGGCTTTCTTGTAGTCAATGCAACACTTAGATTGGTTTTTCTTCTCTTGCAATTTTCTAAAATCATTTTGTCAATCAGCAGCTGGTCTTTTGTGCCTCTGGTGTTCGGGCAATTTCCTTTCTGTTCAACTGGAAGCTGTTTGTTAGTTAATAAGTGTTGCATCACTTCATCTGCTATTATTCCAGTTAATAATTTGAACATGGTTGGCAGACAGGTTATCGGTCTATAATTACTTGGAACTGCACCTTTTGCTGGGTCTTTCATGATGAGATGAGTTTTCCCAGTTGTTAGCCATTGTTCAATATCACCTCCTTACAAAATGTGATTGAACTGTTTTGATAGTTGTTTATGAAGGCTTGTTAGGTGTTTAAGCCAAAAGCCATGCAGTTCATCGTCGCCTGGAGCAGTCCAATTTTAAATTTTCTTTGCTCTTTCACTTATTAATTCTGGTGTTATTATTAGATCTTGCATTTGTTGGTTACATTTTTTACCTCTTTCATCCAGCCTGCTTTTTTATTATAATCTATTGGATTGTCCCATAATTTCCCCCAGAATTGCACTGTTTCTTCTTTATTTGGTGTTTCTACGTTTCTTTCAGTTTCTCCTTCCATGCTTTGGTAGAAACGTCTCTGATTCGACTGGAATTGGAGATTCTGCCTGTGTTGTGTAGTTCTGGCTTCATATCTGCTAATCTTTGACACTGCTGTTATTTGCTGCTTTATTATTTCCAGGACTTCTCTAATTTTCCTTGAATCTAGGTGGTATTTTTGGATCAGATACTGTTTGGTGTTTTCATTCTTCAGTTTCTTGTCTTTCATATCTTTCAATTTACTAGCATCTGATCTAAGCCTGGAGATTTTATTTTCTAATCTAATCTTCCATTTAGGTGATGTACTACTTTCTTTTTTTACAGGTCCATTGATCTTATATCTGAGCTCTTGTGTTGTTATTGTTGCTGCACTATACATTAGTTGGTTTGTTTCTTGCAAATTATTGGTTGTTATTTCTGCAAGTGCAGCATTGACATCTTTTAATACCTGAGCAAGTTGTTTTTTGGCAACTGTTTTTAGAGCTGGAAGTGGAACCCTCGTGGTTGCTTGGTTCATGTGCTCAGTTATTTTTTGCTTTAGTTCTTGTTGCTTTTCTGTTAAACGGCATTTGAGTTTTTGAGGTGAAGGTAAAGGGGAGGTTGCCTGGTTTTGATTTTGAAACAGTTCAGCAACGGTGGTATCCTCTATTTCCAACACCTGGCCTGAGCAACTGCTTCAGTTGGTAGTAATTCTTCTTCCATATCTTGAGCCTGTGTTGCTCTTTGCAGTTCTTCCAGCTCAACTTCTGTGAATACTTTATTTCTTATTATGAATCTTCTCTAGTTTGCTAGCCTTTGTTCTGTTATTTCTGTATCTGTATGCTTCTCTTTCCAAATTTGGTACATTCTTTTTTAAATAACCTCTTCTAGTTGGACTAGACTTGTAATAGCAGGTCATTATTTCCTTGTTGGCATTTTTCGTATATTTTTTCCGGTTAAGGGACGTTTCTTCCAGTAACTTTTCTGTCTTCAGGCCTGGTTGCTCAACTGAAGATCCTGAGTCCTTTTGCCCACTTGCCACCAGATGTCCAGGGACTCCAGCACCTGGCGTGGTCCTTGTTGACCCGGGCAACGACCGATCCGGTATAGATGTATTAAAGTTATGTCTCACCATATTGTTGATGGGAGAGGCACTCTTTGTCTGGCTCCTCTGGTGAGACCTGTCCAGTATGGTTGGACCTCTGGCATAGCTCTCACCTTCCTCAGAGCATGCAAGCCCCACAACCACGCTGAGGTAGTGCCTCACTGGGGGGGTAGTGCCTCACTGGGGGGATAGTGCCTCACTGGGGGAGGTAGTGCCTCACTGGGGGAGGAATATTATTATTATTATTATTATTATTATTATTATTATTATTATACTTTTTGTGGAGCATATTCTGGAGTAAAAACAAGTGCATTCAATGAGCCCCTGGTGGCGCAGTGGTAAAACTGCCGCCCTGTAACCAGAAGGTTACAAGTTCGATCCTGACCAGGGGCTCAAGGTTGACTCAGCCTTCCATCCTTCCGAGGTCGGTAAAATGAGTACCCAGAAATGTTGGGGGCAATATGCTAAATCATTGTAAACCGCTTAGAGAGCTCTGGCTATAGAGTGGTATATAAATGTAAGTGTTATTGCTATTGCTATTGCTATTCAGCTAATATAAGTGGCAGGATTGCCCATGGAAAACCTGGCATCTGCAGCTTGTTAAGAAGTATGTTATTTAGAATTATTTTTAAAAAAAATTCAGTCATGCAGTTGGGCTGTGTATGTATGCATGCATGTGGGGGGCGGGGTGGGGGGCTGGGGATGATGGGAATTGTAATCCAACAACATCTGGAGTCTCAGACTTGAGAAAACCTGCAGTATAGTTTTAAAGAAGGAGTTTGTAGGCACAAGAACCTTCTCAGCAGAGTTTTATTTTCCAAGAAGAGACACATCATCCCAATTCCTCTTATTCTTAACCAACTAAAACCAACCAAACAAAAACCAAACACAAAAATGGACACAGGCAGCTCAAAATAAAATAGTTCCATTCCAGCTCCACCTGAATTGCAGCAGCAGCACCCTTATAAGATGAATTACAGCAATGTCTTCAGCCACATTTTGACTTGAGTATGCCTTGCAATGCAGATTGCAGAGCAGACCAGAGCAATGAGTGAAGAACAAGTGACTCTCAAGGCCAGACATGTTCATCTTTTTCTTCTATTGAAAGTTGCCCAAAACTGGATCCTCTCCATCTCCCAGCCTGCCACTGGCTCCTGAAGGTACTGTAGAACACACTGCTCAGCACTGCTTCAGGGCTCTGTGGGCAATTCCCTTCCCCCTGGCAAGGCACCAAGAAACCCCTCCATGAACCTTTGGGTGGAACGTGGAGGCAGAACCACCAGTTTACTTGGCTCTGTCAGGGACACCACACTGCTGGACTGGGAAGTGGTGGTGATAGTAGTATTGCTGCTAGGGAAGATTGCACATTAGCAGTAGGTGCTCCAGCACCCTCTTCCTGGTTGCACTTCAGCCTCCTATCCTCAGCTTGCCTAATCTCTGCAACTAGTAGGTCCCATCACCTGGGCAGCTGGTTGGTGTGACTGCTTTTCCCTTCATCCTTGGGTCACATAGGCAGGACATTACATGCTCTGACAACTTACCCAAGGGTGTGCTAAGCCGATCCATCATTCCAGTCCTCTGCCCAACTGCCAAGCTGGGAAGAAATTTAGAAAAGGAGGATTTTCTTAACATCTTAACCTATACCCACTTTCCAGCTCAAGTATGGCTGCTGTTGCTTTAATGAGTTTCATCATCATGATTCAATAGCACCAAACCAAATCTGAGAAGATTAAGCTAATATTGTGCAGTGAAATGTAGGTGTAAATAATAACAACCATCCATTATGTCAGATTATTTAAGAACTACATACTGGAAACCAGGTAGGAGAATGCATGAGAAAGCCACCACAGGGAGATGACTTCGAATGAATCTCCACAGCAGCTTTTTCTACACAGAAAGCTCTTTGTTTGCAGCAGTTAACGAAGCAGACTAGGGGATTATCTAAAGCATATGGCAAATCACTCCCAGAAAGTTTCTATTAATATGAATAAATTTCCCAGCTCACGTCACATTGAGATGGTTACCACCATGGTCTATTGAAGACTTCAGTCCTATTCATACATACACAGAAGTAAGCTTCATTGGCTGAGCTTTGTGGAACTCACTTCCAAATATGTGTTCCAGATAGGATCAGGATGCATAGTAGGAGCCATGAGGTTACGATGTTGTGTGCATGCGCTGGTCAAAAGCCAGAAGGAGAGCTGGTCTTGTGGTAGCAAGCATGACTTGTCTCCTTAGCTAAGCAGGCTCCACCCTGGTTGCATGTGAATGGGAGAATTGATGTGTGGGCACTGTATGTTATTCCCCTTAGGGGATGGTGCTGCTCTGGGAAGAGCATATAGGTTCCAAGTTCCCTCCCTGTCATATCCAAGATATGGCTGAGTGAGATTCCTGCCTGCAACCTTGGAGATGCCGCTGCAGTCTGTGTAGACAATACTGAGCTAGATAGACCAATAGTCGGACTCAGTATATGGCATCTTCCTATGTTCCTATGTTCTTATACGCCACTTCATGAACAAAGGCACCTATATACTAATTCTGTTTTTGCTTTTAAAAAACTTTGTCTGGAGACAACCAAAAGTAAGTAACTACTTTCTGCCATTGCTGCTCAAGCTGAAAAGAGTTCCATTATGTGGCTACTTTGGTAGGCAGAGTAGCAAATTAGATTCAGGTGGGGAAAGAAAATGACT
Source organism: Hemicordylus capensis (assembly GCF_027244095.1). Lineage (NCBI taxonomy): Eukaryota > Metazoa > Chordata > Lepidosauria > Squamata > Cordylidae > Hemicordylus > Hemicordylus capensis. The sequence continues at coordinate 92,129,895 of NC_069658.1, read as the reverse complement.
GGTGGATGAGATGAGAGACTTGATTTCGTCTGTAGGCTAGGGAGTAAAAGTCAGAGGAAATAAAGAGGAGGAGAGATTGCAGGATGGATTACCTATATCCCTGAAAAGTAGTTTTCACTGCAGTTCATTCTATAGGTCATTTTAAAAAAAGAAACAGAAAAAAAATAGTGAAGATATACTGGACACAACAGTCCCATTCACACATTAGGTTTGACACTCGTACAAGGTGTACAGTGCCATACAGTGCACACAATGGTACAGATCTGTGTGTACACAGGTAAGATCTGTAAACAGGTACAATCATTCACATGTTATGCTGAATGCAGATACAGAAGTACACTTCCTATCTGAACCATGCATTTGAAGGGCCTGTATCCAGGTTCAATTTTAAAATGAATACAGGCACAGTCATTCACACAAACACATGTACAAGTGTACAGAGATATGTACACTCATACAGGATAATGTCTGAATAAGGTTAGGTCATTGTAGGATCTAGAGGAAAGAGATGTGGCACACAAGGATCAGGCAGTTGAGTATAATTAAAAATATTAATAGTTTAATGAAAAACGTCTTAATTAAAGAAAGGCAAGTGCAGACTGCTTTCTATTCTCCTGATGCTTGCTGTTTATCTGCCCTGCCTCCAGTCTGGGACTGAACTAAAAACTGTCATTAATCTAGAACCTGGCCTGGATCATGCAATGGATTCACAAGGAACACACAACAGTCATCACCCAGTGAAGTAATCTACTCAAGCAAAATGGAAGAGCAGGTTGTCCTCCCTCATTTTCTTCTCTCCCACTTTTAGCATCCCTTGTTTTGAATGACCCTCAACTTATAGAGGGCTGGTTAGCAAAGGGACTTCTTCTGCCACAAAAATAGAAGAAGAAAAATCACAAATGTATTACAATTAATAGGAAGTATGCATATTACTTCAACATACACAGAAAAGACAACAGTACTCTGCTCTACAACACAAAACTGAAGACTGGTTCACATATTCAGACTGGCCAGGTTTTTTTCATATAACTCCCTCCGCCGCCGCCGCCCCCGCTGCCCTGCTCCACTTCATTACCATGATTGCAGTGCTATAGAGTACAGCAAGTGCAGAAATGGTTGCAGATATTCCTGTGCTCAGTCTGGTTCACATGGAGGTTTCTCTACCCATTCTCACATATGGGGAAGACAACTTGGTGAAAAACAGCAGGCACACAGAGAAGCAATCCAGAGATACTGCACTAAAAAGGAGGAGGGGGAAGATAGGCAAGGACAAAGCAAGGACTGTACACAAACCAGAAAGTCCTGGGTTCAAGTGTCTGGCATTTCTGCTGCTGACAGTGCTAGTGTGCCCAGTTCTATTGTGCCTTTGAATAGCACTGGCAAGGGGTGTGCACCACCTTCCTTGAAGCAGGGGATGCTGCTGTCAAGCAGTGGGCCAAGCTGTCGGGCAGCAAGAAGTGTCCAAGTTAGCCAAACCCACATCTCATCACCCAGCTCATGGGCGAGATGATCACGATGGATAACCAGCCATTTCAAATGGTTCAGAATGCTGGCTTCCACTGTCTACTCCAGGTGCTCACTCCTGACTACAAAATCCCCTCAAAGACCACTTTCAGTCAGGTGGTGGTCCCCTCCCTGTATTGGTGATGCAGAGAACTCGTGTTGGGCATGCTGCATGCAGCAGGACCTGGCACCAGTGTGCATTTCACGACTGATCTTTGGAACAGTGCCAGTGGAATGCAAGCTGCTTTCCTGTCCCTCACTAATCACTGGTGGGGGCTGGAGAGAGAGGGGACATTTGGTGATGCTGCCTTGGGCATGTGTGACCTCTCCAACTTGTAGTGGAAGCTCATGTCTGAGATGGTTTCAGCACTGGAGCCCTTCCTGTATGCCACAAAGAGCTTGCGAGCCAATGCCACACCACAGCCAGGCTTTGCCCACTGCACCTCTCCTGGAGAATCTCATGGGTGACCTTCAGAACTCACTTCCCACTTGGGACGGTTGAGCCCTGGCAGGCCAACTGAGGTCTGGGGTGGTCAAGCAGCTAGTCAAAAAGTTGGGTGACAAAGAGGAGTATGTCTTTTATTTGTGACCCAATGATGAAGGTCAATGCTGTCCATACAAACAACTTGCCTAGTTGGAAGGACCTCCTGGTTAAGCGAGTTAGAGAGGAGGAAGTGAGGAGGCTCAGAGATCAAGAGGAGGGTGGTGGTGCATCCCCTGTGAGTGTGAATTCCACACCCAGCAGCATTGCAGGTCAATCCTCTCTCCACTCCTCTTCCCAGTCCAGAAGTGCAGTTTCCCAGGCAGCGGTGCCAACACAGCCAGAAGTTCCACATGCTTGTTCCACCCAGTGGTTTGAGCGGAAGTTCCTTGGTGCCTTGCCAGGGGTGTGGGAGGCTCAGCCTATTCGGCCCTGCACTGGTGCTGAGCTGAGCATTCTGCAGTACCTGCAGGAACTGGTGGAAGAAGACCTGGAGATGGATTGCATATGGTTCTGGGCAGCACATCGCCAAGTCTGGCCACACCTGTCAATGGTTGTGGTATGCCTCCAAAATTATTTATTATTATTATTATTATTATTAGTTCAATTTCTATACTGCCCATCCAAAAATGGCTCAGGGCAGTTTACACAGAGAAATGATGAATACATAAATAAATAAGATGGATCCCTGTCCCCAAAGGGCTCACAATCTAAAAGAAACATAAGATAGACACCAGCAACAGTCACTGGAAGTACTGTGCTGGTGGTGGATAGGGGCAGTTACTCTCCACCTGCTAAATATAGAAAATCACCACATTCAAAGGTGTCTCTTTGCCAAGTTAGCAGGGGTTAAAAAAAATCTGAATTTTGCATTCTTTGGTGTGTTATGAGTTCTTCTCACAATGAATCCCTATGAAGAACCTATGTAGCATCAAAGCATCTAAACACTGCGTTCTGAATTATTTGGTGCTACATAGGTTTTTCATAAGGATTCATTATGCGAAAAATTGATAACATACCAAGAAATCTGAAATACATAAGAAAATGCTTTAATATCAATGGAATGCCCAATTGCCTTAGTGGTCAGGTGGTTGTTGGCACCCATGGGGTCTACCATACAACCTGCTTTGGGGCTCCTAGGCACTATCCACAGGGAGGTTTGGGGTGCTGCAGACCCTCATTATTCCCTATGGGGGGGAAGACAAAACCACTCCAAACTGAAAAATTCCTTAAAAAATCAACAGAGCACCCAATTGTTTTGTGGAATTGGTGAGAGTTGGCACCTATGGTGCCCTACCACCCAATCCATTTGGGGGTGCCTAGGTGCTTGCTATAGGGAATAATGGGCCAGTTCAAGTCCCCATTATTCCCTATAGTGAGCCATTTAGAACTGGCTCAAGTGTGGTTTAAGCTCAAGAAAATGAAGCATATAGAGATTTATGACTAACAAGCTGGTCTGGGCACAGTGCATCTGCACCTCTGCTTAGCTACAACCTCCATTTTCTTCCCCCATTGGCCACCTGCCCAACCCTGTTACAAGTTTCTCCCCTGCCCACACACTCCCTCGCTGTTTCCCCTGCCATGATTTTATTCCTGGCTGTCTCTGCCACTTTCTTTCCCAGTGGCTGGCCACCCTCCCACCTCCATCTTCTCTCACCTGCTGGCCACCTGCCCGCCTGCATTGCTGTCCCAACCACCTGCCCCTGTCACTGGTTTCTCCCCCCTCCTATCCACTGGCCGCCCACCCCATCACTGGTTTCTCCCTCGCCAGCCCGACCCCATCACTGGTTTCTCCCCCGCCCCGTAACCAGCTTTCCCCCTGCCGACCCGCCCCCATGATCGGTTTCTCCCCCGCCTGCCTGCCTGTCTACCCACCCCTGTCACCTGGTTCTCCCCCCCAGCCAGCCATTCATCCCCCTCGCTATCCGGCTGGCAAACTCTTGCAAGAGCTCCCAGACATGAGATTAGCAACGGGTACATTATATAGAGAGATTCTATTCATTAAGTCACCAATCCAAGGGAGAGGTGAGCTCAGTGCTTCTGCAGCATTTTAAATCAGCACTGGTAGTGAAAATGGGGAAGCTCAGTTCCAGCTAAGGAGTGCATCATTGCACTTATGCCGGTACTCCCATTTGGAATGATGGGAGTACTGGTGAAAAGATGATGATGATGATGATGATGATGATGATGCACTCCTTTGTAGGTATGGAGCTCCTCGCCTTCAGGTAGCAGTGCTGGCAGAATTTAAAGTCACTTATAAGCAGTAAAGTTGCCTCATCCTTGAATTGGCAGCTCAATGCATGGAATGTAAGTCAATGTTTTTTGAGTAGGTGATGCATATTAGACCCCTTTTAGAGCAATCCCCTTTTAAAATGCTTTTTCATGAAAATTATGGAAATTCTGCTCTAGCATGGAAGAATTTCACTTTGTGAACTGCTCCTTGATTACTGGTAACTGAATGTTTTAGGTATAAAGAAAAAAACAGATCAAAACAAAATACATCATAATGTTTTGGCTATAGCAGTGCATTAATATAGCCATTTTAAAAAAAACAACCACACACACATAAGTCAACAGAGAGAGAGAGAGAGCTTGCTACTTGAAACAAACAATTCCTGGTTCTGAAAATGATTTGGCTAAACATCTGGTGCAATTAAACATGAAATGATTATAGAGTCCTTGAAACAAAGCTCTACCTTAGACTGTCAAAATGCAAATGCAATGTTAAGCAGTTCCATTATCTACAACAGTCTTGTTTAGAAGTGAAAATGAAATACAGAAGAGAGGAGATCAAGATTTTAGGAACAATGTGTTCACTTTGTAATTTTGTTTTAAGTATTCCAAGTTTTTAAAAAGGAAAACTGCAGTTATGTTAAGCTGTAATATCAAAATGCTAACCATGATAGCAACAATTATAGTATGCTGTCATTGATATATTTAATATTAATATTAATATTTAATATTAAAGCAATAAATGAAGGTGTAAATATTGGCTGCTATTTGATGTCAAATGAGTTGTCCTTATAGTGATGATGTTACCTGACTCAGAAATATGAATCTTGGTGGCTCTAAATGTTCATGTCAAATAAAAAGTGGGCATTACAGCCCTGAAAATTCTTCTCTGGCTAAGGTTTTACTGAAAACTGGGTAAGAAGTCAAGCCTCCCTCCCTCCTACACATCACTAACAGTTCTCCAGCAGCCTGCTCCTCTCCTGGAGCCCTAGAAAGAGAGTGAATACCAGAGACCTGAAGAGGACAATAGTTTGTGATGTGTTGGATAATGTCACGTACTCAGGAATGGTCAAGTGTGTTGCACCTAGGAGACTGAGAGAGCCAGTGGAAGGCAATAGTCTTTGTATCAATCCATCTTTATTATGGTCTTTGGCCAGCATAAGGTAGGTTACAATGGAGAGTCACAAAGATGGCATTAGAATGGCATAAAAATAGTAAAGTCTTAAAATCCCCAAACGACTGAATCCTAAGAGCTTAAATCCCAAAGGCTTAAAAAAAAAAAATCACAATCTCAGAATCCTAAAATCCTATAGTCTTAAAATCTCAGAATCCAAAAATCTGTAAAGCTGCAAAACTATAAAATACTGGTTATAACTGCTATTTTAAAATGCTATTGAAAATGCTAAAACTGAGAGTAAAACTATGTGCTGTGTCAGGCCTGCTTAGGTCTTGCTGCCTGTCAAGACCTATCAGATTTTGCATGCAGCCATCTAGAACTCAGCAACATTATGCATGGAAGCAGACTTGAGTCAGAGAGCAAGAAGGAGGTGTAGAATTGGCTTGCGTGACCTGGGGACTTGAGTAATAGTAGGAAGATTAAGGTTTCTACAAATGTCTCTGTAGAATGGGCAGTAAAGGAGAACAAGCACTGTTGTTTCAACATTCCCAGAGTATTAGCAGCACAGCCATTCTGAGGGGGGAGTCCTCCTGTATCTGCCTTCTAGCACAGCAGAGGGAGGGCACCACATCAGGCCAGGGTAAAGTCCCTTCTGTGATTTGGGGCTTCCAGCTGCATTAGGTGTGTGGTGGGGGATGCAATGTATTTTAGTCTTTTATTGAAAAGGAAGTTCAGGACCCTGCCTAGTTCAGTTTGGCGCTCTATGTCATAGGAACATAGGCAGCTGCAATATACTGAGTCAGACCATTGAGTCAACTAGCTCAGTATTGTCTACACAGACTGGCAGCAGCTTCTCCAAGGTTGCAGGCAGGAATCTCTCTCAGCCCTATCTTGGAGATGCCAGGGATGGAACTTGGAACCTAGATGGTCTTCCCAGAGTGGCTCAGTCCCCTAAGGGGAATATCTTACAGTGCTCACATATAGTATCCCATTCAAATGCAACCAGAGTGAACCCTGCTTAGCTGAGACCAGCTCTCCTCTCCTTACTCCAAACAGTCCATTATACACTGTTTGATGAGTGTTTTTGCCTGTTCATAGCCCATGGCAAGTTGGGGTGGAGGGGATGACATTTTTGTCAGGAGGTTCTGATTCCAGTTGGAATTGTGGTTGTCCTGTAGTGTAGGGCATCTATAACCAGTGGGCTGAGGGCTAGTCTTAACCAGTAGTTAAGAGTATGGCCATCCAAATTCTGGTCTCCACATTCACCAGACCTGTCCAAAGATGTAAGCTAGCATTAGAACAACACTGTGGGACTTGGAGAACTGTTCTTAGGAATTCAGACTGGACAAGCTCCATGGAGTGAAATTGAAGAAGAGGCACGATTGGGAACCATAGAGGAGTTGAGCCAATGGCTTGGTTTAAAACAGTTTGAGGGCTGGAGGCATGTAGTGGCCTCCCCTTCTCTGGAAGAATTTAAGAATGGCAGAGGTGCTCCTCTGTGTGTTTTGAGTAACGTGAAAGATGTGAGCTTTTCTGGTGCCAGAGGCATGGATACTTTGAATACTCCCAGGTATTTAAAGCATGAGACCTGCTCAGTTTTGTACCCATTTATGCAACAGGAGTATGTCTTGGGTCTCTTATCAAAGGCCATGATTTTGGTTTTATGGTATTGATTTCTAGCTAATCTTCCTAGCAGTATTAGGCGAGGGCCCTCAGAGCTCTTCTGAGACCTATGAGGGTTCTTGAGAGGATTGTTGCATCGTCTGTGTAGAGCAGAGTAGAGGTGTGGGTCTCTGCGAGCTTGGGAGGGTGAAAATATGGTTTATTAAGAAGACCAACATGGCGTTGATATAGAAGTTGAATAGGAGCGGGGCAAGAATGCAGTCTTGTTTGATATCCTTGCAGGTTGGGATGGCACTTGAGAGGTGGTCATAATCTGCCACACAAATATCCAAAGTGCATGCACAGAGGCCTCCAAAATGGCCACTGCCACCACAGAAAGGGCAGAAACAAAATGGGCTGTAATGGCCTTTCAGAGACTGGGGAGGCTGGCAGGGGGAGAGGGAATCACTGGAGACCCCCCCTTGTGGCTGCGGCAGCTCCCCCCTACGCCGCCACCAAACCCAGTGGACTTGGTGAGTTTTAAAAAACCCAATTTTTAAACTGGCCTCAAACCAGCCGGGGGGAGGTTGGCTTGAGCGACACCGAGCCCAGTCAAGCTCGAGGGTGAGTCCTTGAACCGGACCAGTTCGATGTCAAACTGGCTCAAGATAAAGCCAGTTCATACATATATAGAGCAGGAGTGCTTGGTTACTAACGAAAACATAGATATTATGGGCATAACAGAAACCTGGTGGAATAGTGAGAATCATTGGGACACTTTTATTCCTGAATACAAACTCTACAGAAGGGAAAGGGAAGGGTGGATTGGGGGTGGTATAGCACTATATATTAAAGAGACAGATTCCAACAAGCTACAAAACCTAGGAGGAAAGGAGTCCTCCACATAATCATTATGGATGACAATACGAGGAATGAAAGGAAATGTGTTACTAGGGACATGCTATCGCTCACCAGATGAAAATGCTGAGAGTGTTGTGGAGTTGGAGAAGCAAATCACAGAAGAATCAAAGAGAGAGAGAGCAGTAATGATGGGTGATTTTTACTGTCCACACATAGACTGGGTAAATTCACACTCAGGTAATGAGAGAGAGTGCAAATTTCTAGACATCCTAAATAACGGTGCCTTAGAACAGTAAGCTGCAGAACAAACCAGTGAAGGTGAAATTGGGCTTAATCCTGAGTGGTCTCCAGGACCTGGTTCAAGAAGTCAGTTAGAGAACCATTGGGGAACAGTGACCATAGTGTGATCCAATTCAGTATGTGAGTGGATAATTTTCAAGGAAGTCAAACAAACGGATTCATTGGACTTCAGAAGAGGAAACCTCTCAAAAATGAGGGGACTGGTAAGAAGGATGTTGAAAGGGTAAGTCAGGAGAGTCAAGCCACTCCAGAAGGCATGAAACTTATTTAAAACCACAATAAGCCACAGAACCACAGAAGCTCCGTTGGAATGTATACCAAGAAGGAGGAAAGGTACCACCAAGTTCAGGAGGACAACAGCATGGTTAATAATAGGGATGTGTGTTTCGTTTCGGGCACAGATCGATCTGTGCCCGAAACAGTCATTTTTGGGTGATTCGGCACTGAGCCAAATCACCCCCGATGCACCCCGAATCATTGGGGCCGACCCGAATCATCCCTGTTTCGGGAGAATGATTTTCGGGTGCCCCCAAAAATTCAGACCTCCATTTTGGTGGCAGCAGCCTCCATTTGCTGCCAGCAGCAGCCCCTTGACTTCTTCTTCCCCCGCCATTTTCTGGATGACGTCTCTTTGAATTTCCTGCCTTTTTGCCTCCATTTATTCCAATGCAGAAATTGCTTCCTATTGAAATTGAAATGTAAGGCTGCCACCCCAATTACAGGGGGATGGGTCAGAGGGCTGATTTTTGGGGAATTTCTGAAGTTTTTGTGTCTTTGGGGCAGATTGGGGCAGATTGGGGCAGAAAGTGGGGCCTGGGGCAGAAGAGTGGGGTGGGGTGGTAGTGCCCAATGGGTGGAGGCTGCCACCCCAATTGCTGAGTGATTGGGCAGGGGGCTTAATTTTGGGCAATTGTTGGAGTTTTAGTATCTTTGGGGCAGATTGGGGGCAGAAAGTGGAGCCTGGGGCAGAAGAGTGGAGTGGTAGTGCCCAATGGGTGGAGGCTGCCACCCCAATTGCAGGCAGAGGGATGATTTTTGGTGATTTCATTTGTTGGAGTTCTGTTGCTTCTGAGGTGTTGTTGAGTGTGAATTCTCATTCTATGATAGCAAATGAGATTTTTTTCAATTAAACAACTCTCAGTGACCCCACTCTCACTTTTTCACACTCTTATTTACTAAGAATATGATCAATGGATCAATCTAGCACACTGCACCTTATGAAGAAAAAACCAGAAATTCACCAAAATTCAGCCCTCTGCCCAATCACTCTGAAATTGGGGTGGTAGCCTCCACCCATTAGGCACTACCACCCCACCCCACTCTTTTGGGGCAGATCCACTTTCTGCTCCCAATCTGCCCCAAAGAAACAAAAACTTCAAAATTTCCCAAAAAATCAGCCCTTTGTCCAATCCCCCTGAAATTGGGGTGGCAGCCTCCACCCATTAGGCACTACCACCACACCCCACTCTTTTGGCCCCTGGGCCCGTTTTGCTGATCCAAATCGATTCAGATTTGGATTCAGATTTAATCTGAATCTGAACCGACTCAGGGGTGATTCAGGTCAGCAAAATTCGGGCACAGAACAGAACAGGGGTGATTCGGTCCGGGTCCCGAACTGAATCACCAAAAACCCAAATCACACACCCCTAGTTAACAAGTAGAGTCAGGGAAGATATAATAGGGAAGAAGACTTGCTTCAGAAAATGGAAGTTCTGACCAAATGAAGAGAATAAGAAGGAACATAAACACAGGAAAAAGAAATGCAAGGAGGCAGTAAAGGATGAAAAAAGAGAGTTTGAGGAGCATATAGCTAGAAGTGTCAAGGGGAATAACAAAAACTTCTTTAAATATATCAGAAGTTGGAAACCTGTCAGGGAGGTGCTTGGCCCATTAGATGATGAGGGCATGAAAGGGATTATTAAGGTGGATGAGGAGATTGCAGAGAAGCTGAATGAGTTCTTTGCATCTGTCTTCATGGCAGAGGATACTGACCATATACCCTCTCTGGAAATGTGCTTTTCAGGTTTAGAGGCTGAAGAACTTGGTTTATTTGAGGGGATGAGGTAAGATGTTCTAAACTGTCTTAAAAACTAAAAAATAACAAATTGCCAGGACCAGATGGCATCCACTCAAGCGTTCTGAGGGAACTCAAATTTGAAATTGCTGATCTCCTAGCAAAATATATATAACTTGTTTCTACACTCAGGCTCTATACCAGAGGATAGCCATTTTAACTCCCATTTTCAAAAAGGGATCCAGGGGGATCTGGGAAATTACAGGCTGCTTAGCTTAACTTTGGTGCTGACAAATTGATGGAAGGCATACTTAAGGACAAAACTGTTAAACATATAGAAGAACAGGCCCTGCTGAAGGAGAATTGGCATGGCTTCTGCAAGGGCATGTCTTGCCTCACTAGCTTTTTCGAGTTCTTTGAGAGTGCCAATAGGCATGGGAATAAAGGTGATTTGGTTGGCATAGACTTTGTACTTGGACTTCCAAAAGGTTTTTGACAAAGTTCCCTACCAAAGGCTCTTGAGTAAACATAGCAGCCATGGATAAGGGGACAGGTTCATGTGTGGATCGGTAACTCATTGAAGGACAGGAAATAGAGGAATAAATTGACAGTTTTCACAATGGAGGGAAGTAAGAAAGGATCTGTACTGGGACAAATGGTCTTTAAATTGTTCATAAATGATCTAGAAGTTGGGGTAACAGCGACATGACCAAATTTGCAGATTATACTATACTATTTAGGGTATTGAAATCCGCTTCAGATTGTGAGGAGCTCCAGAAAGATCTCTCTACACTGGGAGAGTGAGTGACAAAATGACAAATGCAGTTCAATGTAAGCAAGTGTCCAGTGATGCATACTGGGGCAAAAACAAAAAACAAAAAACAGCCCAACTTCACATATAGGCTGATGGGATTTGAGCTGCCAGTGACTGACCAGGAGAGAGATCTTGGGGTCATGGTGGACAGCTCGTTGAAAGTGTTGACCAAATGTGCGGCAGCAGTAAAAAGGCAAATTCCATGCTAGGGATTATTAGAAAGGGGATTAAAAATAAAAATGCTAATATGATAATGCCCTTATACAAATCTATGGTGCGTCCACATCTGGAGTACTTCATAAAATTCTGGTCACCATATCTTAAGAAAGATATTGTAGAACTGGAAAAGTTGCAGAAGAGGGCAACTAAGGTGATCAGGAGCACCTACCTCATGAGGCAAGGCTACAGCATCTGTGGCTCTTTCATTTGGAAGAAAGGTGACTATGGGGAGATATGATTGAGGTACAAAATTATGCATGAAGTAGAGAGAGTAGACAGATATTTTTCTCCTTTTCTTACAACACTAGAACCAGGGGTCATCCTATGAAACTGAAGGTCAGGAAATTTAGGACCAACAAGAGGAAGTACTTTTTCACACAGCACGTATAAATCTATGGAATTCTTTGCCATGAGATGTGGTGATGGCCACTAGTTTGCATGGCTTTAAATGGGAATTAAACAAATTTATGTGGAATGGGTTTTTCCATGACTACTAATCTGAGGGCTATAGCCCACTAGAGGTGCAATGCCTTTCAATGCCAGTTGCAGGGGAGCAAAAGCAAGAGAGAGGGCATGCCCTCCTGCCTGTGGGCTCCCCAGAGGCATCTGGTGGGCCACTGTGTGAAACAGGATGTTGGACTAGATAGGCCTTGGGCCTGATCCAGCAGGGCTGTTCCTATGTTCTTATGAGGTATTGCAGGTGCCAGTCAATTGAGGTGGCTTCTAGCTTCTCCCACAATTTGACTTGAGAGATGAAATCAAATGCTGCCTTGAGGTCTATGAAAGCTGCATAGAAGGAGTTTGTGGTATGGGTGGAATATTTATTAATAGGAAGTTGTATAACTAAATACTGGTCAGTCATGGATCCCTGAAACCTGCCTGCTCTTTCATGAGGAGATGTTCTTTGTCCAGAGAGTCACTAAGCTTCCAGTATAGATGTCTAGCATAGAGCTTACTGACTCTGCTAGAAGGCTGTTAGGTCTATAGTTTGCATGGTCATCCTTTCTGCCTTTTGGAGGGTCAATGACCACTAGCCCCCAGTCCTTGGTAATACAGCCATGTGTATCAATCAATGTGAAAAGCGAGGCCAAAATTTGGGTCCACCATACAGAGTTATTTTTTATTATCTTCAGGGGAATTCCATCCTCTTTGGGGGACTTCCCAGGTCTTAGTTGAAAGATAAGACTCTAAATCTCAGATGTTGTCACTGTGGCCATGTGGGCAGGTCCTCTTTATCATTTTGGGGGCAACTGTGTTCCGCGGCTACATCTTCGTATAGACTGTGGAAGTGTTTTCCTCAAATCCCTGGTGGGATGTAGCTATCCAGGTATGTCAGGTCGTTACTTGGGAGATTTTCTGTAATGCACTCTGTAATGTAATGGATGAGGATGAGTCTTTGGATCTGACTGCCTGGATGAAGCGTGACCAGGTGGCTTTCATAGCATCTCTTTTCTTTCAGATGAGCAGTTGTTTGTATTGTATCTTCTGCTTGAGGAGATCTGCAAAGAGTGGACCTGTGTTGGTATTGTAGGCATTATAGTTGCTGATAAGTGCTTTTTCTCGGGCAAGCAGATTGGGGAGATTAATGCGAAGATGTCATCAAAGTGGTGATAGTTGGCGAACAACATTCCTGGCTCCATGTCATTTGAGGTGGTGTCCCTGGAGGTTTTGTGTGTCAGTCCCCAGAAGTTGTTTAAATGCCTGAGAATTTGGATTGCTATTTCTGCTGTTAAAAGACATGTGCCACTTAGGTGTTGTGTGAGAAGGTCATGGGGGGTGGGGGCGTGCCTTAGAGGTGTGGGTCCCCTGTTTCTCTCTTCTGAGGGGTTTCTTAGGCTGGAGCTCTTGGATGTTGAGGAAGCAGCCTGATTTAATGCTGACTCCCTTAATGCAGGTTCCTTGGAGGAGAGAGGAAGACTCTTCGTGCCCAGTACCATAAATCTGTTCTTAGTGAGGATTGTGCAGATGGTTCTCACAACTCCTTTAGGCTCAGTGGGAGGGAGATAAGAATCTATTCTCATTTGCTTCCCTGTCTTGGCTGAGTGATGGTCACCATGGTGTTCACTGCTGAGGCTGTTCCTGATTCTTTTCTTGCCTTTATTTGTCATGGTTTGTCTGGAAATTTCAACCCACAGGGGGAAAGGCCAGTTTAAGGATGGGGCCTCATGAGTGAAGCTACTAGCTTTTTGCCATCTTGGCTCCCACCCTCACTCCCACCACTCGTCTAACAGTGACTTGGGAACAGGCCTTCTCTGTAGCCAGCGCCTGGGCTGTGGAATGCACTCCCTATAGGTGTTCATGGTTTAACGTCTTTACCAGCCTTTATAAGATAACTTAGGACACATTTTTTAAAGTCCAACTTTTAGAAATCTTTGAATGTTTTAAATAGCTTTAACAGTTTGCCTTATTTTGTTTTTGTTGTGTTTATTTTTGTGAAGCACTTAGAGCCTTGGGAGTCAGGCAGTATATAAATAAAATAATAATAAAAATTTATAAATAAATCCTCTTTGTATGCACTAAGTGCCAGAAATTGTCACCTTGGCAGATTATGTGGCCAGTACACACAGTTGCTGGCTAAAATGCTGTACAATCTGGTAGGGCATCCGGAGTGGACTCCACCCTTCTTCATACGTATGTAGAGATATGCACAACATACAGATCAGCCTACGTGACCTTTATGTGTAGAGTATCATTTCATCGTTCTCAATCTAGGACTTCAACAGAAGGCCAAGTTACTTGGGCACTGTTTCTTTCTTCTTTTCTTCTTTACAAGAATGAAAATGCTCATATGACTGCAAATCTTTATGGCTGCCTTCTATGACTTGCAATGCTAGCAAACAAGTACTAAGCAAATGGTGTAGCTGTCTACCACTACACCAGCAGAATGTCATGAACCATTACAGTGAATAGCACAGACTTCATCAACACTGCAGGTAGACATACCAGCACAAATATATTCGGCCTTGGCTTCTACTGACCTGCTCACCAGCAATAAAAAGGCAAAGAGAGTGTCAGCTTTGAAATGCAGGTTGAGCTTTTTATTCTTGGAAAAAATATTAAAAACAAATTAACTTTGCCTTTGCTGTCATTTTGATTTTAAGGGTAGTGATTTCCTTATCCCTACAATGTATTTGTTACCATATATTTGATTTAAGATAATTAATTTCCTGACAAGTTAGCAAATGAGCAAATCAGAATAAAATGTCTCATACAATAAACTTATCATAATGTATTTTCCTTTCTTAAAATAGGTATAACATTGTGTGAAATCATTTTTTAAAAGTGGCAGTCACTTCAATATCTGTCTTTTAAAATACAAAACATACAAAATATTTTTCCTAGGACAACATTATGCCATGAGCCATCTATTCATACAAGGAAAATGTTACTTAAAATATTTAGAACATTATAGGGTCTGACATACTACACAATATTCGGTTTACCTTATAACAGAACATACATACAGTTGTGCAAAACACTCTTGCATATACGAGTATGTGGGAACTTGCACAAAATTCAATTGTGCAATCAACAGCTATTCTTTCCAAAAGCAGTTGATCATGCAATTATGCTTGAGCAAGAGCATACTTTCTGTTACACGGCAGGCAGAACTTTGCATAGTATGTAGCCAATATCCTCAAATTTCCATTATTACATTTCTATGTGAACACATGAATAAAATCAGACTGCTGTGATCCACCCTGCATACCAGATGTTCAGATGGGACCCTTGAACCCTTATCAATGACCAATTGTTGTATTACAAGTCTGAGAGGATGTTACATTGTACATGTGTTCTTAACATATGTACACATCTACATGTTATCATGAGTATATGCATATTCATATTCAAAGCTTATATGTGTTGGAAAACCCAAATAAATCTGGGGCAGTTATTGTATATTCACTTGTGTGTATATTCATTGCATATATGTACAGTTGCGTGAACTGCTGAATGTATGGTAACCACGTATTTGTACATGAAGTTGTATTTGAAGTCATAGACATAGCAAAGTAATGTGATCGATCATTAGCATTTTGTAATATTTCCTGCATGACTATTCCCTCCTTGGATACCTACTGGGATAGCATCCAGGAGCTTGTGCATATCAGCAGGTAAGCTGTACTGAACATTTTAACAAACAGATTGAACAAGCATATCTTGAACAGCAAGACTCACTCAATATACATACAGATAAACATGAGTAGACTGTGTATTCAATATGCATTCATTTAATATAGCACTTGGATAGGATTTTGAGCAATTGACTAGGGATGTGCGAAAGGTTTTGGGTACAGAATGATATGTACCTGAATCTGCCTGTTTCAGGCAATTTGTGCACAAAACAAATTGCCCATCTGCAAGTCCCAAAAGATTTGGCTCCAAAACAAATTGCCTGTTTTTCAGAGCCGAAAGTTTTGTTGTTTCGGACCTCCATTTTGTGGTGATCTCTGTGTAGTCTCCACATTGTGTTTGATGTCTATTTGAATTTCCCGCCCTTCCAAGCTTCAGATCATTGAATGAAAGCATGAGCTGATCTGCTGACGATTCCCTCCTGGTTCCAGATTGGCTCTTTTGGCTCTTGCCACTCCTGACTGGTCCCACATTGTCCAGAGGAAGGGTCAAAGAAGGGGCAAGAATGGGGGGGGGGTTCAAGGAGGGATTTCCAATTAGATTTAAAGAGGCAGCAGCCACCATTCTGCCTTTCTGCCTCGGGGGAGGAGAGAGAGAGAGCTTTGCTTTGCCATGCCATGCCATGCCATGCCATGCCATGCCATGGCTATTGCCTTCCTCCTTGCCAGCCTGAGCCCAACCTGCCTGCCCCTGCTGCTGCGTGCCAGCCCGGGAATGGATTATATCTGCTACATTGCTTGGTTTTTTGCTACTGAGAAGAAGAGAATTTTTTTCCACCCCCTTCCTGCTGCTAAGAGAATCACTGCCTGCCTGTGCCTGCCAGCCACCAGCCCTAGCCCCTGTGGCCACTGCCCTCCTGGCCAACCACTCCCTTGCTCCCCATATTTTCCAGTCTTTTGCCCGAGCCTCCCCAGGTTCCCTCAAATCTGAAGACTTAAGAAGGAGAAGGAGAATGAAGAAGAAAGAGTAGACTCAGAGATCAGACCACAGACATGGACAACTGGACACAATGTGGGAGAAGCCCTAGACTGAGTGAGTGCCCATTTTAACACACACAGACACAGACACAGTCACACACACGCATCTCTGGAATTGTGTATTAGGTTTTTTTTTCCTGTTTGGAGGGATGTTTTGGGTTGCAATTGAATTTCAATGGTTGTGTGTTGTTTAGTTTAGAAGAAGTTTAAACAGAGGTTCTGTGTGGGTGGGATCCCTGTTAGCTAGTACTAGTACATGGTTAGAATTCTATCTTTTTTTCCATTCCAAAGATTTTTTTTTTTTTTGCATTTCTTTAAAAAAACAGAAGCCTGTCCTCCTGCCCTCTGTGCCCATGATAATATATCAGTATTAATATTCTCTTCCCATCAGCCTACAGGCTCTGAGTGGGCAGGAAGGCACAGACTCTAGCCTCCTCCCTGTGTCCATTTACCCCCCCCCCCCAACTGCAGCATTCTGAGGCCATGGCAAAAATTAACCCTAACTCCACTAACCCTTTCACAGAGCACACATGGACAGGTATACTATGCTTCCCCTCTACATAATCTCAAGTATAGCAGTATATATATATATATTATGCAATTCAAATGCCTTGAATGGTTTGTTGTTGTGCCTGTATTTTGGGAACCTCATGGATGGGCACAGGACAGGTTCTGCCTCTCTCTCTCTCTCTCTCTCTCTCTCTCTCTCTCTCTCTCTCTCTCTCTCTCTTTCTCTCTCTCTCTCTCTTTCTCTGGACTTCTTTGCAATGAAGATTGGGTCATATTGTGACTTCTAGCATCATCATCATTTTTATTCAAACTAGATTGCTTGCTTTTACAATAATAGGTTGTGCTGGTCCCACAGGCAGAAGTGCAGAAGTGTCAAAAAATCATCTGTTGCAGAAGTGTCAAAAATGTACCAAAAAAAAGTGTGCCATTATTGTCATCACTCTTTTAATTGTGTATGTGGGAGGGAGGCCAAACCTCGCTGTTCCACTGGCAGAATGTTGTTTTGCATGCTTCCTTACTTAACCCGCTTTTATGGCCGGGTGCCACAGATGTAGCTCTGTTTCTTGTTTGTGGATGAAAAATGCTTGGGGGAGGGAGGACAGAGTACATTTGATGCTGTTGTTGGCCCTAGGCTGCTGCATCTGTGATATCACACTTGCTTGCTTGCTTGTTGCTGGCTGCTGCTGTTACCCTGCATTGGGAGGGGGCACGTGGGGCAGAGCATTTCATTGTTGTTGTTTCACACTGTTGTGTGTAGATCAATTGCATTTCTGTTGGGGGGAGTGGGAGACACAGTGGATGTGGGTGACCTTTGGAAACCTTGTTCTTTGCAAAGCTCTGCTGTTGTTGTTGATGTGTGCTGCATCCACCCTATTGGACAATGGGGACAGACAGTGCCCATTTCTGCCTGTGGGTGCCTCCTAGGAGTGCCACAGTGTGTCAGGCTAATACCCAGATTTGAAAAGAATTGGGCAAAGGGTTGATTTTTAAAGAATTTCTGAAGTTTGTGTGTCTTTGGGGCAGAAAAGGGGCTTCAGGGGCAGAAGAGTGGGTTGGGTGGTAGTGCCCCGATGGTGCCTGCTACTACCCAGATTTCAGCAGCCCCATAACTTCATTGAAAATGAATCCACTCTCATTTGCTACCAAATAATCTACACTCAGAACACCTCAGAAACAACAAAACCCAGTGCCCCATGGGCTTGTGGGTGGTTGGCACCGTATGTGCTCTACACTACCACTTGCTCTGGGCCACCCTGGTGCCCCCTAAGTGGAGTTATGGGGCTGCTGAAATCCTCATTATTCCCTATGGGGGAAAAGCTTAAAGATGTGCAAATTTCAGAAATCATTTAAAAATCACCCCTTTGCCCAATGTCTTTGAATTTTGCTGGTAGCTTCAACCCATTGGGCACTCCCCCTCCCCACTCTTTTGACCCTGGGACCCTTTTTTAATCCAAATCAATTAAGAAAATTCAGTTACAAATCAAATTCGGGGTGATTTGGGGGGTTGGATTCGTACTCAAAACAAATTGGGGGTGTTTAAATTCGGGTACAAATCAAAACGAAAAAATCAATTCGTGCACATCCATACAATTGACCACAGGATAAAATTTCCTCTGTGGACCCAACTCACCACCTAAAGACCAACTGATATAACCTCTGAAGAGCTCCTTTTAATCACCCAGAGACTAAAGTTTGGGCAGTATATAAGTCTGATGAATAAACAAATAATATCTTTAATCTTTCTTAGCACCATGGATGCAAAAGGGATGTGGTAAATTGGTCATCTGAGTGCTCCACTACAGACCCACTTTCCAGTTTAAATGTTCCGTCACAAACAATCCTTGTCCATTTTTTCCACAGTATTAACTCAGAAACTGGGTCTGTGATAGAGTAGCTGGACAAGAATGTCAATACAGAAATGTTTTACCTGTAATGAAAAAGTCAGCTTAAATTAGAAAAAGAAGACCAGAAAATGTTTGAGGACAAACTAATCAATTGAAAGTGGGTGGTGGGTGGAGGTGGTATAGAAGATATGGTGGGTCAGGTGCTAGTTCTCACTTCAAGAATCCTCTACACACTTCTCTTGTGAGCTATGGGAAACTCAGGGCTTCTTTCTTTAAAAATAATCTCCTAAACCTTATTTATTTCATATTTTTTCTATTGTAGGGAAAATCAGGGAGTTAGCCTCCTAAATTCTATAGCAGTATAGACCATTTCCCCAAATATTTGTGAGGATCAGAACTCTATTTTGTTTTGACCAGATTTTTCCAAAAGAATTTATTCTCAGCCTCCTCAGGCACAATCAACATGATTGGTTAGTCCTCTCTGATGCAGGGAATGGAGCCAATACCAGTCACAGGACGAACTTTCAAATACAGGTGTTAAGATCATTAGTCAATCCTGAGTTGGAAATTCTGAGTTTAGATTGATTTCCCCTGAGGCAATGTTCTATTGTTTTCTGTGTCACAAATTCGTATGCCAGTCATATACTAATTTGCTACATCTGTGTCAATAATCATGCTTGGCTTCCCTAATTCCCATGAGAAGGTGGGCTGCCTAGTCCCAGGGGATACTGTTCTGCTATTAATTTATAACATAATGGTTTAATCCTAACTTTGGGCCTGATTAATAGCTGCTGAAACCAATTGACATTAGTTGAATAAAGCACTTCTACTGAAAATCCCAAAGCAACACCTGCCCATAATACTTGAGGAAAATGTTTTTTGTTATGAAAAGGACACTTCATTCTCTGTGCAATGTTGTCTGCCAATTACCATAATTACTCCCAGTTTTAATTCAATAATTATGTGATTTAATATACCATAATGTAACTAATCCAACGTAATGGAATCAAGTCGTAAAGATGTAGCTAATTTATGTGGAAAAACTACATTGCAGCTTTATTGCCACTGTAGCTTACTAAATTCTTCTACAAATAGGAAAAGACAGGGATATTTATGTGGCTTCACAACAGTATTAGATATCTAGAACAATATTTCTATTACAAAGAATGATGTGTTATTTCATTAAGTTACTCATGAAGGCCGTATGCCAAATTGTAAAAGACATTTATTAGAACAGAAAAGTCCACACAGGCTTCCTGGAGCGAAAGATTCCTGTAGAGATTAGGGAATTAGAATGCTTTTTCACACTCATTTAGAAGAGGATACACACAATCTGTCTAGGAGTAGGAGGAGCATTTGGACTGCAGAGAACAGTGCTAAAATATAATACAGCACTGAGAAGAAAAGCCCTCTCTTTTCCTTCATTCTCCCTCTGATTTTGCTGGTCATTTCTCAGCCTATCAGCCTACCTTATGGTCACTTCTGCAGCCATCATGCAGATACAAGAAGATCTAGTTTCTCATGAAGGGATTTTGTGACAGCAGTTGAGAGCGCCCAGCCGGAGAGGCTATAAGCAACAGACTTTAAGGATATTCACACGACCCATGCACTGGCAAGTGGGCAGAGGGAAGGCAGGGTCCAACTCGCCTTTCCCTGCCTCTGACAGTGTGCCTCCTCTTCAGGCATGCTATTGTGCGCCCACACAATCCACACTGCTTAGAGCAGTGCAGATCTCTGTAGGCTGGAATGCTGTGTCCCCACCTCCAGGTATCCCACAATGTACCCTGTGATGAGTGTGTTGCATTGTGGGATACCCCCATGAGACGGGCGTTCTAGGCATCTGACTCTGTGGGTGCTCAGGGTGCAAGCATCCCGAGTTCACATATGAACCCAGCAGCTTAAGGGATACTTTGGCTAAAGGCTGGGCTTAGAAGTTGGGTTTTGCTGGGTTGGGAGTGCCAGGATCTGTGTGGATACCAGCACTCCACATGAGCAGCCTAGCTGCTCATGAGAACAGCCTTGTCTGTAGTAAAACAGGCCAAAACCTTTATTGGTTACATTGTCCCCAGCCCCCAGTTCCAAGAAGACACTGACAACCAAATAGTGGGTATAAAGGGCCATAACTTTATTAATCAAATTAATTTGAGTTAGCAGACTGTAGGAGGGTAAGCACTCTACCCCCCAGACAGTGCATGCCTGAAAAGACCAGGTTCAGACTTCACAGTCCTTCCCCGTGCCTTGCATGGGCAACACATCCTGACTCCAGAAGTAAGCAGGTAAAAACCCGCACCTTTCCCTTCATAGTCAACCCCAGCAGGGGTCTGGACACTTCTAGGCCTTCACACACCCCGGACCGCTCAGCCCTAGGATTTGTGAAGTCTTGAAGAAGAAGGTTTCATGGCAAATCATCATCCCAGGGCCACACACAAACCACAAGGGATCGATTGTCCAATTTACCCATTTAACTGTCCAAGGGTGCTCACCGATGTCACATCCCTTTTCCCTTACCACCCAGCCTGCATTGTCCCTGCCAAGCTGTGAACTAACTATCTACAAGGGCTAGGATAGCAGAACGGAGTAGGTGGAAAAAACCCCAACAAGGCCAATGCGTTGGAAGCAAAAAATTTGGTCCCCAAAAGGACGACCAGCCCATAGACCCGTTCTGCCCCTGCGAAAGGGAGGGAGAGGAAAGCAAATGCTGGACTGAATGTTTGGGGCAGGGAGCTGCTGGAAGCATGCTAGCTCTGCCCCCATCAAGGTCCCTGGCCAATACGGCGCCTTCTAGGGCTTGTACTAGGGATGGGGCTGGGACAAATCACCTTCCCTACAGCACGAGGCCTTGGGAGAGGCATTCAGCCATAGAGCAGGGAAACGAGCTGTCTGTGATATCCTGGCTGCAGTCAGAATGGCATCATTTATCCCAGCCTGGCTGTTGAGGTGTACAGCACGTGCCAGGGAGGGAGAAAAGCTCAGGTCACTGATAGCTGGCACTGTCCATATAGCTCACAGCCTGGCTCACTATGTGATCATTCAAGGAGTCCAGCCCTGTAATGCTCAATACCTGTCCACTGTTAAGCAAAACAAAACAACAAATATCTAGTGACAATTGGTAATTAAACAGCCTATACAACCATGCAAAATGGCTAGGAGGAAGGAGAAAATCCTGACATCTTGTGCCAGTCTTACAGTGCCCAAAATTCCTTTCTAGCTCTATCAGCTGGCTAAGAAAATAATTAAGGACTAAGAAAATGTGATAAGGAAGTGTAGGGTAAGAAGAGGAGACCTGGTCTTGTGCTAGCAAGCATGATTTGTCTTAGCTAAGCAGGGCCTGCCCTGGTTGCATATGAATGGGAGACTGGAAGTGTGATCACTGTAAGTAAGATATTCCCCGCAGGGGATGGAGCTACTATGGGAAGGGCAGAAGGTTTTAAGTTCTCTCCCTGGCTTCTCCAAGGTAGGGCTGAGAGAGATTCCTGCCTGCAATCTTGGAGAAGCCGTTGCCAGTCTGTGAAGACAATACTGAGCTAGATAGACCAATGGTCTGACTCAGTATATGGCAGCTTCCTATGTTCCTATGTAAGGCAAGCCCTCTAGAGCAAAGGAGCTGGTGCCCAGGCTCTGTGGCAGACTAGGGGTATGCAAGCCAGCTTGATTCGAACAGGGCTTGGCTCAACAGGTTTTGGGTCAAACTGGAGTAGCTCTGGCCAGTCTGAGTTCAGACCGAACTGGGCTCAGTTTGAACCAGGCCAGTTCGGATCTTTACTGGTAAAGAGGAGTCCGGAGAGTTGTAACAGCAATTGAGAGTTGTAAGTAGTAACTTACTCCCTTCCTGCCCACTTTCCCCTTAGGAAGCCTCCCAACCCCACCCCCCCTTACTGGTAAAGGAGAATTCTCACCAGATTCTCCTTTACCAGTAGAGATCCGAACTAGTTCAAACTGGTTCAGCGGTTGAACTGGACCGGGTCTGGTTCTACTGGAACAAAACCAAGCCAGGCCAGGTTGGCTCAAATCCGACTTGGATTTCAGTCTAGCCAGTTTTCTGCACATCCCCATGGCAGACTAAATGCAGGAAGTTCTCTTTTTGGGGGTCCACTTCCTTGTTCTCCTAATAAAGCTCCAGCCAATGAGAGCCCAGGAGGACCATGCCCTCTTATCTATCACTAAAAGACACACTGGGCACTAAACACATCCTCTCTCACACAGTGCTCCTCGTTCCTCAACACATCACAGAGGGGCTTCTTGGTGAGTCGGGGTTCCCACTTTGAAAATACTTTGACATTTTCAACAAAGCAGAAAGGCAAAATGAATATATCATTAGCAAAGATCACACAGTTTTGAGACAGTAATACATAGTGCAATCTAGGAAATGTAGGTTACCAATTAAATTAAACATCAAGGTATAAGCACATACACAGACAGTTAGCCTAATATATCTTTAGATATGTCGCCTTCAATATGACCTATCACATCATCTGTCTGTAATCATTTGAAAGCCTTGTCTGATTTCAAAAAGCTAAGGGCACCAAAAAACTTCTAAAAGTGGTCAAATATTATGTGGCCAGGAATAAGCAGGAATTACTATTAATTTTTAAATGGTAAATTTTAAACACAGACCAGAAGAGATCAAAAGGGATGACTGTAGGAGAAGCCAAGGAAAGACCAGTGGAATGTTGAGCATTTTTAGAAGGAGGAATTTGGTCCCAATGACATATCATAAACCAGTTGTGGAATGCTCTTCAGTTTCAAAAATTGTCATTCAAAGTAGTGGGGAGTGAGGGGCTTATCTTAATAAAACATAAATCCAAAGTCCCTCCCATCAATGTTTCCTTGGAACTTCAGAATTTGTTATACTGGGTTTTTTTGGATGCTGATCAAAATTTTTAAAGGTCTTTAAATTTACTAGCTGGTATCCAGATTAAGGCTGTGTGTGTGTGTGTGTGTGTGTGTGTGTGTGTGTGTGTGTGTGTGTGAGAGAGAGAGAGAGAGAGAGAGAGAGAGAGAGAGAGAGAGAGAGGTGGCGGGGAGACAGAGACACAGAGAGAGATTTGTTGATCTCCTTTCCCCATGGAGCCCACTGTGCCTCTTGAAAATATGTCCCAGAGAGTTGCATAGCCCTTGGGGCCATATTTTTGGCAAGCAGAATGGGCTTCATAGGAAAAGGAAAATTGACAACATTTGCCCCTCCCCTAAAGTACCAACAGAGGGGAGTTAGCCGCTAGTCTGGATGTTAGCCACTGTCTTTAGAGGAACACAGCATGCTAAAAAAATAAAATGCTTTACTTTCAGCAAGCAGTGAGTCTATTGACTGTCAAAAATATGGCAGCAGAATGCACTAAGCATTGTCTTTGGTTTCTTAGAATCCCAAGTTGTTGCTGCAGCTGGAACCATGTGATGGGAGGAAACTAATAATCTCTTTCTCACCAATTTATACTGTGCCCCCGCCCCCGAAATTGTGGGAGGCAAAAGCAGTAAAACCGTCCACATTGTCTTACTCTGCTTTGCTTTCTTTCATCCAATCGGACCTTCAATATTATTGAGTTTTCTGACAAAAAAGAACGTTTATTTCTGACAGGAAAGAACAGAACTCACTAATTAAAGTAGAGAAAGGACCAATTTCTTCTTCTTGTCTTAGTTCACTGACTGCAGCCTTTTTGCTACATGGCCACTCCTGAAAAATGTGGTGCTATCTTTTTAAAGAAAGATGTGTTGACACACATGCAGTGCATTAAAAAAAGGTTTTGTGTTTGGAGGACTTTTCCAGAGTAGAAAGTGATTCTGAATTTGCTGAATATGTTTTTCTACACGCCAGAAATAATACTGTACTTTCAAAGTATCTGGAAAAAAAATTCTGTTAATAGAATCTCTGAGATGAAATTTCTAGCAGGTGAGACCAGTTGTTGACTGGACAAAGTCATTTTGTGTAGATTACACTGCTAGGAAAATTCAAGAAATGCCATCCAGGAGGACCTCTAATATCAAGGGGGCAACAACGGGAGAGTACAGAGGTTTCCCTAGACTGCCTCTCAGGGCTGTAAGAGGATCAGAATCTCCTTTAGACTAGGCTTGTGCATTTCAATTTGGGCACAAATAGATTTGTGCCTGAAAATGGCAATTTCAGATGATTTGTCTACAAATCAAAACCAGAATTAGACCGATAATTTTAGTTTACAAACGGAAATGACCTCTCGGAAATTTTGTTTACTTCGGAAAAAATGTCCTTTTTGTCTCTCCACACAGACTCCAGCAGCAACTGACTGTTTGTCAGAAGGATTAGCATAGCAGAAGATAAGATATGCAAAAAGGGACACAGCTTGTGAAGACATTTAGTTAAGAGAAATGAACTGTATTGTGATGCAATTGTGTGCTGAGAATGAAATGATTAAGCTGAGAGCAACCAATTCATTGTCAACTCTAAGTAACAATATCTGGAGCTTCCCATTCTGTCTGGGGGGCTGCTGAAACCACCATTATTCCCTCTGCAGGAAAAGCTTAGAAACACTCAAACTTCCCCAAATTGCAGAAAATCAGCCCTTTGCCCTATTCCTTCCAACCCACTGTTCTGCCTCAGCAGACCACTTTCTGCCCCAAATCTGCCCCAAAGACACTCCAACATTGACAATTCCTAAGAAAGCAGCCCTTAGGCCAATTCCATGGGAGTCTGGGTTGTGGCAGGCACCCCTTGGGGCACTTCCACCCAACCCACTGTTCTGCCCCAGCAGACCCCTTTCTGCCCCAAAGGCACTCCAACTTTCACAATTCCTAAGAAAGCAGCCAATTCCAAGGGAGTCTGGGTTGTGGCAAGCACCCCTTGGGGCACTTCCACCCAACCAACTGTTCTCCCCCAGAAGACACCTTTCTGCCCCAATTCTGCCACGAAGAACATCATCAGGCAGCACACACATCGATGACAACAACAGCAGAGCTGTGCAAAGAGCCAGGTTTCCGAAGTAGGCATCATATGTGCAGCAGACTAGTAGCCAACAGCAGCATCAAGTGCGCCCTGCCCTCCCTTCCCCATCCAAGTATTTGTCATCCACAGACAGGGACTGAGACTTCCATAACATGTGATGCGGGTGAAGCAGGGAATGGCAAGGATACAAAACAACATACTCCCACATAAACAAGTTGAAAGAGTGAAGACTGATGAACAACGGCACTCAATTTTTTGGTGCCGTTATTTGGGCGGCACCACCCATCTGTGGATTCAAGCAATATTTCAATAAAAACCTTGATGATGCAACAACTCACTATATGACCCAATCCTCATTATTGGGGACCGGGGAGACCCGAGTTCAAATCCCCATTCAGCCATGAAACTATCTAGGTGACTCTGGGCCAGTGACTTTTCTCTCAGCCTAACCTACTTCACAGGGTTGTTGTGAAAGAGAAACTCAAGTATGTAGTACACCGCTCTGGGCTCCTTGGTGGAAGAGTGGGATATAAATGTAAAAATAGCAACCCAGGTGGATGGTTGGCACCTATGTGCACTACACCGCCACTTGCTCTGGGCCACCCCAGAGCCCCCCAAGTGGAGTTATGGGACTGCTGAAACCTCCATTATACCCTATGGGGAAAATCTGAAAGGCACGTAACTTCATTCATTCTTTTAAAATTAGCCCTTTGCCAAATTCCTCTGAAAAAATTGTGGTAGCTTCCTTGCACCAACTGGGCACTACCACCAACCACACTCCACCATGGGGCACCCCTCCCCCACCATATGAAGCTATACTTTTCCTGAAACCTCCATTATACCCTATGAGGAAAACCTGAAAGATGCGCAAACTTCAAAAATTCACCAAAAATCAGCTGTTTGCCCAATTCCTTTGAAATTTTTGTGGTAGCTTCCACTTATTGGGCACTACAACCCCCACCCACTCTTTTGGCCATGTGACCTATTTTTAAATCTGAATTAATTTGGATCCTGATCCGGATTAATTTGGATACAAAACAAAACTGGGGTGATTTGGAAGGCTTAATTTCGGACAAAATACAACATGGGGTTGATTTGGATTTGGTACAAATCAAAACAGAAAAAATACAAAACGCACAACCCTACTTTAGACATGCCTGCTCCATACACCCAGAGTTACTGGGTGGAGGTTTAGCTTACACAATCTCAGTCCCTGGGAGTCATGGATGCACCAAAGGTTTGAGTGAGCCTATTGCAGAGCCTTAGTGAACGGTCTCATTTCTTTGTTCTCTAGTCAGGACACCATGCTAAACGTAGTCCTTTCATGCATGCAACAGTTTAATTGGCCTGTGATGAATACAGGCACAGAGCTATAATTGGGAGGACACATCCAAAGAACATGCACTATTCTGCCTCTGGAGTGCCTCACTCTGCCTCAGGGGCTCCCTCACTGGCTCCCCCTGGTTCCCCTCCCCCATTGACCAGCCACTCCTGCTGACAGACTCCCCTGTACAATGTAGCCCGCCCCCCACTTTCAAGCCGCTCAGGGCTCTGACCCCAAGATGACTGGGAATGAGGGCTTGTGTGCACTCTGTGTCATCAGGGTGCAAACAAGCTCTTCATTCCCAGCCCCGCATGGTCAGAGCTGGCCACCATCACTGCTGCCAGGAGGGTGGCTACTGCTGTAATCGTCACCACTGTCACCACCAGGGAAGGGAGTGTGATGCTTCTACTGCCTCCATGGAGGGCTGCCTATGGGAACACAGGCCACCAAAGCCACGCTATGCCACTAGACACATGCCGCTAAAAAAAGGGAAATCCTACAGAAAAAAAACAGTGGCATTGCATAGTCTTTATGTAGTTGTGGAGGAAAAAGAAGGGTGAACCTGACATGAACTGCTTATCAGACATAGAAAACAAAGGATGACACCTAGTTGCTGAAAAATATTCAATTACCCCATACCTTATATTGTTTCTTTCTAGTAAATTCTCCTTGACAGATATCACTGCTTCTTCCTGTTTGCTTATTTGGCCACAGCCAGGATTGTTTTCCAGTCCTGTGACATTGTCATTAATTTCTGTCTGGTTTAACTTGTGTCCTGGATTGGGCAACTCAGCCTGCACTCTGCAAATAAATAAATAAACCAGAGGACTGTAGAGAATCTTTTGATACTGGAAGACATTGGGGTCACAGGGCAGCAACATTTCCACTTTGTTGTTGCTGTTAACGTTTTGCCAGTGCTGTAGTGGTTCCTCTGCTAGGGTGTTCCTCTCTGCAGTCCTATTCATACATTAATATACTTTCCCATTTTGATAGTGACCATGAAGTGGTTAAAGCATAGTAAATTATAAAAATGCCCACTAAACTACCTACATTAGGGTAGTTAATACAGACTGTGTTCTAATAATGAGAACAATTGCAGTTAAAGACTTAATCATGAGCGGTGAGTCCCATGCACTCCTGTGGAATATATTGTGAGAACCTGGAATTTCTGAGCAATCCTGGTTAAATATCTGTGGATAACCAGCATGTAACCAGGATCAGATCCTGATTAGCAATCCCAGTTAAATGCTGGTTAACCGCCTTTATTTAACTGATATTGCCTGGAAATGTTGGGTTCTCACAACACACTCCAAGCAATTGTATGGGCCTCACAAGTCTGTGATTGTGTTCATTGTGATAATTCAGCCTTTATTGGTCTTGAGATAGCAAGCATGAATTGCCCCCTTTGCTAAGCAGGGTCCACCCTGTTTTGCATTTGAATGGGATACATGTGTGAACACTGTAAGATATCCCCCTCAGGTGATGGGGCTGCTCTGGGAAGAGTACCTGCATGCTTGCATGCAGGATTATCTCATTTCCTACCAGAGAATCTACTCTCAAAAGAACAGCTCAGACACTGAAAACAACAAAACCCAGTGCCCCACGGGCTTGTTGTTTGGGGAGTGGTTAGCACCCTATGTGCACTACACCATAACACTCTCTGGGCCACCCTGGTGCCCCCCAAGTGGAGTTATGCGGCTGCTGAAATCCCCAATTATTGCCTATGGGGGGAAAGCTCAAAGACGCACAAACTTCAGAAAAAAATTAAAAATCACCCTTTCACCAATTTATTTGAAATCTGGGTGGTAGTAGGCACTCATTGGGGCACTACCACCTGACCCACTCTTCTGCCCCTGAAACCCCTTTCCTGCCCCGAATCTGCCACAAATACATACCAACTTCAAAATATTTTTTTAAACACCCCTTTGCCCAATTTCTTTGAAATATGGGTGGTAGCTTCCTTGCACACATTGGGCACTACCACCCACCACAACCTTCTCTGGGACACCCTGGGCCCCCACCCCAGAATTATAGTTAAGGCTGCTGAAATCCCCATTATTCCCTATGGGAAAAAGCTTAAAGACAAGTTAACTTTAAAAATCTTTTTTTAAACACCCCTTTGCCCAATTTATTTGAAATTTGGGTGGTAGTTTCCATCCATTGGACACTACTACCCACCCCACTTTGGCCACAAAATGAAGGTCTGAATCTCTGAATTTTGGGGGGTCCGAATCTGGGGTGATTTGTTCTGTCTACATATCACCCAAATCAGCCAGATTCGGGTACAAATTGTTTTGTACCTGAATTGATTTGCACATACCTAATACAGATGTCTGTTCACACATACCTGTTTCTGTGTGAATGATTATACGTGTCCCTTTTAAAAGTGAACCTGGATACAGGACCCCACATATAGAGGGTACATATAGGAAGTATACTGCAGTATAAGCATTGAACATAATTTGTGAATAACTGTCTATATGATCAGATATCTCCATCATATGTATATTGTTTTTAATATACTGTGTGAATAAGGCTCAATATGGATGGCAGTTTAGAGTGATTGGAAGCTGAATACCACTATGGACAAGATAGCCTACTTCAAACCGGAGAGTGCCTCTATTTATAAGACTGGGCAAGCCAAGTTTATATACAACATTTTAAAAGACATAGGCTTGTTTTTCTTTAGTTACTGATTTATTCAGTTTTATTTTTTTAAAGCCAGCAGGAGACTAAAGCTGCAAAATAGAGGCTTCCTGCACAAAATACAGTTTAAAAAAAACTAAAAAAAACTAACTTCACTTGCTTTGTGCAGTTTCACTGACAAGTTTGGAAGAAAGCTTAGCTATGAAATCCTTGCATTTCATACCTTAATAAGTATCTGCTTTCATCATTATGTTTGTTGCTCAGGCTCATTTCAAATGGCAAGACCTAATGCAGCTTAGTAATTTGTTAGTAATTAGGAGGATGGGTTGTTCACCAGAACACTGCACCTGCATTTCAACATTACAAATAAGTACTTGCAATTCAGAGCAATAGGTGCTTTGTACAGCATGCCTGCTTACTATATGTATGTGTATATAAAATAGTAAAGAAGCTATTCTTCTTCCAGATGAACACAGTGTTATGGTAAACAAGAAGTTCTTTTGGATTCCCTAATAATTACTTAAAATGAGATGTTACTGGAGCTAAGTAGGATAAGTTAACATTGAAGGGTAAGTGGATAGAATTGATCTAATCCACATTAGTTTGATACATAGCCCATATTCACACATAATGGCAAACTGTGTGTTCGGCTCGAGGGTGAGACTTCAAGCCCAGCTGGCTTGAGGGCAAGCCAGTTTGTACATCCCTAGGCAGGACTTCCACCCCAGCTTAGACTAAAATCTGACTTGAAGAAAACATTGTTTTTAATAGTTGGGTTTTTTGTTTTTTGCATTGGAGGAGAGCATGACAGAATTGCAAGGTTCAACTGCCAAATTTCACTTGTGTAAACTCTTAAATAACACTAGATATTTCCAGTGCTTTATATTACACGCAGTTTATATTTTGAGTGGGTGAACTGTCAGTGGTCATCATGACAGGAAGCCCTCTATCAGTGCTAGGGACCTGCCAGGGGTGCTGGGCAACTTAAAAGGCTGCCCGGATGGTGTAGCAAAAAGGCTGCTGTGGAATTACTTTAAATAACTTCCAGGCAGCAGTGCAGCACTCCTTCCATTGGAAACAATGGCAAGAAGTGCTGTGCTGCTGCATGGAAGTAGTTTAAATTTATTCTGCAGAAGCCCTATTGTCATTCTAAAGCCATTCAACAGCAGCTCCTATCAGTGGAGCTCCCTTTTAAATTGCCCAGCAGCCCTGTGGGTCCCTACTCCTTAGCATTGACGGAGGGCTGCCTATCATGTTGGCCAGTGTGTCTAGCAGACCGGAGTGAGTCTGGTCCTATATAGGCTATGTTCAAATCGTAACTCAGCCTCAGATTTCATTGGGTAGTCATGGACAGCCTTATGATAAAGGCTTTCCATTATTCCATTGTAATTATTCCATAAAGGATATCCATTATTCCACTTGTAAAAACTGAAAAAAGACACTTTTGATAGCAAAACTGTACTCATTTGGAAACTCTAACTAAATCCAATCATATATAAAGACACAAGTGGGAATAACTTGAGAGTTACTTCTATGTAAGTATATGGCTATAGTTGTTAATTGAATAATTGTTGCTATGCAAACATGTATGGGAATTTTTCTTTGATTAAGCCTTTTGATTATTAGCAATGTACTGTACAGAATGTTTCAGCCACACAATGTTTCAGCTTGAAATGGGTCATTACAGTGTTTCAAGCTCAAAACAGAACACCCTCTTTCAAAAGGGCCAGTTTTGAGCTCAAAACAACCCTGTTTCGGTTGAAACATTGCTTTCAACATTTTGAGCCCCATTTTGGAGGCCTGTTTTTCCTTTGCTGATTGGTTTTCTGTTACTGGCTTCCAGTTGGTCTGCAATCTCCTTGTTTCTTGGTTGACTTGTTATCATACAAATCAAGTGTTGTCATGGGCAACTGTGCCCCCATTGGCTGTGGGGAGGGAGGGGGAATACAAAAGGGGGGAATTTCAAAATGTATTCAAAGGGACTGAGAGGCAGAGAGAGACCTTATGTCTCCCTTGCAAAGGATATATCAGGAGAGAAGGAAGATCAGTTTCATTTTGTGGTTCCCCCCACCCCCAGCACCCCCACCCCATGCTGTGCTATTGCTGCTATCACTATCTGGTTTTGCTGGCTCTCAGACTGACAAAGTCACAACTTGAGTGCCTGCCTTCCCTGAGTTGTGGTTTGTTTTGTTTG
This sequence comes from Hemicordylus capensis, assembly GCF_027244095.1. Classification (NCBI taxonomy): domain Eukaryota; kingdom Metazoa; phylum Chordata; class Lepidosauria; order Squamata; family Cordylidae; genus Hemicordylus; species Hemicordylus capensis. The sequence goes on along the minus strand of NC_069658.1, from coordinate 92,098,213 downwards.
TAAAATAGTGCTGTAGTGAGAAATGCACAGTGGCAGTTCTCTGTCTGTAATATTTCTTAGTGGTTGCTGTGAAGAGCTCCATGTCTGGCCTTGAGAATAACTTGTGCTTCACTCACTGCTTTGGTCTGCTCTGCAATCTTCATTGCAAGGTGTATTCAGTCAAAATGTGGCTGAAGTTGCTCTTGTTGAGGTTATTGGCTATGCTTGCTGTTAAGGGTGCTCTTGTGGTAGCTGCTGAAATGCAAGGAACATAAGGAATTGTAATTTTGTGTGAGAGAGAAACTTGCGCCAATGATGTTACTGCAGTGCAGGTAGTGTGACTGGTAGTGGATTCTGGGTCAGTGATTCTTTTTTGGTGATTTGGACTGTGTTTGGAATGCATGTTCTGTGTTGGGAGAAACAGATTCCCTTTTAATGTGTGCTTCTGCAAGGTTTTTCAAAGCAGGTTGCAAAATAGGTTGCAAAATAGATGCAGGTTGCATCTGTGAGTGTAGCTTGTTCTGGCCATAGGAAACAATGGGGAAATTCTAAACAACCATTGTTCCACATGAATAGCTCCTAGGAGCTCCCCACAAAAGAAGTGGGCAAGCGGATGATTTTTAACAGATTTTAAAAAATTTTCCCAAACCCCCCATAGGATTCTATGGGGACTTTAGGGAAAGGCTAAAAATTTGTTTAAAATTGCCCACTGGCCCATTTCTTTTGTGGGCTGGGTGGTAGGTAGCACCCATCATGCCATACCACCCAACCCACTTTGGTGTCCCTAGTAGTTCTCTCATTGTTAGTTATGGTCGAAAGACTCCGAATGTTGCAAGTTTTTAATCATAAACTGCCCTGAGCCATTTTGGAAGGGCAGTATACAAATCAATCTAGAAGAAGGAGGAGGAGGAGGAGGAGGAGGAGGAGGAGGAGGATTGTTCTGTCAAAATAGCCAGGGTTGGCCATCGTTTTGACAAAACGTTTTGGCCATTTGTATTTAGTTTAGAGCTCAAAACAGAACACAAATTCTATTTCATGTACATCCCTATTGACTATATTGAAAATCAGACATAATATTTAAAAATAAGTTTTTACAAATTTATATTACTGAAGAGAATACCTCATAATCTATGCTTCTTTCCTGCACATTTTTCTTTCATTTTTTCCTCCAGTGTGACCATTATCGCCTAAGCATTTATGAATATACTATTCCATTCTCTTTTTTGAGTGCTGTTCAGTTTCTTGGAGAGATCTCCCTCTCGCTCTCTATAAATCATATTGTAATGTTTCTTATCATTAAAAAAAATCTTTCTGATCTTTGCTGCTTCATCCTTATCTTAATAATCAAGACCACAACAGTGTATACAGGGACTATTATCTCCTAAGCATTTATGAGTACTCTATTGCATTCTCTTTTCTCTGTGCTATTCTGTTTATTGGCTCTCTCTCTCTCTCTCTCTCTCTCTCTCTCTCTCTCTCTCCATAAATCATATTGTAATGTTTTTTATCATTTTTAAAAAATCTGATCTTTGCTGCTTCATCCTTATCTTCCTAATAATCAAGACCACAACAGCGTATACACGGCACAATATGTGATTCAACAGAAACACTTTTTTGCAAAGGGAAAAAATTATTAATCTGGCAATAGGGAAATTTTTGTTAAAAAACCAAACATGTAATTGATCTTTTGCCATTTCCTGAGCGTTTTATTAGTTACAATGATAGAACCTTTGGCTTGGCCTCTGATCCTTCAAAGAGTGGCTGGGACCAGAACAAGTACTGGACGATCATAACACTACAATGAAGCTAACCTTTAGATTCTGCATTTAGTTTTCTTATTTTACAGTGCCATCTTTCTTGCCACCCACATACTTATTGTGCTTTGATTAACTCTGGAATTAAAAGCACCAAAATAGCATTGCACTAATGCCTTATTGCAAGACTCACCACCTGCTTTGAAGGCGAGAGATTTAATTAGATTTAGAGAATTATCCAGACATCTATGAGATACAGTATACAGTATATCTAAACTATGCTTTAAGCACCAATGTACATTTCAGAAAATGAAATAAAGAAGGGGAAGTCACAGCTGGAATGGGTCTGGGAAGTTTTATTTAAGAACACATTACTAACTCCCCAAAGTCATATCCCCTTGCAAACTATGGGGACTAAACTCATACATGGAGCTTCACCTACCATTTGCTTCAGTGAAAGGGGTGCCTGTTCTAGTTTAACACAAAAACTGAATCACACAACACTTAATGTTAATGACTGCTTATCCTTCTTGGCACAGATTGACCTCAGCTAATTCTTCCTCGTTTCATCCTGTTACTACGTAATATATTTCCTTCCTTTGATTTATCATGGTGAAAATTCATCCTATTATTTTCTGCCCAGTTCTGTAATCTCTCATGATATTTTTCTAAACTTTTTTTAGTACAGTTTGTTCCACACCCCTGCCACATCATTACGTGAATGTTACTAAACATTCTGCCACTTCTGAAGAACAGGAATGTTTGGGCAGAAAACATTTCTTAACAAAATGAATTTATTCTGTACCACCAAAGCTCTGGGTTAGAGTGTGTCAATATATTTCAGCATGGTCTCAAAATCTACTAGAAAGCAGTAGCTCCTGTGTGCAATCTGAAAATACTTTTGCACCAACTGGATGCCACAGCTGAAGCTCAAGTTCCTGTTGGGTTGGAAAGCCACCTCATTCCTAGTTAATCAAAACTGGATAAGCAATGTTGATATTGTTTGTCTCTCATACTGGATTCTGATGTGCACAACTTTCTACCTGGCTATAGCCACTCAGTACTGAACATATAATTGCCCATCCCAGTCAGTGTTGTCTACTCTATCGAGCATCAGCTCTTCATTGTCTCAAGCAGACATGTGTTCCAGCCCTGTTACCTAAAATCAATCAACTGAAGATGTTACTGATTGAAACCTTAGGCATGCAAAGCATATATCCTGTCCTCTTGCTGAACAGTGGTCCCTCCCATATAGTCCTACTCCATCGCACAGCCAGATGTTATATGGAAATGGGAATTGCAATTAAGATAGAAAGAGGGGACACACTACAAAAAGAGAGAGAGAGAGGTTGCTCTTGAACTGGCCTTTTACAGTTACCAGAGTAGGTGATTTGATGACTGCCATCAGGTCTTATTGTTGTAGAGGACAAGTAATGTCCTTTGCTCTAAGTGCCCTGAATGCACACTGAAATAAAGTAATGTTCATTTCCCATATCTGTATCTACATTTTATCTCTCTTTATAAAAAATCTCCTTGGAAATCCCATTAAACTCTTCAGGCTATAATAATACGCCCTCATGCTGGAGTGTAGATATGACTTTTATTCACATTCAGAAGTAGTTTTCAATATTAAGTAAAACTTCTTAGAAGTTTTTTGGGTTTGGGTGGGGTTTTTTTGTTCATAGCAACTGAAGAACAATTTTATACCAGCAAAGATTAGAGGCCAGAATACTTCAGTGGTATTTTTCAGTGCCTCTGACAAAACATTTCTATTGAATTTTTATTTTTCATTTTCTTTTCAGACCTAATGTTTTTCAATGAAGACAGATAATTTAAACACAACACTACATACAAACCTAACACTGACTTATTTTTATTCATTCTCAAAGAAATGATACAGTACAGAAGCTTTCTAGCTATGCTTTTATTTTTACTGACGATACTAAAGACTTTAGAAAAGCATTAAGCTACTTATGTGCCCATATAGAGATGGTAAATTGTTCCTTCTAAAGCAGGAATAAATTCAGATTCTCTCCTTACTCACTGAAGCACAGAAGTTAAATAGACTAATGGTGTATTTTCTATTACTATCATTACAAATCAATTAATGGGACTGTAATTTAACCCAGCTGTGCAGTTGTTATGGCAATTTGGAGGGTATAAAATGTTTAAGTTTAAACTTTTAACCTTCTTGAGAGGTATAAAACAAGCTGCAAGCACGAAAAAGCTATTTAGAAATATCTAAATGGGATTAGGTGTGCATTTTGTTCCCAAGGCAAACAATTTTCTATTTTTTATTTTTGTTAATTTGCATGTTTCACAGCATAGTGGTCAAAAAGCACAAATACATTACAATTAAACATAACTTTAGTAGTGCTAAATGTGAAGCTTGTAACAGGATTTCATAGCAATACATAGCAACAAGGAAAATGCAAACTTAGTCATAATTGAAAGGTTTAAGAAGTGCGATAATGAGTATTTGTGAGTAGGGATGTGTGAGCTGGCCATGAGACCATACTGTAGACCCAGTCTGGAGTAGCCCTTCCGACCTCATTCAGTGCTTGCCTCTGCAGACCACCACTGAGTGAGGGGGGACATATTTGGGGGTGTCACCAAGACCATATCAGAGTGGAGTTCTGATTAGTCTATGTACTACCACTCTTCTCCTTGTGGTCTGTGAATATGAGGCGAGAATGCTTGAATAGGGCTTTAGTCACCAGTTGTGCCAGCCAACTCTTTCCAGGAGATGCAAATTTTGACATGAATTCATTAACATCAGCCTTAATCACCTTTTGAAATTTTTTTAAAGGTGAGAGGAAATTTCAGCAGCTTCCCTGAGCCCTTCATGACAAGCCACACTGGCCAAAATATCCTTTTCTATATAGCTGTTAAAAGTTCTTGGGCCCTGTCCTACTTTGCATTTATTCCTTGCTTTAGAGGCTACATTTTGTACAAATGTAACCAATATTTTGGGATGAATAATTCATGAGATTCAAGCCGCAACCTATCCTCATGCAGAAAGCTTTCCTGCTTCCATATAGGGATGGTCAAACATCCCTCCTGATGGCAGGACTCTGGACTTTGTTGAGTGTCACTCCAGAGAACCCCTGACCTTAAGAGGTGTCTGGGGGCATGGAGGCCACAAGGTGGTAAATGTAACCCTTCATTTTGTAAAGAAAAGAAAAGTCAGCAAAAACCTCCAGGTAATCACAACCGAGGAAACACTAGTTTTGGTGGTTTTCTCTGGAATAGGGACTTTGAAGAAATGCTGGCAGGAGACTATTCAAATGAATGGTCCTACATGCCTATGTGTGTGCATTTTCTAGGTTTGAAATAGAAAGATATGACCCAGCTCTGGGCATAATCAGAACCAGTGTATTTTCTGCCTACTTTACCCACTGTCATCTTTTAATCAAATCACATACCAATTTTTATCAGCAACATATTGATCCTTCTGAAAATGGATCCAGTAATCTCCTTTACAAGGAGATTTAAAATCCTTTAAAATCCTGGGCCTAATTTTAAACCTTTTCCAATGCTTCAGTGACATGACCAAGCAGTATTACCTGTTATCTTAATTAATGAAGACATTAATGGGTAAATATTGGTCTTTTAGTCAAATGAGAACTTATCTTTAGAATTAAATATTTGCAGATTTTTCTAGATAACAGAGGAGGAGACTGAATTACTTTATTCATGAAGAAAGATGGAAACAGTTTAAATAATTTTGCAGAACATGACAAGAAAATTGTTCAGTTTAATATATATTTGCCAGGTCAGTCAAAAAGACACAAAACATTTAAATCCAATGCACATCTCTCAGTAGGGATTTTTATTAGCAGAAATAATTCCCCTGCCACACTTGCCAAGAAGAGTGGGGTTATATTACTAGTGGCAGTGACTATGTCTTGGAATTCATTCTCCTTGTGCCATACATTCAATTGCTTTAATATTCTTGGCTTGCCCTTTTGGACCCGTAGTATTATTATATGCCTTTGAGTCATGGTGATTTATCTACATATTTCACACTGCAGGCCAAGAAATGACCTTCTCTCATAATGACCTTCTCCCTTTAGGTGAGTGGGCTCAACATATTTTTGATGTCCTGTCACCACAAGACCTGTTCAGTCATTTAAAAACATTAGGCAATTTCTTCATTCCATTGGGGGAGGGGGGAGAATGTCAACAGGGCAAAACAGCTACTTCTCAATTGACTAATACTAAGAATATAGATTATGTTTAGAATGGAGATTTAAATTTGCATTGTTGGGAGTAATCATTAATTTCAAGCTTCCAGGTCAGTTTTGCAAAGCACAATTGAAACAAGACACTGATGCTTGTGACAGAAATCTCATGGGAGTTAGAGAAGCAGCAGCTTCTGCCAGTCAGGAGCCTTCTCAATACCATCATGATAATACCAAAGGATGACGAGGAGGAGGAGGAGGAGGAGGAAGAGAACGTAGGAAACCTGGTCAAGAAGATCAAGAACCCCATAAACAAATCTTGTGGCAAAGAAAAGAAGTGTTCAAAAGGGAAACAAAGAGAAGCTGAACAACCTTGTCTTGTTCGACAAAACTTATGTCGAACTGCTCAAGGAGGTAAAGGTAAAATTGTGCGTTTGGATCAGTGTCAACTCCTGGCAACCACAGAGCCATGTGATTTTCTTTGATAGAATATAGGAGAGGTTTACCATTGTCATCTCCCACACAGTGTGAGATGATATATTTCAGCATCTTCCTGTATTGCTGCTGCTGCCCGATATAGTTTCCCATAGTGAAACATACCAGTGGGGATTTGAACCAGCAACCCCTTGCTCCCTAGGCAAGTTACTTCCCCGCTACATCATTAGGTGGCGTTCAAGGAGGTACCCAACTACATACTGTGGTATGTAGTTAACATTTTTTCTTGTATAAGGGAAAAACGTCTGTGCATATAAAGTACAGGCGAAGAAATAAACAGCAGAACTTGAAGCTGTAGAGTAAGGCATTAAATTAATGCTTAGGTAAGGAAGGATTGCCTCTGTACATTAATAAATAAACCAGGTTTGGGCAGAAGTGGTATTGAAGCTGGAAGCTGTATTTTCTCTTGTGTTGTGCCCATATATGCTCAGCAATAAACCAACAGTATTTTTGCACAATATTGCCACATCCTCAGATCTTATGCTGGGGGTGGTAGATTTGCCTCACTCCATGCTGAGGAAAGATGTGAGGCACCTGTCATTGGTTGGGATTCACAGTGGTGATTGGTGAACACCTTTGAGCTAGTATGAGTGCCCCCTTGCACACATTTGGCGCTACCACCCACCACAACTAACTCTGGGCCACCTTGGTGCCCTTCCCATTTGGAGCTATAAGGTTGCTGAAATCTCCATTATTTCCTATGGAGAAAAGCTTAGACACACCAACCAAGAATTCTTTAAAAATCACCCCTTTGCCCAATTTCTTTGAAATTTGGGTGATAGCTTCCACCCATTGGGCACTACCACCCACCTTCTGGCCCTGGGACCTTTTTTATCCAAATTGATTTGGATTCATAAAATTCAGGTACAAATTGAATCATGGGCGGGGGGCAGATTCAGACCCAAAACAAATTGGAGCTTGGTTGGCTGTTTGTGCACACCTCCCTGTTGGTGTCTCAGTCTTCAACACATCTGATAGTTTTCCTCCCAGCCTGGACACAGAATGGACTCTAATGGTCAATCCTTTGGGGTCTGAATGGGAATGTTTTCCTTCCTGATGGATTGGCAAGGTTGGTTTTTTGCCTGCTCCATTCTGTTCCTCTTTAGTTATGCCATTCGGTTGCACTAGCAGTGCAGGGAATAGGAGTAGGTCTGAATGATTGGTGATCAATTTGGATGAAAAGGGTCCCAGGGCCAGAAGAGTGGGGTCAGTGGTAGTACCCAGTGGGTGGAAACTACCACCCATATTTTAAAGGAATTGGGCAAAGGGGTGATTTTAAAATGATTTTTGAAGTTTACGCATCTAAGCTTTTCCCCATAGGAAATAATGGGGATTTCAGCAGCCCCATACCCATAACCACCAGGATGGCCTAGAGCAAATGGTGGGGTAGTGCACATAGGGTGCCAACCACCCACAAGCCCATGGGGCACTGGGTTTTGTTGTTTCTGAGGTGTTCTGAGAGTAGATTTTTTGGTAGCAAATGAGAGTTGATTCACTGACAAATATATGATGAACAAAGCCCCCTTTTTGATCTTCCAATAAGCACAGAAAGAAAGGCGTGATGTCTGAAGGGTGCACAGCAAGGAGTGGAGAGCAGAAATGCTCAAGGATCCAGACACCAGGAAAAGGCAGCTCTTGCAGTTAATCAACATGGTGTCATACAATGGCCGGCAGATGGCTACATAGCAATCATAAGCCATGCAGGCCTGGAGGAAGCTGTCTGTTGCCAAAGGTTAAGAAGAAATACATCTGGGTCAAACACCCACTGTAGAAGATGGCTGTGTTCTGAGACATAAGGTTTGCCAATATCTTGGGAACAATGGTGGAATCAAATGTGACATCAGCCAGTGAGAGGTGGCTGAGGAAGAAGTGCATTGGGGTGCGAAGGAGATGGCCATCCAAGTGGATGAGTAGGATAATCATCTGGTTCTCCAGCAGGGTCAACAGGTAGCTGGAAAGAAAACAGGAAGTTGGGATTGGGTGGAGGACCAAAAGGACCATTTCAAAGATGGCCGTTTGGTTAGATAGATCAATTAACTTTATTACCATCTTTGGCCAGTACAGAAACATGAAGAAAAGAACCGTGTCACACCCATGCAACAATATAGTTTTACGAATATATGGTGACATAGTTTGGTTCTTCCTGGCCATTTTACAGCTGTAGCAGATAAAAAAAACAGGAAGCTCCCAACCAAAAAAGGCAAAAAAAGAGACAAAGTCTCATGGTGCTGTGAAGCATTTATTGGAGCCCAATGAATTTCAACCACATGAAGCTTTATTTAGGGGCAGAGCTAAAATGACATTTTAAAATGCAGAAAACACACTTTATATCAAATACATTTGAAACAAGATAAAAATGAAACCGCCAGTAAGATATCAAACTCATGGCAACTTAAAATTATGTTTTTCCGAAGAGAACTGTAACAAGTAGTCCTTTGCCTTATCACAAACTTATCACATCACCAACGAGAGAAGCAAATTTATACTATTGCCAATAAACCCAGCTTTAATTCATTAACTCTAAAAACATCAGCTTAAAGAAATATCACACCCTTCATTTAAGCATAGCTAAAAATACAAGCTCCTGATGTAACCCCTGTGGAGCCAAAGTGTTCAGTTCCAAAATCCACCATGCCTCTCTCTTAAGTAGAGCTTTATCATTTCCATGTATAATTTTTTCAGTTGCTTCTAACTGTATGTCCCTAAAGGAATATTTTTTCTTCAAAAAGTGAGCTACCAACGGGGCACCACTCACATTACTCAGATGTTCACCAATACATCTTTTCAAAGGTCTAGATGTCTTACCAACTCCCCCTTACGTTTATTGCATGATTCAAACTTCAATATGGACTGGAAAATTATTTAAACATCTGAAACAGTTACCCTTGAAAAAGCTCATGCATTCTTGAGTCATTTCATAGAATTAGTGCATTGTGTTTTTGGAATATAGGAAATATTAAAACTATGTATCTAATTAAGAACCTGGGTGAATAAATATGTCTTCAGTGCCTTTTTTAAAAAATTGCCAGTGATGGGGAGGCTCTTATTTCAACAAGGAGTGCATTCCAAAGTCCAGGGCCAGCAGTGGAAAAGGCCTGTCCCTGAGTAGCTGCCAGACAAGTTGATGGCAACTGAATGGCCAACCCATTGTAGAAACTAAGTGAAGCTCTTTCAACACAGGAGTAATATGGTGTCTCCTAGATATCCCAGAGACCCACCTGGCCACCGCATTCTCTACCAATTGCAGTTTCTGATTTACATTCAAAGGTAGCCCCACATAGAGCGCATTGCAGTAGTCCAGCCTAGAGGTTACCAGGAGATGTACCACCATTCTGAGGTTGTTCAACTCAAGAAGACGCAGCTGGTGTATCAGTCGAAGCTGATAGAAAGCACCTCTGGCCTGGTACACCAGGGAGAGGTTCAGATCCAGAAGCACCCCCAGACTGTGTACCTGTTACTTCTGGGGGAGTGTGATCCCATCCAGAACCAGCCGATCAAAATCATCTCCCGAGTTCCAACCCCGCTCAATGAGTGCCTCCATATTAATTGGATTCAGCCTCCATTGGTTATCCCTCATCCAGCCCATCACCACCTTCAGGCAGGTATTTAGGGAGGTTATGCCTTCACCCGATTATGTTGACATGGAGAAATAGATTTGGGTGTCATCAGCATATTGATAACACCCTGCACCAAATCTCCTGATGATCTCTCCCAGTGGTTTCATGTAGAGGTTAAACAACATCAGAGACAATATGGAGCCCTGAGGGACACAATACAGAAGTTAAGATTTTGGAGAACAACAGTCTCCAAGAGACACCATCTGGAATCTGCCCATGAGGTAGGATTGGAACCATTGCAAAGCAGTGCCTCCCACCCCCAATCCCCTCAGACATTCCAGAAGGATACCATGGTCAGTAGTATTGAAGGCCACCAAGAGATCCAAAAGGACCAGCAGAGTCACACTTCCTCTGTCAATTCCCAATTGGAGACCATCCATCAGGCCAACCAAGGCAGTCTCCACTCCACAGCCTGCCTGAAAGCCAGTTTGAAATGGGTCTAGATAATCAGTTTCAGCCAAGATTGCCTGGAGCTGAGAGGCCACCACCTTCTCAATCACCTTGCCTAGTCATGTAGTTGCTTAACTCAGAGGGATCCAAGGCAGGCTTCTTCAGAAGCATTCTAATAATTGCCTTCTTAAGACAAGGAGGCATCCTGCCCTCCCCCAGAGAAGCATTTATAATCTCTACCAGGCCCTCTACAACAGTCTCCCTGCCAGATAGTATAAGCCATGTTGGGCAAGGATCAAGAGCGCAGGAGATAGGCCACACCATTCCAAGCAACTTTTCCACATCCTCAGGAGTCATGAACTGAAAATGATCCAGAGTCATCACATAAGAGGAGCTGCTGGACACCTCAGCATCAGACACTGTAACAATTGTGGTGTTTTAATCTGGACATTACTTGTGTCCAGAAAGGGATTAATGCTGCTTCAGCCAAGGACCAGCCTACTGCTAGTCTAAGGTAAAACTCAATGCTAGCTAGTCAGTTAATATGTTTTGTTTTGTTTTTAATTCCTGTCTGCCTATATTTATTTTCATGTTCCCCTATTTCCCCCAAATCATTGTTCTGTGTGCAACCCTTGTTTCTTAATAATGTTCATATACTTAGAAGTGGTTTCAGTCTGATTTAACAGGTTCTGGAGGATTCCTTGCAAAACTCTTCCCCATGTGCCTTGTAAGGTCATTCACAACTATTAAGTTGTTTCTGAATAACATACTGTTGTCTATAACTGGGTTGTGTGGACTCTGGCTATACAGTGACTGTAAGTCCCAAGCCAGAGAGTTCTAGGTTGTTGAAGCTGTATCTGAGCCTAGAGGCGCTCTTACCCTGGACTTTGGGGCCAAGGTCCAGGGTCTCTGCAGAACCTGGGAAACCCCATATCCTCTTTAATCTGTCCAAGGTGGTGTGGTTGCTCTGCGGAGCATGATGATACTTAATCTGCACAGGAAGGGGGGCGGTCTCCAAAAGCCTTTAGGTCCAGGCTCCAAAATTATCTAGGTACACCTCTGTCTGAGCTGGGTCAGTGGCTTTAAGTCAGTCTTCAACTGGTGGCAGCCTACCTTGAAGAGGCAGCTCACTCCTAGATTTAGGATCAGAGCAATTGCTCTATTGAAAGTAGATCCCTGGAAAAGTACAGAGTAACCCCTGTTTCCTCACATCATCCTAGTATAATGTCTCTCCAGTGGCTCTTGTTGGTCTCCCCCTTGTGTTTATTGTAAGCCTTTTTGGGACAGGGAACTATTTTCTTTTTACATAACTCTGGCTGTGTAAACTGTTTTGAGCATCTCCTTTTCTGTTTCTATAGTGCACATAAATATTTAATATTTGTATCGATTATATTTTGGGAGGCGGGTCTCACAATTGGTGAGATCGCCTCCAGAGGGTTTGCGGGGAGAATGGGCTAGCGCAGATGACCATTGAGCCCTCCCCGGGTGGCTGGATGTACCACCCACATGACTGCCAGCTCCGTCACAGAGCTGGCAGGGGCTGTGGGAATCAGGGGCCGTGCGGCCCCCGGAAGTTCCAGCATGCTCTGCGTGACTGTGCAGAGCATGCTGGAGAGACTCCTGAGCTTCTTTTTAGCCTAGTGGTCGGGGGTCTCCTTGTGAGTTGCCATGGCGCGGAGCCATGCTGCAGCAACACATGATCGTAGAGCCCAAGTTAGCGGAGTGCTTGCTCCACCAACCTGGGCTTAGGGGAGGGCTCCATAAGTGGGTAACCTGCTTGAGAGCAACCGGGCTCACCTGCAAGCCCGGTGGTTCTCATGGTTGCCAGAAAGCGGGCTCGGCTCCATTAATCCAATTTTTGGCAGTCGTGAGAATCGCCTCTGGTTGGTGTAATTATGATTTGGCTTAATTTTCTCTTGTCCGTTCCTTTCTATCTTGCGTGTTTTGTTTTTTAATGTCAATTGCAGAATAGGTCATGACTGATCAAATTCATTTCAATTATATTTCCTGCCAGATCTGCACTATCAAATATATTTGACAAGCATTCAAAGTATGATGCTGAATCTGGGAATGAAATTTAGGAACATTCTTACTCAAATAATGCCAAACTCCATATTTCAGCTTTGTTTGCTGGCATAAAAGTGGGTGCAACTGGAAAATAGTAAGAGAGTGGCAAAGGCAACCCAGCAGCCCCATTTGCTGAGGAAGACTAGTTCAGCCATCTGGTCGTGTGTGCTCCTTTCACCAGGTCAAGTGAGTAGCTTTGAGAACCTTCATCTTACATGGAGACGGAGAAGAAGTGCAGCCTGATCCCTCCGTCAGCAGGTGGTGCTCCCAGTTTGGAGCACCTCCTGGGCCTCTGATGGAGGAAGGAGGCAGGGAAGGCCAGGAAGGAGGCAGGGAAGGCCACCCGCTGATGGAGGGACCAGGGCAAGACAGGCTGTGCCATGCACATGGTGGGAGGAGGTCCACCAGGGGAATGAGAGTTGGAGAGTCAGTTTTATGAGTGGCACAAAAATATTCAGGGGTCAGGAGGAACAGCCCACGCACCACAGCCCAGTACAAACTCTTATTCACCACCACTATGAAGTCCAGTATTAAAGTTGCAAGTTCACCTGAGCTGCACTCCTACACTCCTGCTCCTCCTCCTCCATTCCATTGCTTCCATCCTCCTCATCCCTCTTAGCCCATCCATCCCCCTATGAGTGCTTCTGCTCTCACAGGCTCCTCATCCCTATGTGCATATGGAATTCCCACTGCCCAATCACCACGGTGCTTCTCTTGGTTGCGGCTGCAGCATTATGGTGCCTATTGGCCAAGCTGCAGGCCCCTATACCCAGAGACTTCCCCACCCTCACCTGGGACCCGCTCCTGCTCCTCCCCACAAGCGCAGCAGAAGTGGTTGACCAGGCCCTTCCTCGCTGCCTGCCACTGCCATGGCCACTCATTCCCCTCAGGCCACTGACATGCTTGGGCCCACTCCTCACACCTCCTTTTCCCCTCTCCTCCACTTGCTCTTCCCTTCTTTGTTTCTCTCCCTGATTTAACAGATCTTGTTCCTTCATCTAATTCATACAACAGCAGCTTCCTTCTCCTGAAGGGACTCTTTCCTCCCTCACAACCTCTCTTTCCACAGACCCCTGCCCACTATCCCTATATCTATATCTATATCTATATCTATATCTATATCTTCCTCTCCTCTACAGTCAAGAATATCTTATCTTCTGACCAGTAACAGTTGCATTCCAACTAACCTTAACCATCACAGGCTCCTCTTCCTTATCTGTAGATGGAATACTGGCTGCCCAATCACCACAGTGCCACAGGCTCCTCCTCCCTATTTGCATATGGAATCTTCTCTGCCCAATCACCATGGTGCTTCTGATTGCGAACTCTTGCGAGAGCTGCCACACACGGGATTAGCCACGGGTATGTCTTAGAGAATTATATATAGAGATGCTACAGTTTAGGACAGAGCATGGCAGCTATAAATTTCTTTCCAAGTTTAAAAGATAGTAAAACTAAGATGGCAAAACATCAGCAAGAAGTCAAATATTCCACATCCAAATCCTTAAGTTTATCTATAAGATGTCACAGCATTTTCCCCTGATTACATCATAGATGCAACAGTATAAAACATAGTGGATAATGCCATCCACTTAGCCAGAGGCACTGTTCCATTGGAAATTTGTGGAATCTCCCTTCAAGATATTCCATAGGCATAGTTTGGAAGAGTAAAATTTTAAATAAGCCTAACTATACATTTGTGATCAAATGTATCCTACCCATCTTCATGTAGGATTTTTCTCTTAATTTCACAGCACTGTTCTCAAGCAGAGCATATACGCAAGCCAGTATCCAATTAAGCAGATTTTTAAAAAAACTATCCTCCCAGCACTATATGGGAGGCAGGCTTACTAGAGGCATGCACGAAACAGATTTTGTATTTTGGTTTGAGCTTGAAACAAAACACAAAATCCTTGAAATGATTCATCAGAATACTTGAACTAGAGATGTGCATGAAACAAATTTTTCTATTCATTTTGAATATGAATCAAATTCCAGAAGTCTGTTTCAAATCAGATTTTAATCTGGTCTGGAAATTCAATTTGAATCTGAATCAATTCAACCCTGTTTTAGTGCCTTTAACCATTTGGGGGGCTGAATGGTTTTTAAAAGGTTCCAAACAGTTCTCAAATTGAATTCAAATCTAATGTCAAAACATTGTTTTGAAATCAAATCAAATTGCCATTTTAAAGGGTGATTCGATTCAAATTTGATTCACTGAAGTTCAAATTGATTTGTACATCCCTACTTGAAACATTCTGTGTTCATTTCAAGTGTTCCAGCCATAGGGAAGAATGGGGAAACTTAACACCCCATTGTTCTCCATAGGTAGCTCCTAGGGACACCAAAGCACGTTTGGTTGGTAGGTCATGGTGGGTTTTACTTACCACCTAACCCACAAAAGAAATGGACAAGCAGGTGATTTTAAACAAATTAACCTTCCCCCAGAACCCCCATAGGATCCTATAGGGAAAGGATTTTTTTTTAATTGCCCGCTTGTCCATTTCTTTTATGCATTGAGTGGTAGGTAGCACCCATCATGCCTTACTACAAAACTCACTTTGGTGTCCCTAAGAGCTACCCATGGGGAACAATAGGTTTGTTTCCCCATTTCTTTCCTATGACCAGCTGTATTGGTACCATTGGCCAATACAGTGGCCAACAGGTTCTGAGTTTCAGAGGCAATAAGTTCAGACCAATGTAAATGCCAAAGAAGTTTTATTAGATAGAGCTAAATAATAAAGAGGATTACAGAACAAAAGATAGATCACACGTCCCTACTCCTGCTCCGTCAGGAATCCCAGATGACGATGGCGGATGGACCCCTAAGCCAACAGCTGTATAGAACTTTCCCGAACGATTAGGTCTACGCCAAGGTTCAAATCACTGGCTGTTTTCCTGTCTTTCTTATACATTCACAAAACTCATAAGTACCACCTGGGAAGGGGCTGCTAATACATCTTATCTGCAGCCTGTGTAAGACCCAAACACTTGACCAACTGCCAAGTACATTCTCGTCCTTCGCTGCACATCTTCTCATCCTCCCTATCTCAGGTGGATGATTAGAGAGTATGTTTTTAAGTAAACCTTATCTCTGACTTGCTATACTAATTGGCACGAAGATATAAAATTCAAAATACGAGTACAGGGATGCACGGTCTTCAGTGAAAAACAAGATCTCAGCGTTACAGAAGCTTAAGGTTACAAAAGTTCAAAATGAAACTCTATATGTATGTATATAAGAAGTGTATAAAATCCTACATGTGTGTTTAAGGGACAAAAAGGGTCACATCACTAAACCTCCTCACCATATCTTCCGTAGTGCCACTACACTAGCACAAGATGCACTCATGGAGTGCAATGCACTTTGCAGCCCTGCCTTGACAAACACTGCAGAAACATAGAGTAAAAGGGAATCTGTCCCTCTTAACACAGAACACACATTTCAAACACAGTCCAAATGGCCATAAAAGAATCACTGACCCAGAATCCACTGCCAGCCACAGTGCCTATGCTGCAGTAATATCATTGGCACAAGTTGCTCTCAAACAAAATTATGACTCCTTACTTCCTAGTATTGCAACAGCTGCCACAGCACAGCAGCGGCCCATTTATTTATTTATTCAGTTTCTATACCACCCTTCCAAAAATGTTTTAGGGCGGTTTACACAGAGAAATAAATAAATAAATAAGATGGATCCCAGTCCCCAAAGGGCTCACAATCTAAAAATAAACATAAGATAGACACCAGCAACAGTCAGTGGAGGTACTGTGCTAAGGGTGGATAGGGCCAGTTACTCTCCCCCTGCTAAATAAAGAGAATCACCACATTAAAAGATGCTTCTTTGCCAAGTTAGCAGGGATAAGCCTATGAATCTGTTTTAATACCAGAATGGGGGTGGCAAAATGAGCAAAAAAGGCAAATAGAAAGTAGGATCACATTGACCTAGCTTCAGAAGCATTTTGGGGGCTTTTCCACCCACTAAGGTAAAGCGTGCCATCAAGTTGATTTTGACTCCTGGCACCGACAGAACCCTGTGGTTTTCTTTGGTAGAATACAGGAGGGATTTACCATTGCCTCTTCCGGCACAGTATGAGATGATGCCTCTCCGCATCTTCCAATAGTGCTGCTGCCTAATATAATAACAGCGGGGATTCGAACCAGCAACCTTCTGCTGTTAGTCAAGCATTTCCCTGCCACACCACTTAAGGGGTGGCAATGGTCAACTTTACAGGATTGAAGAATGGGGTAAAACAAATTTTATATATATAATATATAAATGCACAGTGTAGCAGACCTTTAAACACATACAAAAAAGCAGGAAAACTCAGCATGTGTCTTTAAAGGTTTTCACATGGTGTCATTTAACCCATGACAAAGTGGCTAGCACAGATGGTTTCCTCAACAGCCATCTTACCATCCTGAGTTAAAAGACTGCCTCTCCTCGACTTTGGAATTTAAAATTCACACCGATTGTTGCATAGATAAGTGGTTGATACCCTGAGGAAAGCAAGCCTCCATTTGGACCAAAATAGCTTAGCCCTACAAAATGAACCAGTGGAAATAGCCTGGAAAGGCAGAGCAGCTGCTCTGAATCCTTGAATTCCTAATGAAGCTGAATTTCCATTTGGTGTAAACAGGGATGATAGGATAAGAAGCACATCCTATGAGACTGAGGAAGCCGACTCTGAAATGCAGTCGAGGCATGCTCTGAGACAGATAATTCAGTTTGGTGTGTCCTTTTGTAGAATTGATGGTTGGAAGGGATCTTATAGCAGGTCTTATAGTACAACTGCCTGCTCAGTGCAAGAAACTGCAACAGCATCCCTGACACATAGCTGTCCAGCCTGTAACTGAAAAACTCCAGTGAAGGAGAGCTCAACACTGGAACAGGCAGACTGTTCCACTGTTCAACAGCTATTAGGACATTTCGAATGTCCAACCCAAATATGCTTCTTTGTAATTTTAACCCATTGTTCCTAGTCCTGCTCTCAAAAGCAACAGAGGACAAATCTGCTCTTTCTTCTATGTGACAGCCCCTTCAGATATTTGAAGATGTCAAATCTAAAGGAAAGAGTTTGGGTATGCAAGAACAAGGCAGTGGGGTTCAATCAGGAATATTAACAGTTTAATGAAATAGATACAGGGACACCTCATTATCCGTGGATTCGTGTGTCTGCGGTCAGGCACCCGACCTCAGCATGCGGAGAAGGGGCAGGGGGACCTGTCGACCTTGCATAACCATGGGTTGGAGGTGGCCCAAAGTGACTGTGGAGGTTATTTCTGACTGCCATTTTGTTTCTTGGAGCCACAAAATGGCTCTTCTTTTTTTTAAAGGTGATTTTCTGCCGATTTGGGGGCATTCCAGGGGCACAACGCGATGTGTGGGGGAGCAACAAAGCATGGTAAGGAGCTTCTTCCTGTGTCCCCTGCCCCCCCCCCCCCACACACACACAATGTGGAAGAAAGTCAGCATTTTCTTTTAGTTTTCCCGGTGACCAGGAACCTAACCCCCAATTCCCCATTGCCCTAATACCTCAATATTTGCAGTTTCTGTATCCATGGTACAACTGTGGAATGGAACCCCCACCAATATTGAGGTCCTCCTGTGTTATGCACAGAGAGGCAAGGGCAGACTGTTTTTCAGTGCTCTTGCTGCTGGCTGCTTGTTAGCCCCACCTCTACACCAGGACTGGAATACAAGTAATTAAAGCCCCATTCAAAAGCTGGCCTGGATAAAGGAATGGATTAACCAAATACACCACAGAAGACAGTGGCTGAAGTACTGCAGAAGTGTATGTCATCTCAGTTTTGTTGCATGCATGGAAGTTGAACAGCTATGTACATTATCCAAGAGCAAGCCTATTGCAAATAATGGTTTTACTCTGATAACATCATTTGTGCAATTTTTGCAGTTGCACAACTTTCATGCATGCAGCATTACTGTGCTGATGTACCCTTGTGCTGTATGTCAGCCAGCTATCATCTCTCTTCTTTGCCTTCTCTTCTCCAGGCTAAATATGCCAAGTTTATTTAACCCTTCCTCATAGGAGATGTTTTCCAGACTCCTCACCATCGTTGTCACTCTCCTCTGAACCTGTTCCAGTTTATCAATGTTGTTCTTGAAATGCAGTGCTAATAACTGGGTACAGTATTCCAAGTGAGGTTGGACCAAAGCAGAATAGAGAGAAACTGCATCCTGAGGTGTCCTCACTTGCATCCCAAGCAGTCCCAATACCCACTTGTTTCCTGCCACAAGTGAGCTCACACATTCTCCCCAACATAACTTAGAAAGTTGACACATCAGTCTCTAGCCAGTCGCCAATTGGATTTGGACACAAGATGCACTCATGATGCCTCCCAGCCTACAGGGAAGGATGCAAAGCTGTGGACTAGCCTTCTTTCTTGATCTCCATCTTGTGATAAATGTTTGTGGCTAGGACCCTTGGAACTCTGTAGATGTGATCCACTCAAACAGAAGCAGAAAGTTATAACTTCCCAATAAGTATAACTTCTCTCCCTTTCTCTCTCCCTCTGCTGCACTTCTTTTCCATCAGCCACATGGTCAACCAAACCTTCCTCTTCTCCCTTTCCATCTCCTCCCCCACCCTCTTTGTCTTTGGTTGCTGCGCTGCCTTCACTTCCATTTCATATATTGCCATATACTTTAATTTTTAGACTTTCCAGTAGGCTTATGAGACCACCCAGCATTCCATCCATGTATCTGTCCCTATAAACTTCACAACGCCTGGACCAATATGAACCAAATCTGGTAGAATTGTAGGGACACCTCAACAGCATAGTTTGTGATGATGTCATCCACCCTAATTCAAGATGGCAGAACCATAAACTTTTGAGGCACAAGAAAGCTAACTTGTGAACTACTTAACTGATTTGTACCAAATTTGCTACAGTGGTAGGGACAACTCAACAGCATAGATTGTGATGATGTCATCCGCTCCAATCCAAGATGGCAGACACATGAACATTTGAGGCGCAAGAGATCCAATTTGTGGACCTTGATTTGAACCAAATGTAGTCCAGTTGTAGAGACAGTGAAAGGAAAGCAGGCTGATTAGTTCTTACTAGAACAACTGGTTGTTTCCACCCTTCAAAAAAGGCAAAAGTTATTTTTACTGATTGTTTGCTGCTCTGATTACTCACAAGATGTAGAACTGCCTGGATTGGAATCTGTTAGTTATTCATTCTTGCAAATTTGGTTTTGATTAATTCCCCTTCTTTAGTTCCAAAGTATTGGTGCACATATCTGTAAAATACACAGATCCGAGCAAGCATGGTTACACTTGTTTACCCTAAGTATTTACAGCAGATTTAGAAAACAAAGTTCATTAGTCAGTCCAAAACAACCCCACAAGAGAAGACTGGAAATCCAGATCTTATAAATATTCCACATGCACCCAGAAACCAATATTCATCTAATTATAGGACATTTGGCTCTATTTGAACTTGTATATTCAAGTTTAAAATCTGATAAGCTTTCAGGTCTCATTTGCACTCCTAGGAAACGGAATTAGTTGCTACAATTCTGAATATATTATCACCATGTGGTAATTATGCATAGAAATTGAAATGTGTCCATGCATAAGAAGGTGGTCAGGTGCTTGAATTGAACTGATGTTAAAAAAATTATTATTGTTTATTTAGCATTTAAGTTCTGCTTTTCAGGCAAAAGTCCCAAAGTGGTTTACAGAAATGCTTAAACATTATATCAAGCCACACATATACATGGATCTTAGTCCCCTCAGAGGAAGATGGTCCCTGGTCCCTGGTGACATCTTTGATCACCCAATAGCTCTTCTGAATGTTCCTTTTCTGCTGAGATCAGCCATATCCCAGTAGAGGAGTGGGCAGCTGAATGCTCTAATACAAGAGGCCTTGGAAATGAATGGGGTTACTGAGACAGCACACTTGCCACAACACAGTGCACGAAGCACAGAGGTACCTTGGTGGGACAAGGGACGCTAGGCTGGCTTCTTATGAGAGTTCACTGGTCCATTCCTCCAGTCTTTATTGGGTGATCACAACCAGGCTCAGCCCAAGCCTGATCCTTGCCTCTCATAGCTGACCCTTTAATGGGTCAAAGCATCCCCAGCAGACCCAAATACCTCAAGCAATGCAGCTTTGGGTTTGGCAGTGCTGCTGGTTGTAAAGAGATCCCCCAAACAATTCTCCTTGCACTGTTTAGCCTGAAGGAATTGGTTGAATACTCCTGCCATTGCTCAAAGAATGCCTTCAGGTGCTCAACCATCAGTGCTGCCTACTTGCTCTCCTATCCAACACTGTGCCAAGTAATGAACTCAAACTTAATAGCACATCTGAATAAATAGCACATCTCCAAGATGTGACTCCTGACTTTTTCAGGAGTTGCATCTTGGTTTTTAGAGTTTAGGTTCATAGCATCATCATTGTCGTCATCAGAGATGAAATATTTAGATATATACACTGAAAGATAGTTATCAGTATGGAAAAATCTTTTCAAGAGACTTCAGGAACATATGGGTTTTTTATGTGTAATGTATTTTAAGTGTAATGTAATGTTATTAAACAGTGGCAAGAATACATTTGCACATGCATCAGGAAATAGGGCAGTTTTAACATGAGTTAAAGTAATTATGGTTATTTCAAAAGGGATTTTTGTGCTGTTACTGATAAATACTGCATTTTGTTTCTTGGTGAATATACAATTAACGTATGTCATAAACATTACCAAGTTACCTGCTTTGTACTGTAATGTTGGTCAATATTCATTGCTGAATATGCACAAGGGCATTTACAACAGCTCTAATTAGAATGTTGGGAGTCTTAAGAAAGCTCAGTTAAAAAGCTAGATTGAAATATTGATTGCCGCTCATCACTGCCAGCTTGACATTTATTTGTGCCTGTGGCATTACGTTGGCCTTGTGCTGTTGCTGGGGCTAGAAGGTGGGTGTGGGACACCAACCAGGGCAGGTGCAGGAAGTTGGAGGCTGAGGCACATTCTCTTCCCTTCAAAAGGTGCAGGAGCCAAAGTCTCCTCCAAAAGTTAATTTTTGGCAACTGTTTTACAGGACATTACCAAAATACTAGCAGTGGCAATATAATAAAGGTCAGCAGACAAAATACATACTTTTCTATTCATAAAAATTTTAAAAATATGGGTTTTTTTAAAATAAAATTTGGTTTTACTGACTTTGCTTTGCTAAATACCAATAACATTTTTTAAATCAATCACAGGACTAGTATTTTACCAAATCTAAGGTATATACTGAAAGAAAAAAATGTTCCATTAAAAAATCTGAACACACCAATACAGAGAAAATTTTAATTGGTGCATAGTTTAATCAATTATCTTACCTAGGAGTAATCAATATAGTAATAACATGAGTTTATATTTAAAGATAAAATACCTAATAATTTAGGAACAAAGCCTGGGTGTTTATCATAAATTATCTCATGAGAATTTTCTTTTATGGGGCATTCTGGTGTTTGGGGAAGTAATTTATAATACTATTTTGATAATAGTTATAATGAGCATTAATTTAATTTACAAAGCTTGTGTTTTAACCTCACCACATGCCAACTTGTATTGGGCAGACATATTAACTTCCGCAGTGACAACTGTAGTTTTATATATGAAGCAAATACTTTTGTTGAAAGTATTTACTTGTGATATTTCAAGTTCTGAGCAATGCATTTCAGTATAACAGATGTTTGTGGAAGGATATAAATGAGAATATCATATACACCATGACCTGCATGTCAATTCAGCAATAACACTATCCTAATATGGTTCATTTTAACAGCTGCTGGTGCTTAAAACACACACACACATTTGCTCACAAGGTTTTCCAGATGTACTTGCATGCTCATTTAGTAAAGAATATATACATTAGGCTTTATTTCCAAAACATAATTGCATCACCAAAAGCAAGGCAAATAAGGAAGTATTGTCCTCACAAATAGGTAAATATGCTATGCTTGCTAAAAATGACACCCATACAGAAAAACACATACTTCAGAGGAAATGGCCCATAACATGCCTCTGAGGCTTTCTACAAGTCAGTTTTACCAAAATGATAATCACATCTATAATGCACTTGGTTTAGTTGTTTACCAGAGCTCCATTCATACGTTATGTAGAACATGTACAAGTGTATAGTGTACACAGTTACAGTCATTCACATGTTATGTTGAACTCAGGTACGGAAGTACACTTCCTCTCTCTACCATGCATTTGAAGGACCTGTATCCAGGTTCACCTTTAAAATGAACACAGGTACAGTCATTCACACAAACACATGTACAAGTGTACAGACATCTGTATATTCGTACCACATACTGTCTGAATCAGACTAACGTCTGAATGGTGCTCAGGTCTATAGCTTATTGCACAGTAAAGGAGTAACTAGGGTGTCCTTCCCTCCACTATGCACCAATATATGACACAAGTACTCTACACAGAGCTCCATACATGAAGCCACTGTGCTCTTGTAATTCCTCCCCCACCAAAGGGGCATGTAAATGTATTATAAATGGGGCTGGTATACACATAGGCCTTCAACTAGAATGCCTGTATTATATTTAGCTTAGATGCTAATGAGTAGAAGGCCTCCTATGCTACTTCTCTCCCATGAGAGTATTCAATTTAAAACTAAATGGAAAATATGATTTTAGATATGAAAATGAATGGAAATTAAAGAGGTTTGAAAGAAAAGTTTTTATTTCCTTTCCTTTATCGGTTTCCCATTCATTTAAAACAGGGTTTTCCAATACATTTCCAGGGATTATCACCCACACACAATTAAAGAGTGTGCTGTGATCATGTTGGCATGAGTGACATTGGGGTGGGCATGTTCGTGCTGCTGCCCAGAATTATGGCATGTAGGGGTCGCTGCAGGCTGAGGTTCATCTGAACTAGCCCTATGTCATATAAAGTAGAGAAGAAAACTCCAGGAAAGACCGAGTTTGCATTGTATCAAAAATAGGGATGTGCACAAATCTAGATTCGTGCACCGATTTGAAGCACAGATTGGGCACCTATAAAAGTGAGGAGAGCAGGTCTGTACCTGTTCCTCCACCATTCCATACTGCTTCTTGCTGCAGGGGTGCAATCCCAGGCATGCATGGAAGCAGTGCAGTGGCAGCAAGCACATGGCATCTGTGCATGTACAGCAGCAATTTGTCAGAATGGCTGCTGCTCACACAAATGTGGTCATGCCACATGAGGGGTACTAGGGCAAAAGGCTGTGTGGAGCGGTGGAGGAGCAAGTATGGACCTGCTCTCCTCATTTTTAAAAAGGTGCCTGATCTGTGCTTCGAATCAATGCACAAATTTTGATTCATACACATCCCTAATTAAAAAAGGCATTGGCTGCATTCACACATAATGCGGAACTGGAGCTGAAGAGGCCAGAGGTTACTGGACTGTTACATCTGAATGCAGGCCTGGCTCCTGCAACTCTGGTTCTATTCGGAGAGCGACCCGATGTTCCGCTCTCTGTGATGCAGTTTGTACCCTTGGGTTGTAATGAGTTTCAACACTCCAACCAGTGTTCCCACTAACAGGGATTCCCAGATATTGTCTACTACAACTCCCAGCATCCCAGCAATGGCCTTTGGCTGCGGATTATGGGGGTTGTAATCCACAAAATCTGGAAATTCCTTTTAGAGGGAACACTGACTCCAACCCAAGGTTTTATGTAGGCTGTGTTACATGCAAATGCAGAAACACAAGTTGTGTTAACTCCAGCTGGAGTTGAGGGAGAGAGCTCCTCCTTCAACCTAGCTGTCATTGGCTGTCTTTCATAAAAGGAGGAAGCCCACAGAGCTAGTTTCCCCTCCTTTCTGAAGTCTCGCTGACTGCAGAGAGAGGGAGCTCTCTGTTGCATCCAAATTCAGACAGGAGAGCAGGGGCTGTGGCAGGGGATGGAACCACAGGTCTGTTACTTGCAAATGTGGCCATTGTATTATAAAACTTGAGCTGCACATGGAGGATGAATGATTGATTCATGATCACCCTCACTCACTGCAACACCACTGGCTGATCACCCCATGTTGGCCACCACCCAAATCAGATTTGTCCCAGTCTGCCCATTAGTGCTGCTGACACATACACAACATAACACACCACCATGGCCTGTGATGGTCTGGTGTCCTGAGGCTCAGCACCAATCAGATGCCATGGTGGAGTAGGCAAGAGTTTTGATTTTGTGTGTTAACTTTCCCCACCCAAAGAGCACAGACATGCGCACACACACACCCCTCGCGCCATGGCCTGAGAGAAGGAGGTGGACTCGTGCCTTGGCATGTGTCAGCCAGGCAGACTGTCAGTGACAGCCCAGCCAATCTGAGGCCATGGCTTATTATCCAGACACAGTTCGCACATGGGATATACATGGCACTGCTGGAGGTGAAGAAAGAAGAGTTCTTCTCAAGTAAGTTTGTGGTGTTCTTTTTCTCAGCACTAAATATAATTGGGCATGCTTACGGTGGTACTGCTGCTATGGCTATCTGTTTTTGCTGAATCTCAGATGGACAAAGGCAGAACTTGGGTGCCTTCCTTCCTTGAGTTGTGGTTTATTTTGATTGGGAGATGGTGTTGTGGCAAGAAATGGACAGCGGCAGCTTTCTCTGTGTAATATTTCTTAGTGACTGCTGTGAGCTCCTTGTCTGGCCTCGTGCTTCACTCACTGATTTTGTCTGCTCTGCAGTCCGATTCTGCACTACTCTTTCAAAATGTGGCTATAGTTGATCTTGTGGGCAGCCTGCAATGCTAGTAACTAAGGAGTCATAATTGTATGAGAGAGCAAACCTTATGCCACTGATGATGTTACTGCAGTGCAAGCAAGTGCTGTGGCTGTCAGTAGATTCTGGGTCAGTGATTCTTTTTTGGACTGTGTTTGATATGTGCTGTGTTCTGTGTTGGGAGGGACAAATTGAGATCCCCTTTTTTACTGCGTTTCAAAACTTGTGTAACGTGTGTAGTGTGCTGTTTCACTCATAGGGAATAATGGGCAACTTTAACCATCCCATTGTTCCCCATGGGTAGCTCCTAGGGGCAACAAAGCAGGTTGTTGTTAGGGCATGATGGGTGCTACCTGCCACTGAACCCACAAAACAAATGGGCAATCAGGTGATGTTTAATGAATGTTTGAATTTTCTCTGGGTCAGTAGGTCATGAAGAATAATGGGATGGTTCAAGTTCCCCATTATTCCCTATGGATGAGCCACTTTGAACCGGTACAAGCTGGTTCATTGAACTGACCACCCAGCTGGTCATTCACAAACCCACGGTGCAGTCCCAATTTGATTCAAATTTGGACTGAACTGTAGAAAATGGTCCGTGCACACACACCCCTGTCAATTTCTCACCACAACTGCACAGTCTCACTAACAAACCAGACCATAACAAGGCAGGCAGGCACCCAAGTTCTGACTTTGTCTATCTGAGATCCAGCAAAAACAGGTAGTTACAGCAACAATAGCACTCAGTGCTGTCCTGATGTATCTTCTTCAAGTGAAGCACACCATAAAGGCTCTCTCTGCCTCCCTGAATACATTTTAAATTTGCAGCTCCCACTTGTTTGTGTTTCACCTCCCCCCTGTCATTGGGGATACATTTGCCCATGACAACACTTTGATTTGTATGATAACAAGCCAACCAAAAAGCAAGGAGATCACAGGACAGTAGCAAAAAACAGACCTCCAAAATGGTGCTCAAAACATCACAACATTTCAATCAGAATGGGGTTGTTTTGTTCTAAAGTCAACACAGGCCCTTTATATAGAGCGTATTTTGTTTCGAGCCTGAAAAGCCCATTTTGAGTCAAAACATTTAATTTTTGTAACTTTCTGCACATCCCTAATAGTTTGTGTACGGCTGTTCAAAACCCTTTTATAAGATAATGCAAGCCTCTTAGTATGCTTATATGGATGTGTTTGTCAAAAGACTGTATCAAAATGCCCTTTCATTTCTGTTACAATTTTAATCAGCATCAGAAATGGGAGACAATGTAGGTGGGAATGGGGCCTCCCTCAAATATGATGCAGACTTTCCAAGACAGAAAAGCTGGGTGAACCAGGGTGGGTTCAACCAAGTATGCGAATGGACCCATGTTCTGGAGATATAGAATTTTAAAGGTAATGATTTGGAATCAAAAGAATAGAATTGCCTGCACCTTGACCTACTGACCTAAACTGATTGATGACTGACCTGAGGCCAACAATTAAGGAAAGTAGTACACCTGTTCCAATGCATTTCTATTGAGGCCAAAATATTGCCTTTAAAATTCTATATCTCCAGAACCATGAATCCTATCCACTTGGGGTTTCCTGGGGGTACTAGAGGCCATCCCTGCCATGCCCCCTGAGCCACTTTGGGGTGCCCTGTGACCCCCAAAGGCAGGTTTCTGGGCTTCCCCAAATCCCCATTGTGCCCTATGGGAAATGCAACCTCCCTAGAGACTTCCATGGGTGTGTGTGTGTGTGTGTGTGTGTGTGTGTGTGTGTGTGTGCGCGCGCGCGCGCATGGGGGTGGTCTCTGGTAGCCTATGAGATTTTCAATAACTACCAGAGAATCTACACTCTCAAGACCTCGGGAACAACAAAACCCAATACCCCAGGGGTTTGTGGGTATGGGGTGGTTGGCAACCTACATGCACTGCACAACCACCCACTCCTGGCCACCTGGTGCCCCCAGTTGGAGTTATAGGACTGCTGAGAACTCAATTATTCCCTACAGAGAAAAAGCTTAAGGACACATAAACTTTAAAAAATCCATATAAAATCAGACCTTTGCCAAAGTCCTTTGAAATAATTCTGGTAGCATCCTTACCCGCAATGGGCACTACCATCCACCCCACCATACTCTGGAACAACCCGGTCCCCTCAACTTGAAGCTATACATTTTTGGAATCCCCATTATTCCCTATGGGGAATTCAAAAATACTTTAAAAATTCATCAATAATCGGAGGAGTGTCCAATTGCCTTGGGGTTTGGTGGGTGGTAGACATCCCTGGGTGCCTACCACCCACCCCATGTTTGTGCTCCTAGGAGCTCTGCATAGGTTATAATGGGCTGGATCAAGTCCCATTATACCCTATGAGAAAAATAATTACAAATCTTTCAAAAATTCATTAAAAATCGTAGGAGTGTCTGATTGCTTCGGAGTTTGGGTGGTAGTTGGCACCCATAGGTGCTCCACAATTGGGAATAATGGGCTGGTTCAAGTCCCATTATACCCTATGAGAAAGTTTTTTTCAAAAATTCATAAAATTTGTATGAGTGCCCAATTGCTTTGGGGGTTGGGTGGTAGGCACCCATGGGTACAAACTACCACCTCACCAGCTTTGGGAGGTTTTAACCAGCTCTAACCAGTTTGAACCGGTTTGAATCAAACTCCCCAGTTTGGTTTGAATTCAAACCAGCAGCTCGAACCTAATGGCTGGTTTGGTTTGAATTCGAACCGTAGAACTGAACCAGTCTGAATTCAAACCGGTTTGAATTCAAACCGGTTTGAATTCAAACCGATTCGCACATCCCTATTTCCTTGGTACACCACCCCAAATTTATGTCTCTGGGCGATTCACAACATAAAACAAATTAAAACACAAATTAAAACATTAAAACCATTTGAACTGTAGTTCTAGTTAAAAGCTTGGGTGAATAAATTTTAAGGACTTTTAAAAAGCTGTAAGAAATAGGGAGGCTCTTATTTCAGCAAGGAGCATATTCCAAAGCCATGGGGTAGCAAAAGAGAAGGCCCATTCCTGAGTGGCCACCAGATGAATTGGTGGCAACTGCAGATGGATCTTTCCAGATGATCTCAAAGGGTGATGGGGCTCTTAGTGAAGAAGACATTCTCCTAAATACCCCAGGTCTAAGCTGCCCAGATCAGACCTTGAGGGGCCAAAGGTTTGAATCCAAACCCTTGTGGGGTTAGGATTCAAAAATGATATATGTCTAGAGAATGGAATTCACTAATCCAGTTTCCAAATATTTCTTATTTCAGAGTTCAATGTCATGACTAATTCTTCCACTCTCTGTATACAAGGTCTAATTACATATAGGATGACATACGTACCAAGAGTTCCTAAGCCCTAAATAGCTGTAAAATAAATATTGTTGGAAGTGATAGAAACAAGAAAATTCTGATTTATCCTTAGACTTATGTACTACAAAATGGAGTTAAATTTTGTATAGTTCATGTTTGGAGAGATAAAGGGAATTTATCTCCACAGTCATTTATGTTATGAGTTTTCCATTTGAAGGCCTTTCCCATAAGTACAATATGCACCCTGTAAATTGCTCTTGCAATAAGATTAAGACAAGCTACTTCACTGCTCAAGATATGGAAAAGTGGTGATGCAGAGGGCAAAGGAAAGCTTTGCTAGAGAAGCAGGCTTGGGGGATGGGCTTGAAGAAACAGCAGGAAGCACTTCAACAAAAAAATGAGGTGGGGAAACTGTTACAGACAGAGAAAGCAGGTAGACATCATCCAGGGTGTTGGAGAAACAGACAAAGAGAACCAATAGCAAGCCAACAGCTGATGAGATATTCAGTGTCTTGACTGAATTACCTTATTTAGCACTATAGAGTACTAAAGCAGGAAACACATCATTTGCCCTTTCCTGAACACAGGGAAGCATGAAAATGGGGAAAGTAATTAAGGTCCTAGGAGTCTGAGGAAGTGCAATGATCAATGAGTCTCTTGAGTCACTAAAACCGTAGTGAAGGAAGAAGCTGTTTAATTCAGTGGTCTCTTGCTGGAGATCTTGAAGATCTTCTCTTCCCTCCAAATAAATACTTCTCTTTGACTGATGGGCCTACAGAGAGAAGTACACCACAAACCATAGTGTGTGAGAGAACTAAGAATGAGATGCTGTTTCAAAATATATCGAACAGCACTATCTCTTCCACTTTGTAACTGTGCTTATGATTGGATTTCATTATATGATCACATGACAATGAGCAAGGCAACATACTGATATGCTGATATGCTATTCTGCAGAGGCTGGACTTCAAACTAGAAAACCCTAGGCAGCTGGCTAGGATAGCACTATAGCTGCTTTGCTTTCTAATGACTTCTTGGTATGTGTACATCTCCCATGATAGAGCAAGGTGATTGAGAGAGTAGTGGCTAACCAGCTCAAGGCAGCTTTTGGAAGAAACTGATTATCTAAACCCATTTCAAACTGGCTTTAGAGTAGGCTGTGGGGTTGAGTCTGCCTTGGTCGACCTTTACCAGGGAATCGACAGAGGGAGTGTAACTCTGTTGGTTCTTTTGGATCTCTCGGCTGCGTTCATTACTATCAACCATGGTATCCTTCTGGATTGTTTGGGGGAGTTGGGGATAGGAGGCACTTCTTTGCAATGGTTCCACTCCTATCTCTCAGGTAGATTCCAGATGGTGGAGCTTGGTTACAGTTGCTCTTCGAAATGGGAGATATTATATGGAGTCTCTCATGGCTCCATTCTGTCACCAATGCTTTTTTACATCTACATGAAACTGCTGGGTGAGGTTATCAGGAGATTTGTCCTAGGGTGTTATAAGTATGCTGATGAAACCCAAATCTATTTCTCCTTTGCATCATCATCATCATCATCATCATCATCATCATCAGGAAATTGCATTCACTCCCTAAATGCCTACCTACGGGCAGTAATCGTCTGGATGAGGGATAACAAATTGAAGCTGAATCCAAGCAAGATGTAGGTGATCATTGTGGAAGATCAGAATTTGAGGGATGAGTTAGATCTTCCTGTGCTTGATGGGGTTACACTCCCCCAGAAGGAACAGGTATGCAGCTTGGGGGTGCTCTTGGATCCAGGCCTCATCCGGGTATCTCAGGTGGAAGCTATGGCCAGGAGCACTTCCCATCAACTTCAGCTGATTCAACAGCTGCTTTCATTCCTTGAAGAGAACAACCTCAAAACAGTGGTGCATCAGCTGGTAACCTCCAGGCTTGACTATTGTAATGCGCTCTATGTGGGGCTGCCTTTGTTCGAAAACTGCTTTTGTTTGGAAACTTCAGCTAGTTCAAAATGCGGCAGCCAGATTGATCTCTGGGGTAACCCGGAGAGACCATATTATGCTGGTTTTAAAAGTTGCACTGGCTACTGGTATGTTTCCAAGCAAATTACAAAGAGCTGGTTATTACCTTTAAAGCCCTGAATGGCTTGGGTATGGGCTACCTTAGAGAGGGCCTTCTTCTGTATGATCCCCATCGCACAATGAGGTCATCTGGAGAGGTCCATCTCCACTTACCACCAGTATCTCTGGTGGTGACCCAGAACCGGGCCTTCTCTGTAGCTGCTTCTGGCCTATGGAATGCACTCCCAGAAGATATCTGCAGTTTAGGCTTGCTGTTGGCCTTGAAGAGAGCCCTAAAAATGTACTTGTTTGGACTGGCCTTCCAATCTTTTAAAATTGTTTTAGAGTATTTTAAATGGTTTTGAATTGTTTTAAAATTGTTTTTATATTGTTTTAAGCAGTGTGTTTTAAATGGTGTTTGTTTTTATGTCTTTTTGAACTTGCTGTGCACCACCCAGAGTCTTTGGATGGCGCAATCTTTAAATGCAATAAACAAACAAATAAATAATAAATATATGCTTCTAGTTTTTAACATGCGTGGATTCTTTAGAAAAAAGGGCTAGGCAGCCTATTGGGACCCAGAAACTTGGTCTTGCTGGCATAAGAATATAAGAACAGCCCTGCTGGATCAGACACAAGGCCCTGAGCAAAACAAGCATTTTGTTTCACACAGTGGCCCACCAGATGCCTCTGGGGAGCCCACAGACAAGAGGTATATGCATGCCCTCTCTCCTGCTGTTGCTCCTTTGCAACTGATATTGAGAGCCATTGTGCCTTTGAGGCTGGAGATGGCCCATAGCCACCAGACTAGTAGCCATTGATAGACCTGTTCAACATCATACTGTGTAAGCCCCTTTTAAAGCCATCCAAGCTGGTGGCCATCATCACATCCCATGGCAAGGAATTCTATAGATTAATTATGCGTTGTGTGGGAAAAGTACTCCCTCTTGTCAGTCCTAAATTTCCCAACCTTCAGTTTCATGGGGTGACCCCTGGTTCTACTATTGTGAGAGAGGGAGAAAAAATTCTTTCTGTCCACCCTCTCTACTCCATCCATAATTTTATACACCTCGATCATGTCTCACCTTAGTCTTCTCTTTTCCAGGGTAAAGAGTCCCAGATGCTATAGCCTAGGCTCATAAGGAATGTGCTCCAGACCGCTGATCATCTTTGTTGCCCTCTTCTGCATCTTTTCCAGTTCTACAATATCCTTCATAAGATGCATTGACCAAAACTGTACTCAGTACTCCAGATGTGGCTGCAGCATAGATTTGTACAAGAGCATCATTGTTGTAAGCTAGAAGCTCATTGGGAATTATTGCAGTTGGATTGGGAAGGAACATTGAAGTGAAACGATGATATTGAAGCACAGAATGAGCCAGGATATGTTGGCACGGAGTAAGCAAGGGCCAGGATAGCAAAAAACTATGTATGTGTCAGACTTTTCTCTCTCAAGGAGGCCACAAAGGAATAATCACTTGAGGTCTGAGCTTTGTTTTTCATTTATTGAAATGTCATTATAACAGACTGCTGTTCAGTTATGTAGCAAGCATGAATAGGGATAATTGTCTTTTCCCTCTTATTACTTATACCAAAAAACCCATAGGTTTCATATGATTACTGACCATTCTCTTATGTTCTAATCTGAAGTTTTCAGCAGGGAAATTCATTGAATTTCACCTTGGTTTGATTTTTCATTGTGACATCTGAGGTGAGGTGCCAAATACTGCCTTGTCCCATGACTCGGTGGGGAAGGCATCCCCCTGTCAAAGCCAACCTTTGCAAACTTTGTAATAGGCATGTGGGTGGGGAAGAGTGAAGGTAATCAGCAGCCTCTCACCTCATGCCCCTTGTTAAGCTAGCAAGCAGCAGATCAGTCCTAAAGAGCTGCTCTGTTGGCAGCAGTGGGGAGGGCATGTTACTGCCCTGCTGGTGCACTAATAATCTGCTGCCTGAGGCACCCTGCCAACCCTACCTTGCCTCATGAAAGTGTCACCCTGGGTAAGGACTACCTTTGAGTTTCGGGAACTAATGGAGAAAAGTCTCCATTTAATCAATCCATACTTTCAGTGACATGTATAACAGCAGACTCTATTTAACTCACTAGGAAGCCTCATCAGGCTTCTGGAGGGGCTGTTTTCTACTGGTAGAACTGAGGAGAGAGTGGCAAGGGGGTGAAAAAAAGCAGATAGACCTTCACATCTTGAGAGTTGTGAGGAAACCAAGGAGGTGAAACCAAATTTCACATACTGATTTGAAACAAACATCCATAAAATTGACAACAGCTCTCTAAGCTTACAATGCTATGCATTTATGCATCCTTACTATGTTTCATTGAACTGAGAGGGCCTTACTTCTGAGTAAACAAGATAAAATTCTGCCTATCAGACAGACTAAATTACTTACAAGTAACCCCATTGAAATTAATAGAACAAGTTACTCATGAATAGCTTGCCCTGTAAGTCCATTGGGACCGTGCATTAATAATATGACAGTCTTGATGCTAGCACTAAATACATGGGGATGCTAACACCATATTTAAAAAGAGGCCCTCTTGTTAATAACTTCAGCCCAGCTATTAGGACATGGAAAATTCCAGGAGAAATCACAGGAGAAATAGCATGTATCAGACATTTGGCTCTCAAGAAGCCCATATGTTGAGGAATAAGCACTTGAATCTGAGCTTTGTTTCTCTTCTGTCAAAATGTCATCAAAATGGACTGCTGTCCAGTTATGACAACCCCTGTGGCAAGCATGAATAGAGGGGATTGTGTTTTCCCTATTTCCTATTGTGTTTTTCCTATTATTACTTGTATAAAAAAACCCACAGGTTTAATATGATTTCTGCCCATTCTTTTACATTATAATTTGAAGTTTTCAGTAGAGAATTGCATTGAATTTCACCTTGATTTGAGTCTTCTCAGCAAAAGCTTAAACCTGGGATGAAAGATGATCTGAATGCTATTCCTTTTTTATACTCATTGTCTATGACACGAAATTGTGACTTGAATGGAGTGATAGGCACACAAAGCAGATGTAGAGGGAAGCATTATTTATCCTTTCATATAATATTGCTTATTGTTTTGTGCTCTAAAAATATTAAGTAGAAACAAAAAAAAAATCAACAAGTGGTCATAATGAAGGGATTCTTTTTCTCCCCACCCCGGCTTTGAAACAAGCACCTCGTTTGATTTGTGGATCAGGAGCGAAGACAGCTGTGACAAATTCCAGTGACAGATTATAATTAAACTCCACAGAACAAGGGCTCAGTAGCAAAAAGAGAAAGGATCACAGAAGCTGACTGTCAACATATATTTTGCTTTGTGCTGATATTAAAATAACAAAATGCACTGACAAAAGTAGCTGCTGTAATGTAATGTGGGAGGAATGCTGCATCAAGCATGTTAAAACAGGATTTTATACAATTTGCTCACTAATGTTTGCTTAGTTTGTATAAGAACTCAAACGTGTATTGCTGTTGACATTAATACAAGACTTTCATAGTTAATCTTCTTGCACACATTTTTAGCTGGGGCGGGGTGGTGATGGTGTTTGACTGGGGGACTCTTATGGTCCTCATCTGAGGATAACTTCATATGTTACACTGGCCAACATCCAGCTAAGTTACTCATGCGTAGACCCATTGAAATTAATGGGATAAGTTATTTATGACTAACTTGTCCCATTGAGTTCATTGAGACTATTCGTGAATAATTTAGACTGGATGTCAGCTATTGCAAACATAATTGCTGGAAATATATCAGCAGAATCAGAATTAAGCATGTAAAGTAATAATGTGATATACACATCTTTAAACTGCTGTGCATATTAATCGTCCCTAGAAATGTTTAAAGATATGTATATGACATCAATGCTTTTCAGGTTCTGTGAGAAATATGGAGCCAATGCTTTTTAGGGATGTGCACAAAACCGGTTTGCCCGGTATGGTTCAAATTCGAACCGGGTTCAACCCAGGAGGGGGTGGTTCGGTTTTAGTTTTGATCGAACCACCCCCTGGTTCGGTTTGAATTTGAACCAGTTCAAACTGGTTCTAACAGGTTCAGACACACAAAAATTGGTAGGATGATAGCTGGCACCCAGGGGTACCTGTCAACCAAACCCCAAAGCAATCGGACACTCGTACGATTTTTATGAATTTTAGAAAATTTATTTTTATTTTTTCTCATAGGATATAATGGGACTCCAACCAGCCCATTATTCCTTATTGCGGAGCACACATGGGTGCCAACAACCATGCAAACCCCGAAGCAATAAGATTCGGGGTTTGCATGGTTGTTGCAAACCATTTTGTTTTGCAACCATGTTGTTTTTACCATGTTTTTACAACCATGTTTTTACAACCATGTTTTTACAACCATGTTTTTACAACCATGTTGTTGCAACCATTACACCCCTATGATTTTTTATGAATATTTGAAATATTTTTAATTATTTTTCTCATAGAGTATAATGGGATGCGAACCAGTCCATATCCCCTATTGTGGAGCACCTAGGGGCACAAAAGCGGGGTGGGTGGTAGACAGACAGGGGTGCCTACCACCCACAAAACCCCAAGGCAATTGGACACTCCTCTGATTATTGGTGAATTGTTAAAGTATTTTTGAATTCCTCATAGAGAATAATTAGGATTGCAGCAAATGTATAGCTTCACGTCGGGGGGAAAGGGGTGTCATAGAGTGGAGTGTGGTGGGTAGTAGTTCCTAGGGTGGGCAAGGAAGCTATCAGAATTATTTGAAAGGAATTGGGCAAAGGGGTGATTTTTAAGTGATTTTTGAAGTTTAGGCATCTTTAAGGTTTTTCTCCATAAAGAAGCATGGAGGTGTCAGCAAATGTATAGCTTCACGTCGGGAGCAAAGGGGTGGCCTAGAGCAGTGTGGGGTTGGTGGTAGTGCCAGGTAGGGGCAAGGAAGCTACCTGAATTTTTTCGGGTAGGACTTGAGGGAAACCGGAAAAGAAGAGGGAGGGGTAAGTGCACCCTCCCCTGCCCTTAATGTGCAAACCTCCCACCACCATCAAGTCACCCAGTGTGGTTCCGTGCACATCCCTAGTGGGCTGTTGAGGGGGCCAAAGTGGGAGGGGTGGCAGCTCGGGAGAAGCAGAGGAAAGACTTCCAATGGGCAGGGACTCAGCTCCAGTGGAGGAGCAGAGCCCTGTAAAGGTCAAAGGAGAGGCATGCAAAGATAACATCAGCAGCACACCTCTTGAAGGCAGAGTGGCTGAGCAAGAGAAGGGAGAAGGGGGAGAGGCATTGGCAACAGCTGTAAAGGGGGTCAATTACAGGGAATAAAGAGGGTCGTTAGCCCTGTAATTGGGGGAAAGTGATGCATAGCCTGTGAGGAGGCATATAAAGAGCCAGCCAGGGATGAGACACTGGCTGGTGGAGAGTTTCATGAAAGAGGCAGACACAAGGAGCAAGCAGCCTGGAATGGAGGAGGCACAGGGTTATACTCAACCCCCTCCCTGTCCCTGCTCTGAAGCTGGACCCAATAAGCCTTGGTAAAGGGGACAGAGATATGTAGCCAGATACTGCTGGTTTTGCTTTGCTATTTGGATACTGAATTGCCCTTCTTCCCCTACAAGGTTATGGGCCTAGAAGCCAGAAATAGAAGGGGGAAAGCCTAGAGAGTTAAATAGAAAGCAAAGCAAAGAGGAAAGCTTTGAAAATGGAGTCAGCACAAGGATTCCAGATAATTGAAAAGTTTCAAGGTCTTGAGTACAAGCTCTGGTATTTCAAGATGGAGATGATCCTGAAGAGTCATGGAATTGGGAAGGTTCTGAACACCCAGCATCCTGGAGATGCAGGAAAAGAGCAGAAAGAATGGGCCAGAGCAGATGAAAGGAATGAATTGAATGAAAGGAATGGTGGCGAGTGACCCAATCTTAGTACATCTAAGAGACAAAAAATAATAATAATAATGCAAGGAATATGTAGGAAACTCTGAAGGGATTATATAAAAATAAGTCTGTGGTTTCCAAAGTGCACCCAGTAAGAAAGCTGAGCAATAAAAGACTTAGAGAAGGAGAAAGTCTGTCCAAGCACATAAATGAAATGTTAGAAATATCTAGGCAACTGCAAGCTCAAGAAGTACTCATGCCAGATGCGGTTTTGACAGGATTGCTGTTGAATAGATTACCACATTACTTTGATAGGGTGTCTTGGAAGTCAAGGAGGATGCAGATGTACAATTTGTAATTAACCATCTAGAGGACTTTGATTTGTGCAGAAGGGATGATAAGCTACCACATAAAAGAAAAGATAATGCATTTAGAACCTTACAAAGAAATAAGAAATGCTTTATTTGTGGAAGCCCCAAACAATTGCAGAATAAGTATCCCAAGAATAAAGAGTTTGCAGACAAAAGGCAAGCAAAACAAATATGCAAAGAGAGTGAGTCGTCTGGGAACACAGAATACAGAACTTACAAGCAATCAGGGACTAAAGCTAATAAGCAAAGGATATACCTTGCAAGAACAGATCAAGTTTTGGAAGATAAGTCTGAGAAATGCAGCAGTGGCATTTGCATTGCCTCAGGGGCTACAAGCAACCCGATTAGAGAAAGGGAGAGATTTATTTATTTATTTGTTTGATTTATATACCACCCTTCCAAAAATGGCTCAGGGTATTTATGAACCTAGATATAAGTTGTAAAATCCCTATATATTTGGCAGATGGAAAACTGATATATACAGAAGGGATGGATCTGCACAGTTGCTCTGCAAACTGGAGAAAGGAGAAACCATTGGTTTAAAAATGGAAGGATTTGTTCAAATTCTTTGTATGTGCCTACTCTAGAAACAAGTCTGATGTCCCTAAAATATGCTACAGAAAGGGGCTATGAAGTAAAATTTAAAGGAAGTCTCTGTTTCATTACTTATAAACAGGAGTTGCTTATAAAAGCAGTTTTACAAGAGAATGGATTCTTTGTAGTAGAACGTGTGACTGAAAAGGACAAAAACCTGAAGGAATGCACACACAAAGAATGTCTAAATTTGTGGCACAGAAGGTTAGGCCACAGAGATACCAATATGAAATGTCAGGCTGAGAAGTTGGATTTAGTAAAGAGTCTAAAAATAGCTCCCTGCAGCACTGAATCAAAGTATGCATACTATATAAGAAAAGGCAACATAGCCCACTTTTCTTTCTCACAAAGAAAGAAAAACACATCATCCTTTGTAACTGATTCATAGTGATGTTCATGGACCTATGCAAGTTAATACCTCAGGAGGAAATACATATGTTATTATTTCATTGATGACTATTGTAGATACACATATACATACCTGTTAAGTGAAAAGAGACAAGTACTAGAAAAACTAAAATAATACATTGCAAGAGTGAGCAACAAGTTTGGGAGAAAGCCACAGATCCTCTGCACTGACAATGGTGGTGAATATACTGGGAATGATGTCATAAGAATCCTAAAGGAGGACGGCATTGAACACTAAATGACTGTTCCTTATACTACAGAGCAAATATGAGTGCAGGAGAGAAAGAACCATTCTCTTATGGAAATAACCAGATGCATGCCTGTAGATGCTGGTTTGGCTACTAAATTTTGGGGAGCAGCAGTGATGACTGTTAGTTACCTGCAAAACAGATTGTCAACAAAGGCCACAGGAACAATGCCACATGAGTTATGGCATGGCAACAAGCCCACGTTGAGTAATATAAGAGTGTTTGGATCTAAAGCATACACCGATATACAAAAGGCCAAAAGGACCAAACTCAACTTTAGATCTGCGGAAGGAATACTTGTTGGCTATTCCATAGGATGTAAAGGATATGGGATTTTAGATCTTGTCACAGAAACAATTAAAATAGGCAATGTGAAAATGAAAAGTGAAAATGAAAAACCAACCACTAGTGAACTGCCAAAATTAGAGGCCAATTTTCAGTTGGAGAAAGAATCAGGGCAATATGACCAAAAGGAAGGATCTATGGTATGTTTTTCACCTGGCAGCGATACAGGAGAAGAGGATGCTGATGACGAACAAAGGGTGTGACATTCAACACAACAAAATAAAAGAATTCCACCTAAGAAACTTTCCTACATTGCAAAGGTAAGAAGCTTTCAAGAACCAAGTATGTGGAAAGAAATTGGTAACTTCCCTGCAACTAAAACACAAAACTGGAAGGA
The DNA here is from genome assembly GCF_027244095.1 of Hemicordylus capensis. Lineage (NCBI taxonomy): Eukaryota > Metazoa > Chordata > Lepidosauria > Squamata > Cordylidae > Hemicordylus > Hemicordylus capensis. Next base: position 92,059,475 of record NC_069658.1, on the reverse strand, counting down.
AGCTGTGAAAGAAGAAATGGAAAAGGAGAAATTGAATCATTGCACAAAAATAACACATGGACACTCACAGAGCTATCTGAGAGAAGAAAGACTGTGGGGTGCAAGTGGATTCTAAAAATTAAGCAAAATGCAAAAGGAGATGTCCTGTTACAAAGCGAGACTGGTGGCAAAGGGAAAGATTATGACGGGACATTTGCTCCCATTGTACAACACACCTCAGTAAGGACACACCTAAGCATTGCAGCAGCAAAGAAAATGCAAGTGGATCACATAGACATGAAAAATACATTTCTTCATGGAGACATCAAAGAAGATATTTATATGGACGAGCCTCCAGGATTTGTAGAACCTGGTATAGAAAAACTTGTATGTAAACTGCAGGAAAGTATTTATGGATTAAAGCAGGCTGCAAGAGCCTGGAATGTCAAATTAAACCAGTTGCTAGTCAATGAGGGATTTACCCAAGGAAAGGCTGACGGTTGCCTGTACTCAAGGCTTAAAGACAATAGATGGACCTATATACTTACTTGTGTTGATGATCTGCTAATTAGTTATGAAAATAGAGAGGACAGCCCTGAAATAATAAAGCACCTGAATAGTGAGATAGAAGTAAAAGAACTTGGGCTTGTTTCACACTATCTTGGAATACACATAGAGAAAGAAGAGGACGCTTAACCAAAAACAGAAAATAAATGATTTACTAGAGTATTTGGAACTTACAGGGTCCAAAGAAATGAGTACACCTATGAAAACAGGTTACCTAAAACAGGAGGAGGAGACTGGACTTCTGCCAGACAACAGTGAGTACAGGACAGCTATTGGAAAACTTTTACACATAGCTATGATAACAAGACTGAATATAGCTGCATCTGTGGGAATCTTGAGTAGGAAAGTAAGCACACCCAGCAAAGATGACTGGACTGCAGTAAAGAGACTAGGCAGGTACCTAAAAGGGACAATCCATCTAAAATTGAAGTTGCCTGCTAGTGGTGGACCCAAATTAGAAGGTTATATGGATGCAGACTAGGCTGAAGATCAAACAGTCCAGAAGCCAACCAATGGTTATGTATTCTTTTATGGTGGTAGAGCAGTCATTGGCATAGCTGCAAGCAATCAATAGTTGCTCTCTCATCTACTGAGGCAGAATATGAATCTGCCACTGAAGCATGTCAAGATGTGGTGTGGCTGCACAAGCTAATATTGAATAGACAAATCAAACACTTCTGAGATGTTCAAGGATAATCAAAGCTGCATCCAGATCTCACAAATGGAGAAAATTAAATTTAGAACAAAACAAATTGAAACCAAATATCATTATGTGTGGGATACCCAAGAAAAGGGACTTGTAAAACAGATGTATTGTCCAAGTGAACAAATGGTAGCAGATATGCTAACAAAGCCGCTGCCCAGAGATCGTTTCAAAACCATGAGAAAGAAGTTGGAACTTATAGACATCAGCACGAGCCAATGAGAAGGAGTGTTGGTTTTGCTTTGCTATTTGGGGACTGAACTGCCATTCTTCCCCTAGAGGAGTCAGTATTCACACAGGGTGTGGGGCTTGCGTTGGAGTCTATCTAAACTTTCATGGTTGGGATAAGATTTGTAACTTCTCAATAAAAGGCCCTTTTGAACACTCTACGGGGCCGCTGGAGAGAAGGCGAACATGAGCCCCCGCTCGCCTAGATACGCCCCTGCTACAGACTAGAGTGGACAGGCAGCATAGTGAAAACCAAAATCAAACCTTATAATACATTAAATAATACCAAACAGTACCAACAATACCAAAATGGACTACCAAACAGGACAGACTATACTGCCATTCAGGTCAGACAAGAGAGTATCAGTGGTGTGAGGTGTAGCCTGGAACACCACAGTTCAGATCCTCAAGTAAGGATTTTACCTCTACATTTCTTGTGAGTTTCATGAAAATTGGTTGGGAAAAGCATGTAGCAGGATGAGCAGAAACCATTTTAAATGATCAAGCTGGAACAAAAATCCTAGTACTTATTTATATGAAATTTAGAAAGCTTTGTTCTCTCATGAAGGAAATCCATATCTGTACATATCTGTAATTCCATCAAATTATGAAAAGGAAAAAAGTTGTTGTGGATTAAAATTTTTCCATTAAAGATCAAAAAAGGAAACAAAATTGGACTACCCGAATAAGGCACAAAACAAAGCACATTGTTGAACTATCATTTAAATGAATCAAGCCATTAACCAATGCCACAAAATAAAAGCTCATCTTTTGCACACCCTAATGTCTTGCATGGAGGATATTACCCACACAACTGCTTTTCTAAGTGCCTGGTAATGTCTCTCTTTTATGTATCAAAGGTCATAAATACTAGTACAGTTTCATTACATTAAATTAGATGGATTGGCCTAGCACATGGCTGCCCAAACTTACTCCCCAGATGTTGTTGAACTACAACAGCACCAACGACAAATATTTATATACCGCTTCTCAACAAAAGTTCCCAAAGCGGTTCACATAGAGAAATAAAAATAAATAAAGATGGATCACTGTCTCCAAAGTGCCCACAATCTAAAAAGAAACATAAGATAGAAACCAGCAGCAGCCATTGGAGGGATGCTGTGCTAGGGCTGGATACAGCCAGTTGATCTCCCCATGCTCAATAAAGAGAAATAACCACCTTTAAAAGGTGCCTCTTTGCTCAGTTAGCCAGGGAACTACAAATCCCATCATCCCCAGGCTTTGACCATTGTGGCTGTAGATGATGGGAGCTTGTTTTATAGCTTCTTCCCTCATAGACACAAAGAAATAGTATGTAGATTTAACTAAAGGTTTATTCAGAAACAACTCCATTTTCTCTTTCCCCCTTCCCTGCTGTTCCCTTTCTGACTCCACCCCATGCATTCTCTACAGGATCCCCAATGGGACAAACTTCTCAACCACACAACATAAAAGATTACTGGACAGAATGCAACAGAGCTGTAGTCTAACAACATCTCGGGATCCAAGACTGAAGACTCCTGGTCCTAGAATATGGACCAGTAACGGCCAGTTCCTGGGCCAAAAGGAGCCAAGTGGCTAGAAGGGGTGATAGCTCCCTCAGACCCCCAATTACCAGAGGCAAATTAAGAACTTGCTGGATCAGAACTTGGGTCTGTATTGACATTCTGCTTCCAACACCAGCCAGGCAGCTACCTCTGGAAGTTCAGAAGCACTCAGTAGTAGAATATATGCTATTCATGCAGGAAGTTTCAGTTTCAGTTTCCAGCATCCTCAAGCAAATACATCTAAGGCAGCAACAGGGCTAGGAAAAACCAGCTGCCTGAAGCCCTGAAGTAGTTACTGCCAGAATACACCACTGGACTGGATTGGCCAATGCTCTGACCAGTACAGGGCAACTTCTTACATTCATTTGTGCTGGGAATTCTTTCTGGTAAGAGATACCATTCTATTACAGCAGAGTGCACAGAGGCAAAACACAGCGGAGTCTGCCCAGGCATGCGCGTTTGCTGAGAGCAAAAGAAACTTGGAGCCAGGGGCGTAACAAGGCTGGAGTGGGCCCAGAGACAAAATTTTAAAATGGGCCCCTTGCTGATACACACACACACACTTCACAATATATAGTCATGTGACTTGCCTCTGGGGGGCCCCTCGAGGCGTGGGGGCCCCCAGGCAGCTGCCTCCCCTTGCCTAATAGTAGTTAAGCTCCTGCTTGGAGCCATTTCATAGTTTCTAATCAATATAAGGAGTCTTTATTGGAGAACTCCATTCTAGATAGGAAAGTGGAGAGATAGAATCTCTAATCTAGCTAGCTAGCTGGATGCAGAGATATGTTGCATACATCTCTGCACACATGGTGCAGAGAGAGAGGTGAGTATGTGTGATAGGGAGAAGAAGAAGGAAGAAAGAGGGAGGGAGGCAGGCAGGCAGGCAGTCCTGGAGAGTAGCAATCTACATATCAAAGGGATAGTGTCCAGAGGCGTAACTAGGGAAAACGGCGCCCGGGGCAAGCACTGAAATTGCGCCCCCCCCGCCGCGCGCCCAACATACATCTGACTGACACACATGTTTCAGAAAACTTTTATTTTAAAAATTAAAAAAAATACCAAAAATTTCAAAATGCACTACATACTTAGGTCTTTCCTCACAACAACCCTGTGAAGTTGGCTTGTATCTCAAACATCAGAATTATGATGCAATGATGATACATACTACATTATACTTAGGTTTTTCCTCACAACAACCCTGTGAAGTTGGCTTGTATCTCAAACATCAGAATTATGATGCAATGATGATTATTATGATTATGATGCCCCTCCCTCACACCCTGGTTCTGTTCCTGACTTTCCCTTGTGAGTGACTGTATTTTAACAAAACGAAAACCAAGGACTCCAAAGTAATTCGAGGGACTAGGGTGATAGTGCTAAAGACTTCTTATTCTCCCGCTGTTAAAGAAAGACTCCCCTTTTCCAAAACTGCGCACTATTTACACCAGAAAAGGTTTCAAATGGAGGGGGAAGCATTTATGCATTTATGCTTTGTTTTATGTGACGATTTCAAAGTTAGAAAAACTATAAAAGGGCCATTTTAGAGAAGATATGCACTGCCTTAGTTGCAAATCCTGCTTTTTTGAGATTCCCTGCAATTGAATAAAGCGATAATATACACCTTTGCTATTTAAATTGGTTGGAGAGTATTTATGACAATAAAAAATGAAATGGCATTTCAGATGCAACATTGGTTGCCTAAGACCACTCAGATTTAACTAATCTTCATCACATTGACAAAAAGAGCAATTAAAATTAAAATCCATGACTAAAACCAAACCACTTTGGGGTTGTTTTTAATGAAAGGTGGTATATAAATTTAACAATAAATGTTTAGAAGTATATACTTTCAGCCCCTGCCCAACCTACAATTAATTCCAGCTTATTTTCAAAGGGCTTCAAGTTTTATTTACAAATTGCTTGGCAGCACCAATGTTTAAGTAATCGCTAATTGCTCCTAATGATAGTTTTACTTATTGTTAAATTTATATACCACCTTTCATTAAAACATTCTCTGTTCATCTGATTTTCAGTCTGGTTAATTAAATAGGTGGAGGTTTAGACTTTCCTGATGGGCTGAAATAGCTAATCCATTTTGATGATGACATATAATTAAATTAGCTTGCATTACATAGTGAAAAAGTCCAGGAAGGGAGAGATGGGGGGATATGGAACACAAGGTTCCACATCCCCCCATCTCCCCCTCCCTGAATCATTTCAGTTAAAACGTGGTTAGATTATAGGGGAGGAAGGACTTGAATGAGCAAAAAGGGGAACTGGTTCGGGCACTCAGGAAGTTGTTCAGAAGAGGGAGTTGTTCAAGAAGTTTGCTCTGGTGCGTGTCCTCCTCTCGACTCATGCGCGACTGGTGGTGGGGCGGTGGGGCGCGCCGGGGAGTGAGAGTCAGAGACTTGGACTATGAAGATGCCGCGGCGCCCAGTGCTGGATGAGCAATGCCAATGGGGGGGGGGCGCGCCGGGACCGGGGGAGGGGGACTGCTCTGCAAAAAAAAAAAATCAAGAAAAAAATCAAAAAAAGAATTTTTCCCGGCAAATCGGTGGGGGCACTTTTTGCCACCCCCTGCCAAGTGGCACCCAGGGCACGTGCCCCCCTGCCCCCCCCCATAGTTACGCCTATGATAGTGTCAGAGCAGTAGAGAGAAGGGATGATCAATGTCTTGATCCCTCTAGCCCTCTGACTCACTGTCCCCCTCTGTCATTGAGGCATGAGGCACTGCAGAATCCTTCACTTCCAACAATATGTTTATAGAGTACTTGAGGAGATATTTTAGCCCAATTCACACATTATTAGTCCTCCCACCTGCTCTCAAAATGGCTTTCCGATGAAACTAGCATTTATATTTCAACTCAACCATATGATTTGCTTATAATGATTAAGCTCCCTAGCAAAATGCTTAGGTTCTATGATACATATATTTTTTAAGAACTGTAAAAGAAATTGATTTTAAAGAAATGCATAGACATATGTTTTGGGCGCTATACAAATGTGTTAAATAAAATAAAATGTGTTAGTAAATTAAAATTGCAAAGGAATTTGCAAGCTAGTTTTTTAAGCTGGCTTGCAAAACTTAGGAAAGCTGTCACAAACATAGTTCATTAATCAATCTGCTTTCATAGTTGTTTCTCGATACTTGAAGTACCAGACAGTTCCTAATTTGCATTTCCTTGCCTTTTTTCCAGTTGAATCAGCTGCATAAAATCAATTAAGGAAAATTTCTGCAGATAAAGAATCCATTTTTGTCATGTCATGATGATATTGCCAGCTGGCAGCTACTTTGGGAGGCAAGTTTTAAATTACTATCAAGATCTGTGAGGGCTACTATAATGCCATATAAGGTAAAGTGTGCCATCAAGTCAATTTCAACTCCTGGTGCCCACAGAGCCCTGTAGTTGTCTCTGGTAGAATACAAGAGGGGTTTACCATTGCCTCCTCACGTGCAGTATGAGATGATGCCTTTCAGCATCTTCCTATATCATTGCTGCCTGATATAGGTGTTTCCCATAGTACCAGCGGGAATTTGAACTGGCAAACTTCTGCTTGTTAGTCAAGCATTTCCCTGCTGTGCCACTTAAGGTGGTTGCCATATAAGGTTCTTCATGCTTAAAATGCTATATAGAAGAAAGCCTTTTTGGCTGCTCTAACTGCTTAAATAGTTCCTTGGCTGTCTTTCCACCTTCCCATCTCCTCACTTTAACTGTGCTTAAACCTTTCAGTAAATATATGAATGCCTCGAAGGTTGACAAACATACTTTCTTGTCAGATACATTGGCCTGACTACATACATTTAACATCCAATATAGCTCAAATAATCTATAACAATACCTATTTTATGCTTACTAACTGGCAGAGATATTTACTGCTGGACATGGAGGCTTTGGCACCACAGAAGATGCAAACGTTAAGCAAAGCTGAAATCCTTGCTGATGCACGATTTTTAAAGAAGAAACTGCAATGCAGATAGAGCCTGGCTATGTAAACCGCAGGGCACTGGACCATGCATTGATTGAGTGAGTGAAGAAAATCTAATTTAAACCAAGTGGGCAATTATAGTCATACAATTGGTGATTACCTGTTCCACATTTGTCTTTAGTGATATTTATCTCTCTCCGTCTCTTAAGTTTCCATCATAGCATGGATCACTTTTCTCTTTAAGATGCTTTACAGACTTAACATTTTGTTAGTAGCAGAATATGAACTGCTAGATGCTGACACAAATTGACTCCAGATGTCATCAAACAAAACAGCATCAAGAATCAAATCCACTACAGCATCCCCTGTAGGAAACTGTTTATTGTAAGACTTCGATTATTTTAATTGGAAATCCTCTCTCTTTATGCTGCAAAGAATCTGAGGTTGTAAAGATCGGCTGCAAAGTGCATTACGTGGAATTTCAGTGTGCTTGTTGGATGCTTTGACATCTTTTCAGGTGATGGCTTTTATATTTATCAGGGAATAGCAACTGTTCCTACTAAAATCCATCACAGCATCTCCTCAGTGACTGTTTCTGGTGTTCCTATGTGATATATTTTACATTGTAAACATCTTTGTGACTGGGAACCATCTTTTAATTCTTTTTTCTGTGTGAATTGCTTTGAACATTTTTGTTAAAAGGTGCTATATATTAGTAATAATCATAATAATCTCTATCATGCACTTGCTCCATAGAGTCCAGGACCATACACATAGAGCTAATGGCAGGAGAGAGGGCACGCCCTCAACTCCTGTCTGTGGCTTCCAGTGGCATCTGGTGGGCCACTGTGTGAAACAGGATGCTGGACTAGATGGGCCGTGGGCCTGATCCAGCAGGGCTGTTCTTATGTTCTTAGCTTTCCCTTTCTATCTTCAAAAGAGCTCTGTAAGGTAGGTTCAGCTAAGACTCAATGGCTGATATGATGTGCAGCATTTCGGTGACACTGAAAACTGCATTGGGGCAGCTGTGGACTCAAAGGGCCATCCCAGCGATGTTGAGTATGAGCGGTTGCTCAACCCAAACTATTGCAGTTACTCCTATTGAGGCAAATGGGAGCATCTGCAGTAGCACTGATTGCTCCTTCTCAACAGTGACTTGCCTTACAAGTCTGCCTCAGCTCCACAGGATTGCTGAGCTGCTGTGCATCATGTCAGCCACTGATTTGTCCAAGACCATTCAGTGAGCTTCAAGGATGAGCAGTGATTTTATTACCCACAATAAAAGGATTCCTGAGTAATGTGTGCCCCTGATACCTCTTGCTGGATTTGAGAGAGTGCTTTCTGAGCTAATCTCTATAAACCATTAAACTGATTTATTTGAATCATAATTAATTATTAGTTAGTTAGATAATTAATTAATTAATTAATTAAATCTCTATTTGTTAGCCAAATTGTTCTCTGGGCAGATTACAACACAACATTAAAACATGAGATAAAAACTCACTCCGCTAACCTTGGCTAAGGGGAAGGGGAATTAGGAGTGTTTGCTGCCGGGAGCCGCGTGGCTTTTTGGTGATTGTGAGAATCTCCTCATTAAATCACAGCAGACCAAAAAAGGGGTGGTGGAGAAAGTACAAAATATGACACAAAAACAATTTCAAAAACTTTTTAAAAACCAGTTACAATCAAATCACAATTTTTTAAAATTAAAATCTAAAATCTAAAAGCCCTAAGTGAGCAAAAAGGGTCTTTACCTGGTATCTAAAAGAACAAAGTGATGAAGCCAGATGAACCTCACTGGGGAGGCTTTTCCATAAATGGAATGTGACCAGAGATACAGCTGAGTGTCATTGGTGACACATCAAGCCAAATCTCCGGATGACCTCTCCCAGTGGCTTCATGTAGATGTTAAACAGCATCAGGGAAAGAATGGAACACTGCGGAACACCACAGCATAAATGTCAAAGAGTTGAGCAGTAATCCCCTAGCACCACCTTTTGGGAATAGGCCTCAAGGTAAGAGTGGAACCACCTCCAAACAGTGCCTCCCACTGCCAACTCAGCCATCCTATCCAAAAGGATACCATGGCTGATGGTATCAAAAGCTGCAGAGAGATCCAAGAGAATTAATAGGGTTGCACTCCCTCTGTCTGTGCATAGGTCATCCCACAGGACGACCAAAACAGTTTCTGTTCCACAGCCAGGCCTGAAGCCTGATTGAAAAGGATCTAGATCAGGGTTTCTTAACCTTGGGCACCCAGATGTTGTTGGACTACAACTCCCATCATCCCTAGATATGGCCTTTGTGGCTGAGGATGATGGGAGCTGTAGTCCCAAAACATCTGGGGACCCAAGGTTAAGAAACCCTGATCTAGATCAGGGTTTCTCAACGTGTGGGTCCCCAGATGTTATTGGACTTCAACTCCCATAATCCCCAGCCCCAGTGGCCTTTGGTTGGGAATTATGGGACTTGAAGTCCAGTTACATCTGGGGACCCACACGTTGAGAATCCCTGATCTAGATAGTCTGTTTCCTCCAAGAGTATATGGAGTCAGTCAGCCATGACATGCTCAAGCACCTTGCCCAGGAAAGGAATATTGGCCATAGGCCTATAGTTGTTTGCATCCTCTCGGTCCAGACTGGGTTTCTTTAGGAGTGGTCAAATAGCAGCTTCCTTCAGTGGAGCTGGGACCACTCTGTTTCTCAATGAGACATTTAGAACCTGCTGGACCCAGCTAAAGATCCCCTCCCTACTAGATTTAATAAGCCTTGAAGGGCAAGAGTCAAGCCAGCGTGGTGTAGTGGTTAGAGTGCTGGACTAGGACCGGGGAGACCCAAGTTCAAATCCCCATTCAGCCATGATACTTGCGGGGTGACTCTGGCCCAGTCACTTCTCTCTCAGCCTAACCTACTTCACAGGGTTATTGTAAGGAGAAACCTAAGCATGTAGTACACCACTCTGGGCTCCTTGGAGGAAGAGCGGGATATAAAATGTTTTTTTAAAAAATAATAATGAAAATAAGCATACATGTGGTTGGCCAAACTCAAGTAAACAACCTGTCCACATTCTCAGGCACCAATAATTGAAACTCCTCCAGCAAAACTAGACCAGGTTTTACTCCGGGCACCTCTCCCAGTGATCCTGCATCAGCCGTAGTGCCAACTCCTGGCAAGTTGGATCACACACTGGTCCAGGTAGTTCAATACTGTCTAGAGTAACTGGCAGCAATTCTCCGGGGTTTCAGACAGGTATCTTTCCCAGTTCTATTAGAACTGCACATTTTGGGCGAAACTGTATGTTTTGTGTCTGATTGCCCATTAAAAAATGCCCTGTTAGCCATTACCAAGGAAGGTGGGGCGTTGAGAGAAGGGGTTTGGGGAGCTTATGACGGGGGATAAGGGAGGATAAGGCACTGTTGTGCTTCCAGGAACATCACTGAGTGTATGAAAAGGTCTTATTTGGTGCATTATTAGACTTGGAAATAGGTGAGCTATTTTATGACCTCCAGGAAAATAGTTCAGTTAGCTGAACCCAGTTACCAAAATAGGGCTTGCCCATCAATTATCAGAAGGCATTAATGATTTACTACTATTCCAGTTGTTAGCAAACTTTTTTTCTATTTCTCTCATCTTTCTATTTGAATATGAGCACTTTTTTTGTAGAGATTTAGGCATGCATATTTATTACCTGAAAGGTGAAGCAGGAATAATTTGGGAAACATGAGGGCTAGTCATAGATGACAGAAAAGAAGACAAAAGTACTAAAGAAGGCATTCTTCCTTATCTATGTATCTCGATTGTATCTCTTCTTTTTCCAGAAGGCATGCAGAGAGAACACCATGTGCCTAGACAGGATGAGTTGGTAAAAACTCTTAATAATAATAAAATATCCAACATTTCTTTCAAAAAAGGATGATAATATTCTAGCAGCATGACAGTTGCAGTCACACAGTCACATGCAGTGTAATAGAAAATAATAATCTCTCATTTTTAGCCACTTGCCGAGAATGACAGATGGTAGTTTTTGATATTAGTCAGTTATTTAAAAGACACCAATCTAATGTTATTCTATTAGAGCATATAACAATACTCAGAAAAGTTATTTGTCTATGTGAATAATGCAGCAGTAAAGGGAACAAAAGGATTACTGTTGGTTGCATTTAGGACTATCAGTGGGGCAATTGTCACAGTAAGGCGCTAACATATAATCTTTTGCATCCCAGTTTATCATGTTAATTTGAAATAAGATGTGTAATTATGTATAAGTGATTTTTGTTTTAAGGTGGGCAAGATCAATTTACTAACAATGTACAGTTAATTATTTTTGTTTTTTCTGGAGTCTGCTGGTTCACTACATCAAAGTGTAATAAAATAAGATTTTGTTTCTATGGCAGAAGATAGATATAAGTTTATTCGGTCGTTGACCAGCAAATGGCAGAAGAAACTTTCCATCAATACAAGCAGTTTCACCCCCAACATAAAACTGAACACTGAACTCTACCCTCCAAACAATCCTGTGCCTATTATAAATCACACTTCCGGGGGCAAACCTTTATAGGAAGAATATGAAAATGAATCTCATGAAATTAATTTGACCATCTGAGAACACCAAAAGATGGCTCTCCTGTTCCATTGTAACTTTTTTGAACACATAGTCAAAAGCACACATATCACTGAATTGACATGTGAGCAACATAACTTTGTCATGGATGGTGCAGTAAAATCCATTCATCTTTCCTTGTTTCATTTGAATCAGCTGTGGACTAGAAAACTGATGACCTTTTTCTTTAACATTTAATCTCTTCCCACGAAACTTCATACTTAAGTTTTTCAGGGTGTTTGCAGATTTAGTAAAGCTAATTAATCCAGTTTGGCTACCTAACCTTGCTCTCTTTTCCTCAAACATAAGGATTAGTAAAGGAATTTAAATCTACAAAAAAGAAGTTAATTGTTACTTTAACTTGGATATATCATTCGACAGAACTATGGAAAATGTCCTTGTGACCACTAGTTGTCTATAAGAAAAATTGGAATGCTGACTGTTTTTCTTAGGATTTTCTGCTTGCTCGTGAACATTTTTAGAACTGAGGAAAAGAGAGGTAGATTCAGTAAGATGTTGGGATGCCTTAGCATTTCTCAAGCCTGACTTTTGGAACAGCTTGTGAGTATAAAATGTAGGTAAATTATTGAATTAAGACTCAGCTCCTTGAAATTACTTGTTATGTACTGCCCCTCTGTAATCAGTTCTGTTTTGATGTTTGATATTTTGTCTTTGCCAAATGTCTTTTAATGCTTTACTCAAAATCATATGAATACGTTAGGATCTTGATAAAAGCTTTGTCTCAAGTTCTTATTTTAATAGCTATTATAATACATCAGAAAAATGGAAACGTAATCTTTGGATTACACAATTGCACGCTACAGTTTCCTGTATATAATAACTTTTTTAAAAAAACCTTTAAACTCTAAACATGAATGGGGTCATGAAATGAAAATAGATGCATATCCCTACTATTTATAATTTTATTTATTTGATGTTGCTCTACAAACCACAATTTACCTCACCCACATTGATCACATTTGCATGAAACTGGAGGTGAAGGGACCTCCGGTTTCATTTTCATTACATCTGAATGTGGGCAACAAAGGTTTCACAGAAAAATGGACTGGTGGTTTTCCTCCCCGGATAGTGATTTCTTCCTTCGATGTGTAGTGAGGTCCATTGCCTGGACTTCTGGTTCCATGGTGCCAGCATTACATCTAAATTCAGGCACACAGTTGGTTTGCTTTGTAACTGGAGTTGATGGAGGAAGTTCCTCCCTCACTCCAGCTGCTATTGGCTGCTGATGCTGTCGTTCAGTAAAGAAAGAAGCCCAGGCAGCCAGTTTCCCCCTCCTCTCTTCAGTCAGAAAGACTGCAGAGTGGGAGCTCTCCTGAACATTCAAATTTAGACAGGAAAGCAAGGAATAGGGGGAGAGAATCCATTGGTCCATTGGACCCACAGTTCCACATTATGTCCTAAGACGGCCATGGTATGGTATGGTATCTGCATGGTATGGTCATGCAGATATTTTGCCCAGCTATTCTGTGTGCACAATGTAAAGTGTAGCTGTGAAGAACAAGAAGACCTTAAAATAAGGGAGGTGCCAGTGCTCTTCTTACAATGCCCTGCTAGTTCCACAAGAACAGTCACAGTAATGTGGGGATAATGATTTTCATTCTTACTAGCTTCTAATGGAAGAGGAAATAGCATCAGCTTATTTAATTTTGATTTAAATGCAAATGTTAGTCAAAATAAGGTTTAAGTAATAGTCTTTTGGAAAAGTCTTATAGGACTTTTAATAGTGCATTATATTGGCTGACATACCATACAGAAATCCATAGGTACATGAGAGAAGCACACATGCGGCTTATGAGCCACTCTACAGCCCAGCCCATTCACACTGCTTGTGAAGGTGCGGCCACTCTGTGACTGCTAAGGAGCATATCATTGAAGTTGCAATGTTAATCCTATTGGGAATGCTGGAAGTAACATCATAACTGTTATGACACACTCCTTAGAAGGCATGGAGTAGCCATGCCTTCACAAGCATCATGGACAGGCTGTAGAGTGGCTCACAAGCAGTGTTTGTGCCTCTCTTATGGGCCTCCAGATCTATGCATTGTATGTCAGCCACTGTACATATGCTCAAGAAACTAACACTTGTACCCAACCAATATTATGTGATTGTTCACACAACCCAAATCCCTGGTGCTAGGGAGGGCTGGAGGGAAGGCAGGATAATGCCTACCTTCTTCCACATGATCAAGGGCATGCCTGCACTCCGCCACACTGCACACCCACATGATCAGTGCAGTGGAGATCTTTGCAGCAGGGATATGGAAGAGGAAGTCCCGCAGTATCCTGCAATGCATTGTGCGGGCAGCAGAGAAGTGTTTTCAGTGGTACACCCACATCTTTTGGTATAATGTCTAGTAAGTGAAAATTCATGGTGTGCTGTTATTGTGCAGTGAGTGTTCCTGCCTTTATCCCCTCATTGGCTGCTGTTTGTGGGTGCAGGAAAATCAAAGCACTATGGCCTCACATTAAGTTGGGATTTTGCTGTGGGCATTGTCTCAGTTCTTTGTGTGGGCCATGCTTGTCTGTGTTTGAATGTGCCTATGTACTGGCTTGGGGGTGGAGTCATAGATTGTCTGCTCCTTAATTGCTGACCTGAATTCAAACAGAGAGGCTCTCCTCCTTCCAATTAGTTTATTGTTTTCTTAGCCTATGTTTTAGTTAGTAATAAATATCAAACTCTTGTTTCTCAGTTAAAGTTGGCTTCCTGCTCAATTATTTATAGAGGATAAGTAATTTCTCTTCAACTTTGGGTTATAGGCCCAGTTGAGAAGCAATGCATTTTTAGATAAAGAGGTTATTCTCACTACCAGCTGAAACCGGGCTTTCGGTGGCAAGCCTGCTTAAATGCCCCCCCCCCCATTGAGGCTAGCGGAGTGTGTGCTCCACTAACCCAATTTATCTGACCGTGTGTCTTTTGCAGCTGCTTGCAGCCACGGTGGACACACTTGGGGAGGGGTACCCCAGGAATCTCGCACCATGCATTACTGGGGCTCTGGGAGGTGGGATGCAGTGTGGTAGCACTTCCCTTTGCCCAAACCCCGGAGCTGCCGGTAAGGCATGGGCGGGCAAAAGGGGAGCTGCTGCTCATCTGCATCTCCGATCCACCCATGCAGGGAACCCCCTCGGATCATCTCTGGGGAAGGTAAGGTAAGCTTTCCTTCCCCGCAGTTAACCCTCAAAGAGTTTGTAGGCAAGAAAGTTGGACAAGATTATTACTTTTGTGTCTGTGGAGAGGCATCCCACTGTTGAACTGCTCAATGAAACAAACTACAGAAAATGGTCCGTCAGAGTGAATATGTTGCTGAATACACTTGGGCTATCTTATGTTCTGGAAGAATAAAGACCAACAGAGAATGAAGAGAAACAACAAGAACGGGATTCTGCAACAAGTAAGACATAGGACATATAACTCTGAGTGTAAATGATCAGTTAATCTATCATATAGAAGACAAAAATACAGCAAGAGAGATGTAAGAAAGTCTCAACAAAGAACCATTAATAGTCAAGTTTCTCATATGCTGCAGTTGTGTAATAAATGGTTCAGAGAAGGTTTGCAGAAGCATATCTGCTCATTTTTGGTAATACTGAAAGACTTGGAACTGTAGGAGATAAAAATGCCTGGGCCAGCAAAGATTGGACTTTTGCTTAATAAGTTGCATAAAGAATATGAACATTTTGTTATTTTACTGCATTTTTTTTAAATGTTACTTTGAATTTTGTGCAGGAACGTTTGCAAGATTGTAATTTAAACAAGTAAACAGAATGGAGGAATCAGTTAAAAATTAAGCCTATAGAGTTGCTGATGGTAGGCAATGTTTTATATGTGGCAGCACATTGCATTTGAGGAATAGTTGTCCTAGTAAAAAGGAAGGGAATTATTCTCAACAGATAAAAGGGAATAAGACTAAATTCCAGAAAAATGGACTTTCTAACAAACTTGTCTATGCCAAAGTGAAAGCAATGAAAATAATGATGAGAAAGATGAAAAACTTTGTGCTGCAAAATAAATCATCTGTATGGTTGATGCAAGTCAAAGTAAAAGCAAAGTATATTAGGATAATGAAGCTATGTCATATTTCTTCAATAATTTGAAAGATTTCTCTGAGATGGTTCCAGAGGCCAAGATCAGAGGCCAGACGGTTCCATTCCAGAGATTATTTCTCTGGAACATACAAGTCCTATTTACCTTGATAAAGGGGAGCAAAAAAATTTCATAAGGAAAAGGGACAGTTAATCTGAAGTGTAATATTGGTGCAAATAGAGTGGATGAAGTGTATGTCAGAGGCATACTATGCTCCAAGTTTGCAAAACAGTTTAAGGGGTGTAAAAATAGCCACAAGGTGTGGATGTAGAGTTCTTTGCAGAAGAGACCATTGCTTAATTTTCAAAGGAGGAAAACCTCTGATGAAAGGCATGTTGAAAGATGATCAACTGTATGAAATAGATTGCAAAAGAGAGCAAGCTAGTGTTGTAAGTGCACACAAATATTGCAGGAATCTTTGGCATCACCCATCCCTTGATAATGAGGTATAGCTAAGCTATTCAGATCCATTGAAGATAAATCATCCTGGGGAGGAATGGACTCTGTTGTTTTGCACAGCAATTCCTTGCCCTCCAGGCAGGAGAAGCCACCTGATTTAGTCAAGAGATGCATCAGGGCATGTTTCTGGATATAAACACCCCAGCCAGGCCACAATGGCCTCAGATTCTGTTTGGACCCTGGTGGGACTTTGCCTAGATTCCACCAACCCACATATTCTCACAGGCAAGCTGGGACTGCTGCTCTCTCTCTTTTTATTCTCGCTTCTTCCCTATACTTTACTCAAGAGGAGGCACATCTGCTCAGCCATCATGAAAGCTAACATGCCCAGGAAGGATAGGTAATACTAACGTGCCCCCACACCCCCAGCTGCAAGGATGACACAACACAAGTATATTTGGTATAAAAGGGGTCACAACTTTTTAAAAATTAAATAGTCAATTGGCGAAATGAATGTGGACAAAAAACTCCACCCCCTGCAGTGCAGGCCCTAACAAGGCTGGGTTCAGACTTTTTAGGTCTTCTCCCAAGCCCCCTCAGGGTGACACACTGTGGCTCAAAGGTGGAAGCAGTGCAAACCTGCTGCCTCCTCATCAATGCCAGCCTGTAGGGTCAGGGCAGCTTCTAGGGCTTCACTTCCCGCAAGCCGCTTCACAGACCTATTCACCTTTTAAAGCCTTAGGGTGCTCACCAATACCAAAACCCAACTATATACCCACCCTGCCCCTGCCATGTTGTGACCTAACTATGGAAATGAAAAGCAGGGAGGAACAGAATGAAGTAGGCAAAAATATATATTTTTTTAATTTTACATTTTATATCCTGCTCTTCCTCCAAGGAGCCCAGAGCGGTGTACTACATACTTAGGTTCCTCTTCACAACAACCCTGTGAAGTAGGTTAGGCTGAGAGAGCAGTGACTGGCCCTGAGTCACTCAGCTAGCTTTATGGCTGAATAGGGATTTGAACTCGGGTGTCCCCGGTCCTAGTCCAGCACTCTAGCCACTAAACAGCCAAGCAGTGGAGAGGCCAAAAATTCCTGCTCGGCCCCCAACAGGACGACCAGAAAAGCCAATTCTGTGCCCCAGGGAAGGACGGAAGGGAAGCCAAATGCCAGCCAACTGAGGGGAGCGGCCCACTGGAATCGCCACTCCAACTGAGCCCACCCACCACGAATGAACCACCCAATGAGCTGCCTTGGCAGCTTGCCAGAGAACTGGGGTGAGGCAAAGAGCAGTCCCCCAGCACAAGGCAAAGGGGAAGGCACATTCTCCAGCCATCTATTTCTAAGGCTACTCGCCTCTTTCTCCATTTTCCTCCCTGTTCTCTGGGCATTTAGTATTGCAAGCCTCTAAGCAGGCTCTTTTGTAGGACTTCAGCCAAATTATCACAAGCCTCTAACCAAGACTATCATATAGAACCTTAGCTAAATTATTGAATTGATGGATTAAACTCTCTTCTGCATTCTGTAACCTCCATTTTTACCCTTAATAAAGCTTTTAAACTGTACCGACGTCTCCTCATCCTTTCCAAATACACCAGAACTGCTAAACTGATACTGGAACCAAACTGCTTCCCAATCCACACTAATTGCCCCACTTTAGCCAAAAGCATAGCTGGAGTGCCACTCCAGGGCAGTTTTGTTAACAACAGATTGGCACAAAGTTGAAGATTCAGATTCAGAGACAGATAAATTGCTGCAATCAGGAAAAGAAAAGATTGCATCACACCATAAAACAAAATGTGGGACTTGGAATTCAAGAATGAGACAATGAGAAGGGGAATGTTGGGATTTCGCCTTGGACATTGTCTCAGTTCTTTGTGTTGGGCATGCTTTATGTTTGAATGTATCTATGTACTGATTTGGGGGTGGAGTCACAATTTGTTTCTTACTTGCTGTCCTGAATTCAAACTGAGAGGTTCTCCCTCTCTCTCTGCATAGGAGACTGTTTGCTTATTTTCTTAGCCTATGTTTTAGTTAGTAATAACTATCAAATTATTGTTTCTCAGTTAAAATTGGCTTTCTGTTCAATTCCTTATAGAGCATAAGTAATTTTTCTGCAACACATTATGCATGTTTACTTATTAGACAGGACATGGCAGAGAAGTGGGAAAAGATGCAGCATCTACTTGTCCCTTGTAAGAACTGTTTTGTACAGAGATGGTTCCGTCCTGTACGGGCTGTATCATATGCCCTACTAAATATCTGTGAATTCTTCATGTGACATTTTCACTTTCTAGATAATTTTGGAATATTAGTCCATTGGTTGGAATGGTATCTTGTATTTGAAATAACATGATTCACAAAACACAATTACATCTTTTAAAATGGTGATTTGAGAACAAATCTAGTTTCTTGGAATTGGGGTGGGGGGACAACCAAAAGGAGAAAGTGTTGTACCTGAGTTCCCAGTTTACCAAATAGTTACAGAAAAATCACAGACCTCACTATGCCTCACCTCCTTCCAACTCAGTTTCCTTGTTCTTTAAATAATGCCCCTTTCTTTTTATGAACACGTGAGTGATCTGTGTTGCTGCAATCTTTTCAAAGTGAATGTATTCCAAAATAAAGCCACAAATTCATATTAATCATTCAAATTGCTCTTAGCTCTTCCTTCCTCCACTCTGCCTCATCATATTTTCTGCATTAATTTCTTACCATGTGTGTCTAGGTAGTTTAGAAGTAATTGTAGACTTGTATTTAATATCATGGATTGGTAAGTCTTTATTGTTTTCTATTAAAGCTTTTCATATTATTGGCTTAATAAAATATGTAAATGGTAAGAAAAAACATTTTCCTAACAAATCCCAGTATTTCACACACCTATGGTGCATGCCATTCACTAGAAAATGAATGCAATCATTTGATGCTTTAGCAACAATAGGCACTATAATACCCATTTTTGCATTTTTACAATACTTGATTAACTTAATATTTTTGAAAATGAGAACATATTTGATGCATGGCATGAAGCTTTTTTACTTTTACAAAGACTAATTCAGACTCAGTTGGCATACTGATGAAGGTTTTTTGTGAAGTAACAATACAATGTGTATCCCTTCCCCAATAATTTTGAAATAATGTTTCCTTTGCTGAATATGTATGCCACATATACTCAATAAAATAAACACATCACCCCTTTATTGAGAACACATTAACTATATTTATCTTCATCAGTAATAACACCAGCCTTCTTCAGGTATTAAATAAAGCAAGGCTGCTGTTCTCACATAGAGTGTCCTGAGAGTTTTCCCTAAAGCCCTGCCCCACACGGACATGCTTAAAAACCCTACCGTCTGCTGTCCATGAAGAGACAAATGCTGTAACTGTAGACAGATTCTGCCCATGATTAAAACACTGGGGTAAAATGGTCTCTAGTCACTCTGTGGTGGCAGTTGGAGAAGGTACGGGCCACCTCAGCTGGAACATGGGAGCTGGATGGTGGCAGCTCCCCTCCCTACCTCAGTTCAAGATGGTCCCTGGTTGCTCAAGCACCGAAGATGTCCTACGTATGTGCACACAACGGGTGCCCCTGCCAAATAATCTGAGGTAGTTGGTTACCAGGGAGAGGGCCTTTTTGGTGGTTGCACCCCATTTTTTGAATAGCCTCCCCAGTGAGGTTAACCTGGCTTCATCACTTCGTTCTCTTAGTTGCCAGATAAAGACGTGTGTGTTTTTTTCCATTCAGGCCTTTTAAATTCTTGTTTTCAGTTTTGATCTGATTTTAAACTAATTTTAAAATGAGGTTTTTAAGCTGCTCCAATTTGTTATGGGGCAGCTAACAAATAAAGTTCTTTATCATCACCATCATCATTTCAGAATAAGGTCTACTGTTCTGTTCCACTCACTTCCATATAAGGGGAAATCCTTGTATGTACTTTTATGGTTTTTAAAAAAATCAAATGGAGTCCTCTCCCCATACTGAACCTGGTGGTATACACACCCTGATACACATTTAAATCACTTAATTGGGGATAATCGTGCTACATTTCAATTAATTAGGGGTGGGGAAAAGTATGCAATTCTATATAGATACAATTTTAGATGAGCGAATTGAGCACTGAAATACAATACTGGGTTGGTAAAAGAGAATCTTCCAAGTTGATTGTGTTGACCTCTGATAAGGGGAATTGAAAAGTTAATTATAGTTTACAAGTAATTAGCAGTGACAAACTCATACAGTGATTTAGGGCAAGATGGTTGCTAAACCTATATAAATTTCTAATTCAAGGGCAAATCTTGATGATTAAAAAAAAGATGAGATATAAGAAAAGGTTTGTCCTAGTAGGGTCATCGATATCTGAAATAAGTTCCAAATATAAAAAAATTGGGGCAAGTAGCTTAATAGACTTTAGGTCTATGGAAGTCAAAATAGCAATGGAAATAAATAACAACACATTAGAAGTATTCTAGGTAAATGTTCACCTGCCATATTACCGATATTAAATTGGTGGGATAAAGGGCACCCTTCAGGTACTGTTCCATCCATAGACTCTCTGTGAGCATTTACAACAGAAGAAACAGAATTTATCATGGTAACAATGCTGCCCTTGTCTCTGGTGAACTATCATCATCTGCTTTTAATTGATGTGGATGACAACACAAAGTGAAAGGCAAGGACGTCCAGTTCTGAGTACCAAATATAAGTCCATTTACATGGCCACCCTCAGCACTGAAGCCTCTTCGTGTGCTGACTACAAGCCTCCATTACCACAAGTGGAGGCCTGGCACATATATCATAGCTGAAAATGTATACAGAGCTCAGAGCAGGAGGAGGAACCTACTGCTCAAATTTGCCGAGAGAAGATCACACAAATTCAGTGACTGACACTGACTAGCATTTTGCGCCAAAAAATGTTTCATGCACACAGCGGGGGCGGGGTGATTACCATCAATCTCCTCTTGCCTCTGCAGTACACACTACAGTCCCTAAGGGTTGCAGGACTCTCAGGGAAATGCTTTCAGGTAGCACAGTGGGATTCAGAATTATGAAACTAATTCAGTAGGGAGGCTTACCTGTAGCATAGCAACAAGAGAAGCCAAAGTAAGATCTGTTGCTTCCTTTCAACTCAAATGGTTTTTTTTTAAAAAAAGAAGAAGGTGGGCTGCTGCTCTGTTGCACTACAAGGTGAGCCTCTGTTGTTTAAATGGCCTTAATGAAAGAATAAATATGCATGGAATAATGAAACGAAAGCAAATTTTTGCAAACTTAATAATAACTGCTGAATAATAGTGGATTAAGACTATGAAAACTGAGTTTGAGAAATAATGCATAGCAAAAAGGGTGTCTAAAATTATCAGATTTATATTGTGAACAAGAGAAATGAATATTATATGCTGAAATGGACACAAGACCAATATACATGAATGCTCTCTGAAACCTGGGGACATCTCTGGAAGGGGAGTTTGATTTTTAAAAAATGTATGTGCAAATGTGAAAACAGTTCTTTTTTTCTAGCTCAATTCAGAAACCATTTTGGACTCTGTCATGGCTCTGATGATGTCATTGGAGATGTGACAGGCAGGGGTGTAGCTAGGGGAGAGGGGGCTCATGTTCATCCCTCTCTCTGGCAGCCTCCCAGAGTGAGGGAGATAATGAAGAAAATAGGGCGGGGTGGAGCTGGAGGGCCCTCAGGAGCTGGGGGCCCATGTTCTTTGAACCCTTTCGCTCAATTATATCTATGCCCCTGGTGACAGGGTCTGATTCAATCTCTCCCACAACTTCTAAACACCCAGCACCCATTCCCCTAATATATCTGCTTGTCTTTCTCCCCTCAAAACCCTCCCCTTCATGTACATTTTGTTCTAACAAAAGAAGAATGAAGGACTTTCTCTCTCCCACTCCCCAACCTTGATGTTGGCATGCTATGATGATTTCATGACAGATGCATGAAGTGCTGGAAATCCTAATCTTTGCATAATCATTGACCCATAGCAATTGACCCATAGGTAACTGGGGAGTAAGAGTGAGCTTGGAGGCAGGGAGGGTGGATGTGAAGATGGGAGGCAAGACGGCATGGTTTAAAATGTAAGCTGCAGAAGAATTTTTGAATTATCTTTCATTGAAAGTGAGCACTATGAACCTGCTCAATTCTGCCTCACATCTGTGCTTGGATAAAATCCAATGATATCACTTTATGTTCATTCAAACACAGGCCAAAATAGATGTAATGGCAGCATCCATGTTTTTTTTTAAATTATAGCCCAGCACAAGGAGTTATAAAAATGAGTATAGAGTCTGTACAGTATCTGTGGTACAGGGGGAATAGGACTGTGTTCTGCTGGCACAGGAGTCTGTGCCAGCATGATCTATGGCCCTGCTGCTGTGCTGAAGGCAGTGCTGGAGAGATTTTCTTCCTCCATTCTGGAAACCTGAGCAGCCAGGGTTCTAGAAAGCAGAGACAAAGTCTCCCTGGGTTCAGCACCTACCTCTGAAGATGAGTGCCAAACGTGAGGAGAGCAGGTCATGGAGCATGCTGAGAGGCATGTTTAGCTTACACATTGTACCCAGTTTTACATGCTCTGTTTTAACATTAAATGGGCTATTGAATTAAGAGGAACTGAACTCTTGTTTTATCTCCCCATGGTTAATCAACTTCTTGTTCCCTCCAATCCAATAATGTAAGTGAGCCAGTCTGGGACAAGCCTCTGTCGAAATGGATTTTGGTAAGGTAAGGTAAGTGGGGATGGAAGAGTAAGGATGTTCATAACTGGTTTGATTTGAACCTGGTTGGATTCAAACTGGGCCAGTTCAACCTGTTTGAACTCTTAACTGACTGGCCCTCCAAAGAGAGGTGCTGGTCCAAGTGCGGACTGAATTGACTCAAGTTCAAACAGAACTGGTCCGGAACCGGTACAGTGGTTTGAAGGTATGCATGTAAAGTGGATTCTGGTGAGGATTCCCCTATAAAAGCAAAGGGGGAACCCTGCCTTTAAAATACTTCTAATGGCAGCTGGGGAGGCAGTGAGAGGGCACCTTACTACTGCCACCACCAGCATCAACAGTAGCGGTGGCTCCTCTAAGCTCTGGATTCGGTCTGGGGCTCACAGGATGTGCGGAGGCTGGAACTGGGCCGTGCTGCTGGGAGCACTGGAAACAGTCCAGAGTTTAGAAGAGCCACCACCACTGCCGGGGTTGGTAAGGTTCCCTCTCTCTACCCCTCCCAGCCACCATTAGAAGTATTTTAAAGGCAGGGTTCCTTCCTTTGCTTCTAAAGGAGAATCCTCACTGGATTCCCCTTTACAAGCATCCCCCTTGAACTGAATCAAACCAGTTCTGAATCAGTCCTACCCAGTTCGATCATCAAACCAAACAAGGATCTGGTTCGACTTGAACCAGCTTGTGGACTGGTGGTCCGGTTCAAATTTAGCTTGGATTTAAACTGAACCACTGGAATCAGTTCCATGCACACCCCTATGGGAGGGTTTGGCTCCCTCACCCACAGGCCTCTTTTTATGTTAAAATCCAGAACCTGTATCCCCATATTTTGTACATGAATCGGGTAGACATATGATTAATAAATGTGGTGGCTGCTGTATCATCTCAATTGGCATTTAATTTGACTAGTTAATTTACAGATTCTAAGGCTTTTAATTAAATATAATGTTATTCCTATGAATAATTTAGTCTCATTCCTATTATATTTAGAGATATGATGCAATTTTATTTAAATGTCAGCATTTTAGAACTTGCAAGTACCAAAGTCAAGTGATTTGGTCATAATTTATTTCTTTTCTTTCATTTTGTTTTCTTAGCAGCTTTCCTTTGAGTACTTTTTCAGTATTAAAAGTTGTTATTGCTTTGTAACCTTTCACTGCAGCTTTCTAGTTTTGTGAAAATGGAAAGAAATTTGTCTTCTTGAGAGACAAAGACAATCTCCAATGATTTTTCAGTTCAGTTTCAGCTACAGTAGAATAACATGAGAAATAAGCCACGTGTAGGGTTAGTATGAACTATCTTAGTTGTACTGAGGTGCTAATTGTTATTCTCTTAGAAAATGGTTTTTATCTAATGTACCTTTCATACTGGCAGATAGTCCTAGAACAGAGAATCAAATTGAAACTAAACAAAAAAATCAGATCAGAGAAAGTTTTTCTCTAAACAAAAGTACCTTGGTTGCCTTGAACCTGAACTGCCTGCCAAAATCCAAAGAGTGGAAATCATTTCAAAATACATGGTTCAATAACCAGGTACTCTGTTTTCAATTAGTCTTTTGCCCCAACACAGCTTTCAAATGTGTTAATCATGCTTTATGTCCCTGTTTCTTTAACTTGATGTAAGTATTTTGTTTATAAGGGCTATATCAGGCAGGTACAAGTGCAGAACCTTTTCTGCTATAAAACTAAGACTGTGGAATTCCCTCCCAAGGGAATCTAATTCCCATCTAGTTTCATCAATGCTCACTAAAGTTCCATTGTCTTTTAAGGTTGCTTTAAAGTATTTGTTGAAGATTAAGTGAGAGAGTACACAACACGGCTGCTAGTTTTAATCCTTTCCAGTGTTATTATTAATGATGTCTGTATTATTTTTTGTGTGTAATTTTTTAAAGGTTATATCTGTTGTAGTCATTTTCTTCTAAATCAGTAGGCAATCTTGGCTTTCCAACTGTTGTTGAACTACAACTCCCACCATCCCAAGCCAGAAACTATTGTGACTGGGGATGAGAGTTGTAGTTCAACAGTAGCTGGAGAGCCAAGGCTGTCTACCACTATTGTAAATGAAAATGGGGTGGAAGGAAGGAAGGAAGGAAGGGCCTAAAGCTTCATGGAACATTTTAAACATCAACTAAAATATAGTACATGTATATATATAGTATTATTAAGTCAGTGTAATATAGTTAATAGAGTGTTGGACTTATCTGTGGAGTCCTGAATTACGAATGGTACATAGCATGAAGCTAGAGTAGTCTTGGGCAAATCATGGGCTGATATCCAAACTAGTGTTGTATGCACCAAAAACATTTTGCACATTCAACAAGAAAGGGTGATTTTACACACACACACACACACACACACACACACACACAGCGCATCCCCTGAAGTCAACTGTACATCCCAAGTATATGTCCTTGAGGATGACAAGACTCTCGGGGACATATTTTCAGATACATATTTTGTGGAAGAAAGAGGGGTTGGCAAAAATTGCCCTCTCCTGGTGCAAGCACAAGAATGTACTGACACAGATAATGTTAGTCTGGATGTCAACCGCTATCTCTCAGGAGATAAAATGGGATACTCTCACGTATATTGTCCTTGAAGAAAGGGTAGGACATCAATGTGATATATGCAGAAGAAGTATTATTCTATATCACTGCTCACAAGAAAGGACTACACCCATGCAAGGCACACATGGCAAGGTTTGGGGAGCATGCAAGCAGGGGACTGTATTGTGCCCTTGCTATAATGTCATTGCATGGGTTTTTTAAAAGAAAATTTAGAATCATAGGTTTTTTTAGTTCTACAGTTCTTATATCCTTCCTCCAAATAACTTCATTCTTTCTACCTCATTTAAAGGACTGACTAAATGTAAGCTATCATTTCTTTGATATGGCCATTAGTTCCAGTGACAATGAGTGTGGGCCCAGCTTTATGAATCATATTTTGCCATGAAGGAAAGTTTTCTTTGATACCACTACACAAAAATGATCCTTGTGATATACTCTGAGGACTCTCAAATGTTCTTAGAATTAAAAGGGAAAGTACATGGCACAAAAAGTTTCAAGGATGCTACAGGATTACAAGAGGATACATTTTATAGTTTGGATACATGGACTGACATTTATTAAGGGGAAATGGCAGGCATTATATAAAGATTCTAAACCATAGTTTGAGTGGCTTATGTCGAACTTTTCAAAAAGAAGCTGAAGACAACAGAAAAAGAAGTAATTCTAAGAGTCTCTAAAGAGCCAAGTCTGCTTCCAGAATTTGTCAACAATGAAGCCAGAGGACACAAATGTATTACTAAACAATTCCTCAGTGCAAAAAATTGCCATGCTCTACCCTCTGGTGGGTGATAGGAAGTTTCAGAGGCAGCCTTTTACTTGAATGTTTTTCTCTGAACAAAAAGAGTACTGTAGATATAAAAAGTTTTTAGGGGTGTACACAGAACTAATTCTGGCAGTTCAGTTCAAATTTGAACTAAATTTGAGCCGGACCACTGGTTCAAGCCGGACCAGCTCTCAGTTCTTCGATGGTTGAACCAGTTCCGAACTAATTTGATTTGGTTCAAGGAGTATGTCTGTATATGGTGAGGATTCCCCTTTACACTGGACATATGGAGTGTTCCAATATATAAGGAGAATACAGTGAGGATTCCCCTTTACAAGCAAAGTGGAACCATGCATTTAAAATACTTCTAATGGTGGCTGGGGTGGGGGTTGGCAAGAGGGCACATTAGCACCACTGGTAGCGGTGGCTCTTATGAACTCTGAAATAGGTCCAGCTGTCCCAGCATGAATGGGGTTTGAATAGACCCTGTTCTGCACACCCCAAATGCTTTTGTAATAGTTTATTTTCAAACACAAATGTACACAGGGAACAAGCAGCCACTCAGACAGACAGTGCTAGAAATATGTGAGTTGCATTCAACCCCCACCCCACCACCAAAAAACCCCAACCCTGGACTTTTTCAGTGTTCCAATCTAATGATTTCCCTGGCAGGAAATAATGCCCCACATATCATTTGTAGCCAAGAAAAGGCCCCATGGAGGCTCTGCTGTTTTGATGCAATCCTCCACTGACAGTTATCATCTTTCTTTCTTTCTTTCTTTCTTTCTTTCTTTCTTTCTTTCTTTCTTTCTTTCTTTCTTTCTTTCTTTCTTTCTTTCTCTTAGACGTACCCGTCGCTAAACTCATGCTTGGCAGCTCTCATGAGAGTTTGCAAGCAGCTGCTGATAGCGATGGGGATGGGCTAGAGTAAGAATACGGCAGCTGTGGTGGCAGCCATCCAGCCAAAGAAAATGGTGGCGGGTGGGCAGCCACGACCGGTGGACAGGCAGGTAGCCGCGAACGGCAGGTGGGTGGCCAAGCGACCGCAGCTGGAAGCTGGCTGGCTGGTTGGCAGCGAGCAGCCAGAAAGTGGTGGGGGTGGGCTGTGGGGGTTGGCTGCAGGTGTGGCCAGGGTGGCAGGTGGGCGATGCAAATGAAGATGAAGCGGGTGGGGGTGGCCAGGGAAAAAGAAGGTGGCTGCGGGTGGGCAGGGGGAGAAGAAGAAGACAGAGGGCTGGGGGTGAGTGGTGAGGAAGATGGGTGGTGGAAGACTGCGGCAAGGGCGAGCAGGCAAAAAAGCAGTGGTGGCAGGGGAGAAAGCGGCAATGAACTAGGGGCACAGATGCTCTACCCCAGATCAGCTAGTTTTATTTATTTATTTTAATAATTCTAGACTGGCCAAAACTTGCATCTCTGGGCAGCTTACTGTTAAAATCATTTATAACATCAAATCAACTAACAATTAAAATCATTAGAAACATTTAAAACCCAGTATTAAAAAAATTAAAACCATAAATCTAATTAAAAGCCTGGATGAATAAATACATCTCCAGTGCCTTTTTTAAAGTTACCAGAGATGAGGAGGCTCTTATTTCAACAAGGAGCGCATTCCAAAGTCCAGGGGCAGCAACAGAGAAGGCCTATTCCCAAGTAGCCACCAAACGAATTGGCAGCAACCGCAGACTAACCTCTCCAGATGATCTTATCAGGTGGTGGGGTTTATGGCGAAAAAGGCATTTGCTACCAAAGTGCTTGCAGGATCAAGCATGCTTATGGTGGTTAGGATAGCCAAGATCAGCTAAGCACCATGAGCAGCCAAGATCGAGCTTGGCTTCCTTAGCCTGGTCCTGGCTGCACATGAGAACACCCTCAATGTATTCTACAATGCAGTAGTTCCATTGTTCCATTGCACTGATTGACATCACACATGCATTTCACAATTGCATTGACAGAGCACATGTAAAGCTAGAACACAAACTGTTGACTATAACTGAAAGACTGTGGTTCCCTCACCCCTGTTTTTTGGATCCAGTTATATTTGTTGTGCTTTCTTATTTGTTCCTAGGAAAGGGATGCAGTCAACATCTCCACATGCTGGTAAGGAGTAAAAAAATGCAAACAAAAATAATAAATCTCCCAAAAGTTCTAATATATTTTGTGCAGTATTATGTGACCGGCAATAATTTTTTGTAATAGCCACCATACTCCTGAAATATGATGCTATCCTGCACTTTGTGATTTCTCCATATTTGTTTTTGGAACATAAACTTGAGAAAATTGGGTTTTCTAAAAGGTGGACTTCCATTACTCAAAAGGTTTCCACAAAGTGGATTTTTCAAAAATTGGGTATTCCAATGTGAGAAGTGTCCCATTACTGTTTGCTCAATGCACAGGAGCCAGACTAAATCAGCCATGACTTATTTATTTCAATGGAGCTTAGTCATTATTGATGTCAATGAAAATTAAAAGGCAGCCCCAATGATGTAGTGTTGAGGCCTTTAAACTACTTCCAGGCAGCAGCACGGTGCTAATTTCCATTGCTTCCAGTTGAAAAGAGCACTGTGCTGCTCCCCAGAAGTGGTGTTAATAAGAGGTAGTACTGTAGAAGCCAACATTCCATCCCACATGGAGCTTGGCCTTTTCTCCCTCCATGCTGCCAGAAAGAAGGGCCTTGGCTAAGCAGCACAACAGTGCAAGCAGCAGGGCTAGCTATCATGTTGCCTTTCCTCCTCTACCTGCGTACAATATAGTAAGCTAGTCACATGAGCCACCTAACTCAGGCCAGGGCAGCCCAGCCTGGGTTAGGCTGCTCATGTGCTGTGCTGGGATTGGGGCCAATCCTGGCAACAGTGCCTCACCTAACCTTACTTCTGACCCCAGTCTTAGCCAGGGTTAAGGGTGTGAATATGCCCTTAACACCGGTGCTGGGGTCATGTGTATGCTTGGGCTTTGTGCAGCCCGAGCATGCACAGCTTTGGGCTAGAGTGCCCAACTCTTGGGCGAATCTCCCAATGTACCATGCTCATCGTGTGGTTCATTGAGGTATTCCTGGAGGCTAGGAAAACGAGTCCCAGCCTCCAGCTATCCACACTGCATAGACCAGCACAGATCATGTGGACACATGGAGGTGCACCGATGATGCAGCAGATGATTGTTGGGGGGAAGATAGGTGAAACCTTGCCTTCCGCACTCGCCCACCCACTGTTCCAGTCATGAGTATAGCCATACTCTGTTTTAGAGTATGCATATATGAATATGAATATGAACTGAATATCGCTAGGATGGGCTTTATACTGGCAGATACCTTTACAAAGAGGAATTGGCAAGTTACTTGTAAACATTGTATATTACAGAATTTTTTCATTTGGTTTCCTTATGCCTGATTTCCACCACCCCATTTTGGCAATCTGGCATTAAAAATAATTGCTTCCACACTTTGTCTCCCTGCAATTATCCAGAAACATAAAGATGTCTGAAACAAATGTTTCAAGAGCCTGAAAAATCCATTTAAGAAAGCCTTTAGAATGAGCAACTGTAGGACAATTAAACAGATCACACACATGTATTCCTACTAAGAATAATCAGAATCCTTTACATTTCACTGAGCTTAAAGTTGCCACACAGCTGAGCAGCTGTTGCAGAAGAGAATACAATTCCTAAGGCCAAGAAAATCAAGCAGCAGTACTCAGTGGTTACTACTAGGTCAAGAAGATAGGGCCTAGTGGCCAGCTCCAGAGAACAGCTATGAGCACTGGATGCAGCCTGCTAACCTTCTGGTACCTATTCCTTTCCCATCTTCTCGTGCCACTTTCAGTATTGCTCTGCACTAACCATTATTACTACTCCAAAATAAAACTCGTATGCTTGCAGGCATATTTATGCAGATTTTAAAACATCTGTTTCATTTCTTCTATATCACTTTGTCCACAATTCACCATAAAGTTAGTTGCACCTTATTTTCAGTTTTTGGGACTATGAGCTCAGATGAACATCTGCCAGCAAATGTGGTTAGGGTAGGAATGCACCAGGAATGTGCACACTCTTATCTTACTAAATTATATCCCAATGCACTGTTGAGACACCTTTCACTGATTGAGGGGGGTGTTCATTTGAATTGCTACAAAAACCTGTGTGCTACAAAAACCTGTTTAAATGGGGTTTTGGAACACGTGTAGAGGAACAACTCAGATGATCACCCTGACAGTGCATCAGGAAGATGTCCTTTAGTGACATCAGGGCAGGCACATTCTCAGCACATCCCTACCCTCAACACCTTTGCCAGAGGGCATTTGTCCAATGTGGCTCTATTTCTCCTGTAGGACTAATTTGGATTAGCTGATTGTACAATTTTTCATTTTGGATGGTGGTGGTGAAGAATATGCAGAATTATTAGAAATCTTCTGATGAGCTAAACAAAATGTGTGGGGTTTTGTTTGTTTGTTTGTTTGCATATCCCAATTTATATTATTTTAATAATGGTCACCAGCACAGCCTCCTATGTCTAGTCTAGACATCAAAACTCACCTTTTCTCTGAAGCCTTTTGCGTCATGCTAATACATAGATATAAGAGAACTGTCTTACTTGGAAGCCTTCAGGAGAGCCCATCTCTTCAGCCTGGCTTTTAACGATATCTAGGCTTAACCTTAATTTTAATGAGATTTAATCTGGTTTAAATATTTCTTGATTGTAATTGTTTTATTCTGTTTGTTTTGTTTTGTTTACTTTAATGTCAACCACCCCGAGCCACTTCAGGAAGGGTGGTATATAAATTGAATGAATGGATGGATGGATACTGTATTGTAAATGAGCTGAAGTATATGTTTGTGAAATAACTGCATATTGTCCCTCAGTTTTTCCTTGCTTCCACTTCCCTCCTCTTTTGCTACCATAGCTTTGCATCTTGTCTCATCTGAACTTTTATTTGCACCTCACCTCCCTGCAACCGAAATGTGGGCTCTGACCTGTCCTTGACATTGCCCAGTTTTCTGCCTTGAAAGTTCATTATGATGGAAAGACAGGTTATAAATGCTTAAAATAAAATATATACATAGATTGATGTATAATTAGAATGATAAAAAAGTCTTCTTTAAAGATACGATGCAGGGAAGATATGTATCCATGTCAGACTAATACATTTCAAAGGTGCTTGCCCCCCTCATACTGAATATATAGATTTCTTGTGCTGACTGCAGCAAGCTGTTTTGTGGCAGTGAAAGCAAATATATCTATAAATCATTTCTCATACTTCCTAAAAAAGCCATTCCCATTTAAAGTGCTTGGTCATTTTTGCACCAAGTAGCCTATCCTATTGAGCAGAGCAGAAGCAATTTATGAGTGTCTACAGCAGGAACAAATTCAACTTAAACTAGAGAGAGATTGAATATATAATGTGAAGATCAGAAGTGGTGTCCAGCTGCAGAAAACTTTAAGTTTTATATTCTTTTTTGCATAATGATTTAGAAGAAAATACAATATTTTTACTTTACACTTGATAACCCATATTAATGAAAGCAAAGGACTGAAGCTCAGACTGAAGAAAAGGACATTTGCACACAGTAACCAAAGCAGCAATTTTATATGTATGGGTACTATGGTAATTCTCTGAAAGGTGAATATAAACTTGATCTCAACCTGCGACCAAACCAAATTTGTAAAAGATAGGTGAGAAAATATCTTTGATTTTAAGAGACTAAACAACTATAGCTGCTTCTTTTTCTTAAAATTCCTTCACTCTTATTGAAATCCTGATATAATCTCTCTCTTTTCCCATTTACAGAAAAAAAAGGAGTATTTGTGTGGGAAAGCTCATTTACAGATCTACAGAAGAAGGAACACACCAAGGATGCCCCCTGCCCCCCGCAAAAAAAGGATGAGAAAAAGCAAACAAAAACTATCCCTGAGGAAATCAAGACTGCCAATGGATAGGAGAGTATCTAGCCAATGGCCGACAACAAATGAAGATGGGAACTGGAAATATATAATCTATGTTCTGAGTCTTACATGAAGTCTTGTGAAACCTTAGGACTCCCAGACCTGATCCTGTGGCCAGCTTTAAGAACATAGTCTTACATAACACAAGAACAGCCCTGCTAAATCAGCCCCAAGGCCCATCCAGTCCAGCATCCTGCTTCACACACTGGCCCACCAGATGCTGCTGGAAGCCTACGGGCAGGAGTTGAAGGCATGCACTCCCTCCTCCTGTTACTCCCCTGCAACTGGTACTCAGAGGCATCCTAGCTCTCTGACTAGTAGCTGTTGATAGACCTCTCCTCCACCTCACTGCCCAGAGCCTCTGGATGGAGCGGTTTATAAATGTAATGAAAATCAATCAATCATCAATCAATAAAGTTATCCAAACCCCTCTTAAAGTCATCCAGGTTGTTGGATGTCACCACATCTTGTGATAGAGAATTCCACAAGTTGATTATGTGTTGTGTTGAAAAGTACTTTCTTTGTTGGTCCTAAATATCTTGACAATCAATAGAAGGGGAGGACCCCTGGTTCTAGTGTTATGCAAGAGGGAGAAAAAGTTTCTCTGTCCACGTTCTACAAATCATGTATGATTTTATATACCTCTATCAAGTCTCCCTGCAGTCATTTTTCCTAAATTAAAAAGCCCCAGATGTTATAGACTTGCCTTGTAAGGAAGGTGCTCTAGGCCCTTAATAATCTTGGTTGCCGTCTTCTGCAACGTTTCCAGTTCTACAATGTTCTTCTTTAGGTATGGTGACCAAAACTGTACACAGTACTCCAAGTGTGACTGCACTATAGTTTTGTATAAGGGCAGTATAATATTTGCAGTTTTTTTCAATCCCTTTCCTAATGATCCCTAGCATGGAATTGGCCTTTTTCACAGCTGCCACGCATTGAGTCAACAATTTCAATGAGCTATCCAATGTCCCTCTCCTGGTCAGACACCAACAACTCAGATCCCATCAGTGTATACACATCGTTTTACACTTGGTAAAATTGAACCACATTTGCCCTTTTGTTGCCCACTCCCCCAGTTTGGAAAGATCCTTTTGGAGGGAGCTCCTCACAATCTCCTTTGGATTTCACTACCCTAAATAGTTTGGTTTCATATGAAAATGTGAAGACCTCGCTGCTTACCCCAACTTCTTGATCATTTATGAACAAATTAAAAAGCACTGGTGCCAGTACAGATCCCTGGGGGGCTCCACTTCTTACTTCCCTCCATTGTGAAAACTCTCCATTTATACCTACCCTCTGTTTCCTGTCGTTCAACCAGTTACCAATCTACACATGTATTTGTCCCCTTATTCTTGCCAATCAATATCTTATTCCATGACTGCTAAGTTTTCTTAAGAGTCTTTGATGAGGAACTTTGTTGAAAGTTTTTTGAAAGCCCAGGAATACTATGTCAACCAGATCACCTTTATCCACACACCTGTTGGCACTCTCAAAGAACTCCAAAAGGTTGGTGAGGCAAGATTTACTTTTGCAGCAGCCATGCTGGTTCTCCCTCAGCAGGGCCTGTTCTTCTACATGCTTTACGATTTTATCCTTGAGAATACTTTCCATCAATTTGCCCAGAACAGAAATTAAGCTAACCGGCCTGTAATTTCCCAGATCGCCCATGATCCCTTTCTAAAAATCGGTACTATATTGGCTACTTTCCAATCAGCTGGTACAGAGCCTGATTGTAGGGATAAGTTATATATTTTTGCAAGGCGGGTGGCAGTTTTACATTTGAGTTCTTTAAGGACTCTTGGATGGATGATGTCTAGCCATGGCAATTTGCTAGTTTTTAATTTTTTCATATTGTTTAGAATGCCATCTCCTTTCACCTCTGTCTGACTCTGTTATTTAGCCTCTGTCTCTGAGAAGCCTGGTTCAAGAAGAGATATACACTCTGCATCCTCTGCTGTGCAGAAAGATACAAATAACTAATTTAACTTCTCTGCAACCTCCATATCTTTCTTAATAATCCCTTTTACTCCTTCATTGTCTAACAGTCCAACCGCCTCCTTTGCAGGTTTCCTGCATCTGATGCATTGAAAGAAGTTTTTGTTATCCCCCCAATGCATTTAGCTAAATATTCCTCAAACCTTCTTTTCGCCTCCCTTATTGTCACCGTACATTTCTTTTGCCGGAGTTTGTGTTCCTTTCTGTTCTCTTCATTTGGACAGGCCTTCCAGTTTCTGAAGGAATTCTTCTTCCCCTTTGTAGCTTCTTTGACTTTACCTGTTAGCCATGCTGACATCCTCCTGGACTTAGTGGTACCTTTCCTCCTTTTGCGTATACATTCTAACTGGGCTTCTAGTATTGTGGTTTTGAGTAAACTCCATGCACTCTGGAGCGAAGTGACTCTCCTGGTTTTCCCGTTAAGCTTTCTTTTCACCAAACATTTTAGAGAAATTGCCTCTTCTGCAATTCAAAATGTCTATGTTAGACTTCCTTGGTGATTCTCTCCCTGCATGTATGCTGAATTTGATGGCACGATGGTCACTGTTCCCTAAAGGGTTGATGACACTGACATCACGCTCCATGTCCTGGGTACCACTCAGGATTAGGTCCAAGGTCGCCTTCTCTCTGGTTGGTTCCAAGACCTACTGTTCTAGGGCACAGTCATTCAGCGTATCTAGAAATTTGACTTCTTTCAATTTGAAATTTGGCCTGACTGTGAATTTACCCAGTCTATGTGTGGGTAATGGAAGTCACCCATTATTACTGTCCTGCCTCTCCTTGATGCCTCCCTGATTTCTTCCTGCAACTCCCAGTCACTGTCAGCATTTTGATCCAGAGAGCAATAGCACATCCCCAGTAGCACATTTCCTTCCTGGCCTTGTATTCCTTCCTTCCTTCTTCCTTCCTTCCTCCTTCCTTTCCTGGCCTTCCTTCCTGGCCTTTACTGGCCTTCCTTCCTTCCTGGCCTTCCTTCCTCCCTGGCCTTCCTTGTATTCCTTCCTGGCCTGTTCCCTAAAAGCAATACCTAGCAGGACCCAAATGTTAGTTTCATATCGTCCCCCAAAAGGCCAGCAGCAGAAAATCTGCCCTATTCTCTGCTTTAGACACCATTCTGAGAAAAGTATTTAAATTTACAGCAGTGCAATATGAAACCAAACATTCCGTGCTTTGTGAAAATTAAATCCATTTTTAAGGGCAAAAAAAGAAAACCAAAGTCCTTGGGATGCACCAGTCAACCCTTGGAGGCCAATTATCAATCATGCTTGACTAACAGCACTCCAGGGCCTAAGCTCTGCACCCAGCAAATGAGGCCTACATGACAGATCCTATCAATAGGGTCATTAAAGGATGCTTTGGGTTTAGTCAGGCTATTAAGATAGGTGGTTAATTAGTCAGCTTTTGGGGGTATCAGCCTCCAAATGTTCCTCTCCTGGCATTAACCTTATCCCATGCTTGTTGCAAGGTATTTACTGTTCTTGTTTTCTTGGCAGATGCTGGTGAAGTGGTGGCTGCTGTGCCTATGTTGATCTGCGGCCATTCTATTGTATTCTGGGTCTACAGACAATCCAGCACCTCCCAGATTGGTACATAACTCAGTTTGGGGAAGCATGCCAGCATGTGCTGGTTGGGAATAAGGGAATGCTGTGGAGCCAGTTGTTGCCAGCATTGTGGGAGTTTGTATCAGTTAGAGTCCCTCCCAGGGTCTCGTGACTCTGTGGGGGGGGATGCTTTGTCCAAGTGATCTAACCTTTCATTGATTCAGTGAGCCATGGTGGATTTTGCCACTATCTGTGACTGGATTCCATGACTGGTCATATTATGGGCAGATTTGTTCCAGAGTAGGGTTTGGAGGGGTGTTCAGAGTTGCAAGTGGGTGGAGAGAGCCATGAAGAAGGTCAGGCTGGCCATGGGACTGTTGTGGTCCAGGCCTGATTTGTATACTAAATGTACTCATTAGCTAGCATACAAAATTAGGCCTGTCTCATCAGTATCACCAAGTGACCAAGTTCTTTTATATAGTGACCATGTAGGATCTGGGCGCAAGGAAGAAAGGAGATCAAACCAATCCTAAATGATTCAATGGGCTTTATTGAGTATAAAGGAATAACAACATCAATCTAGCTGAGCAGAAAGCAGAACATTCTATCAATATTACTAACAGTATTTCAACCCTAGCCAGCACTAATATTCACCCAGTGTTCCTAACTAACATATGTGTGTGTATTAAATCTTCCTAGAGCCTAATACAATTCAGATATAGATGGAAAAGGGGGGGGGGTAAGGAAGGTTGAGGACTGGCATGGGTTGGGAAGATCAGGAGTTAGTAGAGGGAAAGGGGGGAAAGGAGAAGGAGGGGAAAGGATGGAGGGATCCAAGGCTTGTGGGGAGGCATATTACCCAGATCAGAGGCTTGAGAACAGTGGATCTTTCAGCTGAAGGAGAGAAGCTTTTGGCTGGAGACAGGAGCTTTTAGACCAAGCATGCAGTTTGCTCAGAGCACGGCTGAGAGTCAGAGTACCATGGCTGGGGAAGTCTTGACTTCTCACTTCGCAGCAGAGGTCAAAAACAGTCCCTTCTCCCATGGAAAGAGTTCCTGCCTCTAGCCCCGCGGCTTGGGCAGCAAACCCTTGGATTGCTCATGAGCAGATCTTGCTTGTAGGCACAAGAGTGCTTGTAGGCAAGAGACTGCCTGTAGGCACAAGACTCCCCTCTGCCATGTCCAGAGACTCTTTCTTATAGTGGTTCCATCCTTTGATGTTCATTTGAGTCTTCTGGATCACAAAAGGCATCTATCGTCTTTTAATTATCAAAATTAGCTCAGGATATTTGGTCAGTCCAGGGTAAACAGGGTCTCTCCTGTTAGCAGAGTATTGTTCTATTGTCATTCCCCAAAACAAACCTACATCTTCTCCTGCCTTGTCCCAAGAATGTTAAAAGTCAGGAGTTAGTGAAAGAGTTAGTTCTATTTGTGTGAGACAGCAATTAAATTACTTCTTGTGTACCTCTATCTAGTGTGTAATTATAACAAAAGAAAATTTAAAGTAACATCAAAAGGGGTACATGTGTGAGGCAAGTTAATCAACACATTTGACTAAGGCAGAAGCATCCTGTCAGTGAGGTAAGGGGATTACTGGACAGCAGGTTAATTTCAGCAGTGTGAGACCGGTAATTACGCCTGACCCATTGTGTCTCCTGTGAGTTCCACAAACACTGATAAACGATGCTAGATTACCCTTGCCTTTACAAATCATTTACCAGGCAGTCATGAGATCTGGGCATCATGTTCACCTCAAGTTCAGGCATTTAATTGAACTCTTAATATAAAATGAAATCAGACACAGGCCTGAATTCCATATACTTCTGGGTTGGCACCTCTGGGTCTAATATGTTGGGGGGGGCCATCCCCAATGGGGGGCGTCCAACAGGACAGCATGTGGCAGCCCACAGTGGTGGCTTCATCCTGCAACCAGGGATTGTGCACTCCTTTTACCTTTTTCAGACGGAAGAGGTCAATTTGTCCATGAAGGGTTGTGACCTGTTTTTGGCCAACATGCAGTGTGGCTTGCTGAATTTCTGGAGGTGGGAAGTGAGTCCAAGCTTGTCTGACCTACCTTGTGGCAGATGCCGTGTAGGCTGGGTGGACACTTAGAAGAGTTGGTATCAGTGAGCACCCTTGAGCATTTTGAAAGGGTGGAGTAGTCCATCAGTCGTTAGAGACTTCATGGCTCAGGGGCTACGATTGGCCATCACACCTACCTCAGGGCTTCACAATTGGCCATCACACCTACCTCAAGGCTGCACAGCTTGCAGAGGTGGGGTGAAGCCCTAGAAGTGGCCCTGACCTTCTGGGTTAGCATGGATGAAGAGGAAGCAGGCTTGTGCTGCTTCTTGCTTTGAGCCAGGGTGTGTCACCCATTGGAGGCTTGGGGAAGGACAAGAAAGTCTGAAACCCACCCACCCACCCTGCTTTGGTAGGCCCACATTTCTGGTGCTGGAATCTTCAACATCCTGTTTGCTAATTGGTTATCAAATAAAGTTGTGACCCTTTCTATCCAAATGCTATTGTGTCTGTGTCATCCTTGTGGCTGGGAGATGTGGGGGCAATGGAGAAGGAACATTATTTCCCATTTCCTACATTTTCGTTCTCTAAGGAAGAGAGTTGTGCATTTTAGAACTTGTGTTTTATTAGGGAACTTATTCAGTTTTATTCAAGCATGTTCATTTTTGCATGTCACTTCAGTTTGTGCTTTGTGATCTTGCATTTTATTCAGCTATATGATTTTACTCTAGCATTTTTCTGCTGCCTTTCTTAATTTAGTAGAGGTGTTTAACTTTATTCTAGTGACTGTGTCCTTTCTCATTTGGGTTAACAGTGTCTTTGTCTCAGTGATTTATCGTTGAAGAATCAAACCACAAGAAAAAAAACTGGTGCAACCATCCTGGACTCAGTTATTGGTATAATTTGGGATAAACCCCTTCCATTTAGCTTCTGCAATAGAAGGCTTCCTGTGGTAACATTTTGAGAACCTCTGTTTTGTATGGCTGGTTCACCTCATGAAATAGACTATATTTGAAAAGCACACTTTAAAATGACACCACTAAGTCAGAAAGAAATCCAATGAAATGTTACAAAGTCTTCAGGAAATTTTCAAAACAAGACCCTTTTCATACTGAGCATTATACAAGGAAGAGTGTGAGAGCATGATTATGTGTGAAAGAGAGATGCAAGACAGACAGTGAAGGTGTCAGCCACATTGAGATGGGATATGATTCCTGCTACAAAATGATAACATTTAATGATTTCCCGCCCCCCCCCCTCAGTCACACCTGTCAACTTCAAGAAATAGTAAGAAAAGAGAACAACAACATAGGCTGAGTAATAAAAGATATTTTTGAACAAGCTTTATACCCGGACATAGCACTGTACCATATTTTGGCTCATTAAAATGTTATGCATTTTTTCCTATCTTTTCTTGCAGTGTTTTCAATATGAGCACTTACAAAAATACTAATACCAAAAAATCAGAGCACATAGCTTAGTCTCTTGTTGGTTATGAAAGATGAAAAATAGAAACTGCAAGCCACAGAAGGCCATGTGGAAGTTCTGACTGCACCAACAATATGCACCCACCAGATCACAGTCCCATTGTCCAGTTAGGACAACCAATTGATCTTTGGTTTATTAGGAATTAGTGGGGAAATAAGCCTGAGCCACTCGTGTATGTGCACCACTTGATTTCTCGACACTTGATGACTAGTAGGTGAATGCACGATAGCCCAATTAAGACATTATGCTGTACGAGTACGTTCTATGAGTAAAGATATCTGCAACTTGTACATGTGTTTGTGTGAATGACTGTGCCTGTGTTCATTATAATAGTGAACATGGATTCAGACCCTTCAAATGCATGATACAGATAGGAAGTATACTTCTGTACCTGCATTCATCATAACATCTGAATAACTGTACTTGTGTACAGATCTGTATGCTTGTTGTATGAGTGTTGAACAGAATGTGTGAACTGACTCCACTAAACAGCAGTATGCAAGGGAATACACAAGTTCTACCTGTGGTATTATATCTGCCGTAGCCCCTTCACACATTCAAGTCATATCTGAAAATTCATTTGGGATATGAAAGTGAGGAGATATGAAAATCTTATTTATGGTCTTAAATGTAGTGGCCAATTTGCACTTGCTACTCCAGCCATCCTGTGACGAGGAAGCATTTATGAAGCCCACCATTGCTCTCAGGTCCTCTGAAGCTGGTAGCTTTTGGACACCTGTCTGATGATTCTTAGCTGAAGCTGAGAACTGGGATTAGGGATGTGCCCAAATTGGCCCAGTCAGCCAGGGGCAGGGTGGGGATCTGTTCCTTTAAAAACCGATCAAATGGAGATTTTGTGATATATCTCACATGAGACATCAAGTGGAGATTTGTGATATGTCTCACACCAGAAATCACCTGATTAATATCTTTTCAAAACTGATGTGACTCTGAAGGCGCTTCATGGACACTAAGTGAAAAAGTCTCTTAGAAAAACAGAATTTGGTGACAATCTACATAAGTTCTGGGAAATAATTTCATTAAACTTAGGAGGTAAAGATGGTTAGAGTCAGGCTCTATGTGTAGTATCCAGAATATAGGTAAACTGGAAATATTAAATGGTCAGACTCAATAGGAACAGAACTTTGTATAAAACCAGAATAAAGTTGATTTTTTTAAAAAGCAACACAAGAATGTCCCCTAAATTTCTGCTTTTTCTCTTTTCTTGACTCTGCACATACTTGGAATTAATATCCCCTAGCCAACATCCATCAACATGAGATCATGTTGAACCGGTTCGGGTACATCCCTAACTCGGATTCTCTTATGAAACATTCTACAAGGCAATATAGAGCCTGACTCTAACCATATTTAATAAGCCCTCCTAAATTTAATGAGAACATTTCCCACTGCTTATGTAGACTCACCAAATTCTGGTTTCATAGAGACATTTTCACTCAGTGTTGTCAATGAAGCACCTTCAGACTCACAGCAGTTTTGAAAAGATGTTAGGTGACTTCTTGTGTGAGACATATCACAAAATTTCCCTTTGCTGCTCTTGAAATATCCATATGACCAATGTCAAAACAAAAGGGGAAATTAATAAAAAGGCCATGTTTTAGCACAAAATATTCCAATATGGCAGTCTAAAAGAAAGACAAGTCATGTACCATCATCAGTATTGCAGTTTCAGGTGGAAATGTATTTTCCTTGCAAATGTATTAATAGTGTAGTTGATGAGCAATCTTTTTTGAAGTTAATTAGGTGAATCTATTGTGAAGAAATAGGCCAACTTTCAAGGTAATTGGATTTGCAGGTATATCACCCTCTTATCACCTGCCACAGAAAGTAGGTTATCTGAAAATAAAACTGAAATTCAGGACATTACTATTTGTCATAAAATAGGAAAAAATGTGTATCTTATTAAGAAATATTAAAATAGTCCAAATGAATTCAAATGTGGTTGATTAAAATGTGTGGGCACCTTTAAGTTTCTTTTGGCTTTGACCTTGCATTAAACTACTTTTCTAAACTGTTTTATTTTGCTGAGCAAGAATACAAAGACGTAGAACAAAATGGCCCAACAGGAACCTTGAAGGCTTTTTAATGCCAAAAGTCATGTGACAACCCACTCCATTCTCACTTTCTAAAATTGGAATTCAAAGGATTCCATTTTTATAAATAATTCATCCTGGCACTTGACATCAGATAACTTTGGCGCTCTGACACTTTTTAAAAAACTGAATATTGTCAATTTTATTTATTATTGTCAACTTACAGACAGGCTGTTTTCATTATTACTGTACAAACATTATTTATTATGTACTCATCATGAAATATATATGATCCAATGACTGCTGTTCCCTAAAAGCTAGGTAAAGGTAAAGTGTGCCGTCAAGTCGATTTTGAGTCCTGGCGACCACAGAGCCCTGTGGTTTTCTTTGGTAGAATACAGGAGGGGTTTACCATTGTCTCCTCTCGTGCAGTATGAGATGATGCCTTTCAGCATCTTCCTATATTGCTGCTGCCCAATATAATACTAGTAGGGATTCAAACCGGCAACCTTCTGCTTGTTAGTCAAGCATTTCCCTGCTGCACTACTTAACGTGGACTTAAACCCATTATCTGAATGCCATTCCTAGGTGTTTTAGGATTATGGTCCCTGGTAACTCATTAATGGGGTATATAATAAAGCTCTGTAGGCCAGATGGAGGCTAATTTTTCAGGGCTGTGCATAGAAGTAATTATTGGTAGTTGGATCACTACTATCTGTAGTGATGTCAGGCTTGAGGGAGGACTATGCTTCATTTAGAGTAACTGCTGGAGGGTGGGCCTCTTCTCCAGATAAGGAAGAAAGCCTGGGAGAATCAAATCCCTGTGGCCAGAGAGGGGCAGGATTTACTGGACAACAGCCTATAGAGGAGATGGGGAGGTTTGTGTTAGAATTCAGTTCTTCCCTGGAGGCCTCTGAGTAAGGTCTGAGCAGCAACTACTGTAGGAGTCTAACAGCCTTGGGCTGGGAATCAACTGGGAGTTCCTTACCTGGAAGTAAGTAGGAAGGAAGGATAGGGACCAGTTTAGCTAGAAAAGTCAGGGGATTCATTTTTGTTGGATCCAGTGCTTGGATCTGACTGCATGGTTTTTGTAGTTCCTGGGGAAGGGTTTTATTTGAATGGAAGCAGTGATGGTTGATGCCTCTGTAGTTTTCTTTATCATCCAATTATTAATAAATACTTGTTATAGAGTGTCACTTCTTATTGGGTCCTGCCCTAATCACATGCTCTTGAAAGCCTAAGAATACTCAAGCTTTACTGTAGGGAGGTTTCCCCCCTTTACTCTGCAAGAATATTCACTTGGAAGGGTGAATCTGCTCATATAAAAATGGATGGTGGCACTGGCAGCCTACTCAGGATCCCTCACAATTAGAGGAACAATTTTGTATTACTCCTGCTTTTGATTGTCACAGTATTGAACCAATATGGGTAATTATCACATGCTGATGATGCAGGGGGTGAGATACATAGAATCTAGCCATTATATTGGATTGGCTCAATGCATTGGGATGGGAGGCTTATCAGTCCAGAATAATCAATTTCCTTCTGTTTTCTACAAAGAAATTGGCTGCATTCCAAGCAGCCACACCAGCAGTGTTTTAAAATGCTGCCTTTTCTTCCCCGGATCTCATTGGGAAATGAAATAATGCCATGACATTGCATCCTTGCCCTGATGCATTATTGGGGGGTTGCATGCCCTGGAGAGAGCTGCCCTTAAAAAAAAAAGCCCACAGTAATGCACCAGGCAAGGAGGATGGAACATCATGCTGCTGTAGCTGCTCAGAATGTGGCCAATTTCTTCACAGAAGGAAGCTTGTTCTGCCATATCTAATACACTGAAGCTATCCCCACGATTGGGCTAGGGCAGGCTAGCTTGATTTCTCCCAATCATGAGAAGCTATGGGAGCTGTGTGGCTCCCGATGGCAAGCCCGCTTAAATCCCCCCCCCCACAAACAAGGTTAGCAGAGTGTGCACTCCACTAACCCCATTTTCCAGATTGTGTGTCACAATGGCTCTGTGCCATGGCGACATGAGTAGCCTCCCGACTGGGAGGCCACAACAAGCCTTCCAACATCAGGAGGTTCCCCAGAATGCCCTGTGCACTCATGTGGGTCATTATTGGACTTGCGGGGAGGGAGGAGGCCAGGAGGCCCCCAAACTCCATGACAGAGCCAGTAGCAATAGCAATAGCAATAGCACTTACATTTATATACCGCTCTATAGCCGGAGCTCTCTAAGCGGTTTACAATGATTTTAGCATATTGCCCCCAACATTCTGGGTACTCATTCTGGGTAATCATCTGGGTGGCCAATCTGGGCAGTAGTCTGCGGGGAGACTCCTCACAAAACCCATTTTGGTGCTTCATACTGCTCGTTTGAAGCAGCTCACTGCTTCTGATACAATATGAAAGGGCTTTGTATTTTTTTTTCCATTGATGAAATGGCATCAGCATTTTTTCATCAGTTGGTTGGTTCTGGTGGAAAAAAAATCTCTAATAGGGCTTGCATTGCCTTAGCTCCACTTATTGGTCTGATGTGATGCACAGCCCTACTGATTTTATGCTTTTGGGTTATATCACTATAATATTGTGATATTATATTATATGCATAGTCTCATTGATTTCTGTGAAAGTTTCTTCCACAAAACATGCTAAATATTATGGTATAAATGAAAATGCAGAGGTGTGCCTTAAAGCAATATTATTATTATTATTATTATTGCATTTATATCCTGCTCTTCCTCCAAGGAGCTCAGAGCGGTGTACTACATACTTAAGTTTCTCTTTCACAACAACCCTGTGAAGTAGGCTAGGCTGAGAGAGAAGTGACTGGCCCAGAGTCACCCAGCTAGTATTATGGCTGAATGGGGATTTGAACTCGGGTCTCCCCAGTCCTAGTCCAGCACTCTAGTTAGTTTCATAACTATATTTATTTAGTTTAGTATATTTAGTTTCAAGAAGATGAGATGTTTAAAGCCACATATTTCATCAGTTGTTTTCTATGGCCCATGGTTTTTCTAACTTTAGATAATTTTATATATGAAATTCCCTTATTGAATCAGGCCACTGGCCTGCCTAGCTCATTGTTGTCTACTTTGGCTGGCAGCAACTCTTTGGGGTCACAGGTTGGGATGCTTCCCACCTGCAGTCCCATTGGAGATGACAGGAATTGAATTTGAAGGCTTCCCATTGGAGATGACAGGAATTGAATTTGAAGGCTGTGCATGCAAAGTTTTTGCTCTACTATTGAGTTATAGCCCCTTCACTGATTGAAAATCAAATGTCAATTTTAAGATTATAGCACGATTAAACAGATATTTAGTCTTATGGTGAAAGAACATTAAATATATATGCTCAATCTAGGTGCAACAAATGGAGCTAGCCTCTGTCTGGCACAACTACGAAGTAGGGATGTGCAAACTGGCTCGACGTTGAGCTGCTTCAGTTCAACGGTCCGGGGTCGAACCAAACCGCCCCCTGTTTGGTCTGACCCTGAAAGTATGTCACTTACCCCCTCTGGGGGAGTTGTTGGAGGTGGGAGGGGGTCTGTAGAGGTTCACCTTCCCCTCACTGGCCTTCCTTGCAGCCCAAACTAGCCATTTGGCCAGCTCTTTAGCCCATTTGGGCCTTCCCCCTCCAGCGTGGAGGCTATTTTGGAGGCTGCCGCACCTGCACATTTGGCCTCTGCATGGCTTGGTTCACACAGACTCCCAAGGAACCTCCACAGACCCCACCACCACCACCTCCAACAACTCCCCTGGAGTGGGTAAGTGATATATATATTTTTTA
The DNA here is from genome assembly GCF_027244095.1 of Hemicordylus capensis. Taxonomy (NCBI): domain Eukaryota; kingdom Metazoa; phylum Chordata; class Lepidosauria; order Squamata; family Cordylidae; genus Hemicordylus; species Hemicordylus capensis. The sequence continues at coordinate 92,014,555 of NC_069658.1, read as the reverse complement.
AAAGGTCCGCAAACCCTCCAGGACAGAACCAAACTGGGGGGGGGGGTTCAAGGGGGTGCTGGACTGAACTGGTCCAGTCTGTTTTGAGTCTGGTTCAGGTTTGAACTGAACTGGGCCAGCTGGTTCCATGCACATCCCTACTAGGAAGAGCTTTTCATCTGGAATTGGCTTCTTAAAAGCCCACTAGCTTCTTAGATAGCTAGCTTTGGCAGCTGTGACTTCTATACCCTCATTCCCACCACTGTTGAACTTTTTTTTTTTTTAAAGAAAAGCTTGGATGTCTTGACTTGGATATCTTGATCTATCCTGCCTGATCTGAGCATAAATCTCTCCAAGACCATTTACCCCACAGATGATTAACCCACACTCCCCAGGATGAGAAAATCTGCAGAAACATGTTTTGTTAACATCTGAGAGTTTATAATAACTGGCATTCACAAGCAAATCAGATACATTACAAAGCTCAATATCACACCACTTTCCTCAATATCAGAACACACTGAAAACGTAGTGAAGAAAGGAAATACAAGAAAGGTAACACAGCTGTTAATTGTCAGCTTTCTGCATTTAATTTGCTTCTCATAAGAAGTTTGCATTGTTTGACTTTATATAAGCATAAAGAAACACTACAGCTTGTGTGTGTGTGCATATATACATGCACATGTGTGAGCATTTGTGTTGGTAAGTTAAAGTGTAAAGAACAAAAATGGGACACCCAAGATGCTTTCATAATACAGGACTTAACGTAAAGCAGATTATATATAAAGATTTTGACTCAGCCTGTGAAGGTATGTTTAACTTTACTGAATAATCACTTATCTACTTATCTATCTATATTTATAAGCTGCTTTTCTGCCCAAGGGCCAGCTAATGTGCAGCTAGGCTCTCTTCTGGTTCCTGCCAAAAAGGGACATGCAAACTTTATGTGTGAATACATCCAGTTAGGAGATATAAACTGTAAATTAATACTTAAATCAACCACCCTAGAGTAATGACATACTTGCATTTCAAAAATATTCTATTCTTTGAGTATAGTTCCCAATTTCATCTATATATTTTAAAAAAGTGTGGTTAGAAGTGGAAATTCAGGGATTTATTTATAGTTCTGTTCACTTATTGTTCCTTACTGGCGGGAAATGCAACATATTTATTTAATAAATGGAATGGACTTCATTTCCCACTTAATCCAAGAGCAATTATAAGAGAAATTTATATGCTCCTGTCACAAGATACCAATTCATGAAAATTAATCAACTATCCACTTCTAGCTGGCTGATATCTGATTGTGAAGAACTGGCATAGCTTCATGCAGCCTGGCAGCTTCGCCCTGATTGGCTTTGACAGGTATGGTTTGTGGCTGAAATCGAAAAATTAACTAGAGGATTCAATGAGGAACTTGCTGTATTTTAAAATGTGACTTTTCAACATTGTCTATAGTATTGGAATTTTAACTCTTTTAGATCTGTAAAGAAAGACTCATGTGCTTCATTTCAAAATGAGTATTCTCAGATGGTAAAGGTAAAGTGTGCCGTTGGGTCAATGTTGACTCCTGGTGACCACAAGGCCTGTGGTTGTCTTTGGTAGAATGCTGGAGGGATTTACCATTGCCATCTCCCATGCAGCATAAGATGATGCCTTTCAGCACCTTCCTATATCACTGCTGCCTGATATAGGTGTTTCCCATACCAGCGGGGATTCAAACTAGCATCCTCTGGCTTGCTAATCAAGTCATTTCCCCACTGAGCTATTAGGTAGCTAGTATTCTCAAGAGGGTAAACCAAGGCAAAAAAGATGCCCTAGCTAGACTCCATCCTCACTAACATTAATTATGTTCTCCAATCCTCACCTGCCCTGCTACTGCAGATTTCTAGGGATGTGTACAAAATTGGTTTTGCATTTTGTTTTGCTTGAAACAAAATGCAGATGACCAAAATATTTCATCGAAACAGTGATCAGCCCCGTTGTTTCGACAAAACCAAACCCAAAACGCTTCAAGTGCTTCGGCCATAGGGAACAATGGGGAACTCAAAACACCCCATTGTTCCCCAGGGGTAGCTCCTAGGAAGACCAATGTATGTTGGGAGGTAGGGCATGATGGGTGCTACCTACCACGCAAGTCACAAAAGAAATGGGCAAGCAGGTGAATGTAACAAATTTTAACCTTTCCCCCAAACCCCCATAGGATCACAAGCCTGTACCAGAAAACCAATTCAGTAAGGGGAAAAGAGGCCTTCAAAATGGCATTTGAAATGTCAAAATGGGGTTGTTTTGTTCTGAGCACCAAACAGGCCCTTTATTTAAAGGGTGTTTTGGTTTGAGCTTGAAAAACTTGAAAGAGCCCATTTCAAGTTAAAATGTTTTGATGTTGAAACATTTTGCACATCCCTATAATTTTCATTGTTGCAGCATCTGCTGGGTTGGAAGGGGAAAGAGCACTCTTGTTGTTAAGCTACTACACACTTTTGTGATTCTCACAATCATCCTGGGCAGGTGGGGAGGAAACGAGGGGAAAGCTGCTTTCCACTTACCTTTCCCCCAGACGACCAAGCAGGTCAGCTTCAGTGCACCTCCTGCATGCCCACACGGACAGCCATGCTCCGTGCAGCTCTGTGAAGCCCTGCTCTGTGAAGCACAGGCAGAGGGGTCTGGGGCTGGAACTTGCTGTTCCAGTCTCCAGGCATCCCTCTATGCAACACGTGGCATGCGCATTGCATTGGGGATTTCCCCCCTCAGACAGGCACTCTATATGCCCATCTCTGTGATTCCTCAGGCTATGCACAGCTTGAGGAATCACATGAGTCCCGGTAGCTGGGTTAAGGGTAAAAGAGCACCCTTAACCTTGGCTAAAAGCCAGGTTTATTAAGGGGGTTAGGCAGAGCGGAAGGGAGGGATCCGTGAAGATCCTGTCACTTCTCACTACAAGCCTAAGCTGCTGGGGGGTTAGCCTGGTTGTGAGAAAAACATCAATGAATATGACAGGTTCTAGCACCAAGACTCTTAATGGTGCAGCAGGAAATATTTGCCTAGCAAGCATGAGGTTGCCGATTTGAATCCCTGCTGGTACCTATATTGGGCAGCAGTGATATAGGAAGATGCTGAAAGGCATCATCTCATCCTGCGTGGGAGGAGGCAATGGTAAACCCCCTCCTGTATTCTACCAAAGACAACCACAGGACTCTGTGGTCACCTGGAGTCAACACCAACTTGACAGCACACTGTACCTTTAGCACCAAGATAATTGCCACTTCAAGTTTTTGAAAGAGGAGGAGATAATATCTGGTTATCTTGGCAAATCAAGACAAATGTGAAAGTCATGGAATGAGCAAGGACTTCGAAACTGAGAAAACAGCTTGCAAGCTATGGAGCAAAGATGAAGCAAGGCAAGGCAAACCTAAGGGTAGCAGGTAGGCAGGGGCCAAGCAGAAAGGGTAGCAGAAAGATGCAACCCTCCCAAGATTGTCCATGTGAAGTAGGTTTTCAAAGAAATATTGCAACATAGTCATTTGTGGAGAATTTCAGCAGGGAAGGCATCACCTTGCGAACATTGGTAATGTGGTGTACAAAACAGAAGCACAGCATTTTTAATCTGAATGTATGTTATAGTCAGTGTAGTTTTTGCATTCAATTTATAGATGTGGTAAATGCAAAAACCAATTTGAGAGTTACTTGTGAAAATAGCATAAATGTTTATAGATCTAATTCACATATTCACAACCTATAAAAAGAGCAGCATAACTACCTTTGAGATATTAACGGCTCTGCACTTTGAGATAAACTTCTTGCAAAATACAGCAATAACTTTATTGATTTTTGGTTTTCTGAACAAAGGCCTAATGATGAATTCTTATTAGATGCCATGAAGTCTTTGATAATGTTTATTGCTGCTATCTGGTAGGGGGACAGAAAGCAGAATAATTTGGAAAAGGCTTCTAAGGACAATGCTATGCTTTACTGCCTTGATTGTCACTTTTATGAGGGTACTTCTAATCTGATGTGTTTTGCCTTAATTTTAATGAAGAAAATGTAACTATCCTTGACTGAATTGATCATTAGGTACTTACATACTGTTAATTTATCACTTAGATGCTCTAATTATATTTTACATTCTGAAGATAGGTTATTCTAAAGTCTCTGTGTTGTATTTACAGTAGGTAATCCTACTCACATGCTACCTTTTGATTTTTGTAGTGGCGCAGGAGGAGAGATGCTGTTTCTAAAGCAAAGTAAAGCATTAGGAAGTTGCAAGGGTGTCTTCAGAAGTAATTTTTGAGGGGGGAGGCAAGGCCAGTTAATTGTAACTAGAAGTCACTAACCTGACTCTTGGCAATCTTTATACTCCTGACACTGCCATCACTTCATGGTGCTAAAGAGAAATGAGGGCCTCGGGGGCTTGGGCTGTGCCTGTTTGGGTAGTTTTGTGCATTATATTTACATTTTGGAACTGACTTATAACAAACAGCTTTAACTGGTCAATTTAACAACAGTACATTAGGACTATATCAGGTCCACCTCAATCTGTGCCCCCAAGGCTACATTTTGCTTTTCTTTTTCTCTTTCTTTCTTTCTTTCTTTCTTTCTTTCTTTCTTTGTATACAGAACCTGCCTTGGCTGCGGAATGCCAGACATCAGGTCTGAATCGTGGACTTCAATAAATGCTTGTAAATAAAAATTAGTTCATTTAGATTTTAAATATGGAAGGTTCATTACATGTGTCACTTGGGGGGGATGGTGAAGTAACCCCTCATACTCCCCCTCCCCATGGACACCCATGGGAGGCTGATTTAATTTGCTTTCACATACTCCTGGGGATTTATACATTTCAATGGAACCTAGAATGATTTATTTAAACACTATTAATAATCTTTAAAGAGATGGAGAAAATCCAACAATATGGGAAGGTTTCTGGATACAAACTGAACAATGATAAGAAACAGATGGTAACATGGAATATTAAAGATGAGGAACAGAAAGAATTGGAAGTAAGAACAGGATTTCAATCCAGTGTTAAACCAGTAAAATATCTGGGGATTAATGTAATGGCAACAAAGAAAGACTTATTAAAAATAATTATTTAAATTATTATTTAATTATTTAAATTGTGGCTGATCTGAACAGATGGCAAAAATTAAATCTTTCATGGCTAGGCAGAATTTCAGCAATTAAAATGAATGTCTTGCCTAGGATTAAGTTTTAATAATATAAAAATATTATTTTATTTTTAATATTTTAATAATTTTTAATTTTTAATTAATTATTTTTAATTATTTATTTTTAATATTTTAATAATAAATAATAATTTTTAATAATGAATGTCTTGCCTAGGATTAATTTTTTATTTCAAATGTTACCAATAAGAACTGAAGAGAATACTTTAAATGTATGGTAGAGACTTGTGAACTCTTTTATTTGGGCGAATAAAAAGCCCAGAGTGAAATTTAAGATTATGCAAGGCACAAAAGAATGTTGAGGATTAGCCACCCCAAATTTGAAACTGTATTACCACGCCTGTTGTTTAACTTGGATTGCAGAGTGGATCAAAGCCCCATATGGATGGGTTACAAATATGGAAGGATCAGACATGACTAATGGCCTACGTAGATATTTGTCGACAGAGGTAAAGAAAGTAGATGTAGAAGTCAAAAATCATTCCATTAGGCACAGCCTATTACAGGTATGGGGCAGGTATAAACAAAGGATAAGTCCAGCATTGCTGCCTATAGCCTTGATATCGAATATGTATTTCCATGGAGAAGACCATGCAAAACAATTTGATCAATGGAAAGCATACAATATGCAAATCTTATGGAAGGAGATCAAAAATGAAATCCACTCAATGTTTAAGTCAAGAGTGGGATGAACATCCTTCCGGGCTATTGTATTTACAGATTAACAGTATAATTCAAGAAGTATGAAGCAAGGTGGAAAATTAAGAGACTTGACAGAATTTGAAACTCTAATAACAAAGAACTCAGAGCATTTGTTGGCTCTTATATACAAATTACTACTGAAATATGACTCAGAATCAGAACAGGTGAAAGACGGTATGATAAAATGGATGCAGAATTTTAACAGAACAATAGAGATGCAACAGTGTGAATTTCAATGGAAAGTGAACATAAAATTTACAGTGAATAGTACCTTGAGGGAAAACTGGTATAAAATGTACCTTCGTTGATATATTACCCCAGCAGAGATTTAAAAGATGAACAATAAATACTCTGGGGATTGTTGGAAATGTAAGGAACAGAAAGGTACTTTTTATCATATGTGGTGGACATGTAAAAAAGCACAAAATTTTTGAAAGACAATACATTTGAAGATGTAGCAAATCTTGCATATAGATTTTCCTCTCCCCCCCCCACTAGATATTTTTCTGTTAAATATCACTAAACCATATATTTCGACAAGATACATGGAACTTTCTTTTATATAATAAATAAATAAATAAATAAATGAATGAATGAATGAATGAATGATAATAGCGGCAAGAATCCTCTTATGCTTCTTGCTGGAAAACAAATCTGATTCTGTCTCTAGACGATTGGTATCTTAAACTGTGGGATTATGCCTCAATGGCCAAAATGTATATATTAAGAACAAATCTGAAGATTCTTTTTCTCAGACATGGGAACTATTTATTCAATATAATATATCACAGGGTTTGGATCCTCACCTGAGATTTGGTTTCTTTTTGTAGAGAAATTTAATGCTGTATGCTCTGTGAAGATAACAGGTACACTAATTCTTGTCCTTAATGTTAACGTTTTTAAATTTGCAGTCATGTATCTTTTAAATTGGAGAAGAGGAGAGGGAGATGATGGTGTAAAGAACTCAGGTGGAAGTAAACAGACTGTAATGTCAAGTCAAATAACCTTTATTATGGCCAGAGACCAGCATAGAATTACACATTAAATGAAGGTAGTACTAGAGAAAAGTTACATGTTGATAGAGGTGATTGCAAATACGATGATAGATATTGTGAAAAGGCTAGAATTAAGAATAATTACAATTTTTAAACAACAAGCTACAATACTAAGAAACTAAAACCGCTAAGAATACTATTTCCAAAATAAAATGCACAGAAAAGATAAAAAGGCCAATTTAAAATAATAATATAGCTGAAAATGATTACATATGTAATCATTTATGTAATCATATGTAATCATAAGCTAGAATTAAAATTAAGAATAGTAAAAACTAAAATGGTTACCATAAATTGGAGTATTACTAAAAATGGTAAAGTTACACTACATTAATCTAATAAAATATTATGAACTGCCATAGCACAATTAGTATAATACGGAGAGTATGGAGGCGAGTGTTATCAAGTATCAGATTAGGGGAGCCCATCAGCTATCATCCTTCACCCAATGCCAATTGCAGCCACACAGAACTTGGCAACGATCTTTGTGGTGGTGGTGGGGGTTAGAGTCAGATAGCAATAGCAATAGCAATAGCACTTACATTTATATACTGCTCTATAGCCGGAGCTCTCTAAGCGGTTTACAATGATTTTAGCATATTGCCCCCAACATTCTGGGTACTCATTTTACCGACCTCGGAAGGATGGAAGGCTGAGTCAACCTTGAGCCCCTGGTCAGGATCGAACTTGTAACCTTCTGGTTACAGGGCGGCAGTTTTACCACTGCGCCACCAGATAGCAGCAATTGAGTATAGAAGTGACTTGTACGACCCAGAAGCTTGTTCAGCAGTGGAGAAATAAGGGCAGCACAAATGTCTCTGTAGAACAGGCAGTATAGAAGGGCATGCTCAGTGGTTTCAATTTGTTCTGAGCCGCAAGGGCATAATCACTCTGCATACGGAATCATTCTGTAGCGACCCTCTATTACTGCTGAGGGGAGACCAAGGCAGCGGGCCAGAGTGAACACCCTTCTATGGTTTGGGGCCTCCAGTTGAGAGAGGTATGTCAGACTGTAATGAGAATCCTTGTATTTGTATCGTTTGATCATGTCTTGTTTTTTTCTTTTTTTCTTTTGTTATTCCTATTTTTCTTATGTTTTTCTGTTTATATCATGGATAAAATAATAAAAATACTATTAAAAATAATAACAATAATATTTTAAAAGGAAAAAGAATAAGCTTCAAACAATTCTTTCCCACAAACTGGTCCATGCCAGTGTTTTTAATGGATATGGCCCAATACCACCCCCAGGTACCATCCTCCTTGGAAAGTCCCCTAGTCTATTTCACATTTTGTGCAAGAATAGTGCTTTCTGTGGCTACACCGGTGTGTGTGACAGACATATGTCCTTAAAGATCTGTATACATGTGCATGGGAAATGCCCCTGGGATGCAGCTTGCAAAGCATGTACACAGGAATTTAAGAATGCACACCTCTATTTCATACTTTGTTTTCAGAAAGAAATACTAGGTAATGTGACTGAAATGTCAGCGGCCAGGTGAGTGGTGGAGACAATTCCCCGCCACAGGGGCTGCTGGGCATCACACTGCTTCACTAAACAGTGTTCAGGTGTGGTGGGAGCGGAGGTAAGCACCAAATTCATTTACTCTTAAAGGTGCCTCCCACCGCCCCTCCAGCGGCGCACTCATGGGCCGCTTATGCTATTCAGTAATCTTGCATATTGTTTGGCCATTTGTCCCAAGGGGGATCCTGTAGAGAGTGTGGGGGAGGAGGAAAAGGGAAGAGGGAAAGGAAGGAGAAAATGGAGTTGTTGCTGAATAAACCTTTAGTTAAATCTACTTAAGAAGATGTCCTTGTCTGTATATGAGGGAAGCAGCTATAAAACACCTTTACACAGGAAAATATGCAAATTGAAATAAGACCCATTAAAGTCTGTCACTGTTCTTGAAGCACATGACAATGGAAGATTCTTCTTCAGTGGCACATTTATATTATTTGATTCTCAAATGCATAATGCATCTATAGTTTGTTCATGCAACATTTCAATAAAAATAACACAAACTGTTGAAAAGATCTTCAGGGCAAAGTTGGACTTCTGTTCCCATTTCTAAGAAAGCTTCCTTCTTTAGCAAAAACTGGCTTTTAGATCTCTCAGGACACACATGTGTCCTGAAAGTGTCAGATTCCAATACTGAGAGCAGGAAAAGTCAATTATCTGATGACATTATTATTACCATCGATAACAATATTAAATGCCACTTTTCAACAAAAAGTTCACAATCCGTTTACAGAGCAGAAAAATAGGAAAAGAATGAGATGTTCCCCTGCCTCACAGTCTAAAAAAGAAATGAAAGGGAAACGCCAGCAACAACCACTGGAAAGATGTTGAAGCTATTCCCGAAATCAGCAAAAATAGGGCTAGATTTTTCCCAATCATGGAAAGCAGTGGGAGCCATGTGGCTCCTGGCAGTGGGGTGGCGGCAAGCCTGCTTACGGAGCCCGCTGCTTAACTCAAGTTTTGGGTGTGAGAGCACCCAAAAACTGGTCAAAGGATTTTGTGTCACCACGGCTCTGAACTGCAGTGACTCATGAGTAGACCACCACCGAGGGGGCTACAACAATTCTCCCAGTGTCAGAAGGCTCCCCTTGTGTGGGGCATTCTGGGAATTCTGGGGGCCAGGAGGCCACCATCCCCACCAGGTCCATGACGGAACCGGTAATTATCTGGGTGGCCAATCCAGCTGCCCAGGAAGGGCTCCCTGCTCATCTGTGGGGAGAGCAGGTGAAGCCTTCTTTCCCCGCAAACCCCCTTCAGGCTCTCCACACTGCGTGTGTAGAGAGCCCTGCTGTGATTGACTGAATGGGGTCAGTTGCTACCCCTTCTGCCAACCACCAATGAGAGCCACCACTTTAAAGATGCCAGTTTGCCCAGCTAGCAGGGGTTAATCACCACTCCACCACCAATATTATTCTCTAGAGCAGTTGGAAAAGGGTAGGAGTAGATGGAGGAAAGCAAGGCAGGGAAGATGAATGGAGAACTCTAGAAGAGCAGAAAAAAGGCAAGGCTCAGTAGACAATACTAATCAAAAGCAAGGAGTGTCAAGTGGCAACTGGGGCAAGCTGCTACCATTTAGAAAGGCAGCCTTCTGTGGTTTCTCAGTCAGGACCCAACTCTGAACCTCACCAGTTCTACTAACCATGAACAAACAGGCATATGTACTATGTACAGATAACCATATCAAAATCACTGCTCCTAAAATGTAGGTTGTGTGTTTGGAGGGGAACTGTTTGTCCATTATTGATAACACTGTTATAATTGATTGGGACCATGGAGGGGGGTAGAAAGGCTGTAATCCCAATTAAATTCCTATTAACATGGACCATGACATGGATGGAAACAAAGCTTTATACTAATGCAGGCATCTCTCTCTCTCTCTCTCTCTCTCTCTCTCTCTCTCTCTCTCTCTCTCTCTCTCTCTCTCACACACACACACACACACACACACACACACACACACACACACTCACATCCCCTGCCAGCTGTGGGTAACACTACATACATTGATGAAGTGAACAGCAGTCCATATGAAAACTCATGCTACAATACATTTGTTACTTTAAGGTGCCAAAAGACTTGTTATTTCTACTCTCAAATAAGTGTGCATTCAATCACATTCTTTAGCAAGGCACACCAGGAAGGCTGATTCACAAATCAGCAGCTGCATGATTTTAGAAGATCTGGTTGGAAATAGATCAGGAATGGCTTGTCCTAGGGAGCCGGGGGTAGGGGCAAAGAAGACAAGTTGCCTCTCATTCTGGGAGCTCCATTTGCTCCTCTCTTGCCTATCCTTTCTGTCCCAGCATTAAGGAGAGCCTCACTGCCTGTAGGCCATTTCATCAGGTAAAGCAGCACAGGCTGGTTAATCATTGATTAGCCCACACAGCTCTATGTGGTGAACAGCCAGCCTGCAGGCAGCATAGCTTTCATTATCTCTGTGGTGGGCCGGATCATGAGAGAGAGAAAAGCAAACAGAGCTCCAAGAAAGATAAGCAGCTGTCCTTCCTTTGGCACACACCCCTCCCAACCCATTAGGAGGAGCCACTCCTGATCTAGTTAAGGAGAGGCATTTTGGGTATTTCAAAGGTAGGGGGCTTCATTCACAGACTTTTCAGAAAGAACTCTACATAGTTTAAAATAAAATAAAATGCATAGGCTTTAAGTCTTAATAATGAAAGGCACTGAGGCACTTCACATGACCCATGTGAAGCACCAGACAGGGTTTGGAGGAGAGAGCGGGCTTAGCCTGCTCTCCCACAAACGATCAAACCCCTAGATCAGCCGCCCCCATGGCTACCAGCTCCGTCATGGAGCTGGTGAAGTCTGTGGGGATCTGGGGCCGCCTGGCCCTCAGAAGTCCCAGGGTGTTCCACATGGGACATTCTAGGGGATCCCCGATGGGAGATTGCTTGTAGCCTTCCGGTCAGGGGTCTACTCATGTGTCATCATGTGCTGTGGCACCACATGATTAAAAAACCCAAGGTTAATGGAGTGCTCGCTCTGTTAACCTCATTCAAGGGGAAGGGGAATTAGGTGGGCTAGCCGCCTTGGAACCACCGGGCTCACCCGCGAGCCCGGTGGTTCCAACGATCACTAGAAAAAAGGTTAGGCTCCCTTAGCCTGCTTTCTAGTGATCTTGGGAATAGGCTCACTGCTTACTATAATCATCCACTGTATGGATTAAAAGATAAACAAAGACTGGTCAAAATCCAAAGCACTGTGTGGATTGTGTTGTGGTCTGCAAGCATATGTGGGTTTCTGTAAGAATACGTGGTATGTTCACCCTTCTGCCAAAAGCACCCTGATGGAGCTTCAAATGTAGTAACACTCTAGCCCTATTCATACATTATATTGTACAACCATGTAGACATCTATACACTTGCACATGTTTTTGTGTGAATGACACAAACTGCATTCAGTTTAAAAGTGAACCCACATACAGGCCCCTCAAATGCATGGTACAGATAGGAAGTGTACTGCTTACCTGTGCTCAAATGTGTGGGTCACTGTACCTGTGTACAGATCTATACTTGTGTACACTGTACACTCATTTGTACAAGTGCTGAACATGGCATGTGAATAGGCTTCTGTGAGGAGTTGCTGGAAGGAAACATGCTTTCCCTTCCCCCTGTATGACAGCAAATGCTTTGCTTCTCTGGATACTACTGCCTACGTAAGTAGGATTCTACCCCAGCACAGAAAGTGGAGCTAGAGATACTTTCCCAAATCTATGGTTTTAAACAGTGCCTGGTTTCCATAATATGGTCTTTTAAGTTTACACATAATGGTGACATAATCAAAGTTTTCCTTTTATTCTAATGCCCGTTGTAAAGACAAATTGTGAGATCGACCAGGATCAAAGCTTGAGACTTTCTCATATACAGTATTTCCACATCAGCACTGTAGGATAATATATAGACACAAAGCAAACACAAAGCTGTAATTCACTCAAGGGGCTCTGCTTCCATTATAAACTGCAAGTGAGCAACACTTGAGCAGGTTTGATGAATGGCAGAGAAGCTCCAAGTGTGAAGTCAGCCATGTATTATAGGGATGAGTGAACATGCTGGTATGAAATAAGAACAGGCCACAACCTTCCTGCAGTCTCTGACCCAATCACTTCCTACACTTCAGATACATATGGGCTTGTAAGTCATCACTTTTTCCATGCTCACACATCAAAAAGGACATTATAGTCCTCCATGCACACTCCACAAGTCACACCTGAGATTCAGCCCTTGTGCAGCTATTCGTCCATCTTCACTTTATTCTTAAACCATGAGATCAGCACTCGTACTGTGTTCAATTCAGGATGATATGTTTACATACTTTAATATCTTGAAGATCATGATCCTTGAAGATCATGATATTGCTTATATTTTAATGTAAATAATATACAACAGTCTCGCGGATAATATCAGAGCTCTCCACGATCTGTTGGCCTTTCGTAAGGCATGTAAGACTGAAATGTTCCACCAGGTGCTCGGTCACTGAGATAGCTGGTCGTAGAGTGATCTTGTAATCCATAGTTATTATGTCATGTGGAATGAGTATTGTATGGGGTTGTGGGTTATGAGGCTATAACCCATAAGATATAAAATAAAGATATATTTTTATGAAATTGTGTTGCTGTTTATGTTATTGCTTGTAAGCCGCCCTGAGTCCTATGGGAGTAGGGCGACATATAAATCTAACTAACTAACTAAATAATAAATCTGAAGATGGCTTATTATGAAAAAATTTTTTAACTTGATAGTATTATCTTTGTAAATGATTTGTTAAGTACTGTATATTAAACTTATAATATGAAAAGATATGTTCATTCATATCTGAATTAACTATATGTCTATGGTTCATTCTGATTTATAAACCTGTCCAGAAGATCTAGAAAATAGTTTCTAAGGATCCATGGTCTAGAAGAAACATCATGAAAGGAGATCCATATCATCAAATATGGGAAATGGAGAATGTAGTGATCCAAAAAATACAAGCCAACCACATATAATGGAAGTTATATAATGGCAATTCTAGAGCAAATCCATGTCAGTCTCAGAGAGTTGAAGTAACATAATCTTGCAATGTTATTTCCTGATGTTAAAGAACTTCAGTACAAATAAAAGTTGTAGAATAATGTTTAATTTGAATAGATAGGCAACTGAAAATATGAGAACAGCATGCTTTCTGGATTGGGCAATCAATAATCTGTTCTAAATCATTGTGAGGATCTCTCCCCAGGTACGGTATATCTCTGCAGATGTAGTCATGGCAGCAGGACAGGGGAGCAGAGCTTGCTGGTGTATTCCTGTCAGCATTGTATCTGTGTACAGCTTATATGATTCCTGAAGAGGGCTTGGTATTCTATGGCTGCAGTCTTCCTAGGGTTGTATTACATTCTGTAAGACTGCTTTATGATTACCATTAATAGAGAGTGAGGCTATTCACATGAGCGTGCAAAACCGGGCTAAGGGAGTCCAGCCCGGGTTTGCACACTCATGTGAACCACTGGGATCACACCCAATCCCGGTGGCTACACAGTGGCAAACCCGCCTATGAAGACTCCCAGTTGTTTGTTTGTTTGTTTGATTGATTTCTATACTATCCTCCCAAAAATGGCTCAGGCACTCCCTTTCCCTCATTTTCCTGATTGTGTGTCAGCCGCAGCATGCAGGGCAACACACAGTGGCATGTGCTGGCACCCCAAACCCCGGAGCTGCAGTGGGAGTCGCTGCTCGTCTGGGTAGGCAATCCACCTGCCCAGGGACTAGAAGCCAGTTGTCTGCAAGGAAGGTAAGTTAAACCCTCTTTTCTCACAGATCGTCCATGAGCTGTTCTCAACGATTGTAAGAAGAGCTCTGATGACTGACATCCTGGCTAAGGAAGTGAAGATGCAGCAGGAGCCCTCCCTGTTTCCACAGTGCTTGTGCTGGTTGGCGGGGAGCAATTTTCTGATCCTCCATGCATCTGGAATTGTTCTGTGCCATCAAAAAGAGGCAAGGAAGATCAGTGATATCGGTCTGCCAGCACATGTGCTGCAGAAGTGGAAAAGCCTCCAGTTGCATTAAGAGCAACCTGCTACTGTGTCCTTACATTCCTAGTCAGGAAGGTCAGCCCGTATCTTCTCTTTTTTAACCATGCAAGTGCTTTTTGCACACAATCCTTCTTCTTTATAATGGGTATTCTGTGACTTGTTTCTTAACATGATGACATCGCATCTGTATGATTCTCTGCATGCCCCCTCCTTTCATACAACCATGTTATTTGAACTGTTCTAACTATTAAAACCCTTTCTGCACAAGTATAATTTTTCTATTGACACTTGCTTGCTTGTGTGCTCAGCTGCTGGTGTTGTTTTATTGATATGTCGTCCCTTCCTTCCTTCCTAGCCAGATGTGCTAAAAAGTATCATATGCATAAGGAAGGTTCTGCATAATGAGTTAAATATCAAAGGAATATTAGAGATTAGACCTATTCCAAAGAAAATGTGGGCAATATCAGCAAGATCATACATTGCCATAGTAACTTGAACCAAGAAAAGGAAAATCTTGGAAACCTTCCCAAGAATGTGACTGTCAATGCATGGAGAAATGAGTAGATAATGATTTCCATTCTTTCTGAACAATAACAAGCAATTGACAAAAACACAAGCCAACTGAATGAGGGGAAAGGCAGCAATATAGCCAGGAAAAGGCTTGGCAGATTCACACATAAATCAGTACATGAGCTGGTGATCAGAGGCTGAAGTGATCAGCAACAAAAGAGTGACAGATTTATGTTGTGAAAAGTTTTATGTATTGCGAAAGTGCATGAGAAAAATTAATAAAACTTACAGTCCAATAGAGAGGCTATGCCAGTGTTGTTGCTAGCTATCATGGCTGATCTTGTCAAGCTTTGTGCCAGATCGTGTCATCAAGCAAGTTATAAATTTATGAGATATAAGGTTACCAACTTGCTGTAGGAGTTTCACCATCTATAATCTAATACAAATTCTGTCCCTCCTGTGTACCAATGTTCTTTTATGTTGTGAATGGGTTCTGAATTAGGTTTGAGATTTCTCATACAAATGTACATGGCTTGAAAATGACAGTAGAATACAATGACTGTAAACATTAACAAGAACATAAAATGATGTCTGGGAGAGGAAAAGTTACATGCTTGGAAATGAAATCAATGTCTACCCATAAATCTTCCTACAACTCCTCTGTAGAGTTTGATTGATAGCACACATTCATAATCACAAATAAAACTTCCACATCTCTTCATATCTCCTCAAGCACAAGTATAAAGCATCCAAGTGATAAACATGCCTGTGTGAACCAGCCCCAAACTAACTAACTATCTATCTATCTATCTATCTATCTATCTATCTATCTATCTATATGCTGTATATTCAATAAATGCAGTGGTATATACATCACTTGTTTTTTCATCACTGAATGTCTGAATTCATTCAATTGAACACATAATCTAAACCTTCCAAATGGCTTCCAAATGATAAAGAAACTGAATGGCTTAGGTCCAGGTTGCCCGAGAGAGCTATAAGATCCCCACTGCTTTCCCCACCGCAGGTTGTGGAACGCACTCCCTGCGGCTATAAGAGGATTAGCTTCCTGTTGGAGATGAAGTTCCAGTGCATCGACCTTTTGCACCAACTATCCTAATGACCACTAGGGGCATTGGGAGCAGAGGTAGTTAGTGAGGATCCCCTTACCTGTCCCCGCTTTGCCCCTACTCTATGATCCCTGCCTTAACTTCTCAGGTATTTCCTGTAGCAAGTCAGTTCTACTTCCTTTCTCCTTGGAGAGCAGATGGGAGCATCTCTTTCTCTCCCCTCCTATTCACTATGTAGCTTATAGTTAGGATAGGTCTTTCCCATCTCAAATGTATTTAACCTAATAAATCTTATTTACTTTATGCTGCTCTACAATCTCCATGCTTGTTCCTAACTAACTGCAACAATAAGGCTCTACACTACTTTGTAAGTGGAGTGGGCAGCTTCCTCTGGGTGCTTTGCTCAACAATCTAAAATTGCAACATTTCACTGGAGGCCTTCAGGAGAGCCTTAAAGACCCATAGTTTTAGCTTGGCTTTTAATGATATCTAGTTTTAATTTTAAAATGATTTAAATGTTTCTTGATTTTAATTTTTTGTATGTGTTTTTGATTTTAATGTAAACCTCCCTGATCCACTTTAGGAAGGGCAGTATAAAAATTAAATGAATTGAATGAATGAATAACACACAAAGGAATTCCTATATTTCCCCCACTACTGTTATGTTCAGTTAGACTACAAGGAAATTCTCTGCCCATGGTCCTCCCAGTTCAGATGGGCCAATATGAAAGAAAACTGCTGAATTATTGAGGAACTAATGGGGGGGGGCGGAATACAAATTCGACATCTATTTTGCAACACACACACATACCCCAAACCCCTGAAATTAACCTGCAGGAGTCATTTGTGGCAGATTTAGGTATCACAGTTACTGTTGCCCTAGGAGTATGTGCCCTCCCTCTGTCCCTGCATGAGACTCTACATCAGTTGTAGATGGTGATATTCTGAGATTGGTTGTGTCATCCAAATTCATCAATCTTGCATATCCTGTCCTGCTTCTCTCAGAAAATCTGACATCTGAAACTGAGATTTTAAGTAAATTACAGATGTTTGCTTCCCTGAGAGAAGTAAAGCAGGATTTCCCAAGATTGGTGGGTTTGGGCAATATGACATATCAGAACCTACAATGGAAGTAGAGGCTCAGTATGTCTGAACTTCCTCTTTCAATCAGCCTTATACATGGCAGTAAAACTAGGGCTGGATCAAATCTCATCTCCCATTTTCCCCAATGTTTTAATTGGGGATAGAAATGTGGGTGGAAATATGATACTTTCATGAGACCTCCACAAAAGCATATCACATTTTGAGTGAGTATTGTGGCAAGCTTACCTAAGGCTGCAGGGAATGGCATTTATAATCTCCAGGTGCATTCAGAAAAGTAAAATAGCCCCAGCTGGGAGGGAAGTGGTGCTTTTCACACTGCTGTGCCTGCCACTGCCCACAGATGTGGCAGGTGCAAGATAAAGGGGGAAAACCTGCTGCATCTCTTCTGCTACCTTAGGTAAGCCCCTCACCCTCTCTAAAAAAGGTGTAGAGCATCCAACTCTACATATGTTATTGTAGATCAAAGAAGCTCATTAGCAATATATAGTTGTGGCCCTCATTTATAAATCATTTTTCATGTCTTCATTCCAGATTGAGGGCAACATGATTGTTTGGTGCCGAAAAATTGCTTAAATGCCTCATATATTTGGAGGAGTCTTAAAAGTGAAAGTGCTTCATTACATTACTAATTCTATATACAGCAGAACTGTGAAAATATTACAAGGAATATTGATGATTTCATTGTGGGTCAGGCTTAATATTTGCTGCTAGTTTGGCATATGGACATTATGAAAGCTCTAAGATTTACTGCTTGCTCTTGCATTAATAAAGGCAGGCTGATAGAAAACTGCTGAACACTGTGAGATACATTCACTTTTCAGTTATTAGCCTAGTGATGCATTCCAAAATAGATTTGTGCCTTGAATCGTTGAACTAAATAAAGCAGAGAGCATTACAAATCCCTGTTTAGTAGACCCATAAAGTTAGTGGTTTTTTTTGGGGGGGGGGAATTCTGCATACTAACATTGAAGTTGATAATTGTAACAAAGTTACACATTTTAATAAGTAGTATTTGCTCTACAGCTGTGCTCATTGCTCAGTTAAAGTCAGTTCCATTAGTAATCAATGAGATCATTCTCATGACCTTCTACTGCTGCTGGGAAGGCGGGAGCTTGCCTGCCTTCCCCGGCAGATGAGCAGCAGCGTCTTTGACTTTGCTGTGCCATGCACCCACATGAGCGGTGGTGCAGCAAAGGCAGAAGCTGGGTAGAAGTTCCCCCTCCTGTATCCCAGAGTGCCCTGACTCATGAGCAGGGCACCTGCTCTCATTAGAGCAGCTGCCATGCATGGCACAGCTGCTCTTCCCCCCAGCTCACTGCCAGAAATGGTGGTGGGCCGGGCAAAAGCCTTTCCCCCCGGGGGGCGATGGTTCACACAATCATCTACTGAGATACAATGAACCACAGGTGTGTTTTTCCTTGGTAAAGCACTGGGTACAGAAGTCAGGCTACTCTTTTCTGGAGCAGCTGGGAGCCCTCCACTCCTAGTGTTCCAGACAACACAAGCTGCCTGGGTTACCCGTGTCATGAGAACAACTTCAATGAATGGTAAATTTACTAATGAATTTACTAATGAAATAAATTTACTAATAAATTTGCTTTATTAACTCAGCATAAAAGTCACCCTTTCTGGTCTTTGTTTAGTTTGTCATTCTTTTGCAATGATGGCAGTAGAAAGAATCACTAGCACCTGTGCATCCAAATTTTCATCTAGGCTTTTTGTTTTATACACAGAAGGTTTCCTTTTTTCTTTTCAATCACATTCTAAACTTTCATGAAGTGTTTAATTTCCTGTTAATTTTAATGAAGTATTTCATTATGGTCTGTGAAAAAGTAGTAAAAAGGCTTGGAAAAAATCATGTAAGCTTACATGCTTAGCTAGGGCAGACCTTAAAAAATGAATGTGGTACTTGCCAAAGCTATAGCTGAATGAGCAGGGCAAACAATACTGAGAGTGTCTGTGTCTATAAATCAGGGGAAAGCTTATGGCACAGGAGGTGACATTCATTAAATTTGACTTTAAAAGCTTTCAACACGAAATTGAGTTCTAAATAGTTAGAATGGTATAATCCTTTGATCTTTATTCCTTTCTATTACAATTAATGCAGGACAAAGTGTTCTAGTTAATCCTGTTCAGAAAGCTCATGCTCTAGACATCATTTGAACATTAGCTATCTTAAAATCTCTGAGAGAGCACAAAGGAATACTTTTTCATTGTTTTGTAGATATCGATACAAGCAGTATTGTTTTTAAATCAATGTACCCTATAAATATTGCAACTGAGAACACAGATTTTAAAGGAGAACCTAACACAACATGTGTACTGTCTCTTTAAGAGGCAAACCCAACAAGTCTCAGGATGCAGATCAAATCTCTTATTTTATGTTGCATAAGAAACATAAGAACAGCCCTACTGGATCATGCCCAAGGCCCATCTAGTCCAGCATCCTGTTTCGCACAGTGGCCCACCAGATGCCGCTGGAAGCCACAGACAGGAGTTGAGGGCGTGCCCTCTCACCTGCCATTACTCCACTGCAACTGGTACTCAGAGGAATCTTGCCTTTGAGGCTGGGGGTGGCCCACAGTCCTCCGACTAGTAGCCATTGATAGACCTCTCCTCCATGAAGTCATCCAAACCCCTCTTAAAGCCATCCAGGTTGTTGGCTGTCACCACATCCTGTGGCAGACAGTTCCACAAGTAAATCACGCATTGTGTGAAAAAGTGCTTCCGTTTGTTGGTCCTAGACCTCCTGGAAATCAATTTCATGGAGTGACCCCTGGTTCTAGTGTTGTGTGAGAGGGAAAAGAATTTCTCTCTATCCACTTTCTCCACACCATGCATGATTTTATAGACCTCTATCATGTCTCCCCACAGTCGTCTTTTTTCTAAACTAAAAAGCCCCAGGTGTTGTAGTCTTGCCTCATAAGAAAGGTGCTCTAGGCCCCTGATCATCTTGGTTGCCCTCTTCTGTACCTTCTCCAGTTCAACAATGTCCTTTTTAAGATGTGGTGACCAGAATTGTACGCAGTACTCCAAGTGTGGTCGCACCATAGTTTTGTATAAGGGCATTATAATGTTAGCCGTTTTATTTCAATCCCCTTTCTAATGATCCCTAGCATAGAATTTGCCTTTTTCACAGCTGCTGCACATTGAGTCAACACTTTCAACGAGCTGTCCACCACAACCCCAAGATCCCTCTCCTGGTCCATCACCGACAGCTCAGATCCCATCAGCATATACTTGAAATTGGGGGTTTTCATCCCAATGTGCATCACTTTACACTTGCTAACACTGAACCGCATTTGCCATTTTGTCGCCCACTCCCCCAGTTTGGAGGGATCCTTTTGGAGCTGCTCACAATCCGTTTTGGATTTCACTACCCGGAAGAGTTTGGTATCATCTGCAAATTTGGCCACATCGCTGCTTACCCCTGCTTCTAGATCATTTATGAATATATTAAAAAGCACCAGTCCCAGTACAGATCCCTGGGGGACCCCACTTCTACTTCCCTCCATTGTGAAAACTCTCCATTTATACCTACCCTCTGTTTCCTGTCTTTCAACCAGTTAGGAATCCACACATGTACTTATTTATTCATGTTATTTATTTTTGCATTTATATACCACCTTTCATTAAAAGACAACCCCAAGGCGGTTTACAAAAGTTAAAACATACAATAAAAAGGCAATAAAAACATCAAGCTAAAAAATATAAAAACATATAAAAACAGGCATAAAACAATACAACAGGTAAAAACACACAGAAGCAGCAGTAAAAACGATTATGTAAAAGCCTGGGTAAAAAGCCAAGTCTTTACAAGCTTTCTAAAAGCCGTGATGGAATCCGATACTTGTCCCCTTATCCCATGACCACTAAGTTTCCTCAGGAGTCTTTGATGAGGAACTTTGTCAAAAGCTTTTTGGAAGTCCAGGTAGACTATGTCAACTGGATCACCTTGATCCACACACTCATTGACACTCTCAAAGAAGTCCAAAAGGTTGGTGAGGCAAGATTTACCTTTGCGGAAGCCATGCTGGCTCACTCCCAGCAGGGCCTGTTCTTCTAGGTGCTTTACAGTTCTATCCTTGAGGATGCTTTCCATCAATTTGCCTGGAACAGATGTTAGGCTAACCAGCCTGTAATTTCCCGGATCGCCCCTGGATCCTTTCTTGAAAATCAGTGTAATATTTGCTACTCTCCAGTCCTCTGGTACAGAGCCCGATTTCAGGGATGAGTTAAATATTTTAACAAGGAGGTCGGCAATTTCACATTTGAGTTCTTTGAGGACTCATGGATGGATGCCATCCGGCCCTGGTGATTTGTTAGCTTTCAGTTTTTCCAGACAGTTTAGAACATCATCCCTTGTCACTTCTATCTGACTCAGCTCTCTAGCCTCCATACCTAAAAAGCCTGGTTCAGGAACAGGTATATGCTCAGTATCCTCTGCCGTGAAGACAGATGCAAAGAACTCATTCAGCTTCTCTGCAACCTCCATATCCTCCTTAATAATCCCTTTCACTCCCTCATTGTCTAATGGTCCAACTGCCTCCCTGGCAGGTTTCCTGCTTCTGATGTATTTAAAGAAGTTTTTGTTATTCCCCTTGATACTTTTGGCTAAATGTTCCTCAAACTCTCTGTTTGCCTCCCTTATTGTCACCTTGCATTTCTTTTGCCAGAGTTTGTGTTCCTTTCTGTTCTCTTCGTTTGGACAGGCCTTCCAATTTTGGAAGGAAGTCTTCTTCCCTTTTATGGCTTCCTTGACGGTACCCGTTAGCCATGCTGGCATCCTCCTGGACTTAGTGGTACCTTTCCTCCTTTTGGGTATACAATCTAACTGGGCTTCTATTATTGTGGTTTTGAGTAAACTCCATGCACTCTGGAGCGAAGTGACTCTCCTGATTTCCCCCCTCAGCTTTCTTTTCACCATACTCCTCATTTTGGAGAAGTTTCCTCTTCTGAAATTCAAAATGTCTGTGTTAGACATCATTGGTGATTCTCTCCCCGCATGTATGCTGAATTTGATGGCACTGTGGTCACTGTTCCCTAAATGGTCGATGACAGTGACGTCATGTACCAGGTCCTGGGTGTCACTCAGAATTAGATCCAATGTCGCCTTCTCTCTGGTTGGTTCCATGACGAACTGTTCTAGGGCACAGTCATTTAGCGCATCTAGAAATTTGACCTCTTTGTCCTGACGTGAATGTGAATTTACCCAGTCTATGTGTGGGTAGTTGAAATCACCCATAATTACAGCCCTACCTCTCCTTGACGCCTCCCTGATTTCCTCCTGCAACTCCCAGTCACTGTCGGCATTTTGATCCGGAGGGCAATAGCATGTCCCCAGTAGCACGTTCCTTTTTCAGCCTTGTAGAGTCACCCACAGGGTTTCTGTGGAGGACTCCAGTCCACATAGGTTTTCTAGCTTGTTAGATTCTATCCCTTCTTTAACATACAGTGCTACCCCTCTTCCAAGGTGCCCCTCCCTGTCCTTTCTATAGAGTTTATACCCAGGTATAACAGTGTCCCACCGGTTCTCACTGTTCCACCATGTTTCTGTTATGCCCACTATATCTATTTCTGCATTAGCAACCAAGCACTCCAGCTCACCCATCTTGGCTTGGAGGCTTCTGGCATTGGCATATAAGCACCTATACACTGAATCTCTCCCATGATGTATGTTTCTGTTATGCCCACTATATCTATTTCTGCGTTAGCAACCAAGCACTCCAGCTCACCCATCTTGGCTTGGAGGCTTCTGGCATTGGCATATAAGCACCTATACACTGAATCTCTCCCATGATGTATGCTATGGAGATTGCACTTTTGCTATGCTCAGGAGCTGCACCACAATGTGAGCTCCCATTCTATATTATACATGGGGACAAAGTCGCTTAGTTAGCAGTGGACTGCTTGCCCTAGATTTGATTACAAGCCCCACAAAATGGAAAGGGGATTAGCTTCACAGTCTCTATGAGGGGTGCCCAGCTAAGCAGACTCCCAGGACCAGCTACTGCAAGTGTCTGGCATCTAAGATCATTTCAGCCTTGGAATGAAATCTAAACTTCCCTCTTTCTCTTGCAAAGAGAGACAATACCTGGCCATCAGGCCAGGGAGAAAAGACAGATAAAATAGGTTTCTTATCTACAGCCTCCATTACAATAGGGATGAGTAAGTGATGTAACTTTGAAAGTGTGCCTGTTGAAACTGTTGATAGAATTATGGGGAGAGTCAGTCCCAGCACAGGAGATTCTTTAAATGCACCTGCACACTCCAGTTGTCCTCACAATCAGCCTTGAATGCCATAGGCAATTCACATACATTCCTAGCCAGGAAGGACTAAGACACAATGCATTACCCCCCAAAAGCTTGTCTGGGCTCCCCTGTTCAGCAGAGCAGGACAAAAGACAAGTGCCCTCAAGGCACTTTTGGGATATAAGTATCCCTAACTCCATGACCCAGTGTGCTTTGTGTATATTACACCTGGGACTCCCACTGGGAAACATCTCAGTGCCTCTCACTCTCGACCCCATCAGACTACAACAAGAGACTCTAGCAGACCACCTTGGTGTTTCTTTCCAGGACAGGTGATATAGCCTCTTGCCCGGCTTTTTCAGGCACCTATCCCTTTCTCTTATTTCTGAAATCCTGCCCCTCTGTCTTAAAGTACCTTTCTAGCCGGCCTGAGAATTTACACATAATTTGGAACTTTGAGCTAAATATGCCTGCCTTACATATGCTCTGTTTCTTAGCATATTTGTAGTGCCTTTAAACTAGGGCCACATAGTAATTTAGTAGGATTTTAGTTTTAATAAACTCCTTTTTAATTTAATTCAAACCTCTCTCAAGCCAATTTTCTTGAGTTCATATGCTTGCACAAATTAAGGCTGATTGGAGCTCTGTCCCCTTTTGAGCTAAATTCCCCACATTCACCTGAACCGGGGGGGGGGGGAGTGCAGGCCAATCACCCTCGAGGCAGTTTCATTAACATAAGCAATATACGGAAACAGGTCACAAATGCTTACATCAGAAGCTTGACAAATGTATTGCATTATGCTAAAGCAGGTAACTAGAAAATATATCAGAAGAAAAATGTCTTTCTGATATAAAACACTTACATAGTCATATACTAAATACACAAATGGTAAAAAATGGTGGGAAATTTGTAGGGGAAGTAATTTTGAAAAACAAAACAAAACCCAAAGTCCTGTTTGTCATGATACAAAACTATCCCTGCAACTTATAATTATGCTTTACACTCCTTTAATGGATCTGAAATGAGATGTATTAGTTATACCCCTCACAAAAAGGAAGTTCAAAACTGTATTGCAATTTAAATTTGCATTCTAATAAAGGATCTGTGGATGTTCATAGTTATTAATTTTGAACTGGCTCTCCTGGAGAGGAGAGCTGGTCTTGTGGTAGCAAGTAGGGGTGTGCAATTCAGAATTTAGGTGTTTCAATTTGGATCTAAATTGAAATACTCCCAATTCGTTTTTGGGTCAGAATCTGACCCATCTGAATCAACCCAGATTCGATTTGGATCCGAATTAATCCAAATCCGAATTGATTTGGATCAAGAAAATGGGTCCCAAGGCCAAAAGAGTGGGGTGGGGTGGTAGTGCCTAATGGGTGGGGTCTACCACCCAAATTGCAGAGGGATTGGGCAAAGGGCTGATTTGGGTGAATTTTTGAAGTTTTAGTGTCTTTGGGGCAGAATTGGGACATAAAGTGGGGTCTGGGGCAGAAGAGTGGGGTGAGGTGGTAGTGCCTAATGGGTGGAGACTACCATCCAAATTGCAGAGGGATTGGGCAAAGGGATGATTTTTGGTGAATTGTTGAAGTTGACACATCTTTAAAGTTTTTCTCCATAAGGTATAATGGAGGTGTATCGCTTCACGTCGGGAGGAAAGGGTGATGTGGGGTTGGTGATAGCACCCAAGGGGGGCAAGGAAGCTACCAGAATTTTTTCAAAGGATTTAGGCAGAGGGCCCAACCCCTCTGCAATTTGGGTGGTAGCCTCCACCCATTAGGCACTACCACCCCACCCCACTCTTTTGGCCCTGGGACCTGATATTCAAGTAGACATCAGATAGGACCTTTTTGCATTGAAGTCAATGGGAGGCAAAAAGGCGGGAAATTCAAATAGATGTCAGAACTCAAAATGGAGGAGGAAGAAGAAGGACTTAATTGGCCACAAAATGGAGGGCCGGAACTACAAATAATTCAGAGCTGAAACAGGGGTGATTCGTTTAGGCTTCAAAACATTTTTGGAGGGCAAAAGGGTGATTCGTTTCAGCAACGAATCACTCAAAATAGGCAGTTTTTGGTACGGATCATTCTGTACCCAAAACATTACACACATCCCTAGTAGCAAGAATGATTTGTTCCCTTTAACTAAGCAGGGTCCACTCTGAATGCATTTGAATGGGAGACCACATGTGAGCAGTCTAAGATATTCCCCTCAGGGGATGGAGCCTCTCTGGGAAGAGCAGAAGATTTCAAGTTCCCTCCCTGGCTTCTCCAAGATAGGGCTGAGAGAGATTCCTGCTTGCAACCTTGGAGAAGCCGCTGCCAGTCTGTGAAGACAATACTGAGCTAGATAGACCAACGGTCTGACTCAGTATATGGCAGCTTCCTATGTTCCTAACACCTGTTTTCAAACTATAGTGCACTAAAGGGAGTTGTCTATAGCTGTTTATTTGCTGGTATTCTGAAAGGCCTGTTCTTATTCCATTCAGTATCTGGCAAAAAAGGCATGGTATTT
Organism: Hemicordylus capensis; assembly: GCF_027244095.1. NCBI lineage: Eukaryota > Metazoa > Chordata > Lepidosauria > Squamata > Cordylidae > Hemicordylus > Hemicordylus capensis. The sequence continues at coordinate 91,988,638 of NC_069658.1, read as the reverse complement.
GACACTGATGTAAAGTGTCAGGTTTCCTGAAGAATGAAAGTTGCATGTCCCAGATGTTTAATATTGTTCTAATGCACACTGCTTTTGATGGTTGTCCACTTGCTAGATGTTCCATAATTCAGGCTGTCACCCAGCTAATATAACTTGTCAGGAACATAAGAGTACAAGAATTCATCTAACCCACATGGCTTAAATGAAGTACTTTTCTTCTTATAAATATTTATTTTCTGATCCAATCTGAGATTTAAGAAAAATAGGACTCCTTTCTGCAGATAGAAAAGACGGGTCTAGTTAGTTTGAGGGGTAGAATGACTCTCTGTCCTGTTGGCTGCCCAAGTGTTTGCTTTCATTTCTATTCATCAGCTTTCCAATTTTTCCTTTAAATGTGGTGATCAAGGTCTAGAGACTCTGAAAGCCTTTTCTGTAAATTGACCAAAATGAACTGGAGAGAACTTCTATTCTATTTAATGTTTTCTAAGTTGTGACATGAGCCAATTTAGAACATACAATTATACTACCTACTAGACCAATGTGTAAATATCTGTATGCTTGAACACTAAACAGTTTGATGGTTTAGAGATCCTCTGCTTGCAATTTAGTTATCTATGATACAGATTTTGTTAATTGAGCCTTGTATTGCATCTTCAAATATAATTTAATTCTCATTCTTGCTCTATAACATGCTAGATGGTATAGGGAGAAGGTGAACACTTTCTGAGCATACAATCACATTCATCAAGATTGCAACACAATCTGAAAAATATTTACTACAAAGTAAGTCCCATTGAAATCACATAAGTTACACCGGTGCAATTGGAAACTTCCCTTTTGATCCTAACAGCAGCTTTGGTGTGGGGGCATTTTTATCAGAACTTCTGTGCAAGGGGAAAGATTAAATGGTCCTTCCCCACACATCTGATTCTGATCTTGGTGATCCCCGTGTGGTTGCTATTTTAGCTTGGAGATAGAGAATAGTCCAAGTAAACCACATGAATTTATAGACATTTTATTAATGGCAGCCAAGTTTCAACTGCTTTCATAATGAAAACACCTCCAAGTACCATCAGATAAGGTAGTGCTCTTCATTGTGTTCTTCGCTGAGTCAATGGCAGCTGCCATTGATCCTAAGTGCAGCTCCCTGAGAAATTGTTTATTAGGCCTGTGCAAATATTCTGCATGGCGCTCCTGGCACCGTAGAAGTGACCGTATCCACCACAAAGTGCTGCATTTCCCCAGTGCTGGTGCGACTGGGGAAGTGTAATGCACTGAGAAGTGTAATCCTTTCCTGCACATTCCCCATAGAGCTCTATGCTTCCCAGTAGCCCATGCACACCTTCTACGATGGCACTGGGGCTTGACAGAGCTGTTTCTCTCAAATCCCACCATAGCCATGCATTCAGAAAAGTGCTCCCCACCCACCACACTCTCCTGTCTGGATTGTGATGTTCCAGATAGCTGCCTCTCTGCTGTCAGTGAGATGGGGATGGGGGGCGGGAGGAAGCTGGCTTTTTGACAGAAGGACAGCCCACACAGCCAATCGGGCTAGAGTTTCCTCCCTCAACTAAAGCCAAGGCCAGCAGCCTGTGGTTCTGAATTCAGATGCACCACAAGCTGCTGGGAGGCAACAAAAATTTACTCAACCCAATGGTTCAAATTGGAGTCACAATCTTGAATCCTCGCTTTCATTGCTGTGCTCGACTGGGGTTCCCTGCATTCAGACATAAAGCCCACTGAACCACTGGCCTATTCAGCAGCGGTTCGATATTACATGTGAATGCAACTTGAAAGTCTGTCGCCAAAATAAAGATCATTGGATTAAAGGGTTGTTTGATGGAGTATGGGAATGGCCAAAAATCTACAGAAACTTGGGCTGCTTTGGACCTTAATTTCAAAGATGATTTATTGGGAAAATGGTTTCTATTTCTTTTATTAGTTGACTCTAGAAGGGAGATGTGTAAAACATCTGTAAAGGCTTACTCCTATATTATTTTTATTGTGATATTAACACTGACACAAAGTTCTTTTTAAAACTGATGCTTAAGATTATGCAAATTTCCAGTATGTTGTGTGTTATACTTTGAACTGAGTAGAACAGAGAAAAGAGAATATGTAAATGAAAATTGGATGCGTCTGAGATGAGAATAAATATGAAAAGTTAATGTTGCATTTTTGTAATTGAAAACATCTTTATTTTATTTATTATTATTATTATTAAATTTATATATCACCTTTCATTAAAACAATCCCATGATGGTTCACACAGAAAAATTAAAACAAGACTATAAAAATACACAATTAAAATATTAAGCTAAAATATAAAAACATAAATCTGACTAAAAAATTTTAAAATATAAGCATAAAAGAACCATACAAAATACAATCTACAAAGAAGCAGCACTAGAGACAATAATATAAAAGCCTGGGTAAAAAGCCAAGATTTAACACACTTTCTAAAGACTGTGATGGAGACTGAGGAGAGAATAGACTCTGGAGAGCATTCCAGAGTCTGAGGGCAGTAACAGAGAAGGCCCTGTCCTGAGTGCACAACAGCCGAGCCTCCCTCATTGTCGGCACCCAGAGAAGAGCCCCCTCAGATGACCTCGTCAAGGGGGCAACAACTCTTGGGAGCAGGAGGTTCCTTAGGTATCCAGGGCCCAAACCATTAAGGGCTTTAAAGTTCAGAACCAGCATCTTGAGTTGGACCCAGAAACAAACTGGCAGTCAGCGCGGCTCTTTCAAAATGGGTGGAATGTGATCCCAGCAGGCAGCTCTAGATAAAATCGTAGCTGCCGCATTTTGCACTAGCTGCAGTTTCCAAATATTCTTCAAGGGCAGCCCCACGTAGAGCGTGTTACAGTAATCCAGCCATGACATGACTAAGACATGGGTAACTGTGGCCAGATCTGCCTTCTCGAGAAAGGGATGCAGCTGGCACACTAGCCGAAGCTGTGCAAAGGCACCTCTGGCCAATGTCTCCACCTGAGCTTCGAAAAGCAGAGCTGGGTCCAGCAATACCCTCAAGCTGCGTACTTGCTCCTTCAAGAGGACTGCAACCCCACCCAGAACCAGTAGAACCTCCTCATCCTGATTGGCTCTCCTACTGACCAATGTTACCTCCATCTTGTCTGGATTCAGCCTCAGTTTACTTTAAATAAAGTAATTTAAAAAGTTAACTCTAAAAAAGTTTTCCAAAATTTCCAATGTTGTAATCCTGATTAAACTAAGATCTATCTAGGATCAAGCCCCAGACATGGAGACAAGTTATGTGGGGCACTATGCCAGGCTGCAACTCTTTCATAGGCTTGTGCATTTTAATTCGTGTACAAAACGTTTTGTGTCCGAAAATGGCAATTTCAGAGGTTTTGTAACCAAAACAAAATCAAGAATTAAAAAACAGAGATTTTTGTTTCCAAATCGAAATGACTGTGTTTCAGACAGAATGCTTTGTTCTTTGGAAAAGCATTGCAATTCAAATTGACTTCTCTGACTCTCTCCACTTCAGCTGAGGCACTGAGTGATTAGCAGAACATAAGATATGCAAAAAGCTCATGAATGGTTTAGTTAAGCATGTGTTGTATTCAGTGTGATTGAAATGCAAACTGACCTTGCAAAGGGATTTGGAAGGCAGCACTTTGAGACAGAAATACCCAAATAACTTTGGGAGCTCAATGCAATTCCAAAGCTCTTGCTAAAAGCCATGGTATAAATTGTGTGGAGAAGCTTTTCGAGAAGCTGGTTAGGAAAGTTCTGAAATTACACAAGTGTTTCTTTCCAAAAGTTTAGAGAGGATCTCTTGACTTCTTCAGGGGTCTTTTGAAGAGCTATTTTGTTTTTCTTCTGATTTTTATGAGTTATAGTGGTGTCTAAGTTTTGTTGCCCAAGTTGAGCAGTCTAACGTAATTTAGGCCACAATGTAATTTGGTGGGACATGATGTCTAAGCCAGTGGTTCACAACTTTTGCCATTGCAGGGACAGGTCATCCACATGGGACTACAGGAGACAAAAGAAGCTGGGTGGGGAATACCCTTGTAATCTATTGACATCCCCAGGAATCTTAGTTGCTTCACTCTTTCTTGCAACCACGATTCATGCTTTTGCACTTTCTTAAATGCAGTGAGGATAAATCTCAACAATTCTGAACAGTAGGCTGATTTGTTTGGGCTACGGCTCACTCCACTTCAGTTAAATGAACATTAGAAGTTGTTCCATAGTACCAAGGCAGTTCATTGGCCTATCTTGCTATCTCAAATGACCTGTGGTCACTGTTCAATGGGGAGGGAGTGATTTGATTGAAAGATTGCTTGAATCCACAAATAGGTCATGCTGCTTTGCTAGTGCCACAGGGACAGGCTCACACCCGCTGTAAGATTCTCAAATAACTGTGCCAAAAAAGTAAGTGTCGTTGTTCATCGTTCTCTTCACTCTTTCAACTTGTTTCTGTGGGGCTTCAGGGGCAAAACAGTGGGTTGGGTGGCAGTGCCCCAAGGGTGGTGCACCCAGATTCCAATTAGGGCAAAGGGCTGATTTCTTAGGAATTTTTGAGGTTTACACGTCTTTCAGATTTTCCTCATAGGGTATAATGGAGGTTTCTGCAGTCCCATAACTCCACTTGAGGGGCACTGGGGTGGCCCAAATCAAGTGGTGGTGTAGTGCACAGAGGGTGTCAAACACCACGCTGGATTGCTAACCCATTTGGGGTCCTGGCCTTTGTTGTTTCTTAGGTGTTGCATTTAGATTCTCTAGTAGCAAATAAGAATTTTAATGAAAAACCATGAATCCACTCTCATATGCTACCAGAGAATCTACTCGTAGAACACCTCTAGAACAACAAAACCCTGTACTTCATGGGTTGGCAACCCATGTGGGTGGTTGGCACACTATGTGCACTACACCGCCACTTGCTCTGGGCCACCCCAGTGCCCCTCAAGTGGAGTTATGGGACTGCAGAAACCTCCATTATACCCTATGAGGAAAATCTGAAAGATGTGTAACTTCATTAGTTCTTTAAAAATCATCCCTTTGCCAAATTCCTCTGAAAGAAATGTGGTAGTTTTCTTGTACCAACTGGGCACTACCACAAACCACACTCCACCCTGGACCACCCCTCCCCCCCCCACATGAAGCTATACTTTTCCTGAAATCTCCATCATACCCTATGAGGAAAATCTGAAAGATGCACAAACTTCAAAAATTCACCCAAAATCAGCACTTTGCCCAATAACTTTTTTTCTTTTGAAATTTTTGTGGCAGCTTCCACTCATTGGGCACTATTACCCCCACCCACTCTTTTGACCACATGACTCATTTTTAAATCTGAATTAATTCAGATTAAGATTCTGATTAATTTGGATACAAACCAAAACTGGGGTGATTCAGAAGGCTTAATTTCAGACAAAATACAAAATGGCCTTGATTCGGATTTGGTACAAATCAAAACAGAAAAAATACAAAATGTGCAACCATACTCTTTCAGACTGAGCTGAAGTAAGTGAACTGGCATTAATTGAAATGGTGTGGAAAAAACTAGACTGCCCACAGTGAAAACCATGCACAGATATCAAACAATAATTTAAAAGGCAACCAGTATTACAAGTGGACAGTAATATGATGTGGAACTAAACTGTCTATGACTTGTGCCTGCTGTTTTGTCTGTAGTTAAAGTCTTAGACGGTGTCCCCTAATATAAGTTACCCAAGCTTAAAGACATAGTGATTGACAACAATTTGATTAGTTTTTCCTTTGTGCATAAAGGTACCAAATGACTAGATCCACAGAGTAAATAAGATATGCATAGACGCCATGGATGGAGTGCATTAATTGGTTGTTTCTGCTATAAGAATCAGCAGTTAAATTTGTTAACAATGTGAGCATTTAAACAGCAAATTAAACTAGGCCTCAGAGTTAATGGCCCATTACAAATGAACTGGACAGCAATGAAAATATACTACAGGGAATGTCAGTATTGACTGTGTGGGGAACAAAGGGGACTCCAGTCTTAATTTTACTTAAAATTGCTCTAACAGACTTAGTATGTCCTTTTATCTTGAATAAGGAAAGCCTGATGGTATGCAGATTAAATTATACCAGCTGACATTCTGACTAAATTTCTCAATAGTACTACTCAAGGAGTAGTCTAAAAGATACTAAATTTCAATAGGACTTCCTCTAGGAAATGGATGTCAGCCGCACTGTTGTAGCTCTTCAGTTTGGAGCCTGAGGGAAGAAAAGGTGAAGTACAGGAATTCTCTGTGTGGACATGACTTTGAAAATAGACATGTCCAAGGCATAAGGGAAACATTGCCAACATGGATCCTTCTACAGGCAGCATTCCACACAGCAAAGGCCTATACTATAGCAGATGCATACAAGGATTTGATATGATATCTGGATTTATTCAATCTGATATATGAAACCATGGTAAGTTAACATTTAATAAACAGTGACCACTTTATCTCAAAGCTTCCAATTGTAAAATTCAATTCCTATTTTCCACTTAGGGGCAGAGATCAAAAGCGAATGTAAGTGGATGTTGACAGAGCAAAACATTTTGGAGGAAGAAGCTTGATTCTAGGCCCAATCAAGACATATTATATGCAGGATTCAAGAAGAGACTTGAGCTTCCCTTGGCAACTTTCTCTGCATCCCTAGGGAGGCTCACTACTCCTTGCTCTACACTTTGGAAAGTCACTTCAACGCATGTATTAGCTTGCCTATGTTGTATCTTTATATTTTCAAATATAGTCCCTCTAACTTTTGATTTCATTCTTTCAATCTCCAAGGCTTTTTTTCTTATCCTTCCCCAGCAAAATGTATGCTGTTCCTAATGAATTGTTGGCACTGCCTCCTTTGCATTCCAGTTCACTTTGAGTACTGGATAATCATTTTCTGCACAACAAAGTCTGGGGGTGGGGCTGCATGACAGCTGAGTAGCATCTTTCTGCCTTATCAAGATAAATGGAGAGCTGTCATGTAATTGAGCACTATGAGAAGATTCAAATTTTAAGCTGCACTATTCTGAAGTTAGGCAAAGACTTTAGTTTCAGCAACAACTGTGCTTTCAATTATGTTTGGAGGTTTAAATGAAATCCATCTGTTTCAGTGGAGGCAGTCTTGAAGTAATTATCTCAGGTTTTGGTAAAACGTAGCACAACTACACAATTCAAAATCTCATGTCATCTTGAAGAGACCATATTAGTCCTATATTACAGGAGTTACACTGGCTGCCAATAGGTTTCTGGGAAAAATAAAAAGTGCTGGTTATAACCTATAAAGCCCTGAACAGCTTAGGCCCATGGTATTTAAGAGAGCAACTTCTTCTGCACGATCCCCATCGTCCACTGCATGCGTCAGGGGAGGCCCGTCTGTGGCTACCATCAAGTTGTTTGGTGGCCACTCAGGGATGGGCCTTCTCAGTTGTCACTTTGATACTTTGGAATGCGCTTCCCGCTGACATAAGACTCTCCCCATCTCTAGCGGTTTTTGAAAGATCTTTGAAGACTCATCTTTTTAACCAATCCTTTTAGCTTTTGTAATTTTAAATATTGTAAATTGTTTTCATTTTAGGCAGCTTTTTGGAGTTTTAATTGATTGTAATGTTTGGTTTATTTGTATTGTTTTTATGATTGTGAACCACCCCAAGACTTTGGTTTGGAGCGGTATAGAAATGTATTCAACAACAACAACAACAACAAACTCCTGTGACACTGAAATAAACTGATGGTTTGTACAGGCAGTGTACAGCCAATAGGAAATGGCAATATCTAGGGATATCTGCACGGAACTGGCTGGTTCAGTTTGGTTCAAGTCTGAACTGGACCTGAACCAGACCATGCCAATTCGGTCTGGTACCCCCTCGAACACCCACCCACCCCCAGTTTGATTTGGTCTGGGGGGGGGGGTTTCAGAAGTTTTTCTTCTTCTTCCTTTTTTTTGGTAAACTTAACAGTTGTCCAAGGTGGTGGTAGGGTTGGTGGAGATTCCCTCCCCCCCCACCCCCCTCTGTCCTCCTTTAATCCAGAAATCTGTAATTTGGCAATTTTTCAACAGATTTTTGGCCTTTTTCCCCCAGCGTGATGGCCATTTTGGAGGCCGCTGCACCTGTGCAATGGGCCTCTGCATAGCCTGGGTCATGCTAATTTCTGGACTAAGGGAGGCTGGCTGGGGGAAGGGGACTTGTACAACTCCCCCAGAGGGGGTAAGTTTAAAAAAATGAAGGGGGAAAAACTCATGAACCCCTTGGGGAGGGCGGGGGTCGGACTGAACAGGTGGTGGTTCGGTTCGACCCTGAACAGTCAAACTGAACTGGTTCAACATCGAATGTGTTTGCATATCCCTAGTGTGTATGCTGGTGCCATGTGGGGCTTTTGGGGATTCTTACTGCCCCAGTAGGAAGTGGAAAGGGGCAGTGGAGAGCAGGTAAGGACCTTCCCTCCTTTTTCTTAAAGCTCCCAATACGTAATCCCAAACTGTGATCGAACCACAGATTGAACCACTCTTCGGGCACATCCCTAGCGAGATCAGCTATCATTTCCCCCAAAGGTTTTGATTAACCATTTAATTGAAGAGATCGTTGAGAGAGTGTAACAGAAATCTCCCCCAATGCTTCAGGTTTTAACATGCCAAGGTCAAGGATAACCCCATGGCCTTGTAACTCACCAGGAGTACACTGAATATATTGGGGTACTTAGGGGAGAATGATCCCTGCAGTTCAGTGTACTCTGGCCTCTCTCTCCAGTTATTGTTAGTGTGATAATAAACCCAGAAGCTGTACGAGATAGAGTGGAAGATTAAGGAGAAGGATGCATAAGAAGATGTCCTTAGAACTAGCAGATACTAAAAATTCATCATATGAAGATGGGGGTGACTGGATGGTGTGAAGGGAACTGGACAAAATGGAAGGGATTTTGGAGAATACATGGGTTAAACAATTACCTGAGTGAAGCTGTTGGTCCACATGCTGCTCAGTCTGATTGGCTATCACATTGCATTGTTTCAGGCAGGTGTGCATGAGAGCCCTTTTATTTTGAAAACCAGAGTAAGATCAAGCCCAGGATCTCATATGTGTTAAGCCCACATCTTTCTATTGAGCTATGGCTTGCATAGGGTTCCTTCAGTCCTGTGCTGTATTTACCAGGCAGTTATCCAGATATGGCTTCATGCTTCGGGGTATCCAAATAGCAAATCTGCTTTGGAGTAGATTCACAGCTGTTTAATGCGGGTGATTAGATGGGCCATTCACATAGGGTCGGTTCCCTGCAGATCTTTTTCCTCTGTGCATTCCCGCAGCTTGTTCCAGGTTTTTTCTCCATGCAATCACATCCCAGATGAGGAGGCAAGAGACCTTTGTTGTTGTTAGTTTGATAGCTAGTTGTGGAAGACCGACAAGACAAGTTGCCAAGCAGCCGGATCAAACAACAGAACACTTAACCTGAACCTGCTGAATCTGACCCAAATCTTTGCTGATTTTTATAATGAACTTGCCTTTGTGACTGCCTTCATCACCTCATACCCACCGCACCCCAGACCATTTAAGAGGCAATGGAAGTTTAAAGTAGAAATAATTGCTTTCTCTCTGTGATGAAGAAAAATGTGGCCTCATGGAATCAGCTCAGACACAAAGGGCTCAGGTTACATCAGACCTGCAATCTCCTTTGTTATGCTTCCAGGCATCCTCCAACATCGGCATATGTAAAGCCTATGTTTCTATGGTGACCAGGCTTCAATAAGATGAAGCCAGAGACTCATATATGAATTAAAAGTAGCCAAAAGACTGGGGCAGCGGCAAGGATCTTGTACATGTTGAAAGCATAGGAAGACCGACATTTTGCATTCCTGTTCATGCTGGTGTTTAACTGAGGAATTTCTCTCTCCCCCTCCCCTTCTGGAACAGCTCCTTCCACAGAATTTCACCAATCTGCCACAACCCCCACCAGTGTTTGCAATTGCAAAGCACTCAGAGCAGTCCATACCCAACACAACTGTCAAACTCTCCTTCATTTAGCCTTGTGAAAGTGCAAATTTCAAAAAAAAAGCTGAATTATTGGCAATGGCCCCTCCACAAATTGCAGGAGAAGTGGTGAGGCATACCAAAACGCTTGGCTTGGGGAAAAAATAGCTGCCACAAATAGAGGATTTTTTTTTTTACCTTGGACATAATTTGGGCCAAGTTAGAATGTGCAGCAGTAATCCAGGGAAAAGCAGAATCAGGTATGAACTGATCCTTGATAGTTTGCAGGGACTTTGGGGTAAATCCAGCTGATATGTGGACTCACACCCTCCAATCCAGAGGGGATGCGAACTAAAAGCCATGTGTGTAAAAGTCTCAGGGAAGTCTTTGGGCCATCCATGCAGGCCTCCCTACATTCTGTTCCATGGTAGCTTATGAAGGTGCAGATGGTTTATTTATGGCCACTTTCCTGTGCATTTTGTGGGGTGATACAAGGTTGGCACTTCCTTAGTAAGGAAGTCAGCCAATCATAGGATGGTTTGGCCACTGCTGTGCATTGATGGGTGCTACTTGCATTGCTCGATGTCTTCTGTTACATAGGTAGTGTGGAGGTGTCATGGATCCACAACCGGGTTATTTGCGGGCAGCAGTGCAGGTTCCAGGGATGCTGTGGAAATGTCTGTCTGTCAATGCTACTACATTAAGTTTTGTTTCCAAAGTTTTTGTTTTGGTGTTAACTCTGCTGCTAGGTGTACATAGGACTGCAACTGTGTCATACAGGCATTAGCCCTGACAAACCATTTCCCAGAATAGCAGGACCAAGCTATGAATGTCATGATTACCTTTAATGTAGGATAGCATTGATACAAGAATTCTGAATTATTCTTACTAGAAGACTTGGAGCCTTCCAGACCATCATCTACTGCAAATTCTTATTCATTGCAAACATCCTTCTTCCTGTTGGTACTTCTATGGATATCACATTTCATGAACCACTGGCATTTTTATTTTATTTTATTTTAGCTCTGCAAAAGCTGCATGCACTCTTTCCAACACATCTATACTTAACCCCATCAAATAGTCTATTGCCCTGCAGCCAGTCTGTTCCCATCCCACTGAAGATTGTACACATAGCTTTGGAGTACATCTTTACTGTATCAGCTATTCAAGTTCAGGTTCTGCCATGATCAGGCAAACTGTCTACAAGTTTGCTTCTGTTGCAAGGAACTATGCAGATTAGCATCACCCTCAGATTTAAGAAATGCCTTAGTTGAAGTCATGTTTATCTGTTGAATTACTATACTTCTCTCCATACCTTTTTTATTGTGTAAAAATAGAAAAAGAGAATGACAACAAAAACCAGACAATTCAGCATACATACATCAGCTTCAGTGCTCCATATCCCACTGTTTAAAATCTACATTTATATCCAAGACTCCTCCCCCCAATCTAATTAAACTCCTGGGTAATACATAACAAACAAGGGAGGAGAGAGGAAGAGAAGGTTGATGATTCACAGCTATGCCTGGTTATCACCGACAGTAAGAAAGAAAAAACCTGGAAGAGTGAAGGTATGACACAAAAATGTTGTTTGCACCCTTTAATGCCTATGCACTTTAAGAATTCCTTCATTTCTTCTTTGCCATTAACTTCTGGCTGTAGTTTATCCAGATATAATGCTTCCCTTATCTTCCTTTTAAGTATACAATGTTCAGATTCTAAAATACTTACTTTAAGAGGCATTTTTATTCCATTTTGTTTATTTTTCATGTGTATCTTATGTATTGAGTTACTTATTCCACATATGAGCTTTTAAATTTTTTAAAAGAGAATGGTTATCACATAGTGATCAATTTCACATGATCAAAGAACTATAGTTAGTTCGGACTAGGAATGTTGCCCAAACCAGCACTATTGACATAGAACTGTGGTGTATCAGGAATTGTGGTGTACTACTGATTTAGAAAGCCGGATGTGAAAAAAAGATTAAACCCACAGTTCCAGGCTTCACCAAACTACAGAACCATGGTTTAAACAAACCAGGATGTAAACATCAGGGCTTCATGATGGAATTGAGGAAGCAAAGGAAAGAATGAAGAGAGAGCATGTAATCTTGGCAGATTGTATTTCTGAATCAAACCAAGAGGTCATTCACACAATCAAAAACCATGTTCTACCCAGGTTTTGGAGCTGTGTATACTCCCAATTTTCAGTTGTGTGGAAGCAAGGTAGGAGGAAAAGCTACCCAGGGTTTCCTCCTACCTTGCTTCCATACAATCAATTCTACCCAGCTTTTCCTGGGTAGAAAACATCTCTGCTCTGGCCTTGGACATCCTCGATGCCTCCTTGGGCCTCTATGGTGACAGCAGCACTAGGGAGGCTGCTGGAGGTTGCCCACTGCTATCATCCCCCTTCCACCCTGCGCAGCAGAAGAAGGACCCGGCTTTGGTTGAGACCTCGGCAACAGGCCCTTCCTCCTTGGAGCCAGACTAGGAGGACCCAGAACTGGACTCCTACACAACATGGGCATCATCAGGTGCCCCCAACTGAGTGGCCAGAGGAGCGCTGGGGGAGGGGCACAAGAGGGAGGGAAAAATCTGGCTGCACTGCCAGTCATCAAGCCCCTGCCCTCCACTCCTGCCATGGAAGCAGCTTCCCTGGCAGGAGTGCCCCCTGCACTGCCAGGCTCTGCACAGGTTAGCAGCACTGATGGTGCACCCTATGGACCTGCCACTGGTCCTGGACCTGGGTCAGTGGCATCAGGTTACTTCATGCCACCACCTCACCGGGGGCAAAGAACTCACCAATAGGGACCTGTAGGACCTCATGCTGGCTTCTTCTCTGCCCTCTCCCCGGCCTCCTTCACCAGCTTGTGGACCCCTCCCACCTCTGCCTGTTGCAAGCCTTGCTCACCTCGCGGTGCTCAGACATTACCCCTGTGGGTGTGGGCTTTTGAAAAAGTTAAGAAAAAAGTTAAGGGGAGGACCTAAAACCCTATCCAAAAGACTCTAAATTAAACTATGTACCTACCCACCCACAAGAACAACACAACACAATAAAATACAATGCGGGGCAACTAAGGGCCTGTAAAAAAATAAGAAACAACCTGTAAAAACAAGCGACAACCTGTAAAAAAAGTCACAAAAAATATACCTCCCCCAACCCAATCCAGAAAGGAGGCCCTATTTAACGAAAGCTAAGGTCAAAGTGAGCACCAAAAAGAAAGCACTTAACCCTCATTGTCCCGAAGAATCTTCTGCCCCACACACTGGTCAGGGGGGAAAACCTTACCTGACCAGTGGCAGGCTGGCAGGCAGCAACAGCCAGGGTGGGGGGAGGACAGAATAAGTAGCCTTCCAGCTGCCCAACCACCCAAACAAATTAAGAGAAAGACTGAATAAAATAAAATAAAAAGCTGGTGGGGAAAAATGTGCTGGGGAATAGGTGAGAGAAAAAGGAAGGGAACTGAAGAAAGGAGAAGCAGCCGCTGCACTGGAGTCTGGAGCAGGTGGTGTGCTAAGCACAGCATGAAAAGGGTTAAAAAGATATGTGCCCATTCCAGAGAAAACAAGGAAACCCCCCCCCCCCATTAAAACCCCCAAAATGAAATAAAGCAAATAAGGCTGCTGAGGTGAGGACTCTCAACTCAGCCCAGTATTAAAAGAAGCAGCCACTAGTAAGTAATAAGTAACAGCAAAAAGGAAGGGGGGCAGGGGGATGAACCAGCTAAATGTGCCAGAGAGGCCTCTCAGGCCAAAGGTCCTGTAGCCCCTTGGCCTCATGGCTGTGGGCACAGAGCAAGACAGTCACTTACTCAGGAAACAAAAAAATCCAGCAGTAGCACAGACACACACAAACTCAGCCAGGGAAAATTACTTTGGAGAATGGGGAATGGGGGGAGGCAAAAAAAGAAAAAAAGGCAGAGTGGACTGGAGAGACACCACCACCGGAACAGCGGCAGGCAGGCACCACAATGAGTCTGCAGCCATCAACAGCAGCAAGAGTGATGTTTACAAGGCCAGGGCTTGCCCTTAAATAGAACTTGAAACTCCCTCCTTTTTGACCTCCCCCCCGACCAATAGGGAGCCAGTTCTCCAGGACTGGCACCACTGGAAAGCCTACCAGAGAGCCAGAGACATCTGTTCAATCAGTGAAGCAGGAGCTTGGCAAATGAAATCAAGGGAGACAAATGACACAAAATGGCTACTAGCACATAAAATGGAGGCTTGAGCCTTCAAGCCTGTTCAAACTGGTTTGAACCTAACCAAGCTTGATTGGTTCGAACGCAGACCGGCATTGCCAAAGCAATGCTCTGTTTGGTCTGAGTTTGAACCTTCGAATCGAACCAGTTCAAATTTGAACTTGTTTTCACACCCTCAGCCCTAAGAGGGAAGCTTCCATTTGTGCCAATGGAAGCTTCTCTCCCAAGACTAATAGCAACTTCAAGGGTACAATTTTTATCAGGACAATGGTGTGGCAGGAAATGGTCCCTTCTTTGTGTACTATGATCGTGCTCTTCAAATAATTGGCATCCAGCAATGGCACAGTGGCAGATCAGAAATCCAGTTTTCAGACACAGGTATTGGTTTAATGACCCATTAGTGGAACGACAGTAGAACTGAGAAAAATTGAGTGAAGCTGTGTGTGAAAGAAAAGGTGACAAAGCTACATCATATCTGCTGTCAGAACATTTTGGACTTTAACAATTTGCCAAGGTCTTATAAGCATAATATATAAGAAACTGGCTGCCCTGGCTACCAGTTTGTTTCCGGGTCCAGTTCAAGATGCTGGTTTTGACCTTTAAAGCCCTTAACAGTTTGGGCCTGGAATACCTGAGGGACTGCCTGCTCCCAAGGATTGCTGCCCACTTGAGATCATCTGAGGGGACTCCGCTCCAGGTGCTGACAATGAAGGAGGCTCGGTTGTCGTGCACTCAGGACAGGGGCTTCTCTGTTACCACCCCCAGACTCTGGAATGCTCTCCCGGTGGCTATTCGCTCATAGGTCTCCATCACTGTTTTTAGAAAGTGTGTTAAATCTTGGCTTTTTACCCAGGCTTTTATATAATTGTGTCTGCTGCTGTTTCTTTGTATTTTGTACAGTTTTTATGTTTGTATTTTAAAACTTTTTAATCAGATTTGTTTTATATTTTAGCTTAATATTTCAATTGTGTCATTTTTTATAGTCTTGTTTTTAATTTTTGTGTAAACCACCTTTGGATTGTTTTAATGAAAGGCAATATATAAATTTTACAATAAAATAAATACATAAATTAAATACAAAAGCACATAAATCATATTGTTCCATAGTGCTGAAGCAGCACCCAGGCTATCTTAATCATGACTAAGTCCTACTGTCTGACATCCAGAACAGCCCACCAGTAGCATGCCAGGAAGATGTGTCCACATGGAGAGCTTCCCTGCTACTTCTGTGGTCACACAGAGGGAGTGGATCTATATATATAATTCTCTTAAACATACCCATCACTAATCCTATGTGTGGCAGCTCTCACGAGAGTTTGTGAGCGAGCTGCTGGGGGAAAAGCGAATGAGCAGGCTAATGGACGGCCGGACAGCCAAGAGAAGGTGGTGCTGGGGTAAGCAGTGGCTGGGGAGGCAGGAAAGTGATGGTTGGAGGCGGGAAGCGGCGGTGGGAGGCGGGAAAGTGATGGCCAAAATAGGCCTAGAATGGAGGAAAAGCTGAGGGGGAGGGAAGGGGAGAGGAGGGGGAGGGCCAAGAATGAGGGTGGGGGAAGGAGGGGGAGAACTAGAGGCGCAGATGCTCTGTGCCCAGGCCAGCTAGTTTTGACTATTTGCTCGGGCTCCAGAAGTGCCCCATGTCCCAAAAATATGTCCCTGAGGGCAAATGAGGGACATATGTTGGGGTGACACAGGGCATTTACAGATCCAGAGCAAATTATCAAAATTTGTTCACCCTGCTGCACATGCACACATGCTAGCACAGCTAGAAAGGTTTTCCATCACTCAGGTGTGTCTTCCTGGTACACTACCAGTAGGCTGCTCTGGATGTCAGCTGCTAAAATGAATGAGACTCAGGTTAGTTAAGATTAACTTGTATCATTGATTTCAACAGTACTTAGTCATGACTTAGTAGTCTGGATGTTGCTCTAGTTTCTGCACTTTAACTCAGACGCTCACTGCAGCATTCATTTTCAATTTTGTATTCTAAATGCTGCACAGACGTTATCAAGTCAAAATCGTCAAGTGGGAGTGGAGGTAAGTAACTGATTTTGTCTTTTCCATTTCCATTTTTTTTAAAAATAAGTTCATAACAATGCACTAGAGCAATTTTTCACCATAAAGAAATTCAGGTGGTGTTCACTGATGTGAACATTTCTTGAGCTGGATATTGCCGTATGGGGAGGGGAGGAAGGAGAGTTCAAAGTCAAAAAGTGCATTGAACTTTGAAACATTTGAGTGTCTTCCTATTTAATCACAAATACGATCAAATACATCTCAGGCTGGAACAAGATGTAATGAAAAACAGATGGCTGCTTGTTGGTAGCACAGAAGATTGTAGTAATGTCTCTTAAAACAAAAGACGCAATTGACCATCATTGTGTTCTAGATTTCCCTGCCCCTGAAAGCCACAACTAGTGAAGTTGAAAATATGTCCCTGAGAGTTCCCCAATCCCAAGAAGTAGATTGTGGGGGGATACAGCAAGTACTGGTGCAAGTACTAGGAGCAGGTTTGGGGGAGGAGTTCCACCAGCACAAGAATTCCACTAGCACATACTCTAATCAGGATGCTACCAATCATTACTAAAGAGAGTGAGTGAAAGAGGCATGGTTCTGCTGGTTTTTTGGTAGGATCCTGTTATTTCCCATAAGGTTTAGATCTCCTCTTAGTCGTAACATAATTTTTTCAACAGTATGTCCTGCTGGTTTCGGAGAGACTTACTTTTAAATAAGTATGCTTAGAAATGCAGTCTGAGAAACATCTTAGGCTGGCACTGCTAGGAACTTGATGCCCTATTTCAGTGTCTGCCATCTGCAGCTAAACGAGGGTATTTTAGTTCATCCTATCCTCTGCCAACCTGAGACACCCCTGTAGTACCCCTGCTAAGTGAGCAAAGAGGCACCTTTCAAAGTGGTGATTCTCTTATATTTAGCAGGGGGAGAGCAACTGGCCCTATCCAGCCCCAGCACAGCATCCCTCCAGTGGCTGTTGCTGTTATCTGCCGTGTGTGTGTGTGTGTGTGTGTGTGTGTGTGTGTGTGTGTTGTTGTTTTTTAGATTATCACCCCTTTGGGGACAGGAGACCTTTATTTATGTATTTTTCCTTGTAAACTGCTTTGTGAACTTTGGTTGAAGAGCGGTATATAAATATTTGTTGTAGTAGTAGGAGTATGATCACAGACTATTCTATCTGCATGACTGCCTTTCTAGTGCACGTTGATATGTTCTGGTTGAAAAGCTCTTTGCAAAAACTTGACCGAATCCAAGCAAGAGCAGCACTACACCTCAGCTCTACATATTTGAAGAAAGGGTAACAGAAGTTTTCCTATGGGAGGAATAATCTTTGTCCTGACACATCAGCTCCAAGGAAGACTCAAACACATATAACTTGGGTATAAGGACCACAACTTTATTAAATCAGATTGAATTAGATTGAGCCACAAAACCTCTAGGGACCAATTGACCAATCAACCCATTTTAACTACTCAAAGGTACACACCGATTGTCAACCCTACTAAACCACCACCCAGCCTGCACTGTTCTGGCCCAGCTGTGAACTAACTAACTAAACTAGGAAAAACAGAATGGAGTAGGCAAAAAAACCAGGCCCATACATTGGGTGCCAAAAATTCCTACTCTACCCTCAAAAGGATGACCAGCAAACGCCTGCTCTGCACCTAGGGGTGGGAGGGGAAGATGAATGGGGCCAAACCATTCAAACAAAGTGTTTGGGGTGGGGAGCCACCCAAGTGGTGAGCTAACCCTGCCCAACCCCCAGCCCCTGACCAATCAGGGGGAGTCTTGGGGCTGTCTGGTGAGGGGGTGGGACAAAGAGCCCTCCCTGCAGCATGAGTCCTGGGGAGGGGCATTGTCCCCACACACCAGCCCCAAGGAAGACTCAGACACATATAACTTGGGTATAAGGGCCAAAACTTTATTAAATCTGATTGAATTAGGAAGCTGTGTGGGGTCATATTCCACTCCCACCCCCAAAAGTGCAGGCCAAACAAAGACCAAGTTCAGACATCACTGTCCTCCCCCATGACTTAAATGGGTGACACACCCTGATTCAGGACAGAAACAGGTAAAACCCGCTTCATCCCTTGCATAGTCAACCCCACAGGGGTCAGGACAACTTCTAGGGCTTCACACACCCCACGCCACATAGCCATTGAGATTTGAGAAGCCCCAAGTAGGTTTCATGGTGAATCAAGACCCCTGAGCCACAAAATTTCTAGGGACAGATTGATGAATCCACCCATTTTAACTGCCCAAGGGTGCTCACTGATTTTTAACCCTACTAAACCACATAGGAACATAGGTAGCTGCCATATTCTGAGTCAGACCATTGGTCTATCTAGCTCAGTATTGTCTTCACAGACTGGCAGCAGCTTTGCCAAGGTTGCAAGCAGGAATCTCTCTCAGCCCTATCTTGGAGAAGCCAGGGAGGGAACTTGGAACCTTCTGCACTTCCCAGACTGGCCCCATCCCCTAAGGGGAAGATCTTACAGTGCTCACACATCAAGTCTCCCATTCATATGCAACCAGGGCAGACTCTGCTTAGCTAAGGGGACAAGTCATACTTGCTACCACAAGACCAGCTTTCCACCCAGCCCACACTGTTCCAGCCACAAAGGGTGGTCAGCTTGGCTTGGCCTTCCTGCCAGTCACCCAAGGCCCCTCCAAAGGTTAGCCAAATACAAGTCACAGCTCTCAGCAGACAAATGGACTCCATCAGGGCAGAACAGATGAGGCAAGGAATGCAAAATACCCGGTTGCAGGATGATCGCACCACCCTATGTAATAGAGTATCTTCCAAGGACTGCAGTAACCTTCTTCCTAGCCCATTCCAACCCCTTCAGATTTTGCACCCACTTCCAAACCTGATCCTGAAGCCAATTGGCCCAGACTAAAACAACCCCAGGAATCCAAACATGGATGGTGTCAAAGTCGGAGGTGGCTTGCTGAATAATGGAGAGCCCAGTTCACCCAAATCATTCTCATCTAGATGGACAATCAAAACACCTGGAGGGGGAGTGACTAGCTAAATAATCCCATAATGCTGGAAACAACTGACTCCACAGCATCCCCTGAAGTCCCAGCTAGTGAACTCTGATGAGCTTCCCCAAACTGAGTTGGCTACTAAACTGGGAGGTGCTGGCATGCTTGAAAGCCCAGAAGACCAAGCAGTGGCCACAGATTAACACCCTCACAGGAGCAGCTGCTCCACCAGCACCTGCCAAGAAAAATATAACAGTGAATGCCCAGTAAAAGGCTGGTAACAGAACAGTGCTCAACGCAAGTAATGCAGACACACTTTGAACCTCCAGCGTCCAATCCTTTTGATTTCGGTATCTTCAAAATCCAAATGACAGGCAGTCATCACTGCATCAATATGGAAGGAATGCGAACCAAACAGGTGAGCTGGCTTGCCCAGCAGGAAAAGCACTTTCCACAACACCACCCAAAGTTGGTACTGGGTCAAAGGCTCGCCGTCCGAATGCACGAACAGGCACCCCACAGTGCTAGGCCGAAAGGCAGCATACCGCTGCAAGGCTCCCACTGTGCATAATGCAGTGTTAGTTGCCAGAGACAGGGGGATGATCTGCCCCTTATCCTTCTGATCCATCTTACAAAGATGTAAAAGCAGTACACATGTACACCCACCCCCTTGAAGGAAAGGTTGGAGAATTGCAGGCACCTATCTCTAGGGGCATGGCTACAGAAGGGAAGAACCTCACTTGGCCTAAAGGCTCTAAAGAAATCCACCAGCTTGAAGACATGCTACCTCCCAGGGGGAACTACACAAAGACTGGAGCTGTAACAATAGAGCCACCAAGAGCTCAATGGTCATGGCCAAACTCTGATCCTGCCCCTGGGGATGCTCCTTAGAGGAATGAATCCCAGACAGCCAGGTCAGCCCTCATACCCTCAGTGACCCACACCCTGTGATAAGAAAGCTTAACTTTTGTGGTGACATCACACAGGTGCCTCAAGAAGGCCGGGCCAGGACTCACCACCCGGCATGCACAGTTATGGTGGCCAATGACTACTTGCCACTCTCTAAGGGTGATCTTCTTAACGGACCTCTAGGACCTAAGTAACTCCCTCAACACCCACAGCTTCTCCCCTGGGAGGCAAATACAACCTGCTATACTATCTAACTCAATTCCCAAAAATGAAAGCCAAGTGGCTTCTGTCTTATCCTTGGCCAGCAGGACACCTAGCTCCTCAGTCAACTGAATAAAGCAGAGCAAAAAAGTAGAAGCCCCCAGCCCAGAAAAAAGAAAGTCATCCAAAAAATGCACTGAGGACACGCAACCTGCCTTCCCCCTCAATGCCCATTCCAAAAAAGTGCTAAATGCCTCAAAAGCCACACAGGAGACAGAGCAACCCATAGGGAGCACCCTGTCAAAGTAAATTTACCATCAAAGGCAAAGCCCAGTATGTCAAAGTCTAATGGGTGCACTGGCAGGAGGCGGAAGGCAGGCTCTATGTCACACTTCACAAGCAAGGCCCCATGACTGCAACTCCTTACCATCCTAACTGCCTCATCAAAGGAGGTGTACTGCACCAAACAGAGGTGCTCGGGTATCTCATCATAAACCGAAGACCCCTTGGGATAAGAAATATGATGCCTTGGGCCTTCTTGGGAACCACTCCCAAGGGAGACACTCACAAGTTCGGGAAAGGGAGGGCATCAAAGGGGCCCATGACTCAACCTGCTGCTGCTTCCTTCCCAAACTTCCTAAGAACGACATCTTCCTCACCTAACACTGATAAGAAATTGCGTGCAACGAAACCCACCCATTGGATGAAGAGGGAATCCTAAAGCCCTTCCAAAATCCATCCCTTAAATAAACTGCTGCCCGACAGTCAGGATAAGCCTGAAGTAACTGACATAACACATCCCGCCTAATTGGGCTGGGTTCCTTTTCCTGGAGACTGGAAAGGGGGGTTACCTTTCTAGTGGGTTAGGCAAGCAGTTCCTGGCCCCTGAATTCCACCCCTTTGCCCTGCTGCAGGTGGAGCTGGGGTGTTTTGCTCCTCAAAAGCTGCACAGATGGCAGAATCTGCGCAGGGACCTGGTACAGCACCCCCATTGTTAAATTCCTAGCATACCAGGTAGGGTTGAACCCACTACTGACTGACATTAGTAGAGGTGGAAAAAGCTGGATTCCTAGATAACAGGTGTCCACTGTCCAACCTATCACCCTCAACCGGGCGAGAAGGTGACGCATTGAGAAGCCACAACTCATTAAGCGGGCATCTCATGGAAGGGCTGGGTCTAAAGCAGCCCTCATGTGAAAATTTCCATCATATCTAGCCCAGGAGGTACCTGCAAAATCCATCACAGCTCTATGAATAATGGCTAGGTATTTAACCAGAGCCGGGCCCCTAGCTGGCTGTGCCCTAAGGATGACACCCATATAAATACTGAAATCAGAGTGCCAGTTATTCCAGGTTGATTAGATTGGCCTCCACTTGGGAACCTCCTGTTCCTTGCTAGCATTCCCTTCCTTATAGCATTCCCTTAACCTCAGGCTCCCTAAATAAAAGACTGAAGATGTCCACATACTCCCCTTTCAATATCTTGTGTTTTGTTCCTGGTAAAAGGTGATCACCCAATGCAAGGCCAAACGCCCCATATGGGGAATGCTGTGGAGAGGGAACCACCCCTATAGGGTAACCCCCTTCAGCCCCAGCGGTCGTGTGTGTGGTGTTCTGTGGTGTAAACCCATGCCAGACCTGCTGTGCTGCCCCCTGCGAGGTGGAGAAACCTGTGGGCATGCCTGGCACAGCTACAGCAGCTCAAGGCTGCAATAGCATAGCCCAAAAAGGGTTAAAGCCCCAGCCCCCATAAGGTGGTATCATCCAGAGATACATTGGCTACTGGTTGGTACTATCCTTAGGTGTGTCTGTGTCTGGGTCACCTGAAACAGTAGGCATGGGTTGTTTGACTGGCACTGAATCTACAAGTACAGGGGCCACAGGTACCGGAACCAGAGAGTTGCTAGGCAGTGGGATCACCAGAGGTTGATGACTGGGACCAGAGGGATCACAGGAGCTAGTACAGGCGTCGTGTTGTCCTTCTCCAAGGACGCCAGCCTATCAAAAATTTTAGTAACTGTGCTCTAACAGCACCCCTAGTGTGTTTCTTATGCTTTTGGAGGCTACACTCCTGAAGGACCTGCTCCCTTGTGGGGGTGGTGGTGGTGGTGGTACTTGGCCTGTTCAAGTACATCCATCCTCTGAATAAGGGCCTTAATTTGCACCATATCCCCTTCCTCCTCTGAGGACAAAGATGGAGATGCTGGTCATCTGGGAGGCTTTATAGGCTGCCCCCCATCTTACCCTTCGCTTTTTTAAGGAGACATGGTATTGTACCCGACTGGAACACCCCAAAGTGCCACCAATCCCCCCACAAAACCGGACTACAGCCACTCCCAAGCAGAACCCATCAGACACAGCCCCAAAAGCATAGCCAGTCAAGGCTAAGAAAATATATTTATTTGATTTGATTTGATTTGGATTTGATTTGGATTTGATTTATATACCGCCTTTCCAAAATGGCTCAGGGCGGTTTACAATTAAAACAAACCACTAAAACAATAAAGAGCTAAAACAAATTAAAAACAATATAACAACAATTAACAATTTAAAAACATTTTAAAACAACAATTAAACAATTACAGTGATTAAAAGCCCCGAAATCAGGTTAGAATATTAAAACAGATTTAAAAACCCTGGAAAGCCAGGCGAAACAAATACATTTTAAGGGCTCTCCTGAAGGCTAATAGAGAATTCAAATTGCGGATTTCCGCAGGGAGCGCATTCCACAGCCCCAGAGCGGCTATAGAGAAGGCCCGCCTCCGAGTTGCCACCAGACGAGCTGGTGGTAACTGGAGACGAACCTCCTCAGATGACCTTAATGTGCGGTGGGGATCATGCAGAAGGCTAGGCTATATCTAGGAACACACAATGGAAAGGTCCAACTACAACTCCCAGTAAAGCCACAGCAAAGAGACTGCCCCAAAGGCCAGGCCTTGACAAATGATATTCCTGGGCCATGGATCCCTGCTCGAAATGGGTCTGACCCCAGGACTGCCGCCCTCCGGATTCCACTACAGCCCCCAGGCAAGGCCCAGCTACCCACTGCTCAATCCCAGCAATCCCCCACGGATTCTCCCCTAGTGAACTGGCAGCTGCCTGCTAAACAGCGCTCCTCCGCAAGCCACCAATGCCCCTTCCTGGCCTCAGCGACTCCAAATGCCGCCGTCACTCAACCCCTGGTGATCTTCCCTATGGAGCTAAAAGAGGCCCCGCCGAGTCCTTGCTCCATTCAATGAGTGCCCAAGGCCTGCGTAGCAGCATAGAGGGAGCCGAGATAGAGAGCTCCCTTCCTGAAGATAAATGGGGCCAAACTGAAGAGTTTGGGGTAGGGAGCCACCCGGGTGATGAGGGTGGCTCCCTGCCAACTCCAAACCCCTGACCAATCAGGGGAGGCCTTGGGGCTGTCTGGTGAGGGGAGGGGCAAAGAACCCTCCCTGCAGCATGAGGCCTGGGGAGAGGCATGCTGTGAGAAGGATTACCACTAAGGATGGAACAATTTTTCTAAAAGATTGGTTCAAAAATGTGCAACTCTTCACTAAAATAGAAACAAAAAAAGCCCTCATTCTGAACTGATCCAGATACGATAAGATAAACTTTATTTCAGTATTTGACCAGTACATGAATAGATCCAGCCATATCTGAACTGAGCCTTGCTATGGCTTCTAATGCGTCAGACCTGTTGCTCTGCCAGATTCCGTTCACAAACAAACAAACATATTGTTGCAAATCAAGGGGGAAGTGCAGGAGAAAGTCCATCTCATTTGCTGGGTAAGTCTCTGTCCTGCATGCCCAGCAACTGAAATTAAAATGACAATTCTGAACATGCTCAGACCATTATTGGCTACTGGGATCATGGGAATTGTAGCTGAACCTAAAAGAAGATTCTAGTATGCTAGAACATACTGCTTTCACAATTGCTGAGGAACATATTGAAAATCTGACACCCACAACAAATGAATCACATTTATGCTTTCATTATGCTCAAAGCCATTGTCTTAGAGACCTTGAGTGTTTCAGTCAGGGTGATCCCTTTTGCAGAAGGGCTTCACATATTCACAGTTATATGGCATGGCTTCGTACCAACAGAATATGAAATATGCCTCAGAATACCAGTAGCAGGGAAGCAATGGTAGGAGAGCAATGGAAGGACAGTGAGATACCTTCATCTCCTGCTTATGTTACAGGCCAGGCCTGATCTATATACTAAATATGCTCATTAGCTAGTATACAAAACAGGTCTGGACCAAGTTCTTTTATATTAGTGACCACGTTTGATCTGGATGCAAAGAAGAAAGGAAATCAAAACCAATCCTCAAGATTCAATGGGCTTTATTGAGTATAACAACATAATCTAGCAAGCAGAAAGCAGAACACTCTATCAATATTAGCAACAGTATTTAAACAGAACATCCTACCCAGTATCAATATTCACCCGAGTGCCTAACTACCATATGTGTATGCATTTAAATCTTCCTAAAGTCTAATATACTTCAGATACAGGCAGAAGAGAAGGGGGGAGGAAGGCTGCGGGCTGGCATGGTTTTGGGGTGATTAGTGGAGGAAAGAGGGGGGGAAGGAGAAGGGAGCAGTAAAAAGGGAAGGGATGAGGGAATTCCAGGCAGCATATTTACCCCAGATCAGAGGCTTCAAAGCGAAGGATCACTTCAGTTGAAGGAGTGAGGTGCTTGGCTGAGACAGGAGTTGTTGCAGTTGCTCAGATCAGGCAGTTTGGGCAGCAAAACTCAGGCATTGCTGTAGTTTCTGTTCATGGACAGAATTCCTGCTTGGCCCCGCAGCTTTGGCAGCAAACTCTGGGATCCTGTGAGCAGCTTTGCTGTAGGCAAAGATTGCTGAACTCTCTGTCTAAAAAGCCTCATTCTTTATAGTGTATTTTCTCTTTGATCTATACAAATCTCATCTTTTCCTGGGTTCCCCAGAAGGGGTGACAAAACTGTTACTTTCAGGACAATGTCTTTTAATTACTCAGGATATTGGCCAGTTCAGAGAATTCTGAATCTCATCTTCTGCAATCTGTGCACTCAGGAAGCGGGGGGGAGGGGAGCAAGTGTTAGTGGAAAGACTAAATCTACAGGTGTTCTCCCAGGATGGAATTTCTATAGACAGCAACTAAGTAATCCCCCTTGGGGCAGGAAGAGCCAATCATTGACAATGATTAGCATAGATTTCTTGCCAGGACGGGGGAGTTCAGCCCCTGGCCTCTTCCACAGACATTATCTGATAGTGAGTTATATTTTAGCATATTGATTAGCTCAGGCCCAGCCCTTTGCGTTTTGTTAAGTATCCAGTTTAGCATCACAATGCTATTCCTCCTGCTCCACAGAGCAGTTGACCTGGGTGCCAGAGTTCAGGTATCATTTCATTTCTTGATATAAAATGGAGTCAGACACAGGCCTATATTTCTGAGTTGGTACCTCTGGTTCTGATATGTTATAGATCGTTCATAACACTTATGGGTGTCCCAGATCATCTGGCTGGGCACTGTGGGAAATAGGATGATGTACTAGATAGGCCTTGGCCTGATCCAGCAGAGTTTTTCTTACATACCCACATTTAGAACACAACAGTGATTTTACTAGGAATGTACAATTCAATAGGATACAGATATTAATTTAGTTGTGTGAATTTGGCAAATCCAACCCCAGAAAGAGAGCAAAGAAGTGCTTTTTTAAAAGGGTAGTGTGAGAGGAAACACATTTGCTTCAAACAAAAATAGAAGAAAAATATTAAATATATTTAAATAGTGTGTGGGCCCTGAAAACGTAAGAACTTGCCACTGCAGCATGTAAACACCTGGTTCCATTCTACATTTGAAAGACCATGAAAAATGGGTAAAGATTAATTTGCTTTACAGGCATTTATCTATAAATAATTGCTAAGTGTTCATTAATTTTTACATGGGCGAAAATGTCTGTGCACTTAATAACAAAGCCTAGAAGACCTTTAATAATGAGTCCAAACTTGTCACCTTGTGTAAAAAATGTGTGGAATAAATTAGGCCCACATGTGCTTTGAGGGGCAGCATATGTATATACTTTGGAGATGGAAAAAGGAGATTAGGATTGATGGGCTATATCAAGCTCAGAGGTCAAATCTGAGAACATAGATTTACTATTTCAAGTGATCTAGAGAAAATAAGCACCGCTTCAGTTCATAATTAATAATGCAGGTATTGAATTTATGTTATTTCTCCTGTTCATGCTCCACTGAATGGAGCATTCTGCATTGTTGGCTTGACACTTGTTAGGAATGCAGATATGCCTGAGGCTCCTAAACTGTCTCTCTCAGCTCTGAGCTGAATCTCTTTACCTCCCTTTCACCATCTCACCAAGCAGCAATTATTTTTTATTATTTTGTATTTCATGTAGTTGTTAACAGGGTTTTAGTTCTCCTATGAGGGGTGTTTGTGTATTTTAAATGGACGTTTTATTATGCGACTATACAATTTGAATTTGTGTATTTTAAACTGAAGTGTATACTGAGATGCTTTGAAGACATATTCTATACACTGATGAGACCTGGTTTTGTTGTTATTTATTACTAAAAGTGGGGACCCCATGCAATAGTATTAGAGGAACTAAGACAAATAGAAGAAATAAAAGAGACAAGTTTAACTCCTGCCTTTGTCCTAATTTCACCCTATGATGTTTCTTCCCCACCACTTTCCATGGGGTGAGTTAGTCAGAAGCAGTAACTTGCTACTTGCTCCCCTCTGGCGCACACATTAGGTATGGATGGGATGGTGTTGGACACATAACCTCCCTCTTCCTTTTCTCCTCCCTATGATCAGGCGGAAAGCATAACAGATTGCTCTTACACTTAACTCATTCCAATCCACTATGCTGATCTATGTTCTCCACTGTCCTGCTCATATTTAGTGTACATGAGCTTCCAACAGGCTGCAAAATTTGAACAATTTTGGATGTATAACACACGAACGCACACAAAGCAATAAGCAGTATCAGAAGGCGTACGGGAGGCAAGTAGCCCCCAGAAAAATAGCTGGCCTTCCCAATCTGCTCCCCGTTGCTGGATCTCTGCTGTTTCTTAAAGGAAAGAAATTTTTCATATGCTCTTTCTGGCATGGGTAAGACCACTTAAAACTTCC
The DNA here is from genome assembly GCF_027244095.1 of Hemicordylus capensis. Classification (NCBI taxonomy): domain Eukaryota; kingdom Metazoa; phylum Chordata; class Lepidosauria; order Squamata; family Cordylidae; genus Hemicordylus; species Hemicordylus capensis. Next base: position 91,961,254 of record NC_069658.1, on the reverse strand, counting down.
CCTCCACGTCTGGTACACTATAGTCATACCTGCCAACATGTCCCTATTTTCCCATTCAGGTGAATGAGAAAATAGGGATATGTTGGTAGGTATGTGCAGGGAGAGGTAAGGAAGATCCTATTCATGCTATGATGATGCAGAGAATGATCTAAAGCCAGGTGCCTAACAATGTCAACAGGAATGTACTGGGGCCTAAGGACCTTCAAATAATTTCAGATGATGTGGTCGAGCTCCTGGGTTCCAAAATGGGTCCAAACAAAACAGACTGCTTCCTCCCAATCTGGTGACCAAATCCAAACTTTCTGGACCTCAGCTCCATCACTAGATACACCTACAGAGCCACACAAAGGAGGTACCCCCGCACACACTCATTGATTTCTTCATTGTGTTGCAGCCAATACTGTTGACAGACCTTTATGCTCCAAAATATCTTTTTTTTGGTCTTGAAGTGCCACTAATGATGTCAAACCACTAAACATTTTAAAAGATAATTACTAAGCTCATGAATGGTCAAGATGACCTCAGTGTAGCCCAGGCTTTATAGACTAAAACATAGATTCTGGTAATAATTTACTCCATATAACATCTCTTGCTCCTCAAACGTTAGGATTCTGAAGTAAAGTGTTTGAAGTCAAATAAGTCATATTAAACGTACTTAGCCTTCAGGCTACTACAGGATCACACAAATCTTTTATAATACACTGTCAAAAGAAAGTATTCACAATACCCATCTTTCATCCATCACTTTTCTTCTCTTGTGAATTTCATTGTGTTTCCAAGTCTAAATTTTCCTAGATCAAACCTGCAGTCAAATTCACGTAGCCAGGGGACGTAGCCATTTTGCTGACACAATGAAAGGAAGTGTCTGTAACAATGCCATGTAAATTCAGATATCCTAAGGTTTACAGGGGGGGAAATCAAACATTTATGATAGCATGCACAGTGGTATATGATATAGTTAAGGTTGAAATACACCTTTAATAACCACTCTTTTGTATTGCTTGAATTTTCTACAACACATCTATGGAGGCTGAAATGTTCCATGCTTGTTATCTTCCCAGGTGAGATATGAAAGAGAAAGTAAGTAAGAAGGAAAAGAGAAAGTTGAATATAGTGCCTGTGGTTATTTTTGCATCTGATTTTTTAAAAAAACATTTTAGAATATCATTTAGTCATGTCTTCTTTTTGGAACCTGGGAATGACTTAGCCAGTAGTTCTTCTGCTTCAGGATTTCGGCCATTCTATATAGCTACCTATATATAGCTATATATTTGCGAAAAATATATGGCTTAGCAAAGGTGTCGTCATTGAAATTAATCAAAACGTACATCATTTGTCAGCCTACTAAGATACTATTCAAACAGACAGAGAAAGCAGAAGCACATGAGTTGAAATACTTTTGAAATCATTGTAAAGGTTCATAGTACAGGGTTGGAGATCATTCAACCGTTTTGACTTTGGGTCATTTGTCAACCAAAGCTTGAACAATTGCTAAATGTAAAGTTACATTATGAACTATGGAAAATCATGACAAGGAAAGAGATTACCAATGCTAGTATTATCATGGAATGTTTTAAACATATCCAACCTTGCCTCTGTTTTTTAAATACTACTATAAATACCACTAAAGACGTCAGTGAAGTTCTCCTAGCTTGGGTCCAGATGCAACCTTAGAGACTAAGAACTCAGCCACATTCCAAAGAGACAAACTTCCATAGCACCCAAGGCTTATATCCAAGCTTAGAAAAGTCTTCCAAATGTGCATTTTTCTCACCCTTCCAGCAGAAATTGTGGGGAGTGGCTTTCATTAATTTGTGAGTTGTGGGGGAATTCCCTTCTTTCTTCTACCCCCTGCCATCCTGGTGCATACTGCAATAGGAGGCTTTTTTGCTTCCTTGTTTCCTTCCGTCCATTGTTGTGAGTGACCTGATGGGCCAGGTCCTTAGCACACATGATGGCTGCTGCGAGTTGTTGCCTTTGCAAGGGTGACTGCAATGTTTTCAGAAGTCCAAAACACCAATGTACTTGGGCTGAAGACATCTCTAGAAACCATGTGATAAGCTGAATATAAAATGGAAACCAACAACTCTGGTTATTCTCACCTATGTCATTCTTGGTTTTTGAGGAAATACCACTTAAATATATCAGTTCTATGACAGCACATTGCCTGAGGCACTTTTTGTAACTAGTCAAAAGAAATGCAGATAGATCAGATCATAAAGCAAATCATAAACCCATGGGTGTAGTTACAAGAGTGTCCTTCCAAGCACTGTGCTCTGTAATTATCATATAAGGCACTCCATAAAATTCATAAAAACCATTGATAGTACTTCTTCAGTAGTACCAGAACCATAAGCTGTCAGTCTCTGGATACTCTCCTATCTGGCTAACCTCCCCTCATCACTAGCTTCTTTAATTAAGCTTAAAATCTAGGACAGTGGTTCTAAAAATGGGAGTGTTCTACATTCAGAACACTTCAGAAACAACAAAACCCAGTACCCCATGGGTTAGCAACCCATGGAGGTGGTTGGCACCCTTGCTCTGGGCCACCCCAGCACCCCCCAAGTGCAGTTATGGGGCTGCTGAAACCTGCATTCTTCCCTATGGAGAAAAACCTTAAAGCCACTTGTGGGGTGCTGGGGTGGCCCAGAGTGAGTGGTGGTCTAGTGCAAAGAGGGTGCCAACCACCCCCATGGGTTGCTAACCCATGGAGTACTGGGTTTTGTTGTTTCTGAAGTGTTCTGGGTGTAGATTCTTTGGTAGCATATAAGATTTTCAATGACAAACCATGAATCCACTCTCATCTGCTAACCTTAAAGACACATAAACTTCAAAAATTACTTAAAAATCAGCCCTTTGCCCAATTCCTTTCAAATCATTCTGATAGCTTCCTTGTCCACCTTGGGAACTACTACCCACCACACTCCACTCTAGGACACCCCTTTCTCCTTGACGTGAAGCTATACATTTGCTGCAATCCTCATTATGCTCTATGAGGAATTCCAAAATAATTTTAAAATTCACCAATAATCAGAGGAGTGTCTGATTGCCTTGGAACTTTGTGGATGGTAGGCACCCCTGGTTGTCTACCACCCACCCCACCTTTGTGCCCCTAGGTGCTCCACAATAGGGGATATGGGCTGGTTTGGGTCCCATTATACCCCATGAGAAAAATAATTAAAAATATTTCAAATATTCATTAAAAACCATAGGTGTTTCCAATTGCTTCGGGTTGTGTGGTTGTTGGCACCCAAGGGTGCTCCACAATAGGGAATAATGGGATGGTTCGAGTCCTATTAAATAATTTTCAAAAATTCATAAAAAATCGTATGAGTGTCCGATTTCTTTGGGGTTTGGGTGGCAGGTACCCCTAGAAGCCAGCTACCATCCTACCAATTTTTGGATGTCTGAACCAGTTCAAACCAGTTCTAACTGGTTTGAATCAAACCACCCCCTGGTTCGGTTTGAATTTGAACCTGCAGCTCGAACCTGATGGCTGGTTCGGTTCGAATTTGAACTGGTTCGCACATCCCTATCCCTCAGGATACCATGGTCAATGGTATCAAATGCTGCTGAGAGATCCAAAATATCCAACAGAGTCATGCTTACTCTGTTGATTCCCGGGTAAACGTCATCCATCAGGCTGACCAAGGCTGTCTCAACCCTATAGCCTGCTCTAAAGTCAGTTTGAAATGGGTCTAGATAATCAGTTTCCTCTAAAACTGTCCAGAGCTCATTAGCCACCACTGTTTCAATCACCTTGCCCAACCATGGGAGATTGGAGACCAGCCTATAACTATGATTATCCATCACTGAGGGATCTAGAGAAGGCTTCTTAAGAAGTGATCTAATCATTGCTTCCTTCTAAAAAGGAGGCATCCTACCTTCCTTCAACGATGAGTTAATGATATTAACTAGGCCATCTCCAACAATTTCCCTGTGAGATAGAAGTAGCCAAGTCAGGCCAGGCTCCAGATAATAAGTGGTAGGCTGCACTGCCCAAAGCAACTTATCCATGTCCTCAGAATTACAGATTGAAATTGATCCAATCTAATATTGCAAGAGGGATTGCTGGACACCACCTTAATAGACTCTGCAAAAACAGTGGAGTCCAAGAGAATACAAGAGATTTTTTGTCCACAAAGAGCCCATTACAAGCATTACAGCAGAACACATTCTCTGGGGATTGGTGTGAACTGGAAGGAGCCTAAGTCAAAATCCTCACAACACGTGACAACTCTGCTGAACGCAAACCTGCAGAAACAATGCACATAGACCAGAAATGTTGTTTTGCTGCACGCATCACCTCTGCATAAACCTTCAAATGGGCTCTATGCTGTGTCCTGTCAAGTTCAAGTTGTGTTCTACTCCACTTGTGTTCCAGTCGCCTACCTTGCTGTTTCAGACCCCACCACTCCTCTGTATACCAAGGGGCCACTTTTAAAGCAGGTCAGAAGGGATGCTTAGGATTGATTGTGTCTACTGCCCTGGAGAGTTCCCTATTCCAGGTTTCCACCAGGGCATTGACAGAATCACTGGCAGCACCAACATTAAAACCTTCCAAGGCTTTTTTGAATCCTACTGGATCCAGCAGCCTTCTCGGGCAGACTATCTTAATAGGTCCACCACCCTTGCAGGGCTGGGCCATGGCCATGAAACCCTTGCAGGCCACCCTTGCAGGGCTGGGCTGTGGTCACCTTATCCAGGTGGTGGTCCATCCATGATGCTGAGGAAACCACAGGATCCCCTACCCATGGAACACCCCCTGGTCTGAACAAAATACCAAATCGTGTGTGTGACCAGCAACATGAGTTAGTCCTGAAACTGATAGGGTTAGGCCCATAGTTGCCATGGCCGCTAGGAACTCCTGAGCCTACCAGACAAGTCAGCCCAAAGTGGATATTGAAGTCCCCCAGCATTTAAAGCCTGGGTGACTCCAACACCAACTCTGAGACCAACTCCATCAGCTCAGTTATCCCTAGTTCCCAGCATCAAAAATATACACTCAGTAGAAGTCAACTGTCTCACGGGGACCTGGTAAGGGAGATGGTATTCTTATGAACCACTCCACTCCCACCCACCCCAGCCACTCCACCCCCACCCACCCCATTCCCCTAGCCTACTCCATAACAAAGTAGCCTGAAGGGAGAAGCTGGGCTCAAACTGGGCCACTCAGTTATACAAGCCAGGTCGGCTCCCTCATCCATGATCAAGTCATGAATGATTTCAGTCTTATTCTGAACTGACCTGGCATTGCAGAGGAGCATGGCCAGGTTCTGTGGGTAGCTGAGACTATTCCCCAAGGCCTGAGAGCTGACAGGGTAGCCAGACGCAGAAACAGTTACTAAATTACTAGTTTCCCTTCCCCTATAATGGCCAGCTGCTCTGACTGTTGGAGGGATTGTTTTTTTTTTGGTGTTTTTTTAAACACCAGTAGGTAAAATTAGCAGAGCACTAAGGAAGAGACCACACACTCTAGTTACAGAGTAGGTAGCAGAGGATGGTTTAGTTCTTGCAGCTATTTAGATAAAATACATGGAGATTCTTGTAGAACTAAATACTAAGTATTTATTGGTTAAGTACATTTGGGTAAGAAAGACCTAAACCTAATCTAAAGGACTACATAATCAATAGGTAAGGAGGGAGACAGATGTTTCAATCTGTTCTCAGAGAGGAAAGAAAGGATTGCGACTTAGCACAGGAAGTGCGGAAGAGTCAGATCAGGGGTCACAGAGTAGAAACAGGTAGAACAGTCAGGGAGACCTTTACTCACTGTCTCTACTCCCAATGCCCCCGGTGGTCATTAGGATAGTTGGTGCAAAAGGTCGATGCACTGGAACTCCATCTCCAACTCTGCCAATGCCAATTCTTCTATTCCCCACCACAATAGTAATAGCTTCCCCAAAGCTGCTGGATGAATCCCCCATAGCACACTTCCGAAGATAGTCCCCCCCCCCCAAAAAAAAGGCAGCAAAAGGCCTGCCATAACCAACTAAAAGGAGGACTAACAAACTGTAGCTCAGAATTCCAACCCAGCCTTAATATAACCTCCCCACCACAGACCTCAGTCTCACACAAAGGCACCAAAGCTTTGGTGGCCGGCTTTGACAGCCGCTTATAGGTCAGATGTCAACTACTGGCCACACTGCCAACTGTGCCACTGGCGCTCCCTCCATCCTTATACATACCCCCAAACTCAGAGTCACCTCAATCACAGGCCTCTCCAAGCTGGGGAAGATGAAAATTAGTGCCCACAGATGGAAGTTATCAGGCACTCAAGAATGAAAGCAGCAAGCAGCAGAAACAGCAGCTAAGCAGAACTGATCTTCCGTGGTCCACACTGCGCAGGAGGGGATGGGGAAGCTGTGGTACATCTCCATGCCAAGGCAAAGGAGATATACAGTACACCAGGGATGACTTATTCCCACTAAATAAAATGAACCCACTATAAGAACTTGTCTACAAGAGATGCATATATGGCAAAAGCTATGCATTTTTAAAACATAGTGCAGCTCTGTACACAATCTGTGCATAGAGCCTAACCAGGCTCTGCAGGGAGAGTGGGCTTAGCCTGTTCTCCCTGCAGATGAGCAGGGTGCTTGCCCTGGGCAGCCAGATCAGTCACCCACACGACTATGGTCTCCGGCACAGAGCCAGTAAGGGCAGCGGGGATCTGGGGCCTCCTGGCTTCCGGAAATCCCAGAATGCTCCACATGGATGTGGGGGGAATTCTGGGGAGACCCTTGAGGCCAGGAGGCTTGTTGGAGCCTCATGTTCTGGTGTCTACCCATGAGTTGCCACGGCTGGAGCTGTGCTGTGGTGACTCACGATCACCAAAACAGCGTTCTCCATTTAACTCATTGAAGAGGGGGGGATTAAGCGGGCTAACTGCTGGGAGCCTCATGGCTCCTGGCAGTTCTCCACAACTGCTCGAAAGCAGCCTGGGCTCCCTTAGCCCGCTTTCGAGTCATAGTATGAATAGCCTCAGTGACAGACAACAGTGATGAGCCAAGTGGTTTTATGCATAAAGATACTACTGATTACACACAAAAATCACTGCATGTTTACAATTAATCTTTTGCCAGAAAAGATACAGGGAATGAATGCATTCTGGGTATATTTTACAAATATTAAAGATCAGTTGATAAGCGACCTATCATTTCTGTATGCCCATTTTGTAATTTCTATTTGATAGGACCTCAAGGGTTATTTAAAATTACAAAAGAAAATATTTGTTGTAGTCCAGGGAAATTCTAGCTTTTTCATCAATATTATTTCTCAAAGACTGTCATTAAAATGTAGGTGCATGGATGAGATGAAAAACTTGTGTAAATCTTCAGAACAGGGTCAATTCCCACAAGTTTCATTTTTCAAGTGGAAACTTGTAACTTCAGGCCACCAAAAACATACCCACTATGACATAACCCAATATCATTCTTTTTTTTAGCTTACTTTCCAGTAGGCTTATAAGTTCACCCAGCATTCTGTGTGTGTCCATCCCTGCTATCAACTTTGCAATGCCTGGACCAATATGAACCAAGTCGGGTATAATTGTAGGGACACAAACAGACACCTCAACAGTGTAGTTTGTGATGAAAGCAACTCTTGACAAGACAAGAATCAGAGCAGAAGAGAAACCAAACATTTTTGTTTTGTTTTCTAAACAAGACAGCAAGAAAGCAAATATATAAATTAATAAATCAACAAGAAAACAAAGGAGAAAGGACAAGCTAAGTTTGTTAGAACTAGCCTTTTCTCGGGTTTGAGATCTGGCTGGCTAGGTTTGTTTCTTGACAGGGCAGTTTTCCAGTTGGCTGTCCTGCAGATATTGGCTGTCCTGCAGTTCCCATAATCCCTGGCTATTGGTCATTATGTCTGGGGATTATGGGAGTTGTAATTCAAAAACAGCTGGGGAGGTCTAAATTGAGCAGGCCTGGCCTAGAGAGGCAGTGAGTGGGGATTAGCTGCAGGTGAGTCACACAGCCTGTAGGAGGGCCATAATGGCTCACTTTCAAAGCTGCTCTTGACAGGACAAGGCTCAGATCAGATGACCTTTGCTCCCTGGAATTTTACAAACAGGAATTTGCAAACAGATATTGGAGTTTAGTGTGGAGTATAGTGAGGAGGTGTGAGGGAGGCACACAAGTGGCCCCCCTTTATCACAAAGGAGACAAGACACCCCACACTAGAAGGTAAATACTAGCCCAATTTTTAAAAATTTTCTTGGTGGACAGAGATTAAAACCTTTGCTTAGCTGACGACTGCAGCAAAGACCTAGTTTCAAGTCAACAAGCTGTACATATTCTAAGTAGCCAATAAAACCAGTTATGAAGGTAGAAGGCTAGCAAGGGAGGGGGTGCTTCCAAAAATACTCCACAGAGTGTTGAATGTATGACTATCTGCCTGAGGGGCAGAGGTCATGGGTGTGTGCTCAGTGCAAAGAGCTCCTGGCTCTAAGGAAACAGGTTTGTTCCCTCAAAACCAAGGTGGATGAACTGGAGAATCTCCAGTAGACAGAGAGGTACATCGATGAGACCCTCAGATATGTCATAGAGGCATCCCACTCCCAGGCTGACAACTCCTCTGCTGTCATGGCGAATGAAGGTCTCGGGAAAGGAGGACATCAGTCTGAGGAAGCGGGGAAAGCTCTCTTAGAAGGGACCACTTCCTTGGGTGATGCGCCCATATCCTCTCACACACTGGACCGGGTCTCATGATCAGTGAGACCCGGTTTTAAGCTGTGAGCGGGAAGAGCGGGCTAAGCCCGCTCTCCCCACTCACGAGCGGGCAGGGAGCCCTGGGCTGCTGGATCGGCCACCCATATGATGGCCGGCCCTGAGACGGAGACGGTGGGGGCTGGGGAGCTCGGGGGCTGTGTGGGGAGCTCGGGGGCCGAGCGCGCAGGGCATACTGGGGAGACCCCCGAGCCGGGAGGCGGCTTTTCACCTCCTGGCCGGGGGTCTACTCACAAGTAGCTGTGGTGCCGCTGCTACTCACGCGCAAATAGCCCGAGTTTGCTCACTCTGCAAACCCGGGCTAAGGGGCGGGCTACAGGAGCGAGTTAGCCACTCCTGAACCACCAGGCTTGGCTGCGAGCCCAGTGGTTCTTACGCTCACAAAAATCACCTAGCCCGATTTTTGTGATCATAAGAATAGCCCCATAGACTCAATCCCCAAGGGTTGAAACCTCCTAGTAATGGGTGATTCACTTGTTAGGGGCATAGAGAGATGGGTTTGTGACCCACGTGTAGACTGCACAGTAACTTGCTTGCCTGGTGCAAAGATTGCAGATTTCACTGCCTAACTGTCTAGATAGGCAGTTAGGCAGTGCTGGGGAGGAATCAGCTGTCGTGATGCACGTCAGCACCCATTATGTTGGGAATTGCAGGCTATCATTCTCTGAAGTGCTAGCTGTTCCACATACAGGGTCAGCAAGACAGGAGGAGCTGAAAGGTCTCAATGTGTGGATGAGACAGTGGTGCTGGGAGGATGCATTTTGATTTGTTAGCAAATCAATATTTGGGATACATTTTGGTGCAAGCGAAGATTGCACAAAAGGGATGGGATCCACTTGAACCAAGATGTAATGAGCTGGCACTTAAAACAAAAAAGGTTGCAGAGCAGCTTTTAAAATGATGCCTGGGGAATTGCCAACAGGAACTTGGTAGTAACTGCTTTGGCAACCAAAATTCCCTAAGGTGTGAGGGTGCAAACATTTCAGATAAACCAGAAGGGGGACAGAGCAGAACCAGGAATAGAGCAGATGGACTGCTGATCAAAAAGGTCAAATAACAGCAATCTTTCTTTCTTTCTTTCTTTCTTTCTTTCTTTCTTTCTTTCTTTCTTTCTTTCTTTCTTTCTTTCTTTCTTTCTTAGTAAGGGAGATAGCACATGCCAATGCCTGGTAAGAGTCTCTGTGTACCAATGCCAGAAGCCTCTTAGCCCAGAAGGGCAAGCTGGAGTGTTTGGTTCCTAGTGAACACATAAATATAGTGGGCATAATGGAAACCTGGTAGAACAGTGAGAACCAGTGGGACACTGTTATTCCTGGGTACAAACTCTACAGAAAGGACAGGAAAGGGAGGACTGCGGGTGGAGTAGTACTGCATATTATAGAAGGGATAGAATCCAACAAGCTAGAAAGCCCAGGAGGACCAGAGTCCTCCACAGAATCATTATGGGTGACAATACGAGGATTGGAAGGAAATGTGTTACTAGGGACAAGCTATTACTCCAGATCAAAATGTAGAAAGTGACCTGGAGCTGGAGGAGCAAATCAGAGAGGCACCAAAGAGAGACAGAGCTGTAATAATGGGTGACTTCAATTGCCCTCACATAGTCTGGGCAAATCCATGTGCAGGTATTGACAGAGGGGCCAGATTTCTAGATATGCTAATGACTGTGCCTTAGAACTGTTGGTCACAGAAGCAAATATAGAGAAGACGATTTTCTCCCTGTCATTCAGGCGACTTAATCTTGAGTAGTGCCCAGGACCTGAGATGTCAGAGTTGCAGAACCATTGGGGAATCGTGACCATAGTGTGATCCAATTCAGCTTATGTCCGAGTGAAGCATTGGCAAAGAAGTCCAACACAGATGTGCTGGACTTCAGAAAAAGGCAAAAGAAATGCAAGGAGACAACAAGGGATGCAAGAATCGGGTTTGAGAATCATATAGCTAGAAATGTCAAGAGGAATAAGATAAACTTCTTTAAATATATCATAAGCAGAAAACCTGCCAGGAAGGCGGTTGGCCCCTTAGATCATAAGGGCATGAAAAGGAGGATATAGAGATTGCAGACTAAGGAGGATATAGATTGTAGAGGAGCTAAATGAGTAATTTGAATCTGTCTTCATGGCGGAGGATACTGACCATGTACCCACTCCAGAACTGCACTCCAGAACTGCACTTTTCAAGATTGGAGGCTGAAGAACTGTGCCAAATGGATAGGGGTGTGCACAAAAACAGTTTGTCCGGTTGGGTTTGAGTCCATGGCATGTTTGGTTTTGTCACCCTGTACAAGGGGCCCAGTTCGGCCAGTTCAGGAGTTCTAGAGTTTTAAAATACATATATTTTTAAACATACCACTGGGTTTGGAGACAGCCTTGGGGTGGTGGTGTGTCTGTGATGGTTCCCACTCTCCCTGCTGACCTCCCCCCCCCGGTCTCTGAAGGGTCATTTTGGCACTTTCTGAGATGGCAGCAGTCATTTGAAGGCTGCCGTGCATGCACCCTGGCCATTTGTGTGGCCAGGTCATAACCACTATCCAAGATGGTGGTCGTGTGAATGCTTGAGGCGCAAGAGGGCTAACTTGTGGATGCCTAACCAATTACAACCAAATTTGATACAGTTGTGGTGAGTGACACACAGGGACACCTCAACGGTGCAATTTGTGATGATGTCATCCACCCCAATTCAAGATGGCACACATGTGAACATTTGAGGTTCAATTGTGCTAACTTGTGAACCGCCTAATGGATATGTACCAAATTTGCTACAGGTGTAGGGACACATAGGGATGACTCAGGCATGTAGTTTGTAATGATGTCATCCAACCTGACCTAAGATGGTCTGCACATGAACATCAGAGGTGTAAGTAGGAACCAATTTGGCCCAAATTTGGTACAGCTGTAGGGACACCTCAAACACTTAGAAGCTGTTCTGATGATCAGTCAAAACCGTACTAAAACAAAGTCCTCTCTTGACTGAACATCAGAACTGCAGGGAGCCATGCGGCTCCTGGCAGCAAACCTGCCTCTGTAGCCCGTCTTTAAAATGAGGTTAAGGGAGAAAGCACTCCCTTAGACCCTTTTTAAAAAATCATCTTCCAGCCCCGAAAGTCTGCTGTTTGCAAGGAGATCACAAATCAAAAGGGTAACACATAAATTATCCGCAAATGAGGGGGAAAATTGTGTAAAATGAAGAAGAATGCAGTGGAAAACTAATTAAACATATTAAACATATTAACCATACTCAAAATTTTTTATAGATTCTAAATCACAATTCATATATACAATTTAGAAAATCAAATGCAATCAATATAAATATAAGAACCATAATTTACATGATAGATAACCATAAACCACAATATATGTGAATATAAGCAGTTATAATACAAAAACTATACTAAAGCTGTACATAAGTACTAATGAATATTCCAGTGTCCAAAGAGTGAAAGTCCATGATTAGGTGGAAAAATCCATCCAATACTGGAGAAGAGTTGAAAACAGAGCCCACTGCAAAAGCCCATTGCAAAAATACCATGAATAGATAGAGATAAACTCTTGGAAATACAATACTGTAAAAGGAGAAGCTGAAATTCTGCATGGACCCAATGGGTTAAATTTCTTCAATAATTCACCTCAGGGAGACTGCAGGGCTCCTGGGTGGTGTAAGGTGAATCTCCCACAATACACTTGCACAGTGCATTGTGGCAGTTCTGGGGACTGCGGTGAAGCATCCCAGCCCTGACCTTCTATGCTGCCGGCAAATGTGTGGATGGGTGAACCACCCATCCAAGAAGCCTATGGGGAGGTAAGTGCAAGCAGCCTTCCTCTCCACTCTCCCTTGAGCCCTTTCTCACTGATCATCAGAAAGGGCTCATAGCTTGTGATGTCATCCGACCCCAATTCAAGATGTTGGATGCATGAATTATCAGCTTTGGCTGATTCAACAGCTGCACCCATTCCTTGAAGAAGACAACCTCAAAACAGTGGTGCATCAGCTGCTAACCTCCAGGCTCAACTATTGCAATGCACTCTACGTGGGGCTGCCTTTGTACGTAGTTCAGAAACTTCAGTTAGTTCAAAATGCAGCAGCCAGATTGGTCTCTGGGGCAACCTGGAGAGACCATATTATGCCTGTTTTGAACCAGTTATACTGGCTGCCGATATGTTTCTGGGCAAAATACAAAGTGCTGGTTATTACCTTTAAAGCCCTAAATGGCTTAGGTCTGGGTTATCTTAGAGAGCGCCTTCGTCTACATTCTATCTATCTATCTATCTATTGTTGAATGTATACCGCCTTTCATTAAAAACAATCGCCTTTCATTATACCGCCTTTCATTAAAAACAATCTCAAGGCGGTTTACAAAAGTTAAAAAACATACAATAAAATGACAATAAAAATATTAAGCTGAAAGTATAAAAACAAACCAAATTTAAAATCTATAAAATACAAGCATAAAAACTATACATGGGTAAAAACACATAGAAGCAGCAATAAAAACAATCATGTAAAAGCCTGATGATCCCCATTGCACATTATGGTCATCTGAGGAGGTCTGTCTCCAGTTACCACCAGTTCGTCTGGTGACAACTCAGAGGTGGGCCTTCTCTGTAGCTTCCCCAGGGCTGTGGAATGCACTCCTGGCAGAAATCTGTAATCTGAATTCATTGCTGGCTTTCAGGAGAGCCCTTAAAACCTATTTGTTTGGTCTGGCCTTCCAGGGTTTTTAATTTGTTGTAAATTATTTTTAACTGCTATAAGTGTTCAGCCTGGTTCTCCAGGGTTTTTAACTGTTTAAATGTTTTAACTGTAAATTAGTTTTATGCTGTTTTTATAGTTTTGATTTTAACTGTTAATTGATTTTAATTGTTTTTATTTTGATGTAAACCACTCTGAGCCTTTTTTGGAAGGGCGGTATATCAATCAATCAATCAATCGAACAAACAAACAAATAATGAACATTTGAGGCACAGGTGGGCTAACTTGTGAACTGCCTAACCAATCTGGACCAAATTTAGTCCAGTTGTAGTGATAATGAAAGGAAAGTAGGCACATTAATTTTTACTAGAACAACTTGTTCCAGCTTGTAAGCAGATCCCTGAATCTCCCATTTGAGATAGATCCCCAGCTGCTACCATCTTAAATTGTGATGCACATCCTCTGAAAGAGACTAAGAAAATGTTGCAGGATTTTGGAGACATTTTTGATGTGTTATTTGATGGGAGATCTCTCATAAAACTGAATATTGTTCTGATATGGAAAACAAACCTTATACTGTGCCAGTTGATTATAGATATTTCAGTAATAAATGAAAAAGATGAAAATAGTGGCAAAGCAATGTGCAGATCAGATTCTGCAAATAACATGGAGGGTCTTCTGACCAAGAGTTCAGTAGAGTTCAGTAACTCTGTTGTTATATTCCAAGATTTGGCGTTATCCCAGAAATTGTTACAACCAAAAGAGTTGCAGAAGTTTCATGAAAAGATTTACTGATTTTTTGTTTGCTCTAAAGCAGCACAGAGGGTGTTTAATTCTTCCAAACCTCACTGTTTCTCTAATCTAAATGATCATCTCCCAAAGTTGTAATTAAACCCACAGTAGAAAACAAGAGAAGAAGAAAGGTAGCTGAAGAAGAAGACCGCTATCCTTCCTGTGTTCTTCTATCCCAAGCAGGGTTAATAGCTGCTTTGGAGGGCAATTTAGATTGGGGAAATGGAATGGGGCAAAAGAGTTAAACCTCCTTCCTATCAATAAGTTTTACCACATATCAAACTGGAGCCCAGTAGAAGCTGTTATAAGATTAAGAAAAAGAAGTAGAGGAGGCCCTTGGCAATGTGCTGAACAGTGGGCTATCCACTATAATGGTAGGTCCTGGTGGGCTTCCTTGTTGTCATCAGTGGCTCTAAGCAGCAGTGCTTCTTGTGGCATCTGGCAGCCACCAGGTTAATTCCCCACAATTCCTCCTGCATTAACATGGCAGATTCCAGCTGGCTGGCACTAAAAACCTTTTTAAGGGTAAATAAGTACAAGCGTCATTGCCATTTTAGCAGAGAAAGTAAAAAGCACAATACTCGTGGACATAAAAAGAAGCAAATACTTTTCAGTTATGATTGATTGCACTCCTGATATTTCTCACATGAAGTAAACCAGCAAAATCATTAGGTATGTGAAAATGGTAGATGAAACTTGGACTAGATGAAACTTGGTACTATTGAAACAGAACCAGCATGGCTTCTGCAAGTGAAAGTCTTGCCTCACCAACCTTTTGGAGTTCTTTGAGAGTGTCAACAGGTACATGGATAAAGGTGACGTAGTATACTTGGATTTCCAAAAAGCATTTGACAAAGTCCCCCACCAAAGGCTTTTGAGTAAACTTAGCAGTCATGGAATAAGGGGTTCATGTGTGGATTGGTAACTGGTTGAAGGACAGGAAACAGAGAGTAGGAATAAATGGACAGTTTTCTCAATGGAGGGAGGGAGGAAGTGCAGTCCCCTAGGGATCAGTACTGGGACCAGTGCTCTTTAACTTGTTCATAAACGATCTAGAAGTTGGGGTGAACAGCGAAGCAGCCAAATTTGCAGATGACACTAAACTATTTAGGTTAGTGAAATCCACAACAGATTGTGAGGAACTCCAAAAAGATATTTCCAAACTGGGTGAGTAGGTGACAAAATGGCAAATGTGGTTCAATGTTGGCAAGTGTAAAGTGATGCACATTGGGATGAAAACCCCTAACTTCAAGTATACGCTGATGGGATCTGAGCTGTCGGTGACTGACCAGGAGAGGGATCTTGAGGTTGTGGTGGACAGCTCGTTGAAAATGTCGACTCAATGTGTGGCAGCTGTGAAAAAGGTCAATTCCATGCTAGGGATCATTAGAAAGGGGATTGAAAATAAAACTGCTGATACTATATTGCCCTTATACAAAACTATGATGCAGCCATACTTGGAGTACTGCATACAATTCTGGTCACCACATCTAAAGAAGGACATTGTAGAACTGGAAAAGGTGCAGAAGAGGGCAACCAATCATCTGATCAGAGGCCTAGAGCACCTTCCTTATGAGGCTACAGGGAGACATGATAGAGGCCTATAAAATCATGCATGGTGTGGAGAAAGTGGATAGAGAGAAATTCTTCTCTGTCTCGCATAACACTAGAACCAGGGGTCATCCCATGAAATCGATTGCCAGGAAATTTAGGACCAACAAACAGTGGTACTTTCCCAAACAATTCATTATCAACTTGTGGAATTCTCTGCCACAAGATGTGGTGACAGCCAACAACCTGGATGGCTTTAAGAGGGGTTTGGATAACTTCATGGAGGAGAGGTCTATCAAGGGCTACTAGTCAGAGGGCTATAGGCCACCTCCAGCCTTAGAGGCAGGATGCCTCTGAATACCCCTTGCAGGGGAGTAACAGCAGGAGAGAGGGCATGCCCTCAACTCCTGCCTGTGGTTTCCAGTGGCATCTGCTGGGCCTCTGTGTGAAATAGGATGCTGGACTAGATGGGCCTTGGGCCTGATCCAGCAGGGCTATTCTTATGTTCTTATGGCAATGGAGAAACGTCACAGTTTCATCATGGTGATATGCCGAACACAAATGACTCATAGTCTAAGCAGAGGCATCTGCCACAAGTAGCAATAAAAAACAGACTGTGCATGTTAAACATTACATGTGACAGAATTTGTAAATAGTATATGCAGATTTCATTTGTCCCAGAGTCAACCTTTTGCAAAAGATTCTGTGCTTTTTTCTGTCCGTGTGTAGCCAAAATAGGTTGAAAACAATGCTCTCTTTTGAGAATACAATATGATTTTATGTATGTTTTGGTTGAAAGAATGATCAAACTATTAATAAATCGCTTCTTCAAAAGTGTTGAGGTTTTGTTTTTTGTGAAGGAACACTTCTTGGGCAGAGAAAGCTAATTTAAAATTGGATTTGTAAATGATGTCTATATAAATCAACTCAGCAGGGAATTGTTTTCACTTATTTTTAAAACCTATATTAGAAGACAGTTTGATTCACTCTTGCCAAATAGTGAATGCTCTTGTGAGGGATCAACAAGTGATAATGCATCAATATGGTTTCAAACTGGAAATTAGAGCAACTGGTTTTTGCAAGTGAGCCCAACATTTATAAGCTCAGATTCTACTCTGTGTGCATTCTGCAAGTAATTTGTTAATATGTATGTGTTATTTGAGCAATTCAGTACTTTGGCACAGTGTTTTATGCCTTACTTTGAGAGCTTAAGAGGGAATAAAATGGTTTATAATCCTTGTGTGAGCCATCTGAATGGCAGTAAATTTCTCTGCATGTGAAAAAAAATTCTTTTAAAACATTTCCATTATATATTATAGTTTTAATTAGGGCTGGCATATTTGATTCAGATAAGTTCACCAGCAAATTTTGTACCATCTATAACATGTGAAGCAAAACTTAAATGTTGTTTATCATCTTTGGAATGCGTGTCTACAAAAAAGATGGTTTCTTTTACTTCAGGTGGATTTCCTAAATTACCTTTTTCAGAATTGTGGCATGTTAACTTTATCAACTTTGGTTGCTTTGCCAGTTGCTGCCTTTCCAGAAGATTTGATCTGACCATTGTCATGCATGCACTAGTAACCTGACTTTTGGACTCTTGTCAACAAAGGCTTTCTTTGGAGTAGTCATGGAGGCATAGCAATATCTGGCTGCAGTCTAGGGTGAGTTGCTGCAAGCATATTTGTCTAGTATTGAAAGTATTCAACTGGTTACATTAATTACTGCATGCTATTCAAGGTGCTGTTCATTACCTAAAAATGTGTTTAGGTAACTTCAGGTCAGGAGACCTTGTTCTAAGTGCTGTGGCCTTCTTTCTTGGGCTTCTGGATCCAATGAAGAGCCCTTTTCTGTTCTGCCCTCCCCTTCTCTAGAATAAGGGTGTGCAAGAACTGTTTGGCAAGCAAACTCTTCCTCTGCCTCCTTCCCCTTCCTACTAACCTTCCAACCAATAGGGATGCCAGAGTGGAGGCTCTGATTCAGTGGCAGGAGCATGGATATGTGCGTCCAGCAGGTGCAGCTTGCTTCCTTCATGTGGTTGTGGCAATGAGAAGTTAGAAGTTAGCTAACTAACTTTACTCAATTAGCAGCTCACCCTGCTAACTAAGTAAAAAGGCACCTTTTAAAGTGGTGAATCTCTTCTGTTTATCACTGGGAGAGCAACTGGCTCTATCCAACCCAGCAAAGTATTTCTTCAGTGGCTGATGTGGTGTTACCGTATGTTTCCTTTCAGATTGTGAGGCTTTGGGAGATCTTATTTATTTTTATTTGAAAATCACTGTGAAAACCTCTGTTGAAAAGCCATATATAATGTTTGTAGTTGTAGAGAACAGCAAGTGAGTGGGAGACCATGCACACACCACTTTGCCAGCATGCAAAGTGGCTGCCTCAGCAACTAGCTGGCTACGCTGCCTTGAACCAAGAATTGGAGCCTGGCTGGGGAAAGCAGGCTGGGAAACCCATGGGGGAAGAATACAGAGGACTGCGTGTGTGGTAAACCTAACCAGGAGATGAATTTACGGTTAAGAAGCATGGGCCTTGAGAATTCTGCACCTAGATAGCAGACTGAGCAGACAGTTCACCTGGTAATCAATCAATATCTTTATTACAGTAGTTGACCAGATTTCAGCATTATGTACAAGGTTGACATTCAATGCAGTTGGTAGGGGTGTACACGGAACCAGCTGGTCCAGTTTGGTCAGACACCCTCTCGAACCCCCCAGTCCAGTCCGGGGTGGTATGCAAGCATTTTTTTTTTAATTATTTTTTTTACTTACCCCCTCTGGGGAAGTTGTTGGAGGTGGGGGGGTCTGTAGAGGCTCCCCCTCCCCCTGTCAGCCTCCCTTGATGCCCATACAGGCTGGCCGGCTCTTTGGCCCATTCGGACCTTCTCCCTCCGGTGTAGTGGCCACTTTGGAGCCTGCTGTGCCTGCACAACTGGCTTCTGCATGGCCGGTAAGGGGAGGGGAAACCTCCACAGACACCACACCACTACCTCCAACAACTCCCCTAGAGGGGGTAAGTAAGAAAAAATAATTTTAAAAATTGTCTGAGCTGCCCCCCCCCCCAGCAGTCAGGGGGCATTCGGTCCAGGGTCAGACCAGGGTCAGAGGATTGTTCAGTTCAACCCTGAATGGTTGAACCAAACCAGTTTGACATCAAACACGTTCGACATCGAACCTGTTTGCACATCCCTAGCAGTTGGTACTGTCTGTCAGATATCACAGCTGCATTTAGGCAGATGAAGTTTACCCATCAGGGACATCCTTACCTAAATGATATGGGGGCTTTCACCATTGCTTGATAGATCCTGTATGCAATGGCACAATATCTAGCAACACAAGAAGTAACAAATACAGTCTTATCTTCAAGAAGATGAGACTCTACAAATTATCCATGTGTAGATCCTAACTGGGCTCTGTGGGAAGAGTGGCCTTAGTCCATTCTCCCCACAGATGAGCAGGGAGCTTGCCCTGGGTGGCTGGACTGGTCACCCACACTATTACTGGCTCCGTCATGGAGCTGGTAGGAGTGGTGGGGAGTGGGGGCTGCCTGGCCCCCTGAAGTCCCAGAACGCCCCACCCAAGTGTACGGGGCATTCTGGGGAGACCCCCGAGGCCAGGAGGCTTGTTGTAGCCTCCTAGTCAGTATTTTCCTTGTGAGTCGTCAGGGCATGGAGCCATGCCACAGCGTCTCATGATTGGGAAAACAGGATTAGTGGAGCACTTGCTCCGTTAACCTCATTTAAGGGGAAAGGTTGTTAGTTAGCCGCCATGGAACCACCGGGCTTGCCTGTGAGCCTGGTGGTTCTGACGATCACTAGAAACTGGGCTGGGTTCCCTTAGCCTGGTTTCCAGTGATTATAGGAATTGCCTTGATAGGTTACATAAAAATCCATTAGTCTTCCCTGAAGGTTCTCTAAAAGCGGTAAAATCAATTTGCTACATGGAGTGCCATCTGGTAATCAACTTCACAGTGATGAGCTGTATTTATCCTCAAATTTTCCAATGTTTATCAAAATATGCATATATAATACCAGTAAACATGTGCACATTTTATGCAAAGTGGAGACCTTTTTTTGGTGAAAAGCATCCTCTATTTCCACTTTTTTGGTGATGGATATGGACTTTTTTCACCATCTGGACTGGCAACCCTGGAAAGGAGGTAACCTCATAGAAGTAACTGCTGAACTCAAGAATGGATTGAAGACAAACACTGAAGATAAACTCTTACTAATCCCTCAATATCCTTAATTGAGAATCCATCAGTACTAATGGAATGAAAAAAACTTCTCGCTAATTGCACTAAACACTCTCTAGCCCATATTTATCCACATTTGTATACAATGCCACTACATCAAAGCTTTCCACAAGTACCCCTTTTCCAAATTCCCTTCTCCAAAAATTGCATAGTATTCTTAAGATGTGCTGGGATAACATCTAATAACTGTGACAATATTGTTGCAATCAATCAGCTTATCCGATCATCTGGTCCATTAGAGATGTGCATGGAACCAGGAGAGGTGGCTCGAGGCTGGGGTGTGTGTGCCACTTTAAGGGTGGGGGAGGGTACACTTACCCCTCCCCCCGCCAGCGCTCGTTGCCTGTAAAAGCCTTTGAGGCAGCAGTGTCCCTCCCTGCTGCCCCTTCCTTCTCTTCAGCCAGAAGTACCGGGTGTGCATGCTCATGTCGCATCTGTGCACCCATCTGACATGTGTGCACGAACACCTGGTACTTCCGACCACTTCTGGCTGAAGAGGGGGAAGAGGCAACAGGGAGGTACACTGCTGCCTCGAAGGCTTTTACAGGCAACGAGCGCCGGCAGGGGGAGGGGTAAGTGCACCCTCCCTTGCCCTTAAAGTGGCACCCCCCTGGTCTCGAACTTCGACTCCTCCCAGTGTTTGAACCTGTTCATAAGGTCCGTAAAAGGGCCTTCGAACAGGAACATGCACATCCCTATGGTCCATCACACCTAGAAATTATTGGTCTCACCTTTACCTCTTCAGCTTGAATATCTAAGAGCTTATTACTCACAACTTTATGCACTTTTAAGAATAAATACATAACAGGGCACTGTGGATGATCATTATCCAACAACGCTTAAAATCTCTCGCTTATTTTAAGCTTTTTACAAATACTCTGCCAAAAACCCTTAACATTCATACAGCTAGTTATAAATTCAGGTTTCTTAGCTTCCACATATGTTCTCATCAGATAATTGCAACAAGGCAATTTCTTTATCCATTTGCTGCTTCATAATAACAAGATCTCCCCCTCATCACTAGCTTATATCCTTACTAAACCCTCATCTCGCATAGCTTTTAATTGTTTGAGCCCAGTCCTCTGTTAAATTATCTATCTATTTATTTAACATATTTGTATACTGCCCAAAATGCAATTCTCTGAGCAGTTTACAAAACAACAATAAAAACAAGTAAAAAGTTGAAAACATTAAAATTTAAAGTTTAAAACAATGTTAAAACTATTAAAAACCATTAAACTATTAAAACAGTATCTAATTAAAAGCCTAGGTGAACAACACTGTTCCCTCTAAGGCATGCACATCTGTGTGCGCTCACACATTTTATGACATCCGCTCAGTTAATTTTAGATCCTGCTCGGGTTGAATCAGGAAGGCCCCCACTCTGAATACATGAGCGCGGACACTGCCTTGATATTGCTGCCCAGAACAAAACTCATTCCGCACACAGATGAACAAAATTAGAGAGAACATTGGTGAACATATGTGTCTTGACTGCCTTTTTAAAAGCGGTAAGTGATGGGGAGGCTCTTATTTCAGCAAGGAGATCATTCAAAAGCCTTGGGGCAACAACAGAGTAGCTGGTAGCAACTGCAGATGAACCACTCGTGATGATCTCAATGGGTGGTGTGGCTCATAATGAATAAGACATTCTCTTACTCTATTTTCCTCAGTTAGTGCTTCTTTTCACTTAAACTGATTAGCTAAACATTGGAGTCCCACTTGAATCTCCATTTTGTTCACTCATCCATTTTACATGTGGTGGACTCAAACTTAATAAGTCCCATTTTATTGTCTAGTATTACATCTCCCAGTGTTGTATAACACCCCACTTCTTCTTTTCCATCATCTCGTCCATCCTACCCATGACATCAGATGTCCCATGAACTTCTTCTAAATGCTCTTCTCCATTCTAGCAACCACAGTAAATAACCACTTTGTCTCTCCAACTACCTTCCCTTTCAAGTCCCACAATCTATACATAGCTCGTCTCTTTTGGTTTAACTCACAATTCAGCCAATTATATCAGAGATCCTGAACCTCTTGACATATGTACACATTCTGCTGAAAAAGGTGCCTGGTTCTGCCATCTATAAACTGTGGTATAAAATGCTCATGACTACATGATTAAAAAAAATAATTACACAAATGGTCTAGGGCTATTCTCACAACCAGGAGAAATCGGGCTAAGGGCGCCTAGCCTGATTTCTCCTGGTCGTCTGCTGCCAAGGGAGCTGTCTTTGCATGTTGATTGTAAATCCATGCCAAATAATGTGTTGCTGTGCCAACAGCTGGTCCAGCCCAAAACTCTGGATAAGTTGGTGATGCTATGCACATATTGGCTCTAAGCAATGCTTCCACTGAGGCCTCTTTATTACGCAAAGATAAAATACCAGATATTACAAGTTGAAAACAAAATCCATTTCAATGTAAAAACACCATCAGAAGTTGCTTACCAAACCAAGTATCACAGCAGTGCTTAAATTTCTTTCTCTCAAGATAAGCAGTAGGTGGGGAAAACAAGGGAGCAATATACCAGCTGAAACAAATTAGCAATTACCAATTAAGGTGGGGAAGAAAAGGAGGATCATACAAGCTGCAAGAAGGAACAATCAAGCCTTCGAAGACTAATAAATATCATAGTGGAAATCATCTCCTCCTTAGCATTAATATTTGATTTTAATTTCTCTATATGCATTGCCCTCTTCTTCCCTCCATACTGCTTATCTTGAGAGAAAGGAATTTAAGCACTGTTGTGATACTTGGTTTGGTGAACAACTGGTGACAGTGCTTTTACATTGAAACTGGTTTTGTTTTATTTTGGACTTGTAATATCTGGTAGTTTATCTATGCATAATAAAGAGGTCTCGGTGGAAGAATTCATCACAGATCAGTCAAGCTTATACTTTCACAATTTGTTGGATTTTTTTCTATGTATATTTCAAAAACCATGTTTCTGGATATAGACAGGGTGGCACCAATGGGTGCATTGCCCCACCTAGAGCCCTGCTGCACCCTACCTAGGTGAATTTGCGGGTGGGTTTTTATTTTTATTTTTGAAAATTTTTAAACTAAAAAGCTAAATGCAGCCTATGAAGATTGCAAGTTTTAGCAGATTAACAACATATTAAGAGTTACAATCTTCTTTTTCTTGTTGCTTAAAATAATTTCAAAGCTGCTTTTTGTCCAAATTTGTTTCCCCACACTATATCCATTTCTGGGGCAAAAAAGAAACAGGTGCAGCCAAGCTATTTTGAGTAGATGAACTGCAAGCGGCCCCTAAATTTGGCCCCTCCACCCCATTCCTCCACTTAATCAGGAAGCTGTGGAGGAAAAAAAGCACGTGGCTGGCTACAGCAGCTAGGTGCATGTTATTAGGTATTGGTAACCAGATTTGAAACCAGCCAGGACGGAATACTCCCCCCTCCCCCACACACACACTTTTAGAGAATGTATTTCTCTATTTCATGTAAAAAGGTTTTTTTTTGTTTTTTGTTTTATAATCTGGCATCATTGTAGACTGATTTAGAAGTCTTTGAGGCCACCAAAGCCCAATGATGCTTCTTGCATGCTTGTTCCAGATCCTCTTGTAGGGATGTGCACGGAACCAGTGGGATGTGATTTGAAGGTGGGGGCATACATTTAAGGGTGAGGAAATGTGCCCTTGGCCCTCCCACCGCATTTCCCCTGCCAGAGCTCCATTGAATAAGTCCGCTTTGGGGTGGACCCCAGTGTTGTCCTCAGCCAAAAGTTGCCAGGCATGCATGCGTGCATATTGCACAAAACCTCATGCCAGGCATGCATGCGTGAATATCGCACTCACTCACGTGCACATCAGGCATGTGTGCACACGCAGGGTACTTCTTTAACTTCCTGCCGAGGAGAACACCAGGGAGGTACGCTGCCGCCCTGACGGGGGCTTATTCAATGGAGTGCTGGTGGGGAAAACGCGGCAGGAGGGGTAAGGGCACCCTCCCCCACCCTTAAAGGTATGCCCTCTGTCTTCAAAGTGGTGGAACTGCCAGTCAATCAAACTGGTTCGGAGGCCCATAGAGGGGCACATCTCTATCCTCCTGAGGCTAGGAGATGCCTGCCTTCACCATTCCAGTGCCTCAGAATGCTCCTCACCAGTGCTCTATACATCTTTCCTCTCTTCTCAGGAAGGTGTATTTTTGCCAGGTGTAATCTAATGATGTAAAGTGTGAAGAACCTGCAACCAAATTAAATGTATACCCACCAGCACTTCTACAGTACAGAGCAGGCAACAAACAACAGACCCCTTAGGCCCATTCACACATTAAGTTCAACACTTGTACAGTGAGTGTACAGTGTACCCAAGTATAGATCTGTACACAGGTGCAATCATTCAGAAGTAAACTTCCTACCTGCACCAGGCATTTGAGGGGCCAATAGCCAGCTTCACTTTTAAAATGAACACAGGTACAGTCATTCACACAATGTACAGACATCTGTACATGTTCCATACTGCTACTATAGAACAGCAGGGAGCAAAAGTGCTCCAGGGAAAACAAAAACAATGTTTTGAGTGAAAGAAAAATACAGGTTCCAATAGCTGAAATGATCACTATAATGACGAGGCCTCACAGAGATACCTGGAGCCGTGGTGGCTGCTTTAAAGATCTGCAACAGGCAATTGAGATAGAGCGAGTGCAACATGTTCCCAGGGGCGGCTCATGAACTCTCCTCCGGGGGGGGGGGAGCGGGTGGCTTCTTTAAGGTAAACGGAGCCGGTGCTCCATGCCACCCAGCAGCCCCCGCAGCGGGGAATCACCTCCGCCACTCACCTGGTTCCCGCTGAGGCGAGCCCCCACCAGCAGCCAGGTGAGTGGTGGAGGCGATTCCTCGCCGCAGGGGCTGCTGGGCGGCATGGAGCACCGGCTCCGTTTACCTTAAAGAAGCCGCCCACTGCCCCCCCCCCCGAGGAGAGTTCACAAGCCGCCCCTGTATGTTCCAGATAATCACCTTCCCCTACATCATTTCACATTTTCCCTGCTTTTTGTATGTCATTTTCATTGCGCAGTTACCTGCTTTTGCTGTAGTATGCAAAATCTTGATGCTCTTTAATCCTATTCTAACATTACATTATATTTGCAGTCTGTTGTAGGTACATATATACCTGTGTTTTTGAGAATGACTGTATATGTGGACATTTTAAAAATGAACTTAAGCAGAGGCCCTCTTAAATGCAGAGTGCATACTAATATAGATTTGTTGAACATAACGCGTGGATAACTCTTTGTGCGTTCAGATCAATACATGCATACACCAGTGGCAGCTGGTGCTCACTGTTTTTTTTTTACCAGGCTCAACCCTGAATTGGCAGCTGAGTGGCAGTACTGGCCAGCTTTATTGTTAAAGGCATAAGCTACCTTGTTCACTGTCTCAGCTAACATTACCTCCTGCCTCAGCGAACATTGGTCACCACTGGCACATACTGTAGAAAGACTGTATGTACACTGAACATAACATGTGGATCATTTTTTGGCGGTGGATACAACATACAAGCACATTCCTCATGTCTGGGAGCTGCTGTAAGATGCTGCAAGCCATGATACTTGGATTCATGATATTGGCCTTAGACTTTGAAGAACATTTATCTCATCTCTGAAAAAAGAGAAGAAAAGACAGTAGTGGAATTGATATGATGCTGAAAGCAATTCTCTGAATGAAAAATCATTCGTTCTCAAGCTATATGAGAACTATGATCTAAGGTGCATTTCCCCCTCTTTGCTCACCATATTTTAGGTTTGACTACATGCTGTTTCAGCAAGAGGGCCCTTTCTCATGATGGCAAACCAGGACGGGCGGGCGGGCGGGCAGGGAGGCAGGTTTGTTAACCTCACCTTCCCTGCAGACTAGCGAAGTGAAGAGCCTGGGCACACAGATAGCACACCCACACGGCATGAGGCTGCCCCAGGCAGTGTGGAGGTGCAGTCCCTCCCTCCGGAAATCCTACAATGTACCATGCAAGTACACAGTGCCTTGTGGGGATCTCCCCCAGTGCCAGCCCCACAGAGTCTCAGCACCAGCTGCAAGCAGCCAGCACTGACATGAGTAGTTAGACAGGGTTAAGGGTGCGAGCGCACCCTTAACCTTGGCTAACTGGTGGGCTTCTTTGGTGGGTTTGATGCTGAGGTACCACTGGGAGTCACTTGTCTCCAGGCAGTTCTCACGGGCAGCAAAGCCTGGGCTTGGCTGTCTTAGACCAGCCTTGGCTGCTTCTGAGAACAGCCTCGGAGAGTCCTATGAATGATGCCATACACTAGCAGCAACCAGCACTGATGGAACATTATTAAACAAACTGTACCCCCTTAGACTAATGTGTAGAACAACTTAGTCATCAGTGAAATAGAGTTGCCATGCTGTTCACAGGAGAAATGTGAAATACTGTGGTACCTATAGGCATGTCAAATGATTGCAAAGACTTTAATGGATTGGGAAATGTTTCAAACTTCATTGCTGAAATACAGGAGATTGCTTTATCAGCCTCAGATTCACAGTGCGGTTACTGAATACTTGTAACCTGAGAGGGTCTTTTCATTAAGCAAAAGTGGTAGAACTGAAGAAGCTGCTGTGGGGGGGAGACTGCTTACTGTCGTTGGAATGAATAAAAATAATGAACATGGATGAGTGCATGGTTGGACTCCTTGATGAATCAGCCTCTACAGTTTAACCTCTCCCTTGTCTCATCAGGAGAATGAAGAGCTCAAAAGTTTTGTCAACAGGTGTTGCATAACCGATGGAGCTAGCCATGGGGAAGGCACTATTCAAGCTGCTGTCACAGATACCAGACTCTATTTTCCTTCTCCCAGACTCTAATGCTGCCTGTAAAAGCATATGCAGTGTGATTGGTAGTGCGGGGCGGGGGGGGGGGGATCTGTGTCTCTTAGGTTCATATGTTGCAGGAGAAGAGCAATCACCAGTCAGAATTTTACAGCTGGAGCATATGCTAATAGTACTGGCATCAGAAATCATCTCTAGGCAATCATAGCAGCAAAACCTAATGCATTTGAGACTATTCTGTGAACAGCAGAAGGGAGTCACCTACCAGCAACCTGACCCCAAAGACCAAGTCAGTAGCAGAGAAGACTGTGATGATGGTAACAAGGGTGCCAAGTATAATTAAAATCCTGCGTTGTTGAGTGTGATGTTACTTTCAAACTCACCTTCATTTTATTGCTGATATTATAGCAATGTACTTGCTAGCTCTTTATGAAGTATTTCATAAGAGACCTATAAAAATTTAATGTTGAAAAATTTCCAGGTTAGATTTTTTTTTTAAGTGGGAAACTTAAAAGTACCGTAGTGTGAAATATCTATGTGAAATGTGAACTTTGCATACAGCATCAAGTATACCTGAAAAAGCATAGCAGGCTTCACTCCTGGCACTGATATGGATCCTTCAGACCACTATCTAAACTGAATATAAAGACTGTGAGCCTGAGGCTAATCCTTCTAATTACAGAAAAAAGTACAAAAAGATGTTGATACGGAACATTGTGGGTAGGGAAGGAAGCTAGAATCTCTCTCTAATTAAAACTAAAAGCCAGTGGCCCTGCCATGCATTATATGGGATATATCTCACTGCAACTTTTAAGAGCTCCACTTCATCCCAGGAGTAGAAAAAGAAGAAAAACAATTATGCTGCAGATGTACATATCACCAAAACACACAGAGAGATTTTTCTGGCTCAGCAAGAGATGGAAACCTTCAACAACACTGAAGAAGAGAATCAAAGACAAAATGTAGTTTCCATTTACCAAACAGTCCTATAATCTATGGAGGGTCTTCCCACGCTCCCCATTTAACTGATCCTTGGGGTGCAAAGGAAAAGTTGTGGTTTGCCCCCTGCAATCTTTTAAAATGAGGAAGAGCAACTATTCTGAAGTTTTTAAGGGATTCTTTGGGTAGTAGCAGTGTGTTTGTTTGTTTGTCTATCATATTTTTATACTGCCTGATATGTGCATCTCTTGCCTGGTACAGAATTAGAATACAACAAATATAAAACAGAATAAAAACAGTTAAAATTTCACAAAACAAAAACAAACTTATAAGATAAAAATAAATTAAACAGTTTAAAATTAATTTCAGTTAAAAGCCAGAGAAAACAGATGCAACTCGAGGGTCTTCCTAAAAGCAAACATAGAAGGAGATGCCCTTATTTTAACAGGGAGCATATTCCAAAGCCCCAGGGCAGCAGCAGAGAAGGCCTGGTCCCGTGTCACCACAAAACGAGCCAGCAGCAACCATAACCGAACCTCTCCAGATGATTTTAATAGGTGACAGGGTTCATGACAAAGCAGGTGCTCTGTTAAGTACCCTGGACCCAAGCTATTGAGAGCTTTATAGGTAGTAACCAGCACTTTGTATTTCTCTCAGAAACATATTGGCAGCCAGTGCAATTCTTTTTAAGTTGGTGTTATATGGTCTCTTGGGGTTGTCCCAGAGACCAGTCTGGCTGCCGCATTCTGTACCAAT
This sequence comes from Hemicordylus capensis, assembly GCF_027244095.1. Classification (NCBI taxonomy): domain Eukaryota; kingdom Metazoa; phylum Chordata; class Lepidosauria; order Squamata; family Cordylidae; genus Hemicordylus; species Hemicordylus capensis. Next base: position 91,932,728 of record NC_069658.1, on the reverse strand, counting down.
TGTAGTTTTCAAACTACATACAAAGGCAGGCCTACATAGAGTGCATCATAGTAGTCAAGCCTGGAGGTCACCAGCATATATACTACTATTTTAAGGTCATTTTCCTCTGGAAATGGATATAACTGACATATCAGCCAAAGCTAATAAAAACCGCTCCTGGCCAGGGATGTGCAAACAGTTCAACATCAAAGATGTTCGACGTTGAACCTGTTTGGTTCAACTGTTTGGGGTCGAACTGAACCATCCCCTGTTCAGTCAGACCCAGGACCGACTGTTTGAGGGGTTCATGGACCTTTTAAAAGAATTTTTTTGTTTTTAACTTACCCCCTTCAGTGGAGTTGTTTGAGGCAGTGGGTGGAGGGTGTTCCACGGAGGTTCCCTTTCCCCCTGCAGGCCTCCCTTACAGCCCAAACCAGCCCATTTGGCCAGCTCTTTGGCCCATTCGGACCTTCCCCCTCTGGTGCGGTGGCAATTTTGGAGACTGCCGCACATGTGCAATTGGCCTGTGGGTCATTCAGAGGCCAATTTCAGGTGCGGCAGCCTCCAAAATGGCTGCCGCGCTGGAGATGGAAGGCCTGAATGGGCCAAAGAACCGACTGAAAGGGCCGGTTTGGACTGTAAGGGAGGCCGGCAAGGGGAGAGGGAACCTCCATGGACACCCCCCCCCCGCTGCCTCCAAAAACTCCCCCGAAGGGGGTAAGTAAAAAAAAAAATTAAAAGAAATGTTCGTGAACCTTGCTGGACCGGGGGGGGGGGGGGTCAAGAGGGTGCCAGACCAAACTGGCCTGGTCCAGTTCGAGCCCGGTCCAGACTTGAACCAAACCGGGCCAGCCGGTTCCGTTCACACCCCTACTCCTGGCCACTGTCTCAACCTGAGAAACCAGAGAGAGTTTTGCATCCAGAAGCACTCCCAAGCTACATTCCTGATCTTTCAGAGGGAGTGTAACCCTATCCACTTCCTTTGGGGGATCAGGTGCATAGAGTGAATGCTTTTAAATTCAATCTTGAAGGATGTCAGAACCCCACTTTCCTGCACTCTCCAACTCCCAGTGGCAGATAGGACTCAACAGAACATATGTTCAGCTTTGCCAGAGCAGAGATGACCTGGCAGCTACACCCAACACACCCCCAGCCAGACACTGCAGGAGGGGAGCTAAGTGCTGTTGCCACCTCACATTTCTGGCTATGCATAAATGATTCCAGTGGCAAATAGTGAGGGGAAGCCCTTTCAAGGTGGGAAACTTGGTGAAACCTTGTGAGAGCCTAGATGTGAGAGATGGAAATTTAAGGCACAGGAGGAGGCCTGAGGAAGTGAGATGAAGCAGCTGGGCTCCTGGGTGAGGAGCCAGCTGAGTGAAGTAGTCACCAAGAAGGAGAAGGATATAGTTGACAATTAAACATGCCTTAGTCACGTCATGGCTGGATTACTGTAACATGCTCTACGTGGGGCTGCCCTTGAAGAATATTTGGAGATTGAAGCTAGTGCAAAATGTAACAGATAGGATTTTATCTGGAGCTGCCCACTGGGATCACATCACACCCATTTTGAAAGAGCTGCATTGGCTACCAGTTTGTTTCTGGGTCCAATTTAAGGTGCCGGTTATGACCTTTAAAGCCTTTAACGGTTTAGGCCCAGGATACCTGAGGGACCGCCTGCTCCCAAGGGTTGCTGCCCACCCTACGAGATCATCTGAGGGGGCTCTGCTCCAGGAGCCGACAATGAGGGAGGCTCGGCTGTCGTGCACTCGGGACAGGGTCATCTCTGTTGTTGCCCCTAGACTCTGGAATGATCTCCTGGTGGCTATTTGCTCTTCCATCTCACTCACAGTTTTTAGAAATGGTGTTAAAACTTGACTTTTTACCCAGACTTTTATATGATTGTCTCTGCTACTGCTTCTTTGTATGGTTTTGTATTTTGTATGGTTATTTTATGCTTGTATTTTAAATCTTTAGTCAGATTCATGTTTTTATATTTTAGCCTAATATTTTGTGTATCTTTTAGTCTCATTTTAATTTTTCTGTGAACTGCCTTGGAATTGTTTTAATGAAAGGCTACATACAAAGCAAAACAAACAAACAAACCCCATTCACTCTGTTGCTGAGTCTATAGTAAAACTGTATCTGTGGCTGAGGTTCCATTCCACAGTTTCAGCTGGTGTGTCAGCCAGAGGTGCAGCTAGGTAATTTTGGAGCCTGGAGCTAATTGCCGTATGCTTTCCCTACCCCTTTGCAAGATAAACATCCTCTCCCTATACACATGGAATCTGGCTAGTTTCTTTTCTGAATACCCACTTGCATATGCACGTTTACACGTTATGAATGTACCTGCAGAATTCACAAACTGCAACCTTATTTATTTGCCATATAAGACACCTGCTTTTGTGGCAAGTCTTCTGCTATAGCAACTGCTTGGAAGACAGAAATTTAACTAGAAAGGCATTTCCCATTATTTCAGCTCTTCAGCAGGAACAGGTTTATCAGTTTATATCTATGAAAGGCACAGGAACTCTGCAAGTAACAATACTGCCAAACCAACATTAGAGTAAAGCTTCTGACACATGGGGTGTTTAAAACTCACTAAACTGCCATCATAAATGCATCTCAGCATAATGCTCTTTTGAAGTGCTGCGTAACACATAAAAGACTCCAGCAATACCAAAAAACGTATTTTCCCAAGAACACCCAGGCAGTGGCACAATCCAACACAGAGTTAGGCCATACCCAGCAGGGTTTATTCTAAGCATTTCTTCAAAATGCAGAAGAAGCCAGTACAGCCCCCCATCCCCGTTCCCAGTCTGTGAGCACTTCCCAAACTATTTCTAGTTGAAACACAAAAACAAAAATGTAACATTTTTCTGCAAATGAACAGAAAAATTAAGAGAAAGACATAAAGAGGGAGGAGGGAAGGAAGGGTAGGAAAATTGTAGGGGAAGAATGGCAGTTCAGACCCCAAATAGCAAAGCAATAACAGTTTGGTGAGAAAGCAACAAAGCAAGAGGTCTTGAAACCATTCTTTAGTATTGAAGAACTACAAGGATTTATTTAAATAAAAGGTTCTTAAATAAAGATTTATTTGAACAAATGTGAAAAAGCCTGCAGCTGAATTTCAGCTGTAGCTCATGGCTGAAGAGAAAACAAACAGCCATCTCTGAAGAGACAACATGGAGACTAACACTGGGGTGGGTGGGTGGGGAGGACTCAGAGTCCAGCACTTTCATCCTTGACCCAACCCCCAACCCCACCCAGTGGTTACTATGAGGCATTGCAGCTGAGAGCTGATGCTGCCAGGGTCCTAGCTCCAACAAAAATAAGAGAAGGAAGAAAAAAGTAGGTACCTTGCAAAATAATAAATGATATTATTTTCCTTCCCAAACTATAATTGAGGACTAAAACATCTTTCTCATCTGTTTTTACAGCTCTGCTCCTTATTAAATCCCCATATTTCCAAATGCATAAAAACCTAGTTTCTACTAAACAAAACGTTTTCTTACTACTTCACAATATGTGTCCAGTTGTATAATAATATTTTGTTTCCTCACCAGCCATTTCACAGCTTTGTATTTTTGAGAGGGAAGGAGTTTGAAAAGAAGCTGGGTCTGTGTACCAGTCCCGTCCTGTTCCCCCATCCTCAAAACACCCAGAAAGCAGATAATAAAAGTTGCAAACTGAAAAACCATAGTAGATGATTTGTGCAAAAAGATGGAAGGGAAAATATTATAGTTAACCTGTGCCACTATTTAAGTCAGTTTGAACTGCAAGAGCAGGGGTAAGAGCTCTAAAACCTCTTAGGTGCACTATATTAATGTGCACAGTAAGCACAGCATTTGCTAAATTATTTGGCTGACATAGATAGGAATATTAGAAAATTGTTAGATGCTGTTTCATATCATACACAATAAAAGTATTTTAAAAGGTTTCTGTTGTACATATGAATGACTGCACAGTACATTTGACAAACTGTTGTATCAGAAGCACAAGAAAATAAAATGGTCATAAAATCAGTGTAAGGACTAAGATTCTGCTGCTACTGGATAATTTTGTTAGAAAAAAGGGGGTTAGTATTTACAATGGGGAGATACATACTGCAATTGCAGCCTTTCCACTTAATGAATTTCTGAGTTGACTTGAAACTGAAAAGTAAACTCCTCTGGTCTGCATAAGAGTCATTCACTCACATGACAACCTGAATGGCTTTTGGGGGGTAAGGATAACTTCATGGAGGAGGGGTCTATCAGTGGTTGCTAGTCGGAGGGCTATAGGCCACCTGCAGCCTCAGAGGCAGGATGCCTCTAAATACCGGGTGCAGGAGAGTAACAGCAGGAAAGAAGACATGCACATAGTTCCTACCTGTGGGCTTCCAGCAGCATCTGGTGGGCCACTGTGTGAAACAGGATGCTGGACAACATGGGCCTTGGGCCTGATCTAGCCAGGCTGTTCTTATGACTTATGTCATGCCTTTTTGCAGTCTCATGAGTCATGCTTGGCCCCGAGGATTTCACTCCTGTGCTTGGGAAGTCCAGAGTGCTGCTGCTGATTGGGATGGGATGGGGGTGGGTGGGGTGCCAGTGGGGACAACAGACTGGGAGGCTTGTGCACTGGTCCACTGAGTATCTCTGGCCTGGGGTGTCATGGGGGCGTCAGCAGTCTCGCCCTCATCGCTGCTGTTGCTAGGGACGCTGGAGGAGGCTGAACAGGAAGCAGCAACGGCAAACAGGAAGAGGTAGCAACAGCATGAGGTGTGTGCAGACATGTTGGGCTGAGCTGGCCAGCATGCTGGGAATTGGAAGGAGAGTTGCTCAGTGCTCAGCTTGGCCTCTGCACTGAGATTGGCTGCAGATGACATGCTGCTGGGGCTAGAGCTGGCTAGCCATCCACACTGGCTTTGGAATTCGTGCTTGCAGCCCAGCTGCAACTGGAGATTCCTCATGGCTGTGGCTGGTGGGAGACAGGGCAGATTGGTTGCAGCATTTGCAGGGGGGGGGCAGAGACAGTGGGGGCACTGACTTGTGCCCCAAAGTCCATTGTTAATGGCACCTCTGGTGCCAACTGCAACCAATCCTGGGGAAGGCAGATCTGACTACTGTCAAATATGCTCTGGTCACATCCAAATTAAACTACGGGCCAGTTCAGACAATGATTCATCTGTCAGCCTAGCCCCATGTGATAAGGATGTGCATGCATTATAAGCGTGTACATCCTCCCTCTCTCCTGGAAAGCCAGAGCACCTTTTCCTAAACAAGTGTGGGGCAACAGGTACTGTAATCAGAGCCACCATCTACACAGGCAACAAATTTCTCCCCATACACTTAGGGAAAGACACCAGTGCATCAGAAATGGGAAAGGACATGCATGCTCACATTGCACAGAGAATGTTTGTTGGAAAGCAATATATAAATATTTGTTTGTTGTTGTAGTAGACATCATTATCCTGTGTGTTCAGGCTGATAGACAAATTATTAGGCCTGTGCACCATAAGAAATATTGGATCCAACTGGACCAGACCCAACAGAGAAATAATCGAGAGGGCTGACATGCCTCCAGCAAAGCTGTTGGCTGGTTGGAATCAGACTGGAATTCTGACATGTTACTGACCTGATGCTGTTGAATTTTGGGAACTGCACCCTTGAAATAAGTGAACAGGGCATAAAGGCAACCTTGCCAGAGGGTACTCAGTGGTGGGTTACCTTCGCCCTCCCTTCCTCCAGTTTCCAGAGTGCAGTCTTTAAAAACTACCCAGGAGCTGGCATGGAAAGCAAGTCTTTCCAAGTCAGTTTCCACAGTGGTTTTTAAGGACTGCACCAGCAGAATCAGGGGGAGCATTCAGAAAGCCCATCTCAGCCCTTTCCTTTTTACCTTTAGAAGGCTTGTGAAAATGGCCTTGCTTAAGCTGAACCGCCTTGGGATTGTTTTAATGTAAGGCGGTATACAAATTTAACAATAAATAAAAAATAAAACAAATAAATAAATAGAACCCGGATTGTTTAGCAGGCTCCTCATGCTGTCATTTTTGACTATTGCTGTTTCATGAATTTGTGAATGTATTTGATTGTATTGTATTTTTGCTTGTAATTGATTGTGAGCAGTGTGGCCTTATGCCCAAAAAATAGCAGGGAAATGTTAAATATAGATGAATTTTTTTAAAAATAGAACCTGGCCCCACCTCACTGGCTGACATTGTCAGCTATTATCTTCTGTGTTTAATTTGAGTTGAGGTTTATATGATGGCCTAGAACACTTTTCCCCCCAGAAGCCTTATCAGTGAAAGAAGCAGACTGGTGATGAGTGCACCCTTGAGAATATGTAGTGTTATTCAGATATTACACATCTAAGACTCAGGAAGGGACTCCTTTATGCATTGGTTCAGTTGAACAACAGCCCTGATGTGATTAATGTAGGAGCCATGGTTCATCTGAACTGGCCCTCTGTAGATTAAGACCAGTTTAACAACAACAACAACAACAAAATTAATAATTTTAAAAAGCTTTATTTGTTAGACACCTCATACCAAATTGTTCTCTGGGCGGCTCACAACACAACATTAAAACATCCAATAAAAACACATAACACACATAAAAACACACACACACACCAATACAAAATATAAAAACATTTTAAAATATCAATTTTTAAAAACCTGAGTGAAAAGAAAAGGTCTTTACCTGGTGTCTAAAAGAACAAAGTGATGGTACCAGGTGAACTTCATTGGGGAGGTTGGCCTTACCTCGTTTGCCAGGGGCACTTGGAGAAGGCCTCTGAAGAAGATCTTAATGTTCATGTTGGGACATATGGGGCAAGGTGCTCTCTCAGGAAACCCAGTCCCAAGCCATTTAGGGCTTTAAAGATTAAAAACAGCACTTTGAATTGGGCCCAGAAATGGCCTGGGAGCCAGTGCAACTGACAAAGCACTGGTGTGATATGATCAAAGCACCACATCCTAGTTAATAATCTTGCAGACTTATTTTGTACCAACTATAGTTTTGGGACCATTTTCAAAGGCAACCCCATGTGCAATGCATTACACTAATCTAAGCGAGAGGCTACCAGAGCATGAGTAACTGTGGGCAAGCTATCTCTATCCAGGTATGGTTGCAGTTGGCATATTGGCCGAAGATGATAATAGGCACTCTGAGCCACAGAGGCCAGTTGAGCCTCTAGTGACAATGCTGGATTGATAAGCAATCACCGGCCATCAGTACTTCTGTCCTGTCTGGATTAAGTCCCAGCTTGTTTACCCTTATCCAGTCATTACTGCATCAAGGCACTGATTCAGGACAATCACCACCTCACCTGCATCTGATGAAAAGGAGAGATACAACTGAGTGCCATCCATATATTGATGACACCTTAGGCCAAATCTCTAGATGACTTCTCTCGGCGGTTTCATGTAGGTGTTAAACAGCATAGGGGAAATAATGGAACCCTGTGAAACCTCCACATATGCCAAGGGGTTGAGCAGTAATCCTCCAGAACCACCTTTTGGAAATGGTCCTCAAGGTAGGAGCAGAACCACTTCCAAGCATTGCCTCCCACACCCAACTCAGCCAGCCTAGCCAAAAGGAAACCATGGTCGATGGTATTGAAAGCCACTGAGATGTCCAAGAGCACTCCGCTCTCGCTCTCTACACACAGATCATCCCACAATTTCTGTTCTAAAGCCAGGCGTGGAGCCTGACTGAAAAGGATCTAGATAGTCTGGTTCCTCCAAGCCACCATGCGCTCAAACACCTTGCCCAGGAAGGGAATATTAGCCACATACCTATAGTTTACATCCTCTGGGTCCTGACTAGTTTCTTTAAGAGCGGTTGGATAATAGCTTCTTTCAAAAAATCTGGGACCTTCCCTCTCTCTCAATGAGGCATTCAAAACCTGCTGGACCCAGATTAAAATTTCCTCCCTACTAGATTTAATAAGCTATGAAGGGCAAGGTTCAAGATTGCACATGATTGGCCAAACTCAATTGTACACCTTGTCCACGTCCTCGGGCACCAATAATTGAAACACTTCCAGCAAAACTGGACCAGGTGGCTCTCAGGACACCTCTCCCAATGATACTGCATCAGCTCTAAAGTCAAACTCCTGGCAAATGCGAGCAACGTTACCCTCAAAGTGCTGTGCAAATGCATTACAGAGTGCTACCAAGGGTTCTAACACATCTTGCCCGGGCCAGTTTTATGTTTATAAAACATATCTGGTGGCAGTGAATTATGCCATTTTTTAGGATTCAGCAGTAGATGAAAAGCAGAAGGAGACTCCATATTTCTAATACTAAATTCTAAAAACAGCAGTGGAAATTTAAACCTCAACAGAGAGAAAAATTAGTGCTCATTTTCAGCTCTTAAAGCCTGATCTTTACCTTTTCCACACCATTCAAAAATAGATCTTTAAAAGTTGTTGCATACAGAGCTGACTCATTTCCATTATGATGTGAAACATTATATGTTAATGCCTTGTAATTTGGAGATCAGGTGAATACTTATTTTATTCAGCTGTTTTCCTTCCATTCTTCTTTGGGCACTTGCTTTGAGTTTGACTGAGACATATTTTTCAACATAGAGATTTTAAACCAGTGTGTATAAGGCCTCTCCAACTTTTCTTTCTAATAAGCAAAGTACACATTTGACTTGTCAGTATGATATAATTAATTCTTTAAAATCTGTTTCTCAGTACCATAATATATGACTCAGAATCATTAGGATATTCTCTGAGTGATTGAACGTAGCTATTGCTATGAGGATAAGTAAGGGAAGATTATTTTGGCCTTGAAAATGACTATTGTCAAAACGCATCCAGCAAACATGTCTACAATACATTTTCATTTTCTAACTGCAATTGTGGCTTTACTTTTCTCTATGGCCCTGTTCAAACATAATGCAAAACTAGAGGTAAATGTGCCAGAGGTTTGAGTTTGTGATTGTCCAAAAGTGTGAAGCTGTGGTTCCATTTTTGCTCCCAAACCTGAATTTGAGCCCTCAGTTTGTAGTGAGTTTAGTTGCTGAAACCTGAGGTTAGAAGGCAACATTGTGTCATCCGAAATCCACCACCCTCTATAACTTGGGTTTGGTGTGCAAATTCTCCTGCCACCATAGAGAGGCCAGCTCAGCACAGCACAGATATGTGTCAGTTCTAGGGTGACTACATTTCCCACTGGCTGCCTCTTGGCTGTGATGCATCACTCTCTGCTGTCCCCTTGCTCCTCCTGCCACTGCTTAACAACAGAGATGCTCTATCCCTGCAGTTCCTGCATTTAAAGGGATGGAACAGCATTGGGGAAAGCCTGCTTGAAATAAAAGGAGAATAGACAGACGTGCAAGGAGCCCTTTCATTGACCTAACACAGAGAGCCGGGTCTCACGATCAGTGAGACCCGGTTTGGGAAGCTCAGTGGGCTAAGCCCGCTCTCCCTGCACACGAGCAGGACAAGAGCCCTGGGCAGCTGGTTCAGCTGCCCACATGATTGCCGGCTCCGTGATGGAGCCGGCGGGGGCTGGGGAGTTCGGGGGCGCGCGGGCATACTGCGAGCGCGAGAGCGCGCGCGAGAGAGAATGCAGGGCATACTGGAGAGACCCCCGGAGCTGGGAGGTGGCTTTTTGCCTCCCCTCTGGGAGTCTTCTTGTGAGTAGCCACGGCGTGTAGCCACACTGTGGCTACTCACGTTCAGGAAGCCCGGGTTAGCAGAGTGCTCACGCTGCTAACCCAGGCTTAGGGGAGGGCTACAAAAGCGGGTGACCCGCTTTGACTCAATCAGGCTTGGCTGCGAGCCCGGTGAGTCTCACAATCGGTGGAAAGCAGGCTAAGCACCCTTAGCCCGCTTTCCACTGATCATCAGATTAGCTCCCCAATCTAGCCCCATTACAGGGGCTTTCAGAGCTTATCAATGGAGTGAGGTTTTGGTCTTAATGTACACAAAGGTGTGGGGGACCAAGATACATGCCCACAAATCCTGGCGGAAGACACCAGTTGCTGGACCATGGAAGGGTGGGGTCTGCTCTCCTGATACTCCAGGAACAGGTCTTATTGACTTCCTAGGAGGGGATATAAGGCAGTAAAAGGATCCTGGAGTTTGGTTCACTGTAACCAAGGGTGCCACCAGGCTTGCAGACCTGGGCAAAGCAGTGAGAAAGACCCAACATACTCTCATGCTCATGCTGGCTTATCTTCGGGGGTGGGGGGTTAGCCTTCTCATGGGAGTGCCAGTCCATGATAGAAAACAGAAGCACCAATGTGTAATCAGATAGTACTCTCATGAGAAAAACTTTCCAATGATAGGGTCCCCCATTGTTTTGGGGGCAGCACTGGTTAAGAACAGAACTCATATGCCGCCCCTTCCCCCTTGCACTCAACCCTTCCAGACTCCAAAGTAGTCTGGGACACTTAGATGCTCTTCTCACGATTAGTGAGAAGAGCCTGGGGAGGATTTGCGAGGAGAGGAGGCTAAGCCTGTTCTGAGGAGGCTAAGCCTGAGCCTGAGGAGGCTAAGCCTGAGGAGGCTAAGCCTGTTCTCCCCGCAAACAAGCAGCAGTCTGCTCTGGGCAGCTGCAGCGGCTGCTCACATTACTGCTGGCCCCATCACGGAGCTGGCAGGGGCTAGGGAGTTTGGGGGCCGCGCAGCCCCTGGAAGCTCCAGCATGCCCTGTGCAAGTGCACAGGGCATGCTGGAGATGCTTTTCAGCCTCCCAGTCGGGGGTCTCCTCGTGAATAGCCACAGTGCGGAGTCACGCTATGGCAATTCTCGATTTTAAAAACTGGGTTAACGGAGCACTTGCTTGCAAACCCAGTTTAAGGGGAGGGGTAGTTTGGCGGGTTAACCACCTGGAGGCCACTGGGCTTGCCTGCGAGCCTGGTCATTCTCAGGGTCAGGCAAAATCAGGCAGGGCTCCCCTAGCCCGATTTCGCCTGATCATGGGAATAGCCTCTTAGGGTGTTTGAGCAGTTCTTGGTTGGGTGGGCAGAAAAGGGCAGACTGGGGATAAATCCTACACCCCAGGCCAATCAGTACCAGCTAGAACCAACACTGTGGTGAATGGAAACCAGCCACTGTGGGGCACTGTGGGATGGGACACCCATGGCTTACAATTAGGGGTGTGTAAACAGGTTCGAATTTGAACCAGTTTGAATTCAAACTGGTTTAGTTTGCAGGTTTGAACTCATATCAAACAGGGCATTGCATTGGCAATGCCAGCCAGAATTTAAACCAAAATGAGCCTCGTTCTTTCGAACTGGTTCGAACAGCCTCGAAGGCTTGAGCCTCCATTTTAGGTGACCATTTTGTATTGTTTGTCTCCTTTGATCTCATTTGCAAAGCTCCTGCTTCAATGATTGACCAGATGTCTCTGGCTCTCTGGTAGGCTTTCCTGTGGTGCCAGTTCTGGAAAACTGGCTCCCTATTGGCCAGCAGGGAGGGCAAAGGTGATGGCTCCAAAAGGAGGCGGTTTCAAGTGCTATTTAAAGGAAAGCGCCTGACCTTGCAAAGTTCACTCTTTCTGCTTGCTGTTGTTGCTGGCTGCTGCTGGTGAGAGTGTCTGGCTCTGGCTTCAGACTCCTTCAGGTGCTTGCCTGCCTGCCTTTGTGCTGCTGTTGCTGCTGGTGAAATCTCTCCAGTCCCCTCTGCTTATGTTTTTGCCTCCCCCTGCCCACTCCTCCTTCTTCAAAGGAGAAGAGTTTCCCATTCCCTGGCTGAGTGTGTGTGTAGCTGCTGGTGGGTTTCTTCTTCTTCTTCTGAGTGACTAACTCTCTCTCTCCTCTCCGGCCCATTTTCCCCTGGTTCACAGACCCTTGCCCCCACTTCCTTCTTGGTTTTTTACTGACTGGCTGCTGCTTTTCTGGGCTGAACTGAAGAATCATCAGCTCAGCAGCCTCATTTGCTTTATTTCATTTGGAATTTCTTTTTTTGAGGGGGAGTTCCTTGTTTTCTCTGGAGCAGGCACTTTTCTTTTTTTTACCCTATTCCTGCTGTGCTTAGCACACAGCTTGCTCCAGACCCCAGTGCAGTGGCTGCTTCCCCTCTATCCTCTTTCCCTCCCCCCTCCCTCCTCCCCTATTCCCCAGCATATTTTACCACCAGCTTTTTAATTTAATTTTATTCATTCTTTCTCTTTTAATTTGTTTTTTGGGGTGGATGGCTGTTTTACTTTTCTTCTTCCCCAAAGCAGATTAGATCAGTTGAACACTGGACTTTTTAAAGACAAGAGGTGGGGAGTGGGAAAGACATGTGTGAGAGCAGTCATTACATGTTTCTGTTAATGCATATTTGCATGAATATACTTTTCTCTCTTGCAAATTCCATTGCTGTTTGGGCCCTTCAGGTTCCACAAGTTAAATAGGCAACTTAGGTTATTTCAGAAGCAAGTATGACGCTGGTGGTTCACATGGCTATTTTTGGTCCTATTTTCAGTTCTCCTCTACTTCTGTTGTTACTCCACTTAGATTGAATGTGTGCATTGCAAAAATTTGTTTTCTTTAACCTTGCCTACTGCTCTGTTATACAGATTGTCTCCCTGGGCCCTGATTATTTCTTCATTACCTGGCCATGATGACTGCTTAGCCCCATAATAACTGATAACAGAATACATATCTGAGCCCCAGTCCTGACAATTTCAGATCTCAAGGTCAGAGGTTCCCAAAATGGAGTACTTGAAAGGCTCCCAAAAGTTAATCAAAGCTCTCCTGCCTCCCCACACTCTAGCCATACTATTTGTTCCCCATCTGAGGATCATTAGCTTGAAGTCAATGCATCCTCAGCAATCTGTCCACTGCAGAAGGGGAGGGAGGAGGGTGAAGACCTCTTCTCCTCCCGATTTATTTTATGCTGGTTTTGGGCCATAATAAAGATGGTTGGTTGGCTGGCTGGCTGGCTGGTTATGTGCTGATGCTCAGCATAACCCTCCCATCAATATGACTGACAGGTGTCAGAAAATTAGCACTGAGTAGTCCCATTGAAATTAATAAGCATACTCATGAATAACTTAGTCCGGATGTAAGCCAGACACAGGAGTAGCCTGTCTCATGACATTTGTGTGTGCGTGTGTGTGCGCGTGTGTGGGCACAGACACAGTTTCTATGGGGTACTGAAGGTTTGCGAAATAAAGGTTACACTTGTTAAAAAAGAAAAGAAGGAAAATCCTTATCTAGGTACTCCACAAGCTAACCAGGTCTTAATGGAACAAGCCACTAAACATGCTTCCTAAAGATTACTGGTAGTAGAATGGTAAATCAGGAACTGTGCCATTGATTGGTGGTTTAAATGCCAGCAATCCAGCCAAAATAAATGTCCAGTTCTCATCTATTCTGTTGTGGGTCAAATTGCACAAGAGGTCCTTTCAGATTGAACATGACATTCTATGATATTTAGTTGTTTCCAGAGTATATTTTATTTTACACACACACACACACACACACACACACACACACACACACACACACCATGGAAGCTGTAGGCTAAAGTGGCATGAAGGTGACTGGTACAAAGGAGGGTGTGGGGCTTCTTAATTCCTTCCCCTCTGGTAGTTACTGGTACATTTTCCTCTGCAGCTGAAGAGCAATTTTTAGTGGAAGATCTGCAGAAGAGAAAAGGTTTAAGAACCCCCTCCCACCCACCCACCCCCACACTTGCCAGTATTGTGCTTTATATTGCAACCTCTGTGGTTTGGCCTTGAAACATAAGTGGAAGAAGCTCAATAAGCCATTCCACATAAATTGCATGTATACAATGTGCATCTAACATATGAAAAGGAAACACACCTTTTTTAACCCATTTCCAGTACCACGGCTTGGGATCTAACTTTGAATAGTGCAGTCTCATCCTTAACAAGTTCACATCTACATCCATTAATGCTCTCAACCCTATGATGAAATTCAGCAAAGAGAATACATGATACAGAAGGACTGGAGAGACAATAGCCTCATTCTGACATTAAGGAAAATAGATGTTGTACTCTCACAGCATCTCAAAAAGGGCTGAGAATCCCACCCCAGTCTCATCATTCAATAGCCTCCTGATCATGGAAGCACCTGCCATGATGGAAGCAGTGTTTGCTTCTTCAGATGACTGGCACTGTAAGAGTAAGTGGTGGGATGAGGAGGTGAGTGACAGGGCTGGGGTAGGACTTCTGACCCTGTTCAAGATTAGGTACATGGGTATAGTGTCTCTTTCCTCTAACACCTGAATGAGGCTAAATTAGAGCTGGAATCCTGCAGCATGTAGGACACAATACCCACCCATCAAAGTACCAATACACGGTACCCCCATCAAAAAATGACATGTTCATGTGTGCCAGCTGTTCCCAAATGCACACTAATTTCACGAAGTGTAAAGTTGGCCTCGGGTACTGAAATGGGATTGTTGCCAGAGTACCCAAGAGCTGAGGGTTATCAAGGAAGTAAATACATTTCTTTCAGCCAATAGAAAGCCCAGGGCAAAGGCTAATAAAGAATCTGTGAGAGCTAAGGTAGCACATGAGGGGCAGAACAGTGATGGCAGAACATTTCTGTTCAAACTGATGGCATCAGAAGGTTGTTTAGTTTTCATTGGCCTTATGAGAAGATTGAGAGTTGTAGTTTTTGTCCGTGGGATATTCTCACTATTACCCATTGACGTGCCAGTGCAAAAAGAGTGTGTTTTATTTTCTCAGCTATATTCCTTTAATTCTTCTTTAAATTTCTCCCTCTACTGCTATTTCCTCCCAAACATTATATACTTGATACTCTCTTTCTACTTGCTACTGGCTTACCATGTTTTATTAATAAACCTCTCATAGTCGTTTATCCTCTGGAGTAGTTAGCTATACTTTCCTTTCCAGTTATCCCAACCTGCTCCGTAATGTCCCTAATTGTTAAACATCCATCACTTAGAAAATTCTAATTTCCCTATTGTTCACAAATGCTTCCAGGGTGCTGACATGCTGGCTCATTTAAGAAAAACCTTTTAGAGAAAGGTCATATAGAAAACAATTCTTCCAGCTGTAACCAGAACAAAAACCATTTCTGCCAAACAGAAGATTGCCAAGAGCAGCAAATTATTAGGGACAACTGACATTTAGTGACTACTTAATATTGGATTTATGGTTGGTTGGGAAAAGTATGCCATATCTAATTAGTCTGGGATGGAAAAAAAAAATCCTGGAGCTGATAGCACACAATATCTATTATCTGAATTACTACATGCTGCATGCTAACCAAGCAATAGTGAGGTGACATTGTTTGACCAAATGCTACCTAATAATTGATACATAGGTGCCATATAATTTTGTTTCTTCCACCTTGAAGATGTCACTGGGCCTTCTTGTTCTTGTCCTCAACAGTTAAACTGATTGACTGAAACCACCGCTGCATAAATGATATACATGAGTAGGTCAGACAGACAGAGACATACTGCAAGCTCAGCTGTTTGGCTGAAAAATAGCCAACTAAAGAACCTGAAACATGAGCTTCATAGCTCCTCTTTTTTCCCTTAGTGCTGCTAATTTTGTTTTAGGCCTGAAGCACTGATATAAGGCATGGATACATCAATGACCAAAGTTTAGATTCTACCGTGTCTGATAGCTATTTCAACTCACATGGATGTAAACAATTCTCTATTATATGTAAGTTAATGAAGCAATCCTTCATAAATTTAATTATTTTGACTCTATTGGGTTGTGAATATAGGTTTTAGTTATCTTCAAATGTGTTTAGGGCAGGCCAAAGTGGCTGGTTTCTGTTTAGCCTGATGGATTTTTCTGGATCATTAAGTCAGATGCAGATTTTGGGTGAATCATGGCATATAAGGCAGATGAGATGTTGGATCTGAGCTTGCTTGTTCTGAGCTGGCACACAGAGGCCACATTCATACATAATGCCAAACCAGAGGTTGACAATCCCACGGATTCAATTTGAAACTGTGAATCACATCACAGATGTCCATCCAACCAGAGGTCCGACAACCTCTGGTTTCAGGAGGAAGAGGGGAACCTCTCCCTGCTCCTCGGCCGATACCAGCTAGGGGCATGTTCAGGCCCTGCTCGAGGGGTGGGGTTGACAAGTTTTTTTCTTTAAGTAGACTTACCGTCGAGTCTGGTGGTCTCTGGAGGGTGCTGCTGTGGCTGTGGGTGTGTGTGTCTCCAATGGATTCCACTCTCCCTGCAGCGCCCCCCTCCATGTCTTTTTAGAGCTGTTTAGGCCCATTTTCAGGCCTTTTGGGCCCTCTCCCTGCTCATGGTGGCCATTCCGAAGGCCGTCACATGTTCACATTGACCATTGCATGCCTGGGACCCATTGGAGAGACACACACCCTGCTGCAACCATGGCAGCACCACCCTGGTGGCCATCAGACTAGGTGGTAAGTTTTCTTTAGTTTTAAAAAACCTTTTGGAACCTCCCCAGGAGGGGATATGTACCTCAAGGAGGGCAAAGGATCTGGTGCGGGGGGGGGGGGGGTCTGTTCCACCGTGCCTAGGATGCTCAAGTGAGCTGACCATGGCAAAACAGTCCATGCAGACCAAACCACACTCCTGCTCCACTGGGCTTGCACTCTCATGAGAGGGCCAGTCTACTGGGGTGGACAATTGGGGTAAACACCCTTGGGATTCCATCAGACTACACACTCATGAGCTGAGATAACCCAGCAAAGGGGCACCTGCTTGCACTGGGCCCCCACTCTCCCTGATAAAAGACAGAACTTTTGTACGACAATACCCTCCTCCCCTGGGAAACCTTGCATGCACCCAAAGGAGATTTTGATGCTCCATGTGTTGGAGGCTGGCCATGTATGCGGACATGGGGAACACCGGGTTTTGGGACGATCTTTAATCCCAAGAAGAATTCCGAGGTTCAGGCTGGTATTGTGCCATATGCACATCTCTTGCCTTGGAGAATCACAGGAGAAGGGAGCCCCAATTTCCAGTGACCCATTATGGGGTACAAGCAAGAGTGCACATGTCCATGGGTGGACAGGCTGGCAGGGGGCCAAACACTATCGTGAGGGAGCTGTACATGGAAGAAGGGGTTGTTTTATCTTCATGCATTGAGATTCTGCCCAACACCCCACAGACAGTTCTTCTCATGAGTTGTGAGGGGGTGTCCCCATGGCCTTACACTCTCATGAGTGAGCAGTCCATTCAGGAACAGCATCCATCATTATCACACATGAGGAATCTCCCTCATATGTGATGGCATTGCTGATTCTGCTGCCGGGCCCTTCTCATGAGTAAGCCTAGGGAACGCAAATGTCCCCAACAAGGAAAGGGCTGGGCCACCCTTCCTCAACCTTTTTGTGCAAAAAATAGAACTTGGCTGCTAAAGAATCCCTGAGGCTGCCTTTTAAACCTGACCACAGGTAACCCCCCACCCCCGCCATATGTTCCCATCCCAACATTGTGATGGGGTGTCCTGCTTATGTTGCTACCTGGAGTAGGGGTCTGCACAAAACTGACCAGCCCGGTTTGGTTTGAGGTTGAACTGGCCTAAAACTGGACAGGGCCAGTTCAGTTTTGTCCCCTCTCAATCCCCCTTCTGGTTCAGTTTGGCATGGGGGGGGGCATGAATATATATATTTTAAATTACTTTATTTTACTTTTTGTACTTACCCCCTCCAGGGGGCTTCTCTGAGGCCATGTGGATGTTCTCCCTCCCCTGCTGGCCTTTCTTATGTACAAAGATGTCCAGTTTGAGTGATCTTCAGCCCTTTCTGGGCCTTGACCCTGTCTCGGTGGCCATTTTGGAGGCCACTGTGCACGCACAATGGGCTTCTGCATGGCCTGGGTTATGGCAGCAGCAGCACTTTATGACAGAATGCTTCATGCCAGCACTACAAACTTCATGCAGTTTTACTACAGTTTTGCAGTACTTTGATTCAGTAATGTATATACTGCTTTCAGCCAGTAGCTAGCTGCTGCATTATCATATCAAGGACATGATGAGTAAGCTAAGCAGTGTCCAACAAGATTCTGCCAGTCTTTTTGCACTGGATCTTCCAGATAGGTTTTGTAACCAACAAATTGTTCCTAGTTAAGCCCCAGCATGCCTCAAGTTGTTTTGGTTGCTCCCACAACACTTTATTCTGCACTTTACTGTTCTTTCCTTTCTTTTCCTCATTTCTAAACATGATGGAGGCAGGAATATACTGTATCATCCTTACAGCAGATGATACCCTCATTCTGACAGAACTTTTCTGTTCTGTCATGTGTAATGTAGTTCTAGTTAGTTGCCAGTCAGAAACTCTTAACTGAAAAAAGCACTATGGTCTTAAATAAAATGTCCTCTCGTTATATATTTTACTGGTACTTCCACATATAACAGGTTCACTTTCTTGCTGACCCAAGGTTTTGAATCCCGGAATTATTTTGAAGCATGTAAAAGTTAAATGGCTGGCATCCAGAGCAACATGCCATGGACACATCAAGAGCGGCATCCTCTCAACTGGAGGCTGCTCTTAACGCAGCCAGAGATATCCTGTACCTGTGTACACTGTACACTCGTACAAGTATTGAACATAGTCCACTCTGTGCAATAGTGCCCATACTGCAGAGGCATGGAGGCTAGGCTATGTGCAAGCTCTTGCTAGAAGCACATGCACACCATTAGTCAGGATGTTGGCCATAGTTTGAAAGGAATTCTTTCCGACTGTACTCTTTCAAGTTTGTTGTCATGTCAGCCTATATTTATTGTCCAAGGACAAACTAGTCACTGCATTGTAAAAGGACATTGCATTTAAAAGGACATTCTTTCCATACTCTCTCAAGTTTGTTGTCATGCCAGCCTATATTTATTGTCCAAGGACAAACTAGTGAATGGGCTAGGGTATTGGGCTTTGGGGAATCTTAAAATTCATTCAGACAAGTGTTTTTACCTTATTTATAGCTGTACTTAGCTTCACCTTGTAATTGCAAGAATTTTCCTTTTTTTGTAGCATTTTAAATACAGTGTTAATGTCTTCATGTCTCTATATTAAAATATTTGGTATGCTGAATCAATCTTTTACAACAAATAAAACCACCCAGAAAACACTGTGTGGAGCAGAAATATCCTTAGTCATTTGAATCAGTAATTTGTAACATAGTGCAGCAAGTCAGTAGCCGACAGCTAGAGCAATGTACTGAGTCAAAGTTTTCCGAGCAGTGGAGTACATACACATGGGGAGGAGGAAGCAATGTTTGCTGATCTCCCTGGCCTCCAGAAGTGTTCTGTGCCTTCCAGAAATGCTCTGTGCCTTCCAGAAGTATGCCCTTGAAGGTCATTTAGCCCTTAGGGACATATTTCTGGAAGGCATGCAGCCCTTACAGACATATTCGTATGAGTTTACAGTGTACACAGGTACAGGTCTGTACACAGGTACAGTGATTCACATGTTACGTTGAACACAGGTACAGCAGTGCACTTCCTTTCTGCATCATGCATTTGAGGGGCCTGTACCCAGGTTCACTTTTAAAATGAACACAGGTACAGTCATTTGCAACAAATCATGTATGAGTGTACACAGATATCTGTATACTCATATAACATAATGTCTGGATGGGGCTGCTGACAGTTGTACTACATTTGGCCATCTATTCCTAGGAATTTCATTATCAGAGAGCACATGATACAGCCACCAAGCTGAACTTAAGCAGGTCTATCTCCTTAAGGTCTATCTCCTTAAGCAGGTCCCTAGTTGCCCCGTGTATCACCCTAAGTTCTATGATGGAGCAAAGTAGATATAAACAAACTAAATAAATATTGATTTTACAATATATGTCCTACCATGCACTGACTAGTTTCTCCTTGGACAATAAATATAGGCTGGCATGACTACAAACTTGAAAGTGTGGAAAGAATATCCTTTTAAACTATGGCCAACATCCTGACCAATGGTGTGCATGTGCTTTTAAAAAGAGCATGCAAATAGCCCTAGCCCCTATGCCTCTGAGGTATGAGCATGCGTGCACATAGTGGGATGATTTTCTCCATTCTCCCCTTGCTTTGGCAGGACTCTTGACCCACAGAAAAACATCCCTAAGGGCTGTATGAGCCTCAAGGATATGTTTAAGTGTCAAAAAGTACTTCTGGAACATGGGAGTGTGTCAAAAATAATCATGTTCTTGTGCAAGAGCACCCATGCTTCAGAACCCTAGAGGCTAGTGCTGCATGCATGCTTTTGTTAGTGTTGTCATAAAGAGTAAATATTCTAATACTGTAAGGATGTGCATGGAACCAGGTTGCCCGGTTTGGCTCAAATCTGGACCAGATTTGAGCTGCCCTTGGTGGCTCGGTCCAGTTATGCCATCGGGCTGGTTCAAGGGGCTTGATGGCTATACTTGTAAGTGACAGCCTCCCAAATGACAGCCCAGGCCAGAGTTTCAAGCCTCTGTGCATGCATGTGCCTGTGCAGAGGCACAGAATAGGTTGCAGCTGGGCCAGGCTGTTATTTGGGAGGGTGGAGGAAGGGTGGAAGGAGCCCCCCGTTGCCTCTGTCACCATCCCCATAGCTACTGATGCTGATGCCACGATCCTGCCATACAGCGGCTTGATTTTCAAAAGTAGAAGACCGAATGCACGTGCATGCGCAGGGGCACAGAATAGGTTGCAGCTGGGCCAGGCTGTTATTGGGGGGGGTGGAAGGAGCCCCCCACTGCCTCTGTCACCATCCCCATAGCTACTGATGCTGATGCCACGATCCTGCCATACAGCGGCTTGATTTTCAAAAGTAGAAGACCGAATGCACGTGCATGCGCAGGGGCACAGAATAGGTTGCAGCTGGGCCAGGCTGTTATTGGGGGGGGTGGAAGGAGCCCCCCCACTGCCTCTGTCACCATCCCCATAGCTACTGATGCTGATGCCACGATCCTGCCATACAGCGGCTTGATTTTCAAAAGTAGAAGACAGAAGGAGACCTCACCCCATCCCAACCATCCCGCCACCATTCTTCCACATAGCAGCTTGATTTTCAAAGGTAAAAGACAGAAGGAGACCTTTCCCCTCAGCCCCCATCTCCCCGCATATAGCCCTTAACTTATAATGAGGAATCCTTGCTGGATTCCCCTTTATAAGTATACTGCCGAGCTGGCTTGTGAGGCGGGGGCTTGACTCAACTAGCCCTCGGGCCACCCCCATTTTGGCTCAAGGGTGAGCCTTTGAGTCACATCCCTATAATACTGCATGACAAAATAATACATTGCAAGCAGTCAGTCTGTTACTGAGAGATTGTGAACAACATTGAAGCATGAGAACTAAGAGTTGGATATCATGAACATTATTATCTTGCTGTTATCAAATGACAGCTGCAGTCCTGGACTTTGAATATTGACTGTTAGCATTGCTGGTTCCAGGTTCGAGGAGATCACTGGTGAGCCCCCTTCCATCTGGGAGGCCACCTTCTCCTACCATGCCAGTGGATGCAATTTCTTTCATTCTCAGTGGTCCAGCAGCAGCAGCAGAATTCGAGATGGCTGCAGCCAATTACCCATTCTGAAGTTTTCTCAGAAGCCTGAGTCTGGAAAAAGTCAGGTGAACCTGTCCTCAATTGTCCTGTAGGTGACTGAATGCCAGATTACTTATTTGCCAAAACTTTATTAATCAGTATAATAAGGATGAACACTTTGCCTTATGCCAGGAAACAGGAGTGAAGACAAGTTATTTGAAGCATTATACAAAATAGTGGGAAGTGCATTTCTGTACCTGATTTTACTTCATTCAGCCCCAAGGATCTGTAATCTTCCCAGAATTTCTGAGGCATCCAATCAGATACAGAAGGTATTTCAGATAAAGGGATAGCAACCTGAAATATTTTGAAAAAGCTTTTTACTACTTTAATTGTTATACAAAAGCATTTTCAAGAGCTGTTTCCCTTCTCCCCAGACACCAACAAAAACAGAAAGATAACATTACAGGGAAACTGTTCCCTAGAAAGCTTTTGAAATAATCATGTGAAAAGTATAGTGACATCAGATGCCACAGTTCCTGGAAACGAGTAGCTACAGTAATGAGATTACTTGAGGAGAGAGCTGTGGGCAGTCACAAATGCCTCACAATGCAGTGTTTGCATTGCCTTGCTTTGAATTTCTTGCTAAATTTGGCTTAAGCCTCTATGTGCCAGCAAGGTATTTTTCTTGAGAGAGCACTCTCAAGCGTCTCATTTCTTAAAGACACTGCTGTCTAGGTTCTCTTGAAAGAAACTAATCAATGTAATCTTACCACTATACAGTTTAAGAATGGTATGGATATGAGAACTGCTTCACACATCATGTTTTTTATGTGCACACCCATAACTATTTGGCGTATAGTAGTGATATAATTTGCTGTGTTGATCAGAGATAGAGAAATCATTTTTCTCCTTGTTTACAGATAACCTTATACAATACCTTATTAGGCTTTTTATTTTATCAGTATTAGGCTGACAAGGGACATGTGAACCAGTTCTAATTAGAACTGATTCACATTAGAACCAGCTCGGTTTGAGTGGTTCAACCTCAAACCAAACCAGATCGAACCTCTGGGGAGAGTTTGGGGCCAGTTTGAAGGCAGGGGGGTATTCCATTTTCAAGTAAAAAGAAATGACTTAATTCCTGGTGAAGGCAGCAGTTGTCTTTGGGGACTGCTGCAGCAGCCGTGGCGGGAGGGCGGGGGGATGGACTCTGGCATCTCCGGCAGAAAAGAAAACGAATCAATATAACCTTACCTCCATACAGTTTAAACGTGGCATGGATATAAGAACTGATTCACACATTATGTTTTTAATGTGCACACCCATAAAAACTAGCTGGCATAACCTAGTGATATAATGTCTTGTGTTGATCAGAGATAGAGAAAACATGTTTTCTTCTTTTTTCAGATAACATTATACAGTACCTTGTTAGGTAAAATGTTTTGGCCCTCTGTGAATGCACAGTGGCAATTTTTGAGGCTGTCGCGCATGCATATGTACTATTTTTGCGGCTGGGTCATGAAACTGGCTGCCGCATGCTCACAGAGGGCCAAAATGGCAACCAAAAGGGCCAAAACAGCCCATGCAAGAAGGGGGGAGGCTGGCAGGGGAAGGGGGGGGATGCCAGAGACCACCCTCACGACTGATGCAGTACCCTTCCCAAATGCCACTGCTGCCCTCACCAGGCAGTAAGTCATTTTTTAAACCTTAAAACGGAACACACACACACACCCTAGAACCAGGCCGGTTCAAATTCAAACTAAACTGGGCCCCTGTTCAAGGGTGCCAATACCAAACATGCCCAGACCGGTTCAAATCTAGTTTGGATTTGAACCAAACCAGGCAAACCGGTTTTGTGCACATCCCTAAGGCTGATACACCTTTCACCCCTGCTAACTTAGCAAAGAGACACCTTTTAACATGGTGGTTCTCTTTTATTTAGCAGGGAGAGAGTAACTGGCCCTATCAGCCCCCAGCACAGTACCTCCAGTGACTGTTGCTGGTGTCTATCTTAAGTTTATTTTTAGATTGTGAGTCCCTTGGGGACAGGGATCCATCTTATTTATTTATTATTTCTCTGTGTAAACTGCCCTGAGCCATTTTTGGAAGGGCGGTATAGAAATTGAATCAATAATAATAATAATAATAATAATAATAATAATAATAATAATAATATAGCCACCACCCAAGTTGAATATATGGCTAGTTGGTATCACTGAAGTACGTGTTAAAGCAGAATTGTAAAGATTGTATTCCACTTAGTCTTCTCTCAGTCTGTTCTCCTGATTCTTACTTCATAAGTTTTGTTTCTCCACCACTCTATTGTTGCACTGAAGCCTGAGAAAGTCTGAAAAGTTATCTATATCATACTATAACATCTTTCAGATATTCAACTCTATTACCTTTGACAACTCAGTTCCATATGGAATCCTAAATGTTCTGACTCAGACACCAACGATACTTGTGCTGACATACTGACATTTCTAAAACACTTGCAAGGCTGTATAAGGATAACATGGACAACAAGTAATGTCAAAAAAGCCATAAAAGGGAAGAAGACTTCCTTCTGAAATTGGAAAGCCTGTTCAAATGAGGAGAACAGAAACAAACACAAACTATGGCAAAATAAATGCAAGGTGACAATAAGGGAGGCAAAAAGAGACTTTAAGGAACATTTAGCATCAAGGGGAGTAACAAAAACATCTTTAAATACATCAGATGCAGGAAACCTGCCAGGGAGGTGGTTGGACCGTTGGATAATGAGGGAGTGAAAGGGATTATTAAGGAGGATATGGAGGTTGCAGAGAAGCTAAATGAGTTCTTTGTGTCTGTCTTCATGGCAGAGGATACTGAGCATATACCTATTCCTGAAACAGGCTTTTCGGGGATAGAGGCTAAAGAACTGATTCAGATAGCAGTGACAAGAGCTGATGTTCTAAACTGTCTGGGAAAACGGAAAACTAGCAGATCTCCAGGGCTGGACGGCATCCATCCAAGAGTCCTCAGAGAACTCAAATGTGTAATTGCCAACCTCCTTGCCAAAATATATAACTTATCACTGCAATCAGAGGACTGTACTGGAGGACTGAAAAGTAGCAAATGTAATACCGATCTTCAAAAAGGGATCCAGGGGCAATACGGGATATTACAGGCCAGTTAGCTTGATGTCTGTTCCAGGCAAATTGATGGAAAGCATCCTCAAGGATAAAATTATAAAGCACATAGAAGAACAGTCCCTGCTCGGAGGGAACCAGCATGGCTTCTGCAAAGGTAAATCTTGCCTCACAAACCTTTTTGGAGTTCTCTGTGAGTGTCAACAAGTGTGTGGATCAAGGTGATCCAGTTGACATATTATACCTGGACTTCCAAAAAGCATTCGACAAAGTTCCTTATCAAAGACTCCTGAGAAAACTTAGCAGTCATGCGATAAGGGGACAAGTACATATGTGGATTGCTAACTAGTTGAAGGACAGGAAGCAGAGGGTAGAGATAAATGGAAAGTTTTCACAATGGAGGGAAGTAAGAATTGGGGTCCCCTAGTGATCTGTACTGGGACAGATGCTTTTTAATTTATTCATAAATGATCTAGAAGTAGGGGTAAGCAGAGAGGTGGCCAAATTAGCAGATGATACCAAACTCTTTCAGGTAGTGAAATCCAAAATGGATTGTAAAGAGCTCCAAAAGGATCTCTCCAAACTGGGTAAGTGGGTAAGAAAATGGCAAATGCGCTTCAGTGTTGGCAAGTGTAATGTGATGCACATTGAGACGAAAAACCACAACTTCAAGTATACATTGATGGGATCTGGGCTGTTGGTGACTGACCAGGAGAGAGATCTTAGGGTTGTGGTGGACAGCTCGTTGAATGTCTCGATTCAATGTGCAGCAGCTGTGAAAAAGGCCAATTCAATTCTAGGGATCATTAGAAAGGGGGTTGAAAATAAAACTGCTAATACACTGTATTATAATGCCCTTATACAAAACTATCATGCGGCCACACCTGGAGTACTGTGTATAATTCTGGTCACCATGTCTAAAAAAGGACATTGTAGAACTGGAAAAGGTGCAGAAGAGGGCAACCAAGATGTTCAGGGGCCTAGAGCACCTTTCTTATGAGGCAAGGCTACAACACCTGCGGCTATTTAGTTTAGAAAAAAGACGACTGCGGGGAGACATGATATAGACATGAGGTCTATAAAAAAAAGGAAAAGAAAAGAAAGTGGATAGAGAGAAATTCTTCCCCCTCTCACATTACACTAGAACCATGGGTCATCCCATGAAATCGACTGTCGGGAAATTTAGGAACAGCAAATGGAAGTATTTTTTTCACACAATGCATAATCAACTTGTGGAATTCTCTGCCAGAAGATGTGGTGACAGCCAACAACCTGGATGGATTTAAGAGGGGTTTGGATATCTTCATGGAGGAGAGGTCTATCAATGGCTACTAGTTGGAGGGCTATAGGCCATCTCCAGCATCAAGGGCAGGATGCCTCTCTGAGTACCAGTTACAGGGGAGTAACAGCAGGAGAGAGGGCATGTCCTCAGCTCCTGCATGTAGGCTTCCAGTGGCATCTGGTATGCCACTCTGTGAAAGGATGCTGGACTAGATGGGACTTGGGCCTGATCCAGCAGGGCTATTCTTAAGTTCTTATGTTGTTTGTCAGCCTCTTGACCCCATATTTTAAAGGATTAAATAACTGAAGAAAATTTCCTTGTCTACAAATACTTAAAGCTGCTTCATCACACTGATGACTTCCCTGATTTAATGATCTAAAATATAGGCACTGAATTAAACTAAATTAAACTTTTAAATTGAATTAAACTTTTCTTTAAAGCTTTTAAAGAAAACATAACCTTTAAAGTAATTATTATTATTATTACTATTATTATTACATTTATATCCCACTCTTTCTCAAAGGAGCCCAGAGCGGTGTACTACATACATAAGTTTCTCTTTCACAACAACCCTGTGAAGTAGGCTAGGCTGAGAGAGAAGTGACTGGCCCAGTGTCACCCAGCTAGTATCATGGCTGAATGGGGATTTGAACTCAGGTCTCCCCAGTCCTAGTCCAGCACTCTAACCACTACACCACGACATACATGCAGAGAACTGTAATCCAAGGAACAGGTGTGCACCCTGCTACAAGGCACTGTAAAGCACGCCCAAAGTGCTGCGGAGGTGGGGCTTCTCTGTGACTATTAAGCATTGAGTAGGGATGTGCCTGAACCATGGTTCAAAGTGCGGTCCGAACGCTTTTAGGAAAATCAGAAAAGGAACTTAAAGGGAAGGGGTAGCAGGTGCTTATCTGCTCTCTGCCACCCCTTCCAGCTTCCTGCTGGGGAAGACCTGTGTGCCCCATCAGCATGCACATGGTGTCTGCACATGTGCAGGGGCATACACAGAAACTATGTGCATGCTGATGGCATGTGGGGCTTTTTGGGATGCTTGCCACCCCAGCAGGAAGCTGGAATGGGTGGCAGAGAGCAAGTAAGTACCTGCTCTCCTCTTCCTTAAAGTTCCTTCTCTGATTTTTCTAAAAGTTCTTAAACCACACTTTGAACCACGGTTTGGGCACATCCCTAGCATTGAGTAATTACAGTTTCAATGATACTTCCATTGGGAATGATGGGAGTAGTGTCACAACTGTGATTACTCAGTGCTTTGTAGTCATGGAACAGCCATGCAACCGCAACAGTGCTGAAGACAAATAGCAGAGACCTCAGCATGTTTGAAATCTCACCTTCTTTATGCATCTGAATACGTGACTTATCTATATGCATATTGACACTTTATGTTGTACACACATAGGGCCAGTACAGATGATACTTTACTGGGCCATGCTATTAAAAAGGAGGTTCTGTCCTGACATCTTCCTTGGACATCCTCCTGATGCCCTCCCAGTACATCCCTTTACTGCTTGTGGGGGGAGGCCTGTTCATCCAAATGGCCATTCTAGGTGCATTCTAAATACTTGTGTAAACACGTATACAGATGATGTGTCAAGTGGCTGTTAGGATGAACAGTCCCACCCAAAGTGATAAATGAGTGTGCTGAGATGATGTCACAAAATCTGGAGAAGATGTAATGAAGGGCACACTCCAGTGCATCCCCTTTCTAATTGTGTGGGCCAGTAAAATATTATTCAGCCCTACCTATAGAGTCTTCTGTATGTCATGTACACATATTCATATGGATATCTGTACATGTGTTCATTTAAAAAGTCAGTCTGGACCCCTGAAAAATGAAGAATACAATCTGTGGACAGTGTATGCATGACTGTTGATCTATATATGCATACATACATTATACACAGGTTGTTCACATGTTGGATATAATATGTGAATAAGCGGGGAAACTCCATTTTTCTTAAAGGCACTTTAAGAAGTGCCTTTAAGCACTTTATTTGTTTTTTCTTCTTCCTTAAAAGCACTTTGGACAATAATTCCAGCTCTCCTCTATAAGCTAAACTATTTTTTAAAAAATATTTTTTTATTTAACACATGTTTATATTGCCCCATACATAAATCTCTGGGCATTTCACAATCTAAAAACACAACAATTAAAACATTCACACTATTAAAACCATTTAAAATACAGATAAAAACATGAAACTGTAAAACCATAAAACTATAAACTAAAAGCCTGATATTATTTTATCTTTCTTTACTAGCAAATAAACTCTTACAAATATTTAAACTACACATGCTGCTAGAAGGGTTAAGCTCTACCTCCTCCCACATTATTGTTCCAATCCAAGTTGAGCAATGACTGAAACCCAGACTGGCTCCAGGTCTCAGGGGACCCTCAACAGACTAACTTCCATAAGCCCCTTCCTACCTGGGTAGGGCCTGAGAAAGTCACTCCACCATCTCCACACAAAAGCTATGAGTAGATGTGGCCTCAGGGATCAATACTAAGCCCTCCAAGGGTCCAATAATGTTTATCTCTGGTTCCAGTTCTGCCAGGAGCTGGGTTTTTTCCTGTGTGCACAGAGAGCTCCGCATTGGGCAAAAAGTAGCCCAATCTGTCATTTGGGAGGTAGGCAGGCTCAGGGAAAGAGCTCTTGCCATCATCTCCACCTCCCCTGCCTCGGTCTCCCCTCGAGTGGCTGCCCTGGAGCCCCTGTCCCCACCGCGCAGCGGCAGATGGTTAAATTTTTTTTTAAAGATTTAATTGGTGCGGTGGGTGCGGGGAAGCAGTGGGGCTATGGGGAGGCCCTCCAGAACATTTGGAGGCCCCCCTGGAGACTTGAGGTCATGGACCTAATCCCCAATGTCCATGGCTAAATCCACCTCTGGCCTCCTGGTATGTTTCCCCCTTCCCTCTGCTTCCAGATCCTCCCTCTCCCCCCTTCTTAATGTGGCCTAGTCATTTCCTCTCCATCACTCACCACTCAGCCATGTCTTTATCTTCTCAATGCATCTTGGGTTATTCTACCCAGTTTCATTGTCCCTTATCTTTCCACCCTTCTTCCTAAGGCCTAAGAGAGCCTCATTCCTTTATCATCCTTCACATGGGAAAAGATTCCATTGTTTTCATGAGAATAGGGCATTTATTATGTAAAATAAAAAAACCAAACCAAAACAAAACAAAACAAAACCAGAAACTCTTGGGATGCAAGAGACAGTTGGACAAAAAAGAAAAATCACTAGCAGTCCTGATATGTTTTGAGTCAGGGAATGAAACAGAAGTAACTTAGAAATGACAATGCAAAGGAACTTAAATATTCAGGGACTACTCATGATTCTGTTTTTCCCATTACACTGTCTCCCCCCTTCCTTTTCCATTTTGTTATTGTGCCACCAGTAGTATTTCTTTTATGCTTTAATTTAATATGCATCTTTGAAATCTTTGGATTCTTAATTTCTGTGATAGGCGTTAACTTTCCCATTGAACTTGCCCTTGAAATCCCTCACAGTGAGTTTGGTTTAATATCAAATAAAACATATCCTCTGTTTTATATTCGACTTAAGTTAACTTACATTGTCCTAAAAGAAGATCACAATATAATGCTGTGCAAAATAGGCCTAAAATAAAGAAAGAATAATAGCTGACCACAGTCTATAACAGTTATCGTCAACATGCAGTACTATAATTCAGGAAGCAATAGCTTTCATAGCAGATGGATTGCATTATAGTGAGGTTTCTGTAGATCTGAAACTCAACTTCTGGAGACATGTAGAGCACATCAGATATTCATAACAGTGGGAGGGGGGGTTCCATATGGCAATTCCCATTAGTGTTACCTTTTTTCCTACAGAGTAGCTAAAAGAAAAAAGGAAAGTAATGAGAAAAATTTAACTTTATAAATGTCTCAAGGGATTTTGACCTGAAGTAACCTACAAACTATCTTCACTCCAAATCATAATGCATTTAATATTTCAATCTGCCATGGTAAAGAATAATGTTTCTCCACAGGATATTAGAATTAGCCTATTCAGGAAACTGTAGCTCTATTTTTCAAAAGGTCTATAAAAGGTCCCAAACTGATGAATGCTGACTGTAACTAGATAGTCATTACCCCTGGAAAGAACTTATTCTAACCTAGAAATAACTTATTCTGACCAGCTGAAAATCATTTTCCCTGTAGAATTAGGGTTAGTATACCCATCTCCAATTAATTTAAACAATCCAGTCAAGATAATTTTAACAGATATTTTAACTACGGAGGAGATAGACAATAAGGAGAAAAAAGCAAGAAGAAAAGGGTGGAAAAAACCATGAAACTTTGGCCTAGTTCTCAAGGTGGTTGTAAACCAGACACTCAGCTGTATTTTTCCATCATACAAAAAAATTCATTCCACAAAGAAAATTAGCATGTCAAGGAGATCAGTAAGCTAAAACTTTTACTCCCCTGACATCTAGTTTCTAATGTAGTAAGGTGTTTTCTTTCATGTGGAGGAACATCAATATGTGAGGCCCCATTTCCAGTCTGAAGTGGTATAATCCAGATATAGGTTTACAGTCTTGAGGCCAAATTACACCTGATGGTCAGTTTTGTGATTTCCCCCTGCCTCTCAACATTTTTTAAAAATAAAAAGCAGCTGAAATAGGCTGAAATTGGGAACTGAGACAAGTGGTGCAAAAGTCCTGCCTAACTCTTTCCCTACTTGTCATTTGCTCAAAATTGATACCCAGATTTTTTCCTCTTCAAGATAAAAGATGGGTCCCTTGCATCTCCCCCCCCCCGCTAAAAAAAGAACTATTTTGAACAAAGAAATTGGTGGAAAGGGAAAGCTTATGTATCCCTCTCCGCACTGATTTCCACTCCGAATTTCAGCTTCCCATGAGCCTCATTCAGATGTTACAAAATTAGCTGTGTAGCTGTGTTCAGCAGGGCCAAGGAAGAGGAAGTCCTGCTCCCAGAGCATCTACTGTATCAGCAGCATGCCCCACTGCACACACTTACAGCAGGGCTTGTCTGAAGAGGTGAAAGCCAGAAGCATGATGGTGGGTGCTTCTGTGATTGTGAGACTGGATCGATCTTCAGACAAGCCCTGCTATGTGAGCAACAGGGCATGCTGCTGATTGTCGTGGTGAGGATGGGAGTTCTTCTCCCTTCATCCCACTGTAAACAGCTACAGCAGGGCAATTTTATCTGAATCAGTTTATGGTTGCTTTTCATTAAGAAAAAAGGAAACATTGAGAAGAAATATCACTGATAATGTGCATGCAAGTCCCATGGCTGCTGTGACATGTGCTAAAATCCTGCCCTACACTCACTATGAGTTGCAGGGTTCCAGTATGAGGAAAGTTCTTCTGTGTGCACTTTTGAGGATTCTGCACATGAGTACAGAACCCTTATTTTCTATAACATCTGAACCAGGCTAGTGTGTGGAGAATTTCATGGGCTGGGACCAGAAGCAGGCAGGAAGCTGTCCATTCCCTCTATCCACTTGGCTGGTTTTCACCAGTGTACCAAAGTTAAACAAGTTTATGAGGACAGTGTGACCATATTTAGGTTACAAATACTTCTGAAGTATTAAGATTGTGAGAATTTCTGCAAAAATGTTTCTGAAATAAAATTTGAAGTACATTTGAAAATTCCTGGTCTGAGAAAGCATCAAAAAGATTTGTGGGTAGTTAAACTTTTTGATAAAAATAGCAAACTTTATTTAAAAGATTTTGTACACCTTTAGCAATGGGGCATGGAACAGGAGTGGGCAATGTGTTGATCTCTAGCTATATTTGGCTGTTTGAGTCTTTTTCCTGGACCATCAGAAGAATCTAACTGGTTTTCTCACAACTGTATCATATTGGACTAAAACCAAAGGTAGCCCATGCTTTACTTCTGCCTGTTCAAATAAATTTAGCCAGCATTACTTTGGCTGAATTCAGATGTAGCATGGAACCAGAGTTAAACAG
The DNA here is from genome assembly GCF_027244095.1 of Hemicordylus capensis. NCBI lineage: Eukaryota > Metazoa > Chordata > Lepidosauria > Squamata > Cordylidae > Hemicordylus > Hemicordylus capensis. Next base: position 91,900,993 of record NC_069658.1, on the reverse strand, counting down.
GGCAGAGGTTGGAACTCCATTACATCCAAATTTGTGCAACTATGGTTTCAAGCCAAAAGCGACTTGTGATTTGCCTTGCCAAACTCCAATGTGAACCTTCAGTTTGCACTGCCGAGACCTCTAGTTTGGCCACCTAAGGGTGAACCTTTATAACAATAACCACAGTTTCATGCAGTTTTTGAAAAAGCAATCATAGAAGAGGTGGTGCAGACCCACCCAGTAGGGATGTGTGCTTGGAAACGAACCTGTTTGACATCAAACTGGTCAGTATTGGTTCAATATCGAGCAGAACTGCCCAGCCTGGCAGGGGGGCCACATTTGCGAGGTTTGTTTGGGGTTTTTTTTTAGGGTTTTTAAAAAACAGAAATAGAATTCACTGCCACTGTTCTGGGGGCTTCTCAAAGGCTGTGGGGGGCATCTCCAGATGTTTCCCCTCCCACCACCAAGCTCCATTATTTTCAAAATTGCCCAGTTCATGAATTCTTTGGCCAATTCTGGGCCACACCCCATGGCGGTGGTCATTAAAACCAAACAATGTCCCTGCACCTGGGACAATGAGTCATGGTCCCAGAGAAATCTGCCCTGCTATGTGCTGCATGGAGCAGGGTTGATCATGTGGGAGCATGCTCTGTGCTCCCTCCAACCAAAATCCAGGGGGAAGGCGAGGTTTTCAGAGCCTCCCCCCACCCACCCACCAGCCCGGTGAATGACCCCAGTGCCTTGAGCTTCAGCTTTCAGACTTAGCTAAGGTGGGGACAAAATCTAACTTTCTTTGCATTATAATGCTGTTTGATAATTCACACTTCATTTTGAAATTTTACTTTAAATAAGCACCAGTAATTTTTTTGAATACTGTTGTTAAATGAAAGGGGATGGGGGTGGGGAACTAAATAGCAAGTAAAACTAGGATTACAAATTCACTGTCTGTACTAGAAATCAGTTTGATGCCTTCCATTCTGCTATTTGTGGTGGAAGTGATATGATCCTGGGCATTCCAATAATTTGGATGTATCATGTTGCCTTTTCTTGAATTCCAGGGAACAGCTATAGCAAAAATTCTATTTCACTATTGAAATAAAATAGCATACCTTGACTTTTGGATTCTCTTATATAACTTTGCTAGAGGCATTTTGAATGGAGATTAAAGCGTAGACTGCTTAAAAATGTTATATTGCTTCGGGTGAAGCTTGCAACAGTAGCTTTATTCATATGAAACCTTTGGATTAGAGTATTTCAAATATATATATAGAGAGAGAGGGAGAAAGGAAAGTAAGTGTGTGTGTGTGTGTGTGTGTGTGTGTGTGTGTGTGGATGGGGGAGGGAAAGATAGAACATTCTATCATAAAGCAAGAAATACAGCAAAGGTATTTTGATTTTTTTTTTACACTGTTTCTTCTTGTCATCAAGAGCTGTTAAACATATTTTGCTGATTTTTAAAGGCATCTACTGTAACAGTTCTGCATATTAATGAGGGGAGCAATAGCAAGAAAGAGGGCATGCCCTCACCTCTTGCCTGTGGGCTTCTCAGAGGTATCTGGTGGGCCACCGCGTGACACAGGATGCCTAACTAGCTGGACTTGGGCCTGATCCAGCAGGGCTATTCTTATGATTATTGAGATTCTGTCATTCCCTTAGCAAAAATACATTTATCACTTCTCTCTTGAGCTAGTACTTAAAATCAAGGCATGTCTGCCTTACTCTATAGATAACTTTTTAATCAGAAATTGAGCCTCTTGTAAAACCCATAATAGGAAGAGAAGATTACTGATAAAGATGGATTAGTAACTAAATTAAATGATGCTTTTGATGACACTTCAACTACAGATGGCAAAATGATGATTATAGGACTGCAAGTGTATGGATACTTGCTCAAAACTTAATTCAGTTGAAATTAGGAATGCGGAATAATTTGGGAAATGGAAGGAATTAGAAATATAATTTGGAAACATTGCCCCAACTGAAACCCATGCAAAAAGCAATTGGCTCACTTCATAAATAAGCTTGTCCTTATTCTGAGCCAGTCAGTCACACACACAACGCACGCACCCCTGCTCCAAAGCCCTGGCAAACTATGATTTCCAGGGACGTTTGCACTGGGAAGTTCATGTTGATAAGAATCTAGATCTTAATGAAGGCCTAAGGAGCAGCTTTTCCCACTGTGATCACTGCTACTGCAAAGTCAGTTTTGGAGAAGGGAAGAGGCAGGGTCATTGGAAGGGTATAGTGGGTGAGAAGGGCTCCGAGCCTTGCTATGTTTCCAGCCAATCAGGAAGACAGCCAAGCCTGAAACTGGGAATGGGCCAAGCTTTAAAATGAACTAGTTCAGCCATGATATCTTCACTTTCAAACTCATTCAGAATTGAAACAGTTGAATTCACCACTAGTTGAAATCAGTGCAGTTAGGACCCACCAGGTCTCAACCTTGAATCTACGGTCCTCCACAGCATTTTTTCTGTGCCAGGAAAAAAGATTTCTGGCACATTTTCCCAAGACACCTCTTTGCCAGGTTTCTCAGTCTGGCAAAGACAGAAATATTTTCAAGTGTTTGCAGATTTTGTTTCTTCTATTGTAGACTAAACACAAGCCATCTCTACACAGCTGATTTCCAGGTCAAGCAAACCAGGCATTGGTTGTGAATGTCATTCCATCAATAGTGAAAAGAGAGAAGCAGAATTTGTTTCATGAAGAATTTGGCCTAGTATAGTAGGCATAGTGTGAATAGATTCTAAAGACATGTAGAGAGATTCTACAATAAGGTGACTCTCATTAGCTCTGTAAAACTGCAAAGCAATTTAAAGTAGCAGAAGAAGAAAAGTGTTCAGAGATAAAGGTACTGTGTGAAATGGCCCTGTTCTTGATAATGGACGATTTTAATTACTGTTATTGATTGGAGAGCTGCCTAACTATAGGGGAAACACTATGAAGAGTGGGCAAAGTGTGATTTCTCTCCATTTTATTAAGCAGCCAGTGTGGTCTAGGAGGTATTTTGTATTCTGCTCTGCTTAATCTTGGGGAAAAAGCCAAAGATGATGAAGTACTTGAAGATGCTCTGAATGACCTTCATCTTAGCAGGGTCCACAGAGGTTAAAAGTTAACAGGGGTTAGTCTACTTAACAAGATGACATAAACTGCAAAGAAGTATAATAACCGAGCCCGGGGTGGGGGGGACTTATGGTTTCCATTTTTTTAAAGGCAGACAAAATCAGACTGCATAAAGGTAAAGATCCAATTTAAAGGTAGAGGTCTGAATGTTACTATAGATCACTAATGAAAGCAGATGGTTATGGAAGCATGTGCAAGTCCCATTACTTTGATAGGTGCTCTGAAAACTAAATCATACAATTCATAGCACAGTCATAACCATACGGTGAAGTGCCTCTGTAGAACAAGAAATTATTTCCAGATGCATACAGGTCTTCAAAAGGTATAATGTACTTCCAACTGCATTTTTTTTAACATGTCATAATACATTTAATGAATTAATCCCCTTATGTTTAAGCTAGTCACATACCTTACAACATCTCACAAGGAAATTTTAATGCAGAGTTGCAATTTCTTTTCTTACCGAACAGCAAAAATTGGGGGGAGTGGGGGGTGGAGAGATTTGAAGGTGTCTGCTAAGCATCATCCTGCAGACTTGCTTTGAATGGTTTGGGGGCTTCTGAATGAGGGGCCCAGTCAGGGACCATCAAACTGAACCCAGCCCACTGTTCTCTTTACATTTTGCAGATAAAATTAATCATATCTGCACTGACTTGGACACTGACTTGCAGAGCCAGGGCTGAATGCTCCCAATGTGCTGTCTGGTCTTGTTGTGGTGGATACATTTCAGAATGTGTGGATTTGGATTCCATGGCATGTTGCTTGGAATTCTGAGACATACTATTTGCATTCTTGACCCTTGCCCTCCATGATTATTGAAGGAAGTGAGGGATGGGATGGGGTCCTGGGTTGCAGGGGTGATAGATTCCTCCCTAAAATGGGGAGGTACTCCTCTGCAGAAGGAGGCTGTTCTTAGGGCCCTCCTGAGGGGGGCGGGAATCATCCTTGCACTCAGCCATCCTGAACAACTTTTGGCTAGTCTCCAACTGACCATTTCTGAGCAAGATGTATCTCAGCTCCAGACAGTTCTTGATGAAAATAACAACTTACATCCTTTCCGTCTGACTTCAGTTCAAATGAAGCCCTAACCCCACCAGACATAGCACTGGACAAACAACTAATGTCCATAAAGGACCATTCACAATTTCTGAAAGCTTTTAATAATGATCATTACACCCAGGGCACAATGCCAGGATATTTTATAGTTTGACTGGCATGGTTTTCTATAATTAGGTGAATACAGTAATCTTGAATGTATTTCACTGGAAATGCAATTATCCTCCTCCCATGGCTCCATTTATGCATGTGGCATTCACAGATTGAAGTCAATCACACAAGTGCGTGTAGCACTTTTCCCTTTCATAAACAGTAATGAGGAAGTCCTACATGTTTGGGGAGGAGGGCAGGGATAATCCATTAATAATGGGCAACATGCTACATTTGTAGTATTTGTGTCAGAATGTATTTTCTAGGAGAGCTATGGACCTTCAGCTGATGCTCTTTCTAGAAAGAGTTGGACTGAGAAATAACTTTCTACCAGTTTTAATTTCACCATTAATATACGATGCTATAATGGAAGAATATATAAATTTGACAATGAAGCTACGAAGATTTGCTAAGTATTTTGTGGCATTTTTTTTTTTAACTGGAGAAATAATCTTCTAAGTTCTCCAAGGATTTGCCTATCTTTCAGTGTGCCATTCCACAAAAGAGATTAATCTACTTGTTTGCTTTTTTCTTTGAAACGATAGAATAAATGTTTATTTTTCTAATAACTAGCCATTCAACTGTGTCTAGTAAGAAAATTGGTGCATATTCAATATTTGACTGCTGTTTGCTTATAAAAGGATTTCCCCCCTGTTATTACTTTTTCCCATTTGCAAAGTAAATATGGCAATACCTTCAGTTTTCCACTGTGTTGTATCCTCATAATTGTCATAAGATTTATTCATGTTTGTTGTATGAAAACATTATAGTCTATTAACTCAATGAGAGCTTTGAAGTTGCATTTCTGGAGAACTATAAGGAAATCAAACAGCTAGTTAGATTTTAAAAAATGCAACTGATATTTGTTAGATATGTTGTTATCTTTTCTAAACACACAGAATATGCTAAGATAGCCTGCAGTCAATTACAATGCAAATATCTATTACATTAAACACTTATTTACAACGAACCAAGTAACAGATCCTTAACTTGAAATTGTTGGTATCTCCTCCCTCCCCCTCTGCATCTCCTTTTATGACTATGTGGCAGATTTTATGAAAAACTGGCAAATTTCACTGTTGCTGTCTGAATTTTTTGACTGAGAAAATCCTAAGTAACAGGAAATAGGGATGTGCATGAATCAATATTTTTGATTCAATTTGTTCCTGAATTGAATCACCCCTGATTTATTTTGTGTCCAAATCTGTCCAGTGAACCACCCTAGATTTGATGATTTGACTTGCTTCAGATTTGGATTGATTCAGACCACTTATGAAGTCCTAGGAGTACCAAATTTGGGTGGTGGGTAGGGCCCCATGGGTGCCAAATACCACCCATATTTCAAGGCAGTGGGACACTTGGTTGATATTTAATGATTTTATTTTTAGTTTTTATTAATTTTGTATATTTCTGCCATAGGAAATAATGGGGATTCGAAGTCACTGTATCCAACCCTAATATAGATCACCAGCTCTATTTTTTTTATAATTTATTTTAAAAGCTAAGCTTTTTTTAAGGGCTAAGCCCTTGTAGAAATGGAGTTATGGAGCAAAATGTTTGGTCACTATTTTTCAAGTGTGTGGATTCTTTGATGTATAATAACTTTTCCTAATAATGAATCCCTATAAAGATTCATTGCACACCTTCATTTCTTCTGCATTTTGACTGTCATTGGAAAGTGCCAACTATCAACTGCCATGTGCCAACTACACCCCTCTACCGCCACCTGCAAGGCAGTGGGTTACTCGGTTTATTTTTTAGGAATATTTAAGTGTTTAGATTCTTTGGTGTCTAATAACCTTTAATTATTATTATTATTTCTTCTTTACACAGTCAGACAGGTGTTATTGACTGGTTTGTTTTATCCAGACATCGAGTCCTTCCCAAGGACCTGGGATGGCTGAATTTTATTGTCAATGTTGTTGCTGTTGTTATAGATATCGTCGCAGAATATAGGCTGTTCCCAGTAAAGCTGCTTTTTGTAATTGGCTGATGGTGATTTCTGTGGCCCCTCTGGTGTTGAGGTGCTCTTCAAGGTCTTTTGGAACTCCACCCAGGGCGCCAATTACCACTGGGATTATTTGGGTCTTTTTCTGCCACAGCCTTTCCATTTCAATTTGTAGATCTTTGTATTTGGTGATTTTCTTTATTTCTTTGTCTTCTATTCTGCTATCCCCTGGTATTGCTATGTCGATTATTTTGACTTGTTTTTCTTTCTTCTCGACGACAGTTATATCTGGTGTATTGTGTGGCAGATGTTGTTTGTTTTTAGTCGGAAGTCCCATCATATTTTTACATCTTCATTTTCTTCAACTTTTTCAGTTGTATGGTCCCACCAATTTTTGGCTACAGTTAGCTTGTATTTTTTGCAGATGTTCCAGTGTATCATCCCTACTACCTTGTCATGCCTTTCTTTGTAGTCAGTCTGTGAGATCTTTTTACAATAGTTGATTAAGTGGTCCACGGTTTCATCTGCTTCTTTACAAAGGTGGCACTTGACTTTTCTACTTTTGCTCTTTTTGTATTTATTCTTAGTTCCTGTTCTTGTGCAGCCAGTATTAAACCCTCTGTTTCTTTCTTCAAGTTGCCATTCTTTAGCCATTGCCAGGTCTTGGTGATATCTGATTTTCCACTTATATTGTGTAAATAAGCAGTGGCTTATTTCTCCATTTTTCTGCTCGGTTCTTGACTTGTTCTTTCTTGTAGGCCTGCTTTGTTTCATTGGTGTTGAATAGTTTCTCGTTATTGACCATTTTAAGTGCATCTTCTTCACTGTCCTTGATATATTCTTCAAGGCCTCTTTTCTCCTCCTCTACTGTTTGATGGACTTGCAGCATTCCTCTTCCACCTGAGCTGCGAGGGAGGTATAGCCTATCGACATCACAGCAGGGGTGTAGAGCATGATTGATGGTCATTGTTTTCCTGGTCTTACAATCTAGCATCTCTAGCTCTACCTGGGTCCAGTCTATAATTCCTGCAGTGTATCTGATAACAGGTATAGCCCAGGTGTTTATGGCTTGTATGGTGTTCCCGCCATTGAGTTTGGACTTGAGGATTTTTCTAACTCTCCTGATGTATTCACTTCCAATTTTCCTTATAACATCAGTGTATGCAATGTTATCAGCCTGGAGAATGCCCAAGTATTTGTAATGTTCTTTCTCTTCCAGGTTCTTGATCTTGCTTCCATAGGGCAGTTCTATTTCTTCTGTTTTTCTTATTTTCCCTCTGTTCATTATTAATGCAGCACACTTGTCTAGTCCAAACTCCATTGCTATATCGCTACTGAATATACGGACAGTGTTTAGCAGTGATTCGATTTCTGACTGGGACTTTCCATACAACTTCAGATCATCCATGTACTGCATATGGTTTGTTTTACTTGATGTTTTAGATGTTTGATATCCGAGGCCTATCTTGTTTAGTATTTGTGAAAGTGGGGTCATGGCGATTACAAACTACAGAGGGGATAGTGAGTCCCCTTGGAAAATGCCTCTTCTAATGCTAACCTGTCCAAGTGTCTCGCCATTGATTGTTAACTGTGTACTCCACATGCTCATTGCTTTTTAAATAAATATCTGAATGTTTTTGCTGACACCAGTTGTTTCTAAACATTTTAGTATCCATGTGTGAGGCAATGTATGCAAGGCTTTCTTGTAGTCAATCCATGCAACACTTAGATTTGTTTTTCTTCTCTTGCCATTTTCTAAAATCATTTTGTCAATCAGCAGCTGGTCTTTTGTGCCTCTGGTGTTCGGGCAATTTCCTTTCTGTTCAACTGGAAGCTGTTTGTTAGTTAATAAGTGTTGCATCACTTCATCTGCTATTATTCCAGTTAATAATTTGAACATGGTTGGCAGGCAGGTTATCGGTCTGTAATTATTGGAACTGCACCTTTTGCTGGGTCTTTCATGATGAGATGAGTTTTCCCAGTTGTTAGCCATTGTTCAATATCACCTCCTTGCAAAATGTGATTGAACTGTTTTGATAGTTTTTTATGAAGGCTTGTTAGGTGTTTAAGCCAAAAGCCATGCAGTTCATCGTCGCCTGGTACAGTCCAATTTTTAATTTCCTTTGCTCTTTCACTTATTAATTCTGGTGTTATTATTAGATCTTGCATTTGTTGGTTACATTTTTTGACCTCTTTCATCCAGCCTGCTTTTTTATTATAATCTATTGGATTGTCCCATAGTTTCCCCCAGAATTGCACTGTTTCTTCTTTATTTGGTGTTTCTCGGTTTCTTGCAGTTTCTCCTTCTATGCTTTGGTAGAAACGTCTCTGATTCGACTGGAATTGGAGATTCTGCCTGTGTTGTGTAAATATGGATTCGTATCTGCTAATCTTCTTTGACGCTGCTGCTATTTGCTGCTTTATTATTTCCAGGACTTCTCTAATTTTCCTTGAATCTAGATGGCATTTTTGGATCAGATACTGTTTGGTGTTTTCATTCTTCAGCTTCTTGTCTTTCATATCTTTCAATTTACTAGCATCTGATCTAAGCCTGGAGATTTTATTTTCTAATCTAATCTTCCATTTAGGTGATGTACTACTTTCTTTTTTTACAGGTCCACTGATCTTATATCTGTGCTCTTGTGTTGTTATTGTTGCTGCACTGTACATTAGTTGGTTTGATTCTTGCAAATTATTGGTTGTTATTTCTGCAAGTGCAGCATTGACATCTTTTAATGCCTGAGTGAGTTGTTTTTTGGCAACTGTTTTTAGAGCTGGAAGTTGAACCCTGGTAGTTGTTTGGTTCATATGCTCAGTTATTTTTTGCTTTAGTTCTTGTTGCTTTACTGTTAAACGGCATTCGGGTTTTTGAGGTGAAGGGAAAGGAGAGGTTGCCTGGTTTTGATTTTGGAACAGTTCAGCAACAGTGGCATCCTCTATTTTCAACACCTCCTCCACCTGCGACTGAGCAACTTCTTCAGTTGGTGGTAATTCTTCTTCCATATCTTGAGCCTGTGTTGCTTTTTGCAGTTCTTCCTGCTCAACACCTGTGAATACTTTATTTATTATTATGAATCTTCTCTGGTCTGCTAGCCTTTGTTCTGTTATTTCTTTATCTGGATGCTTCTCTTTCCAAATTTGGTACATTCTTTTTAAATAACCTCTTCTAGTTGGACTAGACTTGTAATAGCAGATCATTATTTCCTTGTTGGCATTTTCCGTATATTTTTTTCGGTTAAGTGACGTTTCTTCCAGTAACTTTGCAGTCCTCAGCTCTGGTTGCTCAACTGAAGATCCTGAGTCCTGTTGCCCACTTGCCACCAGATGTCCAGGGACTCCAGCATCTGGCGTGGTCCTTGTTGACCCGGGCGACGACCGATCCGGTATAGATTTGTTAAAGTTACATCTCACCATATTGTTGATGAGAGAGGCACTCTTTGTCTGGCTCCTCTGGTGAGACCTGTCCAGTATGGTTGGACCTCTGGCATTGCTCTCACATTCCTCAGAGCACACAAGCCCCACAACCACGCCAAGGTAGTGCCTCACTGGGTGTTGTTGTTGTTGTTACATTTATATCCCACTCTTCCACCAGGAAGCCCAGAGCGGTGTACTACATGCTTGTGTTTCTCCTCACAACAACCCTGTGAAGTAGTTAGGCTGAGAGAGAAGTGACTGGCTCACAGTCACCCAGCTAGTATCATGGCTGAATGGGCATTTGAACTCGAGTCTCCCCGGTCCTAGTCCAGCACTCTAACCACTACAGTCCGCTGGCTCTTTCTCTATGAATGAATCCCTATGAGGATTGATTGATTGAGTGCTATCAAGTCAGTGTCAACTCTTAGCAACCATTTATTTATTTATTTATTTATTTATTTATTTATTCTTAAAACTTTTATACCGCCCTTCCAAAAGGCTCAGGGCAGTTTACATTAAAACACCATTAAAATCAGTTAATAATTAAAACAAAAATTATAAAAGCATAGAACAATGTTTAACAATTTAAAACATTGCAAAACTACAATTAAATAGTCAGAACAATTTAAAAACAAGTTTTAAAAAGCTGAGAAAGCCTGGTTGAAGAGATGTGTTTTCAGAAGTTTTTTAAAAATTGCCAGAGATAGGGAGGCTCGTATCCCAGCAGGGAGCACATTTCACAATCTGGGGGCAGCATCCAAGAAGGCTTGTCTCTGTGTAGCCACCAAACGAGTTGGCGGGAACTGGAGACGGACCTCCTCAAGTGACCTCAATGGGTGTTGGGGCTCATAACGAAGAAGACGCTCTCTTAAATACCCAGGGCCTAAGGTTTTTAGGGCTTTGTAAGTTATAACTAGCACTTTGTATTTTACTCGGAAATTTATTGGCAGCCAGTGTAGCTCCATCAAAAGAGGAGTAATGTGGTCTCTCCGAGATGACCCAGAGACCAACCTGGCTGCCGCATTCTGAACCAACTGATGTTTCCGGACTACGCACAAAGGCAGCCCCACATAGAGCACATTACAGAAGTCAAGTCTGGAGGTTACCAACAAATGTACCACTATTTTGAGGTCATTGATCTCAAGAAATGGGTACAGCTGGTGTATCAGCCAAAGCTGATAGAAAGCACCCCTGGCCACTGCCTCAACCTGAGAAATCAAGGAGAGACGTTGATCCAGAAGTACTTGCAGACTACGATCCTGTTCCTTTTGGGAGGTGTGACCCCATCTAGACCCATTTATCTAGACCCATTTCAAACTGGCTTTAGAGCTGGCTATGTGGTTGAGACAGCCTTGGTCGACCTGATGGATGACCTTTACCGGGGAATCGACAGAGGGAGTGTGACTCTGCTGGTTCTTCTGGATCTCTCGGCGGCATTCAATACCATCGACCATGGTATCCTTCTGGATCACCTGGGGGAGTTGGGGATAGGGGGCACTGATTTGCAGTGGTTCCGTTCCTATCTGTCAGGTAGATTCCAGATGGGGAAGCTTGGTGACAGTTGCTCCTCAAAACAGGAGTTGTTATATGGAGTCCCTCAGGGCTCCATTCTGTCACCATTGCTTTTTAACATCTACATGAAACCGCTGGGTGAGGTCATCAGGAGGTGTGGTGCTGGGTGTTATCAGTATGCTGATGACATCCAAATCTACTTCTCCTTTTCATCTTCAGGAAATGGCACTCATTCTCTAAATGCCTGCCTACAGGCAGTAATGGGCTGTAGCCCATTGTTCAATAACAAATTGAAGCTGAATCCAAGCAAGACAGAGGTGCTCATTGTGGGGGCTCAGAATTGGAGGGGTGAGTTAGATCTTCCCTTCCTGGATGGGGTTACACTCCCCCAGAAGGAGCAGGTGCTCAGCTTGGGAGTACTCCTGGACCCATGCCTCACCCTGGTATCTCAGGTGGAGGCCATGGCCAGGAATGCTTTCTATCAGCTTCTGCTGATTTGACAGCTGCGCCCATTCCTTGAAGAGGATGACCTCAAAACAGTGGTGCATCAGCTGGTCACTTCCTGGCTTGACTATTGCAATGCACTCTACATGGGGCTGCCTTTGTACGTAGTCTGGAAACTTCCAGAAACTTCCGTTAGTTCAGAATGTGGCAGCCAGATTGGTCTCTTGTGCAACCCGGAGAGACCATATTATACCTGTTTTGAAACAGTTACACCGGCTGCCGATATGTTTCCAGGCAAAATACAAAGAGCTGGTTATTACCTTTAAAACCCTGAATGGCTTGGGCCTGAGATATCTTAGAGAGTGCTTTCTTTTACATGATCTCCACCGCACGTTAAGGTCATTTAAGGAGGTCCGTCTCCAGTTACCACCGGTTCATTTGGTGGTGACTCATAGGCGGGCCTTCTCTGTAGCTGCTCCCGGGTTGTGGAATGTACTCCCAGCAGAAATTCATAATCTTAATTCCTTACTTTCCTCCAAGAGAGCCCTTAAAACCCATCTGTTTGGCCTGGCCTTTCAGGGTTTTTAATTTGTTTTAACTGTTTTAATGTTTGCCCTGGTTCTCCAGGGTTTTTAGCTGTTTGAATGTTTTAATTGGTTTTATTCTGTTTTTATAGTTTTGATTTTAATTGTTATCTGGTTGTACATGTTTTTATTCTGTTGTAAACCTCCCTGAGCCCTTCTGGAAGGGTGGTATATAAATCAAATAAATAAATAAATAAATAAATAATGAAATCTAGAACAGGTAGTTCAAAATCGTCTCTAGAGTTCTGACCCCTCACAATAAGTACCTCCGTCTTATCTGGATTCAGCTTCAGTTTATTCTCCCTCATCCAGCTCAATACTGCTTCCAGGCAGACATTTAGGGAGGATATGCCAACTCCTGAAGAAGCTGATATGGATAAGTAGATCTGGGTGTCATCAGCATACCGGTAACACCCAGTTCCAAATCCACTGATGATATCTCTCAGCGGTTCCATGCAGATGTTAAAAAGCCTTGGAGAAAGTATGGAGCCTTGAGGGATACCATACTCAAGCTCAGATTTTGAAGAGCAATAATCTCCGATCGACACCATCTGGAATCTGTCCAAGAGGTAGGAGCAGAACCACTGTAAAACAGTTCCTCCAACCCCCAACACCCTCAGATGTTCCAGAAGGATACTATGGTCGATAGTATGGTCTATTAGTATGGTAGTGTGATAGTAGTACTATCTACTATTAGTAGATAGTATGGTTCTATTTATAGATTTTCTCCAGGATGATCTGTCTTCAAATTGGCCTTCAGGGTCTCGCAGTGGTACATTCATTGCTGTCATAATCAAGTCCATCCACTTTGCTGCTGGTCAGCCTCTTCTCTTTCCTTCAACTTTTCCCAGCATGATAGACTTCTCAAGTCAAAATTCTGGATTGATTTGTTCTATTTATTTATTGTTATTTATTGTTAAATTTATACCCCACCTTTCATTAACAAAATCCCAAGGCGGCTCACAATAAAATTTAAAAACAAGATTATTAAAAAGACACATTAAAATATTGAGCTAAAAAAATATAAAAACAAATCTGATTTTTTTTTTAAAAAAAAAATTAAATTAAAACAAGCATAAAAACAGTACAAAATCCATGAAGCAGCAGTGGAAACAATCATATAAAAGTCTGGGTAAAAAGCCACAACTTGACATGCTTTTTAAAAACTGTGATGGAGACTGAGGAGCAGATACCCACCGGGAGAGCATTCCAGAGTCTGGGGGCAGCGACAGAGAAGGCCCTGTCCCGAGTGCATGACAACCTAACCTCCCGCAATGTCAGCACCCGGAGCAGAGCCCCCTCAGATGACCTCATCAAGTGGGCAGCAAGCCTTGGGAGCAGGCGGTCCCTCAGGTATCTTGGGCCCAAACTGTTAAGGGCTTTAAAGGTCAAAACCAGCACCTTGAATTGGACCCGGAAACGAACTGGCAGATCATGAACTATGATCCATTTGTTTGTTTTCCTGACAGTCCATGGTAGGGCTGCTCAACTTCAGCCCTCCTGCAGATGTTGGCCTACAATTCCCTTAATCCCTGCCTATTGGCCACTGTGTCTGGGAGTTATGGGAGTTGTAGTTCAAAAACAGCTGGGGGGCCTAAGTTGAGCAGGCCTGGTCCATGGTATCCACGAAAGTCTTCTCCAACACCAAAGTTCAAAAGCGTCAATACTTTTTCTATCCTGCTTCTTCAGCTTTTGCATCTATAGAGTATCACGGGAAAAACTACTGTCCAAATGATTCTAATCTTTGTCAGTATAGACACATCATGGCATCTAAATATCCTTTCCAAGCCCTTCATTGCAACCCTACCAAGTGCTAGTCTGCAGCATATTTCTTGACTGCTAGATTCTTTACTGTTCATGGTCAATCCTAAAAGGCAGAAGCTATCCACCATTTCAATGTCTTTATTATCAATTCTGAGGCTGGTTGCCATACCCGTTTATTAGTTTAGTCAGCCGTTTATTAATTTAGTCATCTCTACATTTAGTCGTAGTCCCATTTTTTTCACTGTGCTTATTGACTTTCATTACTAGAGCTTGCAGATCATCTGCATACAGCCTTGACTTACACCTTTGCCGATCTGGAAACAATCTGTTAAACCATGTTCTGTCAGGACTGTGGTTGCCTGTCCTGTGTATAGGTTTCTCATGAGAACAATGAAATGTTCTGGGACACACATTTTCCTAAGGATATTCCACAACTTGACATGGTCAACACAATTAAAGGCTTCTTTGTAGCCATTAGAGCACATAGTGACTCCTTTTTTATATTCTTTGGCTATCTCCGTTATCCAGCGTGCATCAGCAATCATGTCTCTTGTTCCTCAGCCTTTTCTGAAACCAGCTTGAAGATCTGCCATTTCCCTTTCCACATAGGGCTCTAAAATGCACTGGATGATTCTGAGCATTATTTTGCCAACATGTGAAATTAAATATATTGTGTAATAGTTTGTGCAATCTGTTATGTCTCATTTCTTTGATATGGGTATGTAGACTGCCCTCTTCCAATCTGTTGGCCACTGTGTCATTCTCCAGATTTGCTGGAATAGTTTGGTTAGAGCCTTCTTCTATTGCCTGCCATACTTCTGTAACTATTCCATCAATTCCTGTAAACTTCCAACTTGTTAATGACTAGAGTGCTGATCTAACTTCATCTTCCTGTACTAGAGGTTTTTGCAAGTAGGGAATATCTTCTAGAGTGTCTTAGGTGTTAACATCCCTGCTGTACAGATTTTCAGTATACTCCTTCCATCCCTGTTTGATCTTCTCTGAATCAGTTACTATCTGTCTTTTGGCATCCCTTAACATATCTATTCAGGGTTCGGAGATCTTTTGGAAAACTTTTCTTGTTTTTCCTTGTCTATTTCCATCCTCAAGAACTTTACAGATGTCATTGTAGTATTACTCCTTGTCTCTTCTAACAGCTCTCTGAAATTCCCTATTAAGTTCTTTCCTGAGGTCTTTTATCTTTCTTGACTTTTTCTTCTCCCCTCTTCTTAGCAATTTCCACCATCTGTTCTGATATCCATTTTGCTTTCTTCTGTTTCTTGGTCTTTCGCAGTCTCTTTTCACATTTGTCTTTAACAGCTTCTTTGATTATATTCCACAGTTCCCTATCAATGAATTTCCCTATTAATGAGGTTCAGAACATCAAAGTAGTCCCTGGTGTTCTTCCTTGAAAATGGTTGGGACATTCTCAAGATCATATCGTGGAAACTGGATAGCTTTGTTTTCCCACTTTAGCTTGACTTGGAACTTGTACATGAGAAATTCATGACCTGTTCCACAATCAGCCCCCAGACACATTTTTGCTGTTATAACTGAGCTCTTCCACCTCCCTGCACTAATAATGTAATCAATTTGATTTCTATGTATTCCATCTGGTGATGTCCATGTCTATAGGCGCCACTTTGGTTGTTTGAAGAATGTGTTAGCAATGAAGAGATTGGCTATAAATCTATAAAATCATTCTCCTGCTTAATTTCTGTTTCCTAGGCCATACAGTCCGACTGTGTTTTCCTCACCATTTCAAAATTTGGCATATCAGTTTCCAACCATCAACAGCACATCTTGCTTGCTTGTTTTGTCAATTTCAGACTGAATTTGAGCATATAACTCATCAACTCCATCAGTCATGGAGCATCCATCTGTATCAGTCATTGGGGCATATACTTGAAAAACTGTTATGTTAAAGGGTTGTCCACGAAATCTTATTGATATTAGTTGGCCACTGACCGCATTGTACCGAAGTACTGTCATTGCTATATCTTTTCTGACTATGAAAGCAATACCATTCCTTCTTTCTTTTTCATTTCCTGAGTAGTAAATGGTATGATTTTCTGAGTGTCCCAGTTCATTTTAATTCGCTGATGCCCTAGATGTCAATCTGTAGTCGATTCATTTCATCTTTCACTGTGTCCAGCTTTCCCATATTCATGCTTCTTATGTTCCACATTCCCATTGTAATTCTGTCTTTGCAGCTTTGTATTTTGTTTTCCTGCATGGCAACAAAATAACATAAGAACATAAGAACAGCCCTGCTGGATCAGGCACAAGGCCCATCTAGTCCAGCATCCTGCTTCACACAGTGGCCCACCAGATGCCTCTGGGGAGCCTACAGGCATGAGGTGTGTGCATGCCCTCTCTCTTGCTGATGCTCCCCTACAACTGGTATTGAGAGGCATCTTGCCTCTGAGGCTGGAGATGGCCCACAGCCACCAGACTAGTAGCCATTGATAGACCTGTCCACCATGAATCTGTCAAAGCCCCCTTTAAAACCATCCAAGCTGGTGGCCATCACCATATCCCATGGCAATGAATTCCACAGATTAATTATGCACTGTGAGAAAAAGTACTTCCTCTTGTCAGTCCTAAATTCCCCAACCTTCAGTTTCATGGGGTGACCCCTGGTTCTAGTGTTGTGAGAGAGGGAGTAAAAATTCTTTCTGGCCACCCTCTCCACTCCATGCATAATTTTATACACTTCAATCATGTCTCCCCTTAGTCATGTCTTTTCCAAGGTAAAGAGCCCAAAATGCTGTAGCCTAGCCTCATAAGGAAGGTGCTCCAGGCCCCTGATCATTTTGGTTGCCCTCTTCTGCACCATTTCCAGTTCTACAATATCCTTCTTCAGATATGGTGGCCAAAGCTGTACGCAGTACTCCAGATGTGGCTGCATCAAAGATTTGTATAAGGGCATTATGATATTAGCATTTTTATTTTTAATCCCTTTCATAAAGATTCCTAGCATGGAATTAGGCTTTTTCACAGCTGCTGCACACTGAGACGACACTTTCAATGAGCTGTCCACCACAACCCCAAGATCTATCTCCTGGTCAGTCACCGGCAGCTCAGATCCCAACAGTGTATATGTGAGGTTGGTATTTTTTGCCCCAATGTGCATCACCTTATACTTGCTTACATTTAACGGCATTTGCAATTTTGTCACCCAGTCACGCAGTTTGGAAAAATCTTTTTGGAGTTCCTCACAATCTGTTGTGGTTTCACTACCCTAAATCGTTTAGTGTCACCTGCAAATTTGGAAACTTCATTTGTCACACCAACTTCTAGATCATTTATTAACAAGAGACTTGATGTGTGAGTACTGCAAGATATTCCCCTCAGAGGATGAAGCCACTCTGGGAAGAGCAGAAGGTTTCAAGTTCCCTCCCTGGCTTCTCCAAGATAGGGCTGAGAGAGATTCCTGCCTGCTACCTTGGAGAAGGTTGCCAATCTGCCATTCTGTGAAGACAATATTGAGCTAGACAGACCAATGGTCTGACTCAGTATATGGCAGTTTCCTATGTTCCTAAGAGCACTGGTCCCATTACTGATTCCTGGGGGAACCCACTTCCTACCTACCTCCACTCTGAAAACTGTCCATTTATTACTACTCTCTGTTTTCTGTCCTTCAACCAGTTACTGATCCACACATGAACCTGTCCCCTTATTCCATGATTGCTAAGCTTACTCAAGAGCCTTTGGTGGAGAACTTTATCAAAAGCTTTTTGGAGGTCCAAGTATACTATGTCAACTAGATCACCTTTATTTTATTTATTTATTTTTATTTATTTATTTTTATTTATTGTTAAATTTATATACCACCTTTCATTAAAACAATCCCAAGGCAGTTTATCTCAAAGAACTACAAAAGGTTAGTGAGGCAAGACTTTCCCTTGTTTGTTCAATTGTTTGACATTGAAAATGAATCCACTCTCACTTGCTGCCAGAGAATCTACTCTCTGAACACCTCAGAAACAACAAAACCCAGTGCCCTATGGGCTTGTGGGTTTTAGCTTGGTTGGCACTGTATGTGCACTACACCACCACTCGCTCTGGGCCACCCTGGTGCCCCCCAAGTGGAGTTATGGGGCTGCTGTAATCTCCATTATTCCCTATGGGGGAAAAGCTTAAAGACATGCAAACTTCAGAAATTCTTTAAAAATCACCCTTTCACCAATTTATTTGAAATCTGGATGGTAGTAGGCACCCATTGGGGCACTACCACCTGACCCACTCTTCTGCCCTCAAAACCCCCTTTCTGTCCTGAATCTGCCCCAAAGTCATGCCAACTTCAAAAATCATTTTAAAATCACCCCTTTGCTCAATTTCTTTGAAATATGGGTGGTATCTTCCTTGCACCCATTGGGCACTACCACCCACCACAACCCACTCTGGGCCACCATGGTGCCCCCCACGTGGAGCTATAAGGTTGCTAAAATCCCCATTATTCCCTATGGGGGAAACCTAAAGACGCGCAAACTTCAAAAATACTTTAAAAATCAGCCCTTTGCCCAATTTATTTGAAATTTGGTTGGTAGCTTCCACCCATTGGGCACTACCACCCAAACCACTTGGCCACAAAATGGAGGTCCGAATCTCTGAATTTTTTGGATCTGAATTGGGGTTTTGTACCTGAATCTGGGCAATTGAGCACAGGGGTGATTTGTTTTGTCTACAAATCACTCAAATAGGCCAGATTTGGGTACAAATCATTTTGTACCTGAATCATTTTGCACATCCCTCATTCCTTATTAATACCTTTCACACCCTCATCATCTAAGGGTCCAACTGCCTTCCTGGCAGGTTTTCTACTTCTAATATATTTAATGAAGTTTTTGTTATTCCCCTTGACACTTCTAGCTATATGCTCTTCAGACTCTCTCTATTTGCACTCTCTCTTTTGCATCAGCCACAAAACATCCAAAAGGCTTTAGTCTAACAGCATCATAAACACCATTGTTACTCTGAGAGATCCTCAGCTCTTCCTCAGTATTATGTTGAGTACCATCTGACTTGAGGGGCCCATCATCCCGCATTACATCGACAATAATTCTATTTTGTCTATCCATGTGGTTTTCTTGGTAAAATACAGGAGTGGTTTACCTTTGCCTTCTCCCACGCGGTATGAAATGATGCCTTTGTCATTGTCACTGAAATGATTGTCCACCTCCAGTTTCTTCTTATATTGCTGCTGCTCAATATAAGTTCCTGCTTGCTTTAGCTGGGCAGCTGGGATGACCTTTGTGCTTTGGTTAATCCTACTGGGAGTATATCTCCCGGCCTACTTCTCTCATCCCTCCAAGTAACAACCCCCTCCCCACCACCACAATGAAGCAGCATAGCAGGATTGGGTGGGGGTTCATTATACAGACTTGGGGAGGGTTTATTATATGCCTTCATTTCTTCTGTTCATTTCATTTGACAGTGCTAACTGTCAACTGTCTTGTGTCAACTAAACACACACACACACACACACACACACACACACACACTGGGGTACTCAGTTTCTTTTTTAGGAATTTTTGAAATATTTAGGTTCTTTGGTGTCTTGATTACACACCTTCATTTCTTCTGTTCATTTTGACCCCGCTACTTTGTGGGTGGGCATGGAGAATTAGTGCCATCCCATGTGCCACCTATCTCCCAACCCGCAAGCCACTGGGTGCTCAGTTTATATTTTAGGAATTTTTGAACTGTTTAGATTCTTTCTTGTGTAATGAATTCTCATATGGATTCCTTATGAGGAAAGGTTATTAGACACTAAAGAGACTAAGGATGTGAAAAAATGCCTAGAACATAAACTGAGTGGTTCCCCACTGCCTTGCAAGTGGGGTGAGGGTGTAGTTGGCACATGTCAGTTGACAGCTGGCAATGTCCAAAGACAATCAAAATGAATAGAAGAAATGAAGGTGTGTAATGAATCCTCATAGGGATTCACTCAGGAAATGTATTATATATACACCAAAGAATCGAAACACATGAGAAATAGTGACCAAACATTTTGCTCCATAACTCCACTTCTACAAGGGCTAGAGCTTAGATTTTTATTTTTATTTTTAAATGAAAGATGGGAAACAGGGGGAAATGATAGGAGGAATTTGAATCTCAAAGTGATTTGAATCATATCTGGCACAATTCGATTTGGACCCAAACCTAGCCAATGGACCACAGGGGCAATTTATTCTGTCTCCAATTTGCCCAAATCAGCTAGATTCGAGTACAAATCGATGTATACCCTAATTGATTCATGATTCCCTCTCAGGAACTGCTGTGTTTGACCCAAAAGCTTAAGCTGCAAGAGGACATGTATATAGAGCAGATTATATCTCAGTTTCATGTTCTTTATTTATGTCCTGAAGCTGATTTATATTTTAAGGAGTTAGATACACATATTTTTTTAAGTATAACAATGCAATGATAAGGAGAGCTCCTGCTATGTTGGCCTCTGAGCATAAAAGGTACAACATAGATACAGTGGCACAATCATGCCATTTTTATCACATCAAAGACATAGAATACAATACAGAACCAGTATGGGGGTTACAACTGTTAAAATTAGCTAGAGAGGTTGGTGGGTGATTAAAACCTTGCAATATTTAGCACAAGGAACACTTGATTGCTTATTAGTAAGATTCTTATTCAGAAAATAGGCCAGTGGTTTGGTATGCAAAACCCCTCTTTGAACTCAGTAGGAGATTAGCCAACAGAGAGTATATTACCCATGCATTATGTAAGGACAGCAATTTTCCTCAGGTGTCGTGAAGATTAATTTGTTAATGTTTGTAAATGCAAGTGCTTTGATGGTATAAAGGGTTCCTCTTAAACTGTGATGTTGGATTTTAGACACACTGGGGGAAAGAGAAGGAGGGAGGGAGGGAGCATTGCGTTTTAAAAATATTTTGCATCTTGGTCCTAAATACATTACTGGAAAATGGGCCCCCATGATTTAAATAATTAAGCCCTTTTCAAGCATTCATTGTCTAGACTCAGTGTACTGGTACAGAGAGGAGGATTTTAGATTGTGAGACCTTTAGGGGCAGGTAACCATCTTTTTAATTTATTATTGGTTTTTCAGTGTAACCTGCTTTGAGAACTTTTGTTGGAAAGTATTATGTAAATATACATAGCCTAAGAAGTACATGCACTATTCCCCCTATGTCAGCATGCTCCATATCCACAGCTCATGCTTTCCTTAAGTGCAGTAAATGATGTATCTGGGGAGAGTTGCTCCCCATGAGTGAGAATTTTAGGTACCAGCATGCTCCCATCCCTTCAGTATCTGGGTACAGGGCTGACATCCAGCACAGTGTGATGTGAGTAGTGCTGATCACATTGGTGGTGCACAATGAAGCACCAAAAGTCTTGTGCTTTTGTGCAACAGGGCAACTATTTCCAGGAATGCTCCTTCCTTCCTTCCTTCCTTCATTGATTTCTATACTGCTCTTCTAAAAATGGCTCAGGACAGTTTACACAAAGAAATAACAAACAAATAAGATGGAACTCTGTCCCCGAAGGGCTCACAATCTGAAAAGAAACTTCACTTGGAAACACTAGTTTTGTTCAAAACCACTGGTCTAGTGAAAACAACACTGGGCTATCCCTTTAAACAGTTTCCCCATGCATGTGCAGAGGCCATTTAAAGAGATAGCCTGGTGTGAGCCACCAACAGGCCGCAGGGAGGGATGTCAGGTCAGGTCACTGCCTCCCCGCTGCTGCGTTCTCTGTAGTTATCATTTCCAGGAGCAGTTCAAAGGCACCTCCGTGCTTCTTGTTAAAAGCAGTGGCTGGTGGGTCATTGGGGGTTTGCAGGTTGGGTTGCCTCCTCCCCCACTCCCCTGCAGGCGCTGCACAGGAAAGGTAATTTCCTGGTGCCCGGGTCCTGGGTGCCTCTTTCATTTTACCATTAAGGCTGAAAGGAGACTCTCCTCCTCTTCCCATCCCTCATACAGGTTGAATTGATTCAGATTCGATTAGAATCTAACAAGTCCAAATCAAATCAGCCTGTTTAGGGCTGATTCAATTTGTGTTTGAATTGAAACACATTTTTATTTGAACTCAAATCAAATTGAGATTTTTGATTCGTGTACATCCCTTTGAGAGTTAACCTTAGGCATTCATTTTTTAAAGTTTAGGACACAAAGCAAGGGTACCACCATACAGATAGTGAATACCTAATTGTTCTTTAATTCGTGGCAATCCAAAACACCACATCCACATGAGACTTCCACAGCTGTCACCAAACCTCCATGAGTGCTTTGGAACTTTCTCTTTCTATAGTGAGACATCATTTTGGGGCATTTTAAACAAAAATCAGGATACAAAGCCAAGGGTACCACCACACATCATGATCCCTCAAAGTTAAGCAACTACAGGCCTCTCTCCAACCTTCCATGGCTGGGCAAGGTGATTGAGAAGGTGGTGGCCTCCCAGCTCCAGGTGTTCTAGGAGGAAACTGATTATCTTGACCCATTTCAAACTGGCTTTCGGACAGGCAATGGGGTGGGCTTTTTGGAACTCTTGGCAGCTTTCTATGCAATTGACCATAGCACTGCTTTTCGATTTTTCCACTCCTACCTCACAGGCAGATTCCAGATGGTGTCTCTTGGAGACTGTTGTTCTTCAAAATCTGAACTTTCCTATGGTGTCCCTCAGGGGTACATATTCTCTCTGATGTTGTTTAACCTCTACATGAGACTGCTGGGAGAGATCATTAGGAGATTTGGTGCATAGTGTTATCAATATGCTGATGACACTCAAATCTATTTCTCCATGTCAGTATCATCAGGAGAAGGCATAACTTCCCTAAATGTCTGCCTGGAGGCAGTAATGGGCTGGATGAGGTATAACAAACTGAGGCTAAATCAAGATCAGACAGAGGTACTTATTGTGCGGGGTCGGAACTTGGGAGATGATTTTGATCTGCTGGTTCTGGATGGGGTCATGCTCCCGCTGAAGGAACAGGTACACTCTGGGGTTACTTCTGGATCTGAACCTATTCCCGGTGTCCCAGGTTGAGGCAGTGGACAGAGGTGCTTTTTATAGGCTTCAGCTGATATGCCAGTTGAGTATGTTTCTCGAGATGTACGACAATGTTGTTATATATGCTGGTAACTTCTAGGCTGGATTACTGCAGTGCTCTCAATGTTGGGCTGCCTTTGTACATTGACCAGAAACTGCAGTTGGTCCAAAATGTGGTGGCCAGGTTGGTCTCTGGGTCATCTAGGAGAGACCATATTACTCCTGTGTTAAAAGAACTATACTGGCTACTGGTACGGTTCTGGGCAAAATACAAGGTGCTAATTATATTACCTATAATGCCCTAAACAGCTTAGGTCATGGGTATTTAAGAGAATGTCTTCTTCACCATGAGCCTCACCACCTGTGAAGATCATCTGGAGAGCTTCATCTGTGGTTGCCGCCAACTCGTTTGGCGGCTACTCAGGAATGGGCCTTCTCCGTTGCTGCCCCTGGACTTTGGAATGCGCTCCCTGTTGAAATAAGAACGTCCCCATCTCTGGCAACCTTTAAAAAGGCACTGAAGACACATTTGTTCACCCAGAATTTTAATTAGATTTATTGTTTCAAATGTTTAATGTTGGTTTTGGATTATTTTAATGTTAATGATTTTATTGTTAATGATTTTAATGTTTACATGATTTTAATTGTTAATTGGTTTTAATTGTTTTTATTTTGATGCCCTAAGCCATTTTTGGAAAGGCAGTATATAAATCAAATAAATAAGTAAATAAATGCCTCAGCAGGAGGTTTTAAAATATTAAATTATTTTTTGTTAATTTAAGAAATCCATCATTTAAAAAATTGTTTTAGTTTTGTTTTGATCTGTGTCATTTGATGGTAAACCACCCAGAGACATGGGTTTTGTGCAGTATATAAATATGCTGAATGAATCAATCAATGAATAATTCTTTTTCAGAAGCTGAAAAGGCTTCTCCATCTGAAGTACATAATATACATCCTGCAAATGTGTTTAAAGGGGGCAAACGGTAGTATGGCTCTTTGTCGTGCATTCTGGGATATGGAGAAATTGCCTGAGAAAATTATCTGATGTTTCTTTTGGGGTGAAACCCTAAAATACCTTTTTTGAAATTTCACTATAGAGAATTTTCAGTTTCAGCAGTAAGTGGTTGCCCTTTGACAGGTGTTTGGAAAATATTCCCCTCTATAATCTAGCGGGCATATACCATTATGTACTTGTAGGAGTAATGCTCAAAGTTTACAGGTATACTATCTACACTACAGACTTAAACTGACTTAGCAGTCATGCTGTGAATGAGATATCTAATAGTGAGTTCTCACCACCCTCAGCAATTTATAATTCCTAAGATTTTTTGAGAAACCATAACATTTAAACAGATATAAGCCCAATTCATCATAGCTTAGTGTAGATATGCTCTGAAATGGACTTCAGGCATGACACTGGGCTGGTTTGGAAGTATGTTTGACTGCCCCCACCAACCATGCAATGAGAATAATGAGCGCACACACCCTGCTCCCTCTCCTGACACACTGTCATACCACCACCTAATCACATATGGGTCAGATTGTCCAAACGGTCTCTCATATGCAATATAAATGATATTTTAATGTTGTGTTTAAATCATGTATAGCACAAGTTCGGATGGTCTCCCCACCCCATATCATCATGCAAAGTGGGATGCCATGCTGGGAGGTGGAATGGGTTGCATGGATTCATGCCTCTGATCACCTGATGGGCATCGCTAGTCAGAGATATAATCTGAATAGGTCCACTGTCTAATAAAGTGGAAAGGTCTTTATTGATGAGAATAACATTTGAATGCTAAAAATAGAGCTCAGTCTTACTGAATCCAGCATCTCAGTATTGGTGTTTCAAGCTATGCATTCATCCACAGATGCTGAACTACAGTATTATGTAAGAATGCTTATATGAACCTCTCAGCCATTAAATAAGAATTGTTGTGTCTGTATTTTCCCCATGCTTTTCATAAATATAAGTGGTAAAGGAAGCTGAATGCTATAGATTTCACACATACTTTATACTCAGTGTTATAACTTGAATTATTTCTTTATATCATTAGTAATTTTTTTTAAAAGAAAAAGAAATTCATTTAGAATTTTTAGACATTGTGAAAAGGATTGCCCTGTATTTTATTTATAGAGTTTGCCACACAGAGTCACTACCTAGTAGAGGTAGTGATGCCCCTGAAAGAAAAAATACCCTCCTTTTTGAAAGAAGAAGATTCTTCCCTGACTTCCTCCCTGTCTAGAGCAATGAATAGTAAAAACTACTTCATCCCAGCCATAAAGAGTCAGTTAATTTGACATCTATGCCTGCAATCAGGAAGCATTCGAGTGTAGAACAAACATGTTGAGAGCATACTTGAAAATAAATGTGTGTGATTTAGCAAGGCGCAAAGTTCCCTGTTTTGGCAGTTTGTGGTGATTATATGAACAAGCCTCAGAAAAATAAGAGTGCCACAAGGTGACCAAATTATGAATATTTCATAGTTTTGCTTTTAACCTTGAAATCAACCGTAAAGACAACCTTCCAAGTGGATTTCTTGTTCATGTGTTTCTGCTTGAATGGTAACAACCCATGTAGCTTGTTTCACTTGCATTATATCATTGGCCTTATCTGTTTCATAAAAATGCTAAGAAGCTTTATTTCTTATATGGATTGTGTTGACATTTATGTATCAGACAGAGGGTTATAGTAATAGAAGAGTCTTCAGATTTTCCGATGAGCTTTAGAAGTTTGATTAAAGCAATCATCTCTTCTGGAATCCGCAACAATTTTTTTCTTTTTTCTTTTTAATGGACATTTGGATTAGGCTTTGTTTGTGATGTCTCTGACTTACCTAGCACCAGCACCATGGGCAAGCCTATTATAAGTCAAGCAGGAGACGGGGAGGTGGAACCAAAGCAGATGGAATCGCTGCCACCTCCAGCATTGGTTGAGTGGTGGCATCAGCATGGCAACATGATAGAAGATGCAGTCTGGTCCAGTCTTATGAGACTTTGCTCCAGAAAGAGCAGCATCACTTGTGGAAATACACAGATGCTGACAGTGCCATAAGCTACTTGAGGGCAGTGGAGGAAAAGGACAAGGAGGAGAAAGAACACACTAAAGCTCAGTCTCCAAGTGCAAGGAGAGGAGCTGAGTGAAGCCATGGAGAGGCTGAAGGTGACAGTGTAATTCCTTCCTTTCCCTCCCCATTCTAAGGCTAATGCAGAAGCCTAACTGGAGAAAGACCAGACACAGGCTTTTAGAAAGCTGTGCAATTTTCATATCCACCTAGATATTGCAGCTGAATATCCAAGGCACAAACTCACAGTCATGAATTTGCACACACTCTTATACATCTTTTCATATGCTTATATTAATATTCAGCAGATTTATTGAATCTTCCAGGACTCAGGTATGATCATTCAATGTATGCAATCATCAAATTGTCATGTGTTGTCTGTGCTGAGCTTGTTCTGATCTCCCAGTAGTCTGTATGGCACATCAGGGAAATCTTGGTGATTGAATTCATATGACTGATCATTCTGTAAAAACCCTGCCCATGCTATATTAAGGGAAGCTGTGTGTTGAGGTGTCAAACTTGAGGTCAGAAAACAACCATATAAACATGGTAGAGATATCCCATTATACCTGTATTGATTATTATAATCTGGTGTCGTATAGCTAGTGCATGAACTAAAAGGTCCCTGGTTCAAATCTACCTCACCAGGTGACCTTTTATTTATTATTTATTACAATTAATAAATAAACATTTATTACATAGTTTGCTTTTGCAAACCATTTTTAAATTAGCATCTGCTCCTCATAATAATGTGGGGATGATTAAATTAGCCTGCCTTAGAAGTATCAGATAAGGGTTACTAAATCCTGGTCCCTATGTTCTTGCTAGGGGAGGTGCTGCAACAGCAGGGTGGAGAAACAGTACAAGCTCCTCTACCAGATGCCATAAGATGCCAAGCCCATAATCTGGAGACCTGGTTCCACATGATTCTTCCTCCTAAGCTGAGGAAATACAGGAGGCAGATGAACAAGAGGTGAATATCCATCTATCACATGGCAATCTAGAGACCTAGCAGGATTTCCACAAACAACCAATTCATTCCTCATCTTTGATTTTAAGCCCTGGAAATCCACCTTCAACACAAGCCTCTGACCCCTTGTTTGGGCTGAACCAACATTCAGTGACTTTAATTTATTTTATTTATTATTATTTATTACATTTATAAACTGCCCCATCCAGAGGCTCTGGGTGGTATACAACAACTTTTAGAAGACATAAAAACACACAATTGAAAACATAGTACTAAAAACGATATAAAAATGATATAAAAACAATGAAAACCATTTAAAACCAATTAAAATACTTTTAGAGAACAACACTTTACAAGCCTTGGAAGGCCAGGCCGAACAATAATTTTTGAGGGCTTTCTTAAAGGCCGACAGCGAGCCTAAACTATGGATATCTGCCAGGAGTGCATTCCATAGAACAGGAACAGCTACAGAAAAGGCCTGGTTTTGAGACGCCACCAGACATACCGGTGCTAACTGGAGACGAGATGATAGCAAATTAGAGTGGATTCATGGTGTTTCATTGAAAATCTCACTAGCTATCATAGAATCCACACTCAGAATACCTCTGAAACAACAGAACCCTGTACCCCATGGGTTAGAAACCCATGGGGGTGGTTGGCACCCTATGTGCACTACACTACCACTCACTCTGGGCCACCCCAGCACCCCCCAAGTGCACTTACGGGGCTGCTGAAAGCTCCATGCATACCCTATGAGGAAAAACCTTAAAGACATGTAAAGTTTAACAATTCCCCAAAAATCAGCCCTCTGTCCAAATCCTTTGAAAAAATTCAGGTAGCTTCCTTGACCCTACTTGGCACTACCATCAACCCCACACTGCTCTAGGCCACCCCTTTGCCCCCCGTGTGAAGCTATACATTTGCTGACACCTCAATGCTTCTCTATGGGGAAAAACCTTAAAGACGCATAAACTTCAACAATTCCCCAAAAATCAGCTCTCTGCCCAAATCCTTTGAAAATATTCAGGTAGCTTCCTTGATCCTACCTGGAACTACCACCAACCCCACACTGCTCTAGGCCACCCCTTTGCCCCCTGCGTGAAGCTATACATTTGCTGACACCTCAATGCTTCTCTATGGGGAAAAACCTTAAAGATGCGTAAACTTCAACAATTCCCCAAAAATCATCCCTCTGCCCAATCACTCTGAAATTGGGGTGGTAGCCCCCACCCATTAGGCACTACCACCCCACCCCACTCTTTTTGCCCGGATCCCAAGCTATGCCCCCAAACTGCCCCAAAGACACTAAAATTTCAAAAATTCCCCAAAAATCAGCCCTTTGCTCAATCCCCCTGAAATTTGGGTGGTAGCCTCCAACCATTGGGCACTACCATCCCACCTCACTATTTTGTCCTGTGACCCATTTTTCATACCCAAATCAATTCAGATTCAGATTCGGATTCAATCCGAATCCGAACCGAATCAGGGGTGATTCGGGTAGCCCAGATTCGGGCACAGAACAGAACGGGGGTGATTCGGTTTGGGTCCCGAACCGAATCACCGAAAACCTGAATTGCACACCCCTATTTTTGGTAGTGTCAATTATCTCACCCCTGAGTCAGAGCTCTAACTTGAAAGTACTCAGAATTGGCCCCCAGTATCAACTGCAGAAGTCAAACAACTTATTGATCAACTTAAGAGTGGCAAAGCACCTGGAAATGATTTTATCCCAGTAGAGATGATCAGGGCTAATCCTGAGTGGTGGGCACAAGTGTTGGCAGCCTTATTTACCCATATAAACAACTCCACCCATATTCCAGAAGACTAGGGTCTGGCAATTGTTGTACCTATCTTTAAAAAGGGTAAGAGAAATGTTCCATCTAATTACAGACCCATAAGCCTACTTAATATTATTAGCAAAATGTATGCTAGGCTATTAAACCAGAAACTCATGGACTGGTTGGAGCAGGAGCAATTGCGGAAAAATAAGCAGGCATGTTTTAGACCAGGGCATTCTACGATTGACCACTGTCTGGTTGTACAACGTCTAGTTGAGAAATATACAAGGTTCCCCAAATCTACCTTATTTGCATCATTTGTAGACTTTAAAGCAGCACTTGATTCAATTTCTAGAGTACATCTATGATCCAGGCTCCGTAGCACCTCAATTGATAAGAGGCTCTTGCTGCTACTGATCAAATTATATGGCAATACAAGCCTTAGAGTGAGATGCAACTGGCAGGGCCAATTATTTAGGCCTATTAGGGCATCCAGAGGGGTCAAGCAGGGGTGGATTTTGGCCTCTTCATTGCTCAATATCTATGTAAACTCTTTAATCAAGTGCCTGCACGGCTTAAATATACATGCCCCAAAGTTGGCAGATAGACGGCTTCCTGTACTTTTGTATGCGGCTGAAGTGGTCTTTTTGTTCCAGTCACAAGTGGGGATGAGAAGAGCTCTTAAGGCCTTAGCCTTCTATTGCAAGGAAGAGCAACTGAATATTAATTATCAGAAAACCAAAATTTTGGCCTTCTCAAACAGGAGGAAAAAATATAAATGGAGGATTGATAATCATGACATAGAGCAGGTTAAATGTTTTAAGTATTTGGGGAACTTAATTCAGGAATCTGGGAAGAAGACTGCCCAAATCAGTTATGTTTCCGCTGAGGCACAGAGAAGTGCATGAGCAATTCTCAGTTTCCACAGGCGACAAGGAGGGATGTTCATTCCGGCAGCCATCAACTTATTCAAGGCAAAGTTGATGGCTCAAATGTTATATGGGGCACAGCTGGGACCCTATGCCAATTATTCCCTACTGCAGCAGGTCCAAGCCAGGTTCTTAAGAACATAATATCTGACTCCCAAATGCATTTCTAATGCAACTTTGAGATTGGAATCTGGCATTATCTCAATAGAAGCTAGAGCCTGGTATTTAATAAACTGGACAAGAATCAACATATTGCCCTCTGGTCTCCTTCCTTTGTTACTGTTGGATAGGCACTGCTCGAGCTGGTGGGGGAACTGTGTCAGGAATCTCCTATGGTCTTTCACCTGAGGCAGTCCTCTCTGTGGGTTTGGATAGGGCCAAATAACTTATTAAATGAAGGATCTGAGATATTGAGTTTCAGAAAGACCTGTCGAGGACATCTAGGTCATTCCTCCTGCTCAGTGGTGGGATGAGAACTCACCCAGTGGATTATCTGTTTCTCCTCACTTTCGCCAAACATAGATGGGCCTTTTCGAGGATCCGTATGAATGCCCTCACTTCAGAATTCATGGGTGGTAGATACAAGAGAATTCCAGTTGAACAGAGATATTGCCCTTGTAACTCTGAAGAGATGGATTCAGTTGCACATGTGCTCCTGTGGTGTGTCTTTTATTAACCTTTTATTAAAGATTAATTGATACTCTTTTACATAATCTGCCAGGTCTATTGGACAAATTCTACATCAAATATCTACCAATAGATGTGAATTCATCTATCACATACACAGTGGCAAAATTCTGTTGTTCTGCAATATGGGTTTGTCACACTCTGTTTGCTAATGGTAAGATCCAATGTGATTGATTGATTGATTACTTAAGTGTCGTCAAGTCAGTGTTGACTCTAAGCGACCACATAGATAGATTCTCTCCAGGATGATATGTCTTCAACTTGGCCTTTAAGGTCTCTCAGTGGTGCATTCACTGCTGTTGTAAACGAGTCCGTCCACCTTGCTGCTGGTCATCCTCTTCTTCTCTTTCCTTCAACTTTCCCCAGCATCGTGGACTTCTCAAAGGAGCTGGAACTTTGCATAATGTGTCTGAAGTATGATATTTTGAGCCTGGCCATTTGTGCCTCGCGTGAAAAGTCTGGATTGATTTGTTCTATGATCCATTTGTTTGTTTTCCTGTCTGTCCATTGTGTCCTCAAAAGTCTTCCCCAACACCAAAGTTCAAAAGCATCAATGCTTTTTCTATCTTGCTTCTTCAAAGTCCAGCTTTCACATCGATAGAGAGTCATGGGAAAAACCATTGTACGAACGATTCTAATCTTTGTAGGTATAGACACGTCACGGCATATAAATATCCTTTCCAAGGTCTTCATTGCAACCCTACCAAGTGATAGTCTGTGGCATATTTATTGACTGCTGGATCCTTTACTGCTGATGGTCAATCCTAAAAGGCAGAAGCTATCCACCACTTCAATGTCTTCATTGTCAATTCTAAGGCTGGTTGCTGTACCCATCGTCATTAGTTTAGTCTTCTTAACATTTAGTTGTAGTCCCATTCTTTCACTGTGCTCCTTGACCTTCATTACTAGAGTTTGCAGATCATCCACATTCTCAGCTATTAGAGTGGTGTCATTAGCATAGTGCAGGTTATTGATGTTTCTTCCTCCAACTTTAAAACCATGCTCATCTTTTTACAATCCAGCTTCTCTCAGTATATGTTTAGCATATAAATTGAATAAATAAGGAGAAAGTATACAGCCTTGTCTTACTCCTTTACCAGTCTGGAACCAGTCTTTTACCATGTTCCATCTGGACTGTGGCTTTCTGTCCTGTGTATAGTTTTCTCATGAGAACAATGAGGTGTTCTGGGATGCCCATTTTCCTAAGGATATTCCACAACTTGACATGGTCAATAAAATCGAAGGATTTTCTGTAGTCAATAAAGCACATATTGACTTCTTTCTGGTATTCTTTGGG
Source organism: Hemicordylus capensis (assembly GCF_027244095.1). Taxonomy (NCBI): domain Eukaryota; kingdom Metazoa; phylum Chordata; class Lepidosauria; order Squamata; family Cordylidae; genus Hemicordylus; species Hemicordylus capensis. The sequence goes on along the minus strand of NC_069658.1, from coordinate 91,869,257 downwards.
CTTTCTCAATTATCCAGCGTGCATCAGTAATGCTGTCTCTTGTTCCTCAGCCTTTTCTGAAACCAGCTTGAACATCAAGCATTTCCCTTTCTACTTAGGGCTCTAATCTGCGTTGGATAACCCTGAGTATTATTTTGCTAGCGTATGAAATTAAGGATATTGTGCAATGGTTTGCACAATCAGTTAAGTCTCCTTTCTTTGGTATGGGTATGTAGACTGACCTCTTCCAATCTGTTGACCACTGTGTTGTTCTCCAAATTTACAGGTATAGTTTGGTTAGAGCCTTGACTGATTCTTCTTCTGTTGCCTGCCATATTTCTGTAGTTATTCCATCAATTCCTGTAGCCTTCCTTCTTGGTAATGACCAGAGTGCTGATCTAACTTCATCTTCCTGTACTAGAGGTTCTTGCAAGTAGGGAATATCTTCTAGAGCAGGGATTCTCAACATTTGGTCCCCAGATGTTATTGGAATTCCACAATCCCAAAGGCCACTAGGGCTGGGGATTATGGGAGTTGAAGTCCAATAAAGTCTGGGGACCCAATGTTTAGAATCCCTGATCTAGAGTATCTTGGGTGTTGACGTCCCTGCTGTACAGATTTTCAGTATACTCCTTCCATCTCTGTTTGATCTTCTCTGAATCAGTTACTATCTGTCCTTTGGCATCCCTTAACATACCTATTCAAGGTTAGAACCTCCCTCTGAGTTCAGAGATCTTTTGGAAAACGTTTCTTGTTTTTCCGTGTCTATTTCCATTCTCAGGGTCTTTACAGATGTCATTGTAGTACTGTTCCTTGTCTCTTCTAATAGCTTTCTGAAATTCCCTATTAAGTTCCTTTCTGAGGTCTTTATCTTTTTTGACCTTGGCTCCTTTCCTCTTCTTGGCAGTTTCCACCGTCTGTTCTGATATCTATTTTGCTTTCTTCTGTTTCTTGGTCTTTCACAGTCTCTTTTCACATCCATCCTTAACAACTCTGGTTCCTTATCAATGAGGTTCAGAACTTCAAAGCAGGTTGTGACGTCCTCCTTGAAAATGGTGGGTACATTCTCAAGATCATATCGTGGAAGCTGGATAGCTTTCTTTTTCCACTTTAGCTTGACTTGGAAACTACACTTGAGCAGTTTGATCTGTTCCACAATCAGCCCCTGGCCATGTAAGTCTTAATGCAGCCCTGTCTTTCCCCGGCAGCAGCCATCTCTGATTGGTCCTCTTCGTCTTGAGCTCCTCTCCCGCTTGACAAGTTGCTGAACTAAGAACGGAGCTTAGCTGCTTGGGAGCTAGTTGTTCAAGTGGAAAGGAAAGTCAAACAAACAACCCTATCTTTGACTTTTTTGTGGGTGATTTGCCCCCCCTTGCTTCCCACAGAGTGTGTGTGTGTGTGTGTGTGTGTGTGTGTGTGTGTGAGAGAGAGAGAGAGAGAGAGAGAGAGAGAGAGAGAGAGAGAGGGGGAGGGGGGGAGGGAGGGAGAGATTGAGATTGAGATTCATTTCCCTCTCTGTAGAAAGGAAAGAGGGGGTGGCAGCAGTGGGTTTATTGGTTGGTTGGTTGGTGGTTGTTAAAAACGTATTCAATTGTTTTTCAACCAAACAAGTTCTGAAAAAAAATGTTCCTTGCTTCCACAATGGCTCACAATACTTGAGGGTTGGGGAAGAGCCTAGGCATCCTGGATTGGTTGCTAATTTTAAACTGGTTTGTCTGGATATCCCTTCACCTGCCCTTTCCCAATGGAAAACATTGGTGGTTTTTTAAAAAAAGAATTCCCACCATGCTACAGCCCTGACAAAAATCGTTAAAATTGGAACAGAAGCTTCCTTTTGAACCCACAGAAGACGAGGAGAGCTGGTCTTGTTTTAGCAAGCATGAATTTAGCAAGTATGAATTACCCCGTTGTATTTCACAAAGCTGATCCTGTTGTATTGTTTGGTTTTGCTGTTGTTTACACCTTGTAACTGTAGTCTCCTGTCCTCTATTAATCTGCTACACTATATTACACGTGTCCTTAATGTTCTTCTGCAACAAAGTCATGGGGGCAGGAGAAGGAGAGGAATGCAGCGATGGGTCCATTTTAAAATCTCGTCTCCGGGCCCACTCCAACCTTGGTACACTCCTGACCTCACACACAGGGTTGCAAAACCTTCAGGTCATTGAAATTTGCTCTCACCACTGAGCCAGCAGTGAAGTTAAGTTAGCTGAACTTTTCAGAAGCACTAGTGCTTTATTAGGATTTCAAGCAGGGACCTTTGTGAATTCCTGTCTTCTTAAATCAAGGCTAATTCATCCTTATTATAATATTTTTTTCTTCCCAATAGCAGAATAACCTGGATGCCTTCAGACATTGCTCTTTGTTCTGCAGCTGCATTATGATTTTCAGTTTTACCGTACCCAGTTTTTGTCCTTTTTTGTGAAAAAGAATTCCACTACATTTGAAAGTTTTCTTTAGCTTTATAAAATTATTCATGAACAGGACTAGTTTCTTCTCTTAAATATCTTAAAGATCCTGGAAGGGTTGTGCATAGCACAGACCCTTTCTTTTGAGCAGTTTCAGGCAGGATTAAAGGCAGTTTTCTTCCTTTGAAGATCCCTTAAAAACTCTTGGAACAAACATATTTCTCCCTTTATAGTGTAAATCCAGGCTCATCATTAAGGCTATATATTTGTCATGGCCAGGATTTCTGTGACACAGACAATGACTTCTCGGATCCCCCCCCCCCATTAAAATCATGCTTTGTTAGGGTTGTTTTTATTTCCTCTGGCTACTAAGCAAAATCTCCATTATATTTCTAATATATTTAACTTCTGTTCAAATGTATATGTTTTTGTCCAGCTCAAAACTACTTGAATATTCCTAATGATAACAAAATGGGGAATTGTCTAATAGAAGCATTTTAACACAATTGTTCCTCCTGGTTATGAATAACATCTGAGTCATTTGTAATCCCAAGTGTTTGAAACCGTAAAATCTTCTCCAAAAGAAGGTAGGGTGATGAGATGGAGAAAAGAAGAGGGAAACGAGAGAGTAACTTTAGTTGGCCTGATGACTGCTCTGTCTCTTGTTGGAAAGAGCACCATATTGAGACTGTTCCTTCCATGGATCTGTCTTGCAAGGACCAGTGAGGCAGTGTGAATAGTGCAGCTTTCATGGGATAAAAGGCAGGGGGTGGGGACAGAGGTCTATGAGCTTTAAAATCCCCCAAGGCATTTTCCACATTACATGCTGCAATAGTTTTGTAATGTGTTTGCTAAATGTGCTTCCATATTGCCCGTGTTTCAATGTCTCAGGCACTGCGCTGTCAGCAAGATGCTGTTCATATTTCCAATGTCTTCTTTCAGGTTTTATTGCTGCATTGTAGTCCTATAATGTTGCATGTGCATTGCAAAAAAGTAGCTGTATTTTTCCATTGTAGGAGGTTTGCCCCATCGTTTATGCATTGCAGTGTGGTGTGGTGTGGACAGTTCCAATCGCAGTGCAACAATTTGTTATCTTTTACAGCCCCTTTCTGTTCATAATTTTTAAAAAAAACAAAAAATTCCCCTTGGGTTCTTGTGCAATGGTGCAAACTGATTTTCATTTGCTTTCGGGTTTTGATTTCGATGCTTTTGGTTTGTTTCCCTGTTCTAATGTGCAGTGGATCGGCTGGCTCATTCCGCAGATCAAGGGCTTGTTGATATGTAAAGCCACTTTTAAATATATATTTCCGTTCCATTTCCAGCACAGAGTTTTTTTAACTTTTTGCGCTCGGATTTTTGCGCCATGGAGCAAACTGATTCTCATTTTCTTTCAACTTTTGATTTTGATCGCATTTGCTTTTCCCTCAGATTTATTTTTCGGACACATTTATGTTTCCCAATTCTAACACACTTAGGACTGGCAGGCTCATTCATCAGATTGAGGACCTGCTGATGTGTAAAGCCACAAATGTATTTTTTAAAATATATTTTAGAATATAAAATATAATATAATTTTAAAATATATATATTTTCGCTCCCTTTCCTAAGCAAGGGCTCAATCTCCTCTTGATGTCATTTCAGTTTTCGGCCAGAGCTTTAGAGCAAATTTTATCTGCGATTTTACCAATTATACAGTATATCCTTCCTGGGAGGTGACAGCAGGGGGAGCAATCAACTTTGGCTTCCATTGGCAGCTTCGGATGGGGGTGGCTTGCTCCCTCTGTGCTTGGTGTCTGTGTCAGTACTGAGCAATACAAACTGCTGCCCTGTGGGGGTGTACAGGCCCAGATGGGGTGAATGGAAGTGAGATTGTGCATCATCATTGGGCAGACTAGTTAGTCATGACAAAACATGATGGACTGCTTTGGGGTTTATTTTTAAAAGGGGAGTCTTGTGTGAGTTCGATGAAAGATCTTTTTTTTTTTTTTCAATGAGCACAACTTAGAATCCTTCAGGCTCAGAAGCAAATGTTGTTTTTCAAAGGAGCACTGCCTCATATATATGCTATCAAATTCTGAAACAGGGATTTTGGTGGGGATGCATTTGTTGCTCTGCTTTTTGGTCCTGGTGGCCACACTTCTCCCCGCTCCCCTTTTGAGTTTGGTGGGCATCTGCCCCCCATGATTGTGGTGTGAGAGAATGGAAGAGAGTTTTCCTGGCTGACTTCCTTTATTAACCTGACCCAAGGCTGAAGTGACGGGCAGGAAGGCCAGTTTCCATGGGGGCAGAAAACCCCTGCTAATCTGGTAAAAAGGTACCATGCTGGTTCTCTTTGTTAGGCAGGCAGGGAGTAACTGGCCCTAGCCACTGCCAGCACAGCATCCCTCCAGTGGCTGTTGCTAGTAGAGATGTGCGAAACATTTCAGGTACAAAACATTTTGTACTTGAAACGGGCCATTTCAGGTGTTTTGTAGACAAAACAAAATGCCCATTTTCCAAATCTGAAAGTTTTGTGCACAAAACTAAACATCCCTGTTTCGGCTACAAAATGTTTTGCTGTTTTGGACCTCCATTTTGTGGTGATCTCTGAGTCAGTCTCCATTTTGTGTTTGACATCTCTTTTAATTTCCCACCCTTCCAGCCTTCCGATCGGTGACCTAAAGCATGGGCTGACCTGCTGATAATTCCCTCCTTGTCCCCCATTGGCTCTTTTGCCTCTTGCCACTCTTTACTGACCCCACATTGGCCAGGGGAAGGGTCAAAGAAGGGGCATGGGTAGGGGGGAGTTCAAGGAGGGGTTTTCAATTCATTGAACAAGTTAGTTACACATTTGCCATTCTGCCTTTCTGTCTTGTTGAAGAGAGAGAGAGAGAGAGAGAGAGAGAGAGAGAGAGAGAGAGAGAGAGAGAGATTGCATGGCATGGTATGCCTCAAGTTGCCATGATGATGCCATGCCATTGCCTATGCCTGTCTGCCTTGTTGCCAGCCTGCTATGGCTACTGCATGCCAGCCTGGGAATGGATTTATTTGCTGCATTGCTTTTTTGTTCCCGAAGAATTTTTTTCACCCTGTTGAGAGATGCCATGCCATTGCCCATGCCTGCCTTGTTGCCAGCCTGAGCCCCGTCTGCCATGGCTACTGCATGCCAGCCTTGGAATGGATTTATCTGCTGCCTTGCCTTTTGCTCCAGAAGTTTTTTTTCACTCCCTTGAGAGAATCGCTGCCTGCCTGTGCCTGCTGTGTCTGTCTGTGCCAGCCACCAGTGCCACCAGCCCCAGCCCCTGTGACCACTGGCCAGTGGCCACCTGGCCAGCCACCCCCTTCCCCCCCCAGATTTTCAAGGCTTTTGCCCCAGCCCCCACAAACCTGAAGACTGAAAAAGATTGAGGAAGAGTAGACTCAGAGACCAGACCACAGACAACTGGACACACCTAGACTAGGTTACCCCCCTTCTCTCTCTCTCTCTCTCTCTCTCTCTCTCTCTCTCTCTCTCACACACACACACACACACACACACACCTCCCCCTGGAATTCTGTATTCTTGGGGTTTTTTCCTGTTTGGAGGGAGGTTTGGGGTTGCAAGTGAATTTAAAAAGTTGTGTGTTTTGTTTAGTTTAGAAAAAGTTTAAACAGGGGTTCTGTGTGGGAGGGATCCTCCATACTTGTAGTGTAGCCTTGTGGTTTAAAAAAAACAATTCTGTCTTTTTTTCCCATTCCAAAGATTTTTTTTGGGGGGGAGGCACTTTTAAAAAACAGAAGCCTGCCCTCTGACCCATAACTGATATTCTCTGCTCAGCCGCTTATTGTATTATCTTCCCTAGTCACTACTGTTGTATTAATTAATTGTATCTATTCTGGGAACTAGTTATATTGTTTGTATCTGCTTGCGTCTCTGTTCCCTTACTGCTCCCTATCTGTTCCCTTGTATCTGTTTCCTAGTTACAATGTGTGTGTGTGTGTGTGTGTGTGTGTGTGTGTGTGTGTGTGTGTGTGTATAGTGCAATTCAGATGCCTTGGATGGTGGTTGTTGTGCTGTATTTTGGGGACTCTCTCTCTCTCTCTCTCTCTCTCTCTCTGGACTTCTTCTTTGCAATGAAGATTCGGTCATTTTGTGACTTCTATCATCATCATCATCATTTTTATTCAAACTAGATTGCTTGCATAGCTTGTGTGGTGAGACAGGCTCCAATTTGTTGCAGAAATGTCAAAAAATGTGCCATTATTCCCTATGGGAAAAAGTCTTAAACTTCAAATATTCACCAAAAATCAGCCCTTTGCCCAATTCCTCTGAAATTTGGGTGGTAGTGTCCACCCTTTGGGCACTACCACCTCCACCCACTATTTTTGCCCCAGGGCTGTTTTTTAAAATCCAAAATGTTTCAGATTCGGATTTTGCAATTTCAAACAAAGAACAAAGTCGTGTTCTGTATTGTTTTGGATTGGCTGATTTCGAACAAAGAACAAAATGGCGGTGTTTTGGATTCAGGCCAAAAACAAAACAGAAAAACAAAAACAAAATGCACAACCCTAGTTGCTAGTGTCTATCTTATGTTTCTTTTTTAGATTGTCAGCCATTTGGGGACCGGGATCAACCACTTTTATTTGTTAACTGATTTTGGAAACAGTTGTTGGAAAGCAGTATATGAGTATTTGTTGTTTTTGCTGCTGTTGGGGCAGAAAAGCCACCTTTGAGATTATGAGAAAGGTGTTTTTTGATTGATATATGCCTTTCTTTCTCTTTCTCTTTCTCTTTCTCTCACTCTTGCTGTATTCATGCACGTTTATGTGCATGTGTGTACACGGATGAATGTGAGTGTCCATGTGCATGTGTTTCCTTGTGTGTGGCTCTCCCAGCCTTTCCTAGATTAGTAGGGAGAGAATTGCCCAGTGACTTTGACCAGCAGTTTTCCATTTCCCCCCTTCTTATGACTCAGTTGAAGGCAATCACTTATCCCACGACCCAAAAGAATAATTTATTCTCTCATAAAATCACAGCAGGGCAATGCATGCTATTTAAGCTACTTAACTTAACATTTAACTGACATATTAGACAAAGATGTTACTTATGAAATGTTTTAAATACCTTATAAAAGATGATCAAGCTGAGTTTCACTTTCCAGATGTGATGAGTTATACAAATTTTAATTAGTGAGGTGCCTAACAGCCTAATGCCTAGTGCCTAACAGCCCATGACCCTTTGAACACTATTGCCTTAGTTTATCTTTTCCTGTCTCCCATGGTCTTTGCTGGATCCTCATGGATTTCTACCACTGATGACAGTTAGTCACTTTATTGTGGGGAAAATAACGAAGACTCCTGAGAGAGAAATAGAGGTTGTTCACATATGACCGGGTGGGTGGGGCAGCGGGCTGGCAGGGAGGAAGGCTGGTTGAACTCATCTTCCTCCCAGACGAGCAAGGATATGCTGCTGGGAGTATGGACCAGGCTCCCAGATGATCCATGCTGCATGGCACAGCACAGAGCTCTGAAGGCCAGCCTCCGGATATCCCACAATGCACTGTGCGACATGAACAATGCATTGAGGGATTCTCCCAAGAGATGGGCACTCTAGGAGCCCGTCTCTATATCTGCTCAGGCTAAAAATAGCCACAGTGCGCACATGATTCTGGAGCCCGGGTTGAGGGCTCACTTGAGCCCTTAACCCCAGCTAAGAGCCAGATTTAAAATCTGGGCAAGGCAGTGCTGCCCCATTGGGATCACTATTACAGCATAAGCATATTGTTTATTTGGAAGTAAATTCCATTGAGCTCAATGAGTTTTAGTCTCAAGCAAGTGCACATAAGATTTCAGCCTTAGTCCCCTTTTGCAGAAACCATGCACAGACACAGGATACATACAAACACATATAGACCCTTCTCATTTGCACACACAGACTCACTGCCACATCTATACACATAAATAGGGCATAGTCACCACCACACCATAAGGAAGAAAGGAGGCTCATGAGGGAGTGAGAGAGGTCCATTCTACTCCACACCTATCGGGAAGGGGAAAGAACTTACCAGGGCAAGAGAGGGAGGGAGGGAAAAATAGGGGCAGACAGCAGCATCTCTGCCCAGGCTTTGCTGGCTTCCCCTCCTCCACTTTCTTTCTTAATCACTCTAATTACAGTTAGAGCAGATGCCATTTTTCAACACAAAACTTGTCATTTTAAGGAGCCTAAAATGTACCAGAACCAGAAAGATATATTAAAGACGAAGAGGATGATATTTCTCAGAAATTGACAGCAGATGCTTGTTGTTTAGTTTTGTATGTGGAATTAAAGAAGTCAGATAAGAGAATGATGAAAGAATTAAAGGGGAAATATGGCGAGTCAGAAAATGATAATACATGCAAACCATTATAGGGCAGCTACGGAGATGCACCTAGCACCTCCACAGTGCAACACATAGATAGTTGTGCTTGAAAGACAGGTTTTTGATATATGCAGCGCTTGGTGCTGCAACACCTAATTTACTCTAGTACATTTTTGACCCATCACAAAAATAGCACCATAGTTAAACTTTGACATAATTCTTCTGTGAGACTAAGTGTTTTCTTTCAGCTGTATTTGTTAATTCCTCATGAGTGCAAAGTTCTCTCAAGTGCTGGCCTACTTAAGAATTCTGTCAACCAACTATAGCAGAGTTAATTTCTGTTTAAAGGAATTTCATTATATGCTTTTGGACTATTTCTGGATTTTCAGATGAAGAGCTAATGTGGTCCAGTTGAAGGAGGCTTGGTGAATCTGGGAAACCTTTGCTCTGGATTCCTACAAGTGAGATCTTCAGCAAGTAATTATGCCTCAACCATCATTCCCCATCTGTCAAATTGGCGTAATTGTAACCTACCACAGAGCTAATTCATGAAGGCCAACTCAATGAAAAATGTGAAGGACTGTACACATTAAAAATGCTGATTAAATTTTTAGTAGCAGGGTTAAAAGAAATATCTAATCTGAAGGGAAAAAATATTTAGCAGAAGATGAAAAACTGCTTCTGGATTATGCAGGCTGGCAATCCAATATGCTCTCTCTGTATATATAATAATATATAAGATACCACACTAGTATAGCAATAAAACACTATAATATAATAAGTTATTCACATATATTTATAAAGGCTGAAATCCTGACTAATGAAGCACCAGTGCAGCAATTAGGGATATGCATGAAACCGGCTGGCCTGGTTTCGTTAGAGTCCGGACCAGACTCGAACCTGACCGGGCCAGTTTTATCTTGCACCCCCTCGAACCCCCATGGTTCAGTTGGGTCAGGGAGGGTTTGCAGACCTTAAAAATAAAACCTTAAAAAAAAGGTTTTAATGTCACTTACCCCTTCCAGGGGAGTTGTTGGAGGTGGCGGCATGTGTGTGTCCGTGGAGCCTCCCCCTTCCCCTGCCGGCCGCAATGCAGCCCAAACCGGCCTGTTAGGCTGGGTCTTTGGCCTGTTTGGGCCTTCCCGTTCCGGAACAATTGGCCTCTGAGAGGCCTGGCATGACCCAGGCCTCTCAGAGGCCAATTGTGCAGGTGCAGTAGCCTCCAAAATAGATACTGTGCCGAGGGGGAAGGCCTGAACGGGCCGAAGAGCCGGCCGAACGGGCCAGTTCGGGCTTCATTGTGGCTGGCGGGGGGGGGGGGGGAGGAAACTCTGTGGAACACCCGCCCCACTGCCTCCAACAACTCCCTTGGAGGGGGTAAGTGACAAGTGATATTTAAAAAAATTGAGTTAAAAAAAGTCTGCAACCCCCTGAACAGTCGGGGGGTGTTCGGTCCAGGGCGGAACTGAACAGGGGTTGGTTTGGTTCAACCCCAGACCATTGAACCAAACCAGCTCAATGTCAAACCTGTTTGACACTGAGCCAGTTTGCACATCCCTAGCAGCAATGTTGCGATTAAAATTAAGGCTGCAGCAGTGCATACAAGCACTTGAAAATATGCCCCTTCACCTCAGGGGCATATTTTTGGGTGGCACAGGAAGCTGCAGAAGGAAGGGGAGGTCGTTTCTCTCCCCTGCTGCATGTGCTGCAGCCTGTCTAGAATGCAATATTGCTGCATCACCAATGTTAGTTAGCCAAGATGGCCAAAGTTTGGTTATATTTGCACAGGCAGCTGTGGCAATATTATCCTTTGAACACTGGAATCTATCTTATACTGAGTCAGACCATTGGTCTATCTAGTTCTGGATTGTCTGTACTGACTGGCAGTGGTTTTTCAGGGTTTCAGACAGAGGTCTTCTATAGCCCTAACTGAAGATGCTGGTGACTGAAACTAACTTGGATCTTCTGCATGCATGTCTTCTATCACTGAGCTATGACCGCTCTCTGTGGCAGATTTTAACTGTTTAAACATTATGCAAAACAAGACAACCCAGTTATTGCAGATACGGTGACACAAACAGTGCAGATGGTATAGGCTGGTCACACAGCCAGAGTGTAAGTGACTTGCAGTTGTGCACAGGTAATACAATTAGAATATTCTACCTCTCTGGAGGGATCTCTGTACACAGAAAAACATCATTTCAGGAAAACTAGACTTAATCCTTCTCCCTGAGGTGATAGAGATGCTACATTTTAAATGCAGCGTTTGGTCGAGTTAAACACACACACCAGCCAGTCTTTATAGACACAATCTGATAAAAGCTTTACCATTTGGTTTTGCTAATTGTATACACCGCCTGTTTATTTTTGGCATTTAGGGTAACACTTTCTTTCCCCTAGACCTCATGAACATGATTTCCCCCTAGACCATATAAATATGGATATCCGAGGGCGGGGAAGCAAGATGCCTTTTATGGAGACATTTCTCATGCTTCAAGTTTTGTGCTAAGTAGGGCTTTTTGGTCTTTAGTGCAAGTGGCTCTCTCTCTATGAATGTACTTCATACTCCTGACTCAGCCAGTATTATAGCCACAGCCATACAGGTGAAAGTGCCAGGTTGTGTGTTTCTCACTGCAGCGACATCTTTTTGTAGCAGTGAGAGAGTCACTGAGCAGATTGTTGATTCCTGTACTGCTGTGAAGTGGGTCTCTATGTAAATGCCACCATTTTTGGCAGCGGCTGTGAGGGATTCAGTACCACCATCACATCTGGCATATCCCACTGCCTCACATTTCAGGAAGAATACAGAATGGGAAAGGCAGCTGTTTTCATTCTCAGCTGCTTCAGAGCTATCCACTCTGGTCTCTAGCTGATTTTCAGTTATTTCTACCATATGTTTGAAAACTTGAATTCTGGAACTAATTTATTCAAGAAACAATGGAGTAAAGGAGTGATCTGAAGAAAAGCTTGAATGCAGGAAAACGTACCTTGAAAGGCCACACAGCAACATAATTTCTTGACTTGCCCTTCAGTGTAATGCACAATTTACTCACGTAAAAACTAATTAGAAATGTTGGCAAGAGCTCATGTGGATGCCCACCCTGGCCCCATGTGGCACTTAAAATTCTGTTGTATTTTAATGATGTATACAAGCACACAAAATGAAACAGATAAAACAATGTTACAAGGACACTGGCAAAGTAAGTATTCAAGGGGTTTAAACAGGGTTTTGCTCTTTAAGATTAACCCATGAATGTTTGGAATTGCCTTTCCTTTTGAAAGAAATATTTCTACCCCTAGCAAAATGATTCAATTTCATTAAAATGTTGGGGGGGGGGGGTTCCCCAGGAAGAATGTTTTCACATATTACATGGCTGGCATGAGATTCAGGCATGAATCAGTAGGAAGTGGGAGAGCTGCTTAAACTTGGAGGATTTCATATAGGATCAGTTTAGCATCAGTTTGCATGATCTTGGCAGCCACTACAAAAATTGCACATTTCCTACACAAAAAGCTCTTTTGTGTAGAAAATGCATAAACCCCCTGCTAACTTGGCAAAGAAGCACCTTTTAATGTGGTGATTTTTGTTATTTAGCTGGGGGAGAGTAGCTGGCCCTATTCACCCCAGCACAGTACCTCCAGTGACTGTTGCTGGTATCTATCTTATGTTTCTTTTAGATTGTGAGCCATCTGGGGACAGGGATCCATCTTATTTATTAGGTTATTTCGCCCTGAGCCATTTTTTGAAGGGTAGTATAGAAATCGAATAAATAATAATAATAATAATAATAATAATAATAATAATAATAATAGTACCATTTTCACATTATTAATCCCAGGCAACTATGTATGTGATTAGGGATGTTTCAGGTACAGAATGATCTGTATCCGAAACTGCCCATTTCAGGTGATTCGTTGCTGTTTTTAACTGGTTTTATGTTATTGTGAACCGCCCAGAGATGAAAGTCTGGGGCGGTATACAAATTTGATAGAAGAATAAATGAATGAATGAATGAATGAATGAATGAATATTGTTAACTGCCTAGAGATGAAAGTTTGGGGCGGTGTACAAATTTGATAGATAGATAGATAGATAGATAGATAGATAGATAGATAGATAGATATTGTTAAGTGCCCAGATGTGAAAGTTTGGGGCGGTGTACGAATTTGATAGATAGATAGATAGACAGATAGACAGACAGACAGACAGACAGACAGACAGATAGATAGATAGATAGATAGATAGATAGATAGATAGATAGATAGATAGATAGCAGACTATCTGAGTGACCAGGTGTTTCTCTTAGGGAGTGATCAGTACACCCTCCTCTCTAAAGGGAGTGCCCAGTCAAGCAGCTGCCTCATGCTTTGCCTTTTGCTCAGCTTGACTTTTAAAAGAGTTGAGGAGGGGCAAAGGGCCCCTTAGGGAGTGATCACATCTTGATCACTCCCTAAGCGGATCACTCACTCAGATAGCTTGCCTTTTGCCAGGCTGGACTTCTTTAAAAAGTTGGGGCAAAAGGAGATCAGGAGGGTGGCTGGCTCAGCACTCCCCTTAGGGAGCCAAAAGCACATAATGCAGCCTTTCTCCTGCCTCCACCCCTGTCCAGGTAAGCAGGAAAGGGAAGGGGTCATTTGACAGAATGACAGACAAATTGAGTTCTGACCCATCCCAACAACTGGAAGGGGCTATGTTGACCCCTCCTGACAATTTCCCATTTGGGCTGGATTGTCTTCAAATTTGGGGTGTGTGCATAGGCCCATGGTCCAGGGAGATTAATGGTTTTGTGAAACTGCCCCCATACCTTTGCACGGCTACCATCATGCCATCATCGCAAACCAGTCAGACTGAGATCAATGTTTCCTATTCTCACACATTAGTTTGTGAGTAAGACAATTGTTGCTCCAAGCATCTGGGAGTGCAATAGTTGACACTGGCAAGCAGAGGCACTCTTACCCCTGGACTTCGGTGCTGAAATCCAGGGCCTCTGCACCTCCTGGGTGGCCTCAAATTCTCTTAGTCTGTCCCAGGTGGTGTGGTCACCTGGCAGAGAATGATGATGCTTAATTCTCAGGGGAGGGAAGCCTCCAAAGGCCTTTACGTCCAGGCTCCAAAATTACTTGGGTGCACCTCTGCTGGCAAGTTTGCACGCACCCCATTCATATCACCCCTATCTTTGGAACCTAAAAACAGAGTGAATTTGGTGTCCAGAAGTGCTCAAAGTCATTGCATAGCCACTACTACACAACACTTCGAAGTTGCACAGCAGCCCCAGTGTGAGCCCTTAATGTCACCAGAGTACTGTGCATCATGTAGCCCAGAATTTGAGTTCCTAACAATCCAGTTCCCATCATAGGCCATGACTATTGGCACATGTGAACATACATGGAAAAAAGGCCTTATGAGACAATGTTGAAGGAACTGGGTATGTTTAGCCTGTAGAAGAGAAGACCAGGGTGGGGGGTGCATGACAGCACTCTTCAACTGCCTAAATGGCTGTCACACCGGGAAAGATAAAGAACTGAGCCCTTTTCAGATATTACATTGAACACTCGTACAATGAATGTACAGTGTATACAGGTACAGAGATCTGTGCATAGATACAGTTCTTCACATGTTATGCTAAATACAGATACAGCAATATACTTCCTATGTGTACCATGCATTTCAGGGAGCTGTAGCCAGGTTCACCTCTAAAATAAACACAGGTACAGTCATTTACACAAAAACATGTATGAGTGTACAGACAACTGAAGACGCACACAACATAAAGTCTGAACAGGGCTTTGTTCTCAGATGGCAGAGCTAGATCTAATAGGCTTAAGTTTTGAAGATAGACTTTGGTTGAAAATTAGGAGACACTTCTTAACAGTAAAAATAGTTTTGCAATGGAACTGATTATCCAGGGAGGTGGTGGGTTGATCAGCCATCTGATGGGAATGCTTGCTCTAGTTCTGGATTTTTTGCACTGAGCAGGGAGTTGGATTAGATGACCTATAAGGTTCCTTCAAATTCTCTAGCCCTATTCAGACATTGTGCTGTACATGCATATGTTTTTGTGGGAATGACTCTGTACATGCATTCATTTTAAAACTGAACCGAGGTACAGGCCTTCTCAAATGCCTGGAACAGATAGCAGGTATGCGACAGTGCATGCATTGAACATAACGTGTGAACTGTATGTGTGTACAGATCTGTATATGTGTACACTGTACACAGACCAGCATGTGAATAGGGCTAATGCTTTGATGCAAGTTCAAAGAGTAGAATGTGTTCCCTGTAATTTACAGGTGGCCCTTGTTATTTGTGGGGGTTCCGTTGTTGCCTTTAAGCATGAATATGGACATCATTAATAACTAAACCTTATGCCATGGCAATCTAGGGGTTAGGCTCCTACACACACAAAAAGGGCTAAAAATTGTGGGGGAGGGAATAAGAAAAATATTATACATATGTATACATATTCACCTTGCTCTCCAGCAATGCTTCCCCCCGAAAAAACCCCAATTGTAACCCCAAAGAAGTGGGAATTTTTTTAAAAAGCCATAAAATGGTTCCACACTGTTTCCAGACTGGAACTGGCACAGGAAATTACTCCAGAAGTCATTCCACGGTAGCTTTTTTTTTTTGCACCTGTGGATATGGAAACCAGGTCTCTAGGACCACACTGAAGATATGCAAAACCATGGTCTCTGGAGCCACAGATAATGACGGCCACCTGTATATATACATTACCATGTAAACTGTACACACTGATTCAAATTCTTAGTTCCCACATGTTTATGTATCATTTGTGGATTAATGTATAATGAACACCTCCAATTTTAAATTAATTCAAATAACAAATCTGTGTAAACAATAAAAGGTTTTGGTTTCTCAGGCAAGGTAATAACCTTCTAAAACCTTTCATCAGTTCCCATATTTCCCTTGCTAAACAATGCACATCAGCTCACTGTAGATTATTTCACAGATAATCTTTGAGGAGCTGGAGTATTTGTTGTTTTCTTCTTAATTATATCTCAAGTGTTTCAGATAATTTTAATTAACATCTAAGAAAATGCTGGTGGATTATAAATGAGTTTCTCCCCACCCCTGCCCCATTCATTGATATGTATATTCTCACTAGTGACATTCATCTCAACTAGAAGCTTTGAAGTTTGGTGTTACTGCTGCTTCTTTGAAACAGTTCATGTGCAAATTGCTTTCAGAGGAGTGTGATGGCTTTTTGAGTGGAAAGTGTTTTGGGCAACATGATGATAGCCAACACTTCTCCTCTCTCACACATATCATGAAGACTGGCATGTGGTGATAAAGTCTTTAGAGCAGGGGGTAATGCCCCCAGATCTTAATTTTCCTGCCCAAAGTGAAAATTCCTTCTGATTTGTGGATCCGATTTATTTACACATTTTAAGGACTGTTTAAAATAATATGAGACAAATTATTCATGTCACGAGTTGGTAATGCTCACACACATTTCATTTCCAAGACTGTGCACTCAGCAGGGAGCTAAAATGAAATCAGCAGACTGAAGGTTTTCATGGTAGGATTCATGTTTCGTGAAGCAGGTGCAAAATAACCCTCTGCAGTGCATGAGTAAAATCTTAGTTTTCTAGCCCTCCCTGAACTTTTAGCATATCTGTTTATTAATGGGTTTGTTCCTTTGTTATTTTTCACTGTATGCTGATCTGTGTTAGATAAACTAGAGGCTACTGGCTGACATTCTGATAACATTTTCCTGGGTCTCAGCTGAGCTCATGTCCATTTTTTTTTAAGGAATCAGCCAGGAGCAAAGCACTACCTTGGTTGCTGTGTGATGGCTGACTCTCTAATTATGTTTTTAGAAAGCTCTGCAGAAAAGAAAGCGGGTTCAGAAACTGAAAATGAATTTTGGCAACCTGTTAGATATTGCAGGGGCTAAAATTATCTATGGGGACTTGCTGATATAGTGGCTTGTTGAGTGATTGGCACTCTGGATCAAAGCCCTGGTCATACATAATCCACAGATTCAGGATGCTGATTACCATGGTGAGCAGTATAGCTAACATCACACCAAAACAATAGCTCTATACTACGGCTCAGGGGTGTAGCTAGGGGAGAGGGGCCTGTGTTCACCCCTCTCCCTGGTGACCCCCTTGGAGTGAGGGAGATAATGAAGAAAATAGGGAGAGATGGATCTGGGACTCCCGGGTTCTTTGAACCCATCCACTCAATTATAGTCACACCCCTGCTATGGCTGGTCAGCCTGAGGCACTCCAGTGGTCATTAGACTATAGCTCCCATGCGCTCCAGGCACAATAAATTGCAGCCAGATATGGGAGTTCTAGACCAACAACAGCTGGAGAGCCTCAAGTTGGTCACCCTTGCTCTATGCCCTTGCAAGAGGAAGCATCTCTTCTTTGATGAAAGGTAATTGTTGCTTAGTGGTACTCTATATAGCACATGCTTTATGCACATAATGCTTCAGTTTGAAGCCCCATCATTCCCACACAGCTGGGATATAACCAGAGAAGGGCCTCTGCATAAAACCTTGGAAATCCATCCTCTCTCAGTGGGCAATACTAGATGAACCAACTGTCTGATTCAACGGAAGGTAGCATTAAATTTGCTCACATGACATGATTCTTTACTTTCACTAATAATACAAGTTTGCATTTGTAAAGCAGTTCTTGATAATTCAAAGTGCTTCACATGTAGAGGTCAATAACACAATCAAAAACTGTGCTCTACCTGGGTGTGGGAGCTGTGAGTGCTCCCAATTTCTGTTTGTGTATGAAGCAAGGTACAAGAAAAACCTGAGTAGAAGTGATTGTGTGGAAGCAATGTAGGAGAAAAAGCTACCCAGGTTTTCCTCTTACCTTGCTTCCACACAACCAAAAAACAAACTGGGAGCATACACAGCTCCCAATCCCAGGTAGAACATAGTTTTTGATTGTGTGAATGACTCATCGAAGATATTCTCACAAGCGAGCAAAATTGGGCTAAGGGAGCCCAGCCTGGTTTTACTTGCTCATGAGAACCACCAGGCTCAAAGGTGAGCCCAGAGGCTCCACAGTGGCAAACCCACCTAAGTAGCTATCCCATTAAATGAGGTTAACAGAGACAGTGTTCCGTTAATCCCATTTTCTTGATAGTGTGTCTGCCGGGGCTGCTTGCAGCCATGGTGGACACACTTGAGGGGAGGGAGGGGGATCCCAGAAATCCACCACATACCTGCAAGGTGCATTACTGGTGCTCCAGGGGGGCAGAGCACCACATGGCTGTACTTCCCTGCTCTTGACCCCCAGAGCTGCCAGGGGAGACACTGCCACTTGTCTATGCGGGCAATATGCCTGCCTGGCAAAGTTCCAAAACAGTGTCTTTCTGTCTCTCATAGTTTGCTCTGGGAGCTCTATAGCAGGCAGTGAGTGCATGAATGCGTGAGTGACCGTATTTGCACATAATGGCAAACTGCAGGTAGACAAACCTGGCAATAATTTTTGTAATCATGAATCACATTGTAGACATTCCTTCAGTTGTAGGCCATCAACCTCTGGTTTCAGAGTAGGTGAGCCACTCCCTCTTCCTGGTCCACTGAGTCAACATCCCAACAAGCTCTGTGGCACTTGGTTTGTCAGACTGTGGGCAAAGATTCAGAACATCTGCAGGGTGGCAGCCATTGGCCACAATCTTCAAGGGGGCATATCAAACACAATTGTGCATTTTCGGAATAGACTGCCCAGGGAAAGGGCATTTAAATCCCTTTAAATGGCATTTAAGTCTGTCTCCTGACAGTAATTGCACACCCACCCGCATAAGAGCCCCACAACAAAACAGTCTATCACAAGCACAATTACTGGCACCAGGGGGATGCAGAGGGGCACTATTTTTCTGTTACCCTGGGAAGGGATCATGATGACTTCTTAGGAGGGAATATTTATATGAGTGAGGAGAAAGGATCCTGGGCTTTGGTACACTGTGACTAAGGATGCTCTTGTGATGACAGACCCCGGCAAAGCTATCC
Source organism: Hemicordylus capensis (assembly GCF_027244095.1). NCBI lineage: Eukaryota > Metazoa > Chordata > Lepidosauria > Squamata > Cordylidae > Hemicordylus > Hemicordylus capensis. Next base: position 91,850,552 of record NC_069658.1, on the reverse strand, counting down.
AAGAACACCCAAGCACACTCCTGCCCCTGTGTCAGCTTGCCGACTGAGGAGAGCGATGTGCATTGAACCAGTTCGGAGGCCCTTTATGGGCCTCTGAATCAGTTTGAAGAACCGGCGGTTCTGCCAATTCGAAGGCGGTGTGGTTGCCGCTTTAAGAGCAGGGAAGGGTGCACTTACCCCTCCTGCCACTTTCCCCCTGTCGGCATCCTTCAGTAAGACAGCTGATTGGAGTGGCAGCATACCTCCCTGCCACCCCCATTGGCCAGACATGGCCGGAAGTCCCTGATGCGCCTGCGTGTGCCTGCACATGAAAAAAACCGGTGGGGGGAAAGCGGTGGGAGGGGTAAGTGCACCCTAGGGATGTGCACGGAACCGCGGCGGAGTGGTTTGGCACGGGGGGTGTAGCTTTAAGGGGGTTGGTAGTACTTCCCCCACACACTGCTCTTCCCCCTCCAGTGCTGGCGCTTTTCCAAACGTTCTTGGGGTGGCAGAGTTCCTCCCTGCCGCCCCTGCCCCCGTCGTTGTCCTTGCTAGCTTAAAAGCAGGAAGAGCTGGTGGCGCGCATGCGCCCTTCGCGGCGCGTGCTCGTCTCCACCGCTGGCGCGTGCGTGCCACATACATCATGCTGCATGCGCACCAGCGGCAGAGATGAGCGCGCGCACCGCAGAGCGCGCATGCGTGCCACCAGCTCTTCCTGCTTTTAAGCTAGCAAGGACAACGACGGGGGCAGGGGCAGCAGGGAGGAACTCTGCCACCCCAAGAACGTTTGGAAAAGCGCCAGCACCGGAGGGGGAAGAGCGGCGGGGGGGGGTAAGTACTACCACCACCCCCTTAAAGACACACACTTCCTCCCCAGGCTAAACCGAACCCTCGGAATTCCAGACCGGTTAGGAGGCCTTGACAATGGCCTCCGAACTGAACCATGCACACCACTAGTGCACCCTCCCCCGCTCTTAATGTGGCACCCCTGCCACCTTCAAACCACCCTGTCGCGGTTCCGTGCACAACCCTAACTGAGGATTGGCCCGGTCATGAGAGGGTCAGTACACTGTTGAGGACCAGAGGCTCAGTGAGGGAAATCTCTTTGACAGGCTGAGAGGCTTGGGATGGGAGAACGCAGCATCTCTGATGGTGGGCAAAGGCTTGAGGAATGCAGAAAAGGCAGCAGGGCAAGTGCTCAGGGAGGTGGCCAGAGAGAAGTGCGGCAGTCATGGAGCAGATGTGTTCCTGAGCAGATCTGGGCCACCCTCTCTTTGGTTTTGGTTCAAGAAACAGCACAAACCCACTTTTGCCATGAAACTGCAGTTTCACACATATGGACATACACGAATTCCAACTTATGCCCAGTTCAACTCCAGTTTGGCATTACGTGCGAATGGGGCGTTACAGTGAGTCAGTTAGTCAATCAGTTACCGAGGCCCAAGCAACTTCATATTATACATATACATATATACATATATTATACATATACATATGTTTATTATACATATACATATACTTCTTTATATTATACACTTACATATACTTCTCTCTGATCCAGTTCCATTAAGGAATATATAATATATTAGTTATTTGCATGTTAATTAACTGTCCATGTTCCCTAGGAAAGAGAAATCAGCTGCCTACAATGTTCAGTCAAACGTTCTTACATTTTTTAATTTTTTGCTTTTATAATAAAAAGCATTAAGAGGAGTAGAAAGATTGTTATTTTCCTAGAGCTAAATTTTAGTAATGGTTCACAGTTCTCAATGACAAAACCCGAAGATCTAGAGTAAATGTCATCAAAAATATTAGAAATTGTAAATACTAACTATATACAGCTCATCCAGTTGTAAATAACAAAAACCAGAATTGTATATTTATTATATGCATAATGGGCTTTACTAAAATGCCTTTAATAATATGTCTTTCCCCCTCTCTAGATTAAAAAGAGCATGTTATTTGATGAAAATAATTATATTGTTCCTTCAAAATTATTTTGGTCAAGTCTCCATCTGTCCCTAAATAGCATTTTGGTACTACAGTTTTAATGGACAAACTGCATGTGACATTTCAAGTATTATTAGCCCTTGAGTTTGTTTGGCTGAGTTTGTTTTTTTAGTCAGTAGAAGTCACAGTGAGGTGGAAAACTTTTAACCCTATCCCTTGCCACAATATAGAATCAGATATCTCCCTGCCACCCTTTTCTATTTACCAAGGGGAAATTCTTTCATTAGTGTCAATCTGAGTTCTTTGGGAAGTGGTAAATAGCAGCATGATCAAGTCCTCCCATGGATCATGACTATGGTGCAGCTAGATTTAAAGTTACTTGCCCCTCATGGTCCCAATCCACCCCCACAATCTAGCAGCTATTGACTAAAGAAATCCTAAGCCCATCAGGGCTAACAGCATTTTAAATGTCATATGCAGTTTGGCCCTAGGAAAATTCAAGTAATCCCCTAATTATTTAATAGAAATTTATTTTAAGGTTATTTGCTGCATTCTATCACTGTAAAGGTTGTAGAAAGGAATTGTTGGAGCAAATTAGATTCATGTTTGATACTTTCACTCTATTTAATAGCAAAAGGAATAATCTTTCAAGGATTTTTAGCTCTTCACATGATATAATCAGTTAAGTACCTCTTAATTCAGATGCTTTACCTTAAGTTCCGTACCATATCACCCTGTGCAGTTTTTATCTATTCTTAACTTATACTTTATGCTAGTCTATGACCGTAATAAAGATTGAAAAAGGTGAAAAATCAGATTCTGTGGATTTTGAACAAAATCTGGGTTTCAGGAGCACATCTTTCCATCCTCACCTAAGGAAGCCATGCGGTATAGTTGAGGTATTCCTTCTGGCACTCTTATCACTGTTCACCACTCTTTCCTGCAAAACCCTCTATTTCATCACATTCAGTCCTGTAGCCTACTCCCTTTGAACAATCCCTTTTAAAAAGCAACGACGTGTGTTCCACAACATGCAACCAGATATGAAGAAACAGTCTCCACAGACCTACCTTTGTTTGGGTTCCATGTTTAGCTGTGCCCAAATCAAACGTTATCTCTTCATCTCATCCCAGCACATTCTTGGCTGCCTTCTGTTTCTTTTTCTGGAAAGAACAAGAAAAGGCTGATGCAGATGATGCTTCACTGTCACAGCTGCAAGGCTGAAACAAGAGGGAAGCTAATATGGAAACAAGTACAATGAACAACCTCCTTGGGCTCAGTGGCTGATTTTAAAAGTGAAAATGGGAAAGAACTGATAGACAAAGTCCGTTTGTGGACATAGCATGAAACTGGTTGATTACTCTGAGGTTAATCCTTGAACCCTCAAGCCAGACCAGGCCCAGTTTGGCTCAAGGTCGAGCCAAAAACCCCTCCCCCCATCCAGCGTGGGACTAGTTCAGGGAGTCTGACATCAACATTTTTTAAAAAACACTCACCACCTCCAGGGGGCACTGCCATGGTCATGGGGGGGTCTCTGGTGGTTCTCCCCCCAGTCTCAAAATAGCCCAGTTCAGGCCATTTTGGCCCGTTTTGGGCCTCTCTGCTCTGGTGGTGTCCATTTTGGAGGCTGCCGTGCATGCGCATTGGCCATCTGCATGACCCCAAAGACTTCCCAAGGAATCCAGGCCACTCTGTGTGTCCAGTGTCCAGTCTATGGTTTCGGCAGCAGCCCAGCACAAAACCCAGGTTACGTTGGCAGCAGAAACTCACTACAAATCAAAGGTTCAGATTACGGTTTCCAATAGAAAAATGCTGGTTGCTTTTGTGATGAAACCGTGGTTTCACACATTTTGACATGAAATCAAACCTCTGCCTTGTTTGCCTCAAGCTTGGTGTTGTGTGCAAAGGTGGCATCTGATATCTGGCAAAACATTTACCCGCAGTTGTACCTAAGTACCGAAGACCAACAAAAAAAATCAGTTGGAAGAGTGGGGTGGGGGTGGGGAATGCAATGCTATCACTGCTGATCTACCATTGCTCCTTCACGCCTAAGCAACAGTGGGCCCAAACTACAGCTGTGAAGCAGCCTCATCTCTTCCTGCATATTGGATTAGGAGATTGAGGCATCCCAAAGGGCATGGTGGAAGCATCTGAGTCTTATGAATGCTGACTATGGCAGGAGCTAATCTGTCAGTGACAAGATGGGAAAGAAGCCAGAAGAGAGCAGTGGGACCAAGTCTCTATGAGTGGATCCAGAACACCTCAAACCTGGTAAAAGAATGCCTTCTGGTGAGTCTACTATGCACCATGGCCTTGGAAGTGCTAAGCATGTTGGGGCCATTATTATTTGGAATTAATGGAACTGTGCATTGAGACAAACTGAATCTGGATCTCAGTGTTGCTGCACCAACACTTTAGGATGCCGGCCAATGTTTGCCTTGGACCATTCAAAATGTGTATCGACCATTATGTAAATTACCTCTCCATAGCTGCAGAAAACAAATCATACTCACGTTACTGATAATTGCCCAATGTTTACTTCTAGTCCAATTTTTCCACATACAGTTGCAGAAATACTCATTAAAGCAATTTTGTTTTCTCTGTACCAGATCTGTTAAATTTGCTTTTTGAACTGTCTTATATGATAACTTGTATTTGCTTGTTTAAAACCTGGCTTGTAGGAGACTGTAACTGGGTAAATTGTTCTTCTGATGACAGTTTTCTCATGGGGAAGGGCTGGAAAAAGGCTTTAAAGAAAGCCTCTTTTAAATGCATACATGCCAATCTTTATAAAATGAATCGCTCTGCAAAAGATGAGCCCCACAATGTTTGTCAGCTATCCCAGCTGATTGCTAGTCAAAATCAATGCCACAATCCAATTGCACATTTCTTGAGATGGATCTGTCGAAAGCAATGTGTGTTTACTGCCAACTGCTCAAATCAACCAGTGTAGTTTACATTTTTGTTGGCTTCCATTTACCCTGGTATTGCTAAAATCATGGCAGATCAGAAAACTTCCTGATAGAGTGTTTGAATAAAATTGACATCCTTTTGCTTTCATTGAGATGTATAGAATAACTCATGTCACCACCTGCATGTCACAGAAAAGGTGAGTGCCTGTCTATAACAGACCTGTTCAGCTCGTGACCCACAATGCTGGATGCAGTTCATCAGTCATGTATCCTTCTCTGCCAGATGCTTGACAAGCCCTCTGCTTTTGTAGTCCCATGCAAGAAGCAAGAAGAGAAAGTTTATCAAGTCTCTGTATGTCTATGGCTAGTAGGCCAAGCTCAGCTTCGTGGATCAGAAACTGTGCAGCCCTTGCCTACAATCTAAGCTTTGCAAGATGTCCACCTAATTCTCTATTGGTCTGCCTGCCTACTAAAGTTGTCTGGAGGGGCTGTGCTCTGGGATCCTTCACTGGTCAAAGTGTGTGTTAGGGAATCAGTGTGACAACCTACAACATGTGTGTGTGAATGCGTGCATGCGCGTGCATGCGGCCACACCAGCAGGGTCTGACTCACTCACAGGATGAGCAAGGGAGACAGCAGGGGCAGCATCAGCATCTTGGAGCTGCCCGATGTCTGAGTCGCATCCGCAGTGCTATCAGGATCCCTGGGGCTGCTGATGACATCGGGTCTGAGATGATGGAACTGGCTGGAATAAGGGTTATAATGTGCATGCAAGTGTGTGCAGTATGTGAGCCACTTTCTTTATCTTTGACCAGAAGCATCACTATTAGTGCATTGTTCAAAATAAGAGACAGATAGATAAGATGCACTTGTCATCATTTCCACCTATGACATATAGTTGCCATTTTTGCCTATTGTGAGCAGCATAATATGGATGCAGCATTAGTGCAGGGTATCGGGTAGTAGGATTTTCAGATATCCAGAATCTTTAGGTTGCTATGCTCCTTGAATGGATTCAGACCCACTGATAGAGGAAACTTACTTCACACATTATGCATCTTGACAAATGCTCTCTGTTTGAGTGCATATCAGTTAATACATGGAAAGGCATTTGCAGATATATTTTTGTGTTTAATTTAACTTTATAATGGTGCTAAGCAGATTCAGAAAAGCATAGACTTTTTTCCATGTGTAGCTTGTTTATTATTTACTACTGTTTGCCAGCATTGTGGCAGCTGTAGCTGGGAGGCATTTTTCCAGATAGTGTTTCTGTATCTTTTGTTGATGGGCCAGCAATATAATTTTGACTACTGATAAGCAAGTTTATCAGGGCTAACCAACAAGCTGGGTTATGAATAGTTTAGAACAAAAATATGAATTCTAGAAAAGTTATCTTTGCCTTTTTCTCTGGTTAGAAGTGTTAAATAGAAAACCTCAAACGAGTCCTACCATGACCAGGAATGTAATTTTATAAATAACATAGGCCATTTCTGGTTTGCTTTCTCATTTTAGTCATGGGATCCACTAGAACACCAGACTATGTTTCTCTTGTCATAAGAATGGAATATATGCTTCTAAAATGAAATTGATATTCACCAGTGGTGGCACCAGAAAAAATAGTGGGGCACAGAAAAGGCAAAGTGCATTTCTGGGAGGGCAAGTTGTATCCCAAACATTAAATTTTTGAAAGAGAATTGGAGGGCAGATGAGGTCAAACTACTTGTCTGAGGCCTGGGGATGCTTGCCCATTCTTGCTCTGTCTCTGGAGCCATGCTTGATATTCACACAGAAATCAAAGCTACTATGCTATTGAATGAAAACTGATATTACTTAACAAAGAATAAGACTCACAAAGAATTGCATGAGAGAGAGAGAGCACGCATGAACAAACTTTGGCCTTTGCTCTTGTTCAAATTCTGGCTTAAATTATACTTTCACTAGTATTTTTAAGCCCGTTATAATAACGGGCGCTAGTTTTTTTTGCCCCTTTAATTGTTCTTCCCTTCTATTGGGTTTTTTTAAAAATTTCTGTCTCTCTGTCTTTCTTTCCTTTCCTTCCTTTTCTTGCTCTCCCTTTCCTTCTCTTTTTTCTGTTTTTTATTTTGTTGTAATTCTTTTTGTTTTCTTTATCTTTATTCCTTCTTTAATGGGCGTGTTCTTTGGGGCTGTTGGGTTGTTGTTTTTACCTTTTTCTTTTTTTCTTTCTTTTGTTTTTCTCCCTTTATTCTTCACTTCTATCTATTTTATTTTTCTTTCCTCTCTCTCTCTTTTTGTTCTTTTCTTTCCCTTCTCTCTCTCTTCTCTCTTTTTCCTGCTTTTTTAATTTTATCTTATCTATTGTTCTGTCTCCCTTCCTCATTCCTTGTTTTCTCTTTCTCTGTGTCTTTGTTTTCCTCCACCCTTTAGCAAGGCTCCCTGGCTTTCTACCTGCTATAGGGGAGAAGCAGCAGAAAACAATCTGAACAGGATTGTGCTCGATCTGGATGTACAGGGCTTGTATGCAGCTTCTGCAAGCTTCTGCCTCTCAAGCCTGTTCCTTGGGCGGTGAACCCCCTTCCATCCCAGCAAGAATGTTCACAGATGCAGAGAGCTTCCCCCAACTCAAGCCCCTGCAGAAAAAGTCCTCTGGATATTCCAGGAGTAAAAGGAAGTTTCTTCCCTCTTTTGTCATCGGCAGGCTATGCAGAGAGAAAAGGAGGATGACGGATGTAAAGGAAAAGGCGAGGGAGGGGAGAGGCGCCCAGTGCTACTTTGCAAATTGCCATTCCATTCACTCCTAAGTCCGCTTCCAGTAACCCACACGCAGAGAAAGTGAGAGGGGGAGGGAATGGCGGCTGTGGGTGCTTTTTTTATTACTCATTTGGCTCTTGGGCGGGGGGACGTTGTGTGTGTCTGTTTTTAACATGTATGCTTGTAACTTTGTTTGTTTTGGGGAGGGGTGTTTGTGTGCGACTTTGAGTGGTGTGCTTGGGCGTCGGGCTGGACGTGCTTTTGCTGCCTTTGGGCTCTTCGTGGCCGGGCTGGACCCGCTGCCGCCGTTGCTTCTTTCTTGGCAGGCGGGCCGACCCCGCCACCAATGCCTCCCTGCGGTTGTTCCGGGTGCGCCATCGCTGCCTCTGGGCTCCCGGTTGAGTGGTGAGTGCCATTGCCCTCGGCTTTTTCAGGGCGGCATTCACCCCCTCCCGCCACCCACTGCCGCCCGCGGCTCCGGCCGGGCCCTCCACCCACTGCCCCCCGCCGGTTTTTTGCTTGTCCTTCTGCCTCTAATGCTCTCCCCCTTCCCCACATTCCCGGCTTGCTGGGGCGGCTCTTTCTGGCCACCCAAGATGTTAGGCGGCTCCTGCCGCTCGGTCCTCCTGCCGCCGCTAATGCTTTCCCCATTCCCCGCATTCCTGGCTTCCTGGGGCGGCTCTTTCTGGCCACCCAAGATGTTTGGCGGCTCCTGCCGCTCGGTCCTTTGCCGCCGCTAATGGCCGAGGCGGAGCCAGTCTCTCCCTCCTCCACAGTCCCGGCTTCTTCGGGGCGGCCGTTTGTGGCCGCTCAACATGGCCGCCGGGTGCTGGCGGTCGTGTCTCCCTTGGACTGTTCTGAGCGTGCGCTCCGCGCACGCTCAGAACAGTCGAGGCACGAACGCACGCTTGGTGTCCGTCCACGGACGGACACCAAGCGTTTTATTAGAGAGGATAATGATGTTTTAAAGTATATGTGTACTTAAAGTTGTTCTGAGAAGCTCTAGACAGCTGCTTGAACTTAAATAAGAAGGGTTGCACAGGTACGAGAAGAGGTACAAGAAGAAAAACTACTTCCAAGAATGAATATAATGAATGAAGGAGGCTAAAATGAAAACTGGGTCAGCTATTTCCTCTGCTAGTATAATTAGCCATTCATCTTTACAGTTGTGGCCCAGTCTTTGCCAATCAATGTGACCTACACAAAGGACTGTCTGACTAAGGCTCTCTTCCATACCAGGAACTTGGGGTGATTAAACTGGAAACTTTATGACCTGAGACTAGGATGTAGGCTAGTAAGTTACTATGATGACCTAGCTATGTTCATATCTCATAGCCCTTTTCAGGTATATGGATGCATAATATCAGCCTATATACTTGGCAGGGAGTATGAAGCAGCTAGATGGAGAAATCAGGAGCCCTGCCAAAATAAGTCAACTGTGAACACTGGTGATCTTACCTCCAAGTAAGTCTTGGAAGCAACTAGTTTAAATTATCTCCTTTAGCATGGGAGCCACCTAATGGCGCAGCAGGGAAGCAACCTGCCTAGAGAGCAGGAGGGTGTTGGTTTGAATCCCCACTGGTGTGTTTCCCAGAATATGGGAAACTCCTATATTGGGCAGCAGTGATATAGGAAGGTGCTGAAAGGCATCATCTCATATTGCTTCGGAGAAGGCAATGGTAAACCACTCCTGTATTCTACCAAGAAAACTACATGGTCACCAGGAGTCAACACAACCTTTCCTTTCCTTTTCCTTTCCTTTAGCAGGGAGAGCAGAAATCAGAAACTGATTGAGGTCAAAATTTATTTCAAGTAGCTTTTTCAAAACCCTGCTGGAGCAAGTGTTGTTCCTATCAGTACACAAATGCGAAATGTATGCCTAATTCAATTGCTGATATACATTCAAAGGAAAGGGGATAGCAAAAGCAACAAAGTCAAACTAGTCTATAGAGATTTTGACTTGTCAAATGCAATAATAAACGGGAGGACTCCAAACTACTGCAGCCACCATTCATTTAAATCAAGGAGGCTTCTTTGGTGTTTTCAGCCATTTCATCTTTTTGATCTAAATCATCTTTTCAAATTATATTTGAAGTTAATGATCTATTCTCTACATGGAATACATGAGTACATTTTGCCCCCCACAAAACTTACCTTTTTATATTTTAAACAGTAATGATGCCAAAGATAAAACAATCAGATGCATGGAGCTTTGCCAACTTTCTGTCTCAAAAATAGTAGCCTTCTAGGCAGGAGCAAAGCAGGTAGAACTAAGAAGGTCAACAGAACAGCCAGTATAGAAAACCTTGTATCAGTGATGAAGCCACTATGGGAACTGTCAATATGCTGGTGCAAAGGTTCAATTGACCATGATTCCTTAAGGCAAGAACATCCTAAAATAAATCCAGATGGGTCACACAAGTGAGTTAATGCACACACTATAAGGGAAACAAAGCACATCCAAAGAGACAAAAGCAAGAAGAAAACACAGTGTTGGTGGTCATTCTAGCCTGAGGAAATTTTCATTCTTTTCCTCTGCATGACAGGCACACTCTAACCATGAAATAGAACTGGAACTGTCACCCATTTAAAGTTTAATTGATTGATTTGCATGAATTTGCATGTCAGTAAAACAATAGTTCTGAAGCAAAGGCTTTTTATTTTGATTTGAAAGGATACACAATACACACATGTATGTTTTCCTTTCTGTGGCTAATTGCTGCTAATGTGGGGATTATTCACATTAGGGAATTGGTGGGGCAAGGAAATGTTGGGAAAAAAATCTCTCCCCCACTCCCACTCCCAGCCCCAAGCCAAATCTTCTTGAGTCTTCTCTATAATGGGTGGTCTGGCCCTTCATATTAGGAGACAGACAAACTGCAATTTGGCACATAGTTGAGAACTGTGAAAACCTTTTTCTTAATCCAGTCATTGGGATTGCTATGTACAGGGCAGTTTAGCACTGAGATGGGATCAACTTCCCCAAGAACTGTGTTGATTGACACAGCATATTTACTGTGCTACTTACTGTGCTACTTACACTCACCACACATTGGAAATATCTGAGTCTCTGGATGTAGTAGCCCTTGGGAAAGCTACCATTCTCAAGGGCTGTTGGAACATTCTATCCTGCTATGCAATCCATCAAAGTTATGGAGAGAGAAGGGAGAGAGCTTTATCCTCCTTTCTCCCTGTTCCCACTATGGCTGGCTGGGGTGCATTAGTTGGGTTTAAAGGGAAGGGGGGGAGGGGATTGGGGAATCAGGGGGCTGAGTGGATAGGAAGAAATGTAAACCAGGAATTATCCATCTTTGACTTTAATCTGAGTATGAGAAGAATTCAGGAAGCCTGGTATTGCTCTCTTCTTCTTTGAGGAGAGCATTATGATGCCCCAAAGTTTATATCCAGTCCTGAGCCTACTAGTATTTGACAGTCAAATCTGCAACCATTCTATAGATTATACAGCCATCTGTGGCTGCCTTCTGACATAAAGCCAAACCAGAGGCATCCAAGCTAGAGGTTCAGGTTTGTGGTTGACCGAATGCATGAACCCGCAGTTTCATCCCAAAAGTGACTTGAGGTTTTCAATCCCAAACCTGAATATGAACCTCAAGTTCCACTTGAGTTTCACTGCGGAAACCTTGGGTCCAGAAGTGGCATCATTTCATCCAGATTCTACTGCTGTGTAAAACCAAAGCAGAGGGTAGGAAACTCCTCCCTCTCTCCTTCTCAGCTGGCTTCCGTGGCTTTCCTTCATGCAAAGGAGGAAGCCAGCAAAGCCAGTTCCTTCCCCCCTGCAGTCTCCAAGATGGCAGATCAGGCTCATCTGGGAGCACTGCGGTGGGAATGGGGGCAAACTGCGGGTCCATTGGACCCATGGTTTGTTGTTACATGTGAAGGGGGCCTTAACCATCAAAACAGTTACCTATATTGGGGCGGGGCGTGAGGTTGAACACTAGTGTTAAACAATTTACTTTATTCTGTTTCAGCTCCATTTTTATAGTTAATAATGCAGTCACCTTTAGTAACCCCAACAATGTATCTCACCTTCTTACTCTAGATCTCAAAATAAAAAACTGGGACAAGGAATTAAACATAGTGATAAGCAGAAGACCTTCTACTCGTCACCAGAAGTCCTACTCAGATCACTCAGATCAACATAGGAAGCTGCCCTATACCAGGTCCGACTTTTGGTCCATCTAGCTCAGTATTGTTTAAACTGATTGGCAGATGCTTCTCCAAGGTTCCAGGCAGGATTATTTCCCAGCCCTACTGGGAGATGCCAAAGAATGGAAGCAGATGCTCTTCCACTGAGATATGGCCTCATCCCAAAACATAGGTATATATGAAACTCCTTATTCTGAACCAGTACTGCTCCGTCTAGCTCAGTACTGCTATCTATTCTGACTGGCAGTGGCTCTTCAAGGTTTCAGGCAGGAGAATTTCCCTGTCTTACCTGGAGATGCTAGGGATTGCACCTGGGACTTTTTGCATGCAAAGCAAATGCTCTAACACTGAGATTTGCCTCCATTCCTATTCTCATGCCTTTTTTAGATATAACCTTTCACCGTTTTAAAGCTTAAGACTCAGATACATGCACAGCAACACCAGCATGAACGAGCTAGCATAAGCAACTCTCAATACTACTGCAGCCACCTAAGCCTGCTGAAAAAGCATTGCTGTGGGTCAAGATATCCTTGATGGCACCATGGGGCGTATTTTGGGTGGGCTGCAAGGGGAGAGGGGAGGAGCCAAGAAACTGGGCAGAGGACACTTTCGCCCAGTTTCTGAGGTCTCCTCCCTCCCCCTGCAACCACCTACAGTGCAGCCTATATCACTACTGTGGGTCCCTTGACCCTTGGCAATGCCTTTTCAGCAGACTCAGGGGCCTCCAGCAGCCCTGACAGATGCTTGCACAAACTCACTTCTTCTACTGGTGTCACTGCATATGTAACCCTATGTTTTTCATCCTTGTAAAATATAATGAGATTTAGAAACAAATTTAGTAAAATGGAACTAGGCATGTAAGGAAAATTCTATAATTTATAACAAATTATACCTCTATAATAAGATATATCATATTATACCTCTATGGGTTATCTATTAAATATCTTTATTAAGAAAAATTAGACTAAGATATTTAGGGTTTTTTTCTTCATGGAGTATGGCAATAAAAAAAGCAACATGGCTTGCAATGGTAGTCTCTGGAAACACTATGGCAGAATATTAACATTTGTGAATGCAATGTACATTTTGCTTTTAGGACAAAATATTAGAACATCAGTGTTACTGGTTTCCCCATCACAATTCTTTACAGCCCTTGATTAATAAAGGGCCAATGAAGACAGCAATTTTACCCAGTGACTGACTGATCCCCATTTTACCTGCCACAGATTTCGGACCAGGTCTCATGATCCATGAGACCCAGTTTGGGGCAGTGAGCGGGAAGAGCGGGCTAAGCCCACTCTCCCCGCTCACGAGCGGGGAGGGAGCCCTGGGCAGTCGGATTGGCTGTCCACACAATTGCCAGCTCCGAGACAGAGCTCCGGAAACCTGGTTTTGGGGCAGGGGTTCTTAAGCGGGTTACCCACTGCAGAACCACCGGGCTAACAGCCGAGCCCTCAGCCCCATGGTTCTGACGATCGGGAAAAATTGGACTAGGCTTTCCTAGCTCGATTTTCCCCGATCTTGGGAATAGCCCCCCTATCATACATCTGCATCACCCTTACTGCTTGGTAGAATTATACACATGAATAAACTACGCTGGGGCAGTTTGGTCATCTGAAAAGAACTGTAAAGTGTGCCATCAAGTCAGTTTCGACTACTGGCATCCACAGAGCCCTGTGGTTGTCTTTGAACTGTAGCAACTGACAAATGCTAGGTACATTGGCTGACATTCTGACTAAATAAGCCTTGGGGTTGTTTTAATGAAAGGGGGTATACAAATTAAACAATATAAATGAATGAATGAATGAATGAATGAATGAATGACTCTATAGTACTACCCAAGAGATACTTTAAAGGACTACTGAATTTCAGTAGGGCTTCCTCCAGTAAATTTAGCCATGATATCAGCCATTGTTTATTGCTTCAGTGTGAACTGGCATTATGTTCACTGTCAGATCTTTGCTTGTCAGATTAAAACAAAAAATGGTCCTCATGTGATGCAGAGTGGCATATTGTCAGTATATCAATGCATGCCATGCATTGCCTGGGACATGATGCATCCAGTTGGGTGCAAAATTATAATTGGGGAAGATATTTGTTGCCTTCAGTAAGAAAACTACAAAGCCATGCAACTACTCAAAGGGAGAAGTCAATGGTCATTATAACACTGCTGCCACGTTCCATTTCCTAATGTTAATAGCACTGTCAGCTAGAAATTGAGCTGCAAATTGGATGAAGCAAGGGCTTTTTCTCCTCTTTATTAACTGTAGCCACTTATATTAACAGCTTTTAGTAAACATTCCTCACTTTAAAGAATTTGCCTTAACGATTGTTCTTACAATTGAATATTTAAATGAGGTTTTACTTCTTTAACAGCCCTGCTACACAGGATTTGATGAGTAAGCATTAATCTGCAAAGCAGATGTGAGACTGAAAGAGGTGGGGGGAGCAAAAGACCACAATTAGGGCATTGGGGGAGGACCGAAATAGATTCTATATCATGGCATGAAGTGATGTATTAATGGATTAGCAAAGCATCCAGCAGGCTCACTGCATTTAGAGATTTGTCATTCACTCATTCATTCGATTTCTATACCGCCCTTCCAAAAATGCTTCAGGGCAGTTTACACAGAGAAATAACAAATAAATAAGATGGATCCCTGTCCCCAAAGGGCTCACAATCTAAAAAGGAATTTCAGATAGACACCAGCAACAGTCACTGGAGGTACTGTACTGGGCCCTGGAGGTAGATAGGGCCAGTTACTCTCCCCCTGCTAAATAAAGAGAATCACCACATTAGAAGGTGCCTCTTTGCCAAGTTAGCAGGGGTAACTAAAGATTGTCAACATCTTTATTTGCTGGAGTTTGAAATTGCATTTGGGTTAAAATTTAATCCCTCTTTATATGATGACTTCTGTTGGCAGATTATATAGAGAGATTGAACAAGGACTGAACAAATTTGTAGAATTAAGGCTGAGTCCACCATTAGCCTGCTTTTCCACATGTGCAAGTTTATTCCTCTATGTGGCAGATTAAGCATTGCATGGAAGCTCATTTCCAGTTGCTTGATGGAGGTTGTGGGGGAAAATAGGATAGCAGAGGCAGGCTGGTTCATGAACAGGAATAGCTGCTGCTGCTGTCCATTGTGCCTTTTAAAATGTGCACCTCTTTAAGCTTGAGGTGGGGGGTAGAGATTGATTTTATGAGTTTAGGAAAATTGGTTTATGAAAATATGAAATTTTTAATAGTTGATGAAAATCAGGCTGGATAAATAAGGGAGAGTCACCCTCACTTTGTAGTAAGAAGACATTCACAGATATCTGGGGAAAGAGTCTGGGTTTGTTCACTGCCTGCAACTTTAAGCACCAGCCAAGTCTGAGGCAGTGGCTTTCAGGGGAAATAGTTTGAGAAGGGATAGCTGCAAAATCAGCATTGAGAACAGCAAATTATTTCCTTCTGTGGGCACTGCCCTATGCTAATGTGACCAGCTGCTACTTCATTTCACCTCTCTGTCCAAAGACACGGTTCCCCTTGTACTCCTTCACCCAATATGGGCTAGTTTCCTATTTTATGTCAATTAGCCAGCCAGCCAGCATATTTATTCTTAACGTCATCTTGGTTACCTTTTCCCTCCTTTCCTTCTCTGGTAGTTTGGGGGTGAAATGGGAGGGGCAACTCTTTTTCTTGGATTTTTCCCAGCAAAGGTTTGCGGCTACTCTTTGTTATTTTGCTACACAGTCACTTTTCACCCAATGTATTTGGCAGCATTCAGGTGGAGGGTGCTTGATAAGGGGATAGGGAGGAAACTTGCCACTGCCTTGAAGGCTGATGGTGAACATGCAAGGGACTAGGTCTTCTCTGAGTCTGGGGGATAAGTGGAGGTTTGCTTGGAGATGCCATGAGTAGGTTGTTATTTAAATGTTGCAGTGGGTTTTCCTTGCCCTCCCTCTCAGTCTGTTCTTGGGCAAATCATTTGTCTCTCAGTCTCCATATCATTTGTCTGTCAGTCTTCCCCTGTGGGGAAATCCCCTGTCTCTATTTACTGTACTCTGCTTCCAACAATGGCCAGCTAAGCACCTCTGGGATGTTTAATAGCAGGGCATGAAGGCAATTCTAGTTCTCTGTTGTATTCAGAGGTATACTGTCTCTGAACATGGAGGTTCCATTCAGCTACAATTACAGCAGTGGCTTCCATGGATTTGGCTAAACAGGAAAAGATTTGTGGAGCATCAGGTAGATAGAGGTAGGCAAGTGTGGTAGGAATAGCTTGGAGTGTGGTAGGAATCATGAAGGCAAGTGTGGCAGGAATAGCTTGGAGTGTGTGGAACTTGTAGGATACACACCTTTTTTAGAGGCAACATCTACCTTTCTTTGATAGGGGTGTGTATTATTTGCAGGGGGCGGTCAATGGGCCTGTCCCTACAATCCAGTAATGTTATTACTAAAGTTACTGCAAATCGAGAGGTGGAGGCATGCATACTCCCATGAAGTGACCATGTGCCAGCTCCAGGGTCCGCTGGGCACTGTGCCTCAACAGACATTCAACCACAATCAGCACCATAGATCATATCTTAGATGGCTGATCATGGTTGAATGTCCAGTGGGGTGTGGTACCCACCTGATATTGGAGCCTACACATGATCACTTATTGGTTTTTACAGAAGCTTGTGTGATTGTTATAAACATACATTTCACCCCTCCAGGGAAAATCCACTTGGTGTGGGGGATTTGGAGTGAGGAGCCAATAGGCAAGCAAGGTAGAGGAAATCATCCCAATTACCCCCATCCAAAGCACCTTTTCCTATTCTAAAATGGCTATTGCACTACTGTTACATGTATTGGTGTGTAATATAGTTTCTACTTGCCAGTAAAACTCCATGCATACTTACATGGAAATAAATTTCACTGATTCAGACTTACTTCCAAGAAAGCACATATAGGATTAGGCTGCGAATCCAGCATTCTAAGCATCGTTACCAGGGAATGGGTCACCTTGACCACACTGATACTTACTTTTGAGGTAACATGTTTAGAATTACAGTGCACACAACAAAACCACACAGCAAAGAGGCACCTTTTAAAAGTGATGGTTCTCTTTATTTAGCAGTGGGAGAGCAACTGGCCCTATCCAACCCCAGCACAGCATATCTCCAGTGGCTGTTGCTGATCTCTATCTTATGTTTCTTTTTAGACTTTGAGCCTTTTGGGGACAGGTAGCCATTTTATTATTTATAATGATGTAAACCACTTTGGGAACTTTTGTTGAAAAGTGGTATATAAATATTCATTGTATTCATATTCATATCTTTCTAAGAGCTGAAAACCTGCAGTTTTGCATTTCAGCTCCTAATGATAGTGTTACCTGTCATTGTTCCTTGGTCCCAAAATGAGATAAATTGTTTGCAATATACTTTGCTTTCCAGGATTTGAAAGGAAAATATGGGGTATTGAGCAAATTGGCTAACTTCATGGAGGAGAGAACTATCAACAGCTACTAGTCGGAGGGCTATAGGCCACCTCCAGCCTCAAAGGCAGGACGCCTCTGAATACCAGTTACAGGGAAGTAACAGCAGGAGAGTGGGCATGCCCTCAACTCTTGCCTGTGGCTTCCACCGGCATCTGGTGGGCCACTGTGTGAAACAGGATGCTGGACTAGATGGGCCTTGGGCCTGATCCAGAGGCGTAACTAGGGAAAACGGCGCCCAGGGCAAGCACTGAAATTGGGCCCCTCTGCCACGTCCCCCCCCCCGCCGCCCCCCAACATACATCTGACTGACACACATGTTTCAGAAAACTTTTATTTTTAAAATTTTAAAAACTACAAAAATTACCAAAAATTTCAAAATGCACTACATACTTAGGTTTTTCCTCACAACAACCCTGTGAAGTTGGCTTGTATCTCAAACATCAGAATTATGATGCAATGATGATACATACTACATTATACTTAGGTTTTTCCTCACAACAACCCTGTGAAGTTGGCTTGTATCTCAAACATCAGAATTATGATGCAATGATGATTATTATGATTATGATGCCCCTCCCTCACGCCCTGGTTCTGTTCCTGACTTTCCCTTGTGAGTGACTGTATTTTAACAAAACGAAAACCAAGGACTCCAAAGTAATTCAAGGGACTAGGATGATAGTGCTAAAGACTCCTTATTCTCCCGCTGTTAAAGAAAGACTCCCCTTTTCCAAAACCGTGCGCTATTTACACCAGAAAAGGTTTCAAATGGAGGGGGAAGCATTTATGCAATTATGCTTTGTTTTATGTTACGATTTCAAAGTTAGAAAAACTATAAAAGGGCCATTTTAGAGAAGATATGCACTGCCTTAGTTGCAAATCCTGCTTTTTTGAGATTCCCTGCAATTGAATAAAGCGATAATATACACCTTTGCTATTTAAATTGTTTGGAGAGTATTTATGACAATAAAAAATGAAATGGCATTTCAGATGCAACATTGGTTGCCTAAGACCACTCAGATTTAACTAATCTTCATCACATTGACAAAAAGAGCAATTAAAATTAAAATCCATGACTAAAACCAAACCTCTTTGGGGTTGTTTTTAATGAAAGGTGGTATATAAATTTAACAATAAATGTTTAGAAGTATATACTTTCAGCCCCTGCCCAACCTACAATTAATTCCAGCTTATTTTCAAAGGGCTTCAAGTTTTATTTACAAATTGCTTGGCAGCACCAATGTTTAAGTAATCGCTAATTGCTCCTAATGATAGTTTTACTTATTGTTAAATTTATATACCACCTTTTATTAAAACATTCTCTGTTCATCTGATTTTCAGTCTGGTTAATTAAATTGGTGGAGGTTTAGACTTTCCTGATGGGCTGAAACAGCTAATCCATTTTGATGATGACATATAATTAAATTAGCTTGCATTACATAGTGAAAAAGTCCAGGAAGGGAGAGATGGGGGGATATGGAACACAAGGTTCCACATCCCCCCATCTCCCCCTCCCTGAATCATTTCAGTTAAAACGTGGTTAGATTATAGGGGAGGAAGGACTTGAATGAGCAAAAAGGGGAACTGGTTCGGGCGTTCAGGAAGTTGTTCAGAAGAGGGAGTTGTTCAAGAAGTTTGCTCTGGTGCGTGTCCTCCTCTCGACGCATGCGCGACTGGTGGCGGGGCGGCGGGGCGCGCCGGGGAGTGAGAGTCAAAGACTTGGACTACGAAGACGCTGCGGCACCCAGTGCTGGATGAGCAATGCCGGGGGGGTGGGGTGCCGGGACCGGGGAAGGGGGACCGGGGAAGGGGGACTGCTCTTCAAAAAATAAATAAATAATAATAATAATCAAAAAAATTTTTTTCCAGCAAATCGGCGGGGGCACTTTTTGGCGCCCCCTGCCAAGTGGCGCCCGGGGCACGTGTCCCCCCTGCCCCCCTATAGTTACGCCTATGGCCTGATCCAGCAGGGCTGTTCTTATGTTCTTATATATGCCCAGACAAATATAGCTCACTTTGTTCACTTGGATAGTTGCTCATAAGTAACAACACTGAAATGTTATTTGTTTTAGAGCATGTGTTCAATTGCTCAGGGCCAATATGCTGACATTGGTTGTGGGAAATCTGTTGCTCTGGAGTAAAGGAAACCACTTTGTACAAACACAGCCTTTGAAATATAGGTATATATTCTTTTATCTGAACAGAATATGAAAATCAAAAGTGAAGCACTGCATTAAAGCTGGTCATAGTTATTTATTTTATTTATTTACTTATCGTATTTTTATACCACCTGATATATATATATATATAGGCAGTGTGGTGCAGCGGGAAATGACTTGACTAGCAAGCCAGAGGCTGCTGGTTTGAATCCCCGCTGGTATGTTTTCCGGACTATGAGAAACAACTACACTGGGCAGCAGAGATATAAGAAGATGCTGAAAGGCATCATCTCATACTACGCGGGAGGAGGCTATAGTAAACGGCTCCTGTATTCAATAATAATAATAGCTTCCTTAAGACAAAGAGGCATCCGGCCCTCCCTCAGAAAAGCATACACACACACACACACACACACACACATTTATATCCCGCTCTTCCTCCAAGGAGCCCAGAGCAGTGTACTACATACTTAAGTTTCTCCTCACAACAACCCTGTGAAGTAGGTTAGGCTGAGAGAGAAGTGACTGGCCCAGAGTCACCCAGCAAGTATCATGGCAGAATGGGGATTTGAACTCGGGTCTCCCCAGTCCTAGTCCAGCACTCTGAAAATATGATTACCAGATGAAATAAGCCAAATTAGGCAAGGGTCAAGAGAACAGTTTGTAAGGCACACAGTCCAGAGCAGTTTGTCCACATCCTCAGGAGTCACCAACTGAAAGTGATCCAATCTAATCCTGTAAGAGGAGCTGCTGAACTATAGACTATGCAGGAACTGTGGAATCCTGATTGGCATGAATACAATAGATTTTATCCCCCCAAAAGTCATTAAAAACATCACAGCAAGTAACAGATGGCTTCAAATTCAAGGGGGAGGGGCATAAACTAGCTCCCTCACAAAGCTAGACAACTCGTCTGGATCTGAATTTACAGAAGCAATAAGGGCAGAAAAGAACTACTTCTTTGCCATTCACACTGCCAGAACACAGATCTTCAAATGTGCCCTGTGTTACAGTGGAGAAAGATTTGGCATGAATCTGACAGACGGTAACACGGTGGGACTCTAAAACAAGGTTTTGGCCCCCAACCCTCAGCCCCATCCCCAAAGGCCACCACCAAAGGCCTGCCCCCTTTGGCAGCTGGTTTTGGCCCCTCAAAGCAGCCCTCCGTTTCTAAGGGCCAAAGAGTTGTAAAAGCCCAAGTGTCTCTCACTCACCCAGTGGGGCAGAGTTGTCCCAGCTGCTCAGTGTTGGAGCAATTAGGATGGGCAAACAGCTGAGAGGCTGCCTGACAAAAGAGGGGTGGGAGAGGCAGCCTTCATCAAAACCTCAAGCTGGCCTGCCCAGAGGCGTATCTAGGGGAAATAGCGCCTAGGGCAAGCACTGAAATTGCACCCCCTGTCCAAACATCTGATGCCCATCTTTCAGATAACTTTACCATAGTATCAGCTGAAAAATACAAGTCAAACATGTTAATCTTTTAATATTTCAAAAACTATTTAGCAGTGGACGTAGCCAGAACAAAAAATTCTAGAAAACTACAAATTTCAGTATGCTGGGGCTCATGAAATACCCAAATACTATGTGGAGGTGTCCTTGGTAAACTAAACAGAAGTGCCTGTCGAATTCTCTACTATGCATTGTAGCATCACTATTACATCAGTTTTAAAAATAAATTGAGAATTTGACTTTTCCCAGATACTCTGAAAATAATTAAAGGATATGCAGAGTAAACTGTGTCACTGTTTGGAATATATTCTAGTATTTCAGAAAGACAGTTAAAATGAGAGCAAGAGAGCAAGAAACTCCCACTGGGCCTTAATATTAAGGATTTCACACTGATTCAAAGACAAACTCACCATTAATAGCCATATTATTAAGACATCACATTTAACTTACTTATCACAAGAAGCAAAATAAGAGCAAATGAATAAAATCCTAGCTCATAAGCTTCAGCTCAGTATTCACAAGCCCTGATTCTCTGTACATAGTGCCAATCTGAATATGTGTACAGTGACTTATGTAGCCCCTGTAGACCTGTAGCCCCTTCAGGGGGCTTCCTAAAGGCCATGGGGGGGGGGTCCTGCAAAGGTTACGCCTCCCCCCACTGGCATCCAGGGCCTCACAGGGACCATTTGAGCATGTGCAGTGGCCATTTTTAAAAATAGTTTTTTTTAAAAAAAGTGGCCGCTGAAAACAAAATGGCTGCTGCACATGCTCAAATGGCCTCTGCAAGGCCTGGCATGGCCTAGGGCCTCACAGAGGCCATTTGAGCATGCACGGTGGCCATTTTGTTTTTGGTGGCCATTTTTTATTTTAATTTTAAAATATGGCGCCCCCCTTCAAGTGGCGCCCGGGGGATGTGCCCTGCCTGCCCCACCCTAGATACGCCCCTGGGTCTGCCTACCCAAACATGGAGAAGGGAGGAGGGAGGAAAGATCGAATGTACATGTACCTCCCAGCATCTCCTGAAAAATGCCTGAACTATCCTCCTGAATTTGGGAGTAATCCAATCTTCCTGGAGTTTCTGTTTAGGTCATTGGACTAGCAATGTCCTCAGACAGCAAATGAAAAGCTACTTTTTTGACCAGCATTTACTCTAGTAAAAAAGCAGAATTTTAGACCTTCACAGAGCATGCACAGACTCCAGAAACCCATGGGTTCACGAATATGTACATGGTTGGCTGTGCAATAATGGTGCACTCTGCTAGGGATGTGCAAAAAATTTCGGGCACAGAACAATCTGTGCCCGAAATGAGCAATTTCGGGTGATTCGGGGCCAAACCAAATCACCCCCGATGTCCCCCAATATTTTTTGGGGTTGAGCCGAATCACCCGAATTTCGGGGCTGAAAAATTCGGGTGATTCGGTTCATGGTTGCTTTGGGGGGATTTTTTGAATTTTTAGTGACTTTGGGGCAGTTCGGGGGCATAGCATGGGATCTGGGCAAAAAGAGTGGGGTGGGGTGGTAGTGCCCAATGGGTGCAGGCTACCACACCAATTTCAGGGGGATTGGGCAAAGGGCTGATTTGGGGGGAATTTCTGAAGTTTTCATGTCTTTGGGGCAGATTGGGGCAGAAAGTGGGGCCTGGGGCAGAATAGTGGAGTGGAGTGGTAGTGCCTAATGGGTGGAGGCTACCACCCCAATTTCAGGGGGATTGGACAAAGGGCTGATTTTTTGAGAATTTTTGAAGTTTTAGTGACTTTGGGGCAGTTTGGGGGCACAAAGTGGATCTGCCCCAAAAGAGTGGGGTGGGGTGGTAGTGCCTAATGGTTGGAGGCTACCACCCCAATTTCAGGGGGATTGGGCAGACGCCTGATTTTTGGGGCATATTTGAAGTTTTGGTGTCTTTGGGGCAGATTGGGGGCAGAAAGTGGATCTGCCCCCAAAGGAGTGGGCTGGGCTGGTAGATAGTGCCTAATGGGTGGAGGCTACCACCCCTCCCCAATTTCAGAGTGATTGGGCAGAGGGGTGAATTTTGGTGAATTCAGAGGTTTGTCTTCATAAGGTGAAGTGTGCTAAATTGATTACTTCCTCATATAGTACATTCATAGTAAGTGTGAAAAAGGGAACGTGGGGTCATGAGAGTTGTCTAATTGAAAAAAATCTCATTTGCTATGATAGAATGAGAATTCACACCTCAGAAGTTTTTTCTGAGGTGTGAATTCTCATTCTATCATAGCAAATGAGATTTTTTTTCAATTAGACAACTCTCATGACCCCACTTTGACTTTTTCACACTCTCAATTACTATGAATATGAGGAAGTAATCAATTTAGCACACTTCACCTTATGAAGACAAACCTCAGAATTCACCAAAATTCACCCCTCTGCCCAATCACTCTGAAATTGGGGAGGGGTGGTAGCCTCCACCCATTAGGCACTATCTACCAGCCCACCCCACTCCTTTGGGGCAGATCCACTTTCTGCCCCCAATCTGCCCCAAAGACACCCAAATTTCAAATATTCCCAAAATATCAGGCCTCTGCCCAATCCCCCTGAAATTGGGGTGGCAGACTCCAACCATTAGGCACTACCACCCCACCCCACACTTTTGGGGCAGATCCACTTTCTGCCCCCAAACTGCCCCAAAGTCACTAAAACTTCAAAAATTCTCAAAAAATCAGCCCTTTGTCCAATCCCCCTGAAATTGGGGTGGTAGTTTCCACCCATTAGGCACTACCACCCCAACCCACTCTTCTGCCCCAGTCCCCACTTTCTGCCCCAATCTGCCCCAAAGACATGAAAACTTCAGAAATTCCCCCAAAATCAGCCCTTTGCCCAATCCCCCTGAAATTGGGGTGGTAGCCTGCACCCATTAGGCACTACCACGCTACCCCACTCTTTTTGCCCAGATCCCATGCTATGCCCCCGAACTGCCCCAAAGTCACTAAAATTTCAAAAATTCCCCAAAAATCAGCCCTTTGCCCAATTCCCCTGAAATTGGGGTGGTAGACTCCACCCGTTGGGCACTACCACGCCACCCCAAAATTTTTCCCCTGGTCCCCTTTTCCCCCTCTGAATCAATTCAGATTCAGATTTGGATTAAATCCAAATCCGAACCAAATCAAGGGTGATTCAGGTGGCCCATATTCGGGCACAAAACAGAACAGGGGAGATTCGGTTCGGGTCCCGAACCGAATCACCGAATTGCACACCCCTACACTCTGCATCTGATGGGCTGACATATTGGCCCAGTTAATATGCAACAGGAAACCGAAGGTCCCTTCACCTCCGGTTCCCAAACCTGAACATACAAACCCAAGGAATAACAGTTAAATTTTAAAATGGAGCCGCGGTTTCCGTCCCCAAACAGTGTTTGTCACCTTCAGTTCTCTTAAAGTTTCAGTTTACCAGCCTCCAGTTTGCCTGTGCAAACATTACATACGAACACTGGCACGCAGTTTCACCGCTCTGAAACTAGAGATAAGGGAGGAAGCTCCTCCCTCACTCCATCTCCTGACTGCAGAGAGACTGCTCTCCTGAACATATGAACATGGGCAGGAGACAGTGGAGGGCCACCGGTTTCATGTTAAGTTTGTACTGGGCTAATCTGTTTTGAGGATAACACTCTAATTGTAGCTGGGGGTGATGGGAACATCTGGAGGCCTCCAACATCTGGAGGGTCAGCAACATCTGGAGGCCTCCAGGTTAGGATCTACTGCTCTAGAGAATTTTCATCAATTCCTGTGCCTTCCACTGCCATAACATATTGGGCCATTCCAGATTATATTCTAAATGGCAATTCTAGTAGTATGGGGGAGTAGGGTAGGACTGCACATTTCAGGCACCCACTGGTGCCTAATCATGCTACTTTACTATTTTAAAGTAGCATTTTATCCACACATTGAGAGGAGGTTCAGATTAATTCTCGCCACCTGATTAGGTGGCAGGGGAACAATGCACACATACTTCTGCCCCATGTGATTAAGATGGACCACTCAGAGTATTATCCAAACCAGCCCATAGTTATTTATTTAACATGTTGTCATGAATTAATGTTCTGCCAAGGGGCCATAATTTACATTCATTTGCATTGCCTCTTATTATTTCAACATACACTAATATGTTAGCTAGTCTCTGAGACAGCAGTGACATGAGGATTTGATAGGAAAAATAATCCAGCTTGCTTTAAGAGAAATCTTCTTTTACGTCATGGTACATTTTCGAGGCATGAAATTAAGAGTAGTTTTTTCTTCTGCAAATTGACTCTGTTAACTTCCCTTGGAACTGGCCTAATTAAGGTTAATTGTTGATAATGGAAGCCATTGCGAGTACTCAAGATAATTCAGTTGACAGGTAAGACTGGATTAATGTCCAATTAGAAAGCAAAGGCATTGCAAGGAACTCACAAATGTGGAAATAAAAATACTGCTTCTCCTCAGGCCACTGTGTTAGTTGTTTTGTCTGTTCTTAATCATCTGCACAAGGCCATATTTTTCAAGCATCTGAAATTCTTTGAAGATAATCCAAGAGGTCAGTTAGAAAAGTATCTACCAATTCAAAAAACAATGGTTCTTGAAAATTTAATATAAAAACATTTTAAGTAGGATAAGGTGAATTTGAAAAGCGTCTACTTAAAAGCAACATTAATAATTTCAAAAATGTATTTGAAATAAGATGTTAGCCGAATCAGTCTTTTTCGTTTGTATTGAAAACCACCTCTGTTTTTCACTGTGCTTTCAACTCCCTCTCAGTATTTCATCTATTTTTCATTTAAGCTGTGGACACTAAAATAAAGGTTGTTCAGTCTCTGAGCTAGCAGACAGGTACAGCTAATGGAAGTTCCTCAACCCAGCTGTGATAAAAGCCTAAGCAGATTCCATTTATAGACTTTCTTTAAGCCCCTGTGACTGGTAAGAATCCTGCTTCAGCCTGTCCTTCAGTTTTGCCTACAGCCAATAGTCATGGATGTGTCACCCAATGGTCTTGGGGAGTTACTACATGCACCCAATGTAGAGTTACCACACACACACCCAATATCCCATTATAAGACATGCAAATTCTATGCATCATCTTCACAAGGCAGCTACCAACATATAAATGACCAAAACAAGCAATGATAAAAATTATAATCTAAACATCAAATTAATCAAATTAAAAGATCAAAGCACAGTAGGGATGTGCAAACCAGCTCAGCGTCGAGCCAGTTCGACATTGAGCCAGTTCGGTTTGATGGTTTGGGGTGGAACCAAACCACCCCATTTGGTCCGACCCCAGAATGAACACCCCCCCCGAACGTACAGGGGGGTTCGTGGACCTTTTTTCATTTTTTAAAAAAAATTACCTTATCCCCCTTGGAGGAGTTCCTGGAGGAGGCGGGGGCGGTGTCCGTGGAGGTTCGCCCTCCAGCCAGTTCAGCCGACTCTTTGGCTGGTTTGGGGGCTTCTCCTCTTGGTGCAGTGGCCATTGGGCCATGCAGAGGCCAATGACGCAGGCACGCAGCCTCCAAAATGGCCACAGTGCCGAGGAGGAGAGGCCAAAAATTGGCCAAAGAGCTGGCTGGACCAGCTGGAGGGGGGCATATAGAAAGCTGGTGGGGAGAGGAGGAACCTCTGTGTACCCCCCCCCCCACTGCTTCCAGGAACTCCCCCAAGGGGGATAAGGTAAAAAAAATATTATTTTTTAATGAAAAAAGGTCTGCGGACCCCCCCCCCCAGGACTGAACTGAGCTGGGGGCAGGGGTTGAGGTGGTGCTGGACCAAACTGGCCCGGTTGGGTTCGAGGTCTGGCCAGGTCTGGACTCGAACTGAACTGGGCCAGCCGGTTCCATGCACATCTCTAAAGCACAGCAATAAACACACCCACAATCAGCAAGATCAAGAGCCTTCACAAAGTCCAAGTCTTTCCCTACAAAAAAGCAGTGGCTACAGCCTGTGTCTGAGAACTGGCAGAGGTGGCTTCATGGATATCCTTAGAGACTGAGCTACATAGCCCACAAGGAAATCTCTGTCATTGGTACCCACCAATCCCCCCTCAGTTAATGGTAGGCCGGAAACTATGGTTGTGAGGCCAATCATCATGCTCATACTGTATAAACAAAGTGGTCCTTAAGATAACCTTTTAGATAAGATAACTATAAGATAACTGTGGTATGTGCAGATCATGGCTATACATATTACTATAAAGAGTAAAACAAGGTTTAAATATTTGAGAAATAATTGATCAGACTGGATTCTTCTTTATTTTTGGCCTACTTTCCTTAAGGAAAGTAAGCGTATGCGATCACCTGGCATTCCATTTGTGTGTGTGTCTGTGTGTCCCATCAACTTTGCAATGCCTGGACCAATATGAACTGAATTGGGTACAGTTGTAGGGACACATAGGGACACCTCAATGGCATATTTTGTGATGATGTCATCCACCCTGATTCAAGATGGTGGACATATGAACATTCATGGCACAAGTGGACTGTCGAACTGATTTGAACCAAATTGGGTACAGTTGTAGTTAGTGATACATAGGGACACCACAATGGTTTAGTTTGTAATGATGTTATCTGCTCCGATCCAAAATAGCAGATGCATGAATATTTGTGGTGCAAGTGGGCTAACTTGTGAAACACCTAACTGGTTTGACAACTTTTGAGACGTAATTGGGCTAACTTATGAACTGCCTAACCGATTTGCACCAAATTTGCTACAGCTGTAAGGACACATAGAGATACCTCAATGACATAGTTTGTGATGCTGTCATCCACCCAATTCAAGATGGCAGATGCATGAACATTTGAGCAGCAAGTGGGAACTGATTTGGACCAAATTTGTTACAGGTGTAGGGACACATAGGAACACCGCAATGACATAATTTGTGATGATGTCATCCACCCCAATTTAAGAGGGCAGACATGTGACTATTTAAGGCTGAAGTGGGCTTACTTGTGAGGATGGTAATTATCAATTAAAATTATAGTGAAAAGAAAGTAGCAGATTAGTTCTTACCAGAAGAACTTATTTTAAATCTATTAGTCAGAGGTATATTCATTTTCTTAAATAGGGGAACAGTTTAAACAATCACATACATTCTGTGTTAGATGGCACTGGAAATCAAAAATATACAACCGGTCTCAAAGGCATTTATTTAAAAGAATGCTGTGAATGTTCCAGATTCTCAGGGAAAACATATAGTTTCAGATATATAAAACATTTGTCCCATTGGCTGAAGGTTACAGCCTTTGCTGAAATGAATATCCCTCTTAAAGGCAAGGTGGGAATGTGCTTTTCATTTGTTTCTTGGTTGATGTAATTTCCTGTGCATTTACAATGTGTTTAAACATTAACCAAGCTATTATGTAAATTATTAAAAGGGAAAATGTATACCATAAGCTTGCAAAGAGCCATATTTACCATAAGGGGGGGAAAGCCAGTAAAATTCATTGCAACATCAAGACTGCACTGAACAGCGACAGCTGTTTTCTGTGCTGCCGCAAGAACTTTACTTTGAATACAGCAAAGCAGCAGATGTTTATGAGCAATTGGGGGGTTTGTATATTTATTGCACATTGCTATGAATAGCAGTACGGACTATTATTCTAGTCCCATACAGAACACTTTGCTTTGTATCACAAAGCAAATGGCGTAAAAGGAACAATAAACAAGCCTGACTTGTGCTAGGTAATTAGTCTAGACGAAGCTTTCTGAAATCAATGACATTATTATAAAATCATAATTGTCAAGCAGCTTCATGTTGCCTGCTCTGGACTGCTGGTTATTTCAAAGATATAAGGAAAGGGGTGGTTACTTATTTGTGTCTAAATATGCACCCCACTTTTAGGAAGGTCAGTCAAAGTGCCTTAGATCCAAAATAAAATGCTATAATACAATAGTCCCATTCAGATGTTTTCCTCCCCTAACCATTCACAGTTACAGCTCCAAAAGTAGGCAGGAAGTCCCACCCTGGAGCTGTCACTCATGCCCTCTCTCCAGCCACTCAGTTACAGCAGTTGTCTGCAGAGGGACCTGCTGTTATCATAAGAGAAGGTGCTTCCATCATGGCAGCCTGGGGAGATCCAGGAGGTTGCTGATCACAGAAGAGCCTTCCCTCATGGTTAAAGTCCTTCTGCAGGGGACTGTAGACCGTAAAGGGTCCCTCTGCAGATGTTCACCACTGCAACCATGAGTGGCTGGAAAAATGGGGTGAGTGACATCTTGGGGGCAGGACTTCCTACTTGTGTTTGGAGCTAATTAAATGCTTTAATTGTTAAGCTAACAATTAAAAACCAAACACTGTAGTTTCTAAGAGCAAAAAGCAGCCACGAATACACAGACCCTTTGACAATCTCAATTACTCTCTAAATCCATTACTGCCCAAAGCTTGGCAGTATAGGCCAATAGTTACTACTGAAAGCAGAGGCCACATCCTGGCTAATGCTGCACTTATACCAGCTAGTCGTGCTAAGTCTGGAGCTTGTGTTCCAGACTAGTGTTGCACAAGTAAAGCCATGTTTCCACTTGCACAACAAGGTGTGCAACCTGTGGCACGTCTCATATGTGAACTGTGATTTTGCTCAATAGTGCAAGGGTGCAGTTCCAAAAATCCCTGTGATTTAGTGCAGCTACACAACCTTCTTGCACTACCGCAATTTTGCTTATTGCACAAGTGCCGCGTCAGTCAGGATGTCAGTCATACAGTCCCAGTTCATACATTTACCAGGTGGCACTTGAGTCATGAGGTGGAATAATATTGTGCTTCTCTCCCCATATTAGACATGTTTCTGAACTTCATAGATCCTTGGCTCAGAATATGAACTTTGGTGACTTGTAGCACTAGCCTCAAGTATGACAGAGCCATTAGGGGACTCTTGAGTCCTTTTCCAGCTCAAAGTTTAATCTACGCCAAGCCAGAGAAGGATTCAATTTCTCCCTCCCAGCTGTCCAAGACCCCAAATGTTTACTCATCTGGCTATTTTGTTGCTGCTGGCAGTGACTGTGGGATAAAGAAGGAATCTCTTCCCTCTTATGTTCTTATGGATGTGGATGGCTTTGAGTGGGGGTTGGATAACTAATAGAGAGGTCTATTGGTGGCTACTAGTCTGAGGACTATAGGATGCCTCTGAATACCAGTTGCAGGGGAGCAACAGCAGGAGATAGGGCATGCCATCAGCTCCTGCCTGAGGGCTTCCCACTGGCACCTGGTGGGCCACTGTGTGAAACAGGATGCTGGACTAAATGGGCTTTGGGCCTGATCCAGCAGGGCTGTTCTTATGTTCTCTTTCCCTGGAGCCTGGCACCTCGCCTGCTACAGTGGAGAGCAATATGATGCTTGTATGTTTTGACCCATGGGCCAAATAGCAGATATCATTTGGTAGGATGATATCAGTCAGTCAAGCAAATGGATGGAGAAAGGTGCTAACACCCCTACACACACATTTCCCAGTGTTGCAATCCAATCTGAATAAGTTCCCTGGCTACTTTAAACATTAAAAAAATCAGGAGTGCCTATTTACCAATCTTGCATATCACATGACCCTGAGGAACCATTTTAGGATGAACAGGCTGGCTTCTAGGGCAGAGGGCTGGGGGGAGGGTACTTCATGGGGTGTACTTCCTCAGTTCTTCTCCATATGCCCTCTGCTTCCATTACCTGCTGTTTTGTACCACTGGTTCTCTACAGGAGGAACCATTTCTAGAATAGAGACCATGACTGAATCTATAGCTTCTGAAAATTATAAAATATTCAACAAAACAGAAGATATATAATAGTTGAACCTGATAATATTTGATAGTTCACCATGGTCTCGATCCATATTTTGACAGGATGTTCCTCTGTGGCAGATACTGATTATACTTTGCAAAGTAATTGCTTTTTAAAATAGTCACCAGAAACTTCATATCATTGTCTTCTCCAAGTAAGGAAAATCGGATGTATTAAACAGAAGAGTTCAGAGGGTGAAAGAAAGAATTATACACTAATGCTAGTTGCTCCAGATGCTACTTTTAGACTTGTGACTTGTACAAATTAGCTCTTATTTTGACAAAGTGTGTACAGAGGAGGGCTAATATTTCCAGGTTGTTGTTGAGGTATAATTTCAAGCGACAATAAATTTGAAATCTATTGACTTCCTGTCTTCACAGCAATGAACTTCTGAAGAATAAGACTGTTAAACTTATAGAGAGCAACAGATGCTAATGAAACAACTGCAGACTTGAGAATATGATAAATAAGAGTAACTTTCATAATTATGCCAGGGGAAAAAATTCTCCCCCTTGCTGTGAAATGGAAAGTGTTTTACCCCGATACAAGAATGATTAACATGTATAGCAGGCATGACTAAAGACAATGGGCATACATGAAAAGTGTACTTCATTACTTTAGTTATTCATTCTTTTGTTACTCATCTATCTTTATATATATTTCTCTAAGGCAGTGATTCTCAAACTTGGGTCCTCAGGTGTTATTGGACTTCAACTCCCATAATCCCCAACCAAAGGCCACTGAGGCTGGGGATTATGGGAGTTGAAGTCCAATAACACCTGAGGACCCAAGTTTGGGAATCCCTGCTCTAAGGCATACCTGTTGCTAATCCCTTGTGTGACAGCTCTCGCAAGAGTTTTCAAGCAGCTGACCGGATAGCAACAGGGACGGGTGAGAAAACAGTGATGGCAGCTGGTGGTGGGCTGGAGGAGGTGGCTGGCTGGCTGGCTGGTCAGCTGGCAGGACTAGACAGCGAGCCAGTCAGCTGGTGCAAGGAAGTGGTGGGCCAACTGGCCAGCCAGTGGAATGAGGTGGTTGGTGGGAGGAGGCGGCCACTGGTGGGAGGTGGCGGGCCAGCGGGTGTGGCAGGCAGGTGGGTCAGGGGGGGATGTGGCAGGCTGGTGGGCCAGGGGATGGTGTGCAGCGGATGTGGCGGGCTGGTGGGCCAGGGGGGATGGTGTGCAGCGGATGGTGTGCAGGGTGGTGTGCAGGATGGTGTGCAGCGGATGGTGTGCAGGGGGAATGGTGTGCAGCGGAATGGTGTGCAGCGGGCTGGTGTGCAGTGGATGTGGCGGGCTGGTGGGCTGGGGGGGAGACAGCTGGCAGGACGGTGGGCAGCCATGTGACTGGTGGGGGAAATAAGCACCAGCGGGGTGGGGGGTGGGAGAGCAGGTGGGTGGGGGAAAGAGAAAATGGCTGCGGCAAACTAGAAGCACAGGTGCTCTGCGCCCGGCCCTAGTATATGTAATTCTCTAAGGAATACCAGTGGCTAATCCTGTGTGTGGCAGCTCTCGTGAGAGTACACAACCAGAAATACCATGGTGAGATTCCATATGCAGATAGGGAGGAGGAGCCTGTGAGAGCAGAAGCACCATGGTGATTGTGCAGTGGGGATTTTATATGCAGATAGGGAGGAGGAGCCTGTGGCACCGTGGTGATTGGGCAGTGGGGATTCCATATGCAGATAAGGAGGAGGAGCCTGTGATGGTTAAGGTCAGTTGGAATGCAACTGCTACTGGTCAGAAGATGTTCTTGATTGTAGAGGAGAGGAATCTATATAAAAGGATAGCAGGCAGGGGTCTGCAAAAAGACGGGTCATGAGGGAGGAAAGAGCCCCTTCAGGAAAAGGAAGATGCCATTGTGTGAATTAAATGAGGAAACAAGATGAACAAAATCTGTTAAGTCAGGAATGGAGAGAGAAAGAGAAGGAGAGAGGGAAAGAGAGAGAGAAAGAAAAAAGAAGGGAGGAGAAAGACAGAGGGGAATAGTGAGTGGAGGAGAGAGAAAGAGAGAAAAAGAAGGCAGGGAAGAGAGAAAGAAGGAAGGGCGAGAGACGGGTCTGAGCCTGCCAGCGGCCTGAGGGAAACAAGCGGCCATGGTGGCACCTATTGGCAGCAAGGAAGGGTCCAGTCAACCACTGCTGCTGTTTGGGGCCACTGAGGCCATTGGCGGAGGGAGGCAGGCAGACAATGGACAGGCTTGAGCCTTTTAGTGGCCTGAGGGGAACAAGTGGCCATGATGGTGGTGGCAGTGAGGAAGGGCCCGGTCAACCGCTGCTGCTGCTGCTGCTGCTCCTGTGGGGAGGAGCAGGAGTGGGCCTTAGGTGATAGTGGGGAGGTCTCTGGGTATAGGAGGCTTCAGCTTGGCCAATAGGTGTCCGCAATGCTGCAGCCGTGACCAAGAGGGGTGAGGGGGATGGAGTAAAGGGATGGAGAAGTGACCATGCGGGGTGAAGGGGATGGAAGCAACCAGATGGAGAAGGAGAGCAGGTGTGTGGCTCAGGTGAGGGTGGGAAGATCTCTGAGGTGAGGGGGGCTGTGGTAGAGGGTGAGGGGTGGGGGAGCAAGCAGGTACTAGCATGCAGATGCTCTGCGCAGGTTAAGCTAGTTTGTTATTATTTCAGTTGTTTGGTTACTCAAGTTCATTTTTATTTGGGGAGGGGGTCTTACCTAGGATGTGGATGCAGCAGTGGGATTTTTGCTTCTTTAAAAAAAACCTCATAAAAATGCAAGAGAGCTAGAAGGGATGAAGCCTTAAAAAGCTTACCTCCCTGCAGACAATCCAGTTCTTCCCTTTGGGTGGGCGGATTGCCCACCCAGACAATTACCTCCTGCTGCCGGTAGCTTTGAGGGTTGGGGTGCTGGATGCATTGTACCACATCACCCCACCCCCTGAAGCTCCTATAATGCACCACATGCATGTGTGGTGCATTATGGGGATCCCCCTCCCTGAAGCTGAAGCTGATTGGGAGCCCGACAGTTGGTTAGCGCAGGCTAATAGAAATGGAGTTAGGAGAGCACTCACTCTCATAACCTCATTTTGGAGGGTGACTCCATAGGCATATTTTCCACTGCTGCGCTGCCGGGATCAGACCCCATCCCAGTGGTACATATGTGCGTGAAAAACCAGGCTGGGCTTCTTTAGCCCGGGTTTGCACTTGTGTGCGATAGCTTCATTTAATCCAAAGAGTAGTGCATGCATGTCATTTCTAGATTGTGAGCCCTCTTGGGGACAGGGATCCATCTTATTTATTTATTATTTCTCTGTGTAAACCACCCTGAGCCATTTTTGGAAGGGTGTTGTAGAAACCAAATAAATATAAATAAAATATATATAATTTCATTTGGAGCTCCGTCCATTTTTGTTAAGAGACTGCCTTGTAGTGTGGTGGCGGCAGCAGCAGGAACTGGCTTTCCCCTCATTGTAATTTTTTTCTTCCACTCTGAACAGGATGGTAGAATTCCTTTCTCAGCTGCTGTCATTTTCCCACTCAAAGCCCTGGAATATGCTAAGCTTTGAGCATTGTGGGGAAAACAGAATGGTGGCTGCTGAGAAAGGAGATCTGCCAGCACAACCTGCTTAAAATGGGGTGGGGGGTTAAATGAGGGGAAAAGAAGGCTCCTGCTGCTGCTGCCACACTACTAGGAAACCCTCCCTTAACAAAAATTCGACAGAGTCCCAAATGAAATGGTAGGCATGTATCCACTCATTTGATTCAAATTTCCACTAGTAAGCATTTTTTCCAACCAATTAAATAATTACCCAAATATACCTGATTCAGTTCATTTTTTTTATTTGTTCCAAAACAAATTAGCACCTTTAACTCAATCTGCACTGCACAGATTACTATGAACCTTTGGGTAACACCACTTTCCTCTGAGGCCAGTGACAGTAAAGAGCCTATTATGTTTTTCTAGGAGCACTCAGTACTGTAAGATGATTAGTAGTGCTTGGATGGGGGACCTCCAGAGCCCTGTTTACATATAATGTTCAACACATTTGCACACATATATTTAATTGCATGTTATGTCCAATACACATACCATAGAACACTTCCTACCTGTGCCCTGCATTTAAGGAATTCTTTCCTTTTATAAGATTTATTTTTAAAATGAACGCATGTACAATTATTCACACAAAAACATATACATGTGAACAGATGCCCAGTCACATTTACAACACCAATTTGCACAACACCTAGGATCCATCCCCACCATTTCTCTTCACCCTTGCTGCTGAGGATCTGGGCTCCCCTTCCTTCATATCATGAGCAGGTACTATAGGGGGCTTCCTCACTTCCTCTGCCCTGGACCTGTCCCTTCTCCTCCTGATTCCCTCCACTTTTTGGAGTGCCTGTGCCAGTATATGTGTCACTGCCAGCTTAGAGTAGTAGGTTCCTCCAAAGGTTCCCGAAGTGCAGAAGATTGCCATTTCCTTTGATTCCTACGATCTACAGAGGCTGGCCCCGCCGACCTCCCTCTTCTATGGAGACTAGGACACAGAGGTGGACTCCAGCCCTCGCAAAATCATTCCATTAGAGAGCTGACTGCCACCTCTGCAACTAAGTAGGAGAGCCATTTCCTTCACTTCCATCAAAAGCAGACCAAACCAAACACCTCTCACTCATCCCCTTCCCCATCTCTGTTTAAGCCAACTATTTATTAGGGATGTGCACAAATCGATTTTTTGTTTTGATTTGTTCCCAAATTGAATCACCCCCAATTTGTTTTGGGTCTGAATCTGCAGCCCCCCTCCCGAATCACCCCAGATTTGATTTGTACCTGAATTTTCAAAATCTGACTATTAATTGATTGAGGGCAAAAAAGGCATCCTTGGGGCAAAAGAATGGAGTGGGTGGTGCTGCCCAATGGGTGGAAGCTACCACCCAAATTTCAATGAAATTGAGCAAAGGGGTGATTTTTAAAGAATTTTTGAAGTTGGCACATCTTGAAGCTTCCCACTATAGGGAATAATGGGGATTTCAGCAACATTATAGCTCCATGTGGGGGGCACCAGGGTGGCCCAGAGTGGGTTTTTGTGGGTGGTAGTGCCCAATGGGTGGAAGGAAGCTAGATTTCAAAGAAATTGGACAATGGGCTGATTTTTAAATGATTTTTGAAGTTTACGCATCTTTATGCTTTCCCCCATAGGGAATAATGGGGATTTCAGCAGCCTTAGTTATAAATTCCCGGGGGTTGGCACCAGGGTGGACCAGAGTGAGGTTTGGTGGGTGGTAGTGCCCAATGGGTGCAAGGAAGCTGATACCCACATTTCAAAGGAATTGGGCAAAGGGGTGATCTTTAAAGAATTTTGAAGCTGGCATGTCTTTGGGGCAGATTCAGTGCAGAAAAGGGGTTTCAGGGGCAGAAGAGTGGATCAGCTACCATCCAAATGTCAAAAAAATTGGTGAAAGGGGTGATATTTTAAAAGAATTTCTGAATTTTTCACATTTTAAGCTTTTTCCCCATAGGGAATAATGAGGATTTCAGAAGCCGCATAACTCCACTTGGGGGGCACCAGGGTGGACCAGAGTGAGTGGTGGTGTAGTTCACATAGGGTGCCAAACACCCTTAAGCCCATGGGGCACTGGGTGTTGTTGTTTCTGAGGTGTTAGGAAATGAGGAAATGAGAGTGGATTCAATGTTTGTGCAGGTCTTGCAAAAATGTAATTTTCCATGACAGATCATATCTGTGATTTATTATTATTTATTTACACAGTCAGACAGGTGTTAATGAATGGTTTGTTTTATCCAGACATCGAGTCCTTCCCAAGGACCTGGGATGGCGGAATGTTATTATCAATGTTGTTGCTGTTATTATAGATATCGTCGCAGAATATAGGCTGTTCCCAGTAAAGTTGCTTTTTGTAATTGGCTGGTGTTGATTTCTGTGGCCCCTATGGTGTTGAGGTGCTCTTCAAGTGGTTTTGGAATTGCACCTAGGGCACCAATTACCACTGGGATTATTTGGGTCTTTTTCTGCCACAGCCTTTCAATTTCAATTTGTAGATCTTTGTATTTGGTGATTTTTTCTATTTCTTTTTCTTCTATTCTGCTATCCCCTGGTATTGCTATGTCGATTATTTTGACTTGTTTTTCTTTCTTCTCAACTACAATGATATCTGGTGTATTGTGTGGCAGATGTTTGTCTGTTTGTAGTCGGAAGTCCCATAATATTTTTACATCTTCATTTTCAACAACTTTTTCAATTTGATGGTCCCACCAATGTTTGGCTACAGGTAGCTTGTATTTTTTGCAGATGTTCCAGTGTATCATCCCTGCTACCTTGTCATGCCTTTGTTTGTAGTCAGTCTGTGAGACCTTTTTACAAGAGCTAATTGGGTGGTCCGCTGTTTCATCTGCTTCTTTACAAAGGCAGCACTTGCTGTTGTGGATTTTTCTACGTTTGCTCTTATTGCATTTGTTCTTAGTGCCTGTTCTTGTGCAGCCAGTATTAAACCCTCTGTTTCTTTCTTCAAGTTGCCATTCTTAAGCCATTGCCAGGTCTTGGTGATGTCTGATTTTCCACTTATATTGTGCAAATATTGACCATGCAGGGGCTTATTTTTCCATTTTTCTGCTCGGTTCTTGACTTGTTCTTTCTTGTAGTCCTGCTTTCTTTCATTGGTGTTGAATAGTTTCGTGTTATTGACCATTTTAAGTGCATCTTCTTCACTGTCCTTGATATATTCTTCAAGGCCTCTTTTCTCCTCCTCTACTGTTTGATGGACTTGCAGCATTCCTCTTCCACCTGAGCTACGAGGGAGGTATAGCCTATCGACATCACTGTGGGGGTGCAGAGCATGATTGATGGTCATGATTTTCCTGGTCTTACGATCCAGCGTCTCTAGCTCTGCCTGGGTCCAGTCTATTATTCCTGCAGTTTATCTGATAACAGGTACTGGATAGCCCAGGTGTTTATGGCTTGTATGGTCTTCCCGCCATTGAGTTTGGACTTGAGGATTTTTCTAACTCTCCTGATGTATTCACTTCCAATTTTTCTTTTAACTTCAGTGTGTGCGATGTTATCAGCCTGAAGAATGCCCAAGTATTTGTAATGTTCTTTCTCTTCCAGGTTCTTGATGTTGCTTCCATTGGGTAGTTCTATTCATTCTGTTTTTGTTATTTTTCCTCTTTTCATTATTAATGCAGCACTCTTGTCTATTATTATTAAATTTGGTTTCTATACTGCCCTTCCAAAAATGTCTCAGGGCAGTTTACACAGAGAAATAATAAATAAATAAGATGGCTCCCTGTCCCCAAAGGGCTCACATTCTAAAAAACAACAACACAAGATAGATACCAGCAACAGTCACTGGAGGTACTGTGCTGGGGTGGATAGGGCCAGTTACTCTCCCCCTGCTAAATAAAGAGAATCACCGTGGTAAAAGGTGCCTTTTTGCCCAGTTATCAGGGGATGATATATAAAATTAAAATAGCAGAAACAAAAACATCACTCCCACTTATTCATCAAAGAGTTCTGATTATAATGGAGCAGCTGTGTATAACCTATCAGAGAATGTAATTTAAATGGCTGTGTGATATATTTATATCATGCTCATTAGCAATGCCTTATCCCTATAAATAAAACACAGTGCCATTGCAGTACTAAGATTTAT
This sequence comes from Hemicordylus capensis, assembly GCF_027244095.1. Lineage (NCBI taxonomy): Eukaryota > Metazoa > Chordata > Lepidosauria > Squamata > Cordylidae > Hemicordylus > Hemicordylus capensis. Next base: position 91,812,382 of record NC_069658.1, on the reverse strand, counting down.
CTAAGTTACACAGAATACATACACACCACAGCAACAGCATGTTATTGGTATTATATATTCCAGCTAGTACCCAAGTTATAGCTTGCAAAACAAAAATCTACACTGAATTCTTTAGAGTCCTAAAAGGTTATATCACATGACTGCCATGCTCATTCTCAACCTATGGCACCTCCCTGCTCATGCCTAAAAGGTCATCTGAACTACGTAGGTGGAGAATTCCTTTTTTCCAAGTATGGGGAGGGCATCCATGACACGATGGGTTGTCAATCACTGCATGCTCCGAGACAGGGCCAATAAGATTTGAGCACATCCAGTACTCCCTCTGTCGAGCCCCAACGTACCCAGTTCTGGTCCTGTCTTCGCTCTGAGACAGTACTGGCTATAGTCCTCAGCTTCTTGGATTTTCCTCCTTTTCTGCTGTGTGCAAGGGGGGGAAAGGAGTTGGTTATTCCGGTTGTTCCCTCCTGTGTTCTCGTATTTGGCTGAGTATTGGTTTTTCCCTAGTCCTTTGTCTTAGTCCTCGTTTGTTCTCCTCCCCCCCCCCGTGCCTTTCCCCCCGCTCTGATTCACTATGGAAATCTCTCACGCGGGCAATATGTTAAAAGGCTTCCTATCAGAGGGACCACTTTCTGATGCCCCGGTTAAGTCCCCATTAGTCCCTTCGGGGCCTGGGGAAGGAGTAAGAGATGCCGCGCAGGGAGAGAAAGCGGCTGCTATGCCAACAGCTCCGGCTGATGCCTTGTCAGGGCAGGCTAGAGAGCAGACACAAGCAAAGCGACAACCGCCTTTGGAGCTTGGAAAAGCCCTTAAAAAGGTGAAACACCTTACCGCAGAGGGCACTAAACAAAAGAAAAAGAAAAGATCTAAGAAAGCTGCTCTAGCTAAATCTAAGTCACCTCTCAGCGAGAGGCTGCAGATTCGGGCGGTAAAAGCACAGCTCCCCAGGAAGGAGCAAACGGCTCTTCCCGCCAATGTCGCATCCACCATTTTAGCCGCCCCCGAACCGGCACTGCATTTCCCTCAGCAAAGCGCGGCTCCTTCGGTATCGGCGGTGGCAACGGTGAATCAAGGGGCCGTGGCTTTGGCTGGACAGATGGCCGCGGTGCAGGTGGTCCCAACGGTGGTGAGTGACCTGGGGACAGCGGATTTGACGGGTACTGTGGGCCCAGGGGGTGAAATGCTTTCGGCAAGGGAGCTTGCCTGGCTCAGTAACTTTGTTCAGAAGCACTGCCTAGCGGTCGTATCGCCTTTAATTAGCCAGCAGAACTCTGGGGATTTGTTTTGTGCTCCTGGCAATGCGGTGGCTTCTGCAGGGGGATTAAATGCTATAGCAAGTAATTTTGCACCACCCGCAGGGGCACAGGTAATGGCTACTGTGCCTGGCACAACAAACCCTCCCCGCAGGGGGCGCCGTCCTTCGTTCTCGTCCTCCCCTGACTCCAGTCCGGTGAGGCAGACCATTCCAGTTGGGGAATGCGTTTGGCACGCTAGAAAGGGGAGAAGACATCATCACAGACGGGTATCACACCCCTCATCCTCTAATGAGGATGATATCACGCCTGCTAAGCGACCGCGGGTCCATGATAAGGAAATTCCATCACGATCCCTTACCAGGGAAGTTCGTGGGTCCCCGGCCCCTCCCCAGGAGGCAGCTGGGCCTATCATCTCCAGCGGGGGTGGCGTTCCTCGGAATACAGATTCCAGTTCTGACGAATCTGAAAAAGAAGAAGGAGAGCTCTCAGATGATCAAACACCATCAGAGAAGCCCCCCCACCAATTGGTGACGGGGGCGTTGGTAAACAAGGAAGGCGAGGAGTTCCTCAAGTCTCCGGATGAGAAAAAGACAGATCACTTGTTGAAGAAGGCGCACGAGTCATCAGCAACTGTTATCCGCGCAGCCTCCACCAATTCCATTTTCGCAAGAGCTACGATCCTATGGACAAAGGAGTTGGTCCCAACGGAATTACCAAAGCTGCGTCAAGGTTTGAACAAAATTGCCCGGGCTGCCGCACTCATGGCAGATTCCAGCCTGGACTGCATACAACATGCTTCTAGGTCCATGGCTGCCAATGTCGTAGTCCGTAGAGGATTGTGGCTGAGGCACTGGAACATTGACACAAAATCTAAGTCAGTGCTGGTGGGCACCCCCTTCAGGGGGATTAAGCTGTTTGGGGAGGCATTGGACCTGGTTTTAATAGAAACTTTGGGAGAACTCGTCTACAGACAGGTTTGGGAGAACTCGTCTACAGACAGTTGGGTTCTTCACACAGTTACTCAGGGGCACCATATATAATTTACTTCAACACCCCCAGACTTTTTCTTCGCGACACCTCTTTCGAAAAACCCTGCAAAGAGAAAATTAATGAGAGACGCTATCAAGCACTTGCTGGACATCCAGGCGATAGAACTGGTTCCCGCAGACCAGATTTCAGAGGGAGTCTTCTCTCTGCTTTTCCTGGTCACGAAGAAGGATGATTCATGGAAGGCGGTTTTGGATCTGAAAAGGCTGAATCGGTACGTGTGGAAGAGGCATTTCAGAATGGAGTCGTTCAGATCCATCAAGGCGGCAGTCCTCCCTGGGGACTGGCTGGCGTCGTTAGACTTGTCCGAAGCATATCTGCACGTACCGATTCACCCCGAGTTCCGCCGTTGCCTCCGTTTCGCCTACAACAACAAGTACTACCAATATGCGGCCCTCCCGTTCAGCCTCTCGACTGCGCTGAGAGTTTTCACAAAGCTGATGGTGGCTGTCATCACCCACGCCCGGATGCAGGGCATTCACGCATATCCGTACCTGGACGACGTTTTGCTCCGAGCACACTCAGCGGAAAAGGCAGAGCAGAGTGTTTGTCGCATGGTCCGGATCCTACAAGAACATGGCTTCTTGAGCAACACCTCAAAAAGCCACCTGCAGCCTACCCAAGTCTTGCTACACCTTGGGATCCTCTTCGACACGAAGGCAGCTGTTGTACGTCTCCGAAAGGAAAGAAGGATGAAAATATCGTCTGCTGTGACTCCATACATACTCAAACGGAGGGCCCCACTCCTGCGCTTAGCACAGATTCTAGGAATGATGGTGGCCTGCTTCGACTGCGTTCCTTGGTCAAGATGGCACTCCAGACCCCTGCAGTGGCTACTTTTGCCTTACCAGGAGCGCATTATGAGCAGGGAAAATGTCTGGGTCAGAGTCCCCGGGAGAGTACAGCAGTCCTTCCTGTGGTGGACGTCGGCGGCCATGTGGCAAGGGCTCCCACTGGAGCTCCCGGAAAAACTGATTCTTACCACAGACGCGAGTCTGTTCGGTTGGGGAGCGCACTGCGGGACCCAACGTGCACAAGGGAAATGGAATCAGGAAGATCTCAGGCACAATATAAATTGGCTGGAACTAAAGGTGGTCCGCTTGGCTCTGTTGAGCTTCCAAGCGACACTGGAAGGTCAGGACGTGCTGGTGCGCACGGACAATGTGACATTGAAAGCACACATAAACCACCAAGGGGGCACAAGATCTCAGGCCCTGATGCAGGAGGCGGATGTGCTGTTCCGCTGGGCGGAAGTTCACCTAAGGTCTATATCCGCGGAACATCTAGCGGGGCGCTCGAATCTCTTAGCAGACTGGTTGATCAGACACTGTCTGGATCCAGGCGAATGGGCTCTTCACCCAGAAGTGTTCAATCAGATCGTTCGGAAATGGGGACTTCTGGAGGTGGATCTTTTTGCATCTGCCCTCAATCACAAGCTCCCGAGGTTCTTTTCCCGACACCTCTGTTACCAGGCAGAGCAGGTGGATGCCCTAGTATCCAGTTGGCCTCGGGGGGTTCTGCTTTATGCTTTTCCTCCCCTAACTATATTGAGGATGGTCATCAGAAAGGTAGTGGCCGAGGGAGCCGAGATCATATTGGTAGCCCCATTCTGGCCCAGACGCCCATGGTTTTCGGATCTGTGGGTGCTGTCCATCAGGAAACCGTGGCCTCTTCAAATGAGGCCCGACCTGCTAAGTCAAGAACCGGTCCTTCATGCAGACCCCGATTGGCTCCGTCTACACGCCTGGAGGTTGAGCGCCGGGCATTAGAGATCAAAGGCTATCCCGAGACAGTGCAAAGGACCATCCTAGCGGCGAGACATCAATCCACACACCACATTTACCAGCTGACGTGGGCGGCCTTTTGCTCCTGGTCGCACAAGTACAGTCTTGACCCATTGTACGCCGGAGTGCCTGAAGTGCTTCACTTCCTACAGGCCGGGATAGAGCGGGATCTACACCCCAGTACGCTGAGGCGTCAGACGTCAGCACTATCCTCGGTATTGGATATCTCGGGGATTGAATCCCAGTCCCTACATCGGGCTATTCGACGTTTCTTGAAGGGGGCGGTCAATCTAAATCCGCCCCCTGTGCCGAGATTTCCTCCGTGGGATTTGGATAAAGTGCTCCAAGCCCTCACGAAGGAACCCTTTGAGCCGTTACGAAAGGTCCCCTTAAGACTACTGTCATTTAAAGTGCTTTTTCTCATCACAATTACCTCGGCCAGACGAGTGTCAGAATTGGCAGCACTGTCGGTGCGGGACGAGCTCTGTGTCTTTCAGAGGGAAGAGGTCGTGATGAAGTTGGACCCTACTTTCCTACCGAAAGTAAACTCTGTATTTCACAGGGCACAGGAGATCGTCTTGCCTTCATTTTGCCCTAATCCACGTCACCCTAAGGAACACATCTGGCATTCATTGGATGTTTGTCGGGCTCTTAGGATATATATAAAGAGGACCAAAACTTTCAGGAAATCAGATTCCCTGTTTGTGGCTTATTCGCCTTCAAAGCTGGGCACAAAGGTATCGAAGGAGACCTTGGCACGATGGCTCAGGGCCACAATCGCCTTGGCATATGAAACTCTGCAGCTACAGCTTCAGGTATCACGGCGCATTCCACTAGGAGTGCATCAGCATCAGCAGCTTTTTCGGCAAGGGTTCCAGTGGAAGATATCTGCAAAGTGGCAACTTGGTCCTCCTCGTCTCAGTTTGTGAAACACTACAAGATACCTTCGTTTCACGAACCACAAGCAGCCCTAGGTCACACGATCCTACAGAAAGTTTTATAGACAGTGATGGAGAGTGAGGCATCCGTAGCCCCACCCAGGCAATGGCTTGGATATGTCCCATCGTGTCATGGATGCCCTCCCCATACTTGGAAAAAGAAACATTGGTAGACTTACCATGAAGGGTTCTTTTTCAGGTATGGGGGGGGGGCATCCGGCCCGCCCACGGATGCAAGGGTGGGAATCTAGGGGTGGCGGACCAACTCCTAGGGTAACAGTTTAACCTATCACTTGGCCTCTCCATCACTCTAACTTTTTCACCTACTGTTTTCACAAGTTTGTTCTTTGTCATCTATCACTATTTTCACACTGTATTTTTATGCTGAGGTTCACACAACGTAATGATTATGTCGCTCCGCAAGACCAGAACTGGGTACGTTGGGGCTCGACAGAGGGAGTACTGGACGTGCTCAAATCTTATTGGCCCTGTCTCGGAGCATGCAGTGATTGACAACCCATCGTGTCATGGATGCCCTCCCCATACCTGAAGAAGAACCCTTCACGGTAAGTCTACCAATGTTTCTTTACCTGGCAAATGTTTAGGTATAACTGGAAGAACTGGTAGGTATATTTGCATTAAAATAATGACAGAACCACAAGATCTGTAAGAACCAAAAGACAAACAAGCACCCCCTGCCAAAGCCAGGCTCCTCCTACACATGAAACACTCAGAAATTGGACAGGTGAGCCACAAGCAGAAGCTAGAGATTTGTTGCACCACCTTTTAACATGGTGATTCTCTTTATTTAGCAGGGGGAGAGTAACTGGCCCTATCCACCCCCAGGACAGTACCTCCAGTTACTGTTGCTGGTGTCTCTCTGATGTTTCTTTTTAGATTGTGAGCCCTTTGGGGACAGGGGTCCATCTTATTTATTTATTATTTCTCTGTGTAAACCGCCCTGAGCCAATTTTGGAAGTGCAGTATAGAAGTTGAATGAATGAATGAATGTTGAATTGAATCACATACCTTGAATTGATTTGTCAAAAGCAGCTGGCTTGGTCAGCTGCCTTGACAAATCAGCCCCAGACCACGGAAATTGATTTGGATAATTCACACACCATTTTGAGGCCTGTTTTGCTGGGAAAATGGGCCTCAAAATGGTGCTTTTCCCCAGGGAAAGCCAGTCTACCAATTGGGTCAGTGGGTGGACCACCCCACTGCTCTGGTCTTAGTGCATCAGCCCACCTTGAGGACAGGTCTACCCAGGTAGACCTGTGCTCCCAGGTGGGCTGGTGCGCCAAGTCTGGCTCAGAGGGTTGGTCTATCCAGTGATCCCAGTTTGTAGACTAGCTCTCCCTGGAAAGAAGCACCATTTTTGAGACTCATTTGTTCAGCAAACTGGGCCATAAAATGGTGTTTGAATCACCCAAATCAATTTGGGTCAAAGCGGGGGTGATTCTCCTCAACTTCTGCCATGGATCCCACCATGCTGCTACCACATGTCATGGTCCAGCCTCAGCCAGCCCTGTGATCTTAAAGCTTCAGTACTGCCACCAAATATAATTTTGTATTTTTATGTATTACTTAAACAGCCTTCCAAACCAATGTCTCATTCAAAGCTAGGTAGGGTGGAAAGGCTTCTAAACGTGGGGTAGGGAAACAGACAGAAGCTACAAATTGTTAACTTCAAAACAAGAAACCTTTAAAATAGTTCTTTTGGAAAATTTAGTACAAAACAGCAACCATATGAGCAGAAAGAACAAATAAAATATGAGAAAAACACATCCAATCTATCCTGCACTAATACTGGTCCCTAACAGAGTCCTTACCAAGAGTCCTCTTGCAATCACTCCTGTTCAGCTTCTGCAGCAAGCCTGGCTTGTTCCTTGTTCAGCTTCAGGTCCTGCTCTTCCTTCCCAGTTTTGGGGGTTCAAACCCAGACTGTTCCTTCCACTGCTTAGGGAGTGATTCAGTCCTCCAGGGAGTCACAACTCTCCCAGTGATTTCTCAGCTCTCTTTCCAGCACCAGCTCTGATTCTCTCTGATTCTGACAGCAACTTGTGCTCCTTGAACTCCTTCACTTGATCTCTTCAGCTCTCCAGTTTGTACTCCAACTAAAGATCTCCTTCACTTGGACTCTTCAGCTCTCCAATGTACACTAAAATGTTAAGGTCATCTGAGGAGGTCTGTCTCCAGTTGCCACCAGTTCGTCTGGTGGTGACGCAGAGGCGGGCCTTCTCTGTAGCTGCTCCTGGGCTATGGAATGCACTCCCAGCAGAAATTCATAATTTGAGATCATTGCTGTCTTTCAAGAGAGCCCTTAAAACATACTTATTTGGCCTGGCCTTCCAGAGTTTTAAATGATTAACTGTTTTAAACTGTTTTAAATTGTTGCCCTGATTTTCAGGGCTTTTAGCTGTTTTATTGTGTTTTAATAGTTTGATTTTAATTGTTAATTTGTTTTTAATTGTTTTTATCATGTTGTGAACCGCCCTGAGCCATTTTGGAAGGGCGGTATATAAATCTAATAAATAAATAAATAATAAAACTCTGCTGAAGGCAGCCTCCTTATATTCTTTCCCCCCTCCAATTTTTTTTTAAACAAACCAATCAAAACAACTCAAGTTCCCTCCATTATTTAAAAAAATCCAATCAAATCAATCCTCTCTTCCCGCCAAAATTAAACCAGTACATTTTTTCCCCTCCAAAACCAAACTGTAGAACAAGAGCTGTGAACTTCTGACCCCTGTATAGCTTTTTAACATAGGGAGTAAGCAAAGCAATTGCAATACAGAAATCTTATATACAAAAAGGAGAGGTTCGGGCCTCATTCCTTCATAACCCCGAATCAGGCCCTCTGTTTTGATGGCAATTGAATTTGTGGTTGAATCTATGAATCACCCCCAGTTTGACCCAAATCGTTTCATCGGTGAATTGATTTGCACATCCCTAATTTGTTTCACACACTTTCTTCAATGAGTGGTATTTTTGCCTTACTACTGCTCAGGCTGAGCCAAAATGGGGGAGGCACTTTCAAAAATGTTTGTGCCCTTGTGAAAGTGCTTGCACTGTCAGAGTTATTTCAGGAGAGGAGGATACAAATATGTGTTCCCTCATAGTGAAGTGGGGGTGGGAAGCACTGGATCTCATTAAGAATTGGCTTTGGAATATCACCATATGGGTAAATCTGACAGGCTACGCAGTGTGTCATTCAGATTGAGACAGAAATAATTGCCCTCACTTATGAATGAGTTTGTGATGGTGCCAAATCTATCTGATTGGCTATGTGGTGCAATGTCACTGTGCTCGAAGTGTGATACCCAATTTTCTGGGATCAGTTTCAAGAGACAGAAATTGTAGTAATGTTTTCCTTCCTATCGATAGTTCTTCTTGTTGCTTCTAACTTTCACTTGCTTTATATGTTTATTTTTGTATTCTGGCAAGGATGGCAAACCTCAGTAATGATTAGAGCAGTGGGGTAATTTAGAAAAGGAAAACTTCCAAGTAAAGAGGCAGCAGTAGTAACAGAAAGTAGCTCCAATAATCTGAATCTGCTTTATAAGTAGGTTGGGGGTTCACATCCCAAACCTGGACCACCCAGTTTCCATTCTTACCTGAAGTTGTGTGCACAGATCACTGTATCATAGTTCATCCCTAATGAACTCACTGTATCATCTCTAATGCTCACTGTATCATAGTTCACCATTGGAAAATATGTTAGTATAGTATAACCACTGTCTAGTATCATTAAATAAATCAGGTATGAAAGTCTCCAAGGAAAATGGTTTATGTTTGCAAATAGAACGTTTGGTCCTTCATCAATAATGAGAATGAACTAAAGAAAAGATTATATGACAACTTAATTGGGTTTTGATCAAATGCTTTTGCTGTTTATATTATACAGCTTGCTTGAATGGTTTGGCAATCTCTCTTTTTTTCTCGAAAGTTTTCCTTCAGGGAATAATTTGGCAACCTTCACTCACACAGAGTAGCATTTACCCATGTAAGTAGTTCATTCCATCATTTTGACTTATCTATCCAGTTTTACTGAGTAGTATTTTTATTCTTAAAAAATAATAATAGAGCAGATTCCCATTTCACTTCTTTATCTTAGCACCAGTGCAATATTTAAGCATAAGTTATGAAGCTGTCCTTCTTTTCTTTAAAGAAATTACTTGGAAATATAAAAATACAATAGCTATACAGTGTGTAAAACAAATAAAATACAGTTCTGTATATACATATGGAACCTTTTTGTATGTAAAGTATGATAAATAATATTTTATTTTAATGCTATATATATATATATATATATATATATATATATATATATATATATATATATATGAGAATTATTAATTGGTTTTATGTTGTTTTTATAGTTTTTGTTTTGATCTGTTGATCTAGTTTTTGTTTTTGATTGTTAATTTATTTTAATGGTGTTTATTTTAATGTAAATTGCCCTCAGCCATTTTGGAAGAAACATCAGTAACCTGCAATATGCTGTGATGACACCACTCTGATAGCTGAGAATGCGGATGATCTGCAAGCTCTGGTAATGAAAGTCAAGGAGAACAGTGAAAAAATGGGACTACGACTAAATGTAAAAAAGACTAAACTAATGACAACGGGTACAGCAACCAGCTTCAGAATTGATAATGAAGACATGGAAGTAGTGGATAGCTTCTGCCTTTTAGGATCGACCGTCAACAGTAAAGGATCCAGCAGTCAAGAAATACCCCAGACTAGCACTTGGTAGGGTTGCAATGAAGGCCTTGGAAAGGATATTTCTACGCTGTGACATGTCTATACCTACAAAGATTAGAATTGTTCGGACAATAGTTTTCCCCATCACACTCTATGGATGCGAAAGCTGGACTTTGAAAAAGCAAGATAGAAAAAGCATTGACGCTTTTGAACTTTGGTGCTGGTGAAGACTTTTGAGGATACCATGGACAGCCAGGAAAACAAACAAATGGATCATAGAGCATATCAATCCAGAATTTTCATTCGAGGCACAAATGACCAGGCTCAAACTATCACACTTAGGACACATTATGCGACAGACCCAGATCCCTTGAGAAGTCTATAATGCTGGGAAAAGTTGAAGGAAAGAGAAGAAGAGGATGACCAGCAGCAAGGTGGATGGACTCGATTATCACAACAATGAATGCACCACTGAGAGACCTTAAAGGCCAAGTTGAAGACAGATCATCCTGGAGAGAATCTATCTATGTGGTCGCTAAGAGTCGACACTGACTTCACGGCACTTAATCAATCATCAATCAATAAATTATATTGCCAGGCAGCATCCAAAACATTATAAAATATCTAACTTTCATATCATCCTGTTGTTTCTTCCAAAGCCTTTCTTTTTCTTTTTTTTAAAGTCTACATGTGCTTCAATTTAAACATATGGACTTGACATTCTTATGTCTACCCCTGCTAACTGGGCAAAGTGGCACCTTTGTAACACCGTGATTCTCTTTATTGAGCAGGGGGAAGAGAAACTGGCCCTATCTACCCCCAGCACAGTACCTCCAGTGACTGTTGCTGATGTCTATCATGTCTCTTTTTAGATTGTGAGCCCTTTGGGGACAAGGATCCATCTTATTTATTTATTATTTCTCTATGTAAACCACTTTGGAACTTTTGTTGAACAGCGGTATAAGTTGTTGTTGTTGTTGTTGTTGTTGTTGCTGCTGCTGCTGCTGCTGTTGTTATAAATACCCCTTTTCCTCAGCATTACATGTGATACATAATGCAGTAGTTTAAGACAATCCACTGCTGGAATGAAAATATTATCTTAACTAGTGTCCCTGGAAGAATTTTTAAGCGGGGGTCAAAGTGGTCAGGACATTTATTTATTTAATTATTTATTGTTAAATTTGTATACCGCCTTTCATTGTGGCCCATATCTGGCTAGGGTTGTAATGCTGTTGGGCTTGCATGAGTTGGTAGCACAATCATGTTGAACCAAGAAAGGAATGTCTGTTCCAAACTAGTTCCTGTGCTAGTAGAATGTCTGGGCAGGTTGTGCAACATATTGTGCAGCCTTTTGTGTGTCCTGGAAAAGGTCTTCCACTAGCTGTTGCACGACACCCCCAAAGTGCTGCTATTTCATGCAGCACCACAAACTTCTTAAGTGAGCACAACTTCTCTCAATGTTCTGGGACAACACTAGCATAGGTAGCAACTGATGAATGTTATCTATGTTTCAGATGTATTTTTTCATTTGATTATTTAATGGGCTAAAAATAAAGTTATAATAATATAATCTATCACATGCAATGAAGGATTTTATGACAATCATATGTACCACTGAATTAAGAAGGGGAAGAAATCTAAGAACTATGTTATTTATTTCTTATTTTATTTATTTATTACATTTATAATCCGCCCCATCTGAAGGCTCTGGGCGGTGTACAACAAGTTTAAAAAGACACAAAAACACACACCAATTAAAACACAGTGCTCAAAACAATATAAAAACAATTTATAAACAATTCAAAACCATTTAAAGCCAATTTAAAATACTTTTCAAAAACATTTTAAAACCTTGGAAGGCCAAGTCAAACAAGTAAGTTTTTAGGGCTCTCTTAAAGGACACAGTGCACCTAAACTGTGGATATCTGCTGGGAGTGCATTCCATAGGCCAGGAGCAGCAACAGAAAAGGCCCGGTTCCGAGCTGCCACCAGACGTGCTGGTGGCAACTGGAGACAGACTTCTCCAGTAGTCAAAGTAAAAACTTGTATATTAAAAAGTCTTAATTTTTAATAGAATACTTATGGAGTTTAACTATGGAACTATTTGTATAATAAAGTTAATATTCATGTCAGAGTCTGAAGGCAAGAACCCAACAAAGCAAGGGTTTTTTTTGTGGAAAACTAGAACCTTTTCATTTATCATTGGCATGTTATCCACTCTGCAATTCATTTTTGATTACTTTCATTGTGTGTGTGTGCGCGCGCACGCTTGTGTGTGCCCGTGCATGCATTGTGGCCTACCTTGTTTTCCACCAGTCTACAGACAGTACAATTTGCCCAACTGTGGTTCAAGCCAGTACAGCTATTAATTTAATTGGGTAATAGTCTATGCACACTAACCTAGAAGTGAAACCCACACTACTCAGTCAGACTTACTTCTGAGTGAACATGCATATGGACAGTTATATGATTTTGAAGCTCCACTTCAAAAGGTTAGGGCAGGCTAAATGGGTCCAACATTAAATGAAAAATTAAATTAAAAAAGAACCCCAACTGTACTGAAAAGACACAGTTTATGAGTATTATAGAATGGTAATGAACTAGAAGCTCACTGTTCAGTGCTTGGTCTCTCAACTCTGAATCTCAGTTAACTCTCTCCCTCTCCATATATTAACTCTCCTCAGTTCAATTCCTCCCTTCACAGATGGGTTCTGCAACTTCTGCTTTCGAAACACAGCAAGCAAGGCTCTGCAGTTAACTGCTGAGTCCTAGAGAATGAGCTGCACCTTTCCCTCTCTATCAGCCTTGATTGCAAGATAATATTTTTTTGCCTCAACTTCCAAGGGAGGGGCTTAGTCCCACCCTGGCCAATGTTAGAAGGGCCTCTAGTCCCCTCTGTCACTTCCATCAAGGGTCCATATTCTTAATGACATGCTGCTACGAACCATCAGTGGGCAGCAGCGGACTATGTAGGTTAGGCAATTTTTCTCTATGCAAAATGCAATCAGATTCAAAATAGTGTATAATGCCATGGATAAAATGACCTGACTTGAAAAGTCAAGATGTGGCAATTTTTTTATCCCTTATTTGATGGAATGTGTAAAAAAATATCTGTAGATTTCATTTAGCCTTATCTTACATGGGGGAAGAAGTCTTGCACATGAAGAAGCCATCTTATTTGTAAACCGCCCTGAGCCATTATTGGAAGGGCGGTATAGAAATCGAATTAATGATGATGATGATGATGATGATGATGATGATTGATGATAAGAAGTGTTGGTCTCCTCTGGGTCCCAGTGTGCAAAGGAGACTTCCCCCTTTTGGCCTCTGGGGGCAAAGACCTCAGAGTGGCCTGGGTGGATTTCTTCACCAATAGCCCAGTGGGCCATTTCTACTCTCATCCTAAGCTGGCCTCTCTCCAGAGGATCCAGGCTCTCTGTTCCCTGCAGCCCTTCATCCTTTGCACACAATCTTAAATAAGGGAGAGCATCCATCATCGCCCCGTCACGCTCCATTCCCTTCTTCATGGAGTCCTGTCCCTGCATGCCTGTTTCTCCTTTGACTATTGCAATCTGGCCCCTCCATCACTGCTTCGCTCAGTCATCGTCATCCCTGACTCCTTCCTGCACATTTCCCTCTTCCAGGTTTGGGCGGACTGAGCCACAGCACACCGCTGTCCATCACTGCAAAATGGGATGTGTCATGAGGGAGGCTCAGGGCAGAACTTGGAAGGCCACTCCAAGGCTTGAGTTGCTTCCTGCTGGACTGTCTCACTCGTGTTGCACAGGGATGGGTCATTCAGAAACCTTCATCCCACCCCCACCCCCCAGCCTCATGCTCTGGTAACCTCTCGCTTAGATCATTGCAGTGTGTTGTACCTGGGGCTGCCTTTGAAAACGTTCCAGGAAGAGCACCTGGTACAAAATAAGGCTGCAAGATTATTAACTGGGAATGGCTGTTTTGATCATATTATTGTAGTGCTTCATCAGCTGCACTGGCTCCCAGTTCACTTCTGGGCCCAATACAAAATGCTGGTTTTAACCTTTAAAGTCCTAAGTGTCTTGGGACCAGGTTACCTGAAAGAGCACCTTGCCCCATATTTTCTGACTTGGACCTTAAGGTCGTTGGAGGCCCTCCTCTGAGTACTCCTGACAAATGAGATGAGTGGGGTGGTGGTGGTACTAGGGAGAGGGCCTTTTCAGTGGTTGTGGGGGGAAATGCGTGACTACCAAGCAGAAGATTTCCAGTTTGAATCCCCGGCTGGTACTATATTGGGCAGCAGCGATGTAGGAAAATGCTGACGTGCATCATCTCATACTGCATGGGAGGAGGCAATGGTAAACCCCTCCTGTATTCTAGCAAAAGAATACCACAGGGCTCTGTCGGTGCCAGGAGTCAAAATCGACTTGACTGCACACTTTACCTTTACCCAATGTATGGAATAACCTCCCCAGTGAGGTTCACCTGGGTTCATCACTTTCTTCTTTTAGACACCAGGTGAAGACCTTTCTCTTCATTCAGAACTTTTAAATTTGATTTTCAAAACTGACTTTGTAACAGTTTTTAAATTGTTTTGTACTGTATTTTGTTTGCTTGTTTGGGTGTGTTGTGATTTCATATGTTTTATGTGTTTTTATTCGATGTTTTGAAGCAGTGTTGTGAGCCTCCCATTATGGGGCGGCTAAGAAATAAAGTTGTTTTTAAATACATGATGATGATGATGATGATGATGATGATGATGATGATGATGATGCCTGGCTTTAGCTACTCCAGGTACCAGGACTCTTGGGGCGGGGGTTGGTCCCCCAAAGAATTTCTTTTTTGAGGGACATGATTTTTCCCCAATACTCAAACCAATTCTAGACAAATGCAATTCACTAGTGCCCTTCTCAGAGTAGTTCTGGATAGACTTTGTTACCTAAATGTCATAGGGACATACTGAGGAGTAGCTGTGGCATCATAAATGATGGACAGCACAGGTCCTCTCCCCTATGCCTACTCCATACACAAGCACTTGCCCTGCAAAGACTGACTCACCCAGGAGCTGAAACTTAGCAGTCAGGAAGCCCCTAGTTCATTTCAAACTGGATTTTCAGACTTGTTCTGAAGTTTAGCAGTTGAAACTGATAATGGCCTTCTTTAGACTTTGAGGCTGTTTAAATGAGCAGCCCTAACCTGACAGCCCTACCTGGGTGGGGCTGCTCGTGTGGAGCACCAGGATACTGGTGCTGACCCACAGGAAACCCGAGGTTTCTCCCCAGGCTAGTACTGCAGTAAAAGGTAGGGAAGTGTGAATCAATTCAGATGCAAATTGATTCAACCAAAATCTGGTCGACTTGGATGATTCAAGCTCGAAACAAATGGGCCCAGACACTCCTAGCCAAATTCAAACTTGAATCGAATCATGCCAGATGCAATTTGAATTGATTTAAGATTCGGGTTCCACCTATTAATTCTCCCATATTCTCAGCTTTCATTTAAAAAAAATTTTTTTTTTTAATCTAAGCTCCAGCCCTTGTAGAAGTGGAGTTATGGAGCAAAATGTGCAGTCACTATTTTTCAAGTGTTTGGATTCTCTGGTGTATAATAACCTTTTCTCATAATGAATCCTGATATGCCTTCATTTCTTATGTTCCTTTTGACTCTCATTGGAAAGTGCCAACAGTCAACTGCCATGTTCAAACTACACTCCCCCACCCCCACTCGCAAGGCAGTGGGGTACTACTCAGTTTATGTTCTAGGGATTTTTTCAAGTGTTTAGAATCTTTGGTGTCTAATAACCTTTCCTCATAATGAATCCCTATGAAGATTCATTACACACCAAAGAGTCTAAACACCTCAAAAATTCCTAAAAATATAAACTGAGTACACAGTGGCTTGCAGGTTGGGGGGTAGTCGACACATGGAATGCCACTAATTCCCCACCCCCACCTGCAAAGCAGTGGGGTCAAAATGAACAGAAGAAATGATAGGGTGTAATGAAGAAACCAAATAATCTAAACTCTTCAAAAAATCCTAAAATATAAAGTGAGTACCCCAGTGTGTGTGTGTGTGTGTAGTTGACACAGGGCACTTGACAGTTGGCATCATCCAATGACAGTCAAAATGAACAGAAGAAATGAAGGCATATATTGAATCCTCATAGGGATTCATTATGAGGAAAGGTTATTAGACACCAAAGAATCTAAACACTTCAATATTGCTAAAAAAAAAAATAAACTGAGCACCCTCACTGCCTTGTAGGTGGGGAGGGTGTAGTTGGCACATGGCACTTGACAGTTGGCATGGTCCAGTGACAGTCAAAATGAACAGAAGAAATGAAGGTGTGCAATGAATCCTCATAGGGATTCATTATGAGGAAAAGGTATTATACACCAATGAATCCAAATACTTTAAAAAATAGTGACTGCTCATTTTGCTCCATAATGCCACTTCTACAAGGGCTAGAGCTTAGCTTTTTAAAAAAGCAAAAAGCTGGGGATTCATGTTAGGGTTAAAAATAAGGCAACTTAGAATCTCCATTATTTCCTATGATGGGAATATATAAAATCAGTAAAATTTAAAGAAAATGATTAAAAATCAACCTTTCAAATTTGGGTAGTAGGTGGTACCCATGGGGACCTACCTACCACCCAAATTTGGTGCCCCTAGGACATTTAGAAGTGGGCTGAATAAATCCAAATCAGAATCATATTGAATCAAACTCGAATCAAGTCTGATCAAATCCAAGTTTGCAGATTTGAGTTCAATTTGAATCTGGCTGATTTGATTCAACCTTGAATTGAATCACAAAAAATCAGTTTGTGCACATTCCTAGTAAAAGGACCCTTCTACTTAGGTACCCAGTCGTGTGCACACTGAGGATGCCTGTAGCTTGAGCAGCCACAGAGCCAGCTACCTAGAGTGTCTGGATCCAGGGAAATCCCCCATTGCACCATACTCCTTATGCAGTGCATTGAGAGACTTCTGGAGGCCAGGCTTTGCTCCCCCAGCCTCCAGATGGCCAGGTGGCTCCGGGCAGTGCAGTTCCTGTGTGCATATGAGCCATGTGGCCCAAAGAAGACAGGAGATCATCTGGAGGGGAAGGTAATAGTGCTCCTGCCTTCTCCCCAGCCCTCCCTGCCCTGCTGACCTGGGTCATATGAATGGCCTTTTTGCTAAGAGGTGAATGAACTCCAGCTCCAGGATGCACCCTCTCTTTTAGCTCCAGCTCTCCACATCTAATGTGCTATAGACAGGCCTAAGTGTGCCAGGATTTAATTCTGATATCTGTTTTCAACGTAGGGGACTTAAGCCTGGAATATATGAAACAAAAGCTGATTAAAATGACTTGACTTTGAGCAGATTGAGAGCATGTTTCCCTAACCACCGAACAAGGAGAGAAATATAAAGGCAATGCAGAAAAGACTTCCAGATCAGGGGATATTGATTTAAGCCCTAAACACCTCCTTTTTCTAGAAAGTAAACACGTCAGCAGTGCATGTCATGGGGGGCAGAAATTAAAAGGTGGAAGAGACCAACAGCCTTGCTATTTCCTGCAGGCTCCACAGCAAGATTACTCCCCTTCAATATGCACTGGACATGTAGCTACTGCCTTTGGGTCTGAAGTTGCAAGACTGTCCTACAAAGGCTAAAATAGGGATTTGCTTTGATAACCGGGACAAGCTGTTCATCATGTTAAATGGGTAGCTGAAGTGTCACTTTTCTATAGTTTTCATACATTAGTACATTAAAGAAGCCACCTTAAGTGGCACAGCGGGGAAATGCTTGGCTAACAAGCAGAAGGTTGCCGGTCTGAATCCCCACTGCTACTATATCAGGCAGCAGTGATATAGGAAGAAGCTGAAAGGCATAATATCATACTGTGTGGTAGAAGGCAATGGTAACCCCCTCCTGTACTCTACCAAAGAAAACCACAGGGCTCTGTGGGCGCCAGGAGTCAAAATCGACTTGACGGCACACTTTAGTACATTAAAGAGGTGGGAACAGAAGGAGGTAGAGAGAGAAGCAGAGAAGCATCTTCAGCAATTTACATTTGTGGATAATATAAACTTAAGATGTGCTGTAAAGTTAGAGCAAGCAGCAAGTAAAAATCAAAAGGACTTGAATCACAGTATATAAATGGGTTTACTGACTTGCCCAATAAAACTTAATATAGACAAACGTAAAGAAATACACACTGGTCACAAAAATTTAAAATGCATAGCAGAAAGCAGATTTAGCTAAAGTAGTGAGCTTGTGAAAGAGAAATTAAAGGGATGACATATGCTTACCTGTAAAAATGTCCACACAATATGTTGAAGCAGTAAAACTAGAGTTCCAATATATAATTAGCATATGGTGTTCAGCATTCAGTAGAATGCACATTTTTAGAAGGTGCTGCATAGAAAAGGCACATTAAAAAGACGAAGGGTTCAAAGCATGCATGATGGTAAAAGATGCAACACAAGCCAATTTTCTTTCTCCTCAAAACATGCTGCTTTGAATAGTTCCCCTAGAGTACTCTTCTGTGGTTCAGTAACAGGACAACTGCAATTGTCCTGTTTGTTAAACAATTCTAAAGACAGGTGTCTCTCAGCAAGAAATATATGCAACACTTAATGCAGTCCAATCAATCCAGGAGGTAACGTACAGTAACTCTAGCTATTTTCTTCATAACAAATGATGTGATGTGACGCAACAGAACTAATTTTTCCACTCATCAGGAAAATACAGCCAATTGCAACTCTCTGGGGCAACTACTGATACAATAAGGGGGTGGGCACTGGTGGTGGTTGATCTGCCCCATATCCTATCACATGCAACACACAAGCTGCCTCAATGTTCGTTTCTGAGATTTATGGGTGGTTCTGGAGAAGGAAAGATGACACGCACGCACACTCACAACTGTGAGTTTTATTAGCCTTTTATTAAGGCTAATGATTGCAACTGTAGGTCATTAGGCATGTAGGCAAGTAGTTATCCATTTCACTTTTCTATGATTGTAGTGCAGTATTCAGTAACAGCTAAAAGCATTCCTAACATACATCATTTTTTCCTTTTCTCAAAATGCAAAGCTGCTAACTAGGAAAGAGTTTTGGCCTCACCAAGAAACAGACAGTTGTGTATCAGTAAACTGAGAAATTCTGCTTCTGTGTGCAAGAGCACCTGATCCGCTGTTACATAGCAACAAGTCAAAATAACTAACCAACCTGGCAATCAGTGTTTCCACTTTAATTTGGTCTAATAATTTCTATGACAATTAAGTCCTACCACTAATAAATGCAAAGCATCTTTGACTCTTAACAGAAAAAAGTACTTCTTTCTAACCCTTCTACTAAATGCTGAACAGTTTAGAACAGTTTCATTTCATTAGGAGCAAGTAGCTTAAGGTCTTTTGTTATCTCCTGATTGTTCCCAAACAATCCTAGAAGCTGTGTTGACAGAAAGGAAAAAAGCTAATGTACAGTTTTCAAGGAGGGAGGAAGACCAACAAGAGGAATTTCCATTAAAACAGCTTAGGAAGTGGGGAGGAGGCTGGGCCGGAAGGAGGAGAGGGGGAGACAGACCAGACACTGTTTCCTGCCACCTGGCAAATGGTGCCTGCATCAGGGGCTTCTCTGGAGGTTGTATAGGTAAGAGCAAAGATCCAGGGTCAGAGGGGAAAGGGGGCGAGAAGGGGGAAACAGGTGTGTTAGAAGTGGCTGGTTCGTGAAGCTTAGCTCTGGGCAATAATTACCAGTTCCAGGTATGCTGGAACGAGATCTCCACCGGCTTCTCCGGTGGGAGGGTGACTGGCTCTGGAGATTCAGGGAGGGGCTACATATGCCTTTTCCATGAAGAAACCCATGCCTACCCTTCCCCCATGGATGGCTGTCTGCAGCTTTTTATACCTTTTTGGCCAGCTCTCCAAGTCAAAATAATCACCACATATATGCAGAGTGTCTCTTCTTTGATAAACAAATCAGGCCTGCGTCTCCGAATCCCCCTGTCTGTCCTCCAGGCAGGTAGCCAGTCAGGAGCCCAGCTCTTTGTCTGATCCATCTCAAGATAGAGACACTTTAGTTAGTTTTATCAAGCTGGCCCTGGCTGGTAGCCATTTGTTGATGTTCTTCAGCCCAGGGAAATATGTTAGAAGGACACAGAATGTTACATAAACAAGGGGGGAGGTCTCAGTGTTATATGAATATAATGTCCCCCATAATACAGCGTAGGCGTTATCATCTCTATGTGGTTTCTTATAATTTCCTAAATCAGCTAGATATTATTGTGCTTGACATGCCAAACTAGTTCTCATGACTGGGTTTTTAGCACAGCAACAAACTACCCAAGGCTCTTTGCAAGGCAGTAAACAATTTCAAGGCTGGGAACAATTGTGAGGGGAAATTCAACTCTGAAGAATAGCATTTCTGCTCACCGTGGGCTTAGAGAGAAAAATAAGTCAGGCTTCAGCTTCCTGCCAAAAGGACAATTCAGACACAGGCCTCAATCTAGCCTTTTGGTTTTTGGGGGTCTCAAAGCAGACCCTAGTTCTAAAAAGGGGTCCACTCACCTGTTCATATCACTACTACCAGCATCTTTTCAAACACTTATTTGTTACAGTCACACTTTACATTATTATTAAGGATCTTAAGTGGACACCTGAGAACAAAGGTTGAAATCAAAATTCATCCATCTGTGTGTGACCTCAAGGTTTGAAGTTAAGACATAATTGAAGGTGGAAAATGCAATCTAAGGAGGGGGAAGGTTAGAGAGTGAATGTTGCCTTTGAGAAAGCCACTGTACCCATGAATTTGAAGTCACAGAAGAAGCAGGAGGTAGGATGTGGGAAGGGTGGTCTGTATGCAATATCATAAGAAAGAAGGTGATGCTCAGGAAGAGGGGATTCCATAGTAGAGAGGTCAAGAGACAGCATAGTAGAGAGGTCAAGAGGCTGTGGAGGGGGGGAGTCTGTTCAAAGCCAGAGATCAAAGGAAGAGGCAAGAGAGGAGACAAGAAGCAGTTGCGACTGTGGGGACATGAATATGAATGTGCAAGTCACCAAGGCAGGGGCATTGTCGGAAAGAAAAATGGGGAGCCAAGCATCAAGGTCTGCAATGATGTTTGAGAGGGAGCCAGAAACATAACAGCAACATGGATCTGCAGAGGAGTGTAAAAGTAAAGTGTGCTGTCGAGTCGGTGCTGACTCCTGGCTCCCACAGAGCCCTGTGGTTGTTTTTGGTAAAATACAGGAGAGGTTTACCATTGCCATCTCCCATGAAGTATGAGATGATGACTTTCAGCATCTTCCTATATCACTGCTGCATGATAGATGCCTTTCAGCATCTTCTTATATCACTGCTGCCTGTGTTTCCCATAGTCTGGGAAACGTACCAGTGGGGATTCAAACCAGCAACCTCTGGCTTGCTAGTCAAGTCATTTCCCCACTGTGTAGAGTGTCACAAATTGAACTTCAAAGGAAAAGAAGTGGTATGAAGCGGGGGGGGGCAGGTACTGGACCTGGTAGTATTTAGAAAGGAGGAGACCACCACTATGACCTTCAGGGCAAATGGAGCATAAGAAAGAGACCACTGACGTAGAAGGCTGGAACATGGCCAGTGTCAGAGAGGGGGTGCCAGATTTCAGTGAGGGAAAAGAACTGGAGGGATCAAAGGAAGAAAAGCTCATAGACTGCTTTGTAGATGAGGGATGTGCAATTCTGGGAGAAATGGGTGAAGGGGAGCAGAGAGGAAGGCAATAAGTGAATGGGAATGACATTTGGGAAGAGAGGGCATATTACAATTTGTAATATGGTGAAAACCTGATTCACAAGATCCTGATTCAGACATTATGCTGTACGAGTGTACAGATATTTATACACTTGTACATGTATTTGTGTGAATGACTGTGACAGTGTTCATTTTAAATGTGAACCTGGATACCAGCCTTTCAAATGCATAGTACAAATGGGATGTGTTCTTCTGTACCTGCATTCAACATCACATGTGAATGATTGTACCTGTGTACTGATCTGTACCAGTGTACACTGTACACTCATTGTACAAGTGTTGAACATAATATGTAAATGGGTCTAAAGATTTGATGCTTGGTAAGAGAATCATACATAGTCCTTTTTTCTTCTTTGTGCTTTGCTACAATAATCACCTTAATAATCATCAAAGGAGAAGATACGGAGAGTTTTGGGGACATGTATGCTATGTAAATTGTTTTCAAAATTATTTTATTGAAAAGCTGTATGCAAATATTTTGTTAATAATAAGGGTTGACATCCTAACAGTGTGCATGCAGCAAAAAGGGAAAAAAAGTGGGGGGAGCAAGCATGCATCCGTTCAATTTCCAACTAAAGCAGCGCTGGTGCTTGTGTGGGATGAAGAGGAGATTTTTGCTGAGCTACCCTTCCCATAGAAACCCTCTCTACCATCTGCAAATATGTCCCTGAGGGTCATGCAGCCCTTGTGGACATATTTATGAGTGACATATTTATGAATGCTTCCATAAGAAGGGGAAATCACTGAAAATGCCCCCACCTTACATGAGCCCTGGTGCTTCTTCATTCACGAATGTAACAGCTGAAACAGCTGTGTAACAGCTGTGCTTCTTTTGCTGTATAGACACAGCATTAGAATGTTGGTAAATATTTTATTTTTATTATTATTATTTATTAACACAGTCAGACAGATGTTATTGACTGGTTTGTTTTATCCAGACATCGCGTCCTTCCCAAGGACCTGGGATGGCTGAATTTTATTGTCAATGTTGTTGCTGTTGTTATAGATATCATCACAGAATATAGGCTGTTTCCAGTAAAGCTGCTTTTTGTAATTGGCTGATGGTGATTTCTGTGGCCCCTATGGTGTTGAGGTGCTCTTCAAGGTCTTTTGGAACTGCACTCAGGGCGCCAATGACCACTGGGATTATTTTGGTCTTTTTCTGCTACAGCCTTTCAATTTCAATTTGTAGATCTTTGTATTTGGTGATTTTTTCTATTTCTTTTTCTTCTATTCTGCTATCCCCTGGTACTGCTATGTCGATTATTTTGACTTGTTTTTCTTTCTTCTCTACTACAGTTATATCTGGTGTATTGTGTGGCAGATGTTTGTCTGTTTGTAGTCGGAAGTCCCATAATATTTTTACATCTTCATTTTCTTCAATTTTTTCAATTGTATGGTCCCACCAATGATTGGCTACAGGTAGCTTGTATTTTTTGCAGATGTTCCAGTGTATCATCCCTGCTACTTTGTCATGCCTTTGTTTGTAGTCAGTCTGTGCGATCTTTTTACAACAGCTGATTAGGTGGTCCACTTATTATTATTATTATTATTATTATTATTATTTAGAAATTCGACTCACCCAAATATTAAGATAATTAAAAAATGTTGGATTTAGAATGAGGTTTGGAACATATTAGTCTTGCAGGAGTACACTTCCAATAGACCAATATAACTTTTTTTTTTAACACAAACATTTCTGTTTTGGACTTGTCTAATGCAAGAATCAAGCACTTTAAATTCAAATTGAAGAGCTGATTTTTCTGGATTTTTAAAAAAGAGATCAGAGGGGAATATGTTGCACTTTGGGGGGAAATGATCCCTTCTTAATCATATGAATTAGAACCCCGATGGAAAACAAAAGATCAAGACTCTCATAAACACAGATTAAGGAGAGCATTTGAAGTGCAAATATGCTCCTTTTAGGGATGTGTATTTGGCCAGTTCTGTTTGAATCCAGACCAAATTTGAAACAACCAGGCCCAGTCCAGCTTTGGGTTTGGCCTGCGTGGTGACTCAAATGCCCTCCACACATGCACAGTCACAAAACTGACCTCCATGCGTG
Source organism: Hemicordylus capensis (assembly GCF_027244095.1). Classification (NCBI taxonomy): domain Eukaryota; kingdom Metazoa; phylum Chordata; class Lepidosauria; order Squamata; family Cordylidae; genus Hemicordylus; species Hemicordylus capensis. The sequence goes on along the minus strand of NC_069658.1, from coordinate 91,788,838 downwards.
CATGGAGACCCAAACTGGGCCACAGCCAGCCTGGGCTGTCATTCAGGAGTTGGCAGAGGGCTTGGATGAGCCCCTGCCACCATCTCCAATGTTTCCGCTGCTGCCGCACATCCTCCACTAAAGGTACAGAGCCCCCTTTCTCTCACCAGCACCCCAGCACCTTTGGGATAGGGATTGCGGATACCGCCTTTCCTTGTAAAGGGGAATCTTCAAGGATTCTCCTTTATACATATAGTTCTCCCCAAACTAGCCCACAAACTGGTTTCTTAAACCAGGGCCTGTGTGGTTTGAACTTGGTCAGGCCAAACCGGGCCAGCTGTATTCAAACCGTGGTGAAAATTAAGCCAGCTCGCACATCCCTAGTTACTTTGTGAATTGTCAAAATGCAAGTACATTGGAAATTTCTGCAAAGATGCACTAAATTAAAAATATAACTTGTATGTCTCCTCCTAAACTACTCAAGAATGCCCATGAAGCTGCCAGCATTAGGTACTGAGGTCAATGAGCCAAGAAGTGTTGCCGCATAATGAAATCAGCACAGCTCTGAAGAGACAATTTGGTTTTATTTGTGAAACCTTGAAAAGTTTTACTATTAAGAAATTTCAGTTAAAACGTTGACCCAGATACAGAGGTTCTTTGTTACATGCAAAGCTTTTCTACACAATAGGGCTCCTAAGATTAGTAAATCGTATCTATATTATTAACAGAAGTGAAGTAGGCCTGGCTTTTCCAATTGCTTTATTATAACTCACAAACAAGGCTGTTCCCCTTCTGATGACAGCAGCCATCTCTACTGCAGATTAGAAGCTTAACCTTTTCTACTACAGTGTGCACAGAACTGCAGATGGAGATTAGGGATGTAAAAACAGCTTCGAATTTAAACCAGTTAGCAAAGCCAGTCTGAGTTCGAACCCAACAGAGCCTGATTCAGTTTGAATCAGTTCAAACTGGTTCGAAGTCTCGAGCCTCCATCTTAGAAGATGGTGGCCATTTTGTGACACTGTGTCACTTGCTGTGATTTGCCGAGCTCCTGCTTCCCTGGTGTGTATGGCTCTCTGGTAGGCTTTGCTGTGCTGCCACTACTAGAGAACTGGCACCCTATTGGTCCTGGGGGATGGCAAGGGGGAGGGTTCCCATAGGAGGGGGATTCAAATTTTAAAAGGCAGTGCCTGGGCTTACAAAACCACTCTTTGCTAAGCCATGAGAGAGAGAGACTTGCTTGCTGCTGCTGATTTCCTGGCTGTGGTTTGTGGTGGTGCCTCTGTCTCTGAACTCTGGCTGCTGTGCTGGTGAGGTCTCTGTCCTGCCCTGCTTGCTCCTTTTTTTCTTTTTCTTTTGGCCCGACCTCCACCAACTCCCCTCGTTTAATAGTAATTTTTCCTGGCTGTGTTTGGCTGGCTGTGTGCTATACCTTTTGGATCCCCCCCCCCGCAGTCTGAGTTGAGTGTCTCCTCCTGCTTTAGCCCAGCTAGGCACTGCTGTTGTGGGGGGGGGGGGATAGACAGGCCTTTGGACTGAGGTCCCTCTGGCCCAATTTTTTTGGACCCCCACCCCATTTTTGCTGACTGTTCTTCCACCAGCATTTCATTTTATGTTATTTTATTGTATTTCTCTTTTCATTGGTTTGTTTGGGTGGATAGCTGGAAGGTTGCCCATCTACCCTCTCCTCCTCCCCCCTGCCCTGGGTGAACGTGCTGCCAGCCTGCAAGGTTTTCCACCTAATTAAAAAAAAATTCTAAAAATTCTAATTTTTCTAAAAGCCCCTGGGGATTAGGAAGATGTCTGAGTGCCATGTTGCGAGCAAGGCTCATAGCAGTCTGGCCAGCAGAGGAGGGAGGATGTTCCAGCTGGTGTGGGAGGCCAGGGTGGAGGGCAGAGAAAATGGAATGCAGGTCCCACAGGCCCCCATAGGCAAATTATTTGCTCCCAATGAGGTGGGGCCACAAAGGCTATCCTGTCTGGAGGAGTCTTCTGCTGCCAAGCCAGGTCCTGGTTGAGATGCACCACCAGTGCTGCCACCCAGTGTGGAACCTGGCACTGCTGGGGGCTCTCCCGCTAGGGAATCTGCTTTTGGGGGGCAGGGGCTCAACAGCTCGTAATGCAGACAGACTGTCCCTCTCTCTTGTGAGCCCCCCTCTGCTGCTCTCAGCACTCAGTGCCCCACCTGATGCCCAAGTCATGGCTGAGTCTGACACTGAGGAGGAAAAGTCTGCTGCTGAAACAGAAGCACGCCTTCAGCTGAAGCCTCTCACCACTCAGTGGGCCCTCCCTGATGATGCCCATCAACTTGTGGCAGAGTCCAGTTCTGGGGCCGAATCTGACTTTGAGGAAGGGTCTGCTGCTGTGGAAGGGGGTGGAGCCAGGCGTGGAAGGGGTGTGTGTGATGGCAGTGGGCAGCCAGCATCACCTGTAGGTCCATCATCACCAAAGAGGCCCAAGACAGCATCCAGCATATCGGAGGACACCCAGAGCAGCGGTGTTTGGCAACATTGTGAAATCCCTCAAAATGTTCCAAACACTGCTTGCTGTGTTCACTGCAGGTCAATTGGGGGAAGGATGCAAAGCATCTGGGGACAATGTCCATGTTGTGACACATGCGTTGTCGTCACCCAGATCTCCTTGCCTCCACTGCAGAGCTAGGCAGAGCTAGTGCGCCTAGCGTACCTGCGACTAAAACTATCAAGGGCTGTACAAAGTCTTCCCTGAAGCAGAGCATGCTGCCAGTCAAGCAGTGGACACAGGCATCAGACAATAAATGTCTCGGTCATATGGACCCACGTCTTCTCACCTGCTTCATAGGAGAGATGATGGCCACTGATGGCTAACCTTTTCAGGTGGTTGAGAGCCCCAGCTTGGATTATCCAGATGCTTGCACCCAGCTACATGATCCCCTCAAGAACCACGTTCAACCAGAACATGGTTCCTTCCCCATAAGCAAGGTACAGGGAGCTTGTGTCAGTGGCACTGTGGGCAGGATTACCTGGCACCAGCGTGCATTTCACCACTGATCTTTGGAACAGTGTGAGTGGAATGCACACTCCTTTCCTGGCCCTAACTGCTCACTGGTGTTGCCTGGAGAGAAGAGGGACCTCTAATGGTACTGCCACTGGCTCCAGCACGTCCCACACCACATTTTGTCTCAGGTGGTTGTCTTGCAGATGGAGACCATGGATGTCAAGCATACCAAGGAGGAGATGGCCCCTGTACTCGACCGCTAAATTGAGGAGTGGATAGGTGAGTTGCCACACCACAGCAGGGCTTCATTGTGACAGACAATGGCTCCAACGTTACAGCAGAGGTAGAGACAGTGATGGAGTGTATGAACATCCATTGCATGGCACACATGCTCCACCTGGCTCTGAGGGACGCCCTTGTCCTCAAGGAGGTGATGATGTCTGGGGAACATGGCCAGCCCAAGCAGGGTGCTGTTGCTGCCATGGCTGTGCTTGTGGACAAGGCCTGCAAGATTGCAGCTCACTTCCATCGGAGTAAGAAGTCCAGATGCTTGCTCCACGAGCGGCAGCATGAGCATGGTCTTCCTCACATCTCATCCCCATGGATGTAGATACCCAGTGGAAATTCACCTTCCTCTTGTTCCAGCACCTGTTGGAGCAGGAGGGGGCCCTAGACAACCTGGCAAAGCTCAAGTCCGAGATGGTGTCAGCACTGGAGTCCTCCTTGTTTGCAGAGCTTGTGTGCTAATGCCATTCCTCTGAGCCAGGCCCTGCCTGCAGCTATTCTCCTGGAAAAGCTGATGGGTAAACTCTGGACCTCACTGACTATGCCAGAGGGCTGTGTGCTGGCTGGATGGCTGGGGACTGGGGTTGTCGGCAGGTTGGTTGGTGTGTTGGGTGACAGAGAGGAGTCTGTCCTGGCTTGTCTCTGTGATCCGACTATCAAGAGCAATGTTGTTTGCGCAGGTGACTTGCCCCGGTGGAGGGACCTCCTGGTTGACAGAGTTGGAGAAAAGGAGGATCTTAGGACCAGAAACCAGGAGGGTGGTGATGGTACACCCTCCAAGCATGTGCAACCCACACCCAGAAGCAGTTTGGGCAGCCCTTCCTCTTCCCAGTCTAGGGGCATGGCATCTCAGGCAGTGGCACCAATGCAGCATGCAGTTCCTTGCGCTAATTCAGCCCAGTAGTTTAAGAAAGGGTGCCTTGGCGTACTGCCCGGTTTTCAGGAGGTTCAGCCTACCAGGCCCACCAGTGCTGTGCAATGTGTTGACCAGTACCTGGAGGAACATGCGGAGGAAGATCCTGAGATGGACCTTGCTCCATTTTGGGCAACCAGCCGCCAAGTCTGGAGGTGGTTGCTGTGTGCCTCCTCTCCTGTCCACCCACCAGCGTCCAGAGTGAGTGGGTGTTTTCATGTGCTGGTGACATGGTAACACCGGCTCAGTCATGGTTGGACCCTGGCATGTAGCAGTGGGTTTCCTCAAGGTCAGTCTCCCCCTGCTGGGGTACCCTGAGCTGGAAGTTGAGATGGGGGAGTGATTGGCCCATGGTTGACCCATGGTGTTGGTCACCTGCCTGGCAACAGCTTCCACTCATCCCAACCCTCTCCCCTTCTTTCTTCAGCAATGCCATGTTGCAGCATGCCGCTAGTGCTGTGACATGACATCTGGGGACACACACACACACACACACACACACACACACACGTAACCTGTGTTGCTGAACATCCCCCTGGTTCCGCCTGGTCAGCAGCACTTGGGGGAACATGGGCACACACAAAAACACTAGGTATTTGTGCCAGTGCAGCACTGTGCATATTTGTAAATGTGTATATTTGTAAATATTTGAATTTGTTTGTTTGTTTTTACATTTATATTCTGCTCTTCCTCCAAGGAGCCCAGAGTGGTGTACTACATACCTTAATTTCTCCTCACAACAGCCCTGTGAAGTAGGTTGGGCTGAGAGAGAAGTGACTGGCCCAGAGTCACCCAGCTAGTATCATGGCTGAATGGGGATTTGAACTGGGGTCTCCCCGGTCCTAGTCCCATACTCTAACCACTACACCATGCTGGCTCTTTTTTGTAAATATGTAAATTTTTGAATGTGTACATAGGTGACTTTGTGGGGGAGGCTGCGGGGGGACTGTAAACATGTGGATTTGTAAAAAATGTGGATTTGTAAAAATTTAAATCTGCAAATGTGTTAAAGCCTCAAACTTTCACCCAGAGATTAAAGTTTGGGGTGACATGCAAATGTGATTAAATAAATAAATAAATAAAGTGTAAACATTTGAATATGTAGAACTAGATGCTGTCATGTAGATGTGTTGTGCAGATGTGTATGTACAGGTGTGTATGTCTGTGTGCAGGTTTTTATTGTGTGTGTGTGGTGGAAAGTGGAGACCAGAGATTTCCCTCTTTTGTGTAGATAGTGCTTTGGAAGGTTTGGTTTGTGTAGATAGTTGGTGTGTGTATAGCTGTTCTGTATAGATTCATGTGTGTGTGTATATATATATATATATATATATACTTGCATATAATGTATTTTTTCAATGTGTATACATACTACAGCTGTACAGATGGATGTGTGTCTATACTTTTAAATAATGTATTTGTACAATGTGTATATATACTATAGCTGTATAGATAAGTGTGTGTGTGTGTGTGTGTGTGTGTGTGTGTGTGTGTACACACACACTTGTATATAATGTATTCAGTTTAGTTCTAGCACATGCATGCAGGAAACATAAGTAAGTGATCTGGTGCAACCACCATGTGTCTGGTGCCTGTTGACCTCCAGCAAAAATGTGGTGGACCTGCCAGTCTGAGGTCGATTTTTGTTTATTGTAAGCACTGCCACATGCACAAAGAGAGGAGCAGAAAAGAATCTCAAGGTGCTTTATTTTATGTTTTCATTCAATGTGGTGTGTTTTTACCTCACCCTCTTTCTTTTCAGTTCGTGTGCTGGGTTGGTTTTGCTGCCTTGAGCTGTAGAGTGTCTTGCTAGGTGTTTGTTTGTGGCAGTGGTAGTAGTCTTTGATGTCTGCTATGGCTTCCTTGGCTTTGCAGTTGTGCAGTGTGCAGGCAGAGCACTTTTCCATTGAGGCTGCCCCATATGTCCCTTCAGGGGTGCCTGGGCACCCCAAAGTGGGTTTGGGGGCAAGGTACATTTGGCTACAACACCTCCTGGAAACCCCAAGCTAGTGGAGTTCATGGGGTTTTTTAAAGATTTTTTTTTTAAAAAAATTGCCTTCTTTCAATGAATGGATAAATGGTCAACCTGTGTGACTTGACCTAGTGACCTGTGTGTGACCTTCTGGATGATGTTCCTCAAAAGAGATCATTCAATCATTGTAGAGAAGGCAAGAATTAAAAAAAATTCTAACCCCCCACGTTTGGGGCTTCCAAGGGAAGTTGTGGCCAAATGTGCCTTACCCCAAACCCACTTTGGAGTCCCCAGGCACTCCCTAAGGAGGCAAATTGGGCAGCCTCAAATCCCAATTATTCCCTATGGGTAAAATGTAAAAAAGAAATGGAAAAATCTCCAAAAATTCATTAAAAACCACAGGAGTGTCTGATTGATTTGGGCTTTTGTTCTAGTTGGCACCCATGGGTGACTAACACTCACCCTGGCTTTATGCCCCTAGGCACTCTGCATAGGGATTAATGGGCCAGTTTGTGTCCACATTATACCCTATGCAGAACCTTTTAGAATTGGTTCTAGTTGTGTTCAAATTAAAACCAAACCAGGGGAGGAGGGTCAAGCAAAACAAAAATCGAACCTACCCAACTCGATTTGCGGTTGGTTCCAATTCGAACCAAACCACCCAAACCAGTTTCGTACAAACACCTAATGGAGACACCTTTTCTCTCTGGAAGCTCTATCTGTCCATCTGAGCTTAAACAGAGGTGTGGGCTGAATTGATTGCATAACACATGAGAGGTTTTTAAATTGTGTACATCTGTCTAAGGTTTATTGTAGAATCAGGGAAATAATTCATAAAGCTGGTATGGAAATATGCTGCAGAGAATGATTCTGAAATACAGGTAATGCTGGCAAATCGTATGATTAGATGATTTCATAGCCATACCGCAGGACATTAAAAAATGTATACTGGAATATACGATTTAGAACAGTTAAGCGCATCAGACCTCCATAAAAATGTTGGTAACACTTAAAAATTAATGACCTACTCATTAATTCCTGTAGTATTTATACAGCAACATTAATCATGGTGAGTGCATGTTGGCATTAATGAAAATACAGTAAAAATGATTTCTTTTCACATTTTATAGAAGTAGTATACATTTAATACTTTTAAAAACTAAGTGCTGTTGCTTTGTTGGACCTGGGATGAAAAAAGGTTTAATTAAGAGTACTCAAGGCTTGGTGCTTTAACAAAGTACCAAAATTCAAAGTAGGGATGTCAGTACATGAAATCCAGTTTTTGCGGCTTTTTGTATTCCCTGTGGAAGCCTTCCCAGGAAGGGCATTATAATATTAACAGTTTTATTTTCAATCTCCTTCCTAATGATCCCTAGTATGGAATTGGCCTTTTTCACAGCTGCCGCACATTGAGTTGACATTTTCAACAAGCTGTCCACCATGACCCGAAGGTCCCTCTCCTGGTCAGTCACCAACAGCTCAGATCCCATCAATGTATACTTCAAGTTGGGAGTTTTCATCCCAATGTGCCTCACTTTACACTTGTTAACACTGAGCCACATTTGCCATTTTGTTGCCCACTCATCCAGTTTAGAGAGAGCCTTTTGGAGCTCCTCACAATCTGTTTTGGATTTCACTACCCGAAAGAGTTTGGTATCATCTGCAAATTTGGCCACCTCACTGCTTACTGCTACTTCTAGACCATTAATGAATAAATTAAAAGTACCAGTCCCAGTACAGATCCCTGGGGGACCCCACTTTTTACTTCCCTCCATTGTGAAAACTGTCCATTTATTCCTATTCTCTGTTTCCCATCCTTCAACCAGTTAGCAATCCACACATGTACTTGTCCACTTATCCCATGACTACTAAGTTTTCTCAGGAATCTTTGATGAGGAACTCTGTCAAAAGCTTTTTGGAAGTCCAGGTATACTATGTCAATTGGATGACCTTGATCCACACACTTGTTGACACTCTCAAACAACTCCAAAATGTTTGTGAGACAAGATTTACCTTTGCAGAAACCATGCTGGTTCTCTCCCAGCAGGGCCTGTTGTTTTATGTGCTCTACAATTTTAACCTTGAGGATGCTTTCCATCAATTTGCCTGGAATGGACATTAGGCTAACGGGTCTGTAATTTCCTGGATCACCCCTGGATCCCTTTATGAAAATTCGTGTTACATTGGCTACTTTCCAGTCCTCTGGTACAGAGCCTGATTTCAGGGATGAGCTATATGTTTTAACAAGGAGGTCAGCAATTTCACATTTGAGTTCTTTGAGGACTCTTGGATGGTTGCCATTCGGCCCTGGCGATTTGCTAGTTTTCTGTTTTTTTTCCAGACAGTTTAGAACATCATCTCTTGTCACTACTATCTGACTCAGTTCTTTAGCCTCCATCCCCGAAAAGCCTGTTTTAGGAACAGGTATATGCTCAGTATCCTCTGCTGTGAAGACAGATGCAAAGAACTCATTTAGCTTCTCTGCAACCTCCATATCCTCCTTAATAATCCCTTTCACTTTCTCATTGTCAAATGGTCCAACCACCTCCCTTGCAGGTTTCCTGCATCTGACATTTTAAAAGAAGTTTTTGTTATTCCCCTATAGGGGATTTTCATAGAACCTACCTCAGAACTTAGCATAAAATATATTTCAGAACTTACCATTGAACCTACCTCAGAACTAATCAAATAACTTACTTTGGAACTTATCATAGAGCTTACCATACAAGTTACTTCAAAACATACTATAGAACTTGCCTCAAAACTTACCTTTGAACTTTCTTCAGCACTTACCATACAACTTACCTGTAAACGTATAATAGAACTTAACGTATAACTTATCTCAGTCAGAACTTACTCAACGTCTCATAGAACTTTATCTCAGAATTACAATAGAACTTGCCATACAAAGTACCTCAGAACATATCATAGAATGTGTTATAGAACTTAACTCAGAACATATCGTAGAACGTAGAATAGAATGCACCATAGAAATTGTCTCAGAACGTATCTCAGAAGTTATCATATGATCAGAACTTACCTTGAAACTTATCTTGACACTCACCATAGCACTTACTGTGGCACTTACTGTCATGATCCATAAGTCTGACCCCGCTTCATCAGAGATAGACTCCAAGACAGATTCTGATGATGCAGAGGAGGAAGCAGTCTGCAAGGTACCCCCACTCTAAGGTAAAGTGTGCCGTCAAGTCAATTTTGACTCCTGGCACCCACAGAGGCCTGTGATTGTCTTTGGTAGAATACAGGAGGGGTTTACCATTGCCTCTTCCCATGCAGTATAAGATGATGCTTTTCAGCATCATCTGAAAGGTGATGTTTCTCATAGTCTGGGAAACATACCAGTGGGGATTCAAACTGGCAACCTTCTGCTTGTTAGTCAAGCACTTCCCTGCTGCACCACTTAAGGAGAGAGAATCCCATATCCCTTGAAACCCCTCTTCAATGTGAGAGTGCCCCCTCCAGTATTCAGAGGATCCTATTTTGATGACTATCCTATATTTCCTGCACCTCCTCTTTGTCCTGAGAATGCCCCACTGCCCTCTTCTAGTTTGGAAGAGGAGGCTGAAGCCACACCAGTCCCAGCACCAGTGCTTCAGCTCCGTTGCAGTCAGCAATTACAAAATATCACACCAACACTTTAAGCCTGCAGCAGACAAGGGAGTGTGGCCAGGCTCCATACTTCCCCTTCAAAAGGACTAAGTTTGCAACAGAACCTTGCTGAAGCAACTTGTGTTGCTCCCTTGTAGTTTCTCCCTCATAGACCTGATCTCCTGGCTTTTGATCGTGGCTTCTTACTTGACCTTTTACTTTGCTCCTGAGTAAACCTGACCTCTTGGCCTCTGACCCTGGAGTGTGACTGGACCTGCTACAACTTGCTTCCCTGTAGACCTGACCTCCCAGCTTTCTGACCCTAGCTTGATGACCTTGATGTGCGCCTCACTTCTTTGGTGAGTCCTTGCTGGTAGAACAGCGTTGCACAGCCCTGCAAGGCATGTTACTTATCATACAACATATCATAAACTTACCTCACAAATTATCATAGAACTTACCTGAGAACGTGAAATAAAACTTACCTCAGAAGCCACCATAGAATATAGCTCATCAGTTAGCTTTGTTACCGTCTGCTAACTGAGCAAAGTCCCTTAAAGTTATTATTTCCTTATATTTAGCAGGGGGGAGCAACTGTTCCTTCCAGTTCTAGCACAGCACTATTCCAGTGGCCATATAGGAGACATAGCGCAGCCATACAGGAGCACAGAGGCCGACAAGTTCTGAGGTAAAATGAACCAAAATGAAGCAGCCAGAGTTAAAAATCCAAGGCCGATGTGATTTAGCCTGTTGTGTTCTCCTATTTACCTCAGACATAAGTGATTTTGTAAACTTTCAAATTTCCTGAATTTTCTTATTAATGCTATTAATTGTTATTGTTATAATATAAATCAAATAGATAGATAGATAGATAGATAGATAGATAGATAGATAGATAGATAGATAGATAGTTAATCTGGTCTGTGACTGCAATAAACTTACTACTCCTACTACCTCAGACATGAATTAAATCATCCCACTGTAATGATTACCCTTTATTTTCAAGACATTTCTCCTTCTCTGAAACTTCAGCAGCCAGCCCTGGCAGAGGCCCTTACCAGCTTTTTCCAGGGCTAAAGACAATGGAGCAGAGGTTATTTAACCCCCTCCTCCACTCTCTGCCCACTCACTCACTTACCTCTCCCATTTTAAGTATGGAGTACAGAGTACGGAGGAACGGAGGTACTTTAAGTACAGAGAACAGAATAAGTATGGAAGTACTTATTGTGCGGGGTCAGAACTCCAGAGATGATTTTTATCTACCTGTTCTAGATGGGGTCACACTTCTCCAAAAGGAACAGGTTTGCAGTCTGGGAGTACATCTGGATTCACACCTCTCCCTGGTCTCTCAGTATGAGGCGGTGGCCAGGGGTGCTTTCTATCAGCTTCGGCCGATACGCCAGCTGCGCCCATTTCTCGAGATCAATGACCTCAAAATAGTGGTACATTTGTTGGTAAGCTCCAGACTTGACTTCTGTAATGCACTTTACGTGGGGCTGCCTTTGTACGTAGTCCGGAAACTTCAGTTGGTTCAGAATGCGGCAGCAAGGTTGGTCTCTGCGTCATCTCGGAGAGACCACATTACACCTATGCCGATGATGTTACACTGGCTGCCTATAGGTTTCTGGGCAAAATACAAAGTGCTAGTTATAACGTATAAAGCCCTAAACGGCTTAGGCCCTGGGTATTTGAGAGAATGTCTTCTTCATTATGAGCCTCACCATCCATTGAGGTCGTCCTTGGAGATCTGTCTCCAGTTGCCGACAGTTCGTCTGGTGGCCACATGGAGATGGGCCTTCTCGGTTGCTGCCCCAGCAGGACTATGGAATGTGTTCCCTATTGAGATACGATCCTCCCCATCTCTGCCATTTAAAAAAAAATATTTTTAAACCCATTTTTTTACTCAGGCTTTTTCAGCTTCTTGATAGTGTATGTGTTTTTAATTCTGTGACTGATTTTTAAATGGTTAGTTTTAATTGTTTTTATGTGTTTTTATATGTGTTTTTAACTGTTTTATCATTGTGAACCATCCAGAGACACGGATTTGGGGCAGTATAAAGGTGTCATAATAAATAAATAAATTTTCTCCTCACAAACATTCCAAATGATCTGGGCACATGCCAAATTGATGTTACGATACCATCTATTATCAGAACATACTTACTTTGACAAACGCTTCAAGGAGACTCATATGGAAATCAGACAACTAAAGATACCTTTTCTGAAGAAATTGTGTCAGTCTGTTTCTCCCTACATGGACGCAGAAATTCCTATTATAAAGGTATGTCTCTCTGTGTATGTGTGTGTGTGTGGGGGGGAGGGTTAATCAACTGTGGTCTTTTTCAACTTTTGCTGCTCATACCATAGCCATTTCCCCATGGATTAAATGAACAAGTTGTTTTAGTAAGAACTAATCAGCCTACTTTCCTTTCACTTTCTCTACAACTGGACTAAATTTTGGTCAAATCGAGGTCCAGAAGTTAGATCTCTTGCACCTCCAATGTTCATATGACCACCATCTTGGATTGGGGTGGATGACATCATCACAAACAATGCCCTTGAGGTCTGCCTATGTGTCCCTACAGTGGTACCAAATTTGGTTCAAATCAGTTAAGCGGTTTACAAGTTAGGCCACTTGTGCCTCAAAGGTTGACGTGTCCGCCATCTTGAACTGGGGTGGATGGCATCATCACAAATTTTGTCATTGAGGTATCCATATGTGCTCCTACAGCTGTAGCAAATGTGGTTCAAATACATTAAGAAGTTCACAAGTTAGCCCACTTGTGTCTCACAAGCTTATGCATCTGCCATCTTGCATCGTGTGGATGACATCATCACAAACTATGATTTTGAGGTGCCCCTGTGTATCACTCACTGCAACCCACTTTGTTTCATATGGGTAAGGCAGTCCATAAATTAGCCCTCTTGTGTCTCAGATGTTCACCTGGCTGCCATTTTGAATTGGAGTGTATGACATCATCACACACCATGCCATTAGGGCATCCCTATGTGTCCCTACTGCTGTAGCAAATTTGGTTCATATCGGTTAAGCAGTTCACAGGTTCATCCACTTGTTCCTCAGAAGTTCACCCATCTGCCATCTTGGATCAGGGTGCATGACATCATCACAAACTACACCGTTGAGGTGTCCCTCTGCATCCCTACAACTGTACCCATTTCGGTTCATTGATTGGGGACACACATGGACGGACAGACACATGGACACACACACAGAGAATGCTGGGTGATCTCATAAGGCTACTAGAAAGTAGGCTAAGAAGTGATAAAAAGAATAATTCAATTTAAAGTAGACACAATTCTGAGCATGAAAATGATCCTACCAGTACAAACAGAAAGCTTTGAGAAGCCACAGAAGATTGGGGTGAGGGGATCAGGAGAAATAACATGGTAGAAATAACATGGTAGAATGCTGTTACACAGACACTCCTGTGACTGTGTGATATTTCTTCACACAGCCATTGGCCAGAGCGGAACAGCATCAGGGAGCTTCCTTTCCCCTCCACACCAGAAAGAATTCTGCTGTGCAAATTGCCCAGAGGACTGAAGTCCTGATAGGAAGTTGTCACCAACCGAAGGAGTAAGGGATAGTGAATTATGTGCACACGTGTGGGTTTTAAATAACTATATTACAATCTGTTGTAAGCCATCTTGGGGATATTTTGATCACAAGGTGGGGTATAAATCTAACAAACAAAAAACCAAACTGATTTACTTATGGATTACCACCATAACATGTGGTGATGGCCGCTTGCTTAGGTAACTCTAAGACAAGACTAAACAAATTCAAGGAGGACTAATCTATCAGTGGCTACCAATGGCACTTTGCTTCCGTATACTATGGATTTCTGGTGAGATAGGAATTTTGACCTTCATCTCTTGCTTGTGGGCTTTCTTAAAGCATTTGTATGGTCTCTATAGGAAACAGGATGCTGGACTAGATGGGCCCTTGCTTTGATCCAGCAAGGATTTTCTATGCTTTTATATTACTGTAGCATTTTACTCGCACTAGGGATGTGCATGGAACCGGCTGGTCTGGTTTAGTTTGAGTCTGAAGCAGACCCAAACTGGACTTGGCCAGCTCAGTCCTCAACGCACCCCCCACCGGTTCAATTCAGTCTGGGGGTTTTTGTGAAATTTTTAATATAAAAATAATTTAAAAAAAATCTTGCACCCTCCAATGGTGTTCTCCGAGGTGTCCACAGAGGTTCCCCCTCCCCCACCAGCCTCCTTTGGGTCCAAAACCCACTCATTAGCCATTCTTCAGCCCGTTCAGGCCTTTCCCCCCTGGTGTGCTGGCCATTTTGGACCAAACAGGGGGTGGTTCAGTTTGACATCGAACATGTTCAATGTCGAACCTGTTTGCACATCCCCAACTCCCACTGCACCACTATACCAGGCAATGAAGGTTTTGACTCAGCTCTAGTTTCATAAAGCTATCATATTTGTCATAGGTACCTGCATCCACTGCTTGCCAAACAGAGCAAAGGATCTTCTGAAAGTGCATCTCAATTATAGACAATATGAGAACAGTACTGTATTTATACTTCATTTGATAGATCTTCTGGTATATTTTTAAAAAAATCTCATTTGTTTTACAAAATCCCATTTCACACTCTGCAGTGTTCACTCTGTGTTAATTGCATTTGAAAGGTGAAGATTATCTCCCTGTGTCATATTGTATCCTAAAGTAACTGAAATCCTTTCTATTTTGAGGAAATGTCTGGGGAACATAAATGCAGACCCCTTTTGTTAAGATCACTTTGGGAACTTTTTCTGTTAAGTAGAGATTATTTTATTTGTATTAGATGTTGTTTAAACTTGTTAAATGAAAGGCATAGCTCTTCAGGCATAGCTCCTCTGCCTCTTTGCCATTACATCCACTAGTCTATAGCCAAGTTCAGACATAGCATGAAACCGGAGTTAAATAGGGTAGAGGTTGGAACTCCAGTATGTCCAAATATGTGAAACCGCAGATTCAGGCCAAAAGGAGTTTGCCTTGCCAAACTCCAGTTTGAACCTTCAGTTTGCTCAAAGGTTCACCACTGAGGATTCCAGTTTGGCTGCCAAGAGTTACTTACAAACCTGGGTGCAGCCATAACCATAGTTTCATGCAGCTTTTGAAACTGCAATCATAGAGGCAGTGGCAATGCACTCACAGGGAGGGCTCTCTTCTCCAAAAGCAGATCAGAATACTGTTAATACTGCTTTGAAAATCCTGGGGCACAGTTTGCCCTTGTTTAGGGATGTGCAAACCAGTTTGAATTCAAACCGGTTTGAATTCAAACTGGTTCAGTTCAACAGTTTGAAATCGAACTGAACCAGGCATTGGGTTCGACCTGCTGGTTTGAATTTGAACCGAACTGAGCCTGGTTTGATTTGAACCAGTTTGATCTGGTTCAAACTGTTGGAAATTCTCTGTGGTGAGAGAATCCCTTTCTCATTATAGCAGAGTGCACAGAGGCACAACACAGCAGAAATTTAGTTAGGCATGCGTGTATGCTGAGAGTAAAGTAAGTTGGAGCCAATTCATAGTTTCAAATCAATATAAAAGGCATTTATTAAGGAACTCCATTCTAGATAGGAAAGTGAGGAATTAGGATCTCTAATCTAGCTAGCTAGCTGGATGCAGATGGATTCTGCATCCACTCAGCACATATGGTGCAGGAAGAGAGGCTTGCCATGTTGCAAGGTAGGAGGCCAGGTAGGAAGAGAGAGAGGAAGGAAGTTGATCCCTGAGATTAGCAATCTACATATCAAAGGGATAGCATCAGAGCAGTGGAGAAGTGATGACCAATGTCTTGACTCTCTAGCCCTGTGACTTACTAGTCTGTCCTCCACTTTCTGAGACAAAGAGACAGTGCAAAGTCCTTTAACTTCCAACACAAACCTCCAAAACTGGTTTGGGAGGTAGGCACCCAAAAATGACATGACAATTTCAAAACAAATCTGACAACATCCTGCATTTCTGAGTAATAAGCTGAGCAGAAGGAGAAAGGGGGATGCAGGTGAAAATATAAAAAGGCAAATGATCCAACTTGGCAGCAGTCTTTATCCAACGCAAAGCTCTTGCCAGCCTAAATGAAATCTTTTTGCACAAGCCACTCACTACTGCAGAGTTAAGGACTCTTCTCATAGGCCAGGTTCAGATGTAGCACAAAACCTGAGGTTGGCGAGCTCACACTTTTAAACTGTGAATTACATTGCAGATGTTTGTCAAACAGCAGCCTGCCAACCTCCACTTCCAGGAGAAGGGAGCCCCTTCTGCAATGTAATTCACAATTTAAAATTGAAACCATGGGCTTGCCAACCTCCGGTTTTTTTGCTACATCGGAACCTGGCCTATGACTGGGTTACCTGAGGGACTGGGTTACCTGAGAGAGCGCCTTTCCCCGTATATCCCTACCCAAACATTAAGATCTCCTTCTGAGGCCCTCCTCCAGGTTCCCCTGCCAAACGAGGTGAGGTGGGTGCCTACCAGGGAGTCGGCCTTTTTGGTGCTTGCACTCCATTTATGGAATAGCCTTCCCAGTATGGTTCGCCTGGCTTTTTCACTTTGTTCTTTTAGTCGCCTGGTAAAGACCTTTTGGTTCACACAGGCCTTTTAAAATTTGGTTTTCAGATTTGATCTGGTTTTTAACTAATTTTAAAATGAGTTTTTAAAGCTGCTTTATATTGTGTTTTGTATTTTCTTATCTTCTTTGTCTGATATGATTTACTGAAGCTCTTCTCACGATCCATGAGGAGAGCTTCTGTTGGGCTTGCGGGAAGAGCAGGCTTAGCCAGAGCCATCATGGAGCTGGTGGGGGCTGTGGGGATCGGGGGCTGCATGGCCCCATGCACAAGAGTGTGGGGCATCCTGGAGAGACCCCTAAGCCCGGGAAGCTGCTTGCAGCCTCCCGGTTGGCGTTTACTTGTGTGTTGCTGCATGCTGTGGCAACACATGAGCAAAAAATGAGGTTAATGGAATACTTGCTCCATTCACTCTGTTAACCTCATTTAAGGGGAGGGGGGGATTAGGCGGGCTAGCCGCCTTGGGAGCATTAGGCTCACCTGCGAGCCCGGTAGTTCCCACGATCCCTGGAAAGCGGGCTAAGCTCCCTTAGCCCACTTTCCAGTGCTCATGGGAATAGCCTCAATGTGTTTTATTGTATGTTTTAATCCTCTGTTGTGAGTCACCCAGAGAACAATTTGTTATGGGGAGCCTAACAAAGTTGTTTTTTATGATGATGATGATGATTTATTAAAACTTGCATCTTCTAGTGCCATCTAGAAGGGCAATTTCTCCAACAATGAAATGTGTGAGCTCCACACATATCTGTGAAATGCATGAGTTTCAATGCACACAGCAAACAAGAACAGAGAATCTGCAAGATAGTAAAGGATGTATAAAATGGAGTGCACAAAATGGATGCTGCACAGCTTACCTTGGCAACAGTAGTGGTGAACGTAGTAGGAAATAAGAGATCAACACTGTTAAACAGTGACCAGGGAGAAAGGAGATCTGACACCCTTAGTGGTGGGCATTGTGAGGTGGCAGAGACATAAGGGCTGTTATTGTTGGATCAATAGTACTGTGCAGGCTCCTGGCTCTTGATTGGCTAACAGTGCCATGACATCAATAACCTGCACTAGGTACTGATAGCTAGTTAGCAGCCATGTCTCTCTATGGTGCTTGACCTAGCCATACAATGCCTTTGCTACCTTTTAATGTTCAATAGTAAGGAGATTGTATCCCCTCCCTATCAGCTGCTGCTCAGCAGTGACTTCTCCTCCCCTCCTAGCATAACACCTCACCAGCTGCTGTACTTAGGAAGGGGCAAGACAGTGTTTTTTTAAAACACAATGTCACAGTTCCACTTTCTCCTTGCCCAAACACATGATTGCTCAAGGGCATTTTGCGACCTCCATGGGTTTGCAATCGAGCCAGAATCTCACAGAATCTGTGCTGCCTCTACGCTGAAGATGATGAAGACATAGCTGCATTACTCCATACCACTGTGACAGCTCAAAAGAAAAGGCTGCTGCAACCTCACAAGTTGCAGCAGCTGTGTTTTTACTCCCTACATCATTCATGGAATCGATGGACTGTGATCCCAGCTGGGTTGCAAACCTGCTGGCAGCCCCATGTGCTCCTGCAGGCAATCAAATGCCAGCCAAGAATGATCAGTTTCCAATAATGAAGATCTCTCAAGGTTTGAAATGTATTGGAAACTGTAGGATAATTTTTAAAAGTATTTTTTAAAATAAAACCTATTTCTTGCATCTGTAATAAGTGTATTTCATGGAAGGGCAATAGCTCAGTGGCAGGATATGTATTTTGCCATGAGAAGGCCCCAGGTTCGTTCCTGGCAATTCCAGTTAAAAGGACTAAGCAAGACGACTGCCTGCCTGACACACTGAAGAGCTGCAGGCAAAACGTAGACCAATGGCCTGACTCAGTAGAAAGATGGGTTCATATATTTTCACACAATTGAATAGTTATTACTGAAAATTAAATATATCTCTCTGTAAAGTTTACTGTTTTGAACAGTTAATTTTTTAAATCCTCTTTGTATTTAATACAGTTTAACTAAAACATTTTATTCAGAGAAGAAGAGAAATACCCAGGAGATACTTTCTATATTAAGTAAATGATTTAGGAACCTTCTAATATTCTCCTACTAGTATGTCACTTAAATCATTTTTAAAGCCTTTAACTGGATTTCCAATACACTGGAACATATCAGATTTTTCCTTCCAAAAGAAAAAGGAGAGCAGTAGCCTTAATTATCATTTGCTGTACTGTTCAAAATGATTTCCCATGATTTGTAATTTATTTTTTAATCTTGGTAGGTGGAGACCCATCTTCAACAAACAACTGTATTTTGCAAAAGAGATGTATGCTGTAAAGATAACAAAAAACACCCTGAAAAATCGATGTTACCTATGAAGGCTTACTTTGTCTGATTAAAAAGGCAAAATCATTAATGTTTCTTGATGCAGCAATTATGCTCCTTTTATTTTGCTGTACTTCAACAGGCAGAATAAATTAAAAAGTGTTCAGTTTCCTGAATACTAGTCAAGAATATCCTCTGTTCTCCCCTTCCTATAACTGAGTGACGCAGAAAGCCAATTCTCATGATGCCTTCAGCATATGGAAGCCACAGGTATAAAGCTGACCATGTCAACTCGCAAGAGACCATAAAGATTCAATATTTATTTTGTAAAAAAAAATATTTATTTATTTATTTGATTTATATACCACCCTTCCTAAAATGTCCCAGGGCGGTTTACACTAAAAACAAAAATACATAACAATTAAAATCTGAAACCAATTAAAAGCTGATTAAAACTGCAATTAAAACTAAATATTATTAAAAGCAAGGCTAAAAAGATGGGTCTTTAAGGCTATCCTGAAGGCCTCCATGCAAATTAATCCCCATTTGGTGGCTGGCCTCAGTGGTTGCCAGCAGGTGGCCCGCCCAATGGCGCCCATGATGATGGCTGTGCCTCTGGCTTACTGCAGTTCTTTTAAGCCAATACAGCTATCTCGGGGCATGTGTTCTACATCCTAGGGATGATGACAGAGAAGGCCCTATCCCAGTTTGCTACCAGATGAACTGGTGGCACCCGAAGACAGACCCCTCCTGGGTATCTCAATGGGTGGTAGAGTGGTGGAGATAGTGCTTTCTCTGGTTTCCCAGATGTAAGCCATTCAGGGCTTTAAAGGTAATAACCAGCACTTTGTACTTTGCCCAGAAACATATTGGCAACAAGTGCAACTGTTTAAGAACAGGCGTAATATGGTCTCTCTGGGATGCCCCAGAATCCTATCTGACTGCTGCATTTAGAACTAACTGAAGTTTCCAAACGATGTATAATTTGGCAGCCCTGCACAGAGCATATTGCAGTAGTCCAGTCTGGAGGTTACCTGCTGGTGATTTCAGGTCATTCTTCTCAAGGAATGGGTAGAGTTGTCAGATCAATTGCAGCTGGCAAAAAGTGTTCCTGGCCAGAGCCTTAACCTGAGACACCAGGTAAGCACTCCCAAGCTATGAACTTGTTCTTTCTGGGGTAGTGTAGCCTCATCCAGAACAGGAGATTCTATCCTGTCTTACAGATTACTACCCCAACAATGAGCACATCCATCTTGCTTGGATTCAGCTTCAGTTTATTCACCATCATCCAGTCCATTACTGCCTGTAGGCAGGCATTTAAGGGGTTAACGCCATTTCTTGCTGTTGATAACACGGAAAATAGATTTGGGTGTCATCAGCATACTGATAACAGCACCAAAATCCCCTGATGACCTCACCCAGTAGTTTCATGTAGATGTTAAAGCATTGGCAACAGGATGGAGCCCTGGGGGACTCCATATAATAGTTCCCATTTTGAAGAGCAACTGTCACCAAGCACCACCATCTGAAATCTACCCGAGACAGGTTAGGCAGCAGCAGGGTAGGCGGTATACATACAGAATCCCCAGTCTATCCCAAGTCCCCAGTCTAAGGTATACATAATCAATATAAGTCCATTCTCTCTCAGGGATCCTAGTAAGGGAGATGTTATTTTTATGGACCACAGCCACTCCATCCCACCCCTGCCTCCCACTTCCCCATACCTGCTCAGCAACAGAGTACTCTGGGGGAAGAGTTGGGCCCATACAGGACAACTAGCCTCTCCCAACCAGGTCTCAGTTATACAAGCCAAGCTGGCTCCTTCATCCATAATCAAATGATGGATTATTTTGAACTTATTTCAAACTGATCTGGCATTACAAAGGAGCATGGTTAGGTTCAGTGTGGAATTGGAACTACAACCTGAGGCCTAAGAGCTGACACGGCACTTGGAAGGGGAAACAGTAATTAAATTACTGGACTTCCTTGCCCTTCCTTCCATGCTGGCCTGCCAACACCTGATCCTCTATTCCCCACCACTACCAAAATAGCTGCCCCAACCTCATTGAACTTACCCTCTGCTCCATTCTTAACAAGAGAGCCCAGACACATCCCTGTGAGCAGACTGACACAATGACTAAAGCAAAGCAAAACAAAAAATAAAACTTAGACTGAAGGACCTTAAACATAACTTCCCTTCAGACCTCAGTCCTACACTGAAGGCCTGGCACCTAAGACCAGCCCCATTTGGTGGCTGGCTTCAGTGGCTGCCAGCAGGTCACCCGCCTAATGGCGCCCATGATGATGGCTGTGCCTCTGGCTTGCCCCAGTCCTTTTAAGCCAATACACCTCAGAATTTATTCAAAATTGATTTGAATAGGACATCAACCTACTTCAGGCAGGGGCTAACAGAGTGGGCCGTCTTACAACTCCCCCAGGCCTTCTGAGCTCACACTATTACACAAAACCTCTGTAAGAGCGGAGGCATATCACTGACCCTTAGTAATGTGGTTCCACTCTTACAGCGTGCTTCCAGCACATGAGCAGCACTTGGAAGTATTAGCCCTCTTGTGCAAAAGTGTGACTTGAGGAGAACTGGGGGAGTGGTTTAGAGGCTCCTGACACGTCCCAATAGACCCTTCTAATGTGTGCAGTTTATTAGGATGCCGGCCCTCTGTCCCCTACTCCCCATGCTGACATTGACTCTGCACCTTACTGTCCACAATTACATTTACAGTATCTGCAGATTTAAATACTGTGCTTGTGACTAGATTCTTCCTGTGATTGGAAGGCTGGGGTGCCCATCATGGGAAGAATCTGACCATGAGTACAGCATTTGTCTCTTAAGAGAAATGTAACCATGGACAGTGAGGGGAGGTAGGGTGCCTGTCTGAGCAACCCAACATGGGGCAGGGTTTCAGAAGATGCTCTCAGGGACACTGTAAATGAGTATACCGTCTCCCATTTTATAAATGCTGGAAAGAGCTGTAGTCATGGCCCGCTTTAGCCTAATGGAAGCCATTCATGCTTCCTCTTGCCATTCCTCTAATATTCAAAGCATCCCTAAGAACTGCCTATATTCAGTGGATGCACTTAATGTTTGTGCACTTTAACATCTGAGTAACCAAATACATATGCGCTGGAAGCACAGGAAAAATAATAGATTTGTTGACATTAATGGAGATATTGCAATTATAGCTTCTAAGAAAGTAGCCCTTAAAAATGTGTTTTCAGAATAATTACCTGATACAGAAAGAATGTGTTTGGAGTTGAATGATGTGCAGCAAATGTTCAAATATAATTCAGCAGGTGGCCTTAAGAAAAAGTTGTATTATTATCCACTGAAATGGCAGGCACTAGCTGATTGAATTGCACTGACGCAAGTATAAGAGCAATCTGCCAACTCCCTAATTATGATAAATGTACAATCTGTCTGATTTTAATTGAACAATAAAGCTTCTTTTTTAATTAATTGGACAGCTCAAAACACGTATACTGTTTCTTGAAGCTTAGTCTTACACATAATTTATTGTTACACATACTCCCCATTACCTGAGGGAAAATGTTTCATGGGTGCAGCACTTTTTGGTTTCTGGCTTCTGCTGGAGAAGAGATCACTGGAAACCTATGGCATCTTTGTAAATTTGGTTTACAAATATACAAGTTGAGCACTAGATGGAGATGAAATAATAGAGCACTCCTGTAAGCAGCAACAGGTTACATCAGAACTCTGGAACAGTAGTGGCTGGTATAGGTGGACCAGAGGGGCGGTAAATGAGTCTCAGGTGAGGATCATTCTCACTCCTCTCACCCTGTCCTAGCTGCTTTCTTCTCCCTCACCACCCCCAGCTTGCAGGCTGGTATTTCGCTGCATTGGAAAACTGTGCAGATGACCAAACTGTGTGCAAAGGGTTAATGCTGAGGTTGGGTGTGGCAAAGGTGAGCGAGGCAGCCAGTACAGTGTGGCAGGAGTGAGAATGAGCCTCACCTGAGGTTTGTTTACTGCTCCCCAAATCCATCCGCCACTATCCCAGAGAGAAAACCCTGCAGCTTAAGGTGCTTCAGCTCTGTGCTCCAGGTTTTATTCTGTCTAGCACATAAGTTGCTGATCTGCTCCAAACTGCTATTTTTCACATTTACATGGGTGTGGGGAATGAACCACATATATTCTCAAATTAACCCCTCAGGGGTTCATACCATCAGGTGATGGCATGGTCTATTTTATGAGGTATTTATGGTTTCCCAATATGGAATACTTCAGAGCCATTAATGCCTCATTCAGAGGCTGAATTCAGACATAACATGAAACCAGAGGCTAGCAAACCCATGGTTTAAATTTGAAACTTGCCAGATGTTCTTCCAACTATGGTCCGCCAACTTCTGGTTCCAGGAAATGGAAGCCCCTCTGTGCTCCTCGGCCACCAAGGTTAATCCCAGCAAGCTCCATGGCCAGACTGTGGGCAAAGTGTCAGCACATCAGCAGAGTGACTGCGATTGGCCATGATCTTGAAGGGGGAATGGCAGTCACGATCACACATTTTCAGAGCCACCTCAGAATGGAAATCAGAAAGGGCATTTAAATTCCCTTAAATGCCCTGCAGTGCCACCACTTCTTCAGGCAGTGGTGATACTGCTGTCCTCCAAAGAGCCCTGCGCCCAAATAATCCTGAGTGGGTGGGCTATTGGGGAGCACTATTTCCCTGTTACTCAGGACAGGGAGGGGAACATTCCTAAGAGGGGCTATGTTTATGAGGTAGGGCAAAGGATCCTGGGGGGGGGGGTCTGTCCTGCTGCCTAGGATGCTGTTGAGAGGGATCACCCCATTGTTATTACAATGACAGAATATTACATGAAACCAATAAAACAAGGATTCTAAAGAGAACACTATCGGACCTCTGAAAAGTATAAGCATGCATATGTATTCAGTACTTGGTTTGGCCCCCTTTTGCAGCAATTACTGCCTCAATGAGGCGTGGCATGGATGCTATCAGCCTGTGGCACTGCTGAGGTGTTATGGAAGACCAGGATGCTTCAATAGCGGCCTTCAGCTCTTCTTCATTGTTTGGTCTCATGTCTCTCATCCTTCTCTTGGCAATGCCCCATAGATTCTCTATGGGGTTCAGGTCAGGCGAGTTTGCTGGCCAATCAAGCACAGTAATCCCATGGTCACTAAACCAGATTTTGGTACTTTTGGCAGTGTGGGCAGGTGCCAAGTCCTGCTTGAAAATGAAGTCAGCATCCCCATACAGCTCGTCTGCGGAAGGAAGCATGAAGTGCTTCAAAATCTCCTGATAGACAGCTGCATTGACCCTGGACTTAATGAAGCACAGTGGACCAACACCAGCAGATGACATGGCTCCCCAAGTCAACACAGACTGTGGAAACTTCACACTGGACTTCAAGCATCTTGTATTGTATGCCTCTCCATTCTTCCTCCAGACTCTGGGTCCTTGGTTTCCAAATGAGATGCAAAAGTTGCTCTCATCAGAAAAGAAGACTTTGGACCACTGAGCAACAGACCAGTTCTTTTTTTCTTGAGCCCAGGTAAGACACTTCTGACATTGTTTGTTGTTCAGGAGCGGCTTGGCAAGAGGAATACGACATTTGAAGCCCATGTCCAGGATCCATCTGTGTGTGGTGGCTCTTGATGCACTAACTCCAGCCTCAGTCCACTCCTTGTGAAAGTCCCCAACACTTTTGAATGGCCTTTTCCTGACAATCCTCTCCAGGCTGCGGTCATCCCTGCTGCTTGTGCACCTTTTTCTTCCACACTTTTCCGTTCCACATAATTTTCTATTAATGTGCTTTGATACAGCACTTTGGGAACATCCAACTTCTTTTGCAATTACCTTTTGAGGCTTTCCCTCCTTATGGAGGGTGTCAATGATGGTTTTCTGCACAACTGTCAAGTCAGCAGTCTTTCCCATGATTGTGATTCCTAATGAACCAGACTGAGAGACCATTTAAAGGCTCAGGAAGCCTTTGCAGGTGTTATGGATTGATTAGCTGATTGGAGTGGGACACCTGGAGCCTACTGTTGAACCTTTTCACAATATTCTAATTTTCTGGGATTGTGGATTTGGGGTTCTCATGAGCTGTACGCCATGATCATCACAATTATAACAAATTAAGGCTTGACTTATTTCGCTTTGCATGTAATGCGTCTATCTCATATATCAGTTTCACCTTTTAATTTGCATTACTGAAATTAATGAACTTTTGCACGATATTCTAATTTTTTGAGTTTTACCTGTAAGGCCAAGTTAGTTTCTTTTTCCTGGTAAAAATATCAGTAGAGGGTTCTTATCACTTTACAGCATCTCTATGCTTTGGAATATCTCTGTGCTTGAATTCCCCCCCCCTCCCCATAATGTAGCTTTTAAAGGCATAGGTGTCCTGTCAAAAAAGAGGTATCAACTGTTTTCATACCTTATGCCCATTCTAGAGATTTCTTTTGGGTGAAAGAGACATATAATACCAGGTTTATCTGAAGCCTTCTTATTATATAGCAGTCACTTGGTTCCTGTTCTGCTCTTTCTTATTATACAAGTGAAAATGAGTTTCTATTGCATCTTACATAGTATTAAGATGGGTTTCTAGTATCATATGTCATAAAGGTGACATTCATAGCAGGCGTATCTGTTGCATCCATCAGAATATCTTGATTTTACTGCAATTCAAGACAAGATATCTTGCAAGACAAGACAGAATATCCTTAGCAAAATGGGCATCCCAAAACTTCTCCTTGTTCTCATGGGAAACCTATACACAGGACAGGAAAGCCACAGTCCAGACAAAACATGGTGAAACAGACTGGTTCCAGATAGGCAAAGAAGTAAGACAAGGCTGTATACTTTCTCTTTATTTATTCAACTTATATGAATAAGTATACTGAGAGAAGCTGGATTGGAAGATGATGAGCATTTTAAAATTGGAGGAAGAAACATCAGTAACCTGCGCTATGCTGATGACACCACTCTGATAGCTGCGGATGATCTGCAAGCCCTAGTAATGAAAGTCAAGGAGCATAGTGAAAAAATGGGACTACGACTATATGTAAAGAAGACTAAACTAATGACAATGGGTACAGCAACCAGCCTCAGAATTGATAGTGAAGACACTGAAGTGGTGGATAGCTTCTGCCTTTTAGGATCGACCATTAGGGATGTGCATAAAACCGGTTCTCCCGGTTCGGTTCGGATCCGAACCGGGTCCGAACCGGACCAGGGTGGTTCGGTTTTGGTTTTGCCGAACCACCCCCCCGGTTCGGTTCGGATCCGAACCGGTTCGGATCCGAACCGAACCGGTTCGGATCTCAAAAAATAGCTGGTTTGAAAGGGGACCTTGTGTTCTACCTGCAACCCAAATTTCAAGTCGATTGGACCTTCCTCTCATTTTTGGCGATTTTTTAAAGTTTTAGTGACTTTGGGGCAGTTCGGGGGCATAGCATGGGATCTGGGCAAAAGGAGTGGGGTGGGGTGGTAGTGCCTAATGGGTGCAGGCTACCACCCCAATTTCAGGGGGGTTGGGCAAAGGGCTGATTTTTGGTAAATTTCTGAAAATTTCATGTCTTTGGGGCAGATTGGGGCATATTGGGGCAGAAAGTGGGGGCTGGGGCAGAATAGTGGGGTGTGGTGGTAGTGCCTAATGGGTGGAGGCTACCACCCCAATTTCAGGGGGTTTGGACAAAGGGGTGATTTTTTGAGAATTGTTCAAGTTTTAGTGACTTTGGGGCAGTTTGGGGGCAGAAAGTGGATCTGCCCCAAAAATAGTGGGGTGGGGTGGTAGTGCCTAATGTGTGGAGGCTACCACCCCAATTTCAGGGGGATTGGGCAGAGGGCTGATTTTTTGAGAATTTTTGAAGTTTGGGTGTCTTTGGGGCAGATTGGGGGCAGAAAGTGGATCTGCCCCAAAGGAGTGGGGTGGGCTGGTAGATAGTGCCTAATGGGTGGAGGCTACCACCCATCCCCAATTTAAGAGTGATTGGGCAGAGGGGTGAATTATGGTGAATAGAAAAGGTGTGAATTCTCATTCTATCATAGCAAATGAGATATTTTTCAATTAAACAACTCTCATGACCCCACTTTCACTTTTTCACACTTTCCTTTACTATGAATAATATGAGGAAGTAATCAATTTAGCACACTTCACCTTATGAAGACAAACCTCATACAAATAAATTCACCATAATTCACCCCTCTGCCCAATCACTCTTAAATTGGGGATGGGTGGTAGCCTCCACCCATTAGGCACTATCTACCAGCCCACCCCACTCCTTTGGGGCAGATCCACTTTCTGCCCCCAATCTGCCCCAAAGACACCCAAACTTCAAAAATTCTCAAAAAATCAGCCCTCTGCCCAATCCCCCTGAAATTGGGGTGGTAGCCTCCACCCATTAGGCACTACCACCCCACCCCACTATTTTGGGGCAGATCCACTTTCTGCCCCCAAACTGCCCCAAAGTCACTAAAACTTCAAAAATTCTCAAAAAATCACCCCTTTGTCCAAACCCCCTGAAATTGGGGTGGTAGCCTCCACCCATTAGGCACTACCATCACACCCCACTATTCTGCCCCAGGCCCCACTTTCTGCCCCAATATGCCCCAATATGCCCCAAAGATATGAAATTTTCAGAAATTTACCAAAAATCAGCCCTTTGCCCAATCCCCCTGAAATTGGGGTGGTAGCCTGCACCCATTAGGCACTACCACCCCACCCCACTCCTTTTGCCCAGATCCCATGCTTTGCCCCCGAACTGCCCCAAAGTCACTAAAACTTTAAAAATTCACCAAAAATCAGCCCTTTGCCCAATCCCCCTGAAATTGGGGTGGTAGACTCTACCCATTGGGCACTACCACCCCACCCCAAAATTTTACCCCTGGGCCCCTTTTTACCCCCCCGAATTGATTCGGATTCAGATTCGGATTAAATCCGAATCCGAACCAAATCAAGGGTGATTCGGGTGACCCAGATTTGGGCACAAAACAGAACAGGGGTGATTCGGTTCGGGTCCGAGCCAAATCACCCGAAATCCCAAATTGCACACCCCTACTAAGCACACACACAGAGAAGAAGCAGGAGGCGGAGTGTGGATTCTATGATAGCATATTAGAGTGGATTGATGGTGTCTCATTGAAAATCTCATTTGCTATCATAGAATCCACACTCAATACCTCAGAAACAAGAGAACCCTGTACCCATGGGGGTGCCCCTACCAGAGATCCCTGTACCCCATAGGTTAGAAACCCATGGGGGTGGTTGGCACCCTATGTGCACTACACCACCACTTGCTCTGGGCCACCCCAGCACCCCCATGTGCACTCATAGGGCTGCTGAAAGCTCCATTATAACTTATTATGAGGAAAAACCTTAAAGACGCGTAAACTTCAAAAATCACTTAAAAATCACCTCTTTGCCCAATTCCTTTCAAATAATTCTGATAGCTTCCTTGCCCACCCTAGGAACTACCACCCACCACACTGCACTCTATGACACCCCTTTCCCCCCGATGTGAAGCTATACATTTGCTGCAATCCTAATTATTCTCTATGAGGAATTCAAAAACACTTAACAATTCACCAATAATCAGAGGAGTGTCCAATTGCCTTGAGATTTTTTGGGTGGTAGGCACCCATGCCTGTCTACCACCCACCCTGCTTTTGTGCTCCTAGGTCCTCCACAACAGGGGATATGGACTGGTTCGGGTCCCATTATACTCAATGAGAAAAATAATTAAAAATATTTCAAATATTCATAAAAAATCATAGGGGTGTCTGATTGCTTCAGGGTTTGCATGGTTGTTGGCACCCATGAGTGCTCCACAATAAGAAATAATGGCCTGGTTCGGGTCCCATTATATCCTATGAGAGAAAATAAAAATATTTTTCAAAAATTCATAAAAAATCGTACGAGTGTCCGATTGCTTTGGGGTTTGGGTGACAGGTACCCCTGGGTGCCAGCTACCATCTGACCAATTTTCAGCTTTCCGAACCGATCCAAACCGGTCCGAACCGGTTCGAAACGAACCACCCCCAGTTCGGTTCGGATTCGAACCGAACCAGGGGTGGTTCGGTTCGATCCGAACCTCCGAACCGGAACCGGTTCGGACCCGAACCGGTTCGGATCCGAACCGGTTCGCACATCCCTATCGACCATCAACGAGGATCCAGCAGTCAATAAATATGTCGCAGCCTAGCACTTGGTAGGGTTGCAATGAAGGCCTTGGAAAATATATTTAGATGCCGTAACATGTTTTTACCCACAAAGATTTGAATAATTCAGACAATGGTTTCCCCTGTAATACTCTATTGATGTGAAAGCTGGACTTTGAAGAGGCAAGATCGGAAAAGTAGTGATGCTTTTGAACTCTGGTGCTGGAGAGACTTTTGAGGATACCATGGACAGCCAGGAAAACAGACAAATGGATCCTAGAACAAATCAATCCAGAACTTTCACTCGAGGCACAAATGACCCTGCTCAAACTATCGTACTTCAGACACATTAGGCAAAAACCCAGCTCCCTTGAGAAGTCCATAATACTGGGAAAAGCTGAAGGCAAGAGAAGAGGATGAGCAGCAGCAAGGTTGATGGACTTGATGACAACAGCAATGAATGCACCACTGAGAGACCTTAAAGGACAAGTTGAAGACAGATCATGCTGGAGAGAATATATGTGGTTGCTTAGAGTCGACACCAACTTGACAGCACTTATTCAATTAAGCAATCAAGCGATCCAGAGATGAAAGTTTGGGATGGTGTACAATTATAATAAACGAAATGAATGAATGAATGAATGAATGAATATCTTTGAGAGGACCTAATGATACTTCATTCATTCTAAATTTTTAATTACTATATTTGTTTCTATTGGAAATTTAGTTACTGTATGTATTTCATTCAAATTTTATTTGAATTCTCTCTCTCTCTCTTTTTCTTTCTTGTTCAATTTATTTATGGTTGCTGACTATTTATAATATTCTTATGTTCCTGATTTACATCCAAGCTAGCATTCCAGAAAATGTGCTCTGCTCATTTTCCTTTCTCCCATACCTTCAGAGTAAATATATGAGATGTACAGCTTGCCTGTACAATTCCAACTGAGAAGTGGAGTGGCCTCAAGTCACTGGCTGACATACTGCACAATGCTTCATCTGCCTTGCCACAGAGAATTTGTGCAGTTGTGCAAGGGCACAGAATGGGACAAATGCAGTTGCATAATAGAGGGCCATCCTTTCCAATGGCCCTCTATCATGCAACTCTGCACAATTCTGCACTCTTGTGCAACTGCACAAACAAGCGATATTGTTTTGATAGCAGCAAGTAGGGAGAATTATGGCCTCTGCAAGGCTCTGCAATATGGCCAAAACAATTTTATAACTAAACAATTTCTCTGTGTGGATCTAATTTGTACCCCAAATGAGGGTGCAAGAAGCAACGGGCATTTCTCTGGATAATACCACCTTGGCCTACAGCCCTCAGGATAACATTCTGCACAATTCAAAAATTTGATGAGTGATGGGCAAACTACCCTTAGCTCCCATTGTAATTCAGCCTGGCTAATATATGCTACCCCCCCCCCAAATAAGAATATAGAACATTTCCCCCCAAGCCCAGTTCCAAAATTCCACAGTCCCATTGTACTCCTGTTGACATATAATCAGGACTGTAACCATGCCTGAATGTGTCCCCCTTGGCCCTCATTCTTGAGCCCCTGAGTCCTGCCTCATCATTCCCCTTCCTTCACCCAAATCTTACCAGGTGACAGCAGCAGTGTCAGTGACTGGAAAGGGCAGTTACTGCAAAGGGGTCTCTCTGCATGCCCTTTATTCCTTTCTGGGATAGCCATTGCCAGTCTATCTATCTATCCATCTATCCATCTATCATATTTTTATACCGCCTGATATGTGCATCTCTAGACGGTGTACAGAGTGAAAACACAACAATGTAAAATATGACCCAGAGGCCTAATCTTGGGAAACCAAGGTGTCAATAATAAACCAGCTAGATATCTTAGTATATTAACTATTCCCAAGTATCACAAAGCTCTAACACTAGCTCATCTCAATGAGCTTCAAACGGCCCCCCTGGAAGGGACGTACAATAAAAGACCTAATGCTGAGAGATTTTGCCCTTGTACCAGTGAGAGTATCGCACATGTACTGCTATACTGTAATTTTTATAGGGACATTCGAGATTACTATTTGTTACCCCTCATAAAAGAATTTTCAGGGCATTTAGATAATTTTTATCTTAATTTGCTTTTAGCTGATAAATCTGATGAAATTTATTTAAATGTTGCCAAGTTCTGCTCAATGGCTGGGAATGTCCACTGGAAGGTGGTAACTTTATCAGTTTAATGTATAGTTTGAATGGTGGTGTTATTATTAGTTAAATCTTTAACTGAATTATGGATTTAAAGTGATTTTTTCCCCTTTATTGGGATTTTGTTTAATTTTGCTTCTGCATTCTGATCAAAAATTGAAATAAACAATTCATTCATTCATTCAACATTGTAAAACACAATAAAAACAGTTACAATCCATGATACAAATGAAAACAATCTCACAAGATAAAAACAGAGGCTGGGAAGCCCACCCTGGGTTAGGCTGTGCATGAGAACTGCCAGGATTGGGCCCAATCCCAGTGGGACAGCACCACCTAGCCCTGCTTTGTAGCCCAACTGGTAGCCGAGGTAAAGGGAGCAAGCACTCCCTTAAACCGGACCACTAGATTTGGTGTTCTCTGAGGCTATGTTTAGCCCCAGCGGTCATAGAAATGTGCACCTAGAGTGCCTGTCTCCTGAGGGAATCCCCCAATGCATCATGCATGTTGCATGGTTCACTGTGGGATCTCTGGAGGCTGAGGCACGCTGTCCCAGTCTCTGGAGCTCTGCTGCAGGCACACAGTACGGATAATCTGGGATCACGGTCTACTCTCCCAGCAACAAGGAATCTGTCATCGGGGAGAAGATGAGTTTAACAAGCCTCCCCACCCACCCTCTTGCTGCCCTTACCACAGGGGCATAGGATCCATTGGACAAGGGGGTGCAATTGCAACCAGGTCCAGAGGGTCAAGGGGCCTCATAAGGTTCTAAAGACCCATGGCCAGGGTTTGACATTGCCCACAAATGTTTTTATTTTTTCCCCTCCAGCTGCATGACTCCCAATCATGGCCAGTGAGCTGTTTCTCTTTTTTCAGGCAGGCGGATGACGACTGCTGAGAAAGGAATGAGTTAAACCAGCCCAGGGATTGGTCCTCCTTCCCTGAGTTGTGCTCCTCCCCTGCTCAGCAATTCAGTGCAGAGCTGGTGGGAGCAGGAAGGAAGCATGATGGCCACAAGGAGAGCTCAAAAGGAAAGTCAAACAAACAACCCATATCTGTTTGTTCTGTGAATGTGATTTCTTCCCTCTGAAGCCAATAAGACTCTACAGATTCATGTGCAGAGCTGAAAGGGGGTTTGCAGAGCGAGTGGGCTGACCACTCTCCCCGCAGAAGAGCAGAGAGCCCTCCCTTGGCAGCTCGATTGGCCACTCATTACCAGTAGGGATGTGCACAAAACCAGTTCAATTGGTTTGGTTCGAATTCAAATCGGGTTCGAACTGGGAGGGGGAGGTTTGGTTTTGGTTTTGCTCGAACCCCCCCCCCAGTTTGGTTCAAGTTTGAACTGGGTTGAACTGGGTTGAATGAGTTTGAACCTCCCAAAGTGAGTGGGGTAGTAGTTGGAACCCATGGGTGCCTACCACCCAACCCCTAAAGCAATCGGATACTAATACAATTTTTTAATGATTTTTTGAATTTATTTTATTTTTTCTCATAGACTATAATGGGACTTGAACAAGCCCATTATTCCCTATTGTGGAGCACCAATGGGTGCCAACTACCACCCCAACCCCAAAGCAATTGGACACTCCTATGATTTTTTAAATGAATATTTGAAATATTTTAAATTATTTTTCTCATAGGTATAATGGGTCTCGAACCAGGCCATTATTTCCTATTGTGAAGCACCTAGGGGCAAAAAACTGGGATGGGTGGTAGGCACCCAGAGATACCTACCATCCACCAAACCCGAAGGCAATCGGACACTCTTCCTATTGTTGGTGAATTTTTAAAGTATTTTTGAATTCCTCATAGGGAATAATGAGGATCCTAGCAAATGTATTGCTTCACATCGGGGGGAAATGGGTGACCTAGAGTGGAGTGTGGTGGGTGGTAGTTCTCAAGCGAGGGAACGGAAGCAACCAGAATTATTTGAAAGGAATTGGGCAAAGTGATTTTAAAGTGATTTTTGATGTTTATGCATCTTTAAAGTTTTTCTCCATAGGGAAGAATGGAGGTTTCAGCAGCCCCATAACTGCATTTGGGGGGTACTGGCTGGGTGCCCCCAAGTGAATGGTGGTGTAGTTCACAGAGGGTGCCAGCCACCTCCATGGGTTGCTAACAACAAAACCCTTTACCCCATGGGGGTACGTTGAACCTGATGGCTGGTTCGGTTCGAATTCAAACCATCGAACCAAACCGGTTCGAATTCGAACTGTTTTGCACATCCCTAATTACCAGCTCCATCATGGAGCCGGTTTGGGCAGTGGGGTTTGGGGGCCTCCTTGCCCCTGGGAGTCCCATAAGGCACAGCAGAACTATGTGGTACCTTTTGGAGAAACCCCTGACGCTGGGAGCCTTGCTGTAGCCTCCTGTTTGGGAGGCTACTCATGAGTCGTTGTGGTGCGGAGCTGCGCTGCAGTGACACACCATCATTTAACCAATTTTTCAGGCACTCTTGCGCCCGAAACCCGGGTTAAGCAGCAGGCTCCGTAAGTGGAGCCTCCATAAGTAATTGTCTCCTGTTGCTGCACATGAGCTGCAGGACCCGGGCTAGGTTTCCTTAGCCTGGTTCCTGCTGCTCATGAGAATAGATTCATTGTCTGTTTTTCTCCTTCCAACATTCATGAACCATGTGTGTGAGTGTGAGAGAGATCCCATCCCCAATTGAAAACCTCCCTTGGTATGTCTCTTCCCTATCCCCAAGCCCTTGTTTGTGCTTGTGTGAGAGATTTTAAACTTTTAAAAAATGATTTAAAATGAACTTGCAATGAGTTGTTTTTTCCTCTCTGTGGAAAGGAAAGCAGAAAGTAAGAGAGAGAGTGAGGGATGTGGAGTTTATTGGCTGGTCTGTGGTGGTGGTGGTGGCGGCGGCTGTTAAATATATACCTTCTTGTGTGGAAATTAGTCACTACAAAAAGTATCAAAAGCTTTAAAAATAATAAGAGGGAAGAAAAATGCTCTAACGTCATAGATTTTTTTTGTTTCCACCTGCCTTCTGGTTATTAAGTGCTGGTTGTTGGGCCTGAAGACTGCTTGTAGCCTTAATCTGGTGTGTGTGTGTGTGTGTGTGTGTGTGTGTGTGTGTGTGTGAGAGAGAGAGAGAGAGCACAAATGGGCAAATAGGGATAGGAACATTGCTAGGGGTTGTATGCATGCATATATCAGGTCAAAGTAGTAGGCACATGTTAAAAATGTTTCTGAGCTAGGGGTATATGTGTGCACAAGTATGTGTGTGAAAGCATATGTATATATGAAGAGGGTGTAATATTATATGCATAGAAGGAAAAGAAAGGGCATGCTAAGAATCTTGTTTTCATCATGTCTACAGTTTTTCTGCAAAAAAAAAGTATGGGGAGAGAGGAAACAAAGAAGATGGACAGCAAGGGGCCCATCTTCATGTTTTGTCCCTAGGCCAACTCCAACCTTGCTACACCCCTGACTGCCCACTTGGTCATGAGAATGACCTCACTGATTAAATAGTTTAAAATTAATTTTATTGAATGCCTGAGGGTCTCAACATACTGAGCATGATGGACCAATAGCCTGATTCCATATAGAGCAGCTTCTTATATTTATAACATAAGAATAGATCCATGGACCATCTGCCTTAGTGCACCTTGCCACACTGTATTTTCCAACATATGTCTGAACAGCAGTTGCAAGGCTAACAAGGACTGTACTAACCCACCTGGGTCTCTTCAGAGCTGCATCACAGGACCCATAAGACTGCTAGTGCAAAAGCAGCAACACCTAGCATCATTAAATAATATTGGACCTCATGAGATGATGCCCATTTCCCCAAGCGTTGGCAGGCTTCAACAATTGACAGCAAATTTTGAACAAAGAACAGAGATGAGAGACAAAGTTTAAGACACTTGAAAACTTGTCTTCAGTACTTCAGCTTCGGTAGTCAATAAATCAGAAATGTTTCAAAATTTTTAAAGGTCATTCATGATTTAGGAGAGAAACTCCTGTATATAAATAGACCTTTGAGTTATGCCACACAAAGGTATTTAAAATGTTACCCATGCAAATTCATAGCTCATTTAAGAATATTTATCTCTGTCACAAAGAAATGGAAGGACCAAGAAGGACAAGGTGTCTATGCTACTAAGAGTTTCATCGTTGCTGTATCCGTGTGAAAGACATTTGTAGAATTCACTCATATGATAGTATAAATCCTCTCTTTCTATTTTTAAAATGAAACATCATAAGTAGCAGATTTGCATACATTATAATTTGTAATTTAATATATATGCACCTGAAATAAATAAGAAATACTGCATTTGGGGATCAGGAAAGTATATTTGCAAACTAAAATGTGCTGTCAAGTCGATTTTGACTCCTGGCGCCCATAAAGGCCTGTAGTTTTCTTTGGTAGAATACAGGAGAGGTTTACCATTGCCTCCTCCCATGCAGCATGAGGTGATGCCTTTCAGCATCTTTCTGTATCCCTGCTGCCCAATATAGTAGAAGCGGGGATTCAAACCAGCAACCTTCTGTTTGTTAGTCAAGCATTTCCCCGCTGCACCACTTAATGGATTTTATATTAATAAATACCAGTCAAAATATAGCTCTACAATTTCCCCCCTAGTTTTCTCTACACATGCTATGTTATATTCTCTACATTCTGAATGCCCTGACCTAGCATAACTTCTGTTTTCAGTTATGTCTTCTCATTAGAAATTTACCCATCCTATGGCAGACTGTAAGTGTGGTTTAGGGGGAACCATTCTGTTTTTGCATTGCTTGCTGACAAAATTAAAAAAGAAAGTAGGGGTATTAAAGTCTAACAGTGTTATTAAAGGCATAAAAATAGGATGCTAGGCTGGAGGGAAAGGATCCACAGCAAGGTTTCTTAACCTTGGGCCCCAGATGTTGTTGGACTACAACTCCCAGAATCCCCTAACATGGCCTTTGTGGCTGGGGATTCTGGGAGTTGTAGTCCAACAACATCTGGGGGCCCAAGTTTAAGAAACCCTGCTCTACAGCCAGTAACAGGTGTGCCCAGAACAGCAAGTCTCATAAAGAGGAATTCTGTTCTCCTAGAGTTGGGAGCTATACTTATATTTATAAATATATACATACATACATACTTGCCAGTTTTGAGGGGTAACTACTGATGTTCCCCATTCTGATTGTTGCTAATGCTTTGTGTTGCACATTGACTAGAGCACTGGAGTTACTTCTGGAAAATTCCAAAACAAATCACTATCTAGCTATAAAGCTTGTGGGATGGCCTTGGCAAGTTCTGCCTATCTGACTTACCTACTTCCAGTGGTGTCTGGTGCCTTGTGGAGTTGGCAGGGTATGTATGTATGTATGTATATATTTAGAATATTTATATCCCACCTCTCAGTGCAATACTACTTGGGGTGAGTTACAACAATAACAAAATAATAAAACAATATCATGCTATGGGTCTCTAATATTATTCACACTCATAGTGTGGTTGCCCTGGGTAAGGTCAGTTGCCCTGGGAAAAGATTTGAAAATTGGGCAGCCCACCTTCTTCAGTTCCCTTCCCACCTGTTGGGATATGAGTTCTTGTGGCCAAAGTAGTTTCATCTTGTTTGAAGTACGTAATCTAGAAAAAACAGATTTTTGCAGTAATGAGAACATAGCTCTGTGAAGAGCTGATGGTCAGAGCATCTGTTTAATAAACAACTGAATACTTGAGTCTGATACAACATTTGGTGATCACCTAAATGACTTACTAAAGTGATCCCATAAGAGAACACACAGGGGAAAGTTCTTTTGGAACGGTTATCTGTATCATTCTTGAGGTGTGTGTGGAATAAACCAATGAAAAGATACTATATTTATATCAGATTCTGGTGATCCATCCATCCTCAGAGAATGTATGTGAATGTAAGAAATTTTAGCATAACTTTGGGCATGGATGAGAAACCATGGGGTCACTTTATGTCATCTGGTGAGCACAAAACACTATGCTAAAAACAGCGCTTGTGGTATTTTAAATTGCCTTCTTCCTTGAATTTCGGAGTTGACTAGAACCTGTCTCAGTTAAATTTGACCTATCTAAGGGTATACTCTACAAGTTATTGTAGAAGAATTTATTGAGGTTTGAGTAGGAATGAAGCAATCAGCAGTTCTGAAAACCAAGCATCAGAGTTACATTTTAAGATATATTTGATTACTTTTAATCACCTTTGCTTCTGCTATCCTTCCCTATATTTTAGTTGTCTTCTGCTTTTATTCAAATAGTGCAATAAAAATAGCTAAGAATAAATTAAGAATGAACTTTGCTGACATAGAACTTTATGGAAATACATTTTCATTTTTGCTGCCTGTTGCCTGTGGAAACATCCCCCATATGCCTTCTGTTTTATTTTCAAGCTTTAGATATTAACAGTTACAGTAATGAAGGAGTTATTGCTATAACAGCTCCTGGTGGCGCAGTGGTAAAACTGCCGCCCTGTAACCAGAAGGTTACAAGTTCGATCCTGACCAAGGGGCTCAAGGTTGACTCAGCCTTCCATCCTTCCGAGGTTGGTAAAATGAGTACCCAGAATGTTGGGGGCAATATGCTAAAATCATTGTAAACCGCTTAGAGAGCTCTGGCTATAGAGCGGTATATAAATGTAAGTGCTATTGATATTGCTATAACAGAAGTTTATTGTAAAAATTATATCTAGAGCTCCCCCTGAAGCAAACATAACACAGGTAGTATGTGTCTGTATCTTTGCCTGCCTACTGTACATATCATTCATTCATTCATTCATTCACTTTCTATACCGCCCTTCCAAAAATGGCTCAGGGCAGTTTACACAGAGAAATAATAAATAAATAGGATGGATAAATAATAAATAAATAGGATGGATCCCAAAGGGCTCACAATCTCTTTTTAGAACATAAGATTGACACCAGCAACAGTCACTGGAGGTACTGTGCTGGGGGTGGATAGGGCCAGTTACTCTCCCCCTGCAAAATAAAGAGAATCACCACATTAAAAGGTGCCTCTTTGCCAAGTTAGCCAAGTTACCTGGGATATCATTGTGCCTTCTTTGAGTTTTGAACAAATCTAACTGAGACCTAGCTGATATATGATAATATTATTATATACTAGGGAGAGGACCCTATAATATTCTAGGAAGAGGGCCTTTCCAGTGGTTGAACCACATTTATGGCATAGCCTCCCCAGTGAGGTTCGCCTGGCTTCATCACTTTGTTCTTTTACTTGCCAGGTAAAGACCTTTTTGTTCACTCAGGCCTTTTAAATTTTGATTTTTATATCTGATTTTAAAAGAGCTTTTAAATTGCTCTGTATTCAGGTTTTTTTGGGGTGTATTTCTGCCCCCCCCCTTTTGGTCTGTTACGATTTAATGTGTTATGTGTTTTTATTTCATGTTTTAATGCTGTGCTTAATGCTGGGTAGGGTGGTGATTTTTGCCCATCTCTTCTTCCCCCAAAGCACTCTTGCACATGCCAAGATAGGTCATAAGAACATAAGACCAGCCCTGCTGGATCAGGCCCAAGGCCCATCTAGTCCAGCATCCTGTTTCACACAGTGGCCCACCAGATGCCGCTGGAAGCCACAGGCAGGAGTTGAGGGCACCTGAGGGCTGTGCAACACTCTGAGATATATTTATGGGTGTTTTAGGGATTTTTGCTGATCTCTTCTTCTCCCAGAAGCCATCTTTAACATGCATAACATGCAGTGTGTTTTATAAACCCCAAACAATCAGAGCCTAAAACACTCAGAGAAAGACTGGGCTTTCCCAGTGGCTGCCCCAGGGCTTTGGAATATGCTTCCTGGAGGTTTTACAGACAGGGCTTTCCCCCACCCAAATCCAATCCTGATTGGAGTGTGCCAGTCCACATATTTGCTGGATTTAATCCGACCTCCCTGTGGGCTATCAGGGAACAGGACAGACAGGACTTTGTTTCTCTCTGAATGGAGGCTGTGAATCCTGGCTTAGTCTGAGTTATGTCTAGGGTAGGGGGGAAAAACCCCTCTATTTCCAGCAGTTTTTTAAAAACAACAACTCCGGGGCTTCTATTTTCTCTGAAGCTATTCATGGAGGTGCTGATGGCTATGTGAAGGAGGTGTTGGTGGCTATGAGAATGGTCCATCTAAACCCTCAAATTAAAATGCCTCAAATCTGCTGTGAAGCAGATTTGCTCTTCAAATACCCCTAGGCATATAGTCATGTGTGAATAACCTCCTGATGAAATTAGAGCATCTCCCTCTGTTTGTTTTCAGGAAGACCCTCAAGACTCTCCTGTTCTTACGAGCATTTAATTAGAATTAATTTTAATAATTTTAATAATTTTATATTGTTTTTATTGTGTTCTGTTTTAATCTGTGATTTTTAATATTAAAATTTGTACAGTGCCTATAGATGTACATATCAGGTAGCATAAAATTTGATAGATAATAAATAAATAAATAAACAAACAGTAAGAACTGCCTTTTTATCTTTGCATTATGACTGTGTTGCCAGTGACAAACTCAAAAATTCAAGATGTGATGGAAATACTTATTTTCCACAGACTATGCCTTTTCCCAGTTTCAAAAGTTCAACAGAGGCAAATTGGTTCCAATATCACCTTTTAATTCTAAATCGGAAAAACACTGATATTTTCTCAACCCAATCTGCTGGTAGCAATTACCTAGACCTTTTTCTATCTTATGAAAGTAGCATGATACTTTGGGTCAAGATAAATTATAGGATTTGGTACAACCACAGTTTCCCTGTGAAAATTATATGAATTTTGTGATCTAGATGCCAGCATCCTCATGCACAAATTTCAGGTAGAGCCTTAAGAAAAGCAATATGAAAACTGCTGTGAAGTGCTGAAGTCATCTGCCCTTCAAAGCATTTTTGTATTTCTGTGAACTGTGCCTTTCAACAAGATCATTATTTATAGTGCCTTTAATTAATAAGGTTTTAAGGGGTGTTTTTTTCCCCCTAATCAGAGACTCAGAACATTAAAAGAAAAAATAGAGCAATAAAAGGTTAGGAAATAAAAAGCTATATACCAGAAAGAAAGATGAGACAGCCTGTAAAATTTTAAATTCAGTTTTAGATTATTTCTTCTTGATACAGATCTTCTTGTTATAGTGTACAGGCAGCAAGATCTAGGAGTGTGTATGGACCATGTATGGTTGGAATTTGGACCAACCCATGGTTCCATGAATCAGTTCAGTCTGGTTCAGCCCAAGCAAGAACCGATTCAGTGGTGCGAGGGCTAGTGAGGGCAGTGAACAGCACCATTAAAAAGAAATAAGCTTCCTGCTGTGGTGGTGCTCCTGCCCCCAGCAGACTGCTGCAGCAGAAAGCTGTCTGGAGCAGCAATAATGCTTGTGAGGATATGTTTATTTCCTTTTAAAGGTGCCACTTGCTATCCCCTTTCCCCGGCATTGTCCTCACCGGCCCTTGAACTGCTGGACCAGTTCACGATTGGGCTGAACCAAGCCAAACTGTTTTGCAGAGCTGCAGGTCAGTCCGAATTCTGACCAACCTGTGGACCATGGTCTGTGCACACCCTTAGCAAGGATCAATGCATTCAGTTTAATATCGCATGTAAAATACAGCAGTTCAGAGATTCTGGTGTATTAGCAAG
The DNA here is from genome assembly GCF_027244095.1 of Hemicordylus capensis. Lineage (NCBI taxonomy): Eukaryota > Metazoa > Chordata > Lepidosauria > Squamata > Cordylidae > Hemicordylus > Hemicordylus capensis. The sequence continues at coordinate 91,748,298 of NC_069658.1, read as the reverse complement.
ACTGTTTGATATACATTTCATGCAGGAATAATAGAATTATATATTTTTAGAGTGGGAAAGGACCATGAATAACTTCAAGTCCAGCCCTCTCCTGTGCATCCAAGATAGACAGCCATCCAGTCTCTGTTTGGTCTAGAGAAGAATTACCTATCATTGCATGTGGCAGGCTGTTCTGCAGTTGAATAGCTCTTACAGTTAGGAAATTCTTCCTTATGTTTAGCCTGAAACTACTTCCTTGTAATTTCAATCCATTGGTTCTAGTCTTGCCCTCAGAAGCAACAGAGAATAAGTCTGCTCTTCACGCTATGTGACAATCCTTAAAACATTTGAAAGCAGCTATCATATATCCATTTAGTCTTCTCTTCTCCAGGCTAAACAGAGCCAGATCCTTTAACTGCTCCTCATAGGTCTTAGTTTCTAGATCTCTCACCATCTTTGTTGCTGTCCTCTGTTCCCATTCCAGTTTATAAATGTCCTTCTTAAAATGTGGTACCTGGGATTGGCCACAGTATTCCACATGAAGTCTGACCAGCTCAGTCTTCTTCATTTATTAATTGTTACTCAGTACACAGGTAGTAGCTGCAGTAACTAAAAAGGTTACTCAGTGTGGGTAGTAGCTGTAGCGGCAGACGAGTTGCCTGTCTCCTCAGCAGCATCAATTTTCTTTCTACAAGGCATCTGGGAGGGACGCATCGCATTGCATCAACTTCCCCATTGCATTCAGGCAGAACAAATGGTGTCAATGAGGAGACTTGCCATGCTGGCTGCCATACACATGCAGAAACTAACTGAATGGTGGAGGTGGGGCTCCCTCTCAACAGGATGCTGGATAAGCCACCACTGGTTCCTATAGGATGCGAGATGCTGGAGGTGGATAAGTTTATCTCTCCTTAAAGTTATATCCCGCTACCCTCACACAGACTTCTCCACAGGAAATTTCCACTCACTTGAAAGAAAGTATATGTGTACAGTATGAGCATAGAACCTCTTTCACATTAATGCTGGATGCATGAAGGTCAAGAAGCAAGTGAGAGAACACTGCAGGGCAGGGCCAATGAGTGCAGCAAATCATATTTACTATATATTCAGTAAATTTGTGAGACAGGGAGAGGGAAAGAGTGTATACCCTAGGTAAGAACATAAGAACAGCCCTGCTGGATCAGGCCCAAGGCCCATCTAGTCCAGCATTCTGTTTCACACAGTGGCCCACCAGATGCCACTGGAAGCCTACAGGCAGGAGTTAAGGGCATGCCCTCTCTCCTGCTGTTACTCCCCTGCAACTGGTACTCAGAGGCATCCAGGTGTAATGCATAGCCACCACATCTGGTCCAAACAGAGTAGTTAGTTGTTGTTTGTTATTATTATTAACAAATGAGTTCACAGGAACACACACTTCAAGCAGTGTCCATCTTGTGGCTCACAAACTGGAGAAAGAACCACACTTAGCATGCTCAGCCCACCAGACAAAGAGAACCTCACTGAGAATGCTCAACAACCCAAATAGGTTAGACTACTAAATACTACTACTATGTAGCAGTAGTAACTACTACTACTATGTACTACTACTATGTAGTAGTAGTACATAGAAGACTATGTAGTAGTACATAGTAGACTACTATGTGGTTGCTAAGAGTCAACACTGACTGGATGGCACTTAACCAATCAATCAATCAATCAATCACTAAAAGTCTAGAGGTAAGACTCCTAAACTACAGAAGTACATATCTCCCCCAATGTTTAAAACAAGTACCCACAAGGGAGCAAGAGAAAATAAAACAAACAAAACCAGCACAAGAACAAACCATAAACATGCATGCATTAAAACAGAAGTTCAACAGGCTACGAATCCAGTATCTGTCTTGGTTTGGATATCTGACTAGATTGGCACAGAGGTGCTGCAACAGAGGCTGGAACATTTTCAGAAATTGAAGGGGGCTCCTGTGCATCAAAAGCAGGAAAAATCTCTGACACTATTTGAGGCAGCAACTTGTCTTATGTTACACTGTAGAATACCATTTATACCGGCGATGCTAAATTATAATACCCATCGTTATATTACCATGTATGAATATAATTCACAAATAACTCCTAATTTTGCAGGAATATGTAGCTCTATAATATTTTCTGTATCAAATCGTTGAATGGAAGGTCCTTGAAAGCCTGAAATACATCTCACAGACTGACTGACTTGAGTTGTCTCTTGTGTGCAGACTTTGTTAAGGCATAAAATAATAAGATAGAGAGATTTAACTTGACACTTATTAAATCAGCCTGCTAAAGTAATAATGAGATGTCTGAGGTTCCCAGGACACTCTTGCTCTTTGTCTTCAATTAAAATTGGCTCTTGGGGTTTGCTCAGATTTTAGAAGAGTTAAAGTGTTCATTCTTTCCTCAATTCCTCAGATGTTTAAGATTCAGCTTTAAAAGGCATGGAAATGTATTTCAAAGCTGTTGCATACAGAGCACTAGCAAGCTTTCTAAGGAGAATATTTCATGGACAGCAGAGCAGTTTTGAGAATTGTTAACCATACGGTTAGTTTTAATGAAATGTAAAATTCATAGTCAGGAAAAGATGTGTTAAGCTTTGATTTATTCACCACTTCTTTGAACTGGTTGATCATTGTAAAACATGTCATGACATGAATAATTAAAATAATTTTATTATAATGAATTATTTCCTAATACTGTTTCATTAGCATAAAAGCAGATACATAGAATATGCAAATTGCTTAAAATCCTGCAGAAGATGAATTAATAAAGTGTATACAACTGAAGATCTATTTAAATCAATGTCAATTCATCAATATGTAGAGTCACTTTAGAAGTCCTTGTGAATTTGTGATTAGCGCTATATAGGCAAAGTCCTAGAAACCCTTCATATGTTACTGCACAAGTGTGGAGCTATGCGGAGCTAGAAAACATGAAGCATCCTAAAAAACTGAAGCTGTCAGCTAATGCTGCATAATATCAGAAAAGATTCAGACAAAGACTGTGATATATACTGTACATGAAGGCATCTATGGTGCAAAACGAGATAAGCAGAATATAGCTATACCTGAATTTCCAGGACCACACACAATGTTTGTTTATAATAACATGCAGCTATACCAAGCTGGATGAGAAAGCTGTGGTCATTTATGGTACCAGTTATCAAAACGTGTGAAGAGTTCACATTTCAAAGAAAAGTAAAACATTCATAAAGGAATTAGAAGGAAGATTAAGCCTCTGAATATTTTTTAGTGGAAACTGAAGCTGAGCAGAGCAAAAACTTTGACCAGTTAACAGACACAGTCCTAAGAGGTCAGACTTTGATTAGCACTGGAGATAGAGAGATGCAAAAACGACTTTTGGGAGTTCGTGTAAGTTTAGACAAAGCAGTCCTTACAAAATGTTTCCTGCATCAAGTAAATGCAGGGAAGGGGGAGAAGGACCACATCCACTGACCCTGATCCCACCCCCTGATTCTGATGTACTCACCAATCTTTTTTTCTGTACTCAGGGAAGGAGTGAGGGGTGCATAGAAGCCAACAGCTCACTGCAGCATGTTTGTGATAATCTGAAGTGTGATTTAGATTATCATCTGAGCTGGGCCTTTGTGTATGGGATTCAAATCCAAAATAGACTAGACATCAAGATATCTGATATTACCTAAACTAATACCTAAAGGAGTGGAAGTGGCACCATTAACTTATGCAGATCATAACCCATTAATTGTAAATTTTAAAAGGGGAAACACAGCCCCAAGAAGATGGCAACTTAACAATCTTCTATTACTACAGGAAGATATTAAATAGAATTGTCACGGGGAATTAAAGACCTTCTCCCAAATCAAAATAACCTCAGATGTCTCCTTGTTTACAGTATGGGAATCTAGCAAAGCTTTTATGAGGGGATGTTTCATCTCAATGGCCTCAAATAGAAAGAAAGCCTTACAGAAGCAGAAAGAGATACTGACAAATGAATTACAGCAGCTTGAATTAAGGCACAAGCAAAACCCATCAGAGGACATATTACAAAAAATAAAGGAGTCTCATAAACAAATAGATCTTATCAAAGCAAAAGAGACTTATAAGAAAATGAATTTTACTAAACAGAAATATTTTGAGAAGGGCAATAAACCTCATAAGTTATTGGCATTAAAACTGAGAAAAGAGCAGGAGAAGAGAACTATTACTTCAGTATGGAATGGTAAGCAGTTGGTTTCGACGCCAGATAAGATGGCAATGTCAGGGTTTTCCACCTTCCTCCGTGAGCCACGGTTGTTTACTCATTCAAACAACAATGTGCTGAGAGAAGCATGGGGCTCCAGATGCCAGGACAACTGCAGTAATTACCTTTCAGAAGTCAGGAAGGGCTCAGAGAGGCGGGCAACAGCTGCTGGGGATGGGTGGGTGCAGCCCAAGAGGCAGCAGAATGGTGGAGACAGAATAGCAATGATATCAGCTCCACAGCTGCAAACAGATGTAAAAAGGCTAATGAAGTGGGTGGAGTTGGAGAACAAGTCTCCTTTGGATGCCAGGGATTGGGTGGCCAATCCACGTGTCTGGCCAGGAAAGAAGGAACAAGCTAGAAGGGGGAGGAATGTCCTAAATGTGGAGCTTTATTTAAGGCAGGGGCTGCCGAAGATGAGACAATCATCAGGGATGGGGTTTGTTGGTCTGGTGAACTCCCAGAGAGGAGCTCAGGTTTTTGTCTCCCGCTGATAGGAGAAGGAGTGGAGCGAATATACTTCCCCCCTCCCCCAACTCTGAGGCAATGCCCGTGCCTATAATTTAATGCGAGAAAGTGGAAAGTTTATCTAGAGAATTCCTCCTCCCAAAACAAGGACAAGCAGATCAGTTTGTTAAATATTATAACCAATTATACCGGAAGAAAATGCTGGATTTGGAAAAGATTATACAGTATCTGGGTCATTCACAAGTTTTAGAATTCACATATCAGCAGAAAGAGATACTTAATAAACCAATTGCAGAGGAAGGGATAAAAGAGGTGATACTGAAATTTACACTGAATAAATCTCCAGGGCCAGATGGTTATTTGGCAGCTTATTATAAGACATTTCAAGAAATATTAATCAAACCACTGACCCAGGTGATGAATGAAATACAACCTTGCCATACGGTGCCTTCTTCATGGCAGGAGGCTTTTATTTCTTTGATTTATAAAGAAGGGAACAATCCAGCTCATCCAGAATAATATAGACCTATTTCATTGCTGAAAGTGGATTTTTGAAGTAGGTGCATCTTTAAACTTTTCCCCATAAGGAATAATGGGGATTTCAGCAGCCTTATAGCTCCACATGCGGGGTACTAGGGTGGCCCAGAGAGGGTTGTGGTGGGTGGTAGTGCTCAATGGGTGCAAGGAATGTACAACCCATAGTTCAAAGAAATTCAACTTCAAAAATTCTTTGAAAATCGCCTCTTTGCCCAATTTCTTTTCAATTTGGGTGGTAGCTTTCACCCATTGGGCACTTCCACCCAATCCACTTTGGCAACAAAATGGAGGTCCGAATCTCCAGATTTTTCATGTCTGAATCTGGGGTGATTTGTTTTGTACCTGAATCTGGGCAACTGAGGACAGGGGTGATTCGTTTTGTCTAAAAATCACTCGAATAATCCAGATTCAGGTACAAATTGTTTTGTACCTGAATCGTTTTGCACATCCCTAGTGAATATTAAATTTACAGTGAATAGCACATTAAGAGAAAACTGGTACAAAATGTACTTCCGCTTGTATCTTACTCCCATGATGATTGCAAAGATAGATAATAAATCTTCTAGTAAATGCTGGAAATGTATGAATCAGGCAGGAACTTTTTATCATATGTGGTGGATGTGCCCACCACACCCAGCAGGAAAACCCAGCAATTTTGGAAGACAATTCATTGTAAGATACAACAAATCTTAAATATTGACTGTCCTTTGTTACCAGTTTTTTTGGGTTAAATATTGCAAAACCTTATGTACCTGAACGGTCTTTATATATGATAACTGCTGCTAGGGTTAACTGCTCCAATATGCTTTATATTGGAAAATTAATTTAATTCCATCATTAGAAGAGTGGCAACTTAAACTTTGGGAATATGCATCAATGGCTAAGATTACTTCATACATAAAGAATAAATTAGAGGATACATTTGTTTCAATGTGGGAACTGTTTATACATTGTAATGTGGTTCATGGTTTAATCCTACATCCAAGATTTGGATTTTCTTTGTAAACAAGGCCACAAGTTTTATATTGTCAATTTTGATGTTTGTATGGATGCGTAGATATGTTATTCAGCTATCACTGGGTTAGAACGAAATGATAAGAGGAGATGAGATGGGAAAGTGGAATCCAAGTTGATGTATTAGATAACTGTGAAATGTCATATGTATTTCTTTTTTCCGTTTCTTTTTTGTTGTTGTTTATTGGGTGTTCTTTAAGATTTCTCTAAATTTAAAAAAAAAATATCTGTCACTGAATCCTCTATTTTTTAAAAAAGATAAAAGCCTCAATGGGAGACCAGATAATTCAGGCAAGAAGCACAGGAGCACACGTGCTGCCGACACCTCACATTTCCTCTGCCAGACTTCTTACCAACTTTCAGCTGAGCATGTGAAGCTATCACAGAACCACATATTTGGTGCCACTTGTTGGGGTCAGGAAACTTATATCATGATGACATTGCATCACACAGTGAGTTTCACTAGACATGACAGTAACAGTGGGGAACAGCAGCAGAAAAAGATATGGGGTCATTCATAAGGTTGAGTTCCACTTTAAGGCATCTGTTTTGAATTCATCAGCTCTCACAGAACTCTCTAGTCGCAATATAGTTAAACAAGGAGAAGTGCACTGCTAATATTACTGTTGCGTATGCATGATTGCATAAAGAGCCAGTGTGGTGTAGTGGTTAGAGTGCTGGACAAGTACCAGGGAGACCCGAATTCAAATCCCCATTCAGCCATGATACTAGCTGGGTGACTCTGGGCCAGTCACTTCTCTCTCAGCCTAACCTACTTCACAGGGCTGTTGTGAGGAGAAACCTAAGTATGTAGTACACCGCTCTGGGCTCCTTGGAAGAAGCGTGGGATATAAAATGTAAAATAAATAAATAAATAAAATGATGGAAAGCAATGAGAAATTTGAGATGTGAACAAAGCACTGAAACAGTACTCTCTTGTTTCGATTCCTCAAACTATCTGTGGCTCATAAAATGTCAAATATGTCCAAAGACTGAATACCGATTTCTAGCCAAGGTGCCTTCCTTGCAACAGTACTAGAATTTTATGTACAGTGTTCTAAATGGTGCATATACTGGAGTGATGTGGGACTCACCAATCTGTACTTTAGGCAAGAGGAAAACTTGTATCAAGAAATGTGTTCAAACATCATTGTGTTAGATCAAAATTCAATCACATGACTAACAACATGTTTGCATATTGTGGAGTGGGACCAGTAAAGTGCAATGCCTGTGTGGGATAACAGCCACTGCCTGGAATGATTTAAGGCAGCCTCCACAAGTTGACAGTAGAGTGCACATTAACCCAGAGAGAGCAATCCATGAAGCAATACTGCTGTTCAATTCCATTCATTTCAAAGAGGGAGGGCAGTGGATGGCATCCAGAGGGGTGCTGGCACAATGGTGCGTGTGCAAACTATCTTCCCTGCCTGCTTCCCACAGCAGCCTCCAGCACTGCCTGAAAAGCCAAGATATTGAAAGGAATGTCTTCTTCCACATGAGCCTGTCTGCCTACTGCATTCATCTTGAGACACTTTGTTCCAAGTCCCAATGCCGATGGAAATGTGGTTGGATGGTTCATAGGATAGGGACTTCTCAGTCACACTACCCAGATTGTGGAATGTCCTGCCTCCAGAGGCCCCCATGGCCTTCTGATTGATGGTAGCTTTTTCCTCTCAGAAGTTGTTTCAGTTTTAATCTGCTACTACTCTCAGTTTTACTCTTTTTTGTTTTTATATTTTTAAATGTTCCGAGCTGCCTTGGGAGCCCTTTATCGCTGAACGGCAGGACATAAATATTCTTAATAAACAAACAAACAAAAAATAAACATGTCTAAGGTTGCTGGGTTTTTTTAAAAAAGGCATTGTAAAACATAATTATACAAATGTAAACTATTTTATATTTTTAAATTATTTTTAAACATCACTCTTAAAAAATAACTTGCATTAACAAAAAAGAGTCAGCATGGTTGAACCATTCAGCAAGTTACATGGTAACTTGACTAGTACTCAAGCTACAAGAGGGAAAGACTCCCTGCTCCAGATATATTGATTTCTCAACTTCCAGTTGAACCAGTTCCAGCAGGGTTCTGCACATGTGTGTTTTTGTCAGCATGATGCTATGGCCAAGCAAAAATGCTACAAGCTCTTTAGAACAACAACAACAACAAAAAACCCTTCAAAAACATTTTTTGTTGGAATGCACAGAATTAATGTTCTTAGTACCAGGAGATGATATAGCAACAGTGACATACTTGGAGTTTTAACAATTTGGTGGTGGTCTCCTTTTCACTCTATAGATCTGCTAGGAGAATAAAAATGAACTGGAACTAATAAAGATATTAGAATGCCTCTTTCTATTTTAGCTCACACAAGCATACTAAAGCACTTTACTCATGGTTGTGTCTCCAAGGAATATAAAGCAGAAACTGAACCAAAAAATGAGTTTTGCTGGATATAAAAAAATATTCAACAATAAGTGTTTTTACAATTGTGCAACAATTTTGAAGGATGTTGCTGTATTTGTTCCTAGTAGAATGGAAATAGAATTGAGTAGAAACTACCCACATTTTTTGCAAACACTCTCAATCCTGTTCCTAGGGATGTGCGGTTCGGTTCAGTCCTAGGGATGTGCGGTTCGGTTCGGGCCCGATTCGGAGGATCGGGCCCGAACCGAATCGGGCCCGTTTTGGTTCGGATCCGAACCGAATTTGGGCCGGTTCGGATGTCCCATTGCCTTCAATTGACTGTCTGGAGTGTTATTTTCAAGTTTAAAGTGTGTCCTCCATTTTGTGGCTCCTTCCTGAAACTTTTGCTCCGGGCATCCATTTTGTAAGGCTATTTTCAGGCATTGCATTGGCTGCGCTATTGATCCTTTGATTGGCCAGAATGAGTCCTTTGCTCTGGTAGGCTGCTTGGCTGTTGTACTGTTGAGAGCTGGCACCCTGTTGGCTGTGGGGGGAGTGCAAAGGTGGGGGCTCCCAAAGGAGGGAATTTCAAACCTATATAAACCCAAGCCTCTTGCCTAGAAACTTCTCTTTGGCAGCAGTTGTGGGATCATCTGAGACCCTTGCTTACTCCTTTGCTGCTGGTGTCTGACTGTGAGTCCCTGACTGTGTGTCCTGTGTCTCTCTCTGTGTGTTGTTGTGTGCCACCTTCTTTAATCTTTTGTCCACCTGCCCTCTCTGTGACTCTCTCTCTCTGTGTGTCTGTCTCTGTCTGTCTCTTCTCTTTACTTACTTTACTTTTTTCTTAAGTTTCCCCAAATTTCCCTGTTGTTTTTCTTTGTCTGTCCTGCTTTCCTCCCCCTCCCCCTTTCCCTTCTCATCCCTCCTCCCTTGGGCCTACCCTCCCCCACTCCCACCCACTGCATTCATTGCTTTAAAAGTTCAATTTATTATTGCTCTTTGTGCCTTGCCTTGTTTTTGTTCAACTTTTTGATTTTCATTGCATTCCATTGGTTTCATTTATATATTATTGCTGCTGCTTTGGTTGTTTGCTTTAATTGTTAACTGGTAGTTTGCATTTTGTTGCTGCTGCCTGCCTGAGTTGGTCCCACCCCCCCAGAGAGGATTCTGTTATTATAGCCAATTTTTGTTGTGATTGTCCCATATAATCTATTTCGGTTCTCTTTTGATGGTTGTTTGTGTGCTCTCCCCCCCACCCCGAGACTTGCCCAATTTGCTTTTGCTTGATTCTTTCAGATTGGTTTTCATTCTGTGTTCAACTAGTTTTGCATTTGTTGATTGATTTGAATTGAGATTATTATTGTTCCTTGTTGTGTGTGGCCCCCTGCTCCTAACTTGCCCCTCCCATCCAGAGACCCAACCAAACCCACCCCACCCCACCCAGCCCAGCCCAGTTTCTCCCCCTCCCATCCAGCGTTCTCCCCATCGCTGCTGCCCGCCTGAGTTCAGTTTTGTTTGTGCAGACTTAGCAATAGCAATAGCACTTACATTTATATTCCGCTTTATAGCTGGAGCTCTCTAAGCGGTTTACAATGATTTAGCATATTTAGACTTGCTTTGCAGTCCATATTAATATTTCAGCAATTGTTTCACTGTCTCTGTTTGCTGCTTCTTAGTGGGCCCTTTGGCTTGGTTCCCCCTCCCCCCCCGAGATTCTGCTGGTTTATTATCATTCATTGGTTTAGAATTGGGTTTTAAACTTTTTGGCATGTGTTTGTTTCCTCCTGATTGATATATCGATTGATTTGCTCCCCTCCTCCTCCCTGCCTGCTCCCCCCACCCTCCCAGACTCCACACCCAGCCCAGTTTCTCCCCCCTCCCATCCAGCCTTCTCCCCATCGCTGCTGCCTGCCCGAGTTGTCCTACTTTCTCATTTGCTGTTTGTTGCCCCCTCCCCTTCCCCCCAACACCCACTTGCCACACACTAACCCTAAGCCAACCAACACACCCTCTAGTCCCACCACCTCTTCTTGCCCCTGACTCCCTGTACATACCCCAGAGACCCCTCGCCACACACTAACCCTAACCCAACCAACACACCCTCTGGTCCCACCACCTCTTCTTGCCCCTGACTCCCATACCCCCCAGACCCCTTGCCAAACACTCCACCCCCCAACCAACACACCCTCTGGTCCCACCTCTTGGGACCGCTGCTGCTGCTGTCCTCCCCCCACACCTGAATCCCCCCTCCCTGCTGCGCTCCCCCCTCTCTTTTCTCTCTCTCTTCTCTCTTTCTCTTTGTCTCTCGCCCCCCCTCTCTCTCCTCCCCTTCACTTCTTCCACTTCCTCCCACAGCTGCAGCCACACAGTAGCCTACCTCCAACCTCACCTGGAGGCTGCCATCGGGTTTTTTTTCTTTTGAAAGTTGTTTGTTGATTTCATTTGTCTCTGCTTGGGGGTGAGTTGAGTGACACAAATAGTGTTGTCTCCTCACTTCTGCCCCTCCATCGTTGACCTACCCCGGTTGCCTGTGCCTCGTGCGGCCGCCCTGTCTGTGTCACAGCCCAGGGTGGCTGGCTGGCGGCGGTGCATCCGTGACCAGCAGTGAGCAGCAGGAGAAGGACCAGAAGAAGAGGGGTTAGTGCGTGTGCAATTGTGCACCTTTGGTTGCCCCCTTTCCCTCCCTAGTTGGTGGTTTTAAATAGGGACACCCCTATTTTGAAATGCATTTGGGTTGTGTGGGGGGAGGGACCCTTGGAGATGTACTGTTGTGACTTGTGTCTTGCTTGATGAAGATATTGCTGCTGTGTGTTGTTGCATTGCATGCAGGTGAGGTGGTTTTTTAACAGGTTACCCACCACACCACCACACCGTCCCCAGGTCATTATGTTTGGAAGATATCTATGATGATGTTCATGCTGCCAAGTGTTTGATGCCTGCTTGCTTGCCTTGGGCGGCAGACAGAGTGCGTGGGTGGGTTCTTCTCTCTCTCTGTGAAAGTGAAGTGCAATTTGGGTTTTGTGTCAGTGAAAGTTCCTATAGGCTGGCTCTGCTCATCATCAGTTCATCAAAGAAGGATTTCCTTCCTGGGATCATTCTAGTAATCTTTGAAAGATATATGATGATGATGTTCCATCCATGCTGTCACCACAGCATTACTTGAAAACCACCCCCCAGAACCATGCCACACTGTGTTTCAGTTCACTAAATAAGGGTTTCCTCCTTTGATCTGTAGGTTCCCAAGCTTTGACTGCGTCCCTCCCCCCCCGGTAGGTGCTGTGCCCTTCCCCCATCCATTCTCCCCAAAATAATAAAAATACCTGCCACCCACACCACAACTACTCCATCCAACTGCCCGTGCCACCCACACCAGGGGTCCACCTTTTAATCCCCAATTTAAAAAAACAACACCCAGCCCCATCTCCCCAATTGGCTTGACACCCAAATTTCAAAAGGTCACCCTCCCCCTCACTTCAATTGGCTTCCCCCCCATATAAAAAAAAGTCTTCCTTTCCCTCCAATTGACTTACTTTTTCAAAACAAACTCCCCCCCCACCGGTTCCAAATCAATTGGCTTTTTTTTTGCCCCTCTCAACCCCCTCCAAATTTTTTTTTTGCCCCTTTCTGGCCTTCCTCTTAGTCTCCCTCCATCCTAGATAAAAGCTAGCATGTCTGAGCAAGGCGAGCGCCATGTGCCGGCCAGGCCTCGCGCTAGGTTGCCAGGCAGAGGACGTGGGAGAGGCCGGGTGCGGGGTGTGCCTGCGGCGCGGAGAGGGAGAGGACATGGGGAGCCTGAGGATACATCGGTCCTCCCCATTGGACAAATCTTCGCCCCGGCTCCGAGTTTGGTCCACAGGATTAATTTCCCCCCGCCTGCTGCTGGCAATCGCAGCAGAGGTGTTAGGGCTGTGGCGGGTCCCTCCTCGGCGCCACCAGGTGCTGCTGAGGTACCGCCAGTTGTTGTGTTGGAGGAGACTGAGGATGTGGAAGAGCAGATAGAGGGCGGTGAGGACCGTGCAGCCAGGTTCTCCCTCCCTCTGGGGCCCCTTCCCCCTATCCTTTTGCCGCTCAGTGGGGCCCCCACTCGTGAAGCACGACACTCTGGGGAGCGGTCTGGTGAGGTGGTGGAGGAGAGGCCTGCCTCTCCTCTGCCAGTGGAGCTGGGCCCTTCCTCTGGTGTGGAGGGCGGAAGGGGCAGGTTGGGTGGCAGCAGTGGGCAGGCAGCGGCGGCCGCCCCCCCCAAGGACTGCAGCCACCCTGCGAGAAACGGCCTAGGACGGCGCCCAGGGCGCAGGAGGCCAAGGGCAGTGGTGCATGGGTGCATTTTGAGGTCCCTCAAGATGACCCATTCCACGCCCGCTGTGTCCACTGCAGGATGCTTGTCAGCCGTGGAAGGGACCCTGCGCACCTGGGTACGACGCCTATGTGGAGACACCTAGAGCGTCACCACCCAGGTCTCAGGGGACAGGCTGGCAGCGCTAGTGCGCCTTGTGCATCTGCCACTAGGGCGGGCAGCGGCAGTGTGCCAGCCAGCAGGCAGGCTACACTGCCCGTCCAGCGGTGGACGCAGTCCTCGGGCAGCCAGCGTATTGTTCGCGTGGACCATCATCACCTCACCCGCCTCATAGGGGAGATGATTTCCACCGATGACCAGCCGTTTCAGGTGGTCGAGAACAACGGCTTCCGCCGTATTCTCCAATACCTGGCTCCCGAATACGTCATCCCCTCAAGGACGACGTTCAGCCAGAAGCAGGATGACCTTGGCCTTCCTCGCCATCTCATCCCTACGGATGTGGAGACGCGGTGGAACTCCACCTTCCTCCTGTTCCAGCGCCTGTTGGAGCAGGAGAGAGCCCTTGTCGCCCTGGCGAGGGACGAGTCCTTGGACGTCTGCGACCTCTCGAACGCAGAGTGGAAGCAGATGTCTGAGGCGGTGTCGGCACTCCAACCCTTCCAATTTGCCATGAAGGGCTTGTGTGACGACACCACTCCCTTGAGCCAGGCGCTGCCCACAGCTATGGGTCTGGAGAAGCTGATGGGCAAACTCCAGATTTCTCTGACCACACCAGAGGGTCGTGCTCTGGCTGGGAGGCTGAAGTCTGGGGTTGACAGGTGGCTCGTTGGTGCGCTGGGAGACAGGGAGGAGTATGTCCTCGCTTGTCTCTGTAACCCAGCCATCAAGGGCAATGCCGTGAGTGCCGACGAATTGCCCAGGTGGAGGGACATCCTGGTACGGAAGGTGAGGGAGGAGGAGGCTGCTAGGGCACGCAGAGACCAGGATGTTGGTAGTGGTGCGGGGGCAGCCCCCGCTGCCCAACCCGCACCCAGCAGCAGCATGGGCAGCCAGCATCAGCTTCCCTTTCCCCTCCCTCTTCCCAGTCCAGCAGCGTGGCATCCCAGGCAGCGCCATCACAGCAGCCAGTTGCTCCCGCCGTGAAATCTGCCCAGTGGTTTCAGCGGGTCTGCTATGGCGCCTTGCCTGGTATGCGGGAGGCTCGACCTGCCAGGCTCCCCTCCAGTGCTGAGCAATGCATTGCGCAGTACTTGGAGGAGCCTGTGGAGGGAGACGGCGTGGACTGCACACAGTTCTGGGCGACCCACCGCCAAGTCTGGCCGGACCTGGCGGTGGTTGCTGTGCGCCTCCTCTCCTGCCCCCCAACCAGTGTCCAGAGCGAGCGGGTGTTTTCTCGTGCCGGGGATGTGGTGACACCCTCTCGCTCCCGCTTGGACGCTGGGCTGGTGGAGCAGCTGGTCTTCCTTAAGGTGAACCTCCCCCTGCTGGGCTACCCCAAGCTGGAGTTTGAGACGGGTGAGTGATTACCCTGGGTTGCCCCATGGTTGCTCACCTGCCTGGCTCAACCTCTGTGTTTATCCATACCCTCCCCCCTTCCACCTCTAGCTGAGCTGACATGACAGATGCTGAGCCGTGCCAGCCAGTCGCAGTGTGTGGTGTGCCCACACAGAGATGCAGTGGTAGTAGTAGTTGTAGTGCTGCGACTGGCCAAACTTTTACAACACCCATGCCCACCTAAAAAGAAACCCAATGCTGACCAGCAGCAGCACAGGCCCTTATCTCTCCACCTGTCAGCATTTGGGGACCTGGCGTGGGCACGGCACACACCCCAAAAGTAGCACAGCCGTAATAGTACTAGACTCAGCGGCAGCAGCGGGTATACGTTCTAACGCAGTGTAAATATGTAAATAAAAGTATGCAAATAAACATGTAAATAGTTTTTTCTTTAAAATCCCATGTCAAAATCAACCCACAAAAATATTCAAAAGAAAAAAAATTGGTAACCAAGGGAGAACAAAATGAATGCTAGATGAATTGATTTTATTGAAAATGTTACCCAAAATCATGTGTGGGAGGCTTGGTTTACATGGAAAAAATGATTTAATGATTTTTTTTAATGAAACGAATGAATTATCATCTTATGTTCATCTTGATTGTGGTCACTGTTGATGTTGGCTGATGGCGAAAAAACAAAAATCATCATAATAGCAATGAACTGGTTGCCAACACAACGTATTGATTGATAACTATGCACTGGAAATTGGGTCTCTGTGTGTGTGAGTGTGTGTGTGTGGGGGGGGGTGCGGGCTCTGTCTCTTCCTGTTGTGTGTCTGTCTGTCTGTCTGTGTGAATGGATGCCTAGCACTGTCTGTGTGTGTGGATGCTTGCTGTGTAGTTTGTGCGCTGTCTTTTGTCTGTGCTGTGTGTGTAGTCTCTGTAGTGTCTACATGTTTTTTCCTTTCCCCCTCCAAGACTCCCTCCCCCATGCCTCCCTCCATGCCTCCCCTCACCCTCCCCCCTTCCTCTTCATCACCCTCCATCCTCCCTTCCATGCCCACCTCACCCTGCCCCCACCCCGGTCTGGCAATGATGAGAATGTGGTCTGACTCTCTCCCACTGAAGCACACACATGATCACGTGTGTGCATAATATGTGGCTGACCAACTCTGAGCCGGACCCTCTTCCCCCTTCAATCCCCTCTGCTGCTACATCCCTCCCTCCCTCCCCCCTCCTAGCTAGCAGCGTGCACACACACACACACACACAGAGAGACACACACAACACCTAGTGGCAAACACCAGCACACATGCACTCACACTGGTGCCACCACTGTGCCTTGGGCCTCTCTGTGTCCTTGAGCAAATATGTGGTGGACCAGAGAACCACTTCTTTCAAGTAAGGCAAAAGGCATGCACTCTCACTGTGCACACACGAAGGAGAGGTGAGACGACAACTACTAGAACCAGCAGCAGCAGGTGAGCGTTGTGTTGTGTTGCTTGCCAATGCCATTACCATGCTCCATGCTCAGTCTGCTGAAACTAAACTAACTATCATCCTCGCATGCAGCTCAGCTCAGCTGCACTCAATGCACTCACTACTAGACACTACAGCTGGTGGTAGAAGATGTCCTGGATTCTAACTTTCAAATCTGTGCTAGGATTGCCTCGCCTCCTCCTGCCTGCCTGTAATTGTGCCCTCTCCCCTTGCAGTTGCGCATCGTGATGTGTTGGTGTGCGTGCGCCGTCTACTTAGCTCTCCTCTTGTTGGCTTGGTTGGCTTGCTAGACACTGGCTGGCAGCAGCTGTTGGCTGTGTGCTATGCTCAGGCTGTGGTGCGTGTGACTGACAATGTTGGCATAGCAACACTGGTTGTGGTGGTGGTAGTAGTAATAGTAGTACTAGTAGTAGTAGTTGTTGTTGTTGCTGGCTGGGCTGGCCTGTGCTGACTCTGCGCGCTTGGTCTGGTTTGGCTCGGTCCCCCTGGCCTGCCTGGACGTGGATGTAGGGTGTGTGTGCATCATCCATGGGGAGGAGGAGCAGCAGAAGAGCAGAAGAGCAGGTTGGCTGGCTTCTGTCTGTCTGTGGTGGCCTCAGTGGCAGGCACTGAGTGAGGCGGTGGCTTCTTTGGGCATCACATCACCCATCATGCAGAGCAGCAGGTCTGCTGCTCTGCTCCGCCTCCTGCTTCTTCTCTGTGTGTGTGCTGCTGTGCTGCTCCACTGCTGCTGCTGGCAAGCAGCAGCAGCAGTGGCCTTTTTGCTAGATCAGAGAATGGTGTTGTCTCTCTGAGTGTCATCATAGTTGCTTGGGTAGGTGGTAGGTATGTATTAAGGTGCACTGACTGGGTGTTATGTGTAGGGTGCCCAGAGAGAGAGGGGCAAAGAAGCTGGGGTGGCAATTGATGGGTGCCCCTAGCATTGTTGGCGGGTTTCTTGAAGAGAGAAAAAAAAATCCCATTGGCTAGAATGGGGATTTGGGGCAGCCCCATACCCGCCTCTGTGGGGTGGCAGCACCCCCAAAGTGGGTCCGGGGCCATGGCAAAAATGGCCTCAGTCCCTCCTGGCAATCCCCGGATAGATAGGAGTGATGGTTTTTTTAATTAGGATTTCCTAAGGCATTAAATAACTGCCTCTCTCAGAGCTATGCTGGCTTTACCTTTCACCCACTGACACACATTCTATTCTTACAATTAGATATTATTTAATGCCTTAGAAAATCTTAATTAAAAAAACCATCACTCCTATCTCTCTGGGGATAGCCGGGAGGGACTGCGGCCATTTTTGCCATGGCCACGGATCTACTTTGGGGGTGCAGCCACCCCACAGAGGTGGGTACGGGGCTGCCCCAAATCCCCATTCTAGCCAATGGGATAAATTTTATTTTCAAAAATTCACCAATAATACTAGGAGCAACCAATTGCCTTGGGATTCTTGGGGTGGGGGACACCCATGGGTGCCTACCACCCACCCCAGCTTCTTGCCCCTAAGTGCTCTAGATATGGAGTTATGGGCAAAATTTTAATTTTTTAAAAAAATTGTAAAAAATCAGAGGAAGGTCCAATCGACTTGAGGTTTGGGTGGTAGGTGGAACACAAGGTCAGCTTTAATGCCAGCTACTTTTTGAGATCTGAACCAGTTTGGTTCAGATCCCAACCGAACCAGGGGGTGGTTCGGACAAAACCAAAACCGAACCACCCCCTCCCAGTTCGGACCTGGTTCGGATCCGAACCGAACCGGGCGAACCAGTTTTGTGCACATCCCTAACTGTTCCCTTTCTGATTATTTTTTGATGATTACAAAAAATCATTGCAGACATGTTAATGTAGCCATTTATACTGCCCTCTTTGGCGCAATTAACTTTGTCAATTGATTTCACTTTTCCTTAGTGATTTCACCCAGATCGGACTCACTTAATCACAATCTGATTAACTTTATTATTATTTGATTGAATGATTTACTTTTTTAAAAAGTTTCTGAAGGCACAGTCCTCAGGGATATATTTTCAGATGGCATAGTCAGAGATCAGTGAAAGGATCTTGAAGGATCAGAGAAGGGGAGATAAGTGAAAACTTACCCCATTGCATAATCAATTCTGTGGAGCCCAGGAAGTGGTCCACTGTAGAAAGGGACACTTCTTCTCAGTGTGCGGTCACATGGTTACTGGGAATATTGGCCAGTGGACTTTCCTTCCTCCTTCTTTGCACTGCAGCACTTTTATTTCCCCATGTGAAACCACTTATGATGATTGAAGAGTCACTTATTAGGGTTGAAGTGTGTCAGATATGGCATAGGGGACAGTGTATTAGGTGCAATGGTGGAAATTAGACACTACCTTTGCATGAACATAGGTGCCTTTCACTCACACAAAGGCCAAGTCCATGCCAATCAATAAACAAGCATCAGTTAAACAGTAATGCATAACAGGTACAGTGGTCCCTCAACTTACGAAGTACTCGACATCCGAAGATTTCGACATACGAACGACAAAAAATACCGGAAGTCGTTGCCGGTTTAGATGCAGCTTCCTCGACCTACGAATTTTTAGATGCGGTTTCCTCGACTTACGAATGTTTCTGGACCTCCGTGGATGCGCTTTTCGACTTACGAAAATTCCGACCTACGAACGTGTGTTCGGAACGGATTATCTTCGTAAGTCGAGGGACCACTGTATTAATGAAGTGGCACATAAATAACTTGTAGGGGTGTGTGAGCCCGCTCGGTTTGAGCCAGGTTTGACATTGAACCGGTTTGGTTCAACAGGTTAGGGCTTGAACTCGACCGGCCTCACCAGTACAAGGTAGAACCAAACCAGCCCAGTTTGAACCAAACTGGTTCGAATCTCTACTGGTAATGGGGAATCTGGTGAGGATTCCCCTTTACAATTAAAGGGGCAGAGGGGCTTCCCTAAGCCTAAAGGGGGTGGGAGGGGAGTCTGTTAGTGCTTACAAGTACTGTAATTAGCAGTGATGGCAGCCATGGGCGGGGAGACAGGAGTGGTGGCTCCCCAACCCCACCGGCCTCCCCAAGAGTAGGCAGGACCACCAGCAGTCCTCAAATCACCCAAAACAGGTAGATTTTGGTACAAAAAGTTTTGTACCCAGATCAATGTTCACATCCCTAGTTGGGGGGCTCCTCTAAGACTAGAGGGGGCAGGAAGGTCATCAGTTAGTACTTACACAAGTACTATCTTCCATGGCAGTGGCGGCCATGGGGGTGTGTGTGGCAGGGACAGATCACCACAACAAACCCCACCGGCCTCCCCCAGAGTAGCCAGGGCTTCCAGCGGACCTATTCAGAGCTCCATGCATATGTGGAGGCCATTTTAGTGACCTCCACGCATGTGCAAAGGCCATTTGCATGACCATGCAAATCGCATAGTCATGCAAATGGCCTCTGCGCATGTGCAGAGATCACTAAAATGGCATCCATGCATGCTCGGAGGCCTAAACTGGGCTGCTGGCAACCCTGGCTACTCTGGGGGAGGCCGGTGGGGTTTGTTGTGGTGATCTGTCCCTGCCACACACACCCCCATGGCCGCCACTGCCATGGAAGATAGTACTTGTGTAAGTACTAACTGATGACCTTCCTGCCCCCTCTAGTCTTAGAGGAGCCCCCCAACTAGGGATGTGAAAATTGATTTGGGTACAAAACTATTTGTACTGAAATCTACCTGTTTTGGGTGATTTGAGGACAAAGCAAATCACCCCTGTGCTAGCTGGCCAGATTCGGGTACAAAACAAATGGCCCAGATTTTAGACCTGAAAGATTTGTAGATTCAGACCTCCATTTTGTGGCGATGTCTCTTGCTGTCTCCATTTTGTCTCAGGAATTATTATTTTTTAAATCCCACCCTCCCAAGCTTCATATTGGTGACTTACAGTGTGCAATGATTGGCTGGAGATTCCCCCCTGGTTCCAGATTGGCTCATTTCCATTCAAATCTTGTGTTGCCAGGGGTGTTGCCAAAACCCAATATGTTTTGGGTCCAAATCTGGCCAGGTAGCATAGAGGTTATTTGTTTTGTCCACAAATCTCCCAAATCAGGTAGATTTGGGTACAAATCATTGTGTACCCAAATTGATTCACACAGACAGCAGGCACAGGCAGTGATTCAGCAGCATGAAGGGTATGAAAAAAATTCTCTTCTCTTTTCCTCAATCAGGAAAGCAGGAACAAAAAGCAGATAATCCACTCCAGGAAGCAGGCAGGCAAGGCAAAGTTCCTCTGGCTGCCTCCTCAAGGCGGCTTGACTAGGGGAAGGATGAAAGAAGGGACAACGGTGAGGGGAGTTCAAAGGAGAGATTTTCAAATGTCCTTAAGGAGGCAGCCACCCACCATTCTCCCTTTCTGCTTCATGGGAGGAAAGAGAGAGAGAGAGCCGGAGGAACTTTGCCTTGCCTGCCTGCTTCCTGGAGTGGATTATCTGCTTTTTGTTCCTGCTTTCCTGATTGAGGAAAAGAGAAGAGAATTTTTTTCATGCCCTTCATGCTGCTGAATCACTGCCTGTGCCTGCTGTCTGTGCGAATCAGTTTGGGTACACAATGATTTGTACCCAAATCTACCTGATTTGGGAGATTTGTGGACAAAACAAATAACCTCTATGCTACCTGGCCAGATTTGGACCCAAAACATATTGGGGGTGATTTGATTCAGGTACAAAGTGAATTGAAAAAAATTAATTCATGCACATCCCTACCCGCAACCAGGCGCGGGCTGTGAATGCGCCTTCGGGGGGTGGGGTGGCGGGCAGCTTCTTTAAGTGTAAATGGATCCGGTGCTCCATGCCGCCCAGCAGCCCCTGCAGCAGGCAATAGCCTCTGCCACTTACCTGGCTCCCACGGAGGTGAGCCACTGCCAGCAGCCAGGTGAGTGGCAGAGACGATTCCCCGCTGCGGGGGCTGCTGGGCAGCATGGAGCACCAGCTCCATTTACACTTAAAGAAGCTGCCCGCCGCCCCTCCCCCGGAGGCACGTTCATGGCCCGCGCCTGCCCCCAACCCTTTATTGGTAAAGGGGAATCCTCACAGATTCCCCTTTACCAGTAGAGCTCCTAACCTGTTCAAACTGGACTGAACCGAACTGGACCACATTGGCAGTTGAACCGGACCGGGTCCAATTAGACTGGAACCAAAACCGAACACATCACTGAAGACAGCTCACTGTATGGAAAAAGCACAAAGACTTGAATCACAAGCTCAGGACTTACCTGCATTCATGAAAACATCTGGTGAATCAGTTTCCTTGTTTGTGGTTATAATGTCTTATTTGTAATTGCCATAGCAGCCTTAAATAAGGATTTTTTCCCCTCTTGACAACTAAAATTAAGGCCTTTTCAATTAGTGGACAAATTATTTTATTGTGAGAGGTGGTTTGGGTAACTTCTTGGGCAATGCTTTATGCAACTATCATTTAAATTGCTCAATGGGAACCTGAGGCATTCTTTTAAAATGTAAACCGAAATTGTTTGTCTGCACAGCTGGGTTAATAGTACCACATCTGTTTGAAATTTTAAAGCAGTAACTTGGCAACAAAACTCCCAGCAAATATAACTAAATCATATGAACTTTAAAATAAGGAAAATAGAGTAAACATAACAGAAAAAAGCAAAACAGAGAAATACCTCTATTAATATTTTAAGACCAATTATTTATTCCAGCAAGTTTTTACACACCATTGTAAATGGTGGTTTACACACCATTGTAAATGGTGGTTTCACACACCATTTTCTTGCCTTATAATTTTGCCTGTTGATCAGGAAATTCTGTTTTCAGGTTTTATTTAATTTTATTAGTTTGATTATAGTTTGATTATAGCCCCTGGTGGCGCAGTGGTAAAAACTGCTGCCCTGTAACCAGAAGGTTACAAGTTCGATCCTGACCAAGGGGCTCAAGGTTGACTCAGCCTTCCATCCTTCCGAGGTTGGTAAAATGAGTACCCAGAATGTTGGGGGGCAATATGCTGAATCATTGTAAACTGCTTAGAGAGCTCCGGCTATAGAGCGGTATATAAATGTAAGTGCTATTGCTATATGTGTAGGGGATATCACATTTTCTCATCTAATAATATTCAAATCAGAATATCAAGACAGTCATGGATACAAAGTTCCAAAGAGGACATCACCTCATAAAAATGAGAAAGATTCATCATACTGTCAGAAGTAACAGTTGAAAGTAATTAAGATCATTAAAATAATACCTGTTAACAATGTAACAGCATACAATAAGGTCATTCTCATGACCGAATTGGGGAGGGTTGGTAGGGAGGCAGACTCCTGCCTGCCTTCCCACACATGATCAACCCTCCCATTAGGCTCTGACACTCACATGGCAACAACTGGCATCCCACAATGCACTGTGCCAGGAGCACAGTGCATTGGTGGGTTCCATCACTGTTGGGAACTCTTGTTGCCCAGCTTTGTGCATGCCCAGGCTGTAGGCAGACCAAGTGTGCACACAACCAGCGCGGGACTGGGGTAGAAGGGCGCACTCACCCTTCTACCTCGGTAATAATGGTAAAGTGTGCAGTTGAGTCGCTGTCGACTCCTGGTGCCCACAGAGCCCTATGGTTGTCTTTGGTAGAAGACAGGAGGGGTTTATCATTGCCATCTCTCACGCAATATGAGATGATGCCTTTCAGCATCTTCCTAAATCGCTGCTGCTCCATAAAGGTGTTTCCCATAGTCTGAGAAACATAAACTCAATCTACCCAGCAGGACTGGGCTGGGATCAGGCTTGATCCTGCTGCTCCACACAAGCAGCCCTACCCAGGTAGGGATGTGCAAGCCCAGGCAAGGCTGCTCATGTGCATGCACTCATTCTAATTTTTTTTAAAGCTTCCTTAGTGTAGAGATATATGCTGGCTGCATTCAGATGTCCACTATAGCTGCAGTTAATCCTAACCAGAGTTGCAATTCCTAACTCCAGTTTGCAGTGCAAATGTACAGCAAACCGTCATTAGCCTAACTGGAGTTGAGGGAGAGGGGAGCCCCTCCCTGCCACTCAGCCTACCAGCCCAATCCCAGCCAGCTCCATCGACATACTGTGAGCAAAGTATCACTGCGTCAGGCACACAGCCATGATTGGCTATGATCTCCAGCGGGGGGGGGGGGGTGCCAAGCATGATTGGCATTTTCGGAGCACCCTACCCAGCCTCGGCAGGGGAAGCACATTGAAAGCCCTTTAAATGCCCTTCAATGTCAGTGCTGCTTCTGTCAGCAATAGCACAACTGCCTGCCACCAAGTGGCCTCACACTCCAAAAGTACCATGCTAACTCCAAGTCCCGAGAGGTTTGGGGGCCCAGGGTGGATGGAATGCCACTTTCATTGGGGGAGGGGAGGGGAGGACCCACATTTGCTAGAATGAGGTATGCAGATGGGGCAGGGCAAAGGATTCTGGGAGGTCTGTCCCACCATAACCAGGGGAGATATCATGAGGGGAGACCCTGGCAGAGCGCTTTAGCCAGACTCATCACTAAGCCACTCCAAGCAACTTGCTGCCCAGTAGGCTCACACTCTCATCAGAGGGATAGTCTATTGGGGATATTTCTGTGCTTGTTTTCTCAACCTGAGGAATGCAAGCTCACAAGCTGATCTAGCCACTTAATCACCAGGGAATCCAAGAGGGCCCACTCCAGTAGGCCCCCTCACTATCTTTGTTGGACAACAGGGGGAACCCTACTTTCCTCTACCCAAATCCTTCTGCAGCCTTACATGTTATGCAGATGCTGTCCCAACCCACCACGTGCCACAGCCTTGCACCCAGAGGGCCTTGAGATGCCCTCTGCCTTTCCCTTGCCCTAGCATGTGCACAGTGTTGAGGGAGGGGTGGACGTGAGCACGGACCTTCCCACTTATTCAGAACTCCTGGTTCCCAGTCTGTCTGTGTGCCATATGCAGATAAGTGTGTACAGGGATGGACAGGAGAGGGGAGCCCCCATTCTCCAGGCACCACTGTTCCGGAGTGCTGGAAAGGGTACACCTGTGCACATGGATGTGAAGGCAGGCAGGGAGCATGGCATTGTGGCAGCTTGTCTGCAGTCCCCAAAACTAGGAATGTGTTCCCCAGGATAGCATACCCTGCGGCTGCGTGCCAGAAACCATCCTCACTCTGTTCAGAGCAGCAATGGCTTTACACTCTCTTGAGGGAGGATGTATTGCTCTCTTGAATCATCTATGCTTTTTTCCAAGCAAATTATTTCTTTCTTCTCCACTCTGATGGTCCCTCTCATACTTGGCCACTGAACCCTGGGTCGGGTGGTGGGAGCCTTGTAAAAGGACTCAGCTGACCCAAGACTGTCCTCAGTAATCTGTCCTGCTCATGTGCAAGCCTCTGGGGGAATCAACCCTTCCCCCGAGGAAGGGGCTTGGCCCCCTTTCCTCACCATTTCTATGTGAAAAACAAAACTTGGCTGCTCCAGCTTTCCTGCTTGTGTCTGCCTTTCAGACCCTGCCAATGGCACTCCCACAGAAACTATTTGCATGGACAATGTGGTCAGTGGGCTGCAGAGTGGACCCTTCCATCCATTGAAAATTCCTGGGTGGCTTTGTGGGGTATGTAGATCTTGGGAGTAAAGAGCCTCAGTTTCCAGCCACCCAAGGATGGCTGTATCTCCCATTGGGGGCCACAGGTAGAGTTGCACATCTCCACATTGGTGGGTGGGTTGGCAGGGCACAGGGTTTGACAGTGGTTTGGCAGCAGTCACTGAGACTAGCAGAGCACTTGCCCAAGTGCCTGTCCCTACAGCAGTGCCTGTCCCTTCAGCTTTCCTGCATAGAGCATCCTCCCTCACTCCCCTTAGTCTGCCATTCTTGTGAGAGAGTGGTCCATGGGGTAATGGACTAGCATTGTAGCATGCAACGAGAGCACCAGCTCATACAACATGAATACCATCTTGTACATTTGGCATACTTACTCTTCCCATGAGTAAGACTAGGGGACAAATATCCCCACCTGGGGAAAAGTCTGGGCCCTCCTTCCCCACCCTTTCTGTGTGAAAAATAGAACTTGGCTGCTCCAACTTCCCTGCTTGGTTTTGCCTTTTGGCTTCCCCCTGCCGGCACTGTGAGGGGTACCCTGCTTGTGTTGCCACTTGGGGCATTTGTGCTGGTAGACATCCATTACTGTTGCCCCTGAGCAGCTGTGCAGCTTGTCAGGCTGGCCAATCCAGGATGGGAAGTGTTGGCTGCATGGCTGACATGAGTGAGGTGAACCTTTGCCTGAGGGGCTGTGAGAGAGAAGTGCTGAAAGCGTGGAGCAGCCATGTTCTCGGGTGGGTCTGTACTGCCATCTCTATTATTTGGGTTTGGAAATGGGCACTTAACTGTGGTTATGGCCAAGTCTGCCTTTGTGTGTAACAATTCAGTAGCAAAACTGCAGTTGTCTATGTTGAACCTCACTGAAAACCTCAGATTCCAATTGGAGTTAGGCAGAGCAAACTGGAGTTAACTTCAGACCCTTAACAGAGATTTTGTGCATTCAGGCCTACTAAGTTACAACCTCTGGCAGCTTTATCTGCAATTAAAGTGTGCATATGAACTGGGCTGCTATCAATACCTGGGAAAAATTCATTTTAAAAGAAGCCCCATCGGTCAACTTCACACACTGATTAGATCGAGGTTGGTTTGAAACATTTTGCTGCATGAGGCAAACCCACCACGCCATCTGCATGTGGATGCTCAGCATTCTTAGGCCATGCTGCTGATGCAATGATGGAAGCACACAACCAATCTCAGACTATGCAATCAAGCCGGGCAGTGATGACAAGGACCTTCATGTTGGGCAGCAGGCGGTGGGGGGGGGGGATACATTCCATGGGGAAAGGAGAAGAACATGTGCAGCCTGCCCAGTGGCAGCAGACCAGGGAGGCCCATGGAGTGGGACCCATGTTGAGAGGGAGTCAGTATTTGCCCTGCTTGCACCCTTCCTCCTGCCTGTACCTTAGGCAACTGCCTCATTTGGCCTTGTGGAAGGGCTGCACCTGGGTCAGGTCAAAAGCTTGCTTTTTGGCATTGGAATCCCATCAAAGTGGGGAATAGACACATCTCCAGGGCAAGAGGGCCTGGGCACTACAACAGAGAAGGTATTCTCAAGTATTCCCATCCAATTCATCTCAGAAAGTTGCAGGACAGCAAAATGGCCTCTCAAGCCCAACAAAGCCAGTTAGTAGAACACCAGCCATGTTCTGAATGTGTATTGTGTAATGCAATGCATTCCCAGAACTTCTGTATTTACACAGACTCCTGTCATGTGTGAAACAGTACAATTAGCCTTTGGTTGGGTATTCAGTTTTCAACCGTGTCTAGCCAGATGCTTCTCACAATTTAGATGGCTATCATGAAAGTTATGGCTATTCCCTCTTATTTTCCCCCAGCATATGGTATTCAGATATAGTACCCTGTATATGGAAGTTTCATTTAGATTTATAGCTGATGTCATTGATAGATGATAGATGGTTTTCTCCATCAAACCATCTAACTCTTGTTTCAAAGCCATCAAAGCCAATACCTTTATGACATCTTGTGGTAGTGAATTCCATATTCTAATTATTCATGAATTATGTGGTGTGTATTTCAGAAAGGGCATAAGCAGTCTAGACATGTGTGAACCTCTGCCTTGGAGGAGTTGGCTTCCTCAGCTCAGAGATGCATATCGCATTTAGGCACCACATTATCAACTGGGAATAAGCATAGGAGTGCAGGTCTGCCTTCAACATGCTTTCTTACTCCTCACATCACTGTGTTCAATGGGACGTATTTCCAAGCAAGTATTCATGGGCTTTCAGGCTGTCATACTGCACAAGGAGACGTGGGTGGCTTAAACACTGTCCATGCCCTTTAGGTGTTTATACAACTGCATAGGACTGTACCACATGGTAAATGTGCCCAGTGATATGGGCTGCATGCATGGAATTGCAAGATGTGCTACCATAATGGGAAGCATAGCATGCAACTCTGTGTACAGAGTGCTTACTGCTTAGTGCTTCTGGCCTGCAGAGCAGCTCCATCACTGCTGTTTACGTGGGCGGAAGGGTACAGGTGGTGCTCAAACCACCCACATTCCCCTACGTATGATGTCAGCCACAATTTTGTACAACAATTCTAAGTGTACCTACTTCCTATGGAGTAGTTCATTACCACTTACTTCAGTTGGACTTGCTTCTGTGTAGCAAAGCATAGGGTCATGCTATTAGTCTGTTCATTGAAACTCTGCCTAGAACATTAGCTGAGTATCCAGACTAAATGTTTAGGATTAGAATTAACATTTAATACTATATCTCCCCAGAATAAAGCCATGTTTTCATCTCAACCATTTTACTAAGGCGTTGGTTGTTTTTTTAAAAAAGTGTGCTTTAGTTTCTGCATATTTTCTTTAGCAGCCTTAAAACCTACTACTGAGACAGAATTTAGAGGAATTAACAAGCTTACAGTTTTCACAATGATCTTTACAGAGGAACAAAGCACCCATAATGGATCAAAAATTATGATAGAATCCATGAAATAGGCTTCAAATTAGCAGAGAAGAAAAGACCCCTTTGGTGCAAGGAATCTAATTTACAGAAAAAGTCAAGAAGTGATTAAAGGTCATCTGAAAGAAGAATATAGGACTGAACAATTTATCAAAAGCTGCTTTTTCCCAGGCAGCCTGAGGGTCTTGTGATACAGCTGCCACATGAAGGTTGATTTCAAACTGCACCTGCACCATTCCCCACAGTAAACTGTAACTGATGGATCCAGGAATGTAAACACAACTATATTAACAAAGTGTAATGTTAACTCCACCTTCTGCCAGGAAAGGGTCTAGAATGCTTTCTCTAAAACAGAGGAGGTCAAAATGCTCTCCTGAAAATGCCTACAGCAAAGTGTAGACAAGTTAAAACTGTTTCCAAAGACAAGCCAAATGAGCAGGATTCTTTGGCACTGCACTTTATCAACCAAATTAAACAGGAACTGTCCCAGACAATGTAAGTAGGAAGGCTGGGAAAACAAAATGTATATGTGTAATTTCTGGTCTTTTTAGCAGCACATACTGGCATCCCACTACCGCAGACTTGGAGTCAAAAGGCAAAGAATAAAAACAACAATAGGATTAGGCTTATTTCTATTTCTGAAACTTACTGGTGTGGTGACAGTCTCTGTGTTGTAGAGAAGGAGATGTCCTGTTCCCCGCCCCACCACAACACACAGGCAGTAACCTATCAGAGCCACTGTGGTGTAGTGAATGCCAGGTGGCCTTGGGAGACTCAAGTTCACATCCTCATTCAGCCATGAAACTCACTGGATGACCTTGAGCCAGTCACTCTTTCTCAGCCAGACCTGCCTTAAAAACTGTTATAAAATGGTTGGGGTGGGCCATATATGCTGTCCTGAGCTCCTTGGACTAAGGGTGGGATTAAAATTAATTTAAATTAAAATGGGTATTTCATGTGCATGTGAGCACCCGATTTGTACAAGCTTCCTCTTTGCAATGGAGAACATTCATGCGGCCATCTATATGATCAGGCATCTGTTTAGATTGGTTCCCATCTTGAATGCCATTATTGGCTGTTCATTCCTCCATCATGCAAGGTCTGATGCAATTTGGATAAGTGGCTGAACAAATTGCAGGCAAATGAGTATAACAGTCATCCAGTAGCTGCATTTTCAGGGGAAAACTGCTTCAGGATGGGTATTTGGAACTTAAAGGTAGCAGCAAAGAAGTGCTTAACTCTTTCCCTGCCTGCCTCTAATACTCCAAAAGACTCTTCCCATGCTACTTTTCCAGACTCACATTTGGAGCCTCCCTAGGGATAAATGGCTGCTTGAGAAGAGCATTTGGAGTAGAGAAGTAGTGGGTAAGTGAACAACAAAAGAGTTAAGTACACTTACCCAGCGGATACTATGTTCTCAGTCCCATTCCTGAAACTGATATTCTCTAGAAAAAGCAGCCATTGAGAATCTGTTCTATGCATTTGTATGTAATGTATAGTTCTAAGAGCCCAAGCAAAAAGCCATTAGCAGTGCACTATTAGTAAACTCAGTCCTAATCATGTTTAAAGGTAAAGTGTGCCATCGAGTCGGAGTTGACTCCTGGCAACCACAGAGCCCTGTGATTGTCTTTGGTAGAATACAGGAAGGATTTACCATTGCCTCCTCCTGTGCAGTGTGAGATGATGCCTTTCAGCATCTTCCTAAATTGCTGCTGCCCGATATAGGTGTTTCCCATAGTCTGGGAAACACACCTGCAGGGATTCAAACCGGCAACCTCTGGCTTGCTAGTCAAATCCCATTGAGTTCAATTGGACTTACTCCTAAGAAGTGTGCTTAACAATTCAGCATTATGATGATAAAATATAAAGAGTAAAAAAGAGATAACTATTTTAAAAATCATGCTTACCATACTAGCATAATCATATTGCATGCCTTCATTCACCTTCCAGACAGCGAAGATAGAAAATCACTCAATTATTGAATGCATATTTCTGAAACTAAGTATCCTGTGTGCCTTCAGACAAACCAGATCCCCAACATTAGAAAAACAACTCCTGCAATGTGAAAATAACTTGGCTGTTTCCATCATAAGCCTGGTAGCAGATACAGGGGGGTGGGAAATCAATCAAGTAAGCACAACATGTTCACACATTGATCCAGGCCGCTTCTTGGGAAAACACCATAATGAAAACTGATCAAAAAAATAAACAATAATTACAGTACAAATGATGGATGGAGATGAAGAAAGTGGAGAGTATTAAACACAAGTTCCTGGGTATGTGCAAGCTCTAAACAGGCAGCCAACAGTGAAGGCAGAGCAGCATGGTGCCAGTGAAGAATGAGCCCCACTATCTTCACTCTCCATGTGACTGCATATGCTGTGAATAATGAAGGCTAGTGATACAATGAAAGCCTCTCTGTGTGAAAACATGCTAGTGGGAAATGCCTGTGGAGTCACTGAAGAAATCTGAACATTAAAGTGAGTTAGTCTTTGACTTAGATCAAGCATCCAGCTGATCAAATGGCAGACAAGTAGGGAGAGTTATCTTCCACTGGAAGACAGAGAACACTTGTTAGCATAAGGCAAGGGCAGAGATTTATTTATTCTCTCACTCTTTTTTTTAAACAGTCAAATTTCAGTCCAATCACATTTTTCAAGTTCCTACTAGATTTGGGGGAGCAAAGCCCAAGAAGTGATTAATTCAGTCTTAGCATTATTATTTACTACAGCCTAGGTAAAGGTAAAGTGTGCTGTCAAGTCAATTTTGACTCCTGGTGCCTACAGAGCCCTGTGGTTTTCTTTGGTAGAATACAGGAAGGGTTTACCTTTGCCTCCTTCCACACAGTATGAGATGATGCCTCTCAGCATCTTCCTGTATCACTGCTGCCCAATATAGTACCAGTGGGGATTTGAACCGGCAACCTTCTGCTTGTTAGTCAAGCATTTCCCCGTTGCGCCACTTAAGGTGGCTACTTACAGACTAATGCACTGAAAAATATTATTATGTCTTGTCATATCAGATATAAAATATATGCCACAAACAACCTAGTAGTTTAGAAAATTAATCAACATTATAAAGATCTAAAAATAATAATAGTGTATATAGCTTTTCACCATCTCTAAGGATGGAACTAACATGCAAACAAACAAAAAAAACCATTGAAAATGGTGGTTAGTGGATGCAGCAGCAAAAAGTGCTAATATGATTTTAGGTAGCTTTAATAAAACCATTGTTTTCAAATCACAATAAATGATTGTTCTGTTTTACTGTACTGGTCAGATGTCTTCTGGAGTACTGTTTGCTTAGAACAGTAGAAGCAGGGAACTGGACTAGAAGATCTCAAATATCCCTTCCAATTTTAATACACTATTCTATGATTCTACTTTGTTCATTTCTGAAGGATGTGGACAATAATTCTGCTGTGTTCACTTTAAGGAGGCTGCGGACAAATTGGAATGGGTTCATTCCAATGAATAGAATGAACATGGGAGGGTAATGAACATGGTCAGGTGTCTGGAAAAAATGTCCTATGAGGAAAAGTTGAAGGAACTAGGAACTGGAAGACTGATAGGGGACATGATCTTCAAATACCTGAAATGCTGTTACATCAAGAACCACTGTAGAGTAGAGGTTAAAGTGTCCAACTCTGACTGGGGAGAGGAGATGCAGGTTCAAAACCCAGTTCAGCCATGAAGCTCACTGGGTGACTGGACCAGAAACCTATCTCTCAGCCTACCCTACCTCACAGGAGTCATGTGAGGGGGGAAATAACTTTGTGTACCATTCTGAGCTCCTTAGAGGAAGACTTGTTCTCTGCCACCACAGAAGGCAGGACAAGATCTCATGGCCTTAAGATATAGAATTTACAGAAGGATAGATTTTGGTTGAATATTAGGAGGAATGTAATGGTAAGAGCTGGAACCAATTACCGAGAGGATTGTGGGCTCTCCCTTGCTGGTGGTCTTCAAGCACAAGTGGAAATTAGCCCTCCACTTGCGGAGGATGCTCTAATTCTGGAATTCCTGCATTGAGCAGGTCACTGGATAGGTAAGGCTATTTGAGAAGCCCCTAAGCACTCATATAAGATTGTCCCTTACTATCGTTGTGCTACAAAAAAGAAAAGGCATAATGCAACTGAAATCAAGTCAGCTGTTGAAAGAATGAGGAAATAATCTCAAGGAAGCTGAAATTAAAAAGGAAATAAGAAAGGAAGAATGTCCAGGTTGTAGTTGTGGGAAGGACTACAATGTTTAGCATTGGTCGGTTAATAGCCCATTTTCTTATTATTCTTTTCCTGTGTAATCCATTTTGTGAACTTTTGTTGAAAAGTGGTTTATAAATAGCAGCAGCAGTAGTAGTAACATCAGACTAAGAGCTTTCAGCTTCAACCTTATGGTTCTCATGTAGGCCAGGGGTTTCCAGACCCTTCTCAAGAGATGTGGTTCCCACACAGATTCCACTGGAGTGCCACTAAACAAATCATTGTGATATGAAATAAAAAGGGTTGTGTTAGAAATTAAGCTACTCACCCTCTCATACTTGTTCTAGAGGCTAGGCTAGGCTAGTTATGTCAGATTGCATTACTCTACTCAGAAAGAAGTTAATCTTGGAAAGACCTATATTCTTAGTTCTACTAAGGATGTCAGGAGTTTATAACAAAAATGTGGTATGTGTGAATGCTTTTTTTATTTCAGTGATGGGATGAAGCATAGCACAAAGTTTTTGCATGCTTCAGGTCATCTAATTTGATATGATCCTATCTCTTTTCAATTGAGATATCATTAATAGCATCTTGGCCAAAGTGATGTTGTGAGCCAAGCCTGATTTGTACACTAGGTATTAGGGGTGTGCAATTCGGATTTTCTGTGTTTTGATTTGTAACTGAATCGAAACAGCCCTGATTCGATTTGGATCCAAATCTGACCCATCCGAATCACCCCAAATTCGATTCAAATCCGAATCGCGGCTGATCCAAATCGAATCGATTCGGGTTTCAGATCTGTCCTATTAATTCCCCCAGATTCCCAGCTTTCATTTTTTTAAAAAAAGCTAAGCTCTAGCCCTTATAGAAGTGGAGTTATGGAGCAAAATATGTGGTCACTATTTTTCAAATGTTCAGATTCTTTGGTGTATAATAACTTTCACTCAATGAATCCTTATGAGGATTCATTACACACCTTCATTTCTTCTATTCATTTTGACTGTCTTTTAGACAGTGCCAATTGTCAGCTGCCATGTGCCAACTACACCCCACTCCCACCCGCAAGGCAGTGAGGTACTACTCAGTTTAAGTTAAGTGCCTAATGGGTAGAGGCTACCACCCAAATTGCAGAGGAATTGGACAAAGGGCTGATTTTTGGTGAATTGTTGAAGGTTTAGCGTCTTTGAGGCAGATTTGGGGCATAAAATGGGATCTGGGGTGGAAGAGTGTGGTGAGGTGGTAGTGCCTAATGCGTGGAGGCTACCACCCTAATAATAATAATAATAATAATAATAATAATAATTGTTATTTCTTGTTTACACAATCAGATAGGTGTTATTGACTGGTTTGTTTTATCCAGACATCGAGTCCTTCCCAAGGACCTGGGATGGCTGAATTGTATTGTAAATGCTGTTGCTGTTGTTATAGATATCGTTGCAGATGGTAATTGGCTGAAGGTGATTTCTGTGGCCACTATGTTGTTGTTGTTGTTGTTACATTTATATCCCGCTTTTCCTCCAAGGAGCCCAGAGCGGTGTACTACATACTTGAGTTTCCCTTTCACAACAACCCTGTGAAGTAGGTTAGGCTGAGAGAGAAGTGACTGGCCCAGAGTCACCCAGCTAGTTTCATGGCTGAATGGGGATTTGAACTTGGGTCTCCCTGGTCCTCATCCAGCACTCTAACCACTACACCACGCTGGCTTTCTAATTGCAGAGGGATTGGGCAGAGGGCTAGTTTTTGGTGAATAGTTGAAGGTTTAGTGTCTTTGAGGCAGATTTGGGGCATGAAGTGGGGTGGAAGAGTGTGGTGAGGTGGTAGTGCCTAATGGGTGGAGGCTACCACCCAAATTGCAGAGGGATTGGGCAAAGGGCTGGTTTTTGGTGAATAGTTGAAGTTTACTCATCTTTAAGGTTTTTCCCTATAAGGTATAATGGAGGTTTCAGCAGCCGCATAAGTGCACTTGGAGGGTGCTGGGGTGGCCCAGAGCGAGGGGTTGTGTAGTGCACATAGGGTGCCAACCACCCCCATACCCACAAGCCTATGGGGTACTGGGTTTTGTTGTTTCTGTGGTGTTCATTGTAGATTCTCTGGTAGCATATGAGATTTTCAGTGAAAAACAAGAATCCACTCTCATATGCTACCAGAGAATCTACACTCAGAACACCACAGAAACAGCAGAACCCTCAAACCCATGGGGGTGTCTGTCACCCTATGTGCACTACACCAAATATGGGGCTGCTGAAACCTCCATTATTCCCTATGGGAGAAATCTTAAAGACACGTAAACTTCAACAAACCACAAAAGATCAGCACTTTGCCCAATTCCTTTGAAATAATTCTGGAAGTTTCCTTGCCCCCATTGGGCACTACCACCCTCCACACTCTGCTCTGGGTCATCCCTTTCCCCTTGATTTGAAGCAATACATTTGCTCGAATCCCCATTATTCCTTATGGGAAAATTCTTAAAGATGTGTAAACTTAAAAAAATTTCACCAAAAAAATCAGCCCTTTGCCTAATTCCTTTGAAATTTGGCTGCTAGCTTCCACCCATTGGACACTACCACCACCACCCACTCTTTTTGCCCTGGGACCCTTTTTAAAAATCCAAATCAATTCAGATTTGGATTTGGATTCAGAAAATTTGGCTACAAAACAAAACAGGGCTGATTCGGATTCAGAAAATTTTGGTATAAAACAAAACGGGGATGTATCGATTCGGATACAAATCGAAACAAGAAAATTCCAAAATGCACACCCCTACTCCTTTGCTGATAGAGCTACACTGGCTGCCAATAGGTTTCCGGGCAAAATACAAAATGCTAGTTATAACTTATAAAGTCTTAAATGGCTTAGGCCCTGGGTATTTAAGAGAACGTCTTCTTCGTTATGAGCCCCACCACCCATTGAGGTCATCTGGAGAGGTCCAGCTCCAGTTGCTGCCAGCTCCATTTGCTGCCAGCCACATGGAGACAGCCCTTCTTGGTGCTGCCCCGCAACTGCAGAATCCACTCCCTACTGAGATACGATTTTCCCCATCTCTGACAATTTTTAAAAAGCACTTGAAAACCCACCTCTTCACCTAAGCTTTCTCAGCTTTGAAAAAAATTTAGGTCTTAATCTCTGGTTTATTTTTAAATTGTTAAATTGTTTTAAGTTTTTGTATATGTTTTAACTTGTTTTATGCTATTGTTAACCTCCCAGAGATGAAAGTTTGGGGCGGTGTATAAATTTGATAAATAAATAGATAAATAGATTAAAAAATAAATAAAACAGTGATCCCTTTTTTAAAAAAGGTTGATAATGTCTCTCTGTGTGTGTTGGGGGGAGAAATACTGTGCAATACATCTTGGAAGCTAGCTGTGCTGATGATTCTTCTAAAAGTACAAGGTGCACTGGCACTGAGAGAGCCAGCGTGGTGTAGTGGCTAGAGTGCTGGACTAGGACCGGGGAGACCCAAGTTCAAATCCCCATTCAGCCATGATACTAGCTGGGTGACTCTGGGCCAGTCACTTCTCTCTCAGCCTAACCTACTTCACAGGGTTGTTGTGAAAGGGAAACTCAAGTATGTAGTACACCGCTCTGGGCTCCTTGGGGGAAGAGAAGGATATAAATGTAATAATAATAATAATAATAATAGTACAAGGTACACAGGTAAAGTGAAGTAATACCAGAGATGGGTCCTTCTTACAATGAAAAGTATTCAGGGCCAAGAAAATAGACTTAGAATTTTGTTCTGGAAAGACCTACAGAGAACCAACATTCAATTAATTTAAAACATTCACTCAGTGCCTACGCTGCTCATAATGGGGGGGGGGGGGGCAAACCAAAGAGAATCTGTTGACTTTGGATTATAGCCAGAATGGCTAGCAGGCAGCATCTGACACATTTAAATATCATTTTCAAATGACACCATCAAACAATATGCAACTTTCAGATTATTTTTCAGCAAGTTCTGTACCAGTCAGAAAGAAGCTATGTGGCACAGAAAAAAATGTTGTTCATCATTCCCTTGGCAGTCTGCCATCTTCCTTTGTTCCTGCCCTCACATTCCTGTGGGAACCTCAACCTTTTCAGAGGGAAGCGCAGACAGAAAGTATTCTCATATTTTCACACTTGGCAGAAGCACCCTGTTATTAAAACGGTAATTTCTATATAGCTGCTGTCCGTTGTTTAATTTATCAAAATATGATCTTTCTTTTTCTGTTTATTTTATTGTGCCTTTAAATAAATGCTAGAGTTGTCATTGTGGCTATTCATTTTATTTATTGTTTTTAATATTTATGAAGTGTCTCACTGCTAAAAGCACCCGAGGCTACCTTTATCTATAAATCTCTATATGACTCTACATCCTCATGTTCAAAGTTAAAGAAGTTTATGGTTCCACAAATAATATTTCTAGACATAAAGTCCACAATGCAGGACCTACTGATTAACCTGTTCACTAAACATCATTATTGAAATTAAATCAAGCTTAATTTTTGCTTTCCCTTTTAAAAAAAGAATCTTACCTGGCAGTAAGATTTTGGAAGTACCTCACAAATGACTGCTATTGACACAATTGATAAAACATAATGGAACAGATCAGTTTGTATTAGCACTAAAGGCCAGGCTTGCAGTTTGATTATTGTTCCCAGGGCTGAGTTGCATAGAAGGGTTCACTGCCAATAGCCAAGTTCACCTCTGTGCCCATAGCCTTCATGTTGAGGTGGGCTCTCTGGGCCCTTCAATGTAGGAGATTGCTCATGGAGGACCCACCTTGATTGTTCCTGGCTACTAATAGAAATGCCCCCTCCCCCAAATCAAAGCATACAAAGAAGCAATGGAACTTCCACCCTCAGCATTTCATTCAATATGCAGTTTGGATTCCTCTGTGTTGGAATGCTGGCCTATAATACGAGGAAAACATACTCAATGTTTTGATTTTTATATTTTAATATCACCTGCTACATGATCCTTTTACTTTATGCTGGTCTAAGACTGTAATAAAGATTGATTGATTGATTGTTGCAAAAATGTCCCATTTCTAGCCTTAGATAATAATCAGTGTATCTTGAGTCCTTTTAAAGTCATTCTTACCATACAGAAGGAGTGAACATAAGTTATTGATTGATTTTATCATATTTATATACCACGTGATATATAAATCATTAGGTGGTATATACATCCAAATCACAATATAAAAACAAAAACAAACTATTCAAACACTTTCACAGAATAAAAACAATGAAAAACAATTCACAGAGTGAAACAATTAAAATAATTTCATAGGATAAAAACAAGTAAACAGTTTAAAATTAATTTTAATTAAAAGCCTGAGAAAACAGATGTGTCTTAAGGGTCTTTTAAAAAGCAATTAGAGATGGAGAAGCTCTTGTTTTGTCACAGAGTGCATTCTAAAGCCCTCAGGTAGCCACAAAGAAGGCCCAGCCCTGAGTCACCTCCAGACTAGTTAGTGGCAACCATAACCAGAACTCCCCAGATGTCAGGGAAGTGTCAGGGTTCATGACAAAGGAGGCACCCCTTTGTCACTCTTAAATGCCCTGGACTTGAGCCATTCAGGGCTTTATAGCTAATGACCAGCATTTTGTATTTAACTTGGAAACATAAAGCCAGTGCAATTCTTTCAGAATCGGTGTTATA
The DNA here is from genome assembly GCF_027244095.1 of Hemicordylus capensis. Lineage (NCBI taxonomy): Eukaryota > Metazoa > Chordata > Lepidosauria > Squamata > Cordylidae > Hemicordylus > Hemicordylus capensis. Next base: position 91,711,065 of record NC_069658.1, on the reverse strand, counting down.
TGGTCCTTCATGCTGTCCCAGAGACCAACCTGCCTGCCGTATTCTGTACTAGTTGGTAGTAGTAGTAGTAGTAGTAGTAGTAGTAGTAGTAGTAATAGTAGTAGTTTCTAAACTATGTACAAAGGCAGCTCCGTGTAGAATGCATCATAGTAGTCAAGCCTGGAGGTCACCAGCATATGTACTACTGTTATAAGGTCATTTACCTCCAGAAATTGACATAGCTGACATATCAGCCAAAGCTATTAAAAAGTGCTCCTGGCCACTGCCTCAGTCTGAGAAACCAGAGAGAGCTTTGGATCCAGGCACACTCCCAAGCTACATACCTTATCTTTCCAGGGGAGTGTAACCCCATCAAGAACAAGCAGATCTAAATAATCTCTCAGGTCCTGACTCACCCCACCCCCCATCTGTACCGCCATATTTTTCTAAAAAATGCTTTTATTAGTATAATAAATGGAAACAGAAAGGTTACATCTCTGAGAGTCCAACAAAACCAAACAACATACAGAGTCTTATTCATCAAAACCAAGACAGCAGAAAAATACAATAGTATTGAAAGAAAGTCCTTAACTGGATATCAGTAGCTATCTATAAAAGAGTCTTAAACTCTAACCCTAAAGGGGGGGAGGGGGAGAAAAAGACAGCCCAGACCTGATTGATCATCCTACTTTCAGGTAATCTAAGGAGGGAACTAGCCCAACTATGACGTACAAAATAGAAACAATACCAGTAATTCAAGCGCAGAGCCAGAAGTCCCCAATATTCTGTGGCGTGAACTCCACCTATATGTGTTTTTAAAAATGTACCTCAGATATGTGTCTCAATGTCCTGATATGTAGTTTCAAATGTGCTTCAATGCCGATTATATTGTTATAATTTCAGTACAATAAGGAAGGAACTGTCAGGCCAAACATAAATGGGTTATGCATTTCTCTGCGCTCAAATCACACCCTAAATTTCACCAATCCCTTCATACTGGCTCTCTCCTCCAAATACAATTCAGCTACCTCCTGAAAAATCCATGGGGAATTCAAAAAACAGCAGTACAGGAAAAACTTATCGGTGTCTATGGGCTCATCTATAAATCTACTCGTCAGAGAGAATAGGATTTAAAACTCTCACGGAATACTTCCTCTGGATTCAATTAATTATTAGACAACTGTGTATACAAAATGATTTCCAACAGAAATATTCAATGGAGAAGAGAATAATACCTGAAAAAATGAATTCTGCCATGACAAAAGTAGTATGTGTGTTGTAAATACAAGGTCACACGTCCACCAATGTACAAATATCCCATCTCATTACAGACTGGTATTCAAAAAACCATAGTAAAATAATTAACAAATATCAGCCCAAACCTCTAATAGTCCCCCTCCTCATGTAGTGAAAGACAAACAAACAAGCCAGAGAGATAAATGGAGGGAGACTAAATTCAGCCCTGACTGATCTTTATATCCAACAGCTGGCAGCATAAACTGTCAAACTTTAGCAGTGAGATAGCCCCTCTATACAGATGTCTAATCGTTCGCAGTTTACTTCCAATTGTTTGCATCCAGCTACACTCTTAAAGTGTTGTTATAAAGTATTCATAATGGGCAACAAAAGCCCATAATGCAGGGGGGAGGGAATAATAAACTAGATCTAAGAAAAGAGAGACAGCATAATCTTCAACTGTTTGTCATTCATATCCTTTCAGAACATATAATGTCATATTATAGGGTATAGCTGGTAGTCTTGTGTCATATGTTTAAAAATATTTGCTCTATTGTGTCAATTTGCTTCTAAGAATTAAGTTTACAAAAATATTCTCAGTTCTTCCCCGAATCCTCCATTCCCAATGCATTCTCATCTCTTCCTTAGAGAGCAAGAAAACAAAAGAGGAACCAAAGGCAGATATATGTGACATTTCCTTGGGTCTTTGAAAACATCGGGTTCATAATGCCACTAAGTTCTTGATTAGATTGATACCCATATTAATAAACCTTATTTAGAACTCCCTAAATATTGATGGTTGAAATAAGAAAGGCAGTTAACACAGGGAATAGCTTGAAAGACTAAGTAATAAGACTTAATATTAAGCTATACTCAAAGTTACCATCCATCCCCTGCTAACTGGGCAAAGAGGCACCTTTTACCATGATGATTCTCTTTATTTAGCAGGGGGAGAGTAACTGGCCCTATCCAGCCCCAGCACAGTACTTCCAGTGACTGTTGCTGGTGTCTATCTTATGTTTTGTTTTAGAATGTGAGCTCTTCGGGGACAGGGAGCCATCTTATTTATTTATTGTTTCTCTTTGTAAACTGCCCTGAGATATTTTTGGAAGGGTGGTATAGAAATTGAGATGATGATGATGATGATACCTCAAGTGAGGCACTACCTTGGTGTGGTTGTGGGGCTTGCGTGCTCTGAGGAAGGTGAGAGCTATGCCAGAGGTCCAACCATACTGGACAGGTCTCACCAGAGGAGCCAGACAAAGAGTGCCTCTCCAATCAACAATATGGTGAGACGTAACTTTAATAAATCTATACCGGATCGGTCGTTGCCCGGGTCAACAAGGACCGTGCCAGGTGCTATAGTCCCTGGACATCTGGTGGCAAGTGGGCAAAAGGACTCAGGATCTTCAGTTGAGCAACCAGGGCTGAAGACAGCAAAGTTACTGGAAGAAACATCGCTTAACCGAAAAAAATATACAAAAAATGCCAACAAGGAAATAATGACCTGCTATTACAAGTCTAATCCAACTAGAAGAGGTTATTTAAAAAGAATGTACCAAATTTGGAAAGAGAAGCATCCAGATACAGAAATAACAGAACAAAGGCTAGCAGACCAGAGAAGATTCATAATAAGAAATAAAGTATTCACAGGAGTAGAGCTGGAAGATCTGCAAAGAGCAACACAGGCTCAAGACATGGAAGAAGAATTATCACCAACTGAAGCAGTTGCTCAGGAGCAGGTGGAGGAGGTGTTGGAAATAGAGGATGCCACTGTTGCTGAACTGCTTCAAAATCAAAACCAGGCAACCTCCCCTTTGCCTTTACCTCAAAAACCCAAATGCCGTTTAACAGAAAAGCAACAAGAACTAAAGCAAAAAATAACTGAGCATATGAACCAAACAACCACCAGGGTTCGACTTCCAGCTCTAAAAACAGTTGCCAAAAAACAACTTGCTCAGGTATTAAAAGATATAAATGCTGCACTTGCAGAAATAACAACCAAGAATTTGCAAGAAACAAACTAACTAGTGTACAGTGCAACAACAATAACAACAAAAAAGCTCGGATATAAGATCAATGGACCTGTAAAAAAAGAAAGTAGTACATCACCTAAATGGAAGATTAGATTAGAAAATAAAATCTCCAGGCTTAGATCAGATGCTAGTAAATTGAAAGATATGAAAGACAAGAAGCTGAAGAATGAAAACACCAAACAGTATCTGATCCAAAAATACCACCTAGATTCAAGGAAAATTAGAGAAGTCCTGGAAATAATAAAGCAGCAAATAACAGCAGTGTCAAAGAAGATTAGCAGGTATGAAGCCAGAATTAGATAACACGGTCAGGATCTCCAATTCCAGTCGAATCAGAGATGTTTCTACCAAAGCATAAAAGGAGAAACTGCAAGAAACCGAGAAACACCCAATAAAGAAGAAACAGTGCAATTCTGGGGGAAATTATGGGACAATCCAATAGATTATAATAAAAAAGCAGGCTGGATGAAAGAGGTCAAAAAATGTAACCAACACATGCAAGATCTAATAATAACACCAGAATTAATCAGTGAAAGAGCAAAGAAAATTAAAAATTGGACTGCTCCAGGCGACGATGAACTGCATGGCTTTTGGCTTAAACACCTAACAAGCCTTCATAAACAACTATCAAAACAGTTCAATCACATTTTGCAAGGAGGTGATATTGAACAATGGCTAACAATTGGGAAACTCATCTCATCATGAAAGACCCAGCAAAAGGTGCAGTTCCAAGTAATTATAGACCGATAACCTGCCTGCCAACCATGTTCAAATTATTAACTGGAATAATAGCAGATGAAGTGATGCAAAACTTATTAACTAACAAACAGCTTCCAGTTGAACAGAAAGGAAATTGCCCAAACACCAGAGGCACAAAAGACCAGCTGCTGATTGACAAAATGATTTTAGAATATGGCAAGAGAAGAAAAACCAATCTAAGTGTTGCATGGATTGACTACAAGAAAGCATTCGATTCATTGCCTCACACATGGATACTAAAATGTTTAGAAACAACTGGTGTCAGCAAAAACATGCAGATATTTATTTAAAAAGCAATGAGCATGTGGAGTACACACTTAACAATCAATGACAAGACACTTGGACAGGTTAGCATTAGAAGAGGCATTTTCCAAGGGGATTCACTATCCCCTCTGTTGTTTGTAATCGCCATGACCCCACTTTCACAAATACTAAACAAAAGAGGCCTCGGATACCAAACATCTAAAACATCAAGTAAAATCAACCATCTGCTGTACATGGACGAGCTGAAGTTGTATGGAAAGTCCCAGTCAGAAATCGAATCACAGCTAAACACTGTCCGTATATTCAGTAGCGATATAGCAATGGTGTTTGGACTAGACAAGTGTGCTGCATTAATTATGAACAGAGGGAAAATAAGAAAAACAGAAGGAATAGAACTGTCCAATGGAAGCAAGATCAAGAACCTGGAAGAGAAAGAACATTACAAATACTTGGGCATTCTCCAGGCTGATAACATTGCATACGCTGAAGTTAAAAGAAAAATTGGAAGTGAATACATCAGGAGAGTTAGAAAAATCCTCAAGTCCAAACTCAATGGCGGGAACACCATACAAGCCATAAACACCTGGGCTATACCTATTATCAGATACACTGCAGGAATAATAGACTGGACCCAAGCAGAGCTAGAGATGCTAGATCGTAAGACCAGGAAAATCATGACCATCAATCATGCTCTGCACCCCCGTAGTGATGTCGATAGGCTATACCTCCCTCACAGCTCAGGTGGAAGAGGAATGCTGCAAGTCCATCAAACAGTAGAGGAGGAGAAAAGAGGCCTTGAAGAAGATGCACTTCAAATGGTCAAGAACGAGAAACTATTCAACACCAATGAAACAAAGCAGGCCTACAAGAAAGAACAAGTCGAGAACCGAGCAGAAAAATGGAAAAATAAGCCACTGCATGGTCAATATTTGCACAATATAAGTGGAAAATCAGACATCACCAAGACCTGGTAATGGCTTAAGAATGGCAACTTGAAGAAAGAAACAGAGGGTTTAATACTGGCTGCACAAGAACAGGCACTAAGAACAAATGCAATAAGAGCAAAAGTAAAAAAATCCACCACAAACAGCAAGTGCCGCCTTTGTAAAGAAGCAGATGAAACAGTGGACCACCTAATCAGCTGTTGTAAAAAGATCACACAGACTGACTACAAACAAAGGCATGACAAAGTAGCAGGGATGATACACTGGAACATCTGCAAAAAATACAAGCTACCTGTAGCCAAACATTGGTGGGACCATAAAATTGAAAAAGTGGTAGAAAATGAAGATGTAAAAATATTATGGGACTTCCGACTACAAACAGACAAACATCTGCCACACAATACACCAGATATAACTGTAGTCGAGAAGAAAGAAAAACAAGTGAAAATAATCGACATAGCAATACCAGGGGATAGCAGAATAGAAGAAAAAGAAATAGAAAAAATCACAAAATACAAAGATCTACAAATCGAAATTGAAAGGCTGTGGCAGAAAAAGACCCAAATAATCCCAGTGGTAATTGGCACCGTGGGTGCAGTCCCAAAAGACCTTGAAGAGCACCTCAACACCATAGGGGCCACAGAAATCACCATCAACCAATTACAAAAATCAGCTTTACTGGGAACAGCCTATATTCTGCGACGATATCTATAACAATTGACAATAAAATTCTGGCATCCCAGGTCCTTGGGAAGGACTCAATGTCTGGATAAAACAAACCAGTCAATAACACCTGTCTGACTGTGTAAACAAGAAATAATAATAATAAAGTAATACCCTAAATATTCACATATATTTCACTTTCTTTTCTAATGGTATGTATTAATTCTTTAGTTTAAGACTTTGAACATTGGGGTTATTTCAGTATTGCGCCCTATGTGGAACTCCCTCAATAATATTTGATGAAGAAAATATTAAACACAGGGAATACACTGAAGGGCCAATTAAAGAGCTATGATATGTACTTATACTCAGTTAGAACCTTTAAATATATAGGAAAAAAGGGAGAAACCAGCACTAAAATCTTAAGGCTTTGAGAATCTTCCCACTTACACCATTTTAATTTGAAATCTTAGAAACAATTTCCAAGGACATTCTCTCAAATGGGAGAGACTAAGCCTTGCCGGAACCATCTTCTGAGGCTAAAACAAATGGTTATCGGGTTTCTTCCAAGAGAAATTGCTCCAGTTGAAATCATTCCATGAAAAACCTCACCATAGTTGTAGTTCCCAAAGCCAAATAGTTCTGTTAATATACCCATAAAAGGTAAACAACTGAGGCAAGTAAACTTTCAAATAAAGTTAAAACTTTCAGGTCCGTTCTGGTAGAATCTTCTGAATTTATCTCATCGTAAAACACATCTTAACAGTCTCTCCCCACACCGGTTAGCCCAGTCTGTCTTTAACAAGATCAACATTCAGTAAAAGTCAAAGTAATGAGGAATGAGAGTAATAAGGAATAATAAATCTTCACTGCTCCAGCTTAGCCAAGTGATATGTATGGGAAATCTTCAAGATAAAGTCAGATTCTCAGCATGAAAGAAGCAAACTCTTTTCCCAACACTTTCATTTTCCCCATCAGAGCTTAGATAATTAGTAGCAAAAAGGTGATTGTTCAGCCATAAAACACTTTGTTGGCCGTGCAAACAGAAGGAATTGTAAATGAAACTGTTAGTTCAAAGCAAAGTCTTCTAGAGTCGAGCCTCCCAGCAAGCAGGTAAGCAGAATTTTTCTACGCAGGGCTTTGTAAGACATATGTATCCCGGTTATATATGTGGCCTTGTAAAACAATAAAATAAAAGCATGGAATCAGAAGAAAAAAGCAAAAAAGCATACTTCTCTCCAAGTCTATCTCCTTCTCCATTCCTCTTCTCCATAGTAAGTTCCTGTCTGCCGGGAAGTTCAAGGCGAGCGGGGGGGGGGGTTGTTCACAAAGAGTTTTAAGTGAGAAAAAACCCCAAGAACAACAAGAAAAGCCCATCATGATCTCCAATGAAAGCTATAAATGGTTTAGAGTTCAAGATTAAAATAAGTAATAAGTAATTGCTGGGATATCAGACTTTTTTTTAAAAAAAAAAACACCTCTTCAAGACAAAACTGAAAGCTGTTAGCATTGGAATGCTAAGATCTCCAGCAAAATAAAGATAGCAGGAAATTGGCAAGAGCGTTCAATAGGAAGGAAGGAAGGAAGGAAGGAAGGAAGGAAGGAAGGAAGGAAGGAAGGAAGGAAGGAAGGAACCGTAGATCTGCCAAACTCACGGCCGTGGACATCTCAGAGATTTATTAGGTAAGATAAAGAGAATAGAGCAGGTCGTCTGTACTTTGGGCGGTGGAATGCCTCTCTTTGTTCAGTTCAATGATTGCAGAAAGGTCTCTCCATATGTTCATCCGGGATTTTCCAGACTTTTCAGGGTCTGAATACCCCCCAGACTCCCACTTCCGGAATGAGGACCGAGTCGCACACTTACCGACCTCCATCTGACTGATGGGAGGCGATAGAACCAAACGATTGTTGAAAACCCTGACAGCTGGCTTAGTCAGGAATTTTCGTTCCAGACACCATCTTGCTTTCCATACCTCCATCTTATTTGGATTCAATTTCAGTTTGTTATCCCTCATCCAGCCCATTACCTCCTCCAGGCAGGCATTTAGTGAAATTATGCCATTTCATAATGAAATTGATAGGATGGAATAGATTTCAGTGTCTTCAGCATATTGATATCACCCTGCACCAAATTTCCTGGAGCATTTTCAAACAGCAGGCTTTACCACAAGTTTACCGTGTTGCTTTACTGCTAGTTTGAGAATCGGGGGGAAAGGTGGATGTCCCCCCCCCCCCGGATATAAATCGGCTGCACTCTAATGTACAACGAGAAACCCAAATCATATGTCAAGTGCTTCCCTATAGCTCACAGAGATTTTGACATAAATCTGGCTGATATGTGAACACACACCTTCCATTCCAGAGGAGAGGCGAACTAAAAGCCCCGTGTGAAAAAGCTTCTGATTCTCTCTCCCAGAGGTTTCATGTAGATGTTAAAAAGCATTGGAGACAGCATGGAGCCTTGTGGAGCTCCATACAGTAACTCTTGCTTTGCAGAGCAACAGTCTCCAAGTTACACTATCAGGAATCTACCTGAAAGATAGGAATGGAACCACTGTGGAACAATTCCACCTAATCTCACCTCCCTCAGGCAACCCAGAAGGATACCATGGTTGATGATATCAAAAGCCACCAAGAGATCCAAAAGGATCAACAGAGTAACACTTCCTCTGTCGACAAAGGCAGTCTCAACCCCATAGTTCACCTGAAAGACAATTTGAAATGGTCTAGATAATCAGTTTCCTCCAGGACTATCTGGAGCTGAGCGGCCACTACCCTCTCAATCACCTTGCCCAAACGTGGCAGATTAATTGCCTAATTTTGAGGGGTTCGAATGTAGGTTTCTTCAAGTATGGTCTAATGATAGCCCCCTTAAGACAAGGAGGCATCCTACCCTCCCTCAGATAAGCATTTATGATGTTTACCAGACCCTCTCTGACCAGACCCTCTGCCTCTCTGAAATGCTTCTTTCAGAGAAGCATTTATGATGTTTACCAGACCCTCTCCGACAATAAGATTATTAGATAAAATAAGCCAAGTTGGGCAAGGGTCAAGACTACAGGTGGTAGCATGCACAGTCCAAAAGAGCTTGTCCACATTCCCATGAGTCACAAATTGAAAGTGATCCAGTCTGACCACATAAAAAGAGTTTCTGGATACCTCCATAACATATTCTGCCCTAATTGTAGAATAGTTGTGATGGGACAGGCTCCACCACTGAAGTGTGTGTGTGTGTGTGTGTGTGCGCGCGCGTGTGTGTGTGTGTTTAGTAATTAGGGATGTGTGAAACATTTCAGGTACAGAATGATCTGTACCCGAAACACTGAATTTCGGGTGATTCGGATCCGAACCGAATCACCCACGAAGAGCCCCGAATAATTTCGGATCCGAAACGAATCACCCCTGTTTCGGATCCGAAATATTTGGATGTTTCGGCCCTCCATTTTGTGGCCAATAGATCCCCCTCCATTTTGAGCAATGACGTCTATTTGAATTTCCCGCCTTTTTGCCTGCCATTGACTTCAATGCAAAAAGGTCTGATGTGATGTCTGCTTTAATTTCAGGTCCCAAGGGCAAAATAGTGGGGTGGGGTGGTAGTGCCAAATGGGTGGAGGTTACCACCCCAATTGCAGAGGGATTGGGCAAAGGGCTGATTTTTGGTGAATTTCTGAAGTTTTAGTGTCTTTGGGGCAGATAGGGGGCATAACATGGGATCTGGGCCAAAAGAGTGGGGTGGGGTGGTAGTGCCTAATGGGTGGAGGCTACCACCCCAATTGCATAGTGATTGGGCAGAGGGATGATTTTTGGAGAATTGTTGAAGTTTAGGCGTCTTTAAGGTTTCCCCCCATTAGGTATAATGGAGAGTGTATCGCTTCACGTCGGGGGGAAAGGGGTGGCCTAGAGCGGTGTGGGGTTGGTGGTAGTGCCGAGTAGGGGCAAGGAAGCTACCTGAATTTTTTCAAAGGATTTGGGCAGAGGGCTGATTTTTGGTTAATTGTTGAAATTTACGCATCTTTAAGGTTTTTCCTCATAAGTTATAATATAATGGAGCTTTCAGCAGCCCCATAAGTGCACTTGGGGGGTGTTGGGGTGGCCCAGAGCAAGTGGTGGTGTAGTGCACATAGGGTGCCAACCACCCTCATGGGTTTCTAACCCATGGGGTACAGGGTTCTGTTGTTTCTGAGGTATTCTGAGTGTGGATTCTATGATAGCAAATGAGATTTTCAATGAGACACCATGAATCCACTCTAATTTGCTATTAGCCCCTACCAGACACTACCCCCAACCCCTCACCGCTCTAGGCCACCCCTTTCCCCCCGACGTGAAGCGATACACCCTCCATTATACCTAATGGGGGGAAACCTTAAAAACGCATAAACTTCAGAAATTCACCAAAAATCAGCCCTCTGCCCAATCACTCGGCAATTGGGGTGGTAGCCTCCACCCATTAGGCACTACCACCCCACCCCACTCTTTTGGCCCACATCCCACGATATGCCCCTGATCTGCCCCAAAGACACTAAAACTTCAAAAATTCACCAAATCAGCACTTTGCCCAATCCCACTGAAATTTGGGTGGTAGCCTCCACCCATTGGGCACTACCACCCCACCCCACTATTTTGCCCCTGGGACCCATTTTTTAATCCGAATCAATTCAGATTCGGATTGATTCGGATCCGAATCGAATCAGTGGTGATTCGGATGGGCCATATTCGGATACAAAACAGAACAGAGGTGTTTCGGTTCGGATCCGAATCAAAACACCAAAAATCCGAATTGCACACCCCTATTAGTAATAACTATGTCTAGAATATGAATGTACTAAATGTCAGGGCTCTTGCTCATTTTGATGTACCCTAAACATTTCAGTACCTCCTTTCTTTTGTTCGTTACTTGCTTCAGAAAACCGGAGCCCTGAAACTCACTGGTTCAAGGCTCACTTGAACCCAGTTCATGCCACAATGACTGAAGGCCATTGTAGCTAAGGAGAATGGGAGTTGTAGTCCAACAAACTCTGGGGACTCAAGGTTGAGAACCCCTGCCTTAGCAGCTTAGCAAACCATTTTCTATCCAAACTGTAAGGTCATGCATTTTCTTAGTTATTAAACTAGTCATACAGTACAATAGTCCCAGTCAGATTGGCTACCCTGAACTCTGCCTGACTTTTCCAAAATCAATAACAGGAAAAGATGCTTGCACTTCCATTATTAAAACAAATATCAAAATGCAGAGTTTATTAAGTACCTCCAATATAGATATTACTTCCTAATCCAAGAGTACCAAATATTACATTGCTCTCAAAGTGGTTTTTATCTATCTCAGCTATAATGAGCTCATGCTGATTTTGTGGTATGGGTCATATTGCTATCTTGTCCACCCTAATAACTTCATAATAATTTACAGTTCTAATAGAAGTGTTACAGACTTTCAATTCAGTGCTTAAAAATATGACACTTTAGTACCTCAATCCACAGTTCTTTTCATTTCAGTGTAGAATTATTCTTTTTCTGCCTCTATTAACCTTAACAGAATATCCATTTTATTCTGGATTAAACAGGAACTGTGTGGTCACCTTTAAATTCAAATGTCCTTTTCAACAATGTTCCCTCCACAATTATTTCCTTTTTTGCCTGCTAAAATTCCCACTTACAGGGACAAAAGTTACTACAATATGAATAAGTCATTTTCAGACATTTTAAACAGAGGGGCACCTAGGTAATTTTGGAGCCTGGACCTAAAAGACTTTGGAGAGTAGAGCTGGTCTTGTGGTAGCAAGCATGACTTGTCCCCATAGCTAAGCAGGGTCTGTCCTGGTTGCATATGAATGGGAGACTTGATGTGTGAGCACTGCAAGATATTCCCCTCAGGGGATGAAGCCACTCTGGGAAGAGCAGGAGGTTTCAAATTCCCTCCCTGGCTTCTCCAAGATAGGGCTGAGAGAGATTCCTGCCTGCAACCTTGGAGAAGCCACTGCCAGTCTGTGAAGACAATACTGAGCTAGATAGACCAATGGTCTGAATCAGTATATGGCAGTTTCCTATGTTCCCATGTTCCTATGGAGGCTTCCTCCCCTGCAAATTATGCATTATTATGCTTGGCCAGGCAATCTCACCATCCGAGACAGAATAAAGATGATTTAGGGACCCCAAGGGCAGTGGAGGCACTGGACTTTTGCCCGGAAGTCCAGGGGTAAGAGTGCCTCTGATTTTTTTAAAAAAACATAATGAATAGGTGTTTGTTTGTGGATGGGGGGCAAGCTCTTCTACTGACATACATAAGAACAGGCCTGCTGGATCAAGCCCAAGGCCAATCTCGTCTAGCATCCTTTTTCACACACCAGATGCCACTGGAAGCCTACAGGCAGCAGTTGAGGGCATGTCCTCTCTCCAGCTGTTTCTCCCCTGCAACTGGTACTCAGAGGCATCCTGCCTTTGAGGCAGGAGGTAGCCCACAGCCCTCTGACTAGTAGCTGTTGATAAACCTCTCCTCCATGAAGTTATCCAAACCCCTCTTAAAGCCATCCAGGTTGTTGGCTGTTACCACATCTTGTGGCAGAGAATTCCACAAGTTGATTATGCGGTATGTGAAAAAATACTTCCGTTCGTTAGTCCGAGATTTCCTGGCAATCAATTTCATGGGATGACCCCTAGTTCTAGTGTTATGTGACATGGAGAGAGAGAGAAGATCTCTCTATCTACTTTCTCCACACCATGCATAATTGTATAGACCTCCATCATGTCTCCCTGCAGTCTTTTTTTCTAAACTAATTAGCCCCAGGTGTTGTAGTCTTGCCTCATAAGAAAGGTGCTCTTGGTTGCCCTCTTCTGCACCATTTCCAGTTCTACACTGTCCTTTTTTAGATGTGGTGACCAGAATTGTACGCAGTACTCCAGGTATGGCCACACCACCATTTTGTATAAGGGCATTATAATATTAGCAGTTTTATTTTCAATCCCCTTCCTAATGATCCCTAGCATGGAATTGGTCTTTTTCACAGCTGCCGCACATTGAGTCGACACTTTCAATGAGCTGTCAACCACGACCCCAGGATCCCACTCTTGGTCAGTAACTGACAGCTCAGATCCCATCAGCATATACTTCAAGTCGGGGGTTTTCGTCCCAATGTGCATCACTTTACGCTTGCCAACATTGAACAGCACTTGCCAATTTGTTGCCCACTCTTGGAGAGATCCTTTTGGAGCTGCTCACAATCTGTTTTGGATTTCACTACCCAAAAAAGTTTGGTACCATCTGCAAATTTGGCCACCTCGCTGCTTACCCCTACTTCTAGATCTTTTATGAATAAAATAAAAAGCACTGGTCCCAATACAGATCCCTGGGAGACCCCACTTCTTAATTCCCTCCATTGTGAAAACTCTCCATTAATATCTACTCTCTGTTTCCTGTCTTTCAACCAGTTAGCAATCCACACATGTACTTGTCCCCTGATCCCTTGACCGCTAAGTTTCCTCAGGAGTCTTTGATGAGGAACTTTGTCAAAAGCTTTTTGGAAGTCCAGGTATACTATGTCGACTGTATCACCTTGATCCACATACTTGTTGACACTCTCAAAGAAGTCCAAAAGGTTGGTGAGACAAGATTTACCTTTGCAGAAGCCATGCTGGCTCACTCCCAGCAGGGCCTGTTCTTCTAGGTGCTTTACAATTTTATCCTTGAGCATGCTTTCCATCAATTTGCCTGGAACGGATGTTAGGCTAACCGGCCTGTAATTTCCCAGATTGCCCCTGGATCCCATTTTGGAAATTTTCCAGTCCTCTGGTGCAGAGCCTGATTGCAGGGATAAGTTATATGTTTTAACAAGGAGGTCAGCAATTTCACATTTGAGTTCTTTGAGGACTATTGGATGGATGCCATTCGGCCCAGGCAATTTGCTAGTTTTCAGTTTTTCCAGACAGGTTAGAACATCTCTTGTCACTACTCTCTGACACATTTCTTTAGCCTCCATTCCCAAAGAGCCTGGTTCAGGGACAGGTATATGCTCAGTATCCTCTGCTGTGAATGCAGATGCAAAGAACTCATTTAGCTTCTCTGCAACCTCCATATCCTCCTTAATAATCCCTTTCACTCCCTCATTGTCTATTGGTCCAACTGCCTCCCTGGCAGGTTTCCTGCATCTGATGTATTTAAAGAAGTTTTTCTTATTCCCCTTGATACTTTTAGCTAAATGTTCCTCAAACTCTCTTTTTGCCTCCCTTATTGCCACTTTGGATTTCTTTTGCCAAAGTTTGTGTTCCTTTCTGTTCTCTTCATTTGGATAGGACTTCCAATTTCGGAAGGAAGTCTTCTTCCCTTTTATGGCTTCCTTGATGGGAACCTGTTATCCACGTTGGCATCCTCCTGGACTTAGTGGTACCTTTCCTCCTTTTGGATATACAATCTAACTGGGCTTCTAGTATTACGGTTTTGAGTAAAATCCATGGATTCTGGAGTGAAGTGTAGGGATGTGCGGTTCGGTTCGGATCCGGACCGGTTCGTCCGAACCGGTCCGGATCCGGCGGCTCGATCCCGGACCGAATCGGGCCGTTCCGGGGACCGAGCCGGACCGAATTCGAGCCGGTTCGGGAACGAACCGGCTCGGGTTTCCCGAACCGGTTCGGGAACGAAATTGAGTCTCTGGAGTGTCTCTTTAAAGTTCCAAGTGTGTCCTCCATTTTGTGTCTCCTTCCCGAAACTTTTGCTCCTCCTTGCATCCATTTTGTGATGCTATTTCCAGGCATTGTATTGGCTGCGCTATTGATCCTTGATTGGCCAGAATGAGTCCTTTGGTCTGGTAGGCTGCTTGGCTGTTGCACTGTTGAGAGCTGGCACCCTGTTGGCCGTGGGGGGAGTGCAAAGGTGGGGGCTCCCAAAGGAGGGAATTTCAAACCTATATAAACCCAAGCCTCTTCTCTGGAAACTTCTCTTGGCTGCAGTTGTGGGATCATCTCTGAGACCTGCTTGCCCTTTGCTGGCTGCTCTGGTGTCTCTGTGAGTCCTGACTGTGTCCTGTGTCTCTCTGTGTGTGCTCTGTCTAATCCTTTGTCCACCTGCCCTTTGTGACTCTCTGTGTGTCTCCTCTCTCTGTCTGTCTCTTGTCTGTATACTGTGTGTTACTTCACTTTACTTTCTTCTTAATTTCCCCCAATTTTCCCTGTTCCTTGTCTGTCTGCTTTTCTCCCCCCTCCCCCCCTTTCCCTTCTCATCCTTTGGGCCTACCCTCCCCCTCCCCCACTCCCACCCACTGCATCCTCATTGCTTTAAATCTTCTTCCATTAATTATTGCTCTTTGTCCTGCCTTGTTTTTGTCCAACTTTTTGATTTTCACATTGCATTCCATTGGTTTCATTTATATATTGCTTGCTGGTTTTGCTTAAATTGTGCCATTTTGTTTGTTTCTGCTGACTGCTGCTGCCCTGCGAGTTGGTTCCCTGAATCCCTCCCCCCCACCCCCAGAGGATTCTGTTGTTGTTTCTTGTTGTCCCATATAATCAGTTTTGGTTCCCTGCTCCCAACTTGCCCCTCCAAGTCCAACCACACCCCACCCCAACCCCACCCCATCCAGCCTTCTCCCAAGTTTGCTGCTGCCAAACAGAGTCCAGTTTTCTTTGCTTGGTTCCACTTATTCATTTGCTATTATTAATTTGCAGCAATTGTGGTTTCATTGTCTCTGTTCACTTAGTGGCCCCCCTCAGAGTCTGTGTTTGGTTCCCCCTCCCCACACCCCCACCCCCAAGTTTTTTTCTGCTGGTTATAGTCTTTCTTTTCATTTTTTTTTAACTTCTGGCTTGTGTTCTCTTGATATATATTGCTTTATATATTTTGCTACCCTCCTCCTCCTCCTCCCCCCCTGCCTGCCCCCCCACCCTCCCTCCTCCCAGACCCTAGCCCAGGCCCAGCTCCTCCCCCAACCACCCCATCCAGCCTAATCGCTGCTGCTGCCCGAGTTGTTCCAGTTTCTCCTTTGCTGTTTGTTGTTGCCCCCTCCCCATCCCCCCCAACACCCCTCTGCCACACACTAGCCCCCAACCACACACACCCTCTCTGCTCCCCCCACCCCACCTCTTTTTCTCCTTGCCCCTGACTCTCTCCACTCACCCCAGGCCCCCTGCCACACACTAGCCCCCAACCACACACACCCTCTCTGCTCCCCCCACCCCACCTCTTTTCCTCCTTGCCCCTGACTCTCTCCACTTACCCCAGGCCCCCTGCCACACACTAGCCCCAACCACACACACCCTCTCTGCTCCCCCCACCCCACCTCTTTTCCTCCTTGCCCCCGACTCTCTCCACTTACCCCAGGCCCCCTGCCACACACTAGCCCCCAACCACACACACCCTCTCTGCTCCCCCCACCCCACCTCTTTTCCTCCTTGCCCCTGACTCTCTCCACTTACCCCAGGCCCCCTGCCACACACTAGCCCCAACCACACACACCCTCTCTGCTCCCCCCACCCCACCTCTTTTCCTCCTTGCCCCCGACTCTCTCCACTTACCCCAGGCCCCCTGCCACACACTAGCCCCCAACCACACACACCCTCTCTGCTCCCCCCACCCCACCTCTTTTCCTCCTTGCCCCCGACTCTCTCCACTTACCCCAGGCCCCCTGCCACACACTAGCCCCCAACCACACACACCCTCTCTGCTCCCCCCACCCCACCTCTTTTCCTCCTTGCCCCTGACTCTCTCCACTTACCCCAGGCCCCCTGCCACACACTAGCCCCAACCACACACACCCTCTCTGCTCCCCCCACCCCACCTCTTTTTCTCCTTGCCCCCGACTCTCTCCACTTACCCCAGGCCCCCTGCCACACACTAGCCCCAACCACACACACCCTCTCTGCTCCCCCCACCCCACCTCTTTTCCTCCTTGCCCCTGACTCTCTCCACTTACCCCAGGCCCCCTACCACACACTAGCCCCAACCACACACACCCTCTCTGATCCCCCCACCCCACCTCTTTTCCTCCTTGCCCCCGACTCTCTCCACTTACCCCAGGCCCCCTGCCACACACTAGCCCCCAACCACACACACCCTCTCTGCTCCCCCCACCTCTTTGGACCGCTGCTACTGCTGTGTCCTCCCCCCACACCTGAATCCCCCCTCCCTGCTGCGCTGCGCTTCTCCTCTCTCCTCTTTCTCTCTATCATCTCTCTTTCTCCTCTCTCTCTCTTTCTTTTCTCTCTCTCTCCTCTCTTTCTCTTTGTCCCTGCCCCCCCTCTCTTTTCTCTCTCTCTTAGTCTTTTCTCTCTCTGCTCCCCTTCACTTTCCACCTCCTCTCCCACAGCTGCAGCCGCACACAGTAGCCTACCCACCTGGAGGCTGCCATCGGTTTTTTTTTCTTTTTATAGTTTTTGGTTGATTTTGTCTCTGCTTGGGGGTGAGTTGAGCGACACAAATAGTGTTGTCTCCTCACTTCTGCCCCTCCATCGTTGTTGAACTACCCCGGTTGCCTGTGTGCCTCGTGCGGCCGCCCTGCTGTGTCTCAGCCCAGGGTGGCTGGCTGGCGGCGGCGAATCCGTGACCAGCAGTGAGCGGCAGGAGAAGGACCGGAAGAAGAGGGGTTAGTGCGTGTGCGATTGTGCACCTTTTGTTGCCCCTTTCTCTCCCTAGCTGGAGGTTTTAAATAGGGACACCCCTATTCTGAAATGCATTTGGGTGTGGGGAGGAGGGAGGGAACCTTGGAGAGGAGATGTACTGTTGTAAAACTTGTGTCTTCATGCCCATGCCCAGTAAAGAAATTGCTGCTGTGTGTTGCGTTGCATTGCATGCGTCTTGCAGGTGGTTTTTGAACAGGTGCCTTCCAGAGTGCTTCCTTGCCTCTGGGGCAGTCTGAGTGGGGTCCAGGGTTCTGATGCGATGCTGCCACTACATGCTGGGCCCATGCCATGCCAGAGTGCTTCCTTGCCTCTGGGGCAGTCTGAGTGGGGTCCTGGCTGGGCTCTGATGCTGCCACTACATGCTGGGCCCATGCCATGCCAGAGTGCTTCCTTGCCTCTGGGGCAGTCTGAGTGGGGTCCTGGCTGGGCTCTGATGCTGCCACTACATGCTGGGCCAATACACACGTATGATGATGATCATGATGTTCAATCCATGAGGCTGCCATCAAGTGTTTGCTGCTGCTTGCTTGCCATGGCATTGGGCAGGCAGAGTCACAGAGTGGGTGGGTTCAACCTCTGTGTTGGTGTGACTGGGTTCTGGTTTTGGTTGTGTGCAATTTAGAGTCACTAAATAGGCTGCATTGAGTTTGATGCTCCCCCCACAGGAGCATTACTTGAGAGCCACCCCCCAGAACCCACACTTTGTGTTCCAGTTCACTAAATAAGGGTTTCCTCCTTTGATCTGCAGGTTCCCAAGCGTTGACTGCATCCCTCCCCCACCCCCGGTAGGTGCTGTGCCCTCCCCCCATCCACTCTCCCCCCCCAAAAAAGCTAAAAACTTGCCACCCACACCACAACTACTCCACCCAACTGCCCGTGCCACCCTCCCACACCGGGGTTCCACCCTTTAACCCCCTATTTTTCTAAAAAAAACCCCTCCCAGACCCATCTCCCCAATTGGCTTGGTGGTTGACTCCCAAATTCAAAAAGGACACCCTCCCCCTCACTTCGATTGGCTTCCCCCCCCCATATCAAAAAGTCTTCCTTTCCCCCCAATTGGCTTCCTTTTTTGAAAACAAACTTCCCCCCCGCCGCCTCCAAATCAGCTGCCTTTTTTTTGGCCCCTAAGCCCCTCCAAATTATTTTTCTGACCCTGTCTGGCCTTCCTCCTAAAGTCTCCCTCCTTCTGACCTAGCAGCATGTCTGAGCGCCGTGTGGCGGGCAGGGCTCGCTCAAGGCTGGCAGGCAGAGGTGGGAGAGGCCAGGTGCGGGGTGCGCCTGCGGCACGGGGAGGGAGAGGACGCGGGGAGCCTGAGGACACCCCAGTTCTCCCCATTGGAGAATTCTTTGCTCCGGCCCCATCTTTGGTGCGCAGGATTCAGTTCCCCACGCCTGCTGCCGCCAATCGCGGCAGAGGCAGAGGCACCGTTAGGGCTGTGGCGGGTCCCTCCTCGCCGGCGGCACCAGGTGCTGCTGAGCTACCGCCAGTTGTTGAGGTGGAGGAGACTGTGGAGTTGGAAGAGCAGGTAGAGGGCGGTGAGGACCGTGCGGCTGGCAGCGATGCAGCCAGGTTCTCCCTCCCTCTGGGGCCCCTTCCCCCTATCCTTTCGCCGCTCAGTGGGGCCCCCCCTCGTGAAGCCCGACACTCTGGTGGGGAGCGGTCTGGCGAGGTGGTGGAGGAGAGGCCTGCCTCTCCGATGCCAGTTGAGCCGGGCCCTTCCTCCGCTGTGGAGGGCGGAAGGGGCGGGTTGGGTGGCAGCAGTGGGCAGGCAGCGGCGGCCGCCCCCCCCCCAGGACTGCAGCCACCCTGCGAGAAACGGCCTAGGACGGCGCCCAGGGCGCAGGAGGCCAAGGGCAGTGGTGCATGGGTGCATTTTGAGGTCCCTCAAGATGACCCATTCCACGCCCGCTGTGTCCACTGCAGGATGCTTGTCAGCCGTGGAAGGGACCCTGCGCACCTGGGTACGACGCCTATGTGGAGACACCTAGAGCGTCACCACCCAGGTCTCAGGGGACAGGCTGGCAGCGCTAGTGCGCCTTGTGCATCTGCCACTAGTGCGGGCAGCGGCAGTGTGCCAGCCAGCAGGCAGGCTACACTGCCCGTCCAGCGGTGGACGCAGTCCTCGGGCAGCCAGCGTATTGTTCGCGTGGACCATCATCACCTCACCCGCCTCATAGGGGAGATGATTTCCACCGATGACCAGCCGTTTCAGGTGGTCGAGAACAACGGCTTCCGCCGTATTCTCCAATACCTGGCTCCCGAATACGTCATCCCCTCAAGGACGACGTTCAGCCGGAACGTGGTCCCCTCCCTGTACCGCCGGTGCAGGGAGCTCGTGTCGGCCGAGCTGCGTGCAGCTCCGGCCGGGACAAGCGTGCATTTCACGACTGACCTCTGGACCAGTGTCAGTGGGATGCACGCTTCTTTCCTGGCCCTCAATGCCCCCTGGTGGGGATCGGAGAGTGAGGGGACCTCCGCGGGCGATGCTTCCGGGTCCGGCGCGGCTCCCGCTGCACTACGGCACAGGTGGGCCGTCCTGCACGTGGAGACGATGGACACGAGGCACACCGCGGAGGAGGTGGCGGCCGTACTCGACCGCCAGATAGAGGAGTGGATTGGCGGGTGTCCACACCTCTCCCGCGGCTTCATTGTCACCGACAATGGAGCCAACGTTACCGCCGCTGTCGAGACAGTCATGGACTGTGTGAACATACGGTGTATGGCACACACGCTCCATCTGACCGTCAGGGACGCCCTTGGCCTTAAGGAGCTGAAGGCGTCCCAGGAGAAGGGGGCCCGCCCCATCGCAGCTGCTGTTGCTGCCACGGCCACGCTTGTGGATAAGTCCCGCAAGCTGGCCGCCCACTTCCACCGCAGCGAGAAGTCCAGGAGACTGCTTCGCCAGAAGCAGGATGACCTTGGCCTTCCTCGCCATCTCATCCCTACGGATGTGGAGACGCGGTGGAACTCCACCTTCCTCCTGTTCCAGCGCCTGTTGGAGCAGGAGAGAGCCCTTGTCGCCCTGGCGAGGGACGAGTCCTTGGATGTCTGCGACTTCTCGAACGCAGAGTGGAAGCAGATGTCCGAGGCGGTGTCGGCACTCGAGCCCTTCCAGCTTGCCACGAAGGGCTTGTGTGGCGACACCACTCCCTTGAGCCAGGCGCTGCCCACAGCTGTTGGTCTCGAGAAGCTGATGGGTGGACTCCATATCTCTCTGACCACGCCAGAGGGTCGTGCTCTGGCTGGGAGGCTGAGGTCTGGGGTTGACAAGCGGCTCGTTGATGTGCTGGGAGACAGGGAGGAGTATGTCCTCGCTTGTCTCTGTCACCCAGCCCTCAAGGGCAATGCCGTGAGTGCCGACGAATTGCCCAGGTGGAAGGGCATCCTGGTCGAGAAGGTTAGGGAGGAGGAGGCCGCTAGGGCCCGCAGAGACCAGGGTGTTGGTAGTGGTGCGGGGGCAGCCCTCGCGGCCCAACCCGCACCCAGCAGCAGCATGGGCGGCCAGCCGGCGTCAGCTTCCCCTTCCCCTCCCTCTTCCCAGTCCAGCAGCGCGGCATCCCAGGCGGCGCCATCGCAGCAGCCATTTGCTACCGACTCGAGATCCGCCCAGTGGTTTCAGCGGTTCTGCTATGGCGCCATGCCTGGTATGCGGGAGGCTCGACCTGCCAGGCCCCCCTCCAGTGCTGAGCAATGCGTTGCGCAGTACTTGGAGGAGCCTGTGGAGGGAGACGGCGTGGACTGCGCACAGTTCTGGGCGAGCCGCCGCCAAGTCTGGCCGGACCTGGCGGTGGTGGCTGTGCGCCTCCTCTCCTGCCCCCCAACCAGTGTCCAGAGCGAGCGGGTGTTTTCACGTGCCGGGGACGTGGTGACACCCTCTCGCTCCCGCTTGGACCCTGGTCTGGTGGAGCAGCTGGTCTTCCTTAAGGTGAACCTCCCCCTGTTGGGCTACCCCAAGCTGCAGCTTGAGACGGGCGAGTGATTACCGTGGGTTGCCCCATGGTTGGTCACCTGCCTGGCTCGACCTCTGCTTATCCCTACCCTCCCCCCTTCCACCTCTAGCTGAGCTGACGTGACAGATGCTGAGCCGTGCCAGCCAGTCGCAGCGTGTAGTGTGCCCACACAGAGATGCAGTTGTAGTAGTAGTTGTAGTGCTGCGACTGGCCAGATGTTTACAATGCCCACGCCCACCTAAAAAGAAACCCAATGCTGACCAGCACAGGCCCTTTATCTATCCACCTGTCAGCATTTGGGGACCTGGCGTGGGCACGGCACACCCCCCCAAAGTAGCACAGCCCACGGAGTACTAGACTTAGCGGCAGCGGCGGGTATACGTTCAAAAATGCAGTGTAGATATGTAAATACTAGTAAATAAACATGTAAATAATTTTTTCTTTAAAAACCCCATGTCAAAATCAAGCCTCAAAATTATGCAAAAGAAAGAAAAAAAGGTGACCAAGGGAGAACAAAATGATGAATGCCAAATGAATTGATTTTATTGAAAATGTCACCAGAAATCATGTGTGGGGGGCTTGGTTTACATGGAGAAAATGATTGGGTGATTTTTTGAAATGAAACGAATGAATTATTATCATCTTATGTTCATCTTGATTGTGGTCACTGTTGATGTTGGCTGATGGCAAAAAACCCAAAACCATCAG
Source organism: Hemicordylus capensis (assembly GCF_027244095.1). NCBI lineage: Eukaryota > Metazoa > Chordata > Lepidosauria > Squamata > Cordylidae > Hemicordylus > Hemicordylus capensis. The sequence continues at coordinate 91,688,927 of NC_069658.1, read as the reverse complement.
AATAGCAATGAACTGGCTGCCAACACAACATATTGATTGATAACTGTGCAGGGGGGGAATCGGGTCTGTGTGTCTGTGTGTGGTGCAGGCTCAGTCTGTCTCTTCCTGTTGTGTGTCTGTCTGTCTGTCTGTGTGAATGGATGCCTAGCACTGTCTCTGTGTGTGGATGCTTTCTGTGTGTAGTGTGGTGTGTGTCTGTCTACATGTTTTTTTTCCTCCCCCCATGCCTCCCTCCATCCTTCCCCTCTCATCCTCTCCCCTTCCTCTTCACCACCTTCCATCCTCCCTCCCTTCCAGCCCACCACCGCCTCACCTGCCCCCAACCCCGGTCTGGCAGATGATGAGAGTCTGGTCTCTCCCACCGAAGCACACACGTGAGCACGTGTGTGCACAAATATGTGGCTGACCAACTCTGAGCCGGACCCTCCCCCCTTCAATCCCCTCTACATCCCTCTCCCCCTCCCCTTTCCTCCCCCCTGCCTCCCTGCCTCCCTCCCTGCCTCCCTCCCCCCTCCTAGCTAGCAGCGCACACATACACACACAAAACACCTGTGGTGGCAAACACCACCAGCACACATGCACTCACACTGGTGCCACCACCACCTCTGCCTTGGGCCTCTGTGTCCTTGAGCAGATATGTGGTGGTGGACCAGAGAAGCATTTCTTTCCAGCAAGGCAAAAGGCATGCACTCACTGCACACACACACACACACACGAAGAGGTGAAGACGAGAAGAGGCAACTTCTAGGACCAGCAGCAGCAGGTGAGTGTCGTGTAATTGTGTTGCTTCCCAAGGCCACTGCCCATGCTCAATGCTCAGTCTGCTGAAACTGAAGAACTAGCTACAATCACCCTTCCTCACACGCAGCTCAGCTCAGCTCAGCTCAGCTGCACAGCACACTGACTAACTAGACACTACAGCTGGTGGTAGAAAAAACAGAAGTCTAGATTCTAGAAGATGTCCTGGTGGATTCTAAACTTTCAAATCTGTGCTAGGATTGCCTTGCCTCCGCCTCCTGCTGCTGCCTGTAATTGTGCCCTCTCCCCTTGCAGTTGCGCTGTCGTGATGGGTTGGTGATGTGCGTGCGCCGTCTACTTGTTAGCTCTCTCCTCCTCATGTTGGCTGGGCTTGCCAGGCACTGGCTGGCAGCAGCTGTTGGCTGTGTGCTAGGCTCAGGCTGTGGCGCGCGTGACTGGACTGGGAATGTTATTGTAGCGGCAACACTGGTTGTGGTGGTAGCAGTAGTAGCTGTTGTTGTTTCTGGGCTGGTGGCTGCTGGCCTGTGCTGACTCTGCGCACTTGGTCTGGTCTGGTCTGGTCATTGGGATGCAGATGTAGGGTGTGTGTGCATCATCCATGGGGAGCATCAGAGCAGAGCAGAGCAGGTTGGCTGGCTTCTGTCTGTCGGGCCTAGTCAGTGGCAGGCACTGAGTGAGGCGGTGGTTTCTTTGGGCATCACGTCACCCATCATGCAGAGCGGCAGGTCTGCTGCTCTGCTGCTCCGCCTCCTGCTTCTTCTCTGTGTGTGCTGCTCTTGTGCTTAGTGTGCTGCTCCGCTGCTGCTGCTGTGCTGGCAGGCAGCACAGCAGTGGCCTTTTTGTTAGATCAGAGAGTGGGTGTTGTCTCTCTGAGTGTCCTCCTCTTACTTGCTTGGATAGGAGTGGTGGTAGTAGGTAGGCATTAAGATGGACTGACTAGGTGTTGTTACGTGTTAGGGCGCCCAGAGAGAGGGGCCAAAAAGATGGGGTGGCAATTGTTGGGTTGCTCCTAGTATTATTGGTGAATTTCTGAAGAAAAATTTTTTTTCCATTGGCTAGAATGGGGGTTCGGGGCTGCCCCAGACCCGCCTCTGTGGGGTGGCAGCACCGCCAAAGTGGGTCCGGGGCCATGGCAAAAATGCCCTCAGTCCCTCCCAGCAATCCCCGTAGAGATAGGAGTGATGGTTCTGTTGTTTTTCTGAGTTGTTCTGAGTGAGTGTGGATTCTGTGATAGCAAATGAGAGTGGATTCATGGTGTCTCATTGGAAATCTCATTAGCTATCATAGAATCTACACTCAGAACACCTCAGAAAAACAACAGAACCATCACTCCTATCTCTACGGGGATTGCAGGGAGGGACTGAGGGCATTTTTGCCATGGCCCCGGACCCACTTTGGGGGTGCTGCCACCCCACAGAGGCGGGTCTGGGGCAGCCCCAAACCCCCATTCTAGGCAATGGAAAAAAAAATTTCTTCAAAAATTCACCAATAATACTAGGAGCAACCAATTGCCTTGGGATTTTTGGGGTGGAGGACACCCATTGGTGGCTACCACCCACCCCAGCTTTTTTGCCCCTAAGGGCTCCACATTGTGAGTTATGGGCAAGAATTAATTTTTTAAAAAAAATTGTAAAAAATCAGAGGAAGGTCCAATCGACTTGAAATTTGGGTGGCAGGTAGAACACAATGTCCCCTTCAAAACCAGCCACTTTTTGTGATCCGAACCGGTTCGGTTCGGATCCGAACCGGTTCAAAACCGAACCGGACCGGGGGGTGGTCCGGCAAAACCAGAACCGAACCTCCCCGGTCCGGTCCGGACCCGGTCCGGACCCGAACCGAACCGGGAGAACCGGTTTTATGCACATCCCTAGTGAAGTGACTTCCCTGTTTTTCCCTTTCAGCTTTCTTTTCAACATACTCCTCATTTTGGAAAAGTTTCCTCTTTTGAAATTCAAAATGTCTGTCTGTGTTAGATTTCCTTGGTGACTCTCTCCCCACATGTATGCTGAATTTGATCACACTGTGGTCACTGTTCCATAAAGAGTGAATGACACTGACATCATGCACCAGGTCTTTTATGCCACTCAGTATTAAATCCAAGATCACCTTCTCTCTGCTTGGTTCCAAGACCAACTGTTCTAGGCCACAGTCATTCAGCATATCTAGAAATTTGAACTCTTTGTCATTACCTGACTGTGAATTTACCCAGTCTATGTGTGGGTAATTGAAGTCACCCATTATTACTGCCCTGCCTCTCCTTGATGCATCCCTGATTTCCTGCTGCAACTCTCAGTCACTGTCAGTGTTTTGATACGGAGGGCGATAGCACATCCCTAGTAGCACATTTCCTTTCAGGCCTTGTATTGTCACCCACAGGGTTTCTGTGGAGGACTCCAGTCCACCTAGGTTTTCTAGCTTGTTAGATTCTAGCCCTTCTTTAACATACAGTGCTACTCCATCTCCAAGGTGCCCCTCCCTGTCCTTCCTATAGAGTTTATATCCAGGGTTAACAGTGTCCCACTAGTTCTCACTGTTCCACCATGTTTCTGTTATGCCCACTATATCTATTTCTGCATTAGCAACCAAGCACTCCAGCTCACCCATCTTGGCTTGGAGACTTCTGGCATTGGCATATAAGCACCTATATGCTGAATCTGTTCCCTGGTGTCTGCTATCTTTCTTTCTTTCTTTCTTTCTTTCTTTCTTTCTTTCTTTCTTTCTTTCTTTCTTTCTTTCTTTCTTCCTTTGACTCTTTGACCAGCTGGCACAGGCTTCTGTCTGCTCTTTATGTGGTTCTGCTCTGTCCCCTTCTGTTTTATCTGAATCCTTTGCACCCTCTCACTTTAAAGGATGGTGTTTGCCAAACTGGATACTGCCCAGCTCCTGTCAGCTATTCCCCAGGCATCATTTTAAAAGCTGCTCTGCAACCTTTTTGATTTTAAGCACCAGCAGTCTGATTCCATCTTGGTTCAAGTGCAGCCCATCCCTTTTATACAGTCCTTGCTTGCCCCAAAATGTATCCCAGTGCCTAACAAATCTAAACCCCTCCTCCTGGCACCAACATCTCATCCACACATTGAAACCCCTCAGCTCTGCCTTTCTCACTGTACCTGCGTGTGGAACAGGTAGCATTTCTGAGAATGCTACCTTGGGGGTCCTGGACTTTAATATGCTACCTATCAGCCTAAATTTGGCTTTTAGGACCTCCTGACTACATTTCCCCACATGGTTGGTGCTGACGTGCACCACGACAGCTGTCTCCTCCCCAGCACTACCTAAGAGCCTATCTAGGTTCTGTATGATGTCCGCCACCTATGCACCAGGCAGGCAAGTCACCGTGCGGTCAACATGGTGGTCACAAACCCATCTCTCTGTACCTCTAATGACTGAATCACCCACTACAAGGAGGCCCCCAACCCTCCAGAGTATCCCCTGTGCAAGAGGATATGGCCTCATCTTCCACAGAAGGGGTCCCTTCTAAAGACGCATTTCCTTCTTCCTCAGACCGATGTCCTCCTTGCCCGAGACCTTCATTCTCCCTGACAGCAGAGGAGCTACCAGCCCTGGAGTGGGATGCCTCTAATCACATCCCTGAAGGTCTCGTCCACATGCCTCTCTGTCTCTCTGAGCTTCTCCAGATCCGCCGCCTTGGTCTCAAGGCAACTAATTTGTTCCCTGAGGGCCAGGAGCTCCTTGCACCGAGCACACACCCATGACTTCTGATCATGGGACAAATAGTAGTACATGTGGCATTCTGTGCAATACACTGGGATGTGCCCTCTCTCCTGCTGACTTTTTATCTTCATACTGGGTTTTTTTTTGGTTGTTGTTCTATTTTTATATCGCCCTTCCAAAATGGCTCAGGGTGATTTATAATGTTGTTGTTTGTTGGCTGTTTACAGTATTTAGAGATAGTTTATTAGAAGGATAGGTCTCAGCTGTAATGGTCAGCCATTTAACTGTCCTAACAGCCTTTCTCAAGAATATGAGGGAGGGATTTGTACTTACATTCTCTTCTCCACTGGGCTCCTTGTGATCACAGGGGCTTGTTCCAGGCCCCACACTTCTTCCACTAAACTCCTTCAAAACTCCAAGACCCTATTTGCTTTCCCTGTTGGCTATGCTCTGATTTGATATGCTCTCGGGCCTTCACCTCTTATGCAGAGAGTAGGCTTCCAACTGAGACACAGGATGTGGGTCAAAAGAACATCAAAGGAATGTGGGGCCTCACACAGCCCTAGCTGATTCCACCTCCTCCAGGCAGGGACAAACAAAAACACTGGAGTTTGCTAGCCCTGGCAAATAACACATACACACAAACTAGGACTTATATCTTAAAGAGAAACCAGCCCCCCCAAATCTCCCCTGCTCTTGTTTGTTAGTTTGAAGGGGGGAAAGGCTGGATATTGTTCTGTTTAGAAAAGCTTGTTCACCTCCTCAAGCTGTGTCTACTCTCTTCACAGAGTAGGCTTCCAACATGCTTCCATGTGTCTTCCATGTAGGCTTCCATGTGTCGTGCATTGTCTGAAAAGACTATGCAGCCACATGTACAACTGTATATATAGAGACCTCTTCTCCATGTGTTTGGGAACTCTGGAACAGCAAGGTTCCCAAACACATAAGAAAGAGCCCTACATGCATAAAGCTGCATGTGTATGTGGTAGGGTTGTCAGCTCTCTATAATTGGACTTGAGCCAGGGGTTTCCAACCTGTGGTACTCCAGATGTTGCTGAACTACAACTCCCATCATCCCCAGCTATGATTTAATGTGGCTGGGGGTGGTGGGAGTTGTAGTTTAGCAATATCTGGAGTACTACAGGTTGGAACCCCCTGGCTCAGAGTCTCCAGGAACTGGCAAAAAGAAACCACACACACACACACACACACACACACACCTCTCCAGGTCATTGTTGATCCTGGGGGTGTTAATGGATTCAGATTGGTAGGCAGATATATGCTTTTACTATTTTAACCATACAAAAACCTGTATACAAAACATAAAAATTTCACAATACAGCAAGCAGATTCCACATTTTAAAAGAAAACAAAAACCCTTTACTCCGTTCTTATGCTTGGTAGCAACAAGGCAGATTAAAAGGTTTACTCGACTCAAAACCTTCCACTGCCAACAGAGAGGCGGTTCCTATGATCAGTGGGAGCCGCCTGGGGAGGGTTAGCCGGGAGAGCAGGCTTACTGACTGACATGATGTAACAAATACTGCACACTGGTGTTACCTACCAGCCAGAACAGCTGTGGATTTCCCAGGAAGTCCCAACAATGTTTCCACTTGAAATAACAAAAGTACTGTGCACAATTGCAGGCACACACTTTTAAGTAGCTGAAAATCTGCCCACTTGAGCAACACTGTTGGGGCTGGCTGTTGGACAATGCCAGTGTTGTGTTGCACATCATGTTGGTCACTGATCTGACTTGTGCCCTACCCTTAGGTTCCAGTCTGAAGCTATTGTGAGTGCTAGGTTATTAAACTGATACATGACACCAGTGTCCTAGGCTAACCCCTTCTCATGGCAGGTAGAGTGCAGTTTCCAGTGTATTTGACTTCTGGTGAGCAGCTTTTCAGACACATGCTTGGCGTAAGGCTCCTAGATGCTTTTGCTGGCCCCTAGATGCTTTACAGGTCAGGGAGTGCTGGTGGTGGCTTTCTTCAACCTGTCAATAGGATTCAGCACACTCTAATGCTTTACGGCTTGTGGGTTGTGAAGACTATGACAGGTGCATGCACATTAGGTGGCTATGATGGGCAGTGGATGGCCTTAGGCATGATGCTGCCTGGAGTGGAGGTGTTTCACCCTAGGTTATTCTGGCTGGCTCACACTCAAGCAGTGAGTTCTTTGGAACTGCACTCTAGGGGGAGGAGCGCCAATCCTCTCCTTTCGTTAATCAGTCAATAGTTGTGGCCCTCTTTGATTCCATATGCTTTGTCTTGTGTCCTTATTGTCCAGGTGCAATGGGAAAATGGCCAGAGTGGAGATGAACATAGGGAAGCTTCTTAATACTGAAGATAGACCATTGGTCCATCTAGCTCATCATTGTCTGCTGAATGGCAGTGGCTCTCCAGGGTTTCAAAAAGATGTATTTTCCAGCCCTAGTGGAGATGGAGGGATGGAATCTGGGGTCTTCTGTATGCAGACATGGACCCCCATCCCAAGGGCCAAGCAGGGCTGCTGTAAGCAGACTGAAGCTAGGTTGCAAGGATTGCAACCTTGTATTATGCCTGATCTAGATAGCACAGAGGGTTAAATAACACTCTCTGCTACTGCTCTAGCAGCTGGACTCCATATCCTTATTTTTTTTCCTAGCTTAAATTTATTTATTTTACTTATTTTCTTACTATATTTATAGACTACCTTTAGCTGTAATAGGTCCCAAGGCAGTTTAGAGTAAACACACATAAAAACATTTCACAAGTTTTTTAAAAAAATCACATCTAAAAACTAAACCTAAAAATCAATAGACAAAAAAAATCTAACCAAATAAGAGGAAGAATATTTTGCTTAATTAAAGATCAGAAGGCAGAATGGGAAAGAGAAGTTTTTAGTCATACCTCTGAAAAGAGAGGAGAGCCTGCCGAACCTCCAAGGTGAAGGAGTTCCAAAGAACTTAATGTTCTCCTAGGTGGACAGATGGAAAGAAAGAAGCAGAGATATGGAGGTGGATCACTGATTCTCCTATTGAAAATAATTGTCCTATTTTTCCCCAAATGCTCTGTTTTTTCACACTATTCATTGCTTCAGCCCAGCAGATTGCACAGCTTTTCCATTAACTGAGGACTGGTTTGGATAATACATTCACCTGGCCATTATATATGCATGGGAAAGAAGCATGGGTGCTCTCATCTCTCCCCAACTCAGCACATAGTCCCACTGCCACCTAATGAAGCAGAGGAGGGCTTCAGATGGATTGTGAGAATTACATACTGCTGTCTTTAATTTGCATGTTTAGGATCCATTTGCTCATTTAGGGGTGGTTCTGATAAATTGCTTCTGTGCAATTAGGCAGCAGCAGAGTGATGAGTCAGGTGGGAGGGAGATATGCATACCTACCCTCCTCTCCCTCATTCAGGATGGGCAGTGGATGTGTCATCCAAACCAGGCCAGATATACTAGACAATTCTGAATTTCTTATCTTCTCTCCTTGACAACATTTATGTTATTTTTATTTATTTTTCATTTATATACCACTTTTCAGGCAAACCTCTCAAAGTAGTTTAAAAAAACTTAAATGAGGAACAATATATTAAACCACACATTTACATCTTTACATGGGCCTTAGTCTCACTTCTTTCTTCTCTCCTCCCTCAGAGCAAGATGGTCCTTGGTTGCTCTGTGGTGGCAGTTGTGGGAGGGAGGGGCCATTTCAGCTGGGACTTGGTAGCTGGTAGGGATATACACAAATCAAAAATTGGGATTGGATTTGAGTTAAATTGAAACATAAGGGTTTTGATTTGACCTTGAATCCAAACCCCCTGAAACAGACCTGATTTGATTCAGATTGGTTCTGATTCAAGTCAATCTGAATCAATTTGACTAAATTTTAAGCTTGGGGGTGGGGAGGGAGATTTAGGAGAGCCTCTTAGTCTTTTCATCATTGTTATAAAAAACAAAATGCTGTGGGGGCACCCCCAAATTACCTTTTTTTGCAGTGCCCGCAGTGAAAGGGAAGTGGCAACCCAGCCTGCCATCCCCCTTAATCCCCCTTTGAATAATCAGCAGCTTATTCCCAAAGGAAGAGCCATGGAGTTGCCTATGAACCACTCCTGGTGGGAGTGGTAGTACTGCTGCAGCAGACCTGGCAGTGGCAGTGAGGTGGTGACCTGACCCTCCATCCCATCTTGAGGCTGTTCTGGCTGACCACTCAACTCACACTGACTCTGACCAGGCCGGGGATATTCTTTAAATGGTCTCCGTGCATGCACATGCACATGGAGGCCATTTAAAGGAATAGCCCGGTGTTTCTTTGCTAGAACACCAGTGTTTTTGCACAAAAACACTGGCGTTCTAGCAAAGAAACCCAGTGGATCTTGTGATAAAGACCATGCTTTCCTTTCCTAGCCTGTTTTAGGCTGATCATCTCACTATCTTTCTGTACCGCTCTGACTTTTCACAAGGAGATCTGAAATCAAGTAAAGGCGACTGATTGTCACCCCTTATTATCATAGGTAAATTGTGAAATGAGAAACTCTCAGTCTAATCCTACACATGTCTATTCAGAAGTAGATTCCACTGGTTACATTATGGTCTAATGTAATGTCTGTGCAGTTGCACAAATGCAATTGTGCAAATAGGGTTGAGTGACAGTGAAAGCCATTATAATTGCTTCCACCACATGCATTATGTTGCACAATATGTCAGCCACTGTGTTTAATGAGGCTTAGTCCCTAGCAAGTGTGTTTAGGATTGTAGCCTCAGTTTCCTATAACTTAGCTTCCCATTGTTACTTTCCAAATCTAAATATTTTATAATGGTCAACTGGCCATTATTGTTAGAATTACCATAGTGGCAATATAGATTTCAAAGAGTGCACTCTATTCTATTTCTTCTATTTGTTATACTCACATCTTACCATTTATCCAAAGAACTCCAAGCGGCACAATAGTCATAACAATCCTTGGAACTATGGTGGACTAGAATTGCTAGTTTCCTCAGAGAATTTGTTTTACAATACATCCATGCACAACAATTTAGTGACTGGTGGTCTCCCAACCAAGTAGTATTAAGATCTAACCATGCTTAGCTTCAAACATCAGAAGAAAACCAGGCCCATTCAAGTTGGTTTAATCAATCACTTTTTTTTCTTGTCTTAAGACTGAGGATGCATTACTCATTCACACTTGCACATTTGGGATAGCCTCTCAACTAATTCTTCCACAAATGAAACAAGTCCCATTCACACAAGACGGGAGGAGTGATTTTCACCTATGCCATCTTCTCTCAGTAGCCCCCAGTGATCCTAAAAACACATCCCTAAAGGCTGGTGAACTGTCAGGAGAAGATATGTGGAGGGTGTAGAGCAGGCATCCCCAAACTGTGGCCCTTCAGAAGTTGCTGAACTACAACTCCCAGCATCCCTAGACACAATTTTTGTGGCTGGGTATGCTGGAAGTTGTAGTTCAGCAACATCTGGAGGGCCGCAGTTTGGGGATGCCTGGTGTAGAGGGAAGCAGAGAGAAGAAGGGATTGAAAAAAATCACCGGCGGGCCCTCCCCCCACACACACTCATTTTGAACAAATGAACTTCTTTCATTCATATTAGGATGCTACCCTTGGAAATTTGTACACTACCCTTGGATATTTGAACACTTGAAGCTTTGACACATACATCTCCCTTTTCTTTACAATTTGAGTTTAGCACTTCAGTATATGGTAACATTCATTGATATTTGTGGGGAAACAATACAAATTGTGATTTAAAAAATACACTTCTCCTGGCCCTGCTATTTGATCAGCTTACCTATGATTCAGCTAGTGGCAAGAACAGAACTATTTCCTGTGGGAAATACTAGAAGATGTCTTCTTGCACATACACAGAAGGACATACAATTTACATTACATGCTTGTAGGTTCTGGAAATGGTTTAAATATTTTTCTGAAAGTGGATTAGCCTCTTGAAGTACAGAAAAGTATTGATCTAACACAATATACTGCTTAGAATTTAGTACAGTGTTTTAGTATACTCTGTGCAATACAGCACTTAATTCTCCAAGGAGCTTAGTACCATGAGTTATTATATTCATTGAAAATGAGAGAACTCATTACTTCCAAGGTATAGCTCAACAACTTCCAATGCTAGGCTGTTGAAGAGATGCTTCAGAAAGTGAAAAAATATGCAGCCCATGAACTCTTTCAATTGGTAGAATTAATACGATAAAGAGAACATGATTCCAATCCATTAGGATTATTCTGATGAAGCAGATAAGTAGCGAAATATGGAGAATATTAGGTCTTATTTTTAAACACTCATGCACTGATGCTCCATGTTGCCACCGAAAAATGAATGAGAAGTGCAGGTGATGAAACAACTGGCAAATGGCAGTGAAATTCTAAGAAGAAAAATCTGAGCTGCTTTGTGAATCTGTCTAACTTAAGCAGAAGTATCGTGAAACCAACTGGTGGAATTCCCAAACAGAGATTTCATAACTAGTACTGATGTAGTATAAACTCAGCTGAGGTGGAGCAGCAGGGAAGCAGCTTGCCTAGGGAGCAGGAGTCTGTTTTTCCTAATCCCTGCTGGTATGCTTTCCAAACTGTGCCTAGTAAATATATATATATGTAGTCACCTATATTAGGCAGCAGTGATATAGGAAGATGCTGGATGCAGATGCTCACTTCAGTGACAAAGGCAAAGGCATCATCTCATACTATGCAGGAGAAAGGCAATGGTAAACCACTCCTGTATTCTACCAAGAAAACCACATGGTTCTGTGGTCGCCAGGCGTTGACACCGACTCAATGGCACAATAGACTAGTATCATTTCAGACCAACAATATTTTATCTGAGACCATACTAATTCCCAAGTCAAGATTCAGATTTCTATATCCCTATTCAGACATTACGTTGTACAAGTATACAGATATCTGTATATTCATGCATGCTTTTGTGCGAATGACTGTACCTCTGTGCAGGTCTCTCAACCTGCGCAAAGATCTCTCAAATGCATGGTACAGATAGGAAGTGTACTGCTGTACCTGTGTTCAACATAATGTGTGAATAACTATGCCTGCATATGTACCTGTGTGCAATATATACTCACTGCATGAGTGTTGAACATAATGTGTGAATAGGGTTATTGGTTTAACTGAATAGTATGATGTGTGTGTATGTATGTAGCACATTTTTATACCACCCTATATGTGAGTCTCTGGGCAATTCACAGTCTGAAAACACAACAATTAAAAGATTAACACAATTTAAACAATTTAAAATGCAGATAAAAACTCTAAAAACTTAAAATTAAAACTATAAACTAAAAGCCTGACTAAAATTGTATGTTTTCAGATCCTTCATAAAAACATCGAGAGAAGAGGAGGCTCTGTTTTCATTAGGAAGCATGTTCCAAAGTCCCAGGGCAACCTTAGAAAATGGCCAGTTTTGAGTCATCACCAACTGAGCCAGTGGCAACTGCAACTAGACCTCCCCTGATTATTTTAATAGGCAGTGGAGTTCACAAAGAAGGTGTTCCCAAGCCATCCAGGGCTTTATAGGTAATAACCAACACTTTGTGTTTCACTCAGAAACCTAATGGCAGCCAGTGTAGTTCTTAAAAATGGGTATAATACTATCTCTTCAGGAAACCCCGGAGATCAAACGGGCTGCTTCATTCTGTATCACCTGCACTTTCTGGACTACGTAGGTGAAAAAAGGGTTTTAAAATGCTAAAAGGCTGAAATAAGATAAATAAAGTGTTGTACCATGCTCTCCAGATCTCCAGTAATGCGCCCCAACACCAATTCCACCAATTTTATTTTTATTACATTTCTATACTGCCCCATTCAAAGGCTCACAACAAATAAAACGCTAAAACAAACACCATTTAAAACAAACAGCTTAAAACAATGTAAAAAAAATTTTTAACTATTCAAAACCATTTAAAACCAATTAAAAATACTTACACACAATTTTTAAAACCTGGAAAGCCAGGCCAAACAAATAACCAATGAAAAACCATGGGGATTTTTTTTAAATGGAAGAACCACAAATAAGATCTGTTCAGCAAAATGGTGGCAGGAAATTTACCTCGGGGGTTGTTTCTGGCCACCCAGGAACCACAGATAGGCAAATTCTTACTAATTCTCAAACCATGTATAATGAAGACATGCCTACACTGCCTGACTGAAGATATGTTAAATCATAGGTGCTGAGACTGCGGACAACAAGGGTCACCTGTACTCAAGTCTGGATGTTATCTGTATATGCACAATGGTTTTTAAGGTTGTTTATCTCCAGAAATGGACATAAAAGGCATATTAGCCAAAGCTGATAGAAAGCTCTCCTGTCCACTAGGGATGTGCGAACCGGTTTGAATTTGAACCTGCCATGGGGTTTGAGCCATCAGGTTTGAGCTCCAGGTTCAAATTTGAACCAAACCATGGGTTGGTTTGATTTGAACCAGTTTGAACTGGTTTGAACTAGTTCAGACATACAAAAATTGGTAGGATGGTAGCTGGCACCCAGGGGTACCTGCCACCCAAACCCCAAAGCAATTGGACACTTGTATGATTTTTTATGAATTTTTGAAAAATATTTTTATTTTTTTCTTGTAGGGTATAATGGGACTCAAACGAGCCCATTATTCCATATTGTGGAGCACCCATGGGTGCCAACAACCATGCAAACCCCAAGCAAAAGCAAAACCGAACCACCCCCTCCTGGTTCTAACCTGGTTCGAATTCGAACCAGACCGGGCAGACCAGTTTTGTGCACATCCCTACTGTCCACTGCCTCAAAGGGAGAAACCAGGGAGGGATTTGGGTCTAGAAGTACTCTCAGACTAAGTACCTGTTGTTGTTGTTGTTGTTGTTGTTGTTTGGGGGGAGTGTAATGCCATCCAGTATAGGCAGACATAAGCCACTTCCTAAGTTCTGACCTCCCACAATGAGTACCTCCATTTTGCTTGGATTCAGCCTCAGTTTGTTCTCCCTCACCCAGCCATTACCACCTCCACGCAGGTATTTAGGGAAGTTAGGCTATTTCCTGATGAAGCTGACTTGGAGAAATAGATTTGGGTGTCAGCAGCATACTGATAACAGCCTGTACCAAATCCCCTGATGATCTCTCCCAGCAGTTTAATGTAGATGTTAAAAAGCATTGGAGATAGAATGGAGCCCTGCAGGGCCGCATACAATAAATGATTTTATAAATCACCTGAGTGATCATTTTATCATTGTATAAATACTATAATTAATCATTTTGTAAATTGGTTTATCAAAGATTTTAAATAAATGATTTTACTGAAACAGTAGGATGCCAAACAAATCCACCAACAACTAAAATATGGAAGATAATTTATCAAATCATTTAAATATTTGATAAATTATTGACTCTTAACTAGGGCTAGCTCCAGGTTTTGGTGAGCCCTTGGGCCACAGGGAACCATTGGATCTGCTCTCACATGGCATCTTCTCTCCATAACCATGACCTTTCCTTCTTGGGCCCTTCTCTTTCAGTCCTTCCCTTTACACTAAAACAAGTCTTGTCCAACATGACTTCAGTTCTTGACAATGCAGAAGGTTCTCAATTGTGGTTTAAAAATGGAACATTTAATTACCTTTGGCCCATCTTAACTACAGCAAATAATTTAGTTGCAAGTAAATGGCAAGTTTCTGAATACTAGTTAATTCCAACCTATAGCAGGAAGTTGTTCAAGTTCTCTCTCAGACTCAGAGAAGTGGGCAAGCATAGCTTTCTGATGAATATGATGAGCATTATCATGACCATCCAAAAGGAAAAGCACACTAACTTAGTTTAGATGGCTTTTAAATAGGACAAATGCATGAAAGAGGAGCAGTATCACTGACTATTAATCATGATGCTATCTGGAACTTCCATATCAAGAGGCACTATACCTCTCAGTACCAGTTCCTACTGGAGAAATGGGGTGGGGGTGGGAAGCAATTTCTCTCATGCCCTGCCATTGCAGATCAACTTGCCTGTGTCCAGTATATAGTATGCCACAATTACATATTATCTCCCTTCTGCCCCCTTCTCCTCCACTGGTACCTGTGGAGGTGGCAGGAATGACATCAATGCCAAATCTTTTACACTCATTTCTCATGTCAAGTGCATCTGCTGCTTGGAACTTAGGCACACAAACAGAACTATGCTGTGACCAGAAGCTAAAGAAGTGAGTGTTTGTTTGTTTGTTTGATTGACTGATTGATTAAGTGCTGTCAAGTCAGTGTTGACTCTTAGCGACCACATAGATAGATTCTCTCCAGGATAATCTGTCTTCAGCTTGGCCTTAAGGTCTCTCAGTGGTGCATTCATCGTTGTCATAATCGAGTCTATCCACCCTGCTGCTGGTCGTCCTCTTCTCTTTCCTTCAACTTTCCCCAGCATTATGGACTTCTCAGGGGAGCTGGGTTTTTGCATAATGTGTCCAAATTGTGATAGTTTGAGCCTGGTCATTTGTGCCTCAAGTGAAAATTCTGGATTGATTTGTTCTATGATCCATTTGTTTGTTTTCCTGGCTGTCCATGCTATCCTCAAAAGTCTTCTCCAGGACCAAAGTTCAAACGCATCAATGCTTGTTCTGTCTTGCTTCTTCAGAGTCCACCCTTCACATCCATAGATTGCCAGGGGAAAAACCATTGTCTGAACAATTCTAATCTTTGTAGGTATAGACACATCACAGCATCTAAATATCCTTTCCAAGGCCTTCATTGCAACCCTGCCAAGTGCTAGTCTGCAGCATATTTCTTGACTGCTGGATCCTTTACGGTTGATAGTCGATCCTAAAAGGCAGAAGCTATCCACCACTTCAGTGTCTTCATTATCAATTCTGAGACTGGTTGCTGTGACCATTGTCATCAGTTTAGTCTTCTTTACATTTAGCTGTAGTCCCATTTTTTCACTCCTTGTGCTCGGTGACTTTCATTACTAGAGCTTGCAAATCATCTGCATTCTCAGCTATCAGAGTGGTGTCATCAGCATAGCACAGGTTATTGAAGTTTCTTCCTCCAGTTTTAAAACCATGCTCATCTTCTTCCATTCCATCATCTCTCAGTATATGTTCAGCATATAAGTTGAATAAAGAATGAGAAAGTATAGAGCCTTGTCTTACTTCTTTGACCATCCGGAACTAATCTGTTTCACCATTTTCTGTCTGGACTGTGGCTTCCTGTCCTGTGTATAGCTTTCTCATGAGAACAATGAGGTGTTCTCGGATGTCCATTTCCCCAAGGATATTCCACAACTTCAAACGGTCTATGCAACCGAAGGCTTTTCTGTAGTCAATAAAGCACATATTGACTTCTTTTTGGTATTATTTGGTTTTCTCAATTATCCAGCGTGCATCAGCAATGATATCTCTTGTTCCTCAGACTTTCCCAAAACCGGCTTGAACATCTGGCATTTCCCTTTCCACGTAGGGCTCTTATCTGCATTAGATGATCCTGAGCATTATTTTGCTAGCATGGGAAATTAAGGTTATTGTGTGATGGTTTGAGCAATCTGTTAAATCTCCTTTCTTTGGTATGGGTATGTATACTGACCTCTTCCAATCTGTTGGCCACTGTGTCATTCTCCAGATTTGCTGGCATAGTTTGGTTACAGCCTTGACTGATTCTTCTTCTGTTGCCTGCCATATTTCTGCAGTGATTCCATTAATTCCTGTAGCCTTCTGACTTGATAATGACCAGAGTGCTGATCTAACTTCATCTTCCCATACCAGAGGTTCTTGCAAGTGGGGAATATCTTCTAGAGTATCTTGGATGTTGACATCCCTGCTGTATACATTTTCAGTATACTCCTTCCATTTTTGAAAACATTTATTGTTTTTTGGGGTCTATTTCCATCCTCAAGGTCTTTACAGATGTCATTGTATTACTGCTCCTTGTCTCTTCTAACAGCTTTCTGAAATTCCCTATTAAGTTCCTTCCTGAGGTCTTTATCTTTCTTGACTTTGGCTTCTCTCCTCTTCTGGGCAACTTCCACTGTCTTTTCTGACATCCATTTTGCTTTCTTCTGTTTCTTGGTCTTTGGCGGTCTCTTTTCACATTCATCCTTAACAACTTCTCTGATTTCATTCCACAGTTCCTCTGGTTCCCTATCAATGAGGTTCAGAACATCAAAGTGGTTTCTGATGTCTTCATTTCACTGTGACCAGCTTTCCCATTTTCATGCTTTTTATGTTCCACATTCTCACTGTAATTCTGTCTTTGCAGCTTTGAATTTTCTTTTCCCGGATGGCAACATCAGCTGCTAGATGTCCAAAAGGCTTTAGTCTAACACGTCATAAACACCATTGGTACTCTGAGAAATCCTCAGCTCTTCCTCAGTAGAATGTTGAGTACCATCTGACCTGAGGGGCCCATCCTCCAACACTGCATCAGCAATCATTCTATTTTGTCTATCCATGTGGTTTTCTTGTTAAAATACAGGAGTGGTTTACCATTGCCTTCTCCTGCACAATATGAAATGATGCCTTTGTCCTTGTCACTGAAGTAATCGTCCTCCTCCAGCACCTTCCTATATCACTGCTGCCCAATATAGGTGTCTGCTTGCTCTAGCTGGGCAGCTGGGATGACCTTCACGCTTTGGGTGACCCTACTGGGAGTATACCTCCTGGTGTACTTCACTCATCCCTTCCAGGAACACAATATTCCCCACCACTATGAGGCAGCATAGCAGGGGTTCACATACTCTTTAATTTCCAGCTTGGGAATAGAACGATGGGTCGGGATGGACAGGTGGTGTTGGCAATGGGTGGTATGGACCCTAATAGATCAAGGCCATTGTCCATTACCTATGATGTTCTCACTGCAGCCAAGACTGGGCCAAGGAAACCCAGACTGATCTTGGCTGCTCATAAAAACCACTGGGATTGCAGTTGAATCCCAGTGGCACTTCAGCAGCAAACCTGCCTGTGGAGCCAGCCTTAGCCCTGTTTTTGCAATTATCTGCAGTGTCGCCTACTTTTAGCCATCACTGCAGAAGTGGTGGGCACCTGCCCACAATGGATTATGATTATGGAATTTCTGGGAGCTGAGATGACACATCGTGTCCCCTGACCCTCTGTGCTGCCTGGGCCAGCAGAGGATAATCTGGGCATGTGGGGAGTGCACCCAGCAATGGAGGAGTTGTCATCTGCAGGGAAGGTAAGTTCAAGCAGCCTTTCCCACCGTCTGCCCTCAAGCCCTTCTCACTGATCGTGAGGCAGGTCTTACTCTCTGATCTGGGGACTCAATTCACTAATCTTGGATATTGAAAGGTTTTCTTGGTTACTCATTGAGAAGGAAGGTCAATCTGTACACAATCAGAGGTAAACTTCATTATGATGGCATATATTTAAGGGTGGATGTCTGGGATGATGCCCAAATTGGGCGGGGGGCATTCTCCACATCCCTAAGAGCAAAAAAGTGAAAACTGAAGCAAAATCTCAGGGTTCCTCACAAGGCAGAACATATGAGAATTTTTGAAGGAAAACAAATAAGGTTAAAGTGAAATTTCTCAGGGGGCTTCTACACATGTCTAATGGAAACCCTTGATTTTAGATCCTCTTGCTGAGGCAAGGCCTTGGTGAGCCCTCACTCATATTAAGTTTGGAATCTTCAATTTCAAGGGTTTTGATCCAAACTTCTGAGGAAAATATATTTAGCTGCACTCTGTGAACATTAATTAAGAACACATCAGGGCCTACGGGTCTCAGGTGACACTTATGTCCTCTCAGGCCATCTTGGACCCATTTTGGAGTCCAGGAGTTTAACCTAGACTCTGAAATATGGCCAAAGAAAAATATCATCAATCCAACAAATGAATCTGGGGGCAATTCTAGATACAATGGTCAAAAGATTCTTTTGACCTCAATAAGTCATCTCAGAGCCAAGAACTTCCTATTTATTTTGAAAATAAACTATTGTACTTTCAGAGCTTTATACACCCCAAACCAAATGAAACACTAGCAAATTGATGTTCATCATGAATAATGCCAGTAAGAAACTCTTCATGGTCCTCATTAAATTCTGCAAGATCTGCTCTATACTAACTGCAGTGTTAGTTAACTTCAGTTTCAGAAATCATTTATAATGAAATTACCAGGGAAGCTTTTGATTTAATGAAACTATAGTACTGTATTGCCCTATAGGGCACTAGTATTCTTCTAAAATACATGCTTGTACATATTATTTCTTTTCATCATTTAATAGTTGTACAGCTTTACTACTATAGCAGAATACACAAAATGGAAGGGAGATAAAACAAATGGCCTGGGGAATATGGAAGAAAATCGTTGTGTGTCTTATAGAACAGAATAGTTTGTTAACACAGCAAAGAGTGATTGCACCCAGGCCAATTAAAATATGAAATACAAATAACGGTAATAAAGGGCCACAATTTTATTGAAACAAATAAAGCGGAAAGGGGATAGGCTTTCTAACCCCTACCATGAGGTGCTAGAGGTGAGCCACCTGTGGTGCCAGCCTCACCACAAACTCTATGGGTGATACACCTTGGCTCCAGGCAGCCCCATTGCCCTATTTCAGAGGCTGCCCTTCTTAGCCAACCTAAGGTCAGGCTTCTGTCCACAGCCTCATCCCCCTGAAGCTGCAAAGCCTTTCAAAGAGGTGATTCCTGACCTCTTTAAGTGAGAACATCAGAGCTCCCTGGGCTGTGAAGCCTCTAGGGACTGACCATGCCTGAAGGTGCTTGCCAGCCCTACCCTGATGTTGCAATCTGCATTGTACCTGCCATAGCAAGGGGTTAGCCAAGCTTGACCCCTTGCACCTTCCACCAACCACACAAAACTGCAGCCAATCTCCTTCACAAGTCTTCCAAGAAGACATCAGTGCCCTCCAGGGAAAGGTGAACCCCATCGCCCCTGTAAAACTCAGACACTGAGAACACAATATTGGGATGAGAAAGAGCTCCTTCACCATGAAGAGAAACTAACCTGGCCATAGCCCAATTGACCTTCTTCCATGCCCTATCAATTCTACCAGGCTTCCACACACCCTGCCAAACCCTGCTTTGAAACAGGTCAGACCAAATATGGGTAGGCCTGGAAGCCAACTCAATACCATTTCCAAATCCCTAGCCACCCTATGGCTAATGGCAAATCCTACCTGGTCTACTAAATCATTTCCCCCAAAATGTTTTTTTAAAAAGTGTCTGGATATGGGTTAGCCTCCAGGTATTCTCTGATTTCAGGCAAGAATTGGGCAAACAACACACTCCACCAACAGATCTGACAAATCAATTCCCATTGCCCAAGGCCAAGCTGCATCCCCCAGATGGAGGTCTGCATCCATTTGTGGTCCCTAAAAATAATAGAATGCCCGAGGATCTGCAATCTGGCTTGCCTTGCTGGCATCAATGGTCCTGTCAAAAGGGAAAATAACACAAGCAATTGAATGCCAGAAAAACTTAACAAACATAACATCAAAAAACACCGGAGCACCTGTGGCCAATCCTCCAAATGTCAGTGGCAGTGTAGCCTATCTGAGATGCCGTGGAGGCCATGCTGATCGAAAGGAGTGCAGTGACAGGTGACAGAAAGACCTGCCCAAGACAGCCAATGCTTTCTTGAGTACGGCCCCAAACTGGTACTGGGTGAGTGGCTGCCCATCCTCATGGACAAAAAGGCATACCTCAGACCGTCACCAAACGGCCAGATACCTGTCCAGTGTACCCACAGAAACAAGGGAGACTTGCATGATCATGCAAATAGGCAGCAGACATGCATGGTAGCCTCAAAAATGGCCACTGCACACTCACAGAGGGCTGAAATGGCCCTGAAGCAGGTGCCCTGAATGGCCCTGAATGGCCCTGAAGCAGGCAGCAAGCTGGCAGGGGGAGGGGGAGACACCGGAAACTTCCTCCATGGCTGCTGCAGCACCCCAGAAAACCATCGCTGCCCTTGCAGGGCAGTAAGTCATTTTTTTAAAAAAACCACTAAAAAAATTGAGCTCCCCCTGCCCTTGAACTGATCTGGAACTGGTTGTAATTTGAACTGAATCGGGCCCCTGTTCGAGGGGTTCCAAAACTGAACATACCCAGTCCAGTTCAAATCCAGTTTGGATTCAAACCAAACTGGGCAAATTGGTTTTGTGTAAACCCTAATGTGTACAAAAATGGATTTCAAACCAAATTTGAATGGAATCAGGCAGCTTGGGCTTGATAGAGCTGGGGCCCAGTCTGAATTGGGCCATCAAGCCCTCCAAGGCAGCTCGTGAGCCAGTGCAAGCAGTAAAGGGGAATCTGGCAAGGATTTCCCTTTATAACTAAAGGGCTTTGCCGAGAGTAATGGGTTGTTGTTTTTTAAGTAGTATATATTAGCTACCTTTTTAAAAAACACAAGCCAATGGCTGTGATAGGAAGGGGATGGGGTTGCAGGGGGTGAGGAAACCTGCAGTATATTCCTTTAAAAACAAACTGATGGTGGCAGTGATGGGGTGGCAGTGATGGTGGCCAGGAGGCAAGGAGTATATTCCTTAAAATCCAGCAATTGGATTGCTCCTCCAACCCCTGTCAGCCTCCCAAATCCCAGGCCTGGTCATGCTGCGGCCTGCTTAGGGCCTCTGCTTGGGTGCACCCACCATTACACTGACCTCTCTACCTGTGCAGATGACCTAAGTGGGCCACAGCATGCCCAGGCCTGAGATTTGGAAGGCTGGAGATGGGGTTGGAGGAGCCCCCACAATTCCCTCTGCACTACCTGCTGGATTTTAAGAAATAATATACTGCACTTTCCCTGACTGTGCCATCACATCGTTGCCACCATCAGCTTGATTTTAAAGGAACATACCACATTTTTCCTCATCCTCCACCATCCCATCCCTGCTGCCACTGCCATCAGCTTGTGTATTTTTTAAAAAGGTATTTACTAAATTCTACATTTTTCTTCCCCCCACCACACACACAATTACTCTCGGCAAAGCCTTTTACTTGTAGAGGGGAATCCTTGCTGGATTCCCCTTTACAAGTATACCCATCATTGAACCCCTCAAGCCAGCTCGCATGTTGGGTCTTCAGGCTATGGGGTGGCTCGACTCGAACTCGGACAGGGCCTTGGACCTGCGGCATCAGTTTACTTCAAGGGTGAGCCTTCAAACCAGGCTGGTTCAAAGTCAAGACAGCTCAAACTTGAGCCAACATGCACATCCCTATTATTTTGTCCTTTGTGTAATATCATATCCACCAACTCAGACAGAGGTCAAAAGTATAACAATAATGTCACATGTCTGCTAGAGATCAAAGAATATGATGTACCAAAGCACTGAGAATGATCTTCAGTCTACTGACAATTCTGGCATAAGTATTCACCACTGCCCAATATATTCTTTAAATGTGAAATCTGTACTTGAATTCAGACATAGAATATTTGAACTGTACTTTTGTTACTGAAGGCTAAACTGACAGCAGATGCACAGAGGGGTCAATCTGCTGTCTAGAATACTTCTACATTAAGCAGGGTCCCTAATCACACAGAGACTCTGTGAGAATGTTATGAACTATGAAACTGCTTTAAAGGAAGTAAGTCTTTTGGTCCATCAGGATCAATATTATCCGCACTGCATGGAAGCATCTCTCCAAGCTTTCTGATGAGTAGCCCCTTCTCATGATCATGTGAGTGGACTTGCCAGAAGGTGGTGGGGAAGGCTGCAGAAGTTCACCTTCCTCACAGACAATCCTGGTGCTGGGGCTGGGAGTGCAGATCACGCTCCCAGACATAAGTAAGTAATACAGAGAGGAGAGCTGGTCTTGTGGTAGCAAGCATGACTTGTCCCCTTAGCTAAGCAGGATCTGCCCTGGTTGCTTATGAATGGGAGACTACATGTGAGCACTGTAAGCTATTCCCCTTAGGAAATGGAGCCACTCTGGGAAGAACATATAGGTTCAAATTTCCATCCCTGGCATCTCCAAAAGAGGACTGAGAGAGATTCCTGCCTGAAACCTTGGAGAAGCCACTGCCAGTCTGTGTAGACAATACTGAGCTAGATGGACCAATGGTCTGACTCAGTATATGGCAGCTTACTATGTTCTTATGTTCCTAAACAACTTTATCAGTTAGTTGCCCCATAACAAATTGTTCTCTGGGCTGGGTCACAACAGAGGATTAAAACATACAATAAAAACATAACAGACAAAAAAGTTGAAAATAAAATAAAATCATACAATACATTAAGCTTAAAAGCACATTTTAAAATTAGTTTAAAAGTCAAATCAAATCTGAAAAATCAGAATTTAGAAGGCCTGGGTGAAAAGGCCTGGACAGCCTTTTCAGTTCAACCACCAAAAAGTTTGTCTCCCTGGTAGCCACCCACCTCACCTCATTTGGCAGGGGCACCCAGAGAAAGGCCTCCAAAGAAGATCTTAAAGTCCAGTTTGGGACATATGGGGTTATGCGCTCTCTTGGGTAACCTGCTCCTAAGCAATTTTCAGGCTTTAAAGGTTAAAACCAGCACTTTGAATTGGGCCTGGAAATAGCCTAGGAGCCAGAGCAGCTGATGAAGCACTGGCATAATATGATCAAAACGTCCAGTCCCAGCTAATAATCTTGCAGCCCTATTTTGTACCAGTGGCAGTTTCCAGACTGTTTTCAAAGGCAACATATTGCAGTAATCCAAGCAAGAGGTTACCAGAGCACGAGTAACTGTGGCCAAGCTGACCCCCAAGTAGGTGGCGGAAATCACACCATGCGCTGTGCGGGCATGTGGTGCATTGAATGGATCCCCTTAGCAACAGGCTGGTAGGGTGAGTTAAAGTGAAAGTTGTTCCTCTCTGCAGATTTCTTGTATTGTTCTCAGATTTCCTTTGCTTTGGGAGAAATGCCTAGAAAAACATGAAGGGCACTTATTACCCCACAGCTTTGTCACCATCCCCAACCTTTGGTTTCAGACTATCCCCCATCCACAGAACAATGGATGCAGCAGTATCATGCTCTCAGGCTACATTGAAAATATAAATATCCCCCCTTGCCACCCCAAGTTGAAGGGTTCTAGTTAGCAGGGATTTGAACCTGCATCTTTCAAGCCTAATAATTCATTATACTATACTATAATTGGTTCCTTGCAATGTACTTCATGTGTTTACCCTGTCATTGCAAGTGGCTGTCTGATAACTTTGTCCTTCTAGAGGATTGGCTTTTACCACCAAGCTGAATTTCAGTGATCACATGTAGTTAAATTATTGTAACTTCTTCATATAAGGCAGTAATTGTGTAAGGATACAGAATTAAAAAATATTTAATAAGAAAGGGGGATTAGTTTGATCATTCAAAGTGGAAATATACAATGATAAATGAAATGAAGGGTTGCAATCCTCATTATATTTACTTGAAATCAATGGCTTTAACTTTGAAGCAAGTACATTGAAATAGAATTATTCAAATTAGGATTAGTTTATTTGTAATATGGTTTTTTGTATTACTTTTTAAATTCTCCTCAAATACAATGAAACACTCCTAATTCAAACCCGCTCCACTTTGTTCTAAGGCAGAACAAAGAGAAAAGGACAACATACATTCAAGCATTGGATTTAGTCAAGACAGCTGAAAAGAGATTAAGCAGGACAGAGAAAGAAATCCCCAAAGAAACATGTTGGAAACCTCTGCAGAAAGTAGATATGTAAAGATGACCCACCCATCAACCCCCAAAGCATCATACAAACATTCAGATCTTCAAAGTTTAGTTTAATATAATTTCAGCATGTATTAATCAGGAATATATTATTTTTAAAAGAACATTACTTTAGCCCTGTTCATTTTACAGCCAGTGTGTATGAATGCACACAGGGGAGAGAGCAGGAAGCTAGCAGTCCTGCTGCTGACCTATGAGTGATTACTTGGTTATAGAACAGACACTAGGCTCCTACAAACTGTATAGCCCTCCTTAGACATTATTATTGTTGTTGTTGTTGTTTACACAGTCAGACAGGTGTTATTGACTGGTTTGTTTTATCCAGTCCGAGTCCTTCCCAAGGACCTGGGATGGCTAATTTTTATTGTTAATGTTGTTGCTGTTGTTATAGGTATCGTCACAGAATATAGGCTGTTCCCAGTAAAGCTGCTTTTTGTAATTGGCTGATGGTGATTTCTGTGGCCCCTATGGTGTTGAGGTGCTCTTCAAGTTGTTTTGGAGTTGCACCCAGGGCGCCACTGGGATTATTTTGGTCTTTTTCTGCCAGTTTCAATTTGTAGATCTTTGTATTTTGTGATTTTTTTTCTATTTCTTTTTCTTCTATTCTGTTATCCCCTGGTATTGCTATGTCAATTATTTTAGCTTGTTTTTATTTCTTCTCAACTACAGTTATATCTGGTGTATTGTGTGGCAGATGTTTGTCTGTTTGTAGTCGGAAGTCCTATAATATTTTTGCATCTTCATTTTCTACCACTTTTTCAATTTTATGGTCCCACCAATGTTTGGCTACAGGTAGCTTGTATTTTTTGCAGATGTTCCAGTGTATCATCCCTGCTACTTTGTCATGCCTTTGTTTGTAGTCAGTCTGTGAGATCTTTTGACAACAGCTGATTAGGTGGTCCACTGTTTCATCTGCTTCTTTACAAAGGTGGCACTTGCTGTTTGTTGTTGACTTTTCTACTTTTGCTCTTATTGCATTTGTTCTTAGTGCCTGTTCTTGTGCAGCCAGTATTAAACCCTCTGTTTCTTTCTTCAGGTTGCCATCCTTAAGCCATTGCCAGGTCTTGGTGATGTCTGATTTTCCATTTATATTGTGCAAATATTGACCATGCAGTAGCTTATTTTCCCATTTTTCTGCTTGGTTCTTGACTTGTTCTTTCTTGTAGGCCTGGTGTTGAATAGTTTGGTGTTAAATAGTTTCTCGTTATTGACCATTTTAAGTGCATCTTCTTCACTGTCCTTGATATATTCTTCAAGGCCTCTTTTCTCCTCCTCTGCTGTTAGATGGACTTGCAGCATTCCTCTTCCATCTGAGCTGTGAGGGAGGTATAGCCTATATACATCACTGCGGGAGTGCAGAGCAAGATTGATGGTCATGATTTTCCTAGTTTTATGATCTAGCATCTCTAGATCTTCCTGTGTCCAGTCTATTATTCCTGCAGTGTATCTGATAACAGGTATAGCCCAGGTGTTTATGGCTTGTATGGTGTTCCCACCATTGAGTTTGGACTTGAGGATTTTTCTAACTCTCCTGATGTATTCACTTCCAATTTTTCTTTTAACTTCAGTGTGTGCGGTGTTATCAGCCTGGAGAATGCCCAAGTATTTGTAATGTTTTCTCTCTTCCAGGTTCTTGATGTTGTTTCCATTGGGCAGTTCTATTCCTTCTGTTTTTCTTATTTTTCCTCTGTTCATTATGAATGCAGCACACTTGTCTAGTCCAAACTCCATTGCTATATCACTACTGAATGGACAGTGTCTGGACAGTGTTTAGCAGTGATTTTGATTTCTGACTGGGACTTTCTATACAACTTCAGATAGTCCATGTACAGCAGGTGGTTTATTTTACTTGATGTTTTAGATGTTTGGTATCCGAGGCCTGTTTTGTTTAGTATTTGTGAAAGTGGAGTCATGGCAATTACAAACAACAGAGAGGATAGTGAGTCCCCTTGGAAAATGCCTCTTCTAATGCTAACCTGGCCAAGTGTCTCGCCATTGATTGTTGTTGTTATTATTTCTTGTTTGCACAGTCAAACAGGTTATTGACTGGTTATCATTATTGTTGTTGTTGTTGTTTACACAGTCAGACAGCTGTTATTGACTGGTTTTTTTATCCAGAATTCGACTCCTTCCCAAGGACCTGGGATGGCTGAATTTTATTATCAATATTCTTGCTATTATTATTATAGATATCATTGCAGAATATAGACTGTTCCCAGTAAAGTTGCTTTTTGTAATTGGCTGATGATTGGCTTATAATAATAATAATAATTATTATTATTATTATTAATTGAGTTTCTATACCGCCCTTCAAAAAATGGCTCAGGGTGGTTTACACAGAGAAATAAAAAATAAATAAGATGGCTCCCTGTCCCCAAAGGGCTCACAATCTAAAAAGAAACATAAGACAGACACCAGCAACAGTCACTGGAGGATAGGGCCAGTTACTCCCCCCTGCTAAATAAAAAGAATCACCATGTTAAAGGTGCCTCTTTGCCAAGTTAGCAGGGGTTGTTAGCCCTGGGCACTCACAGTTACATTGGGCAAAGGCGGGGAGGAAGTTCAGGTGCTCTGCTGCCAATCATTGCCTCGTGCCAACAAAAAAAATGGCAGTACTGTTCATCTGAAGGGGGCATGAGTCAACCTGGATCCAGGTTGCAGCTCATGGTACATCATGATCACACTTCCAGCACATGCCCCCTTCGGACGAAAAGTCCTGTAGCCGTGATCATTGACACAAGGGGGTGTTTGACAGCAGAGACTGCAGGAGCTTCCTCCTCACTTTTGCCTGCTGTGACCATTTTATTTATTTATCTATTTATTAGAAACATTTAATATACCGCCCATTCCGAAGACTCCGGGCAGTGCACAAAAGGCAACATTAAAAATTACATTCTAAATTAAAAATTAAAGTAACTAACAACGACAAATCTAAAATCATGTGTTTCACCAATAAAGTTAAAAAATTTGTATGGATGCTAGATGGACACCGACTAGAACAGATAAATCAAATAAAATACCTGGGAGTAATTTTTCAACATAATGCTGGGAAATCAGCACATATAAGTATGGTCACAGACTCGGCAAAACGCAGCACAGCAGCAATCTTAAGATTTTTCAGAACTCAGGGTGCAGGCTACATACCAGCTGCCTTAAAGCTTTATACTGCAAAGGTCATTCCGCAATTATTGTATGGCATACAACTAGGTCCATACTCAAGGTTTGACACTTTGGAAAGAACCCAATCAGGGTTCTTGAGGAATTTATTTGGTACACCAAAATGTACAGCAAATGTGACTTTAAGGACAGAGGCTGGCTTCATAAAAATTGAATCTCGGGCCTGGCTTTTGATTATTTATTTCTGGTTGAAAATACATCTGCGACCAGTTGGTTTAATTCCTGAGTTTCTTTCAGTTAGTCCCCAGCCATTATGGTGTACTACAGTAAGTACGAAGCTCACCTCTCTAGGCTTAGACCCAGCCCAACTGCTGGAATTGGGTCTAGTGAACGCGAA
This sequence comes from Hemicordylus capensis, assembly GCF_027244095.1. Classification (NCBI taxonomy): domain Eukaryota; kingdom Metazoa; phylum Chordata; class Lepidosauria; order Squamata; family Cordylidae; genus Hemicordylus; species Hemicordylus capensis. The sequence goes on along the minus strand of NC_069658.1, from coordinate 91,661,341 downwards.
AAGAGTAGTGAAACAATGCTTTGTTGATATTGAGATCCAAGAAAACTGGGCTGCGCTTCCAGAGTTTGATAGAGCTATAAGAACTAATATGGATCTTTTCCCCACAAAACATCTGTTGACAATTACTTTCTCTAAGTTTCGATGGATATTCACAAGAGTAAGGGTTAATTCCTTTCCATCCGCACTTCTAGCTGGGAGGTTTCAAGGTGTGCCTTTAGAAGAATGACACTGCCGTTGTGGGTCAGGAGATACAGAAACTGTCGCACATATCCTTCTCCACTGTAATCTCCATTTGTATCCCAGGGAACGCCTTATTGCTCCTCTAATATGTAAACTGGCAGATCAATCCGATGCTAACCTTGTAAAACATCTGCTTTCAGACAAAGATGCTTTAATTTCTATTCCTGTAGCTAAGTTTAGTTATATTGCTTTTAAAAGGTAAAATGGGATATCACCCCAATCTTAAACTGTATATATGTATATACATATTTTAATGTTTTCTGGTTTTTACTCTCTGTTTGGTCAATGACTGTAAATAAAATTACATTACAAAGTAACTAACAAAAAATAAATGGGCTAGGCAAAAGCCTGGTGAAAAAGAAAGGTCTTCAATAGAGATTTGAAGATAAGTAAGGAAGGGGCTAAATGAAACTGGAGGGGAAGAGTTCCAAAGAAGTGGGGCAGCAACTGAAAAGGCCCTTTCGTGGGTCTGAGAGCCCCGATCCTCTTGAAAATCACGGACCAACAAGAGGGCCATCTGAGATGATCTAACCGGATGGGATGAACCATGAACACCCAAGGCACTCATAATGTCTGAAGAGGGTCAATGTGTTCATTGAGCTTATATTATGTCATTTATATTTCCCTAGGGTTTGTTCATGTGACCAACTAAACATGTGTAGCTCTTGGCAGGGCCTGAGACTCCAATCCTGTTTCATTCTGCACCACCTATGTCTGCTGGCAGTCTTGTAAAAAGCAGGGTTAATTTTTCCTCACAAAAAGAATGGGCTCTTGCTTTTGGGGAAAGAAAAACAGCACTATATTTTGCTTCCACGAGACAGCTCAGAGAAGCAAACAGCCCATTCCACATTTACAGTAGTAGTATAGTAAAATAGGTCCGAATCATCTCCAACAAATATAAGTAGCTGATGGTGGTTTGGCTGGCAGATGATCAGGAGCAGTCAGAAGTGTTGGGATTTTGCCATTGACTGTGAGGCTCTCCACACAAGCAGTATGAAGAGCCTACAGGGAGTTTGCGGGGAGAGCAGGCTTGACCCGCTCTCCCCACTTACAAGCAGGTAGCTCACCCTGGGCAGCTGGATCGGACACCCACACGATTACTGGCTCTGTCACAGAGCTGGCTGGGGCGGCGTGGATCAGGGGCCTCCTGGCCCCCGGAAGTCCCGGAATGCCGCACTCAAGTGTGTGAGGCATTCTGGGGAGCCCCCCAACTCGGGGAGGCTTGTTGTAGCCCCCCTGTCAGGGGTCTACTTGTGAGTCTCTGCACCGTGGATCTGCACTGTGGTGACACATAACCTGTGTAACAATAAGTGCGATCTGCCTCTTAGCTCAGAATAGGCACACATAGGGGAACCATAGATTCTACCCTGCTCAAGAGCTCAAAGTTAAAGCTTTCATTCAAATCAGAGACCAACTATCAGATCTAAAAGTGATAATGAATTCCACTGCAGGTGGAATTATTTGGTGAATTTTTGCTACTGCCCAAGGTAAAATCATGTCAAAGTGATCTGGAAGCTTTCTGGAAGCTTTCCAGTGTGGTTCTACCCTAATTCTAGAGACTTCCATAAGCAAGACATACTGCCACATTGAATATCCCAGAGTCAGTTCCATGTACCTTCATAATCCACTAGATTCTGGTAAATATGAAAGGATAACTCAGGGCTCTGAAAACTAAAATGGATTCTGGAAAGAGAAGGTGGAAAGTTTAGTAGATATTCTGGGGTGCCAAGAGGGATGCTTAATGCAGTGTTAAGGCTGGGACTGAGATTAGTACCAATTGAAACACGTGTTTGGGTTACAAAGATCTCTTTTTGTTTGAAACAAAATCTTGGTCGAGCAGGCCTCTCACCTCTAGTCCTGAACGACAACTTTACATCTGCATGGAAAGAGGGAGCTGAGAGGAAATTAGAAAGTTACGGGCTATGTATCCCAATATTGGTCTCCTTAGGGATCTTAAAAGCCAAGGAGATAGACAGTGGATTTGGGACATAGTGACTCAGGAAGACAGGGTCCAAGTCAGACATTTACCTTACTTGGGTAATGGAACTCATCCTCATAGACCAGCTAAATATCTACATGAGCTTGTTCTTGCCAAATCAAGAAGGGCATTTGCCTTGGCAGGCTTGAATGTGCTGCCTTCAGCTCTCTTAGAGGGTTGCTATCTTGGTATTCTTTTTTCTCAGCAGTTAGGAGAGGTTGAGATGACTGATCATATGTTGCTTCACTGTTTGTTATATAGAGATACTCAGCTAGCACTTTTGTCAACTATTTTGTCTAGATTCCCTAGTAGGCCATCAGCCCTTTATGTGTCTCTCCTTTTGTCTAACAGTGATAGTAATATTTCTACCAAGGTAGCAAAATTTTGCTACATTGCATGGTGTGTAAGGAAGCAACTGGTGAAACCATGAGTGTCAATTGTACTATATATATATTGTTATATTGTAAATGGGTTTTGTAAGAAAATACTGGCAGAATCATGATTGCTGGAGGTAATTTACTACTTGTCTATTGTGTTGCATTTTTGTCTGGTCAATGACTGAAATAAAGATTCCATCTATTCCATAGTAGATATTCAGATGGAATATGTGGATTCAACAGACCTTTCCTAGTTTGTTGAACCAGACCAGATGACTCCACCCATCTCTAAATATAGTTATGCACTAGCTGAATGGTGGAACACTAATTTTGCCTACTATGATTTGTTCATGTACATACAGAATTTCTGGCAATGCATAAGTCACCATCCATAAATGTTTCAAACAGAAACCATTGATTCCAGCATAGGATGCCACCTACCAGGTCATCCCCATGATTTCTTGTAGCATGGTTATGTTAGTATTCACTGTTCTTTTCAGCCAGTCAGAGCAGCCATTGCATAGGTTATAAGAGCCACAAGATCAGGATAACTGATGCCCATTGCTCTGCCATTAATTTTCAGGTTTCATATATTCTGAACTAATGCATATGTGAACCATTAAAGGTTACAAGAAGTACAGTGTAGTTAAAAATTACAGTGAAATCTGCTAATCGACACTTCTGGTCAAAGCAGATTGTGGAGCTATAATGGGATGGATAATGAATGTGCAATTGCCAAAGGAAAAGTCTGAACGGTTCTTTAAGTCATCATAATCTAAGATGCACCAATTCCTATGAAGATATTAGTTACTTTGCTTACAAATGGCATATTGCTGCCTGATTTACTGCTGGTGCTCCTACTACTATTGCTACTACTACTACGACTACGCTTACAAATGGCATATTGCTGCCTGAATTATTTACTGCTTTTTTATTTATATACTGCATATTTGATTTATATACTGCATATTTATATTCTGCTTTTCAGCAAATGTCCTGAAAGCAGTTTACAAGGAAAAATACATAAACAATCAATATGATGGCTTCCTCTCCCATAAGGGCTTCCAATCTAAAAATAAACTTAAGGTACACAACAGCAACAGTCACTGGAAGGATGTTGTGCTGGGGTTGGATAGTGCCAGTTGCTTCCCCTCTGCTAAATATACAGGTGAAACTTGGAAAATTAGAATATCGTGCAAAAGTCCATTAATTTCAGTAATGCAAATTAAAAGGTGAAACTGATATATGAGACAGACGCATTACATGCAAAGCGAGATAAGTCAAGCCTTAATTTGTTATAATTGTGATGATCATGGCGTACAGCTCATGAAAACCCCAAATCCACAATCTCAGAAAATTAGAATATTACATAGAACCAAGAAGACAAGGATTGAAGAATAGAACAATATCGGACCTCTGAAAAGTATAAGCATGCATATGTATTCAGTACTTGGCTTGGGCCCCTTTTGCAGCAATTACTGCCTCAATGCGGCGTGGCATGGATGCTATCAGCCTGTGGCACTGCTGAGGTGTTATGGAAGACCAGGATGCTTCATTAGCGGCCTTCAGCTCTTCTGCATTGTTTGGTCTCATGTCTCTCATCCTTCTCTTGGCAATGCCCCATAGATTCTCTATGGGGTCAGGTCAGGCGGGTTTGCTGGCCAATCAAGCACAGTACACTGTATACTTTTCAGAGGTCCGCTATTGTTCTATTCTACAATCCTTGTCTTCTTGGTTCCATATAATATTCTAATTTTCTTAGATTGTGGATTTGGGGTTTTCATGAGCTGTACGCCATGATCATCACAATTATAAGGAATTAAGGCTTGACTTATCTCGCTTTGCATGTAATGCGTCTGTCTCATATATCAGTTTCACCTTTTAATTTGCATTACTGAAATTAATGGACTTTTGCACGATATTCTAATTTTCCGAGTTTCACCTGTATGAGAATATCCACTTTAAAAGGTGCCTCTTTGCTTAATTAGCAGGGGTACTTTACAGAGTGGAGGCCTTTACTGCAAAGCGGGGTGGGGGGATGACCTAATATTAGGGCAGTGCATTGAATCAAACCAATAATTAGTTCAGAAGTGATGGAAGCCCTGTCAGAGTTTTTTAAAAAAAACTGGAAAATATTCCAGTGAAAAATGTCACTCATATTGCCAATAGATTCTGTACAATGCCACATCATGTTGCCATTGCACCAAAGATTATTGGAGGTTGAGGAAGCTTACCTTGAATCTGTCTGTCCCCTATCAAATTGGCTACTGAAGGTAGTCACAGTAGTAGCAATCCAAATCACTTTTCCTTACATTGTCTCTAACTATAGGGTGCTGCCATTTTCTTTGCAGTAATGTGCCAGGAATACAACTCAATGGCATGATGTTGTTACCTGCCCTGGTGCATTCTAGGACAAGGCAATGTAAGGAAACATGGCAATTTGAATTGCTGCTGCTGCATTCCAGATGGCTGATTTCTATGGGAACAGATGGATCTTAATTAGAGGTAAGGCACTCCCCACCCCCCATCCTGGTGCATCGAGTCAATCCTCATTTATCAACTTGATGTGATTCAGGGCACCTCCAATATCCAGTGCATGATTCATTCATTACCAAGATTGCATTAATACTAATCCTGGCCCTGTGCAGTATTCGTATGAATACGACAAATATTTATATACCCCTTTTCAACCCAAGTCCCCAAAGTGGTTAACATAGATATAAATAAAGAAATCAAATGGCTCCCTGTCCCCCAAAGGGCTCACAATCTAAAAAAGAAATATAAGACAGACACTGGCAACAGCCACTGGAAGGATGCTGTACTGGGGTTGGACAGGGCCAGTTATTCTCCTCCCGCTAAATAAAGAGAATCACCGCTTTTTAAAGGTGCCTTTTTGCTCTTTTAGCAGAGTACAGGGTTATCGTATGAAACAATGCTGCATATGCTATGGGGAAGAGGTGATTTTCATCACCTAACCCTAACCCTCCCCTATGAAGCTGACTGTAACTCCTAAAAATATGTCCCTGAGAGTCATACAGCCCTTAGGGACATATTTTCAAGCGTTACAGTCAGCTTCAGAGGGAAGGAGAGCCAGATGAAAATTGTCTTTGCTTTGTAGGATGCACAGTGTTAGCTGTGTGCATGCTTTGTTAGTCTGGATTTTGGCCTATATGTGATTTGAAGATTGAAAGCAGCAAGCACCAAATAAAGCTTTATATTTTCAAAAACACAAAGAGCTTAATCCTGTCCTTAGCTTTCTTATCCTACAACTTCACAAGATTCAACTCTGGTTGTGTTAAAGATAGATTAAATAGGTGGACCCACTGTAAGCACAGGCACTGTCACAGAATACAAATAGTTCTTTTGTTTTGGCAGAATAATGATCTGTTAAATTTTATTCTCCTAACCTGCCCTTTAAGCTTTATACCATCCAGCTGATCTGGTATCTACACCACTCTCCCATTCAAACCAGCTCTTTCAAATTTCTTTTCAAAATGCAAAGTTTATGCAAAGTTTTACTTAGATCATCCCAGCCTTTTTTAATTGCAAATTATATTGCCATGCTTTCTTAGTTCAGAATAGTGTGGAGGGAAAATTGACTATTGTAGCTGATGATATGGGATCAAGCAAGAAAGTAGACACTATCATCATTGCCATGCTGTTCCTCAAATTAAAATGTAAATATGGATCTTAAAATGATTTTATAGGAGCCACATTTATGAAAGAACACAGTATTCAGAATTGAGACTGAAGTTTAAAATTGCTTAGCTTAAAAACCAAACAAACCCCCAAGTCCTGGAATACTGATGAAAATTGTTTCATATTTATGTCACATATGAAAACATTAGCCTTTATCTTGGTGCCTGAAAGAAAAGGCAGTCATGGACGATGTAATCTGGTCTCACCTACAGACATGCTGAAGCTCCCCAAATGGGAAATTGAGTCTAATCCTTCTAGAAACAAGAGCATAATAATCCCTTACAATTTGATATTGGGAGAAAGCTATATCTGAGCTGGAAAACTCCTGACAACTCTAGAGATGCGGAGTATCTAAAATACATTTATTTTAAAATACGTATTTCCAATACTTTTATATTTTGTATCAAATACTTATCAGAATATTATTTTCTATTTTGTAGCTAAAATACATTTGCTACATGATTAGTCTAATATTCCCCAAAACTCACTGGTGATGTTTAAGCCACCCTGACTTTTTGGATGTTGTGTGTAGTCCCATTTCTAGCAGTCTCCAGCAGCAGAACACTTTCCGCACCGGGACAGGTTTTTGTGGGGGTGGGTGGGTTTGGAATGTGACAGAAAGGGCCTTTGCTTGTCTTAAAAACACATTCCAGTTTCATATCAGAACTCCCCTCAATTCCAAAAGCCAATTTGGGCCTGTGCCCATGGCCACCACTTTTGTGGATTTATTGTCTCTCACAATTCCTTTGTCAGGAGTTGTCCTATTGTTTTGAAAACTCTACCTTGAGGGAGAAACATTAAGCTTTTGATTGTTTTCCTATCTCCAAGAGGGAATAGTTAACCTCAAGTTAGATGAGGGGATGGAATCTTGAGGTTGCTGTTTGTAGCATGTTACTTTGGTGTTAGTTTAGCTTTGTTAGCTGAGTCCAGGCTGCATGGCTCCTGGGAATGTGCAGACTTCACCATGATGCAAGCTTTTGTTCTCTGAACTGCAATTTATATATATCATATTTATTTGAGACCTAAGAGCTACCTAGCCTCCTGTCTAACACCAGATAGGAAGAAAGGTATCTTGCGTGTACATTTTTACCATTTTGCTTTGGTTTCCTATGAACTGTCCTACTTTTTATATCTACTTAAATAAACTAGCTTTTGATTGTTTTGAACCTGATCTGGCTGAAAGCGTGCTCTCTTCTGTCTCCCTATGTACATGCTCCAAAGAGGTTTTAAGGCATTTTGGCTGTTTTGAGTTCACTCTGGTTCTAGATAGAACAGGGAGGATTTTGATGTTAGTTTTGTCCTATAGGAGACTGGTGGCAGCTCTACTGGAGGGTTCATTTAATTCATGTAAGAAGTTACTTGATTTTTATTTTAGATTGTGAGCCTCAATTTACAGAACAAATAGTATATTCCATTTTTAAAACTATGTGATCAATTGTTTATGAAATGTGTTTTCTAGAAATATAAATAGTGAATACATATAGATGAATACATCTGGGGACTGCGTTTAGCTATAGGAACATAGGAAGCTGTCCTACAATGAGTGAAACCCTTGGTCCATCTCAGTATTTTCTACACAGACTGGCAGCAGCTTCTCCAGTTTTTGCAGGACAAATCCAAGCACATTAGTATGTTGGATGGGTATCCCATTGTCCGGCTAGTTTTTAAATATAACACTAGTCTAACATCATGTGGTCCTATAGAATCATTGTTTTCCTTTGCTGGGATGATTCACAGCCCCAGGAGGCACAACTTGAGTGATTTAATCTTTTAAATAAATTGTATTGCTTAAAGGAAATTGAAACAAGTTTGGTTAAGTGACAAACATCTCAAAATTGTTTCCTTTTTCAGGCATTGTATTTTTTATTTTAAGATGTATTTTAAAATACTATTTTGTATTTTGTATTTTTATTAGTTGTTTACCAAGTATTTTGTATTTTGTATCTAAAATACATTTTCTCAGGTATTTTGTATTTTGTAGCTAAAATACTTTTTCTGAGTATTTTGCCCATCTCTGCTCAACTCTCATTAGATATGGACTCACTAGGCAGCCTTAAACAAGCTGCCATCTACTGCATCTTTCTTAAATAAAGAATTTCATCTGCTATATAGGAATATACAGTGCTGGCCTAACTTATATGGTCATTGCATTGGGATAATAAGGTTATTTACATGCAACTTTTTATTGAATTTAGAAATACATACTTTTTTTAAAAAAGAAAAGAAAAGTTCATTGCAGGGTGTGAGGGAGAAAAGAAAAACCAGTTCCTGTGTTCCAAAATGTTAACAATTCATCACACCACTCACTGTACCACTCCATATGAATGGAGTATTACAATGTAGAGTAGTAGGTTACTAGGGTGTTGTAGGGTAGTCCAACATTATGTTGTATGCATGTGCAGGTGTGCGAATGCATGTACGTGGATCTGTATGAATGACTATATGTGTGCTCATTTAAAAAGTGAATATGAAGACTGGACTATGTAGAGTACAGATTGTATGTATTAGTGCATATGTGTTGAATCAAGCGGATGAATAACTGTGCATCCATACAGATCAACAAATACTCCTGCCAACTGAACAAAGAGGCACCTTCCAAAGTGTTGATTTTCTTTCTATTTTGCAGGAGAAAACCAACTGTCCTATTCAACTATAGCACAGAATCCCTCCAGTGGCTGTTGCTGGCATGTACCTTGTGTTTCTTTTTAGACTGTGAGCCCTTTGTGGACAGGGAGCCACCTTCTCTTTCTTTCTATGCTTTAATAACTTTTTTGTATTGAAAAGCATAGTAATAATAATAACAGCAACAACAACCAGTTGTGATACATTAAATGTGACTATGGCTAAAGCATATGAAAGTATTTGAACATTTTTAAAGTGCTATAGAAATACTAAGTATCAGTATTAGATAGGTTCTGACTGGCATACATGAAAGGGTACATCAGCCCAGTAACAATGCATGCATGCAAGTTGTGCAAATGCAAAAATTGCACAAATTAAGTTATGCAAGAGTAAACCCATTATTTACAATGGGCTTACACTTGTATAAAGACATTTGCATGTGTGCATGCAACATTACTGGGCTGGCATACCTTTGCACAGTATGACAGCCTCTGTTATCTGTAGACAGACCTAATTCCATTTCAGCCCCTTCCCCACATGCCACTGTGTGTCTCCAAAATCCAATAACATGCCATAACAATTCTCTACCACCCATCAAGCCACCTCAAACATCATTCACCTAACAGGGGTTCCCAACCTGTGGTATTCCATGTTGCTGAACTACAAGTCCCATCATTCCTAGCCACAATGAATTGTAGCTGGGGATGATGAGAGTTGTAGTTCGGCGAAATCTGGAGTAGCACAGGATGGGAATCCTCGAACTATGATCAGTATTTAGATACCACTTTTCAACAAAACGTTCTCAAGTCTTCTACACTGGCCAGCACATCATCACTCCCCATTGAACACTGGTTGCAAATAAAAGCCTTTGCTTCCAGGCCTTAAAGACAGTTCAATAGTAGGGATGTGCAAAACATTTTGATGTTGAAAAATTTCAATTTGGAATGGACTGTTTTGGGCTCAAAGGAAAATGCCCTCTAAATAACGGTCCTGTTTGGAGCATGGAACAAAACAATCCCATTTCGATCAAAATATTTTTACATTTTGAGCACCGTTTTAGAGGCCTGTTTCCCCCTTGCTCATTGGTTTTCTGGCAGTGGCTTCCAATTGGCTTGCAATCTCTTTGCTGTTTGGTTGGCTTGTTATCATACAAATCAAGTGTTGTCATGGGCAATTATGCCCCCATTGACTGGTAGGAGGGAGGGGAAACATAAAAGGAGGGAATTTCAAAGCTCATTCAAAGGGGCTGTGGATGATGTTGCTGTTGTTCTGGCCATGCTTTCTGCTGAGGGTACTGCTGTGGCAGTTGTTTCAACGCAAGGAACACAAGGAGCCATAATTGTGCATGAGAAACACTGTGGCTGGCAGGGGATTCTGGTTCAGTCAATGAATATGTTTTTGGCCAGTTTTGGACTGTTTGAAATGTATGTTCTGCTTTGGGAGGGACAGATTCCCTTTTACTGTGTGCTCCTGCAGTGTTTTTCAAAACAGGGTTGCAACATGCTTTGCAAATTGCAATGGAAAACTTGTGTGCTATGCACTCTGTGAGTTGTTAAAAATCACCTGCTTGCCCATTTCTATTGTGGGTTGGGTGGTAGGTAGCAGCTGTCATGCCCCACCACCCAACCCACTTTGGTGTCCCTAGGAGCTACCCATGGGGGACAATGGCTATACTGTATCTCACTCAAAACATTTTGAGTTTGTTTCATCGAAACAACCAGGTCGACTGCTGTGTTGATGAAATGTTTCAGCCATCTGCATTTTGTTTTGCATGCAAAACAAAATTCAAAATCTGCTTTGTGCACTAGATTTTGCACACCACCTAGAGATGAATGTATCAGGTGGTATAAAAATATGATAAATGAATAATAAATAAATCCCTATTCAGCAGTTTGTTTAGGGTGTGGTAGAGCTTCTGAAGTCTGCATATTAAAATGTAAATGAAGTGTAGAGTAAAACAAGGTCTCAAAGGGTCTCCAAGTTCCTGGAGCCTTTTAACAGCCCTGCATTAGAGAATCCTATTTTTATTACCTGTGGAGGTATTACTATCTCAAATCCCTGACCATTTCTTCCACTGGCCTAACATACACTTGGAAAGAAAGAGATGCAGAAGCAAAACCATGTGTCCAGATTTAAACATCCCAAGGTCTAAGGAAAGCAGACATAATTAAAACACTTTACAACCATGACATAAAGTCTGAGGATAACCTGAAAATACATATTCTCACATCATGAACAAGCTGGCTGAAGTTCAACAGTTTTCAGATTTGTTGATCAAGATACAGTATAGAATGTTGTGGGTGTCATGCCACAATTACATAAAATTGTAACTGGCTTTTAGCCTACTATTCAACATATTTCCCCAGTGGCTGAACTTTATGGGCATCCTCTGTTCTCCCATCAAGTCTTGGTGTAAATAAAATATTTATACATTTCATAAATATTTATAGAAGTCTAAATGAACAGCAGAACTCTCTGGAATCCTATTCCAGAACTAAACAAGGGTTTTAAAAAGGTCTGCACAACTCTTAAATGCATGGTTGAAATTAGATCCCACTATTGTGTTCTAAATTGTTTATAACCCTAGATGACTTGGTGATGTAACATCATCAGATTCTGCCTAATTGTGAAGCTCTTCCTTGTCATCATTATTCACAGTTAGTGGAGATTTCCAATCTTTATTTCTTCAATTTGCTGCTACAATTTTCTCCAAGTACATTGCAAACACATTTATTTAATCACAGAAATAGGCATACAAGAACATGATTTCTCCTTCTGAGGACAACCCTTCCTTTTTTAGAATTATATCCCAAATGAGAGTGTAGGGGTCAGTTATTTCTAACAAATATAAATTGTGTTCCAACAACTGATATTAAGCTTTGCTAACAAAAGCCCCCTGTTCTTCTACTCCGAATAGAGAACTCTAATTTATGGCTCAGTTGAACCTCTACATTTGCAATGGATACATTCATATTGTCAGTATAGGAAGTATAGATGGCACTTTGTCTTCAATACCCAAATATCTATCTATCTATCTATCTATCTATCTATCTATCTATCTATCTATCTATCTATCATATTTTTATACCACCTGATATGCACTTCTCTAGGCAGTGTACAAAATATCTAGGGCTGATTTGGACAAGCCCTAGAAAGACAAGTATTGTTTAAAGAGGGTTTTCAAGCATGTGAAGAGGGGAGATCCAGATGAAAGCCCTCCTTGTGATGATTAAGAGACATCCCAAGATCATTTTGGGACATCCTTCTGTGATATCAAGACAAGCACATTTTCTGTATGACTCCATCCTGATTGTACGTTGTGAACGGATTTCAAATGAACTTGCCCCTAGACATTCTGATTAGTTCATTAAAATATTTGATGGTTACTGTCATGGGAAACTTTGGCCAAAGGCTAGGAATAGAAAGAAGTATACCTTTTCTTGAGAAGAACCCCACTGTAAGATATCTGTAAATCATTCCTAGAGATTATTTCTGTACAAATTATGCTATGTGAAGTTTTTAAACAGGCACTGGAACATTTCCTCAGTATGAATCATAAGCAATATCTTCAGTGTTTGACATCTACCACAGGATCATGGGCACTCTGTGAATATTTCAAAAATCTTTATGATAATCCTTAGGAAAATTCTAAATCTGAGAACTGTTTGCTCCCTTCCCAGCTCCCTTGCTTTCATGCATCAGTCCCTTTCATTTTCTCCCCTCTGTTGTGAGATGGACGGACATTAGAAATCATGGCAGTCCATCACACCACTATGTCCATGCAGGGTTAGTCATCTTATTCTTTATCAAGACATTTACCTCATGTAGGGAATTTGATGGTGTACAGGTAGTAGATCCTGAGAACTTGGTTTTGTTAGAGAGGGAGAGGGAGAGAGAGAGAGAGGCTTACACTATGTGCAGCAAGTTGCCGATCCAAGAGAGAGGCAAGCTTGCTGCTTCTGTGGCACTTTACACTCCACCGGCACTGCTTCCAAAGGCAGGGCGACTCCATGCCTAAGGAGTGCATCATCAGACTTGCAACAATGGTACTTCCTTTAGTACTGATGTAAGTGTGACAATGCACTCCTCATAGGCATGGAGTCTCCCCAAATTTGGAAGCAGCAGCAGCGCTGGCAAAGTTTAAAATGTCCCAGAAGCAGTGAGTGTCTTGGAAGAGTGGTTCACTGTGTAGAATGTAAAACACCACTCCAGTCATGAGATCCTCATTTACAGCAATTTCTCACAGCCTTTGACTAGCAGAAACATATCCCATCTAGTTTTGCAAGCCCTGAAGCATTGGGTGATGTACAGGTAGTAGATCCTAAGAAGAGAGGATTCTAGAAGATCAGTTTTCATATGTTGGTGTGCTTGGACCTAGAGAGATTTGGCCTTGTTAGGATTTCAGTCGGAATAACTGTCTGGGTTGGATAGTGGTTTTTTCCTCCCTATGGCTTACAAATCTGAGCCTTTAAAGCCGAGAGATAGTTGAAATATCTCTCAGATATTTCAGAAATATACCATTTGACTTTAAAAACTATAACATCTCCTGGAAAATGATTTAGTACACAGTGCATGTCTCCCACTCTGGTATATTTTGACACAGATACAACTGAGTGAGGGAGAACACTTTCAACATGTCATGCCGTGATTTAGCAGTATGACCACCATTAATGTCAAGGCAAGTTGAACAGCTAATGAGCAGCCCTTTGAAAACGTATCCTATAGTGTCCCCAATAAAGCTGAGGATATTGAACTATCTGCCAATGGTGCACATCAGGAAAAACGATCTAAAGAATATTTCATGACTTGCTTACCCACTGAACAGAACTTTAACAATGAAGTCTACAAAGGTTACTATAAAGACAAAAACATGTCACTGCCAATGTATGCAAGTATGTTGCCCAGCTTGACAAATATCCCAGTGTTGAAGGTAAGAAATTCTGACCCAAATAGCTGAAGTTAAAGGAGTGTGAAATTTACCAGCTGACAAACATAAAAGATACAGTTGCCTGGTTAGTCCTACACAATCAAATGCGTGCTAAAGAAAAATGTTGTTTGGTGTAATCCTCCTTGGGAGCAGGGGATTAAAGAAAAGTTATTGAAAAGGATTCACTACACTCAGAGGGAATATACTCAACAGGTCACCTTATAAAATAAAGCAATTGCAAGTTTATCTCTGTACTTGAAACTTAGAGCTGAACTGAAATGGGGGTCATTTTACAAACATGTCTAGCCCCTGCAAACATTCCCCCCTCAAGTTATTGGTGGGGGGGAAGACTGCCAATAGAGTGAAAATGTTAACAGTGCCATTTCCTCCCTGAAGTTCTTTGAATTAATGCTGTGTTTCTGGCTCTCACTTGAAGTTGGCTACATGCATTGTGATCATCTCAGTTGTTACATGTTCCCTGATTGCCTGGGGTTACTCAGGGAACAAGGAATACCACAATGAATCAGAAACAGAGAGACTTCTGCAACCAGTGAAAAAAGGGGGAGGGAAGTACCATGAAGGATTTTGCCGAAAACATTTCAAGTCCTCTGAAGCCCCACCTCCTTTCACCCACATATTCTTTACAGATGGATATTTCATGTAGTCTCTTGTAGAGATGCAAGTGGAGGTACACCACAAAAGGAAAAAGAGAATTAAGAGGCAGAATTATTTCTAGAATGGATGAGCCATCATTGTTGAACTCAATGAAATAATGTAATTGGTTTCGATAGCAGGCTGCAAAATTCAGCTACCTGTTCTTTGTGAACAAATGAATCATAGTATCACATATAGTTAGTAGAAACAAAATCTAAACCTGAGTAAGATCTCAATTTTTGGTAAGTCAAAATATTTTAAATATGAATTATTATGGGAGTGATATAAAGCTTTGTGGGGTCTTTTGTCGTTCTTCCTTTTTCCCTCTGACTAAATGTACCTATATTTTATTTTTGTAGTTAATTCATACCATATAGCACTAAACAACAAGGCACAGTTCTATCTATTCAGAATAAATGGAGCATTCCATGGTTAATATAACCTTATCAGTTAAAAGGGGCCTTTGTGTCTTGCGTTTTATGCCTCAGCTCATGAGGCCAAGCATATAAATGATTATTGATCAGTGTCAGATACTTGGTAAGAGATACAATGTTGAAGCAGTATTATATGTTTTAAAGAAGAATTTAGAGGATATGTCAAATAAAGCGAGACCTTGACTGTCTGACACTCATTTACGTGAATGTGTGGATCAATTTGATCTGTCATGTTCCCTACTGAAAAAGTGTTCATTACTGAGCAGTTGAATATTGTTGCTGCACCACTCAGCTGTTTGGAATTGCCAGAATATTTGCACTAACAACATTGAACAATGGATTAGTTGCACTTGAGGGTCACAGATAGAATAGAAGCTAGTTCTAAGGACACAGCCCGGTTAAATTCACTGTCTTAATTTGCTTTGCTCAGTGTTACAGCACACTCGACTGGAAGTGCAGGAAACCTTCACCTCTACTACTTATGCTCAGAAGAGTAGGATGTTATGCTGTGGTTCTCATGCATACACTGCCTGGTATAGAAGTTTCATTTAGATATGCGAGTCAGAAAGAGCAGGTAATCCAAGTCTCCCATATCATGAGAAAACAGGCAATCCCAGTCTTCCATATCATGAGCAGCAGACTACTCTGTCTGCTATGCCCTGAAACTGTGCTATTAGGTAAGAAACAATGGCTAAGATCCTGACTAATGAAGCATGTATGGTTCAAGTAGCTGTAGGGACACACTGAGAGCCCATGTGCTGTTCTGTTGTATTCTGAATCCCGTGTGCAATTGTGCAAGAATGCTAGATTGCAGATATTTTGGAGGATTTCCTGGTGCTCTGGTCTGGGAGCACTCTATAGCAACAGGAATACATCCCTGTCTTGCAAGACATGCTTCCACTACTATAAAGCATCTTGACTAATGCAGCAGTGTGCAGACTGCTCTCACTGCATCCCTCCAGTTGCTTAAGCCATGCATGTTTTGTTAGTCAGGATCTGTCTCAACAAAGGGAGACAGATTGCTTACTTAGGTTTAGCTTGATTACTGTGAATGGACTTGTCACCAAGAAACTAAGAGGTAGACTGGAATTTTACAAAATAATATTAATTAATGGAAGGGCAGGATATAAATTTTCATGATAAATGAATAATATTTATTATGCGGGGGGAGACTGCCTTGGTCGGCCTGATGGATGATCTCCAAAGGGGAATTGACAGAGGGAGTGTGACTCTCATGGTCCTTTTGGATCTCTCAGTGGCTTTCAATACCATCAACCATGGTATCATTCTGGATCGCCTGGGGGGACTGCATGTAGGGGGCACAGCTTTGCAATGGTTCCGCTCATACCTCTTGGGCAGATTTCAGAAGGTGTTACTTGGAGCCTGCTGTTCTACAAAGTGAGAGCTTTTGCATGGTATTTCTCAGGGCTCCTTGTTTCCAGTGCTTTTTAACATCTATATGAAACTGCTGGGAGAGATCAACAGGAGATTTGGTGCAGGGTAGGGATGTGCAAACTGGCTCAAGTTCAAACCAGTTTGAATTTGAACTGGTTTGGTTCGAAGCAGGCGTGGAGCCTGACTGCCAGAGGCCCATGTCCGGCTGCGGTGGCAGCCCCACTTACCCCACCCCCGTGTCTGACATCAGATGCAGGGGGTGTGGTCTGGCTCCTGAAAGGAGTCGCACGGCTCCGTTTGGGAGTTGGAGTCTGGCCAGTACTGCGGCCATTTAACTCCTGACAGGGCCACACAGCCCCTCAGGAGCTAGACTGGGGCTGGCGCTGCGTTTGGAGCACATTCAGGAGCCTTAAAGGCAGGGAAGAGCCACTCCTGGCTGTGCCGCGAAAGCAGCAGCCATTTAACTCCCAAATGGGGGCTGCGTGGCCCCTGCTCAGGAGCTAAACCAGCACCCCTGCATCTGACATCAGATGTGGGGTGTATTTTGGGGGCACGAAACGCGGCCCCTGATTGGCTGCGGCCCAGGTTCTTTGAATCCGTTCGCCCAATGGTGGCTCTGCCCACAGTTCAAAGGCTCAAGCTCAGACCAAACAGGCTATTGCATTGGCAATGCCAGTCCGAGTCTGAACCAATCAAGCGTGGTTTGGTTTGAGCCTGTTTGAGCAGGTTCAAAGGTTCTAGTGGCCATTTTAGATCTTGTCCTCCATTTTGTGTGACTTGTTTTGCTTAATTTCATTGACTGAGCTCTTTCTTCTCTGATTAGCCAGATGAGTCTGGCTCTCTAGCAGGCTGTGCACTGTGCCAGATTTTGAGAACTGGCACACTATTGGCCAGGGAGGAGGGCAAAGGTGGGGGCTCCCAAAGGAGGGAGTTGCAAATCCTATTTAAACCCAAACCTCTGACCTGGCCAAATCATTCTGCCTGCAATTGGTAAGTGGTTAATTTTTGTTTCTCCCCCCCCCCGTGTTTTTTTTAAGGGCCTCCTTTTTCATGTTTGGGTATGGGGAGGTATATTTTCTGAGTTTTTTCTTTGAAGGTTGTTTCTTGTTTTTACAGGTTGTGTCTTGATTTTACAGGTTCCCTTCCCCCCTATTCTTTACTTTATTATTAATTGCATTATTTTTGTACTGTATTGTATTGTTGTGGGTGGAGTGGGTGGGTAGACTTCTTTTAAAAGGGGTTTTCTTTTAATAGGTTAAAAAAAAAAGATCCCCCCCAATAGTTTTTTTAAAGGTTCCCTTCCCCACAATAGGAGTTTTTCTTTTTAAGTTCCTTTCCCCATAATAGGGTTTTTAAAAAAAGTTTTGTTTTTCCCCAAAAGTTGTTTTTAAAAAATCTGCTCTCCATTTATTATTATTATTATTATTATTTTACATTTCCCATTTAAAAAAAAAATAAACTTTTTTTGCGGGAATGTCTGGGCAGAGCTCACAGCAGGGTGGCAGGCAGAGGAGGTGGGGGTCCCCAAGCTGGTGCGGGGGGACATGGTGGGCAGAGAAGACACCATCATGGGGTCCCACAGGTCCCCGTTGGTGAATTCCTTGGCCCAGGTGAGGCAGTGGCACAAAGGCTCTCCTATCCTGAGGAGCCTGTTGCCACTGAACCAGTTCCTGGACCTGTGGCAGGTCCATTGGGTGGCGCCCCATCAGTGTTGCCACCCCATGCGGAGCCTGGGGGGGGGGCTCTCCTGCCCAGGAAGCTCCTTCCATGGTAAGGGTAAAGGGCAGAAAGATGATGGCTGGCAGTGAAGCCAGATTTTCCCTTTCTCTTGCAACCCCTCCAATGCTTCTTTCACTACTCAGTGGGGACTCCACTGATGATGCTCAGGTCATGCTGGAGTCCAGTGCTGGGTCCTCCCAGTCTGGCTCCAAAAAGGAAGAGTCTGCTGCTGAGGTAGAGGGGGTGGCCCCTCCACCCATGAACCTGGGCCCTTCTTATTCCACGGAAGGCAGAAGGGGCTGGGTGATGGTGGTGGGAGATAACCAGCAGCCCCCCTTGGTCTGTGATCACCAAAGAGGCCTAAGATGGTGCCAAGGCATCTGAGGCCACCCAGAGCAGTGATGTTTGGTGGCATTTTGAGGTCCCTCAAGGTGCTCCAACCTCTGCTCGCTGTGTCCACTGCAGGGCACAAGTCAGTCAGGGCAAGGATCCGAAGCATCTGAAGACGACCTCCATGTGGTGGCACATGTGGCGGTGTCACTCAGATCTCCTTGACTCTGCTGGCAGCACTAGTGCACCTCGTGTGCCTGTGATTAGTACTGACAAGGGATGTGCGCCAGCTTCCAAGCAGGGCACGCTGCCAGTCAAGCAGTGGACACAGTTGGCGGGCACCAAGTGGCCTGGTCATGTGGACCCACATCTCTTCACCTATCTTATAGGGGAGATGATGGCCACTGATGACCAACCTTTTCAGATGGTCGAGAATCCGGCTTCCGCTGGATACTCAAGCTGCTAGCGCCCGACTACACCATCCCCTCAAGGACCACATTCAGCCGGAACGGGGTCCCCTCCCTGTACAGGTGGTCCAGGGAGTACAGGTGGTCCGTGGTCCCCTCCCTGTACAGGTGGTCTCATGTCAGCCATGCTGCATGCAGCACTATCTCGCACCAGTGTGCATTTCCCCACTGATCTCTGGAACAGTGTGAGTGGGGTGCCTGCTTCTTTCCTGGCCGTGACTGCCCACTGGTGGGGTCTGGAGAGAAAGGGGACCTCCAGCGGTGCTGCCTCTTGCTCCAGTGTGTCCCACACCACATTTCAGCACAGGTGGGCCATCTTGCACGTGGAGACCTTGGATGTCAAGCACATCAAGGAGGAGGTGGCAGCCTTACTTGGCTGCCAGATAGAAGAGTGGATTGGTGGGTTGCCACACCTCTTGCGGGGCTTCATTGTCACAGACAATGGATCCAACGTCACCATGGCGGTAGAGTCAGTGATGGAGTGTGTGAACATCCGCTGCATGGCACACACGCTCCACTTGGCTGTCAGGGATGCCCTTGGCCTCAGGGAGGCCAAGGCATCTAGAGAACAGGGCCACCCCATGGTAGGTGCTCTTGCTGCCACTGCTGCGCTTGTGGAGAAGTCCTGGGTGACAGGGAGGAGAATGTCCTGGCTTGTCTCTGTGATCTGACCATCAAGGGGAATGCCATTTGCACAGATGACTTGCCCAGGTGGAGGGACCTGGAACGACCAGGAGGGTGGTGATGGTGCACCCCCCTGAGCATGTGCAACCCACACCCTGCAGCAGCATTGCATCCGGCCCTTCAGCTCCTACTCCTCCTTCTTCCAAATCATCCCAGGCAGTGGTGCCAATGCAGCAGGCAGTTCCTCCTGCTAAATCAGCCCAGTGGTTTAAGCGGGTGTGCCTTGGCACATTGACCGTTTGAGGGAGGGTTGGCCTACCAGGCCCCCCAATTACTGGGCTGCACAATGCATTGCCCAGTACTTGGAGGAGCCTGTGGAGGAAGACCCTGAGATGGACCATGCACAGTTCTGGGCAACCCACTGCCAAGTCTGGCCGGACCTGGTGGTGGTTGCTGCACACCTCCTCTCCTCCCCACCAACCAGCGTCTGGAGCATGCAGGTGTTTTCATGTGCTGGTGACCTAGTAACATCTGTTCGGTCCCAGTTTGACCCTGGGTTGGTCGAGCAGTTGGTTTGCCTCAAGGTGAACCTCCTCCTGCTGGGCTACCCCAAGCTGAGTGTTGAGCTGGACAAGGGATTGCCCATGGTTGACCCATTGGACCGGTCAACTGCCCAGCAGCAGCTTCCTCTCATCCTTACCCTCCTTCAACCATGCCATGACGCAGTGTGCTCGCTAGCACTGTGACTTGGCAACTGAATACACACCCACTGGTGTAAACCAGTGCTGAACTAGCCCCTGGTTCCACCTGACCACAGCATTTGGAGGGAGGGACACACACACACACACACACACACACACACACACACACGGTGGTTTGTGCCAGTGTGGCACTCTGTAGATATGTAAATATGTTGATTTGTAAAAATGTTGATTTCTAAAAATGTACATTTGTTGATGTGTAAATAAGTGACTTGGGGGGAGGCAGTGGACATTAGGTGGGGTGGGGACTGTAAAAATGTTGATTTGTAAAAATGTTGATTTGTTAGTATGTACATTTTTAAATGTGTTGTGTTGCTTGGGGGGAGGACAGCAGGACTAAAATGTATAGTTGTAAATGTTTCAGTGTGTGTAAATATGTGCTCATGTAGATAGGTGTTGTGTGTGCATGTGTGGGGGTTTCTTCTGGTCTGTGTGTGGATGTTGTCATTAGTAGAGTTTTTCCATTTCCTTTCTGTAGATAGTGTTTTTGATCTGGTTTGTGTATAGATAGTTGGTGGTGGTGGTATAAATATTACTGTATAGCTGCTGTATAGCAGGATTTGTATATATACTTGTGTAATGTGTACTGTATACATGTATTTGTGAATTGTTTTTATTCCCCCCTCTCTTGCCTCTCATTTGGTTCTGCTGACACGCAGGCTCACACACACATCAGACACGCATGCACTGGCTATGATGAGTAGGTGGTTTCCCGCCACACCACGTCGTGTGTGGCTTCCACTGACCCGCCTCTGAGCCAGACGTTCCTATCCCTTTAATTTTTTCAGAGCCCGCACCTCTTCCCTCTCGTTTGGCTCTGCTGACAGACACATACACACACACCAGACACACATGCACTGGTCCGGCACCATGATGAGAAAGTGGTCTTCCATCAAAGCACATAGTGTGTGTGTAGCCTCTGATCCACCTCTGAGCTAGACCTTCCTATCCCTTTAGGTTTTTCAGAGCTCCCCGCCCTTTCCCCTCTTCTAGCTAGCAGCACACATACGCACACACCAAATGCAAACACGCTTGCACGCCACTGCGCTGGTGCCACCACGTGCCTGGGGTCTTTGTGGCCTCCAGAAAAGATGTGGTGGACCAGACACAGTCTGAGGTATTTCTTTCCCCACAGGCAAAACACAGGCATTGCACACATGAAGAGAAGAGCAGGAGAAGACCCAGGTGCATGTTACTTTAAGTTCTCCTTCAATGGTTGGGTGTGTTTTTTGGTTGGGTTGGTTTTACTGCCTTACACCGTCTAGTTAGGTCTTGCCAGGGAACCCCAAAGTGGGTCTGGGGGCACAGCAGGTATGGTCTCAACTTCCCCCAGGCATCCCCAAGTTTGTATGATTTATTGTTTATTTTTAAAATAATTGTTTAAAAGAATTTTTTTCATCCTTTGCAATACATTGGAATCGCTCCCCATTCATAAGTGGTACAGTGTGTGCCCTTAATTTCTGTGAGTTCTGAACTCAGAATTCACAGCAATTAAGGGCACACACACAGGACTTATTAATGGAGAATTCTTCCTAATGCATTGCAATGAAGGAGGGAATTCTTTTTAAAAATTCTTTTTTAAAAAAACAATAAATCCTACAAACTTGGGGGTGCCTGAGGGGAGTTGAGGCCAGACCTTCTGTGCCCCCAGAACCACTTTGGGGTTCCCTGGCACCCCCCAAAGGGGAGAATGGGCCGGGTGGGCTGCCTCAAATCCCCATTATTCCCTGTGGGAGGAATACAAAAATTGGAAAAATCTTCAAAAACTCATCAATTATCACAGAAGTGTCCGATTGCTTTGGGGTTCAGTGGGTGGTAGGCCCTAGGTGCTCTACATATTGGATGATGGGCCAGTTTGAGTCCTCATTATACTTTATGTAGAGCCTTTCAGAACCGATTCGAATTGAGTTCAAATTCAAACTGAACCGGGGGTGGTGGGGTTTAAGCAAAATAATAACCAAACCTACCCCACCCCCCGGTCCAAAGCTGGTTCAAATTCGAACCAAACAGGCCAAGCCGGTTTTGTGCACATCCCTAGTGCAGAGTGCTATCAATACACTGAAACAGCCATGCTGCACACCACCGCCAACAGGAAATAAAAACCCTCTCTGCATGGCCCTGCTGCCAGCCCTGGCAGCCATGTACATTGTCTGTGCTACCCAGCAGGGAACAGCGGGCCCTCCAAATGTCCCCACACCACCATCCATGTGCATGGGCCTCAGCACAGCCCAGCAATGTAGTGCTTGGCGGGAGCAGGGGTGCTGAGGTCCAAGTACGGGTCTGCCTGCCTACAGCCCTCTGTTTCCATGGCAGCCACAAATATCTCCAAAAGCAGTGAGTGAGAGTTCCTCCAGCGTCCAGCCCTGGCTCCGAGCAAAGCTTGTCTGCCTGAGCCTCCCTCCTATAATGTAAGTAGGAACAAAGTACTGTAATGGATTGTTTACCAGTGTTTGCCAGGGCTTAAGAACTGCATGTAAAGGACAGGACAGGATGGGACAGGATGAGATGGGGGTGGGGAGAAATGCAAAAAGCCAAGCCAGAGGCTTCCTAGATCCTCTGCAACTTTAGTTTCTGCTGCTGTTTTTTTCAGCCAGTGCCACAAGCAAAAGGACAGGGAGGAGGGGCGGGGGGTAATGAAAAGTGTCAAGCCAGAGGCTTCCCAGGTCATCTGCAACTTTAGCTTAGTTTATACTTTCTCCCCTGCTTGCTGCTGCTACTGCTTCTGCAGCCAGTGCCACTTGCAAAAGGACAGGGTGGAGCGGGTGGGTGCAGGGGGCCAGGATGCAAAAAGACAGGCTTCCCAGATCATCTGCAAATTTAGCGACTCCCCTGCTTGCTGCTTCTGCTGCTTCTTCAGTTATTCATTTTCCTCTCCATCTAGCAAGTTCTTGTAGATTTGGCACTTGGCTCCAGGGTAGAGTTCTCAGGTACAGAGACTCAGGTACATGCACAGAAGTTAGCTGGAAATTTACAGAAAGTACAGACAAAGAAGATGGGCAGTACCTATGCACGTAACTCCTAGACTATAAATATATCATGTTTTTGTATGTTCAGGGTCTTGGACTTGAGTGTTAGCTGGCCAAGACCTTTTGCTACTAAAGAGCAAAGTAAAGCCTTTTAAAACCTTCTTGACTGGTGATGTGTTTGGCTCGCTGACCCAGAAAAAGAACCTCTTTTTGTTGGGGTACAACAATCTTGGTGCCGTGACTCAGATCGGGCCATGTTCCCTACACAGGTGTAGGGCACCGCTGGCTCCCACTGGGCAGAAGGATCCCCGGCAAATCCGGACCGAATTGACGCAAGCCGGCTACACCTGCATCTTGCGGGATGTCGCATTGTGACCGGACTGCCCGAGCTCCTCCACAAGCAGTGTGCCAGACAAAAGAGAAGGGAGGCATTGGTGACGAAGAAACATGCAAGGGTTGGAGTCCTAAGAAGCAGGTGAGTGTTGTGAAAACCTAGACACTACAGACACTGCAGGGTTAGAGTCCCACTACAGTCTAGGTATACAGGGTTAGAGTCCCAAGCCTCATGCCGAGATGGGGAAAGCTCAGAGCAAATCGGGGGGGGGGGGAATCATGTACCCCATTGGAGTGTGTCTTAAAGAACTAGAAGGTTCTTACAGGTGGGGACCCATTGAGAAAAAAGAAGATGATCAATTTTTGTCAAAACTTGTGGCCGTATTATGAGTTAGAGAGTGGGGCCAAATGGGCTCCAGAAGGATCCACAGATTATCAGACTATTTTGCAGCTGCTTCTGTTCTGAACCCGCATGGGTAAATATGGGTAAATATGAGGAGCACCGATATGCTCAGAGTTTTATAGAACTTTGATTTGTTAAAAGCCTGTGGATTACGGAAGACCGCTCTGGTTGCTGTGGGGTCAGCGCCACCCACCAAGAAGGGCATTCATCCTCCCCCTTATGTATTTCCCTGTGAGCCTAATCATCCCCTCCCTATTGCTTATCGGGCTCTGCCCACAGCACTCCCTGTGGCTGGATCTGGACAACCGGGGGTGGGGACAGCCTACAGCATTAGGGTCCGAGAGTTTTAGCCCCCTTCAGCTATGATCGGGGCTCAAGGCAAAAATGCTGGAGACCAAGGTAAAAACGCTGCAGATGCCCCTCAGGGATCATTTAAACGCAGAAGGGCAAAGGGTTCTGGTCCTTGTACCCTTTACCTCAGCTGACCTTTTGAATTGGAGACAGACCACCCCATCCTTGAGGGAGGATCCCCTAAAAGTGGGAGGCTTTTTGGATTCAATTTTTGAAACCCATAATCCAACCTGGTCAGATATAAGGCAAATGCCTCGGAGCCTTCTGACAGGTGAGGAGAGACAGCTGGTAGAAGCAAGAGGTCTCCAAATTGCTTTGGCAAAGAACGATTCAAATGCAGCCCATGCTGTGCTGGCGTTCCCATCTGAAAGGCCGAATTGGAACACTGATAACCAGGTAGCAATGAAGCGCCTTAAGGATTACCAGCAGATAATTCTGGAGGCCATTAAGACCTGTATGCCCAAGCCAGTTAACATGTCAAAGGTACACCAGATTCACCAGCAGTCAGAGGAAACCCCAGGGGAATTTTTGGAATGCTTGGAGAAGGCTTTTAGCCAATATACCCAGATAGATGTCTCCTTGAATGAAGGGGAATATATCTTGAAAATGGCTTTTGTTAGTCAGAGCACCCCAGATATAAGGAAGAAGCTACAGAAAGCTGAAGAGGGGTTAACAGTGCCACTAGCCCAGATGATGGGCATAGCCTATAAAGCCTTTACCCAAAGAGAGGAAGAGCAGGATAGTAAGAAGAAGGAAAATGTGATGTACGTCGGTGGAAGAAGAAGAGGACATCCAAATTGGGGAAGATGGAATTCAGGCCCTAGCTTAGGGACTGGACCCTGCTATCTTTGTGGAAGAGAAGGCCATTGGCAGAGAGATTGCCCCCAGAATCAGTGGGGTGGAAAAGGATTAGAGAGCAATAGAGGATAGGAGAGCAATAGAGGAAGAGGTGGAGGCAGTACAGGCATGGGACGGGGAATGGCCTGGACTCCCCACAACCAAACTTATCAACCGGCTCCAGTGATGTATGAAGGCTTAGGATATGGCACCTACGGATCGGCGGGTCCAAGCCCCCAAGGGCCATACTAGGGAGGACTGGGGGCTTCTCAAAGTCACCAGGTGGTGCTCTTAAGCCCCCGGGAACCCCTGGTTAAAATGACAGTGGGGAACAAGGAGGAGCAACATTTAGTGGACAGCGGAGCTACCTATTTGGTCCTTACAGACATTTGTGGGGGACATGCCACGACTGTAACCAAGGCCTTAGTTGGAATAGGAGGAAAGGAAATGGAGAGGCTGCTCCTTACACCTATGGTATGTACATTAGGCTCCCAAGAGATACAGCACAAATTTCTCTGAGTGCCAGAGTCCCCTATTCCATTGATGGGACGTGATATGCTCTGCCAAATGAGAGCTATATTAGAGTTCAGCCCTACATGGATTCTCATGACAGTACCCATGACAGAAAGCTGGCACATGGCAGCCAGCATGATGGGCATTTTGAAAGAAGACCCCGCCACCCCCCTTCCAGCAGATTTACTCAAATTTACCAACCCAGATGTGTGGGCTAAGGAAGGACTCCCGGAAAAAGCTGAAGGGGTGAAACCAGTGCATGTTCAACTGCGGCTGGGGGCACAGCCAGTTAGAATTAAACAGTATCCCCTCTCGAAAGGAGGGTGGGAAGGACTGCAACCCATAATAGATTTCTTTCTTAAAGAAGGCATTCTTGTGCCTTGTGTCTCTGCTTGGAACTCCCCGATAATCACCATGAATAAGCCCAATGGGGAATGGGGAATGGTATAGGACCTAAAGGAGGTCAATACAGCTACTCAGACCCTACATGCCCCCATGACAAACCCCTACACCTTACTCACATCTATAGGGGAGCAGTACTGGTGTTTTATGGTACTGGACTTGAAGGATGCGTTTTTCCCCCCATAGCCCTAACTAAGGAGTCCATCCCACTATTCACATTTAAAAGGGAAGATGCTAGGACATGGGTCAGGACTACCTATTCATTGTCCAGGCTACCCTTGGGATACAAAAACTCACCCCTACAATTTAGCAGGGCTTTGTGGAAGAATTGGGGTGGTGGGAACCCCCAGAAGAGGTCAGGAACCCTGATTTCGTCCTGTTACAATTTATTGATGATATTTTTCTGGCCACAAGGGGGCGCAAGCAAAACATCATGCTTACGGCTTCCCTCCTCAATCATTTGGCTCAGGCATGTTTTAAAGTGTCTAAAAAGAAAGCACAGGTTGCACAGAACACCGTAAAATATATGGAAGTTCTCATCTCAGAAGGCAAGCATGCCCTCTTGCCCGAGAGGAAAGAAGCCATATGCCGCCTGGCTGCTCCTTCAAATCGTAAGCAGCTCCTGACCTTTTTAGGAGTGGCCAGATTTTGCCGGCTCTGGGTGGCTTCCTTTGCTAAAATTGCCCAACCCCTTTATGAGGCCACAAAAGGGGGTGAGGAGGAAGAATTCCACTGGACCCCAGAGTGCGATAAGGCCTTTCAAATTTTGAAACGGGCCCTGATGTCCTCACCCGCCCTAGGGCTCCCAGACCCTGCAAAGCCCTTAGAACTATTTGTACATGAACATGCAGGGTTTGCAGCAGGAGTCTTAACTCAATATCTTGGCCCAGACCGCCATCCAGTGGCCTATTTCTCCTAGAAACTGGACCACGTGGCATCTGGCTGGGCCCTCTCCGCGCAGTGGCCGCCGCATCTGATCTATTAGAAGCTGCACAGAAATGTACCTTGGGAGGCAAATTAACTCTCTATGTGCCCCATCACTTCCTCATCATCCTTGACACACGAGCAGGAAGATGGCTCACTTCTGCCAGAATGTTTAAATATCAGGCAAGCCTTATTAGCAACGATCAGGTAACAGTGGTGGTGTGTTCCACTCTCAGCCCTGCTACCCTCCTACCTCTGGGAATGGAGTAGCCACATCATAGTTGTATAGAAGTAATGGATGATGAATATTCTGCTCAAAAAAACTTGTGGGATGTTCCTATGTAATGCCCCAATGTTAAGATGTACGTGGATGGCAGTAGTTTTATGGAAGAAGGTCGCAGAAAGGCAGGCTGTGCTGTGGTCACCCTGGAAACAGTATTAGAGGCTAAGCCTCTCCTGCCTGGAACAAGCTCCCAGCTAGTGGAACTGATTGCACTCACACGGGCACTGGAACTGGGAAAAGGGGATAGAGTGAACATTTACACAGATTCCAAATATGGGTTCGGAATTCCACACTCACCTAGCGCCCTCTGGAGGGAGAGAGGGTTCCTTACAGCTGTGGGACAGTCTGTCAAATATGGTCCTCAGATTATGCACCTATTGGATGCTGTACACCCTCCCGCAGCCATAGCAGTGATACATTGTAGAGGGCACCAAACCAGCTCCTCACCTGAGGCTCGGGGAAATCGGAAAGCAGACTCTGCAGCCAAAGTGGCAGCAAAGCAGTCTGCTCAGTTTGAAATGCTGGTCATTCCGGTGCCGCTTTGGCCACCACCTCCTCAATATTCCAAGGAAGATTTACTTATTGTGCGTCAGCAACCTGAGGCTTGGCAGACAGATGAGGAGGGATAGTGGGTACGTGCCCTGGACTCTGTTCACTTATTACCATATGCACTTTAGTACTATCATGAGGCAACCCACTTAGGAGTGACAAAGCTCCTTGACTTATTCAAATGTACCCTTTACCATCTTAAGTTGTCAGCAGGAGTACAGCAATGTGTTGCCTCTTGTGTTCTCTGTGCATGCAATAACCCTGTAAATCAGAAGAAACCTCCCCCGGGACACATCAGAAAGGGCGGACACTCAGGGGACGTGTGGCAAGTTGAATTTTCTGAATTACCATGCTCTGGATGCTACAAGTACCTCTTAGTCTTTATAGATTCATTCTCCGGGTGGCTGGAAGCATATTCCTGCACAACATGTAAGGCGAGGGAGGTTGTTAAGCACCTCCTGAATGATATTGTGCCCCGTTTTTCTTTGCCCTGCCACTTGGATTCTGATCATGGGCCTCACTTTGTCTCGGAAGTGACTCAGTCCATCTCCAAGGCTTTGGGGATCCAGTGGCACCTGCATATGCCCTGGCACCCTGAGAGCTCAGCTGCCGTGGAAGCCGCAAATAAGGTGCTCAAAATTCACCTTCGGAAACTTTGCCAGGAAATTGGTCTAAAATGGCCAGAGGCCCTGCCAGCAGCACTCTTCCACACACACATCACCCCAAGGGGAAAGACTGGGCTTAGTCCTTTTGTGGTTTCATATGGCCGTGGGTGTCCAGTTCTAGACATCAAAAATGATGCTAATCTTGCTGTGAGGGGGGAGGAAAGTGTTTATAAATATGTGCAGAGTATTGCCGCCTCTATAACTTCTCTTTCCAGCTATCGAGGAGAGATTGCTCCGGATACCCTTAAAGGCCCTGTGCACAAGTTCCAGCCAGGAGACCTCAGCCTGGTCGAAAGGTGGAAGAAGGAGCCCCTGGAGTATCTCTGGGAAGGCCCTTATACCGTTATTCTCACCACAAACATGGCAGTGCGCGTAGACAGCCAGAAGACTTGGATCCACCACACTCGGGTCAAGCTCTCACCCCCGGGAGCACCAGAAAATGAACCAGTCTGTTTCAGTATCATCAGTTTAATGAGATGTATAAGAAGGACCTTAAAGTCGGATTTGAGGACCAGACTTCAAATTTTGAGAAGGAATTATGTCAAAATGATGAAAAATTATTTTCTAAAATGTACAAACTGTTGCTTTTGGAGGAGACAAGAGAAGAAGTGGTTAAAACGACCATGATAAAATGGGCTCAAGATGCGGGGCGTAATATAGAAATGGCAGCCTGGGAAAAGTTATGGAAAAAGGATTTAAAATTTACTGCATGTTATACTATCAAAGAAAACTATTATAAAATCATGTATAGATGGTATCTGACACCAAAAAAACTGGCTTTAATGTATAAAAATGTTTCAAACAAATGTTGGAAGTGTGGACATTCTGAAGGCACATTTTTTCACATGTGGTGGACCTGTGGGAAGGCTAAAGCCTATTGGGATATGATATATAATGAACTAAAGAAAATATTTAAAATGACATTTCCTAAGAAGCCAGAATCCTTCCTGCTGGGAATAACACAAGGAGCTATCTCTACAACCAATTTAACATTTTTAATGTATGCCTCTACGGCAGCTAGAATTATATATGCACAGAAATGGAAGTCTAGTGAACTGCCTTCAAAAGAAGACTGGCTGATAAAAATTTTGGAATATGCGGAGATGGCAAAACTTACAGCACTATTAAGAGATCAAAACTTGGAATGTTTTTAAGAAGATTGGAAACCATTTTTGTTGTATTTAAAAAATTACTTCCCTACTATGGACTTGACAGCAGGGTTTGAAATTTAGTATAAATCGCAGGTTGGTTAGTTTAATTATGTTTGTAAGGGCTTGAACTTATGTTTTGAATTATTATTATAGCAAGGGTAAATTTTATAGTTGATGATTCACGAAGAAATGTGAGCGGGAAGTCCATCTTTTATGTGTGTATTTGTAATGAATGACAATATTGCAATTGTTAAAATTTTAAAAAAATGAATTTGGGGGAAAAAAAGAAAATGAACCAGTCTGGAGAGTCAAGAAGAGCCCAGGCCAGAACCCCTTGAAGCTCACCTTGACTAAATCCCCAGGTTCGAGCGCTGATCCGGATGTGTATTGGAACAGCCTCACATACGATGAGAAATACAATCATGCCTTAGCAGAAGCAGCGGACTTTGATGCTTGGCTTAGGCCCCAGTTGTGTTAAATGTACCTCTCTGTAATACTGGGGATATTTTGGGCAATTATTCTGTTTGTGTTCTTATTATATCTGTGTAGGCCACAATGGCAGCATGCCTATTGGGTATGGATAACCCTCCTCCTCCTCTCCTGTGGACACAGGAGTGGAGGGGAGTGGGGCAAGAACATCTATCTTACTATGGTGAAGGACCAGGTACAACTTTTTAATGTTACCACTTTTTGGATATGTGGGGAAGTACAGAAGCATGCAGGATAATAATTCCCAGTTTTACCGTTGCCCCTACTGGCCAATGATACCCTAGGGTTTGGTCCACTGCCCCTTCTTCAAATGGGTCACGCACCCTTTTTAAGAGAACTGGGTCAAGATGGTATGCAGACACCTGTTCATGGGTACCTAGGTTTACCCAGAATTGGCCTTGGCATATGTCTGTGATGTGTTTTCAGTGGAATAACTCCTCAAGGAAGGGGGGCACCATGAGTAGTGGCACAGCCCCTCAGTACCTCAGGAGGGATGTGGGACATTTTCCCCATTGCAATTATATGATCTGGCTGGACCACCGATGAAATTGTTCACGGCTGAATTGTATTATCCCCCCGGGATTCACACAGGGCACGGAACACCCTGGGGAGATTAAGTTTAATACTTCCCACCTGAGCTCAGGAAGCGTTTTGGATGTTAGTCCAATAGTGGACTAACACTAGTGGACTAATAGTGGACTAACACTATTTAACAATAGTGTTAAATAATGGATTTACCCTATGGAGTAGGACCCCCGGGATATATTGGATTTGTGGTACCTGGGCCGGGAAGGCGCTACCCCCCTATTGGAAGGGAACATGTACTTTAGGAGCAGAACTCCCAGGCAGTCTTCAGTTGCATTCCCACAATGAGGTGTTTGGGAAAATTAGGCCCAGACAATTCGCTCCCACGACGCACGAAGACACTGGCTATTTGATGTGGCTCGAGCTCTCTTCCCCCAGTGGGGAGTGTCTGATAATGCTATAACCGTTAGGAATCTCACAGTAGAATTAGAAAGATTGACAATTCTCACTGTGGAAGTCATCACCACGTTTCAGAAGGTAACAGACTCTCTAGCCCAGATGGTGGTGCAAAACAGGTTGGCCTTGGATAAGATATTAGCTCAACAAGGTGGGACTTGCAGTTTCATTAACCAAACCTGTTGTCATTATTTTAATCAGAGCAGAATGATCGAACTGGATGAACAAAAACTCAGAGACTTAGCTAGTGAAACCAGACCCGGGTTAGAACTTGTGGGATTGGATAACAGGATGGTTACCCAGCTTTTCCTGGATAAAACGATTGTTTGCTCTTTTTGTTTTAGGGATAGAAATATGTGTAATAATGTGTTGTTGCTTACAATGTTTTCCTGTCATAACCACATGTGCTAGGGACTTATGCCACGCCACTAGAATAGGAGACCCCACAAACCGAGGACCAGCTATACAGGCACTCTATATGCAAAACCTACATTAAAGAATTAATATTAACAAAGAAAGAGGAGGGAATTGGTGTAGGCCTGAACCAGACCGAAGCCATGTTACCCTTCATATAACCTGACTTTTGTAAAGGTGGACTAGGAGACACAATATAAGGAGTTGTTTGGCCGTGTAAAGGAGGGCCAGGAGACACTAGATAAGAAAATGTTTATGTATTGACTCAGGCACATGTGCAGAAGTTAGCTGGAAATTTACAGAAAGTACAGAAGATGGGCAGTACCTATGCACGTAACTCCTAGCCTATAAATATATCGTGTTTGTGTATGTACAGGGTCTTGGACTTGAGCGACAGCTGGCCAAGACCTTTTGCTACTATAGAGCAAAATAAAGCTTTTAAAAACTTTCTCGACTAGTGATGTGTTTGGCTCGCTGACCCAGAAAAAGAACCTCTTTTTGTTGGGATACAACAAAGCCAGAGGCTTCCTGGCTCACCTAGGAATTTAGTCTCTCCCCTGCTTGCTACTGCTGCTGCTGCTGTGTTTGCAATGATTTTTCATCCCCATCAGAGAAAGTTTGCTGGGACTCGAAGAGGGATATGTTGCTTCTTTCCAGTCTATTTTCAGGGGTGGGTTTGTGCACATGTGCATGTGCATGCTTGTGCAGTACTGAGTTATCATGTTATGTTGGGGGTTGGGGTCTTGAAAATATATTAAGACATGTTGAAATGATTCTGCTAATGCATATTTGCATTAAAATATTCCTGTTTTACATCCTTACATTACTGTAGCAGCATTGAGCATATTCTGGTGTAAAAAGTAATGAATTCAGCTAATTTAAGTGGCAGGATTGTCCATGCAAAATATGGTATCTCTCTGCAAGTCAGTGGGAAATGTCTTATTCAGAATCTCTTCTAAAAATACAAAAGAGAGGGGGAGGGGAGAGGGAACCCCCCACACCACCAGCTTTCTCTGAGCATGTTCCCATGTAAAAAATAGTGCATTGCATCTTATGGGGCCGGGAGTGGGGGCAATCCAAAAGCCCTTTAGGTCCAGGCTCCAAAACTAGCTAAATGCACCACTGTCTGCTTGTTTACATAAATAGATGCCACAAACAATATAAGTTTCCGGTGCTTTTCCATTCAAAGAAAACTAAAACCTGTAGTTCTGCCCCTGGAAAGTCTCAGTTTGAAGAAGCAAAAGTACTTAACAATATCAATCCACTAGAGAGGAATGTTTGCAAAAGACAGTAATGCTAGCTGGAACTTTATAGCACAAAGCAAATTGATTATATACTGACCTGAACTTTGCACTTAGCACAAACTTTATATCCATCCCTGACAAAGTATATGATCAGCATGGTTTATATATGACTAAAACAGTCATATAAGAAACCTATTATTTGGGTCAGGAATATAAATATACTGAAACATTGGTTCTGAGTATTTTTATACTCCGAGTATTTTTATACCACAAGGTGATGTGTACCACAAAAGAAAACAAGTGAGGTTTTCCTAATTAGTTAAAAGTCATCAGTCCAGTTGCAAGATTGGATTGTTTCCTGGTATTAGAAGAATTATCTTGTTTTTACTTTTTTGCAAGCAATGAATAGAAAACTATTGTCATACATTTCCATAAATATATTATGCCCACTTAAGCATATAAAGCAACAAATGTTTATATTTAATGTAGCTTTATGTGTGTTTCCAAAGTTGCTTTATATGTGTTCCAAACATTCATATATTTCATATTTTATGGGTGGGAAGAGAAATAATTTGAAACCACTGAAGACAATACAATGGAAACCTATGAATCCCAAACAATAAGCTTTTATGTTATGCTATCTTGAGGATATGGTTGCCTCATTGTATTTTATAGCTGTACAGTTCTATAAGCTCAGTGTATTTATGAAAAGCAAAGCCACAGCAACTGAAGTGAACTACACAACCCAAGAGGGCCCAAGACAGAGAGGCAGAGATTATTTCTTTGCTTTAATTTTCCAGTCATACTGAGCTGTGGAATGAACATGTGTTCCTGACTTTACAGCTGTAAATGAGATGCAAAACAAGTATTTGGTTTGTTATTGCATACATACAGAGCGACATAATGCAGTCATTTGGACCAGATCACAAGTGGGGGGTGCTGTATTTGGGTGCTCTCTCAGGAATGTTTTAGTCCTCCTCTCTGAATTTTAAGCTCGATGCCCTTCCCTTCCCCAGGAAGTGCTCTGTGCTACCTGAAATTATGTCCCTGAGAGTCCTGCAGCCCTCAGGGTCATATTTTCAGGTAACACCAAGGGCTCCCAGGGGAAGGGAGGTAGTTTAAATTTCCCTCTGCAAACACCAGCATCAGTGGAGCATTAGTCTGAAACTCTTCAGAATCACTGGTGCCACACAGTGCTTCCCCTGTTACACCAATGCTTTGTTAGGATATCAGCCACTGAGTACTAAAGCACTGGGATAACTGATTAATCACTAGGACCTTATTGTTTAATTTTATATAATTGTATAATTAATTAATTTAATTAATTTAATTAAATTGTATAATTATATAATTTGTATAATTAATACCATGCAGTACTGTTAAAATTACCATTAAATAATTGTAAACTCCCTCTCTTTCTGTTAATCAAAAGAAGTAAGGATAATTACTCCTTATCTATATTCTTGAAGTACAATATATGGTGGTGAATCAATAGCATGAAATCAATTTCATGGAAAACAATAGGAGAGCACCACTGAAAACAATGCTCCAAGGCTTGGGGTCCAAAACTGGTTGCAAAATGCATTGTGCTATATCAAGTGAACACATGCAAACTACAGATATTCCTTGGTCTGGAGGGAGAAAGAATTACTTCCCACCTGTGCAACAGAAAAATAATCCATAAATATATGCCAGCAACTCATGATATTTTGACAAACGTTTCAGTGCCTCAGGAGCAGCTGTTATGGAGGAGAGGGAAACTGTTCAAAGCCAATAGCTTCAAAATTTATTACAGTTGTATTTTTCTTACCATTGAATTAGAAAATGCTGAACCAGACATTTTGGAATTATACGGGGAAATATTCTTCAAGAGCCTTCATACATACTAAAGTGTAAGTGCATTGTAATCCTCTGGTTTTATGGTAGTAAGAGGTGCAGTCAGAAAGGAATTTGTAGATCTGCCAAACAAAATTAAAATCACAAGTGTGGAGGAAGGAAGGAAGTGCATAAAATCACACCAATGCATGGTAAAAATTAGTAAATGTCCTGATTCAGAGTCCTGCATGCATTCGTAAGTGCACAGAGGTTTTCCCATTCATTTTAACAAAGGGATCTCTGTGTGTGTGTGTGTGTGTGTGTGTGTGTGTGTAAGTGGGAGATCCTTCCAGCCACAAATCTGTAAGAAGAAATGTATTAAGGAAAAATATAATGATCAGAAACACATTAGTAGAATGAGACATAACAATCCTATGTTACTTTTCTCTGTATAGGCTGATTATTTTAGATGAAGGAAAACATTCAAGATGCTATAAAGATGCAAGGTTTTAGCCTAAAGGGTTGAACTGCTTTTTGAAAGGCCAGTGGACATCACAGGCACAGGAAAAGTAAAGGAAGAGGGAAGGCTCTAGCTAGTGCTTGAAAGTACAAATTTATTATGTGAAAATTGTCCAACACGTTTCAACCAAAAGCCCTCCCAAGTCATATATGTCAGCATGGTGTAGTGGTTAGAGTGCTGAACTAGGAATGGGGAGACCCGAGTTCAAATCCCCATTCAGCCATGATACTAACTGGGTGACTCTGGGCCAGTCACTTCTCTCTCAGCCTAGCCTACTTCACAGGGTTGTTGTGAGGAGAAACTTAAGTATGTAGTACACTGCTGTGGGCTCCTTGGAGGAAGAGCAGGATATAAAATGTAAATAAATAAATAAATAAATAAATATTGTGTATATGATACACTCAAGGATTGCCACATAATTAATTATTGTCCCTTCCTCTTCTAGGTATTTCGGATGATATTCCCTTTTCTCTCCTGCCAATCAATAAACACTACATCTCACTTATCTGACATCCCCATCAACTGTCTATAGCACAGCCTCAAACAGTATGGACCAGGGGCGTATCTAAGGTAGGGCAGGCAGGGCACTTGCCCTGGGCGCCACTTGAAGGGGGGCGCAAATTCTTAAAATTATTTTTTTTAAAAAAAATGGCCACCAAAAACAAAATGGCCACTGCACATGCTCAAATGGCCTCTGCGAGGCCCTAGAGGCCAGCGGTGGGGGGGTTACCTTTGCAGATGCCCCCCTCCCACGGCCTATAGGAAGTCCCCCAAAGGGGCTACAGGTTTTTTTAAAAATAATAATAATATAAGTCACTGTACACATATTCAGTTTGGCACTATGTACAGAGAATCAGGGCTTGTGAATACTGAGCTGAAATATATGAGCTAGGATTGTATTCATTTGCTCTTACTTTGCTTCTTATGATAAGTGAGTAAAATGTGGTGTCTTAATAATATGGCTATTAATGGTGAGTTTGTCTTTGAATCAGTGTGAAATCCTTAGTATTAAGGCCCACTGGGAGTTTCTTGCTCTCTTTCTCTCATTTTAACTGTCTTTCTGAAATACCAGAATATATTCCAAGCAGTGACACAGTTTACTCTGCATATCCTTTAATTATTTACAGAGTATCTGGGAAAAGCCAAATTCTCAATTTATTTTTAAAACTTATGTAATAGTGATGCTACAATGCATAGTAGGGAATTAGGCAGGCACTTCTGTTTAGTTTTCCAAGTACACCTCCAAATAGTATTTGGGTATTTCATGAGCCTCAGCATACTGAAATTTGTAGTTTCCCAGCATTTTTTGGTCTGGCTACATCCACTGCTAAATAGTTTTTGAAATTTTAAAAGATTAACGAGCTTGGCTTATATTTTTCAGCTGATATTATAAAAAAGTTATCTAAAAGATGGGGCGTAACGATACGGGGTGTAACGATAGGGGGGCAAGCAGGGCACGTGCCCTGGGCACCACTCCGATGGGTCACGTGAGGGGGCGCCAAAAAGTGGCATGCCCCCCAAGCCCCCCCCCCGGATCGCCGAGTGCTGCGGCGCTGGCGGCGGATTGCCGCCGAGTGCAGTGGCGGTGGTGGCGTATCGCCTGCTGAGTGCGCCGGTGGCTGGTGGCTATTCGGCAGTGGTGGGCAGCGGTGGATCGATTCGCCTGCTGAGTGCAGCAGAGCGACGCCGAGGCCTGGCGTCTGGCCTGGCGTCGCTTCCCAACTGCACAGGCGCACCTGCGCAGTTCATAGAATGAACTGCACAGGCGCGCCTCGCATTTGGGAAGTGACGCCGGGCCAGACGGCAGGCCTCGGCGTCGCTCTGCACTTGGTGGGCGAATTGATCCGCCTCCGCCCGCCACTGCCAAATCGCCACCGCCAGCCACCGCCGCACTCAGTGGGTGATCCACCACCACCACCGCCGCACTCGGATCGCCGCCACCACCAGCCACTGCCGCGCTCACTCCAGGGGGTGCCGGCGCAGGTATGTGGGGGCCTGGGGGCGGCGGTGTGGGGGGAGGGTGCAATTTCAGGGGCAGAGCTTGCCCTGGGCGCCGTTTCCCCCCGTTACGCCACTGGGTGTCAGATGTTTGGACAGAGGGCACAATTTCAGTTCTTGCCCTAGGCGCTATTTTCCCTAGATACGCCTCTGGTATGGACTCTTTGGAACTCTAGACATACACTGTTCTGCCCTGCTTTTGAGATAGGTGAATGGTTTTAATAACCATAACCATAACTTGGCCAATTCCCCTCCAGCTTCATTCCTTCAAAGAAGTGGGGCAGCCCTTGCCACTAAGGAAGTCCCATGTATACACTGGCGCTTCCGTACCTATGTCAAATGGCTGAGATCAGTGTGAAGGATTTCTGTGGCCAATATAGAAGCATAAAATATAGGATAAGGTCATTGGTCTTGATTTTTAGAGTGCACTTAGCAGTCTAAGCTCTTGGGTATGGATATTTCATACTGCATTTTACACATTTTGAATATGGTCTAAACTGATCTGAGGTGCAATCCAGTACCATCAAAAACAGTAACAGGTCATACCACTGTTGTTTCATTTATCCTTTTGAAAGTTTCCATACAGTAATATCCATACTGCATATTACTTCATCTTACATGGGGGCTGATCTCTGTGTGTCTGTTGCAATATTCTTTGGGGATTTTAAAAATAATAGCAGTTATGTAGTATCTGTTAATTAATCTCTAAGATGGGCAGGATGTGTATATTAGATTAAAAGCTCAGAAGAGGCCAACATTCAAGTCAATGAAGTGCTGTTGTAGCAACACTGCACTCACGCTTTAGCAGGGAGGCCGTTTATGTTGATCCCCCCTTCTCCCTGAAGCCTACTGTGATTCCCCCTGCAAAAAAGAATGTCCTTGAGGGTCACACAGCCCTCAGGGATATATTATTGGGTGTCACAGTGGGCTTCAGAAGGAAGATAAGATAAAGGAAACTACCCCTTCCCCCAGGACCAGTGGAGTGTTAGCATCACAGACACTATGTGAGGGGAGAATGAAATCAATATAGATTGGGGAAGCCCTCTCCTCCTTGTTGAAACAGAAGTGCCCATCTAAGTCAGCAGATCTAAAAACTAATTATCTCACTTTCTTTGTGCCCCAATTAGCTTTTGAGACATATTTATAACCTAAGAGCCCTGCTGAATCCAGTTCAGCATCTAGTTTTGCACAATGACCAACCAGACACCCCGGGGAAGCGAATAAGCAGGAGATGAAGGCATGCCCCCTCTCTTGCTATTGATCCCATGCAAATGGAATTCAGAGACATCCTACTAAAGCAGAATGGGGCTTGTGTACTATCTCTATCGCTATCGCTATCGCTATCGCTATCTCTATCTCTAGCTACACACACACACACACACACACACACACACTATTTTAATCACATTATCACATAAGGGGCTGCTCAGCTTTTAATCAGGAATCCAAATATGAAGACTTTGGTTCAAGTCTGTTCACACAGGTCTACTGCGGACAAGTTGTTTTAATAATTGCTTTGTAGGCTCTACAGCTGGGGGGAAAGGCATGTTTAGCTGGCTATGGGTCAGTTATGCAAATTAGGTGCCATAGTTAGAATATTTTCTGACAGGCTGCCCCTGCCCCAAGTGATTGGTAAGCTCTTCTGGTTGGTGAGGTTACCTAATTTACATTATTTGCAAAAGATGCAACAATCAGCAATTCACAATTTTTGAAAAAAGGGAATAGTAATCAATTTTTAATTACAGTCTAAAATGACAACTTTCTGATT
Source organism: Hemicordylus capensis (assembly GCF_027244095.1). Lineage (NCBI taxonomy): Eukaryota > Metazoa > Chordata > Lepidosauria > Squamata > Cordylidae > Hemicordylus > Hemicordylus capensis. Next base: position 91,622,508 of record NC_069658.1, on the reverse strand, counting down.
AAGATGGGTGGTATCTTCTAATTTGAAATGGCCTATCAAAACTTAACAAATACCTCAAAACCATCCCCTTGGGAAACTAGGATCTTCCCCTGAGATAAGCAATTATAAGAGTTTAGGTCATAGGTTTAATTTTTGGAAATTTTCCGTTTGGGAACTTTTCTACTTTTTGAATTCCACACCTCATTTTCATACGTTTCCACTTTCTGAACTTTCCCCCTTGCTTCAAGCACTTGCTTCAAGCTCTAGCTTTGTGATTTTTTTTTCATTTGGTCTCCTGTTTGGGGTTCTATCCTTTGTGTTGTTGAGACTGATTTGCAGACTGATTCAGCAGGAGTGGTGAGATGTAGGGATGTGCACGAATCATGATTCAAAGGGCGATTCAAAACACATCCCCTGCAACTTTGAAATGGAGGAGAGCAGGTGCATACCTGCTCCCCCACTGCTCGACACTACTTCCTGAATCAGCAGTAGGGATGTGCACAAAACTGGCATGGCCTGTTTGGTTTGAATTCGAACCAGCTTTGAACCAGGGTAGGTAGGTTCAGTTTTGGTTTTGCTTGAACCCCCCCCCTGTTCGGTTCAATTTCAAACCCAATTTGAACCAGTTCTAAAAGGTTCTATATAGGGTATAATGGGGACATGAACTGGCCCATTATTCCCTATGCAGAGCACTTAGGGGCACCAGACAAGGGTGGGTGGTAGGCATCCAAGGATGCCAACTAGGGGTGTGCAATTTGGGTTTTTGGGTGATTTGGCTCGGACCCGAACCGAATCACCCCTGTTCTGTTTTGTGCCCGAATATGGGTCACCCGAATCACCCTTGATTCGGTTCGGATTCAGATTTAATCCGAATCTGAATTGATTCGGGGGGGTAAAAAGGGGCCCAGGGGCAAAATTTTGGGGTGGGGTGGTAGTGCCCAATGGGTAGAGTCTACCACCCCAATTTCAGGGGGATTGGGAAAAATCCTGATTTTTGGTGAATTTTTAAAGTTTTAGTGACTTTGGGGCAGTTTGGGGGCATAGAATGGGATCTGGGCAAAAGGAGTGGGGTGGGGTGGTAGTGCCTAATGGGTGCAGGCTACCACCCCAATTTCAGGGGGATTGGGCAAAGGGCTGATTTTTGGGAAATTTCTGAAATTTTCATGTCTTTGGGGCAGATTGGGGCATATTGGGGCAGAAAGTGGGGCCTGGGGCAGAATAGTGGGGTGGGGTGGTAGTGCCTAATGGGTGGAGGCTACCACCCCAATTTCAGGGGGTTTGGACAAAGGGGTGATTTTTTGAGAATTGTTCAAGTTTTAGTGACTTTGGGGCAGTTTGGGGGCAGAAAGTGGATCTGCCCCAAAATAGTGGGGTGGGGTGGTAGTGCCTGATGGGTGGAGGCTACCACCCCAATTTTAGGGGGATTGGGCAGAGGGCTGTTTTTTTGAGAATTTTTGAAGTGTGGGTGTCTTTGGGGCAGATTGGGGGCAGAAAGTGGATCTGCCCCAAAGGAGTGGGGTGGGCTGGTAGATAGTGTCTAATGGGTGGAGGCTACCACCCATCCCCAATTTAAGAGTGATTGGGCAGGGGGTGAATTTTGGTGGATTTATTTTTATGAGGTTTGTCTTCATAAGGTGAAGTGTGCTAAACTGATTACTTCCTCATATTATTCATAGTAAAGGAAAGTGTCAAAAAGTGAAAGTGGGGTCATGAGAGTTGTTTAATTGAAAAAAATCTCATTTGCTATGATAGAATGAGAATTCACACCTCAGAAAGGTGTGAATTCTCATTCTATCATAGCAAATGAGATTTTTTTCAATTAAACAACTCTCATGACCCCACTTTCACTTTTTGACACTTTCCTTTACTATGAATAATATGAGGAAGTAATCAGTTTAGCACACTTCACCTTATGAAGACAAACCTCATAAAAATAAATCCACCAAAATTCACCCCCTGCCCAATCACTCTTAAATTGGGGATGGGTGGTAGCCTCCACCCATTAGACACTATCTACCAGCCCACCCCACTCCTTTGGGGCAGATCCACTTTCTGCCCCCAATCTGCCCCAAAGACACCCACACTTCAAAAATTCTCAAAAAAACAGCCCTCTGCCCAATCCCCCTAAAATTGGGGTGGTAGCCTCCACCCATCAGGCACTACCACCCCACCCCACTATTTTGGGGCAGATCCACTTTCTGCCCCCAAACTGCCCCAAAGTCACTAAAACTTGAACAATTCTCAAAAAATCACCCCTTTGTCCAAACCCCCTGAAATTGGGGTGGTAGCCTCCACCCATTAGGCACTACCACCCCACCCCACTATTCTGCCCCAGGCCCCACTTTCTGCCCCAATATGCCCCAATCTGCCCCAAAGACATGAAAATTTCAGAAATTTCCCAAAAATCAGCCCTTTGCCCAATCCCCCTGAAATTGGGGTGGTAGCCTGCACCCATTAGGCACTACCACCCCACCCCACTCCTTTTGCCCAGATCCCATTCTATGCCCCCAAACTGCCCCAAAGTCACTAAAACTTTAAAAAATCGCCAAAAATCAACTATGAACCGAATCACCCGAATTTTTTGGGTCTGAAATTCGGGTGATTTGGCTCGTGCCCAAAAAATATCAGTGGACATCGGGGGTGATTCTGTTCGGCCCTGAATCATCCGAAATTGTTCATTTCGGGCACAGATTGTTCTGTGCCCGAAATTTTTTGCACATCCCTAATGCCAACCACCCACCAAACCCCAAAGCAATTGGGCACCTCTGTTGCCAGATTTGGCTTTTTAAAAGCCAAATTTTGGATTATGGCCCATTTGACCCATGAGTATACCCCTGAGGTTCTGGCCACCCTGTTGGGCACTCCTGCAATATTTAATGATTTGTTGAAGATTTTTCCAAATGTTGCATTTCTCCCATAGGAAATAATAGGGATTTGAGGCAGCCCCAACCCCCCTTTGTGGGGTGCCTGGGCACTCCAAAGTGGGTTTGGGGGCACAGCAGGTTGTGCCACAACTCCCCCCAGGTATCTATATCTATATCTATATCTATATCATCTATGAAAAGTTTTTCATAGGGATTCATGGGAAGAACTCATACAGCCAAAGCAATGCCCAGTTTGGTCTGAGTTTGAAACTTTGAACCAAATCGGTTTGAATTCAAACTGGTTCGGGTTTGAACCTGTTTGCACGTCCCTAATCAGCAGCACTCCTCCCAGAAGTCTTGGCATGGTGGCAGTGCCAGCACCACCACCAGCTGCCCCAGCACAAAACCAGCACAACCTCTGCACATGCATGGCAACTAGGGATGTGCAAATAGGTCAATGTCAAATGTGTTCGACATCAAACTGGTTTGGTTCGACAGTTCGGGGTTGAACCGAACCATCTGAACCATCCCCTGTTCAGTCCGACCCCAGACCAAACACCCTCTGACTGTTGGCGGGGAGGGTGTTCATGGACTTTAAAATAATAATAATAATAAAAGATTTTTTAACTTACCCCCTTTGTGGGGTTGTTATAGGTCCCCCACCACCAGCCTCCCTTCATGCCTATACCAGCCATTCAGTCGGTTCTTCGGCCCATTTGGGCCTTCCTCCTCCGGCTCAGCAACCATTTTTGAGGCTGCTGCGCCTGCACAATTGGCCTCTGTGAACAACCGGCTGAATGGCTGGTATAGGCATGAAGGGAGGTCGGCGGGGGGAGGGGGAACCTCCGTGGACTCCCCTGCCGCTTCCAACAACTCCCCCAAAGGGGGTAAGTTTTTTTAAAATTATTTTTTAAAAAAATTTTCATGACCCCCCCCCCCCGACCGGACCAGCCAGTTCCATGCACACCCTTACACCCCTGAGGGTGACTATTTGCATGGTCAGCAACCACACAATCATGTACGGAGGCCATGTGCATGCTGGCATTGCATGGGGCAGCTGGGGGAGAGAGCCACCAGACAACAAATCACTGGGAGGAGCACTGCCAATTCAAGAAGTGGCGGTGAGTGGCAGGGGAGCAGGTATGTACCTTCTCTCCATTTTAAAGGTACAGGGAATGTGTTACAAATTAGGGATATGCCAACTGATTTATGGCTGAATCAATTCAACTCAAATCTGGGTAATAAGAGTGATTTGACCTAGAACTGAATCACCCTTGAGGATGCTTACCAGATTCAAGATCCCCAGTGATCTCCATTTTTCCCCCTCCAAGGTTCTGCCATCACTGCCTGGGAAATTTTTAGGAATTTTTATGTGTGGATTCTTGGTTGTTAAATGACTTCTTCATACGGAGTCCCTTCATAGCGGATCCACAATTTGGATTCTCGGCTGTGAAATAACTGCTTAATAGGTATTCCCTATGAAGAAGTAATTTCAAAACTGAGAATCCACAATATATTAAAATCCACCCCTTTTCTCAATTCCTTTCAGGGTTGAGTGGCAGTTGGCAACCATTGGGTCCTGCCACCCAACCCATTTTGGTGCCCCTAGCCCTTAAAAATTTGGCTGAATTGATTCAAATTTGCATCAAATCAATCCAGTTTCGAAGGCAGCAGATTCAAACTGAAATTGAATCAGGCTGATTTGATCCAAACTTGAATTGAATTGCATAAATCTATTCATACACATCCCTGCAAATTGCCCTTCAATTTGCATCACACTTCAAATTCACGCACATCCCTAGTGAGATGTCTACTGAATTATTTAATATGGTTTTAAAAGATTAGCTCTTCAAATATTCCCTAAATATAACCCAAATAAATGTTAACTTGATTTCTGGACTGCGTGCTTAATTTTCTGGGCAGTGAGCAAGCAGCTGGAGAGGACCAAATAACCCCATATCTAAAATTTGGCTACTGAGGAATATTAGTAATTATTTATGAATAATACTTTGTATTTTTTATATTGGCCCTTCAATTGAGGACCAATTGGACAATAATGCTACATTTTTCATTAACAATAGGACAAAAATGATATATGTCTGGCAGAAACTCCAGCTGAGTTCTAGTTGGCAGAGCTTCACTACCCTGCCCTGACCAGAGCAGAATAAATCATGAAGCCTAGGGAATATAAACTTTTAAAATATCTATTTATATGTATACACATCATAGAATTAGGGTTCTCTTGGCTCAAATTTTTAATTTATTTTTAGCACAGATTACATACAGCAGAGTATCACCATCTTCTAAAGCTGTAAATGCCGCTGGGTTTAGGGGTGTGCATGGAACTGCTTTGGCTGGTTCGATTCTAATCTAAACCAGATTCGAACCAACCCGGCCCAGTCTGGTTCTAAGTCCGGCCCAACCAGCTCTGGTCGGATTTGACCAGCAAACCAGGCCAAAGTGGTTTGGGGGATATACATGTAAAGTGGAATCTGATGAGGATTCCCCTTTATAATTATGGTGGGGATAATTACGGTGGGGACTGTAGGGGGCAGGTGGGTAGGGGCGGTGAAAGAAGTAAAGAGCAGCTTACCCATCCCGCTGCAGATGCCAGAACCACTGCTTGCTGCCTCTCATCCTCCTGGCATGGCCCCAAGTACACTCTCCCTTTTTTACCAAGCTGGGGGTAGTAAAGGAAGCGGGAGCGTGCTTGGGGCCCCACCGGGAGGGCAAGTGGTGGTGCTGGAAGCCATGCCAGGCCAGGTAAGCAGCTTTTTATCTCTCTCACCCCTGCCCAACCAACCCTGAATGTGTAGAATCGGTTTGCCCAAACTGGGCCTGGTTCGGTTAGATCACTGAACAAACTGCCCCCGGTTCATTCTGGCCCTAGTTCAAGTTGAATTGGTTCTACACCAATGGTTTGTGCATACCCCTAACTGAGTTATGTATTGCTGACAGCATCCGAGTAAACACTAAGCAACGCTGTTCATTCTTAGCTGGAAAAGTAAAATCCAGGTCTTTAATGAGTCAGAAAACATACACAATAATACTGGCTGTAACAACATTGTTTTCTTGATATGATGAGATTCTGGAAAGAGCATAGAGGAAAATTAGGAAGTTCTAACAGTTCTCTATGCTATAAAGTGCTCAGACTGCAAACTATATCACATATTTCAGTGCTATGGTTTTTTCAAGGTTGCTTTAATTACCCATATAGATACAGTTCATGGTTATTATCACAATGTGGTGATCTTTGATCTTCTACTTGATTACCACATGAGCTGTTTCTAATTTATCTTGGGACTCTCACACCCACTGATAATATAAGGCAGAGGATGCTCAAAATGAGTACATTCAGATGAAGTTTGATTCACTGACCTGTTTCAGATTCAATTCACCTCTAGCACTTTCACACCCACCCCTTTCCTCTGCTTCGTGTCTCCCTCCTTTCTTCTGCTCATCAATTTCTTGCCTATGCCTCGATCTGTTTTCTGTCTGAACTTGATGGTGTCTTCCCCTTCCATATTCATTTCTCTGTTCCTCATTTCCCTTTGCCCAATATTTTAAGGGAAAGTGTCTTCTATAAATCTGTTCTTGTCATTCCTTTAATTTCCCTTCTCCCTTTTACCAATATGATATTCGAATTAGCATATTCCATTGTGCCTGCCCTTAAAAAATTTTTTTTAAGGAAATATAGTCACTTTCCCCCCTGCTCATAGAATGTGCGTGGGAAGACCTAATGAAATAAATGGGATATACTCATATATAAATTTGGACAGGATTACAACCTAGGACACCACCACTGAAAATTAATTCCAATAGACCTGTTATGACCCTGACTTATTCTGAGTCTCCTTTTATTTTCTAACAGGTTTTTCCCCCCCAAATGGCTTCTACTGCTCCTCTGTTTCCGAGAGACTGATATTCTCGTATAACTCCCATAGACGTTACCCATTTGCTGAACACTTTCAAAGTATGTTCTATTCTTCAAACTACCTTCTTTCATTTCTGTACATGCTTTCTGTACAGTACAAACTGCACATACACACACATGCACATAGAAGTATGACACCAGCCTCAAGCAATGCTGACATATGCTAAGTCCAACTGTGACAACTGTGTTAACAAAACAAATAAAGTAATACAGTGGAAACAACCTGAAAATGTCATCTTTCCCAACATGCATAGGATTTTTGCTGTATGAAGAAATACTTTATGGCACTCCAGACTTGTAACAACGTGGCATAACTGTCAGTGTGTGGCTGGAATATTTTGAATCATCAATGGTATTCACTGTAAAGGGCTATTTTATTTTATTTTATTTTGTATTTATTGTTAAATTTATATACTGCCTTTCATTAAAACAATCCCAAGGTGATTCACAGAAAAATTAAAACAAGACTATAAAAATACACCATTAAAATATTAAGCTAAAATATAAAAAACATGAGTCTGACTAAAGATTTAAAATACAAGCATAAAATAACCATACAAAATGCAATATACAAAGAAGCAGCAATAAAGACAATCATATAAAAGCCTGGGAAAAAGCCAAGATTTAACACACTTTTTAAAAACTGTGGAGACTGAGGAGCGAATAGCCACCAGGAGAGCATTCCAGAGTCTGGGGGTAGCAACAGAGAAGGCCCTTTCCTGACTGCATGATAACCGAGCCTCCCTCATTGTTGGCACCCAGAGCAGAACCCCCTCAGATGACATCGTCAAGCGGGCAGCAACCCTTGGGAGCAGGTGGTCCCTCAAGTATCCCAGGTCCAAACTGTTAAAGGCTTTAAAGGTCAAAACCAGCACCTTGAATTGGCCCCAGAAACAAACTGGTAGTCCGTGCAGCTCTTTCAAAATGGGTGTGTTGTGATCCTAGTGGGCAGCTCCAGATAAAATCCTAGCTGCCACATTTTGCACTAGTTGCAGTTTCCAGATATTCTTCAAGGGCAGCCCCACATAGAGTGCATTACAGTAATCCAGCCATGATGTGACTAAGGCAAGGGGTAACTGTGGCTAGATCTGCCTTCTTGAGAAAGGGATGCAGCTGGCACACTAGCCAAAGCGGTTCAAAGGCACCCCTGGCTACTGCCTCCACCTGAGGTTCCAAAAGCAGAGCCAGGTCCAGCAATACCTCCAAGCTGCATACTTGCTCCTTCAAGGGGAGTGCAACCCCATCCAGAACCCGTAGAATCTCCTCATCCTGATTGGCTCTCCTGATTGGTCACAACATTACCTCTGACTTGTCCGGATTCAGTCTCAATTTATTAGCCCACATCCAACCCATAAAGGCCTCCAGCCCCCGATTCAGGAGAATGAATCATCTAGGATCAGGAGACAAGGAGAGACAGAGCTGAGTGTTATCGGCATATTGCTGACAACTAAGTCCAAGTCCCCAGATAACCTCTCCCAGCAGTTTCATGTAGATGTTAAACACATGGGGGATAAAACTGAACACTGTGGGACCCCATAGACCAATGGCCACAGAGCCGAGCAATAGTCCCCCAGCACAACCTTCTGGACCCTCCCCGCAAGAAAGGACCAGAGCCACTCCAATGCAGTATCTCCGATTTCCATCCTCAAGAGGCGGTCCAGAAGGATACCAAGGTCAATGGTATTGAATGCTGCTGAGAGACAAGAACAAGCAATCTTGCAGGCTTCAGATGCCCAGAACAGTGTTCATTTTCCTATAGGCACTGCTTCAAAAATAGCAGAAGGAAGTTGATCCCCATCTGTCCAAGGCACTGAGAAAACCCAAAAAGAGTGACAAGTTTCTATAGAATCAGACCAAGGCATCTGGAGCTAATGTGAGGGCCTGTCATTCACTAAGAAGAGAGCTTTAAAAAGATGTGATAAATCAACCTCTGGAAATGCCCCAAGATATCAAAAGAACTTTATAACCAGGTATTTTTGGAACCTGGGTTATACTCATTTATTTACTTTTTACAAGTCTAAGATGTTTCCCTCAGTTGCCTCCATTCATTGGCTAGCTGTTCACCATATATAGAGATGTACATTAGAACAAATATCAACTTCTCATCAAAAAGGTCAAAGATTTGCTTTTTTCGTGAAAGTGATTCCTGACTACAAAAGAGGATTACCCAGGGTTCACTTTGTTCATTTAAACATATGCTAGACATTTCTGGTCGGGTGGGCTGAAGTGGGGAGCAATGTCCTGTGAAGAAACAAAATGACACGATGCTACCACATCCTGTAGGGGAGAGTCTTCTGGTCATGGGAGTGTGTGATTTGAAGTTACCCAAGGCTTATTTTGGGTTTTACAGCACTAGTTCCTTATTCACCTAAGCATATTCTGGATATTTCCGCATATTATTTGTGAAAGCTATTTGAGATTGGGGCCACTCAACAGCCTCATCCTGGGGGTGGCTCTTTGTCCCATCCCCTGAGATTGAGAAGCACAGGGCCGGCATTGATTGGGTTTCTCTAGGAGGAGATGGGGCTTAATGGTCTGTTGCAGGCCAGCTCGCTCCCTCCCAGACTCAGTCTGCTTTGGGCAAGCTCTTGGAGAGGAGCTCATTTTCAGAGATCTGTGGGGTTGGCCTACAGCTTGCGTAGCCCAGACAGTTGCATTATGGCAAAGGTGGAGACAGAACCGGAGGCGGCGGAGGTCATCTTTCTGTATGGGGTGGCAATGGTTTTTTCTTTGCCCCTGGGGGAATATCACTGTGGCGCACTGAGGCAGAGGGAAGAAGTCAGCAGTCACCCACGTTTCATGGGTGGCAGCAAGAGATGTTGTTTCAGCAGTCAAGCATTGGAGGGTAGCATGTAGGGCATTGGGTGGGGGGAGGCAGCCTGCAATGTTTTCTCAGCCTGAGTAGTAATATAAATTAATAACAACTAGCTGGGCTGGGTGCAGAGCATCAGCACCTCCACCGGCCTGGCCAGCCCACTTCTCCCCTGTCCCTGCCCGCTTCGCCCACTCACAGTTTCTGGCTGGCGAGCCAGCTGGAAAACCAGCCTGCCACCTCCTCCCACACTCCAGCCAATTCCCAGCAGCTGGGCAGGCCCACCGCCACCTGCTGCTCCTGGTGGCCAGCTGCCCACTGGGGCCGGCATCCCTATTTTTCCCCATCCCAATCGCTAATGGGCAGCTGCTCGCGAACTCTCGCAAGAGCTACCACACATGGAATTAGCAACGGGTATGCCTAGGATAAATAAATACAGAGATAATACAATCCATTCGATAATAAATAGAGGGGTTTTTTAATGGGGGGTTCGTTCCCTTGGGGCTTTGTGTGCAGGCCTCCCACCATCTTCCTCTGCTCCTGTGGCTGTTTGGGGTGTTAATAGCCCCCCGGGTGCTGTCCTTAGGGCACTGCAAGCAGGGCGACCGCCCCAGGCCCCACTCTTTTAATCCCCATTCGAATTAACTGGAAGGGGTATTATTATTGAATAATATTAGGCATAATAAATATTATGCCTCCTAAGAATGTAAGGGAGGAGCAGTGGGTACCAATTTGGCCCCCCAGGAGAACGGCTGCTCCGCAACTCTCCTCATCTGAGGATGATGTGTTACTGTGGATTTTAGGGACCTCATTGTCAGGCTGGAGGCACTGGAAAAAGCAAAAAAGCAGAGGGAGAAGAGTGATGGAGCTTCCCCCCACCACTCTGAATAAGATGGGCAAGAAAGTGCCTAACAGTCAAGAAAGTACCAGAGCTACTGCCAGGCCTGAATTGTTGCATTCCCTCTCTGTTGCATTCCCTCTCTGATGCCCAGGGACAGGAGAGTGGAACCCTTGACATGACCTGTCCAGCACTGGTGCCAGCGCACCAGTTGGCCCTTCACTGCCAATGGACTCACCAGTTGCTGGGTGGAGGAAGTGAGGATATTCATGTAACTCTTACTGAGGGCATTGGGGTGTGGCCCTCTTATCCTCCACATACACCCCCTGTACCTTCTTGGAGTTATGGGCAGTGTTGGCCCCCTTCTAAAATGCTGGCTTGGCCTGGTATGGACATGCTGGGTCTGGCAGGGTCCCAGCTCCCCTTTTGGTGCATGTAGTCAGGTCTGGCTGGGACCTGTACCGCCTTTTGGAGCTTTTGAGGGCACTGGACCAGCTGGGGCTTATCCCATGGCCTTCACTTCAGCATTCCCCCATATGGGGCCATTACCTTACCTTTAGAGTATCGTCTCCTTCCCTCAACCAAGGGAAAGACTTGGAGAGGTGAATATGAAGACCTCTTCAGCTTACTATTTAGGGAGCTGGAAGTGAAGCCCAAGGAAGGTGCATGGAGTAAGGAGAAGGAGGTGGCTGAGCACAAGCCAATGGAATGCACTTGGAATAACTGGCTTACTGGTTTCAATATTTACATTGTCATCCTCTTATAAGTTCAGCCCTCCAAGGTTCCTTCTCTGGTCAAGTTTTTAGATCTCATCATCATGTGTTTATGGACTCTGCGAGTACTGCTTGGAAGGGATGTGCTCCGCAATTTGAGGATGAATTTATTCGATTCGAATTGGGTCAATTTGAACGATTCAACATTGAATCACCATTGATCTTTCATGGTGATTCTAGAGGTTGAATTGAAGCTACCTTGATTCGATTCAAATTGATTCATTGATTCAAACTGCATTTGCCCATTTTACTGCTTCTGATTGGTTTTCTGGGGAAGAGTAGGTCTACCAATAGGTTTCCTGGGAAAGCAGGTCTACCCATTAAACCCAATGAATAGACCAGCTCTCCCCAGAAAAATTTGAGCAATTCAAGCAGTTTTTCTTGGGAGAGCTGCTCCACCAACTGAGAAGAGAAGAGGACAACCAGCAGCAAGGTGGATGGACTCGATCACGACAGCAATGAATGCACCACTGAGACATCTCAAAGGCCAAGTTGAAGACATATCATCCTGGAGATAATCTATTTATGTGGTTGCTAAGAGTCAATACCTACTTGATGGCACTTAATCAATCAAATCAAGTAAGCCTAAGTAGCAAGAATGGAAAACATACACTACAAAAAATATGAGTGTTTCCTGACCATTAACTGCTGATATTCCAGACTTTAGAAAATGCTGCTAATGAACAAAATTAATACAAAAGTCCAAAGACTCTTCAAGTTCTTCTTATTCAAGATGCTTATTATTTATTGGTATCCACTGATCAGTTTTGTAAATAATCTTCCAACTATTCAAGATATAAGCAGACATTTATATATTTTATATGTTCTCTTGTGTAGTGGAGCCAGTGTAGTGTAGTGGTTAGAGTTCTGGACTAGGACCGGGGAGACCCGAGTTCAAATCCCCATTCAGCCATGATACTAGCTGGGTGACTCTGGGCCAGTCACTTCTCTCTCAGCCTAACCTACTTCACAGGGTTGTTGTGAAAGAGAAACTCAAGTATGTAGTATACCGCTCTGGGCTCCTTGGAGGAAGAGCGGGATATAAATGTAAAATAATAATAATAATAATAATGAATCTGCCTTTCATCTCTTCCAAGTGCACCCCCCTGATTCCAACCTGCTAGGTTTTGGCTACCAGGGTGTTATTACATTGATTGGGCACTGCCCTAGAGATGTGTGAACTTGCTCGAGGACAATCTGGTTTGCCATCATACTGGGCTGGCTCAAGGGCTTGCCTCGACTTGTCTCCAGTTTAAAATTTTGTTTGTAGCCCAACACATGCCTGGCCTGAGGAATGAAGGGCTTTTCAGGGCACTGACTCCAGAGGCACTGCTGGAGCCAGAGAAACTCCTGGAAGTCATATGGAGTCTTGGAAATTAGAGGCACACAAGGCAAGTAATGTTTTGTTGGCACTGCACACAAAAAGCTAGTTATGCCATGAAGGTGGCTGCTTTCTATGCTTTTAGACTCCAGGTAGATCTGGGGGAGGTTTGGCCAATCCTGCCTGAGCATATTATGCAACTCCTAGCCCAGCTTAAGGAGTCTGGCAGGGAGGAGAACACTTTAGAGGGTTATGTTTCTGCACCTTTGTTTGAAGCCAAGGCAAGGGGTTCGGTGGATTCCACGGCTGATTTTAGGATCCAGAAGATGAAGGTTGGGGTAGAATTTGCCCTCCAGCCCCTGATTGTAGGCAGCCAGTGACCCCTGAACTGCTGCAATCCATTATAAATGTATTTCCAATTTTATGCCACTCTGACTAAGAAATGACCCATTTTAGGAAACTTTCTTGGTTATTGTCTTTGGAGCATTTAGACCATCTGATGTTTTGCTGCACAGTCAAGACACTGACAAGTCAGTTTGTTTACAGGAGCAGTATCTGTCCTTTATGTTGTAAGGCATCCAGCTCTTATTGTACACGTCCAAAACTGATGAGCACAGTAAGGTTCAGATCATCTATCTTTATCAGGCAGATGATGCTGATTTCTGTCTGGTCCAGGCATTGAGGGCTTAACTGGGGTGTAGCCCAGTGACTGGGAGTCTTTTATTTGTACATGCTGATGGGAATCATTTGACACAGTTCCAGCTATGGGTGATACTGTGCAGAGCTTTGTTGCAGTGTTGGGAACACCTGACTGACTTTGGGTTACATTCTTTTTGTATTGGCACCACTTCTGTGGCTTCACAAATGGGGTTCTTGGACTCTGAGATTCAGAACAGGTGGCTTTCCCACACATTTCAGCATTACATTTGTTAGTGTTCTGCATATGGTTTGGTTAATGCAAGTTTTGTTTTGGCAGGTGCTGGAAGAGCAGTAGCTCCACTGTGTGTGCTGATCTGTGGCCACTCAATTGTCTTCTGGGCATATAGAAGAGCCAGCACCTCCTATTTTGGTACCCAGTTGGGCTTGAGTAACTGCGCATCCATCTTTTGGTTAGGCATGTGGGGTATACTGTGGGGTCAGTTATTGCCTGTAGTTAAGGAGCTCCTCAGTGCTCTTCCCCCCTCCCAGATCTGTTGTTGATTCACTTGGGAGAAAATGATTTGGCACAACGATCTGGTATATCGCTGATTCTGCAAACCAAGGTGGACTTAGATACAATTAAGGAATGGATTCCTGGGCTTGTCAGCTTGGATAGACTTTCTGCAGCATAGAGTCTGGAGGGGCATGTCAAGCTTGAAAAGAGATGAGAGAGTGTGATGCAAGATTAATGGGGATGTGCGTTATTGAAAGGGGGGGGTTGTGATCACTCACCCTGAAATCATCTTTTCCTGTCCTGAATTATTTTATCCTAATGGGGTTCACCTCTCTGCCTCAGGGTGTGACATTTATTTGTCTGATGCAAGGCAGGGGCTTGCTAGATTTTTGGGGGGTGGGAGGGCAAGGCCAAGCAAAGCTGGCCTTCCCTTGTGGTGGGGGCAGTACTGGTGACATACAGAGGTAGGTGCAATTACTCTGGTGAACATCCTTGGGTGAATTAAATCAGGGGAGTGTGCAATCTGTCCTTGGAGCTTTTGTGGCTCAGGGTATACATTGCACATTCATTCCTGCTTTGAGGACTTCACAGCTTCAAAGGCTGTGTAACTCGAGGGCATAAAGTCCATGAAAATCCACGGCTGATCCTTTGTGTTGGTAATGAGGAGGAAGTATCATCATTGCTCTGATGGCACTCTGGGCCAGGTTGTATTGCCCCAGAAGACTGGGGCAAGGACTAATTGTCCAACCCCAGCTTAGGCTAGGCCTGCACTGCCAGTGGTGGAGTTTTTGGCATCAAAATCCTGTTCTTTACATTGTTAATAAACATGTGGCCCTTTCCCCCAGGATTTTGTTTTTGTGTTTTATTGGTGCCATGCATGTGGGTGTGGGGACAAAGAATCTTAGCTTAATAATAAGTACAAGCAATAACTTATTTTACTTTTAATCTGAGGTAAGTTTTAGGCTAGACAAGTAAGTTTTAAATGAATTAGACCAACAGAGGTCCAAATATGCACATTTTCCTCAGTTCATGTCACTTTAAATAAAATTAGGTAAGAACCAGGAATGGTGGCTAAAAAAACAAAACATAGATTGATTGAATTTGTGATATGTTTTCTTGGGATACCTTCCTGAGTACAAAAAACAAAAATTAATGTTATTGAAATTAGTTTAACATTTAACCATGAAATGACTGGCCGAGATCAAGATAACACGATCAAGTCACTTTTCCTGTTGTCTTACAGCATTTTTTCCCATTATCTCATCATTGCAGAATGTTATGCCTTGATTCTCTAAAGGCAAGGAATTGTCAATTACGATCCCAAGGGTTACATGGACTTTTTAAATTAGTCACGTTCTATTCTTTGTGTCCAAATAATTAATTGCCCCTTACCATCTTTTGAGCTGGGAGAGATTGTGGACAGTTTCCTGCACTGCGACAGAGGACTGCAGTTCTAGAGACAAACATTTTTTTTGTTTATCACTTTCATGTTCACAATGATTTAGAGCTTTCCTCATAACCAGAGCAGATGCTACTCCAAGCAGCAGTAAAATCAATGTGATACAGTTAATCCTGATTATTACCCTGACACTCACAGTGATTTGTGATTCTGGAGGTTTTTTTAAAAAAAATGGCTGAAAATAAACACTTTAGGAAGAGGCAGTTACTAGTGTTTTTTGTTATTGTAATCTTGTTGTCTGTTACACCTCTTTGACAAACCATATGACATTATGAGAAATATCTCTCACTCATGTTGAAAGTGAACATTAAGCATACTTCAACTGTCATCTCAAGCTATTTTAAAATATGTTACAAATGGAATGGCTGTTGTTTTAATCCATTGAGCACAGTAGCATATATTATGGTTTAGAATATAACCTTTAAAAAGAGCCATCTATTGTTCCTGGAAAACATCTAAACCCCATTCATTATAGCCCAGTTGTTATAAGCTATATGCAGCCAGCTCAGAATAGCATTTTCTCAGCAGGTTTACATGAATGATGCTAGCCTGTCTCTGATTGCATTTATACTTTCAAATTATAACATCTTAAATAAAACGTCTGCATAACTTTAACAACCCTGTTTTATTATTTTAATTAATGTTATTCATAAGATAAACGTTAGCCAAATCTCACCATACCAGGCTTATGGGAATAATGTTAAGAGCTCATGTCAAGCAGATGCTTTATAGCTGCAATAATGGAATATAAACAACTATCTAAGCACACTTTCATGAACACAAAGTACAGCAGCTGGAAAGAGCAAAACAATGGGGAAAGCTGAATAGCTGTATTCTCGCATTAACTCTGCCTTTTGTTTTTGTATTATTTTACTAGGGATAGGCAACATGTGGCTTTCTAGATGTTTCTGAACTACAACTCCCATCACCCCCAGCCACAGTTTACTACAGCTAGGGATGATGGGAGTTGTAAACTTCTGGAGAACCACACATTACCTACCCTATATTAGGACGATGGTCACGTCTCTCCCTTCCTCCCTCTCCCTCTCTGTAGCTCCTGAAAAGAATACACACAGAAACAGACAGACAGACAGACACACGTGTGTGTAGTTGATGCCCTGATTTATTTCTGAAAAACAAAATTGACCCAGGCAATTGACACAATCACTCCTACAATATTGTCCTACAGGATCAATGGTGGTCCCTTCCTTTTCAAGGAAACTCCTGAAGATGAAATGATTGGGATGATGCTTAGGGCATGGATGACAAACCAACTTAACCTATTTGAAATCACAATCTATTCTGTGATTGTAGTAGTGGTGAAAAAAATATTACTTCTTCATTAGCACTGCATCTGCACAATATAGAACTTGTTCTTGTTGGAAGTTAAGGACTTTGCGCTGTCTCTTGTCTCAGACAGTAGAGGACAGACTAGTGAGTCAGAGGGTTAGAGGGTCAAGACATTGGCCATCCCTTCTCTACGGCTCTGACACTATCCCTTTTGAAATGTAGATTGGTACTCTTAGGGATTAACTTCCTTCCCTCTCTTCTCTTCCTGTCCTTCTACCTAGCAACATGGCAAGCTCCTCTCCCTCCACCATGTGTGCAGAAAAGATGCAGAATCCATCTGCATCCAGCTAGATAGATAGATTAGAGATCCTAACTCCTCACTTTCCTATCTAGAATGGAGTTCCTTAATAAATGCCTTATATACTGATGTGAAACTATGAATTGGTTCCAAGTTACTTTACTCTCAGCATACACGCATGCCTAAGTAAATTCCGCTGTGTTGTGCCTCTGTGCACTCTGCTATAATGAAATAGAGATTCTCTTACCACAGAGAATTTCCAACAGTTCTCACAACCAGCTCTACTTGGGCTAGTGCAGCGCTATCCAGATAGAGCTGCTCATTAGAACTACCAGGATTGGTTGGTCCCGACCCCAACACTCCTTGGCCAGGTAGGCTGGGTTCTAAACCTGGGCTAAAAGTGAGGTAGGAGGACATGTGTGCACCCTCCTGCCCCACTGTGACTGGGCTGCCAGTAGCTCCTCCTGCTGCCGACAGCCATTTTGATCGCAGAGGCTGGGGGAAGGAGCAACACAACCTCTGAATTTCTACAATGCACTGTGCTACTCACACAGTGCATTGTGGGATAGCTGGAGGCTGGGTGTCCTTCCCTTGTCCTCTAGAGTGATACATCACCCACCGCAGCATCAATCATGTGGGTACATGAGTAGCATCACCTGGAGGATGACAGATCATGTGGGGGAAAGTTAGGTAGGACCCTGCCTTTCCCCCAGCCCTCTCAAGTGCCAGGAAAATGGCCATATGAACAACCTTATTATCTCCCAGAGCCATTGCAGGTGGTTAGAACGATTATGCAGCTTCTGTTAATAAACCCTGTGGAGTTCAACAGCAGCAGCTTGTTTCTGAGATATTTTGCAGACAAAGTTGCTCATGTTTGTTCCAGTTTGGGCATCACAATGGTTTTAGGAATCCTATGAGGAAGGAATCTCTTTGGTCCCTGCTAGCCACAATTGTTTCAGCTAACTTAGGCTGATTTTACCTGAAATTGTAGACAAAGTGTTGGAGAAGTCCAGCCCACTACATACCTTCCATTTCTGATAATGGTTACTTGGAGATGTTTAACTGAAATTGTCAGCTTGGTAGTCACATTTGTTTGTTTTTTCCAATAGGGGTCTTACCACTACCTCCTTTAAGCATATTGACATCTGCATTGGTTACCATTTGATCACTGGGCCCAGTTTAACATTTCTTTTAACTTCAAAGCCCTAAATATCTATGCTTCTGATTATCTTAGTGAGTGCCTTCCACTATACTATTTCCCCTGAGCATTAAGATCTACTGATGCAATCCTGATCCAGAGTTTGTCCTTTAAAAATAAGAACATGAGAACAGTCATGCTCAATAAGATTGAAGGCCTATCTAGTCCAGCATACTGTTTCACACAGTAGCCCACGAGATGGTTCTGAGAAGTCCACAGGCAAGAGGTGAGGGCACTCCCTTTCTCCTGCTGTTGCTCCCCTGCAACTGGTATTGAGGCTGGAGGGGTCCTATAGCCACCACACTAGTAGCCATTACAGTGGTGTTGCAAGGTTGGAGTGGGCCTTAGGACAAAAAATGAAGATGGGCCCCCATACTCCCCATTCCCCCCTCCCCAATATATTTTTTGCAGAAAAACTGTAAGGACATGATGAAATCAAGATTCTTAGCATGTCCTTTCTTTCCCTTCTGTGCATATATTACATCGACTTCATATATGCATACACTTTCACACACATACTTGTGCATGCATATTCCCTTAGCTCAGAAACGTTTTTAATTAATATGGCTGCCTGCTACTGTGACCTGATATGTGCATACATACAACCCTAGCAATGTTTTTGTCCCTATTTGTGCGCTCGCTCACTCTCTCTCTCTCTCTCTCTCTCTCTCTCTCACTCACACACACACACACACACACACACACACAATTATCAAACTGCTCCAATGACTTTGGATACAACATGAGGAAAAGTAAGAAAGGACTTAACTTTGGAAGGCTGGCAAAATACGTACACCAAGGACAACAAAAACAGCCATGGTCAGAGGTAGCTAAAGCTTCCAGACAAAGGAAATGAGAAGCACTGAAAATATCTCAATGCATACTTCTGAGAGGTTTGACAATGATTTTTTTTTAAGTATACATCTCTCTCTCTCTCTCTGCTATGTATACAATTCTGATAACTTGTTTAGTTTAAAAACAATTGAATATATATTTAAAAACCACTACCACAGACCAGCCAATAAACTCCACCCCCCTCACTCTCTCACTTTCTGCTTTCTTTTCCACGGAGAGGAAAACTACTCATTGCAAGTTCCAAAGGTAAGATCACATGGGTCAGGACTTATTGGGAAGAACTCAAGCATTTTAAATTATTTTTTTAAACTTAAAAATCTCTCACTCAAGTACAAACAATAGCTTGGGGATAGGAAAGAGACACACCAAGGGAGGCTTTCAGTTGGGGATGGGATCTCTCTCACACACACATATGGTTCATGAATGCGGAAAGGAGAAAAACACACATTGGATTCTAAGGGAAGAAATCACACTTACAGAAAAAAACAGATAGGGTTGGTTGTTTGACTTTCCTTTCCAGTTCTCCTTATGGCTTCCTTCCTGCTCCCTCACCAAGTGTGCATTGAATTGCTGAGCAGAGGAG
Organism: Hemicordylus capensis; assembly: GCF_027244095.1. Lineage (NCBI taxonomy): Eukaryota > Metazoa > Chordata > Lepidosauria > Squamata > Cordylidae > Hemicordylus > Hemicordylus capensis. The sequence goes on along the minus strand of NC_069658.1, from coordinate 91,603,151 downwards.
GAGCACAACTCAAGGAAGGAGGACCAATCCCTGGGCTGGTTTAACCCTTTTGTTTCTCAGCAGCCATCATCCCCTGCCTGAAAAATGAGCAACTGTTCACTGGCTGTGATTGGGAGTTACGTAGCTGGCGAGAGGGGTGGAGAAACATTTGGGGGGGGGGGCAATGTCACACCCTGGCCACGGGTCTGTAGAGCCTTGTGGGACCCCTTGACCCTCTGGGCCAGGGGGAATTCTCCCCCTTGTCCAATGGACCTTATGTCCCCGAGCCATTGATAGACCTGTTCATGAATTTATCAAAGCTCCTTTTAAAGTTATCCAAGCTAGTGGCCATCACCACATCCCATGGCAGAGAATTACATAGATTAATATGCCCTGTATGAAAAAGTACTTCCTTTTGTTGGTCCTAAATTCAGTTTCATGGGATGAGCCCCAGTTCTAGTATGGTGAGAAAGGGAGAAAAATTTCTTTCTGTCCACTCTCTCTACTCCATGCATAATTTTATACAGCTTGATCATGTCTCCCCATAGTCTTTTCTTTTCCAAACTAAAAAGCCCTAAATGGAACATAAGAAGCTGCTATATACTGAGTCTGACCATTGGTCTATCTAGCTCAGTATTGTCTTCATAGACTGGCAGCGGCTTCTCCAAGGTTGCAGGCAGGACTCTCTCTCAGCCCTATCTTTAGGGGTGTAACGAGGGGAGGGCAGGCAGGGCACATGCCCTGGGTGCCATAGCAGAGGGCGCAAAGTGCCTGCCATGCCCCACCCCCTGTCCCAACTGCGGTCGGAGAGCTGCCCCACAGCCCCACTCCCAGCGAACACTTGTTTATTTCAGGCAGCATTTGCTGCCTAAAAGTGTCTATTCCCCTTTCTCTCCCACCAGAGAGGGAGAGAAAGGAAGAATAGATGCTTTCAGCCAGGAAGCCCTGCCTGAAATGACACTGAAGAACTTGCTCCGGCTCTTTGGAGCTTGTGGCCATGCCCCCTTTGACATCACATGCAAAGGGTATGTGGCCTCGAGCTCCGAAGAGCTTGAGCAAACTCTTTGGAGTTATTTCAGGAAGGATTTCCTTCCTATGAGCATCTATTCTTCCTTTCTCTCCCTCTCTGAAAGGAGGTAGGCAGCAAAGGCTGGCTGAAAAGGCTGCAAAGGCTGGCTGAAATAAACAGCAAGTGCTTGTAGCATAGCATTCATCAGATTCCATGATAAGAGAGTCAGAAGGCTGTTTATAATAATAAACAAGAGATCCTTGATTACTGTTATGCAACAGGCAAATGATAATTCCATTAGTTCCTTCAGGGTCCAGGGAAATGGGACTTAGCTTTGTATGCAAAAAAATATTCTGTACACAAATGCTGCAAACCACAATTTCCAATAGAGGAACCCTTTCAGTTGCCAAACTTAAATGCTTAAATACCACAGAGTGCAAAGTCCTTTTGCACTGGAAACTGTCATTGTGTTTTAATCAGGGTTGAGAAAAATGGATTTTTAAAATTAAAAATCTGATTATTTAAAATTTAAATCTGATTTTTAAAAAGTTGAATTGATTTTTTGATTTAAATTTGATTTCATTTTTAATTCATTTTTAAAAAACCTATCATGCATAATATCATCATGCATAATAATCATAACCTCATTATATTATATGAACATGTTAAGAGCAGTATATGAGGATAAGAGATAATAGTCCTGATCAATCCTATTCTGCAGGTGGTGTATATGCAGCACACATACACAGTCAAGCCCTTCCCTGCTACCCCTAAAATGCAGTGACAAAGACGGTCAACAAATTAATTGAGGATTTGGGATAATGGAGTAGACCTGAGTGAGGAAAATGCAAGAGATGGGGGTGGGGAATAGAAAGGGAAAACAAAAGTGAACAAATTAGTCATGCAATCTTGACGAAATGATTTTGGAGTGTATCCTCCTCTGTAGAAGGGAAACACCTAACATGGCAGCAGGCTGTGAAAGAGACCCCATTAGAGAACCTTTTAATGACGTTTTTGTGGGTAAGACAGGCATGTGCATGAAATGCAAACAGTGCAACAAAGAAATGCAAGGCCCAGTTGCCCAAATGAAACACCAATATGAGAAGTGTGTACCTATTTCAAGGTGTTCCCATTTTCTAAAAAGAAACTCACATCTATCTCTGAATATGCATTAAGTTTATATTAGATTATTAATTTGTTAATTAAAAGATTAACGAGCTTGACTTATATCCTTGAGCTGATATTACCGTATTTTACAGAGTATACGACGCACTTTTTCCCTCGAAAAATATCCGCCCAAATTCAGGTGCGTCTTTTACTTGTAACTGCGTCTTAAACTTAATCTTAAACTCGTAAGCCTGGTTCAAGGGGGTGGGCTATCCCCCGGCAAAGCCTGTACCAATGCTAAAGTGAAATGCAACAATAAATAAAGGAGGGGGCGACCCTCTATTAACCCCGTGCTGCCTATTAACCCCGTGCCGCTGCAGCTCACCTGCCACCGCTTTGGCCATGAACTACTCCTCCTCCCCCGACGAGCCAGTGGCCTCCGAGGATCGAGGAGCATGCTGGCCACAAAAGCCCTTCTTCGAGGCGCCTGAAGGCCAATTCAAAGTGGCGGCCGTCGCTCTGCGCGCCCGCACGCACACAGCAGCCCTTCTTCAAGGCGCCTGAAGGCCAATTCAAAGTGGCAGCCGTCACTCTGCGCGCTCGCACGTGCCGCAGCAGCCCTTCTTCGGGGCGCCCACTGAAGCAAGGCTGAGAGTCCGTTCCTGGAGCTAGCAGGACTTTTCGGTACACACCCTTGTGTTACCGACCATGGAGAAAACGAAAAGGCATTCATACAATGCAGGATTTAAACTCAATGTGATTAAATACGCTGAAGAACAGGGCAGCAGAGCAACACTTCAGCCCTCCACCGACAGAAAAAATCATTCGCGATTGGCGGGCTGCTAAGGATGAACTAGAAAAAATGAAGACAAAATGTGCAAATAGAGGACAAACTGCAAAATGGCCTAAACTAGAAGATGACGTTCTGAAATGGATTCAAGGACACCGTGAAAATGGCATTGGAATTACAACGAAGATGATTCAAATACACGCACATAAGCTTGCGCAAAAGTGTAACCTAACAGATTTTTGAGGTGGAGTAGGTTGGTGTTATAGGTTTACGAAGCGCCATGGGCTTAGCATGCGAAGCAAAACCAAAATATCGCAGAAAATGCCACAAGAGTATGAAGAGAAAATGTTGTCTTTCCAGCACTTTATCATTCTTCATCGAAAGAAAACCAGTGTGGAACTAGGACAAATTGCAAATATGGATGAAACTCCTTTGACATTTGATGTACTGAGTAACAGAACCGTTGCCAAGAAAGGTGATAAAACTGTAACGATTAAAACGAGTGGGCATGAAAAAATGCACTATACTGTTGTCCTTTCATGTTGTGCAGATGGCACTAAACTTATTCCAATGACAATTTTCAAGCGCAAAACAATGCCGAAACTATCTGAGATACCGTCCGGCGTAGTTGTTCACATACATCAAAAGGGTTGGATGGATGAGACTGGTATGAAATTATGGATTACCAAAGTGTGGGAAAGAAGAAAAGGCGCTTTATTGAAGAAGAGTTCGCTGCTTGTACTAGATCAGTTTAGTAGCCATTTGAAAGATTCAGTGAAAGAGAAATTAAGGGAAGGAAATACAGAGCTGGCTGTTATTCCTGGAGGACTTACATCAAAACTGCAACCTCTTGATGTCTCAATAAATAAACCCTTTAAAGTGTATATGAGAGAAGAATGGAATAAATGGATGATGGATGAAAATCAACACCAATTTACTCCAAAGGGCACTTTAAAATGACCTTCAATCAAACAAGTATGCAAGTGGGTTAAACAGTCATGGTCAAGAGTGAGTGATGCCATTGTTAAAACTTTCAAGAAGTGTGGTATAAGTAATAGTCTTGATGGCAGTGAAGATCATTTTCTATATGAAGAGGAGGAGGACGACGATGAAGAAGAAGAAGAAGTGGGAGGGGAGGAGGAGAAGGAAAGTTCAGATGAAAGTTTTCTGGGATTTTAAAGGTCTGTTTGGATTTATAAATAATGGGAAATGATTGGGTTTTTTTAGTTTGGCTTTGTAAACTATTGATAACAGTTTAATATGTTAAAACTCTGAAAAACTGGATTAAAATTAAGGTGCGTCTTATAGTCTGTAGCGTCTTATAGTCCATAAAATACGGTATGGTAAAGTTATCTGAAAGATGGGCATCAGATGTTTGGACAGGGGCGCAATTTCAATGCTTGACCTAGGTGCTATTTTCCCTACATACACCTCTGCCTATCTTGGAGATGCCAGGGAGGGAACTTGGAACCTTCTGCTCTTCCCAGAACAGCTCCATCCCCTAAGGGGAATATCTTACAGTGCTCACACATCAAGTCTCCCATTCATATGCAACCAGGGCAGACCCTGCTTAGCTAAGGGGACAAGTCATGCTTGCTACCATAAGACCAGCTCTCCTCTCTCAAAATTAACACAAACCTTCTGCTCTTCCCAGAGTGGCTCCATCCCCTAATGGGAATATCTTACAGTGTAAGATATCTTACATCTTACACTTTTAGTCTTCCATTCATATGCAACCATGGTGGACCCTGCTTAGCTAAGGGGAAGTCATGCTTGTTTCCAAAAGACCAACTCTCCTTGATGCTGTAGCCTTGCATCAAAAGGAAGGTCCTCCAGGACACTTATCATCCTGGTTGTCCTTTTCTACACCTTTTCCAGTTCTACAATCAAGTTCTACAATGTCCTTTTTAAGATATGGTGACCAGAACTGCTTACTGTACTCCAAATATGGCCTCACCAAAGATTTGTATAAGGGCATTATAATATTAGCATTGTAATTTTCAATCCCGTTCCTAATGATCCCTAGCATGGAATTGGCCTTTTTCACATTTGCCAAAAACTGAGTCGACACTTTCAACAAGCTTTCTTCCATGATCCCAAGATTTCTCTCCTGGTCAGTCACTGACAGCATGTATGTGAAGTTGGGGTTTTTTGCCTCAATATGCATCACTTCACACTTGCTTACATTGAACCTCATTTGCCATTTTGTTGCCCATTCACCCAGTTTGGAGAGATCCTTTTTAGGGATGAGCCTGGACCAGTCCGGAGGCCATTCTGAAGGCCTCCGGACCGGTCCAGACATGAGGGTGGTCCGGTGGTCCAGCACTAGTGTGTGTGGGATCTTTAAGGGCGGGGGAGAGTGTACTTACCCCCCCACCACGTTTCTCCCGCCAGCGCATTCGTTTTGAAAAGCTTTTGGGGCGGCAGGATACCTCTCTGCCGCCCCTTCCCCCAGTTGTTGGCAAAAGGCTTCAAAAAGCCTTTTGCGCGTGCGCACATCGCACACGCACGTCACGTCTCTGCAATGCCCCCCCTCACTAGTGCCAGACCGCAGTTCCGCGGGTCCATGCACATCCCTAATCCTCACAATCTGCTTTGGGTTTCACTACCCTGAATAGTTTAGTGTTATCTGCAAATTTGGCCACTTTGGTGGTTCCCCCAATTTCTAGATCATTTATGAACAAGTAAAATAGCACTGCTCCACGTACAGTTCCTTGGGGACCCCACTTCTTATTTCCCTCTGTGGTAAAAACTGTCCATTTTTTCCTACCCTCTGTTTCCTGTCCTTCATCCAGTTACCAATCCACACATGAACCTGCCCTGTCCCATGACTGCTAAGTTTACTCAAGAGCCTTTGGTGGGGAACTTTGTCAAAAGCTTTTTGGAAGTCACTTTGGCTATTCTCACAATGGGCTAAAGAAAACCGGGCTAAACTGGGCTAAACCGGGCTAAAGAAGCCCAGCCCAGTTTCTCCCCATTTTGAGAACCAGTGAGTTTGCGGGTGAGCCCAGTGGTTCTCTGGCAGCTAGCTGGCCAAAGTAGCCCTCCCCTTAGCCTAGGTTAGCGGCGTGAGCACTCCGCTAACCCGGGTTTTCCGATCATGTGCTGCCATGACTTGGGTCGGCGCCATGGCAACACACAAGGAGATCCCTGCCGGGAGGCTTCAAGCAGTCTCCCAGACTCAGGGATTTCTCCAGGATGGCATCCTGGAAATTCTTGGAGGCACGCGGCCTCCAATCCCTGAAGCCCCTGCTGGCTCTGTGACGAAGCCAGCAGTCGTGTGGGCAGCCTGTTGATCATCTGCAGAGAGAGCAGGCTAATCCCGCTCTCTCCACCTAACCCCATCTGGCACTTCACACCGATCGTGTCAAGCTCCTCCATGTATATCCACATGTCTGTTGACACTCTCAAAGAACTCCAAAAGATGAGTGAGGCAAGACTTACCCTTGCAGAAGCTGTACTGGTTCTCCTTCAGCAAGGCCAGGTCTTCTATATGTTTAACAATTTTGTCCTTAAGTATGCTTTACATCAATTTACCTGGCACAGACCTTAAGCTAACCAGCCTGTAATTTCCCGGATTGCCACTGGATCATTTTTTTTTTTTTTTTAAATGGGAGTTACATTAGTTACTTTCCAGTCCTCTGATATAGAGCCTGAATGTAGGGACAAGCTATATATATTTGCTAGGAGAGCAGCAATTTCCCATTTGAGTTCCAACTCTTGGGTGGATGCTATCTGGCCCTGGAGGTTTTTTAATCAGCTGAAGCCTCCCCCCCACCCCACCAGCCATTTTGTCAGGAACTCATGTTTTTACGGACTGATTTATGGACAGATTTTTCTCAGGTTTTTATGGACTGATATTTGTTTATCTCCTCTTCCCTCTGAAGCCAACTGTGATTCTTTAAAATATATCCCTGAGGGTCACACAGCCCTCAGGAACATATCTGGGAAAGTCACAGTTGGGTTCATAGGAAAGGGGAGATAGATTAAAATTGCCCTCCCCCATAGCACATGTGCAGCTTTACTGCACCAGCACTTTATTAGTCTGCATGCCAGTCTTTGTACCCAGAGACCATCCCAACAATTAATTCCTATAAGGAAATATCTGCTAACTGTTATGAAATATTAACATTCTTTTGTCAGTTCTCAGACCCTCATTAACCAGAACTGTAGGGCAGGATGATTTGATAGAACCATTCACGCTAATTGGACAGAAAATCCATTACAATATAAATGTTGTTCATATATAGATAAATACATTTTGTTTCAGCTGTGAGATTTGGTCCAGTAATGGCTAAGACTGGAAGGGAGTCCTACTCCTCCACTAGAACATATGTTGCTTAATAGATTGAATGTGTGAATGCTTCCACCACTTCAACAGCATTCAGAATATATATAAGCATGCAAAGCTGTTAATACCAAAAGAAGTATATAGCTATATTAGAACATAGAATACTATACCCCAATTATCTGCATGGTATAGATCTGAATATATCTGGCACATGTTATTTTCAAAGGGATCTGTTCATAAACATTGCACCATTGCACCTCTCTCACACAAAAGGTTGTATGTATGTATGTATTTATTTATTATATTTTATATCCTGCTCTTCCTCCAAGGAGCCCAGAGCGGTGTACTACATACTTAAGTTTCTCCTCACAACAATCCTGTGAATTTGGTTAGGCTGAGAGAGAAGTGACCGGCCCAGATTCACCCAGTTAGTATCATGGTTGAATGGCACTGAATAGGGATTTGAACTCTGGTCTCCCTGGTCCTTGTGCAGCACTCTAACCACTGAACCACGCTGGATCTTATCAGATGTGCTTAATTGCTTCCTTAACTCTCTTTCAGGTAAGGGTTGAATCTGAGTTAGACTGAAATCTATTCTACATTACGAATTTATTTCAAATATAAAATCAATAATGCAGGGGTGGGGGTCTACTAGGATGGTCTGATGGCTCTGGGGGATTTTCCTGATAACATGACCGGACATTTTGTCAGTACCCTCGTTGACCTGTAGAAATGCAGCAGGAGTTAAATGCAATTGTACTCAAATACAATTGCATTTACCTCTACCTCTATACCTCTACGTCCTTGTAGAGCTAATTCAGCTCCTTGATTTCCTGCAGGGAGGGGGAGACAATGGCTGTAGCACTGATGGAGAACATTTTCACAAAGACTCTGACAGAGCTAGAGCCCATCTTAAAGCCAGCTTCATGGCAGTCATGGCAGCAAATAAGTCTTTTTTCCCCTCTGCCAGCATTGCATTTGCTCAGTGTCATCTGGTGAAGTTATGCCAAGATGTAAGACACCTTCTACAACTAGGCCCAGTTTAACAACTTTTCTTGTCAAAAGTGCAGCAAACATCCACCAAGGTAATGTCTTTCTGATGCTGGTACCAAATTTATAAAATGTCTTTCCACTGGCCACCCATATTATACTCCTTCAAACAGCCAGTCAAAAAGTCTCTTTTTCACTGGAATTTTAGAGGTGGTTGGTTGGGAGATTCTAATTCCAATTCTAATTGGTTGGGAGAGATTGTTTTGGCTGGTGGTTTGGGATCTTGGGTGGCTCTCTTTGGTTGTTTTGTTTTGGTGTTTAGATTTTTATTATATTATAAAAATAACATTATGTGTATAAATTATTTATTTAATATATAAATCAAACATATTATTTTATCTATTTAATGTATTATAATATATATTTTAAATTTGTGCTAATTTATTATTATAGTTTTTATTTTCTTGTAAGCTGCTTTGGGTAGAAAGGGTATGAAGGTCTTTAAAATAATAATAATAATAATAATAGCCATGACCCCACTTTCACAAATACTAAACAATACAGACCTTGTATACCAAACATCTAAAACATCAAGTCAAATCAACCATCTGCTGTACATGGACGATCTGAAGTTGTATGGAAAGTCCCAGTCAGAAATTGAATCACTACTAATCACTGTCCGTATATTCAGTAGCGATATAGCAATGGAGTTTGGACTAGACAAGTGTGCTGCATTCATAATGAACAGAGGAATAATAACAAAAACAGAAGGAATAGAACTGCCCAATGGAAGCAAGATCAAGAACCTGGAAGAGAAAGAACCTTACAAATACTTGGGCATTCTCCAGGCTGATAACATCGCACACACTGAAGTTAAAAGAAAAATTGAAAGTGAATACATCAGGAGAGTTAGAAAAATCCTCAAGTCCAAACTCAATGGCGGGAACACCATACAAGCCATAAACACCTGGGCTATACCTGTTATACACTGCAGGAATAATAGACTGGACCCAGGGAGTGCTAGAGACGCTAGATCGTAAGACCAGGAAAATCATGACCATCAATCATGCTCTGCACCCCCGTAGTGATGTCGATAGGCTATACCTCCTTCGCAGCTCAGGTGGAAGAGGAATGCTGCAAGTCCATCAAACGGTAGAGAAGGAGAAAAGAGGCCTTGAAGAATATATCAAGGACAGTGAAGAAGATGCACTTCAAATGGTCAAGAAAAAGGAACTATTCAACACCAATGAAATAAAGCTGGCCTACAAGAAAGAACAAGTCAAGAACCAAGCAGCAAAATGGAAAAATAAGCCCCTGCATGGTCAGTATTTGCACAATATAAGTGGAAAATCAGACATCACCAAGACCTGGCAATGGCTTAAGAATGGCAACTTGAAGAAAGAAACTGAGGGTTTAATACTGGCTGCACAAGAACAGGCACTAAGAACAAATGCAATAAGAGCAAAAGTCAAAAAATCAACCACAAACAGCAAGTGCCGCCTTTGTAAAGAAGCAGATGAAACCGTGGACCACCTAATCAGCGGTTGTAAAAAGATCGCACAGATCGACTACAAACAAAGGCATGACAAGGTAGCAGGGATGATACACTGGAACATCTGCAAAAAATACTGTAGCCAAAACATTGGTGGGACCATACAATTGAAAAAGTTGAAGAAAATGAAGATGCAAAAATATTATGGGACTTCCGACTACAAACAGACAAACATCTGCCACACAATACACCAGATATCACTGTAGTTGAGAAGAAAGAAAAACAAGTTAAAATAATCGACATAGCAATACCAGGGGATAGCAGAATAGCAGAAACAGAAATAGAAAAAAAATCACAAAATACAAAAATCTACAAATTGAAATTGAAAGGCTGTGGCAGAAAAAGACCCAAATAATCCCAGTGGTAATTGGCGCCCTGGGTGCAGTTCCAAAAGACCTTGAAGAGCACCTCAACACCATAGGGGCCACAGAAATCACCATCAGCTGATTACAAAAAGCAACTTTACTGGGAACAGCCTATATCCTGCGACGATCTCTATAACAACAGCAACAACATTGACAATAAAATTCTGGCATCCCAGGTCCTTGGGAAGGACTCGATGTCTGGATATAACAAACTTGTCAATAACACCTGTCTGACTGTGTAAATAAATAATAATAATAATAATTTGATTTCTATACCGCCCTTCAAAAAATGGCTCAGGGCGGTTTACACAGAGAAATAACAAACAAAACAACATAAAAATGGAACCCTGTCCCCAAAGGGCTCACAATCTAAAAAGAAACATAAGATAGACACCAGCAACAGTCACTGGAAGTACTGTGCTGGTGGTGGATAGGGCTAGTTACTCTCCCCCTGCTAAATAAAGAGAATCGCCATGGTAAAAGGTGCCTCTTTGCCCAGTTAGCAGGGGTTATATATAAATTTTGAATCCACAGCACTATAATTAATTGTCACTAATCAATCTAAATATTATGGGTAGCATCCATTGCCCCCACACCCCAACCACAAAGAAGATGCAGACACATTTCAAACTGGGTAAAGGGCCACAACTTTATTGAGTAATCAAATTAGAGAACTGAGTGTGGAATAAACTCCACTCGGCAACAGTGTGGGCCTATCAAAGGCCAGGTTCCGACATTTATGTCCTTGTCTGTGCCTTGAATGGGTGACACATTGACTCAAGCATAGAAGCAGTGCAATCATGCTTCATCTCCATCATTGCCAATCCCAAAGGGTCAGGGCAACTTCTAGGGCTTCCTAGCCCCCAAGCCATGCAGCCTTTAAGGTCTGTGAAGCCCTGAAGCAGGTATCATGGTGAACCGAAGTCCCCGAGCCATGAAGCCTCTGAGAACCGATTGACCAATCCACTGTTTCCAACTGCCCAAGGATCCTCACTGATCTCAAACTCTTCTACACCTCCACCCAGCCCATACTGTACCTGCCCAGTTGTGACTTAAAACTAACTAGTAGTAGGAAAGACAGATGGAGTAGGCAAATGGCTCCCCGACATGGCCAATCAGCTGAGGGGCCAAAAATTCCTACTTGGCCCGCAAAAGCATGACCAGTGAAGCCCGCTCTGCCCCTAGGGACAGGAGGAAGGAAGGGGAAGCCAGTAAAAAGCACACTGGAGAGGGGAGGCAAGAGACGGCCTCCACACATGTAAGCCCGGACAAATCAGGTGCTCTCTGTGGCTGTTGCTGAGGGGGTAGGGACAAAGACCCATCCCCCAGCATGAGGTTGAAGGATGAGGCACGACTATGATAGTCCTAAGTCAACTGAAATCAATGGAACTTATGTCAGACATGACAACCTTTCCTCATATATTTAAATGCTGCTTAGTTATGTCTAACTACTCCAGATTCTGAACTATAAATACTTAAAAACTAACCATATAAATGGAGAAAATTTAAAAGAAATGCTGATGCACAGTAACTTAAACTTTGATATCCATTTCGTTGAATTCCTATTCTTCCCCCGCATTGCCCATATGCTCACTCACTCACATTTTAATTAGATTCATGTGTGCACAAGGACATTTCATGCACACATGGTGAGAGGATTTTGCCAATCCTCCCTTCCCTTTGTTACCCTCAAAGCTCCCTGAAAATATGTCCCTGGGGGCTAGAGGGCCTTCAAGGACATATTTTCAGTGAGCAGGCATCGGCGTAGCAGAGGGATTTCTGAAAATTGCTCCTCTCCTCTCACACATATGAAATTTTCTTAAGTACATGCAATGTTATTCAGTATTGAGCCATTTTCTGACTACAAATTTTGGGGCTTTATAGAAAAATGTGTAAAGCAGAAGACATGCAAATACAAGGCACTCTGCAAAAAAAAAAACTTTAATTGGAACATTGATTTTAAGAGTTGGACTGCTTGTCTAGAGCTTTGTGCTGACATGTACGGTAACACTGAACTTCTCAGTAGGGATTCAAACTCCCATCTCCAACTGTTCATCCATTAAGTTGTGTTACTGAGGACAAAGGCAGGCCACTATAAACTGATCAATTAGCATATCTCTCACTAATTAAGAAGTCACACAGGGACAATGTCACTAACGACAAAAACTTCAAGTTGATAAATGCACTCTGTTCACAGCTACTCAAAGTCATCTGATCACAACGTAGAATAAAGTATATGTACAAAAGCAAACAGCAGAACACAAGAAAGAAGAAGAAGAGGAACATTTCAAGCATTACAAAATTCCTCATCGCGTACAGGGTTCTGTTGTTTCTGAGGTATTCTGAGTGTGGATTCTATGATAGCAAATGAGATTTTCAATGAGACACCATGAATCCACTCTTATTTGCTATCATAGAATCCACACTCAGAACACCTCAGAAACAACAGAACCAAGTACCCCATGGGTTAGAAACCCATGGGGGTGGTTGGCACCCTATGTGCACTACACCACCACTCACTCTGGGCCACCCCAGCACCCCCCAAGTGCACTTATGGGGCTGCTGAAAGCTCCATTATTATACCTTATGAGGAAAAACCTTAAAGACGCGTAAACTTCAACAATTCACCAAAAATCAGCCCTCTGCACAAATCCTTTGAAAAAATTCAGGTAGCTTCCTTGCCCCTACCCAGCACTACCACCAACCCCACACCACTCTAGTCCACCCCTTTCCCCCCGATGTGAAGTGATACACCCTCCAATATACCTAATGGGGGAAAACCTTAAAGACGCCTAAACTTCAAAAATCACTTAAAAACCAGCCCTTTGCCCAATCACTCTGCAATTGGGGTGGTAGCCTCCACCCATTAGGCACTACCACCCCAGCCCACTATTTTGGCCCATATCCCACGTTATGCCCCCAATCTTCCCCAAAGACACTAAAATTTCAAAAATTCACCAAAAATCAGCCCTTTGCCCAATCCCTCTGCAATTGGGGTGGCCGCCTCCACCCATTAGGCACTACCACCCCACCCCACTATTTTTCCCCTGGGTCCCGAAATTCAAGTAGAAGAATTTCAGACCTTTTTGCATTGAAGTCAATGGGAGGCAAAAAGGCGGGAAATTCAAACAGACGTCAAAATCCGAAAATCCGAATATTCGGAGCTGAAACGGAGGTGATTCGGTTTGGCTATGAAAAATTTCAGAGGGCCAGAAGGGTGATTCTGTTCGGATCCAAATCACCCGAAATTGGCTGTTTCGGGTACAGATCGTTCTGTACCCAAAACGTTTCTCACATCCCTAGTTTCCATTAGGAAATGCAGAGCATCCTATTCACAAGCTTATGCTTGTGAAGGGATTTGTGCAAGTGAAGCACAACTGAGTCCTCTATAAACAGTTACTTGCTGGTTAACATACCTTTTAATGGACTCTCTTTCAATGGATTTTTAAAATGGTTTTAACTGATAGAGGTCATGTCCACAACCTCTGACCGCCTCTCAGGAGGGATGTGGGGAAGGCATGAGCTTGCTTGCCTTCCCTAGCAGATGAGCAGTGGCTATTTTTCTCACCACTGTGCCATGCGCCCACATGAGCAGTGGCATGGAGAACAAAGCTGGGATCAGGAGGAGAAAATCCTGCCACATCCCAGAGAGACACACACACCAGCAGCATGGTGGCTGCTGTCATTAAAGCAGCCGCTGCAGTTGGTGCAACCACTCCTCCCCCGCCCCAGCTTGCTACCGAAGATGGTGGTAGGCCAGGAGGTAGGGGGAAGAAGCCTTCGACTTGGCAGTGATCTCCCAGATGATTGCCTGCTGAGGTAGAATAAACCCATGGTTCATTCTACCTACAGTTTGTTCTACCTAGGTAAAAGGCCATGTAGAAGTATAGTGCTAGCCTCAGCTGGAGCAGCCAGGAGCACAGGACTCCCAGTGGTCTAGATGACACAAGATTATCCCAGGTGGCTCAAGTTGTGGGAATAGACTGATAATCTGGTTTTTGTTTGTTTGAACACAGAAGAGTTAGGTAAATGTCGATACAGTTTGAATGCTAGCCCCTGCCCCTACAGAAAAACAAACCACCTCCTATTTAAAAAGAGCAGCAGATTTCAGATTTAGTTTTAAGATGTATTACCCCTTCTTGCCTTGTAAAGAACACTCAGTATAAACATCTAGCTCTCATATACATACACACTCACACATGTACACGCACACAAACTAGAGATTTTAGTCATAAAGGACACAAACACATAGAGAATCAAAGCCCAGCTTTTTAAAAATGCAATACCTGCAGAAAAGTCATTTGTACATGATTTTGGCAATTCACCTGCGTTTCCCATTTCAAAATTGCTTCTTCTTTTTTTGGAAGAAAAAAAATGTGGTCCTTTGCCTGTGAGTTTTCATTACAGAGGATACAATGTTTAGGTCCGCTCAGTATTGTCTTATAAATCTTAGTTCATCTTGTGTGACAAGGGTGTAAATTGTCTCTTAGCGAAGTGCCAAGAAAACTCCTAAAAGGAGGAGATTGCTGAAAGGAGGCTAGAACTGTCTCTCTTCATTGAAGCAAGTGGAAAGTTGTAGCTACTCAGAATCAAGGCCAATTTTTATGGAATGAATGGGAGACGTGCTCTTTAAAGCCCTTCATAAGAACAATACTAATGGAATGAAAGATTTTACATATAACACTTCTCAAAAGACAAGGGTAATAACCTTTTGCACTCCAGTGGTGAGGAGACGTGATGTGGTCATTCAAATGACAATCTGGTTGAGGCAGTTCATTGGCTGGGTCTATGGACCTGCCTACTCACACCACTTGGGCCTTTTATTGCCCCTGACTCCCCCCCCGCTTTTGGTACCAGATGCCATTCCTCTCCATCACTCCTCCTCCCTCCCTGCTGTGCCCCATCCTCTGCTTATTCAAGACACAGAAGGCAGGGACGTTTGAGCAGCAAGAAACACTTCCTGCCGCTCTATCCTCTCTGCTTTTTGAATGGGCAGTGGGTGGGACATGGCACCAAAGAGGAAAAGGAGCTGGGGTTGCCACCGCCGCCACCACCAAGTAAGGGTTTTTTCACATTTCCTGTTACTAAGGCACCACGGTTGGTGGGAGGGTTGCTGGCAACCCTCCCTCTTCATGAGTCACCCTTGCAAAGCTTTGCAAGTTATGGTTTAGAAACTTCCTATCAGGGTCTTCCATAACTTTTTGTAAAGGTGCTGGGGCATTCCCAGATGGGCGGCTTTACGGCAGTGGGAAGTGCCTAAAGTTAAGCCATTTTGAGCACTACACCAAAGTGCTACTTTTTAAGGACACATATAATGAACAGTAACTGTGAATCGTCAGGAGCAAAGCTGAATAATGCCATTGGCTGTATGAATAACACCTTCTGTCACCGTCCTGACATCACTTTAAATGGTTCCCTCGTATGAACTCCTCCCCACACTAAGTGTAGCGAAGCTGCACTCAATCACCATTTGGAAAATCTCCTGGCAGATGGTGTGTGCTACTGGCAATCTTCCTTCTATGTGCATTACCTTTGAAAAGCCTTGCAACACTTGGATTTGGAGCTTCTTCTCCAAGCCATTCAAGGCTCTACATGGGCTTTGTGAGAAGAGGGAATGTTGCCAGCAGCCTCCAGTTAACATAATGTATGAGCTGTTCCTGTTCCTTTGCAGTCTTCCTCACTCACTCTGCCCACCTAGTCATCCTTCCTCCTTCCCCCTGAATCTCTGGCACACTGTTGATGTGATGTGTAGCATACTGGCAATGGTGCAAACCACATTGAGACTGCTGGAGTCTTGTAAGGCAGCCCCAATGCAATTGAGAATGAGTGGTTGCATATGCAGCACTACCACAGTTATTTCCATTGCTGTCTTAGGAGTCCACTGCAGCCCTTGTGTGGTTCACATCATCACTGGTATGCTGTGCATCATGACGGCAATTGCACTGGAATGTTGGATCCACATATGCATTTACATGCAAGTATGCTACAGTCAAGATGCATCCACTCTCTTCTTGGAAGTGTAAAAAAGAGGAGAGTTCCTATATACATTTATGGTGGACTTGTAAAAAGTCTAAAGGCTATTGGGATTTAATTTATAATGAGCTTTAAAAAGTGTTTTAAATGACTTTTTCCAAGAGCCCAGAAACAATACTATTAGGTATTGACAACAATGCTTTGCCGAGGAAATACTGGATCCTCTTTATGTATCTGACAGCAGCAGCAAGACTGACATTTGCTCACAAATGGAAAGACAGTCATTGCCCGAGTAAAGAGGATTGGATACTTAAAGTATTAGAATTGGCAGAAATGGCAAAATTAACAGCATTATTAAGAAATAAACTTGAATTATTTAAAAGGGATTGGGACCCTCTTCTTGTTTATCTAAAAACACATTATAAAATGGATTTTTATCAGGCCTTCGAGGGGTAACAACAAATGCTTAAAAAATGTCCCAGAGTTTATTTCTGTATGATTTATCGAGGGGGGGGGAGAGAATGATGAAACTACAGGCAAGCCCTGGGTATTGTGACTGACACTTGTTTCAATGATGAGATGGAAGTCCTTATGTGCTCTTTTTCCTTTTCTTGTCTGTCTGTCTGTCTGTTTGTTTTATTTGTGCTTCCCTTTTTGTTTTGTGGAAAAACTGGATAAAAAATATTATTATTATTTTTAAAAAGATGCATCCACTCTCTTCTCAGGGGTTTAATTTATAGTGAAGCAGAACAATAAACTATATCACTAGAAAAGGGGGGAAAGTATCCTTAACATCTTCCCAAAATGCAAAGTAGTAGTATCAGCAGCTGGAATGGGTTCTGCCAGAGGGGTGGGTGGCCGGAGGCACCTTTTAACTGCAAACCAGTAGATGCTTACTTCTCCTCCTGCTGCACCTGAAAGCAGTTTGGAGCAGCGGCACACTGCCCAGCACCAACTGTGGCAGAGGATTGGCTCCGACACTCAGCTGGTCTCCGCCCATGCTTGGAGGACATTTGTTCTCTATGCAAATGGCCTCCACTAGCTAAGTGGTGGAGCTGATCCTCCACCACAGCAGGTACTGGGCAGTGTGCCATTGTTCCAAACTGCTTTCAAGTGCAACGGGAGGAGATGTTAGCTCCTACTAGTTTACAGTTAAAGGTGCCTCCCGCTGCCCCACCCCCTGACAGCGATCACACCAGCTGTCACTGCAAAGTAGTGCTTTACCAGGAACAGCAGCTATTCTAGGAAAAGTAGGGAAATAGGAGACAGAAATAGGAACATATGATTTTGGCTCTTCCTCACCTCTTGTCATTATTGGGGGGGAAATAGGAGGCATGATCTACACTGTGTTGTCATGGGCTATAGGCATTCTAGGCAGTAAGGAAGTGCTATAACATTTCCTGAGAAAGAACTAGGAGTTACGTAGGAATGTTTGCTCACTAAGTAGTTGCCTAAGTAGTGGCAGATGTTTCCTGTTCCACATTGTAGCTCATTTGGGCTTATCCCAGTTGAGACATCATCTGGGAAGGAAATCTGTGTTTTGCTATTTCTGGAGCCATTGAATTATAACACAGAAAGAGTTCTCTTAAAAAAGAAGATTGTTCTGTATTTCTGTATCTGCTGGTTATTTAGATGGAAGAAAAGAAGGCCATGCAAGGGCAAATCAGCTCTATATACAGCTCATTAAGCACTCAACTCTAAGCACATATATCAACATAACAACATTACATGGTATAAGAAGTATATGAAAAAGCCTACAAATCAAGTCTCTTAAGTATCTATGTCAGCATCCCTTCAAAAGCTACCATCCCATTCTCTATTTTAATTTTCCTCAGCAATCAATGGATAGAGTCATTATCTGTCTTCTTATTAGGAATGAGTGGACTTGTCTTTTCCCTTTCTAACCCACTCTAACAGCAATGATCAATATGCAAGCCTACCCTTTGGTGTTTCAGATAACTAAGATGGAGTCCAAGTATCAAACTGATTCACCATACAGCCATGCTTCCATATTACAGTATATTGAACTAACAAGATGTCCATGAAATGATGCCAGAGAGAATGGAAATGCAGCCATTAAGATGGACTGTATTGAAGTGGATGAGTGAGTGCAAGCCCCAACCTTTCTTTCCCTGTTCTTGGAATACTAATCAGAAATAAAGCAAAGGGAGAGTGGGGAAGCCAATGGTCAGCCACCTGCTTGTTACAACAGCCTTTAACTCTGCACTGAGAGCCTTTTCCTTATTACTGTCCCTATAGGGATGTGACATGATGTGGGCCCTCTCCTCAGCTGAAAGGTCATGATTATTCTGGCTCTGATATATATTTATTATTTATTTATTTTTATTTATACATTCATTTATTTGATTTCTATACCAACCTTCCAAAAATGACTCAGGGTGGTTAACGATTAAAAACAAAACAATTAAAATCAATTAACAGTTAAAAACAAAGACTATAAAACACCATAAAGGAATTAACAGCTAAAACATTCAAAACAGTTTAAAACCCCTAGAAGGCCAGGCCAAACAGGTTTTGAGAGCTCTCTTGAAAGCCAATAATGAATTCAAATTACGGATTTCTGCTGGGAGTGCATTCCACATCCCAGGAGCAGCTACAGAGAAGCCTCTCTGTAGCTACAACTACAGCCCGCCTCTGAGTTGCCACCAGATGTACCGGTGGTAACTGGAGACGGACTTCCTCAGATGACCTTAACGTGCAATGGGGGTCATGCAGAAGAAGACGCTCTCTAAGGTAACCTGGACCTTAGCCATTCAGGGCTTTAAAGGCAATAACCAGCACTTTGTATTTTGCCCAGAAACCTATCGGCAGCCATTCTTCTCCATGACAATATTGGTCTAGGCAGCAGATCCTACCAGGTAGCAGTTTCAGACAGGCTTATTACAACAAAACAAAAACAAACAACAAAACACTTTTTGGTTTTGCTATTCTTGAAGGTCATTCACACAACCAATTTCTCTGAGACTGGGTAGGGCTGGAGGGAAGGCATGAACCTGCCTTCTAACCCCTACGATCATTGGTTCTTCAGGGTGCTGCTACTCATGTGCCCACATGACTGGTGTGGTGGCAATCATGACAGGTATGATGATGCCACTCACGTGCCCACATGACTGGTGTGGCAGCGGGCTCCTCTGCCTGTCTCCTCTGCAGTCAGGGTTCCATGGCTGCCACTCCTGGTGGCCATTTTCAGAGCCCGGTGCTGCAGATGATCAAAAGGTGAAGTTGAATAGACTTCTACCTACTCCTTTTCCATCCTACTTCACACTTTGCCTGGGAAGTGGATCTGTGCTACCTAGAGCTGCAGCTACTAGATCAGGATACCTCCCAGAATTCCTGATGCTTGGGCTGCTTGAGAAGGAGGGATTTTACCAGAGCAGTCCATGTCATGTGACTGACCTTTTGGAGTATGGAAGCAGATAGTGATCCAGGTGAAAGATATTGACAAGCAGCCATTCTTGAGAAGCCTCATCTACCTTTTCTAGTCCAGGGAAAAGAAGACAGTGGCATAGGTAAATTTATTTATTTATTTAACATATTTTTATACCACACAAAACTCACGTCTCTGAGCGGTTTATAGAAAAGCAAACAGACAGACAAGTTTTCTAAGTTAAAACATTAGTTAAAACAAAATAAACAATACACTAAAAGTTAAAACATTACAACAATTTAAATTTTAAAACAAGGTTTTAAACCAATGTTAAAACTATTAATACTTACAAATGCATCTTTAAAGACTTTTAAAAGGTTGTCAGAGATGGGGAGGCTCTTATTTCAGCAGAGAGCATGTTCCAAAACTTTGGGGCAGCAGCAGAGAAGGCCCGTCCCTGAGTAGCTACCAGACAAGCCAGTGGCAACTGCAGATGGACCTCTCCTGATGATCTCAGTGGGTGGTGGGATTTATAACCAAGAAGACATTTTCTTAAATACCCAGGGCCCAAGCCATTTAGGGCTTTATAGGTTATAACCAGCACCTTGAATTTGCCCAGAAACTTATCAGCAGCCAGTGTAGATCTTTCAATATGGGAGTAATATGGTATCTCCGAGATAACCCAGAGATCAACCTGGATGCCATATTCTGTAGCAATTGTAGTTTCTGGACTACACACAAGGGCAACCCCATATAGAGTGCATTGCAGTAATCCAGTCTGGAGGTTACCAGCATATGTTTCACTGTTTTGAGGTCGTTTATCTCAAGAAACAGACTGAGATGCTGAGAAGCAGCAATTGCAGGCAGCCTCTTTGCCTCCAAATGCTAATCATCTGATTTTGCTCTCATAGGATTAAGCACACGGTGATATATTCAAATTGCTGCACTTAAACTTACTGTGATAAGAAGAATACAGCAAAAGATGTACAGTATTTGAAACAACCCAGATTAGCCAGCGCATCTAATTAGACCTACCATCTGTTTCTGTGTGACATTCCTCCTAGGTCTGCTTTACTGGATGGAAACAAACTAATGATGGAAATGAATTTTAGTTTGCTTTTTACTAATGTTTCTATATGTGTGAGATTCCCTAAACTATACTCTACTTTATTCACCAGTTGCAACATGTATTAATTATTGACCACTCTGGGAAGTAAATTGGTACATAGAGATATAATTAGCAGTGTTTATTTTATTGTGATTTTTAATGTATACAGGTCTGAGTCTCCAACGTATAACTAACAGATTTACAGATGTTTTTAATAAAAATAAAAAAGTCTACCATGATTTGCTGTTTCTTCCAAGCTATGCAGAAATAAATTCAACAAATTCAGCTTGACATTTTTAAGCAAGGTATCTAGAATAATTCCTAGAGATCTTTGCATTGTAAATGTCTGTTTGAACTTAACTTCAGTCTTCCTGTATTGAACAACGGATAATTGTAAAATCAGGTTTTTTTTAGCTATTCATGGTTCTGTTTTTACACACTAAAGCAATTTACTATTATTATTTTCAACAAATGTTCCCGAAGTGGTTTACATAGAAAAAGAATACTAATTCCCTTTGGGGATATGTTCCCTGGGGTCAGATTTCCTGTCTCCAAAGGACTCACAATTTAAAAAGAACACAAGCTAGACCAGCAACAGACACACTGGAGGGAAATCTGCTAGAGTTGAGCCAGTCTCTTTCTCTGCTAAATACTGTATAAGAGAAGCACCACTTTGAAAGGTGCCTCTTTGACCATTTAGCAGGGGACAGTAAATACTTAAAACATGAGGAAAGCTACTGAGTGATTGAAACACAACTATCTCTAGATCCTAGAAAGCAATTATTACCAGGTGCAATTCCTATCCTGTGATATATCCTCAACATAAAGGTCAATATGAGATTCAGCAAGGTACTGAGTCATTGCCAATAACCATGGAAAGCATTTTAAAATGGAGTTTATCAAAGAACTTTGCTTGAAATGTCTGAAGATATTTGATAGACCTGTGCAAAGTTGGATCGGCAATGTTGGAATTGATCCAACATTGTTGCAATTGGTTAAAAAATTGGCCAAATTCCAATCCGATACCAAGTCCACGATATCAGAATTACCACAAGAAGTTTTTTTATTCCCCTTGATGCTTTTAGCTAAACGTTCCACAAACTCTCTTTTCGCCACCCTTATTGTCGCCTTGCATTTCTTTTGCCAGAGTTTGTGTTCCTTTCTGTTCTCCTCATTTGGGCAAGCCTTCCAATTTCGGAAGGAACTCTTCTTCCCTTTTATGGCTTCCTTGACTTTGCCCGTTAGCCATGCTGGCATCCTCCTGGACTTAGTGGTACCTTTCCCCCTTTTGGGTATACAATCTAGGCATCTAGTATTGTGGTTTTGAGTAAACTCCATGCATTCTGGAGTGAAGGGACTCTCCTGTTTTTCCCTTTCAGCTTTCTTTTCACCATACTTCTCATTTTAGAGAAGTTTCCTCTTCTGAAATTCAAAGTGTCTGTGTTAGACTTCCTTGGTGATTCTCTCCCCACATGTATGCTGAATTTGATTGCACTATGGTCACTGTTCCCTAAAGGGTCGATAACATTTACATCCCGCACCAGGTCCTGGATGCCACTCAGGATTAAGTCCAAGGTTGATTTCTGTCTGGTTGGTTCCAAGACCAACTGTTCTAGGGCACAGTCATTCAACTTATCTAGTAATTTGACCTCTTTGTCATTCACAGAGATGATTCACAGTCATCACCTGACTGTGAATTTACCCAGTGTATGTGTGGGTAATTGAAGTCACCCATTATTACAGCCCTGCCTCTCCTTGATGCATCCTTGATATCCTGCTGTAACTCCCAGTCACTGTCAGCATTTTGATCCGGAGGGTGATAGCACGTACCTAGTAGCACATTTCCTTTCAGGCCTTGTATTGTCACCCACAGGGTTTCTGTGGAGGACTCCAGTCCACCTAGGTTTTCTACCTTGTTAGATTCTATCACATACAGTGCTACTCCACCTCCAAGGTGCCCCTCCCTGTCCTTTCTATAGAGTTTATATCCATGGATAACAGTGTCCAACTGGTTCTCACTGGTCCACCATGTTTCTGTTATGCCCACTATATCTATTTCTGCATTAGCAACCAAGCACTCCAGCTCACCCATCTTGGCTCGGAGGCTTCTGGCATTGGCATATAAGCACCTATTTGCTGAATCTCTACCCTGGTGCATGTTATCTTTCTTTTGACTCTTTAACCAGCTGTCACAGGCTTCTGTCTGCTCTTTATGTGGTTCTGCTCAGTCCCGTTCTGTTGTATCTCAATCCTCTGCACCCTCACACTTTAAAGGATGGCGTTTGCGCAACCGGATACTGCCCAGCTCCCATCAGCTATTCCCCAGGTGTCATTCTAAAAGCTGGTCTGTAACCTTTTTGATATTAAGCACCAGCAATCTGGTTCCATCTTGGTTCAAGTGCAGCCCATCCCTTTTGTACAGGCCTTGCTTGCCCCAAAATGTATCCCAGTGCCTAACAATTCTAAACCCCTCCTTCTGGCACCACCATCTCATCCACACATTTAAACCCCTTAGCTCTGCCTGTCTCACTGTACCTGCGCGTGGAACAGGTAGCATTTCTGAGAATGCTACCTTGGGTGTCCTGGACTACAAAACACTATCCATCAGCCAAAATTTAGCTTCCATACTACATTTCCCCACATCATTGGTGCTGATGTGCACCACGACAGCTGTCTCCTCTCCAGCACTGCCTAAGAGCCTATCTAGATGCTGTGTGATGTCCACAACCTTCATACCGGGCAGGCAATTCACCATGCAGTCAGCACGTGGGTCACAAACCCATCTCTCTATACTTCTAATGATCGAATTGCCCACTACAAGGAGGCCCCCACCCCACAGAGGAGTATCCCCTGTGTGAAAGGATATGGGCTCATCATCCATCGAAGGGTCCCTTCTAAAGGAGCATTTCCCTCTTCCTTAGACTGATGTCCTCCTTCCTTGAGTCCTTCATTCTCCCTGAGAGCAGAGGAGCTATCAGCCCTGGGGTGGGATGCCTCTACCACTTCCCTGAAAGTCTCTCATCTGCATTCCTCTCTCTCTCTCTGAGCTTCTTCAGATCTGTCACCTTGGTCTTGAGGGAACTAACTTGCACCAAGCACACACCTCCTTGCACCAAGCACACACCCATGACCACACACGCATGACTTCTGCCCATGGAGCAACATGGGCAGAACTCTGTGCAATAAACTGGGAAGTGCCCCCTCTCCTGCTGGCTTTCTAGCTTCATACTGGTTTTGTTGGCTATTTACAGTATTTAGAGATAGTTTATTAGAAGTATAGGTCTCAGCTGTAATGGTAAGCTATTTAACTGTCCAAACAGCCTTTCTCAAGAATATGAGGGAGGGATTGTATTTATTTATTTATTTATTTATTTATTTATTATTTTATTTATTATTAAAACTTTTATACCGCCCTTCCAAGAAGCTCAGGGTGGTTTACATTAAAACACCATTAAAATCAGTTAATAATTAAAAAAAATTATAAAAGCAAAGAACAATGATTAACAATTAAAAACATCGTAAAACAATAATTAAATAGTCAGAACTATTTAAAAACAAGTTTTAAAAAGCTGAGAAAGCCTGGTTGAAGAGATGTGTTTTCAGAAGTTTTTAAAAAGTTGCCAGAAATTACTTACCTTGTCTTCTCCACTGGGCTCCTTGTGATCACAGGGACTTGTTCCAGGCTCCCACACACACTTCCTGCTAAACTCCTGCAAAACTCCAACGTCCTGTTTGCTAACCCTGTGTGTTATGTTCTATTCACTATGCTCTAGGGCCTTCTTATGTAGAGAGTAGGCTTCAAACTGAGACACAGGATGTGTCTCAAAGGAATGTGGGGGCTCCCCCAGCCCTTGCTAACTCCACCCCCTCCAGGCAGGGACAAACAAAAACCCTGGAATTTGCTAGCCCTGGCAAATGCTAGCCCTGGCATTTGCACACACAGACTAGGACATGTTATGGAAATCTGATGTTAAGTTGGATTTCTAACAGGAAATTCTCTGATCTGACATCGGACATACACAGGGGCCCAAGAATCTGATTCTAATATTTTAAAGATCAGATCAGATCAGATCAGGTTCAGATTGGATCTGATTTATTTTTGTACATACACAGCCCTAACTTGTGATCTGAAGAAATATTTTCTGTGGATATATGATTATATACGTTGATCTTTTGTGGGTGGGTGATGGAGATTGAGATGGTCCTGCCTCTGGGCTGAAGTGTCTGATTCCAAGAATTTTTCTGTGTGCGTGTGAGTACAGCAATATGAAAGGCCTATTAGTTTAGACATGACAAACTGATAAAGTATGTGGTAGGCAGGACAGGAAGCTGTCAGTGCATCAAGTGACAAGGCATTAAAGAGCCAGACCAGTACTTCAGAACTAACTGAAGAAAATTATATAGTTATATAATGGCAAATTTGGGTCACTGAAGAAAGAAGTGATATTTTTATGATCAGGGGCGTAGCAAGGTTGGAGTGGGCCCAGAGACAAGATTTTAAAATGCCCCCCCCCCAAAGTCCAGGGCCTCCACACACTCCAGGCCCCTAAGGATTTAAGTCTGATATTTCTAAATAAGTATGCTGCCTGGAAATACATTCCACTGAATACACATACACACACTTCACAATATATAGTGATAGACATTGAGTATTATATATTTGTGCTGCTTTTAATGCCTAGAACACACTAGAAACACTAATTATTAAAATGACCCCCTCACTGCAGATTAGCAAAGGAGACTTTCAACCATGGAGTATGAGTCTATGCTTGTTTTCTCAGAATTCTGAACAAATTCAGTCAAGTTTGATTGCAGGAGGTTTTTCACAGGAGGCTTTTAAAGCCCTTTAAGACACATCTCCTCTGGAATGGAGGTGCTGCATTCACATGTTGGCCAGATTTACCCTGAAGTCCCTGCAAGTTATTGGGGAGCAGTTCACACACAAGAAAAATAAAATAAAAGCACCACACATGCTTCACAGTTCTCACTCAGACCTTCTGGGTTGCAAAACAACTTGAACATAAGTGCATTTATAAATGAATGAATGAATAAATAAAATTAATAAAATACTGTTCCAGAAGTTTTTGCAATTTTCTGCCATGAAACAAGCCACTTATAGGACTTTTTAGATAGTTTTTTTTAAGTCAGCAAATTTTCCAAGCTGTTTCAAAATAAATATTCAGAGACTTCTCGGTCCCTCTCCCCCCCCCCCATATCCAAGCCCTATGGCAAGCAGATCCCTATATATGGGGGGGAGGGCGGGAAAGGTAACCACAAAAAGGAGTTCACACTCTACCTGGCAAATGCTGGTCTGGGTTAGGCAGGGTAGCAAGGGGTCTTCTGCTGCAGAGAACACTCTGGCTGCCTCCTCCTTCCTGGCTTGCTTGGGCCCTACTCGAGTTCAGGCTTCACTGGGGCCTACACGGAGGCCTCCGTGGAAGCCCCGCCCACCCGCCGATCAGCTGAGAGGCGGGAGAAAAGGAGCTCTTTGCAGCTTGCCTGCTGCTTCGATTGCAGCCAGCAGAACAAGCAGGAGAGACTGCGAAGAGGGCAAGTGGCTGAGAGGCTATGGGGCTGGGCAGGGGGCAATGGGGAGTCACATGAGGTGCCTCTGGGGTGCCCCTCCAGGCAGTGGGGCCCCCAGACAACTGTCTCCCCTTGCCCTATCATTGTTACGCGCCTGTTTATGATTAATAAGGAAGGTTCATGTGAAAGTTTATCAGCTAGTTTGCCAACACCCCAAGAAGTCTGTAGCAGATTCTAATTTCTGCTATGCAACCTTCACTGAACCAGGCTCAAATCTGGGTTAATAACCTCAACAAGTCGTTCTTTAACATCATGGATAACCTCAAATTTCAATCAATCTAAACTAGAGGAGTTAAAAAAGCCAAACACAAGATTCTCAATTCTGTCTAGATTTCAGTCAACATCTTCATTATTTCTCCAAGAATACACCTTAGTATTTCTGCTCTATCCATGCTCCTATTCATAACAACCCTCCATATGTTACAGCAAAATATAGATTAGTGAGCAGTGCTGACTAGATTTGCCTAGTAATTTTTTCGAGTCATTACTTTAGAGCTAAAGTGGCATTGCAGCAGTATATTCCTTCCCCAACCCACATACGTTCACTAGAAGACATGTGTAGACTTCTGCATATACAGGTGTACTTCTGGGGGCTCTCTACACACATTCTAATAAACCTGTCTATGTCAAGGGAGGAGCCTGCCACTGCAATGCCACTTCTCCATGCACATTCATTTAGCCCTAGTATAATGTCTGAAAAAGGGATCATGTTAGTTACATGTTATATGGTTCCAGAAATATTATGAAAAAAACATAGTAAGGTTCATTGTCAAATATCTGGAAGTTGAGAATCAGTACCTGCTGACCTATGCTGCCAATAATGGTACAAAAGCTTGTTTTTATTCTATCAACACAAAGCTTTTGAGTGATTATTGATCTTCCCATGTAATTATATGAATTCCATCCATGGATTCTGACAATGATACAGACAGAGGGGGAACTTGAGGAGAAACTCTTCACTTAATTTTTTAGTGGGGAGAGGAAAGATTTCTTTCCAGGATGATGGCAATCATGCAGCATAGAAGAAATCTGTTTCAGAAGTTAAGAGGAGGGGAAAATGTATTACTAGCATCACTGATTGTTGGGTAGGGAAAAGAGGGACAAGACAAAATATCCCACAATGTCAGGGATCATTGTGAGTGGAGGGAAATGAAAATATGGGTTCTTAGGTTTGGCAGCTGGGAGTTCAGTAAAATGAGGGGGGACTCCTCAAATGTTTAGGAGGGATCTGTACCCCTGGGTTCTGAGAATTCAACTACCTATCTCTAGATCCTTTAGAAAACCACGGCTTCCAGGGATTAATCAGATATATGCCCGGTCATTTACACCAATTTTAGTTTGTTGTTTAGACATGGCTTTGAAGACAAAAATGATATATTGACAAATAAAATGTTACATGCCACTGTTTCTGGATTGCTAATAAAAACACAGAGGTGTCCAGGAAGTTCCCCACACTCAGATTTTATACCGCATCGCCTCTGGAATGGAGGAGGTGCGTTCACATTTTGCCCAAATTCACCCCGAAGTCCCTGTGAGCTATCAGGGAGCACTTCACACAGAATTCGGGTTTTTCACTGCAAATTAGAAAGTAGCCCAATTTATATGCGGGGTAAAAAAAAAAAAATCCACTTTTTGCGTCAGTTTTTTTGGGCAGCTTTAAACTCATGTAAAAGCCTCACAGTAAAGCCTCTTGTCTGGGAAAGCTCCAGAGGCTTGCCAAAAACCTACCATTTCAGCATAACAGAAATGTACTTTCCCCTTTATAAGGTCTTTTAGTTCCCATCAGTTTGGAATAGGGAGCCGACAGATGAGTGTTTTGTGTGTTTTGTCTTTGTGTTATTTAGAGGTATAAAATATGGCTTTCCCTTTGATGATATGATGTGCTTGGGCTCTGACGCTACAGAAAACAAAGACGAAGCCCCACACATCATTGCATTTGGCATTTACCCACATCAGACTGAGCTTTGCAATACATTTCAAGCAAGCCATGATTGAGGATGGATATTTGCATCCAATGCTCCTCTAATTCTATGCAAAACTATGCAATTAGACAATGTGGCCGGCAAAAGTGATAAGCAGCCTTGAACATGGGAAATGAACTGTTGTTTTTCTGTTAAAACACAAACCAGCATATTTTGTAGGCATTCTCTGGTGTCTGATAATATTGTGATGCTTATGTTTTACCATCTCCCAAATGTGACAGTTGCAAGCTGGCTGTGCCCAGACTCCTGCTACCTTGTGTTCTCTGCTGAGAGCACAACCTTATTCATCTACCAGTCTTAATGAGGAGTTTTAATGGTCCATGGTACTTTTAAATGTAGTTTCTTTTTCAGATTTCTTTCAGGAATGATAGTGATCATGCAGCATAAAAGAAGTCCCCCTCAGAAGCTAAGGAGAGGGGAAAACATATATTCCTAGCAACACAGATTGCTACATGAGGGAAAGAGGGACAAGACCATAGAGGTACAGTCAGGAATCATCAGATTCTCCCCCAAATGAACTTGAAGTACTAGGAAGGGTGACTTATTAGAGGGTTATGGAATGGAAGGGAAGGGAAGGGAAGGGAAGAAGGGAAGGGAATGGAGACTTATCTTAGGTCTCTATATATGTTTCATTCTGAAGTCAGGTATCTTAAGACCATAGGAACATAGGAAGAACATAGGAAGCTGCCATATACTGAGTCAGACCATTGGTCTATCTAGCTCAGTATTGTTTTCACAGACTGGCAGTGGCTTCTCCAAAGTTGCAGGCAGAAATCTCTCTCAGCCCTACCTTGGAGATGCCAGGGAGGGAACTTGGAATATTCTGCTCTTCCCAGAGCGGCTCCATCCCCTAAGGGGAATATCTTACAGTGCTCTTTCATCAAGTTTCCCATTCATATGCAACCAGGGCAGACCCTGCTT
The DNA here is from genome assembly GCF_027244095.1 of Hemicordylus capensis. NCBI lineage: Eukaryota > Metazoa > Chordata > Lepidosauria > Squamata > Cordylidae > Hemicordylus > Hemicordylus capensis. The sequence goes on along the minus strand of NC_069658.1, from coordinate 91,574,110 downwards.
AGCTAAGGGGACAAGACATGCTTAAACCCCACTTAAATTAGCTTAATTAGCTACATTGAGACCAAGGTGTCAGATCCCTTCAGTGAACTTCTGGACCCACCAGACACCCTAGGCTTGCCTTTATTTTCTGATCTGCACTGCATATGCAAAACCATAAGAAAGCTTTGATGAAATAATCCCCCATTTCTACTTTGGACATGAGTTTCACTTCTTCTGAACTTGAAATGTTGAGGAAGTAAAGAGATTTAAAACCTCAACCCAATTTTCCCTAGGAGGGAGAATATAGCTTCAGCACCATAGACAGCTATCTGGGGACAGACAGAGAAAGCAGGCTGGCCAAGATGAGGAGAAACAACAGGTTAACTACAGATTGTTTTCCCCTAGCCGGATTTTAAAAAACAAAATCATGATAAGCAGTTGCAAGTGGCTTCAGGTTGAGAAGAGGCCCAGCAGGGTGTGAGGGGAGGGGCTGTGTAACCATTTCCTTGCAGGACACATTTCTCAACTCCAAGCACTCCCCCTCTGCAAGCTGATCCCCCGCCCCACCAAGAGATAAAAAATGACACACGGGAAGGTACAGGGGGACACCACACCGACATTCACAATGCACAGAGGGAACCTCACCACAGCCATGCCTTCCTCTCTGAGCTCCCCATCAGCTCTCTTGGGCAAAGACCCCAAGCAAAGAATCAGTGTCCCTAACCCTGATCCCAGCCGGTGCGCACAGACCGGCGAGCGGGGGGAGGGGGCAGGCGAACTGCGTGTGTGCGGAGTGCCGCACTGACCCCTCAGATGCCCACCTATGCGTGGCATCCATCCCAAAAGAGCTTCTCAAGTAGCCGGTGCCCCCAGTGCCGGAAGAGGAGAAAAGAAAAGTCTGGGGAAGGATCAGCTAGTGCTACTGGCGGCAGCACAAATTCAGCCGCTTACGGGAAGAGGGCCGAACACGGGCACACACACGCCTCTCCTTGCAGGCCCTCACCCACCTAAAATGTAGCCCCCGAGCACGGACGAGTTCCCTTTCCCTCTCCCTCCCCCAGCCAAACTGCTTCTGCTGCCGCCACCTGCCACCACCGCCCCTGAATGAGTGCCGCCCGGCGTGCCCGCTCCGACAGCCCCCGACCAACCACCCTCCTCCTCCTCCTCCTCCTCACCATCACAGCTGAACAGGATTATGGCCAGCATATAATCCTTGCCTAGCATGGCTTCGCTTGGTGGGGGGTCCAGAAGCAGCCATGCAGCCCCAGGAAGTGAGAGAGGGCGGCAGGCAAGGACTGCGTGCCAGAGGCCGGCGCCAGAGTGCGAGGCGGCAAGTATTAGACCAGTATTAGAAGGGTCACATCACACATCTTCAGAAACATGCCAGCTTTTTGCACCTTATGTACATGTAGAAAACAGATGTAGAAAACAGAAAACAGGTTGCTGGCTATAGGCCACCTCCAGCCTCAGAGGCAAGATGCCTCTAAATACCAGTTGCAGAGGAGCAACTGAGGGGGCATGCCCCCACCTCTTGCCTGCGGGCTTCCCAGAGGCATCTGGTGGGCCACTGTGCGAAACAGGATGCTGGACTGGATAGGTCTTGGGCCTGGAAATATTTCACACAGGGCTTCTAAAGCCCTTTAGATTGAGGAGGTGTGTTTGCATATCAGGCAGATTTTCCCTGAAGTTCCTGTAAGCTATCAGGGAGCACTTCACACACAATTCAGGTTTTTCACTGTGCATTAGAGTGCAATCCAATTTATATCGGGGTTAAAAAATCCACTTTTTGCATCGGGTTTTTGGGTTAACTTGAAGTTCGCAGTAAAGCCTAGCAGAAAACCTGTGGTAAAGTCTGCTGTGTGGAGAACTCCCTGATCCAGCAGGGCTGTTCTTATGTTCTTAACATACAGTATATAATATGAAGTGGGGCAACAACAAAGAAAGGAGGGTGGAAAGGGAGACACAAGAGAAAATGAAACTGAATATGCACAAATGCAGTTACATGATGTTTAGGTTTCTGTCAGCTGGGGAGTAAAAATTAAGAGGCTAAGTTAAAGCCCCCTCTCAGACACCTCAGTCATCACAAAAAAATAAAATAAATTGGAATAAATGTGAGAAGTTATTCCTGTTTTCATGATACTGATGTTGACATTTTGTCAAAATTAATTGTTAAATAAAAAGTATTCAAATTATATCTCACTTTTTTCAGTGCTTTATTTAGTGTTCATTATTTATTTATTTATTTATTTAGCCATCATTTTAAAAAAATAATCATTTCTAGGGTCTAAAAAGCTGAAAGTGGCCCAGGCCTCTTTGAACCTCTGAGGGCCTGGTGCAACAGCATATATGTAGAGGTTCCCCATCACATCCCCACAGTCAATCCTTATGTGTGCACTTCATTAGTCAGGAAGTCAGCCAATCTCTCCAAATCCAAGCTCTAGAACACGATCATTTATAAGCTTGGCAAGGTGTGATAACCTGTAGGCAGAAACCTTGGGGTTATACATGTATATGTCCCGTATCTAAAGACTTAGTGCACTCACAACTCACCAATACACAAGTCCTCTTCTAATGTTAAAAAGGGAATGCTTTGTGTGTGTACAGCATCTTAAGACTACAGCATGAAGCCCCACCCCCACATTAATGCGGCCAGAAGCCTCACCCCCATGCATTCCTGGTTCACAGCATTTGAAGAGATAGACAGTGTAACTGTGAATAGATTCTTTCAATGATTGGAAAGCACCCCAGTGTTCCAATCATGGAAACAATCTGTCCAAGGTTACAGTGTTTGTCTTTTCAGATAAATGCTATACACATGGAAGCATGTGGGTCAGGCTTCCAAGCTCTTCAGAGCCAGGGCAGGACTTGCAGGCATGCTCTCAGGATGCCATACACAGGCACAGCACCACCACCACACCTTAAACATCTGAAGAAGGCTACCATTCAAGTATTTGATTCTTTCTTGTTTACACTTTTTATTACAATTGGAGAAATCAACACAGAACCAGGCCGACTCTTACATTTATTCTAGGTCTTCAGGAGGACAAAGATGGCTGAGAGGTTCTGCTTACATATTTAAGGGATGTCCTCAGTTACATATGTGATGCCTGTGAAAAGAATGTTGTAGGTGAAGAAGTTTGCCTGACTGGAACAGCAGAAGCCTTTGAAAAGATACGCTTGAACATCCCATCACTGATTCATCTTTTACCATAAAGATGCAATTATGGAAATGAGCAGCCCCATTGACTTCACTGATTCTTACCTGCTCCATCTGGGTTGTGTGACTGAGTGTCCCTTGGTTGATTTGTAAACTCCTACATGCATACAGTTTCCACCTAAAATATACAACAGTTAGCCAGAAATGAAATATTTTTGCATTACACTCGTGTCCTACCACAAAATGCAATCTTGATATTCTTCAGTTTTTCCAATATTATTATATATTATATATGAAAAACCTCTTACCAGATTTCTTTCACTGGTATGATTTTGCTTTTGCCACCAGGTGTGCTATAACAAACATATTAGTCTTGCACCCACACTAATAAGGACACCAGGCATATGTTGGATATAAAAGACTTATTGTACCTTATTAATATATATGACAGCAATTAAGCAAAAGGGATTGGCTCTCCACCCATCTAGGTTCCTGCAGACTCGTAACCCATTGTGTGAGTCTGGCTATAATGCAAAGGGCAAAAACACCTTGGTTCCGGACAGCATCCAGCCTAGAACTGATGCTGCCCATTTTAGCCGACTTACATCACCAGACCCAAGCCATCAAGGATCTTGGATGGGTGATGTTTCAGCAGATTAGAAGGGCCCCCTAAACAGCATTCCCTGAGCCATAAAGCATCTAGGGATTGACAGGGATTCTTCCTTATGTCAAACACATACCTTAAGGTGCTCACCAATCTAAATTTGTTCTCCAATTCTGCACTGTACCTGCCACCGCAAAGGGTTAACTTAGGGTGGCCTTATGGGTCCATACAATAGATGACCCACCATCTGCACCCTGGCCTGATACACGGGCAGAACAAGGCCTGCCAAAAGAATAACACACATTAGAGCCATGATGCCATTATCACACTTATGCTTACAGGCAAAGGACAACCAATGCCCAGTGAGAATCTTGGTGCATAACAGGCCAAGTCTTGTTGCAGCTGGCAGCTCAATGTGAAAGAGGTAAAAGCAATAAAAGAGTAACCTTGCTTGGCAAAGGCAACAATCCATGCTTGCCACCCCAAGACCAATCTAATCCAGGTACAGAAATTACTGGGTAAATTCCCGACTTCTCAAGTCCCTTTTGGACCAGACCAAAGTGTAGGGTGTGTTGGAAATTCTCTGTGGTGAGAGAATCCCTTTTTCAATATAGCAGAGTGCACAGAGGCACAAACACAGCGGATTTAGTTATGCATGCATGTGTGCTAAGAGTAAAGTAACTTGGAGCCAATTGCTAGTTTCAAATCAATATAAAAAGGTATTTATTAAGGAACTCCATTCTAGATAAGAAAGTGAGGATTTAGGATCTCTAATCTATCTATCTAAATGGATGCAGATGGATTCACCATCTTCTCTGCACATATGGTGCAGGGCAAGAGACTTGCCATGTTGCAAGGTCAACAGCCAGGTAGGAAGAGAGAGAAGGAGGAAGGAAGTTGAATCCCCTAAGATTAGCAATCTACATTTCAAAGGGATAGCATCAGAGCAGCAGGAAGTGATGACCAAATGTCTTTGACCTTCTAGCCCTCTGACTTACTAGTCTGTCCTCCACTGTCTGAGGCAAAGAGACAGCGCAAAGTCCTTTCCTTCCAACACCCCCTCTCGTTGTCTCGTGACTCAGTTCACAATATTCATTTTCTCTCTCAGGTTTTCAAAGCAGGGTCTTGGTAGTGGCTTAGTGAGTAAGTCTGCGAGCATTTCATTTGTCGGGCAGTAGAGCAACTTGATTAGTCCATCTTTCTGCAGACTTCTCACTACATGGTACTTCACATCAATATGTCTGGTACTCCTCTTTACATCTTCTTGTTTGGAGAGTTGAATGCAGCTTTGGTTGTCTTCATACACTGGTATGGGCTGTGGTACATCTGTACCTAGGTCCTTCAGTAGTTGACACAGCCATTGTATCTCGTGACAGCCCTGTGCAGCTGATACATATTCCGCTTCAGTGGTTGATGATGCTACTATGTCTTGTTTTCTGCTTGACCAGCTTATCGCTCCATCTCCATAGAAAATTATGTGACCACTGGTGGATTTCCTGTCTGTTATATCTCCACCCCAGTCTGCATCTACGTATGCTTCTAGTTTTGGTTCACTATTAGCTGGCAGCTTGAGCTTAAAGTGTGCAGTACCCTTTAGGTACCTAACAAGTCTTTTCATTGCATTCCAGTCCTTGACTGTTGGTGATGCAGTCTTTCTACAAAGTAAACCAACTGCTGTACTAATATCTGGCCTAGTGAGTGTACTAATGTATAAAAGCTTACCCAATGCTTCACGATATCTATGGTTGTCAGATAGTGGCTCAGTTTGATCTTCTTGCTTTATGTAGTTCACTTCCATTGGAGTTGGTGTAGGATTTGCATTTTCCAGTCTGAGCAAGTTTATCAAGTCTTTAATTTTCTGTTCTTGGTTGATCAGGAAACTTCCATCTTTCTCTCTTTGTACTTGAATGCCCAAGTAGTGTGCAATGTTGCCAAGTTGCTTGACTTCCACTTCTTTGTTCAGATGATCCATTATTTCCTTGCTGTCATCTGGATTTTCATAGGCAAAAATCAAATCATCAACATACGCCAAAATGTAAGTCCATTTCCCATCTCTGCATCTCGTGTACAGGCAGGGATCAGCTTCACTTCTTTTGAAGTTTGCTTGAAGCAGCATATCATTCAGTTTTATATTCCATGCTCTGGCAGCTTGTTTTAAACCATAAATGCTCTTTTGCAGTTTGCATACATAGTCCTCTTTGCCTTCCTGTACGAAACCTGGTGGTTGTTGCATGTAAATGTCCTCTTCCAGTTCACCATGCAAGAATGCAGTTTTCACGTCTAGGTGCTCAACATGCATTCCTTTGCTAGCAGCAATACTTAACAGAGTCCTTACTGTGGTATGTTTAACCACTGGTGCAAAGGTTTCATCATAATCTTCTCCATATTTTTGTGAATATCCTTTTGCTACTAATCTGGCTTTGTAGCGCTGAATCTCACCATCAGCATCATGTTTGAGTTTGAAAACCCATTTGCAGCCAATAACTTTTCTTCCTTGTGGTAACTTAGTAAGAGTCCAGGTTTTGTTTTTCTGTAGAGCCTCAAGCTCTTCAATTGCAGCCTGTTTCCACTTCTGGGCTTCTGGTTGTGGTAGCTGGGATATTTCCTCCCATGATGAAGGTTCTGGTTGTTCCGCTGTTCTTGCGAGGTAGGACAGCCTCGGAGCTGGAACACCTCTGTTTGAGCGCGTTGATCGCCTCACCTCACCCTCTGTGGTCTCTTCTATCACCTCAGGTGCGTCTGGTGGATCGCTGGGGGTCTCTGTGTCAAGTGTGGTTGGATCTGGATCTGCTGTCTCCTCCTCCTCCTCAGTTCCTCTGAGATCAGGAAGCATAATCCAGTCATCAGGGTGCTTGGTCTGGTTGCTTGCTTCAGTGTAGGCCCCCTCTGAAGGTGTAGCTCTTTCATCCTCTTCAAAACACACTGCTCTGCTTATGGTTATCCTGTTGGTGTCAGGATCCAGAATTCTGTAGGCTTTGGATTGTGCTGCGTAGCCTACAAAAATCCCTTTTGTGGCCCTAGGCCCTAACTTAGTCCTTTTTTCCTTTGGGATGTATGAGTAAGCCGTGCTTCCAAAGACACGCAGATGCGTCATGGACGGCTTATGACCATGCCAAAGTTCATAAGGTGTTGTTTCAATAGGTTTTGTGTTCATTCTGTTGTGTATGTATGTAGCAGTCATGATGCCTTCTCCCCAGAATTTCTGTGGGAGGTGTGCGTCAGCAAGCATGCATCTTACCATGTCCAGTAGAGTTCTGTTCATTCTTTCTGCGATTCCATTTTGGGGCGGGCAGTAAGGCACCGTAGTTTGATGCACGATTCCATGTTCTCTCAAGAACTGCTGTGTAGCATTGGACATGTATTCTCCTCCATTGTCTGTGCGCAGGATCTTTGGCTTCCAGCCAAATTTGTTGCTTGCCATCGCCACATATTGTTTTAATTTCTCCAGCATCTCTGATTTTTCCTTCAGTAAATAAACACACGTGTATCGTGAGAAATCATCTGTTATAGTTAGAAAATATTTATGATTACCTATGGTTGCTGGTAGTGGTCCAGATATGTCACTGTGGATCAGATCCAAGGGTCCTTTCGTCTTCCTTTCACTCTGCTTTGGGAATGGCTTGTTTACTGCTTTGAACTCGAGACAAGAAACACAGTTAGTTACAGTGTCACATGGTACAAAATCAATGCCATTAGCTAATCCCTGTTCCTTCATGTTTTGAATTGATTCAAAACTTCTGTGTCCTAGTCTTCTGTGCCATAATTGTAAGCAGTTTCCATGCTGACACAACTTGGCTAGGTTCATTACATTAGGCTGGTATGCCTCAGGTCTGGACTGGGCTGGTCTTTCTCTGTATGTAAATTGCTCTTCCACATGATAAAGACCTTGAAATTCCGAGCCCACAAGGCAAACTTCTCCATTCTGGGTAACAACACATTGTCCATTTTTAATATACAATTCACAGCCTTGTTGCTCTAGCTTGGATATTGAAATCAAGGAGCTTGAGAATTCAGGGATATACAAAACATCTCTCAGAAAAAATGGTTTAACAGATCCATCCAGCAATTTGCAATATAAAATTCCTTCGCCCTTTTTCTTTGCTTTAATTGTAGTATTATTGCCCAAATAAACAGTCTCTTCAGGAATATCAAACAGTTCAGTATAGAAACTTAGATTTTTAGAAATATGGACAGATGACCCAGAATCTAAAATCAGCTTTTCATTATTTTTCATTAAATTAACACTATAGTTCTTGTTGAAATGTCTGTCTGTATACTTGGAATCTCTATTTTCATTCTCCTTTGTTTGACTGATATTCCCAGACCTCCTGGTCTGATTCTTGGGACAATGCGCCACCCGGTGGCCAAATTCGTTACATAGGAAACACCTGAAGGCTTTGTTTCCAGCTGACCTCATTTCAGCACTGGCGGTCATGTGACCTCTCTCTCTGGGCTGAGTTTCTCTGGTGTAATTTGCTCTCTTTGTATGCAAATGTGAGGTGCCCATGCGGTTCCCTCTTGCAGCATTTCCTCCAGCATTCCCTCCCCATCTCGGGTTACGTCTGGAATGATCAATTGTTGCTTTAAGAGCAAAGTTGCTAGCCAGTTCACTTTCATAGCGTGAGTTTAAAAGGTTTCTTCGGTTAGCCTCCGAAGACAATGTTTCTACAGCCTTTTCAAAGTTTAGATTGGTGTGGGTTTCCAATTGCCCAATTATAGTGCTATAGGAAGCAGGCAAGCTCAAGAACAGAGTCTCCAGCTTTTGACTCTCTGTAAATTCCTCTCCTGCTTGTCTAAATTGAAAAAAGAAATCTTCCAAAGTCCCAATAAAAGTAGAGAAACAGTCCCCATCTTTATATTGGAGATCTTGCAATTTTCGGCGTAAATTAAACGTGTATGCCCATCCTTTCCTCATATGCATAGAATCTAGCTTGTTTAGCATCTCCTTTGAGGTTCCAAGATCACAAATAGCATAAAGGAAAGTTTTACTCACGGAAGCTGCAATCATCGCTTGTGATTTTCGGTCCTTAATTAGCCAGAGTTCCTTCTCCTTTTTTTCAGCGTCCGAGGTTCCATCTGGCGGGGGGTCTTCCTCAGTAACTTGGTGGAGTCCCTCTGCTTTCAGTGCAATCCTCAGTCGAGTCTTCCATTCCAAGTAATTATCCGCTTCCAGGATGGTAAGCCTGAGTTTTCCCTCCAGGTATGCAGCCATGCTCACCGGCTCCAAAAGGCAGTTGCTGTAGATTAGCAATTCAAAGTGTCCACGCTAGATCTCAATGGATCTCCTGGAACAAACCTAACTCTCTAGTTGCGGCACACGCAGCTCAAAATACTGCTCCCATAACTTGCTGGAGCCCATAACCTGTTGGAAATTCTCTGTGGTGAGAGAATCCCTTTTTCAATATAGCAGAGTGCACAGAGGCACAAACACAGCGGATTTAGTTATGCATGCATGTGTGCTAAGAGTAAAGTAACTTGGAGCCAATTGCTAGTTTCAAATCAATATAAAAAGGTATTTATTAAGGAACTCCATTCTAGATAAGAAAGTGAGGATTTAGGATCTCTAATCTATCTATCTAAATGGATGCAGATGGATTCACCATCTTCTCTGCACATATGGTGCAGGGCAAGAGACTTGCCATGTTGCAAGGTCAACAGCCAGGTAGGAAGAGAGAGAAGGAGGAAGGAAGTTGAATCCCCTAAGATTAGCAATCTACATTTCAAAGGGATAGCATCAGAGCAGCAGGAAGTGATGACCAAATGTCTTTGACCTTCTAGCCCTCTGACTTACTAGTCTGTCCTCCACTGTCTGAGGCAAAGAGACAGCGCTAAGTCCTTTCCTTCCAACAGGGTGGGGGACTCAACTAAGTGTATGTAAAGGAAACTACCTATGGACTTCCTAAACAAACAGTAGGGATGTGTACAAAACCAGCTTGGTCTGTTTGGTTCAAATTAGAACCAGGGAGGGTAGGTTCAGTGTTTGTTTGTTTGATTGATTTCTATACTGCCCTTCCAAAAATGGCTTATGGCAGTTTACACAGAGCAATAATCAATAAATAAGATGGCTCCCTGTCCCCAAAGGGCTCACAATCTAAAAAGAAACATAAGATAGACACCAGCAACTGTGCTGGGGGTAGATAGGGCCAGTTAATCTCCCCCTGCTAAATAAAAGAGAATCACCACATTAAAAGGTGCCTTTGCCATGTTAACAGGGGTTTTGGCTTTGCTTGAGCCCCCTCCCCTCCAGGTTTGGTTTTAATTCGAACCCAGTTTGAAGCGGTTCTAAAAGGTTCTACATAGGGTATAATGGGGGCATGAACTGGCCCATTATTCCCTATGCAGCACATCTAGGGGCACAAAACTGGGGTTGATGGTAGGCACCCAGAGGTGCCAACTACCACCTGAACCACAAAGCAATTGGACACTCCTGTAATTTTTAATGATGTTTTTAAAAGATCTTTCCAATTTTTGCATTTCTCCCATGGGGAATAATGGGGATTTGAGGCAGCTGTGCCACAACTCCCCTCAGGAAGCCCCAAGCTGGTGGGGTTTATGCCCCCACCAGGAATTCTTTAGTTTCTGGCCTCTTTATCACACTAACAGTCTATCAGAGTGGATTCTTTGTTGCATGAAAAGTTCTTCATAGGGATTCACTGAGAGAACTCATACAGCAATAATAATAATAATCCAATTTGTGTTTGGACTTACTGTTGTATGAGTTCTCTCAGTGAATCCCTAATATGAAGAACTTTCCATTCATATACATATACATACATGTATGTATGGGCAGCGCTTCCCTACGCCCAATCCCTGGAGTGGCCGGGCAAGGCACGGTGAGGTGTGGGTGACCCACAGGAGAGATTTGGGTGGCCCTTAGGAGAGTCACCGCTCATCTGGGCAGGTGATCCACCCACCCAGGGACTTGACTGTGATAGTTTGCGAGGAGGTAAACACTTTCAGGCTTCGTCCCCACAAAAGAGAGTAGCCCTTCTCACCAACTGTGAGAAGGGCTTCAGTGAATAACTGTGCCTGTGTACACTGTACACCTGTTATATGAGTGTTCAACATAGTATGTGAATGGTGCTCCAGTGCAACAGCACACTCATTGTAAAAGTGTTGAACATAATGTTTGAATGGGGCTCATGTTCACTGTTAATCTCCCACTCAAATGCAACCAGAGCAGACACTGCTTAGCAAAGGTTACAATCCAAGCTTACCACCACCATACCTGTTCTCCCCGCCAAAGAGAGTGTTTGGGGGTACAACCATGCAGCCTAAAAGATTTTACCCACAAAAACCCCAGGCCAGTATTTTTGCCTAGGCACTCTGTCCCCTTGGAGCTACCCAGTATAGAAAAATCAAAGCTCTGGCAATGTGGATAGAATAACCTACATGCTCACAAGTAGAGGCTATTCTCACGATGGGGGGAAACCAGGCTAAAGGAGCCAAGCCCGGTTTTTCCCCATCGTGAGAACCACCAGGCTCGCAGGTGAGCCCGGTGGTTCTCTGGCAGCTCGCCCACCAAAGTAGCCCTACCCTTAAATGAGGTTAGTGGAGCAAGTGCTCCACTAACCCCATTTTGGCAATCATGAATCACCACGGTGTGGCTCTGCGCTGCATCAGCTTGTGAGGAGACCCCCCACTGGGAAGCTAAAACAAGCCTCCCAGTCTCAGGGGTCTCCCCAGGAGGCCCCGTACACTTGTGTGGGGCATCCCAAAACTTTTGGGGGCCGGGTGGCCCCTGATCCCTGCAGCCCCTACTGGCTCCATGATGGAGCTAGTAGTCGTGTGGGTGGCCGATCAAGCCTCCCAGGGCTCTGCAGGTGATTTTCTGCAGAGAGAGCGGGCTAAGCCCCCCCTGCCCGCCAAACCCTCCCAGGCTCTACACACCACTCATGTATAGAGCCTTGTAGTCTCCCATCCAACTGCAATCCAATGCAGACTTTGCTTAATGAAAGAGCCATTTAAATGTTTGCTACCACAAATCCAGCTCTCCTCCCCTAAGCAGCTCTTGGAGGAAAACTGTTTTTACCAGACCCCCCTCATTGGGGGCAGGGAGATGGGGCCATACCAGACACACAAACCTCACCAACACACACACTAGACAAACTTAAAGTCCCAAAGGGCATTTGGAAGTCCCAATGTTTTTTTAAAGTCCCAAAGGGCACTGTTCAAGCTAAGCCTCCAGAAAAACACTGCCGCCACCATGCTACTCATGCCGGCTGGGATACTGCTAAAGAATGAGCCACCACCCGTGCTGCCGCAAATTACTGCTGCTGCTGCTGCATTTGGTGCTTCAGCTGCTAGCCTGAGCAAATGCCCAGGCAAAACCCTTAAGGAGAACTTCAGAGGAACGTTTTACCAGTCACTAATCCAAATGCAGACTGCTGCGCTCTGGAGGCACAACCTCGAAGCAGAGCCTGCCCCACACCCGAAATACCCAGCAGCCAAACAGCGAAACTCCATTGCCTCTTGCCTTATTGAAGGAAGCTGGGGGAAGTGAGCTGCACCTATGACAGGCAAGAGCAAGCGGCTAGATTTTGCTGAAACACTGGAAATTGATCCTTCTCTTTTTCTGGACTTAAAAAGTTCATCTGTAAAATGGCCGTCTAGCTCACTCCCGCATGGCAGTGGCATGGCATTGTGTGGGCTGCTGGCGGGAATGTTACTGTTCATCTTCAGTACCACCAGTAAGGGACCATCTCCTTTACTTTTAGAGATGCCTCTTGCCACCATCCCCGGTGCAGCCTTCACACCTCTTGCCCTCACCCCTCTCAGTTGTGCCCTTTAATCGTTGTTTCGGTGTAACCAACCAGCTCAGCCTACTGGTTCAATTGAACCAGTTTGTGGACAGCAGTTCGGTCCAAATTCAGTTCAAATTCTGACCAAACCACAAAACTGGTCTGTGCACACCCCTAGTTAAATGTGCATTATGATCTATTCGTCAGGGTAACATATGTGAATTACTTAAACAAGAGCTTAATGATTATGTGTAATACATCTTCAGTTTTCTACAAGAGAATCACCGGTGAGTTTTTAATACTATGTTTACTTGTAGAAAATATATTAGACCAACAAATTGTATAAGTTTTAATGGCATGTAAAGGTGGCATGTAAAGGTCTATATATACCTCATGCATTTAGGCTTTGTTTACTCTGATTCATGAATAAGAGGACACACTGCACATTTTTCTTTACTGTATGGTCACCTTTCTCTTGGGAGATGTGCATGGCTATTCATAATTCATTTAATCTTTCATGGATCTTGATAAACCAAATTCTAGCAGCCTTTTAAAAATTTTAAATTTTATTAATTGGTCACTTACTTTCAATTCTATCCTTATTTACTGTTTCAAGAATACATTAGGAAAAATGAATTAGAAGACTAGTCAAAATACAGAATACTAAAAAGCTCATATTTACAAGACGTTACCTTTCTGAATCCTTTATTTTAAAAAAAAAAAATCTAACAAATGAATACAGAGACATGACAACACATATAGCAGAATTTGCATTGCATCCTGTGGCTTCTCTTGAAGAGCTTTTTAGTCTGCTCCGGTGGAGTGTTCATCCTTTTGACTTCTATAGCCCTGTCATACATATGACATTCAGCTTACTGATTTTATTATTAATTTCCCCCCCCTAAAAACTTAATGAGAACCAATTCCACATGTAGCCTCTAAAGTTTAGATGGTGTCAGTTACAAAGAAGCTCATTTTTATGCAGAGGGTCTCATTAAACAGCTTTGAAACACTTGCTCATGTATGTCATTGCCCTTTCTTCTCCTTGCTGCCCTTGTATTAGAGAAGCACATTGCCTTTCAAGGCATGCTTCAATACTATCAATGGAAAGGTGTCATACTGCAATTAATAGAGCCTTACATAGGATTAGAGAGCTGCCACCATCCTGCTGCCATGTCCCAGCTGAAGTTACCCCTCACTCCCCCAACTGACACCACAGAACAACCAGGGACCATCTTGCTCTCAGGGGAGGAGAGAAGAAAGAAATGAGACTAAGGCCCACGTAAAGATATAAATTTGTGGCTTGATATATTGCTCTTTATTTAAGTTTTGTAAACTGCTTTGGGAGGTTCGCCTGAAAAGAGGTATATAAATGCAAAATAATTTCCTGATTGCCAGGAAATTTAGTACCAGCAAACAGAGGTACTTTTTCACACACCACATAATCAACTTGTGGAATTCTCTTCCACAAGATGTGGTGACAGCCAACAACCTGGATGGCTTTAAGAAGGGTTTGGATAACTTCATGGAAGAGAGGTCTATCAATGGCTACTAGTTGGACAGCTACAGGCTATCTCCAGCCTCAAAGTCAGGATGCCTCTGGGTACCAGTTGCAGGAGAGTAACAGCAGGAGAGAGAGCATGCCTCAACTCCTGCCTGTAGGCTTCTAGTGGGATCTGGTGGGCCACTGTGTGAAACAGGATGCTGGACTAGATGGGCCTTGGACCTGATCCAGCAGGGCTGTTCTTGTGTTCTTAATTTTTTTTTTTTTTTTAAAAAGTGACATGTCCCTCTTGGTGCATATGATTCTCAAGAACAAGGCACTTGTTCAGTCATTTCTGCTTCTTTGGTGGGTTAAGTTTGAGTATAGGCAGCCTTTTGCACTATCAGGATCCAAAAACACAAAACGGAAATGGCAGGGTTTACTGGAGGCAAGGTCCAGGCTTCACATCAAGAATCAAATCCTAATGACACTTTCCATATAAACAACTATGAGCACGGATCAACCAGGAACAGAAGGCAAATCCAGGTAAAATCTGGTAGCTCGGAGCAGAGAACAGCAAGCAACAATAAATCCTGGGGACATGATCAAGAATTGCATAGATGTCAGAGAAAGCAGATAAATGGGAACGATGGCTGGGAAGCAGAAGATAAGGGTGACTGAAATTTTGTGCAAAGCAAAGTTTCAGAGGTCTAAGCTCTCTGGCAAAAGTGTTGGGCAATTTATGTTAAAATGCCTTAATTTTAAGAAGCTGAAGAGAAACTCTAATATTAATGGTCAGCAACATGTTTCCACTCAAACAGAGCAGTTCTGAAGCACAGGCAAGCTGCAAAAAGTATTCACCCTCTGAGCAAAATTGCCTGCGCTTTGGGGAAAGCAGGGAGCAACTCGAGGGCTAGCGCTGTGTCACAGGAGATGCTGGTAGCACCCACGGAAAACTACGCTGAATGTCAGCCACTGCTTCTAATGAACTAGAATTGTAAAAATCCTTTGCTTTGCTATTATACAATAAGCCATAATTGATCAATAGATAGATTCTATTTTGTTTTGACTTCCTAATTTAGCCATCCAAATGCCAGAAATACATAAATATTTACATGTAGATATGTTGTTCTCTAAAAAAGATTTGCACAGTTCATTGCCCTAAGTTATGTTATGATCTAACGTTTTCTTCAGTTTAATTTATTTTGTAAATCTCTAGCACTTTGATGTATTAAGTAATCTACCCAGCCGCTAATATGCTTATTGCTTTCGACATTCTTTGTTCTGCTATATTTTGTATTTCAGCTGTGATTTGAAGAAATGGATGAAAGAAAATATGCTTTTAACTTAAAATCAGCAAAACAACAACAACCACCCAATTCTTAACACCATGCTGGTTTGGTAGAATTACATTAACATTTCTAGGTACATTAAAAGTAAAAGATCTTTCTCCTCAAAAATTAAATGTGATATTCATTCATTTGAATATTCCATTAAGTTTTTTGACCTGTGACACTCTGAACCTTGTTCTGTTTCTTAACCTTGCAGAGGAATATAAACATTGCTGGATTATCCTGCATATAGATTGGAGTACTCACTCTCTCTATATTATGGCAGGTTTTAAATGTTGTGTCTTGACACAAACCCTGGTCCTCAGCTGTCCTTAGAGAACAACCACTTGACTCACTTCAGCCTGTTTATGTATTCAAAAAGTGAATGATTCAATCAAGGGCACAGGACTCACCTTCCTTCAGCCTGAATAAGTGAATATATAGCATCTAGCAACAGTGAAGTTATTTCTTGTATTCAGCACTGATCAGAATGAGTTCCATAGAGATGTGCACCACTTCCAGAGTGGGGGCCATGTTAGTATACAGCAAACAACACAACAGAGAGTGTTACAGCACATTTAAGTCACACAAAATTATTGCAGCTCACACTTTCATGGTCTAGTCAATAAGCATATATGGTTGAAATATACTCCTAGAATTCCTGTGACTGTCCATGTAGGAATTGTTGTCTCAAGATAACCACCATGATATCATTGACAGTGTAAACAAGTGCTTGTCTTGAAAGACAAAACACTGTTTGTATTCTTCCAGTTCAGGAGAAAGCAGTATTCTGGATTGGACCCCAGAGATTTTCCTTTACATTTTGGGTATCTAGCTTAGAAACATAGGAAGCTGCCATATACTGAGTCAGACCATTGGTCCATGTAGCTCAGTATTGCCTGCAGCAGCTTCTCTAAGGGTTCAGGCAGGAATCTCTCTCAGCCCTATCTTGGAGATGCCAGGGAGGAAACTTGGCACCTTCTGCATGCAAGTATGCAGATGCTTCTCCCAGAGTGGCTCCATCCCCTAAGGGGAAGATCCTACAGTGCTCACATGTGGTCTCTCAATCAAATGCAACCAGGGTGGACCCTGCTTAGGAAAGAGAACAAGTGATGCTTACTTTCTCAAGACCTGGGTAGCTTTTCCTTCAACCTCCTTCCACACTTCTGCCCAGGTTTTCATCCTACTACGCTCCCACACAGCCGAAAATTGGGAGCACACATACAGCTCCCAAACCCGGGTAGAATGTGTGAATGACCTCAGTGTTGTATAAACTGACAATGCCCTTCCTCAAAAGCTTCTACAGTTTCTATTCACAACTAAATTCCATGCAACAAGGCTCCCTGGGAAATTGAAATAAAAGCCTTTTGCTTGCAGGTTCAGCCCATTGTATAGCTTCCCTTGATTCCTGCTGGAGGGTTAGTAATCAGCCCTTGAATAGGCTTTCAAATTGCTGCTTGTCATTGATTCCTGCTGGAGGATTAGTAATCAGCCCATGAATAACTTTTCAAATTGCCCCTGAAATCCAATGTGTGGTGAGGAGAGAAATATTTCATTACTGATTTCCTCACATTTTTTTCTTTACTTCTTAGCAAAATAGTATTATTAATAACACTGGCTGACATACTGCACAATGTTACATGCACATTGCATTGTAATTTCTGTGCAGTTGTGCAAGAGCAATCCTGAACAAACAAAAAATTTGCATAAATTGAGTCAGACAACAGTGTAGTTATAAGAACATAAGAACAGCCCTGCTGGATCAGGCCCAAGGCCCATCTAGTCCAGCATCCTGTTTCACACAGTGGCCCACCAGATGCCGCTGGAAGCCACAGGCAGGAGTTGAGGGCGTGCCCTCTCTCCTGCTGTTACTCCCCTGCAACTGGTACTCAGAGGCATCCTGCCTTGGAGGCTCGAGGTGGCCCACGGCCCTCCGACTGGTAGCCATTGATAGACCTCTCCTCCATGAAGTCATCCAAACCCCTTTTAAAGCCATCCAGTCTGTTGGCTGTCACCACATCCTGTGGCAGAGAGTTCCACAAGTGGATCATGCGTTGTGTGAAAAAGTACTTCCGTTTGTTGGTCCTAGACCTCCTAGCAATCAATTTCATGGAGTGACCCCTGGTTCTAGTGTTGTGTGAGAGGGAAAAGAATTTCTCTCTATCCACTTTCTCCACACCATGCATGATTTTATAGACCTCTATCATGTTTCCCCGCAGTCGTCTTTTTTCTAAACTAAAAAGCCCCAGGTGTTGTAGTCTTGCCTCATAAGAAAGGTGCTCTAGGCCCCTGATCATCTTGGTTGCCCTCTTCTGTACCTTGTCCAGTTCAACAATGTCCTTTTTAAGATGTGGTGACCAGAATTGTACACAGTACTCCAAGTGTGGTCGCACCATAGTTTTGTATAAGGGCATTATAGGTCCTAGTCCAACACTCTAACCACTATGCTATGCTAGCTTATGTGAGTTTTAGATTTGCTGTGTGCACGTAAGATTGCATTGTATGTCAGCCACTACTTTTACTTTTAAAAAAGAAAATAATGAAAGGAAATCAGTAACTAAAGAAGCCCACACTCAAGGAATTGAAACCGACATAGGGCAATGCACAAAGGCTATTCAAAGGGAAGTAACCATATCTTCAGGTGGATCAATAGAAGAAATAAAATGGCTGAAGCCTCTAAAGATAAAGAGGCTGTTCTCATGAGCAGCCAAGATCATCTGAAGGAAAGGTAAGATGCTCTAGCCTTCCCCACTGCCCACTCTCAAGCCCACTCATGGGATCATGAGAAAGGGCTCAAAGTGTCTAATTTAAAGGCATAGGAACCTTAAAATACCTTCGTAGTTCTTTGTCAATGCTAGACAGGTTTGAGCTCCAATTGTGTTCTATTACAAAAAGATCTATATCTCAGATCTGAAAAAATACTGCAAGTTACAATTTAGGAGGAATGTCATGTGTATGCTCTATAATAAGAAAGTGCACAAAAGATGGCAATTGTAGAGAAAAGTGCTAGTATGCAAGGACCACAGGACAGAACGTTTGCTTTTTCAGGTATGATATGAAAGATTTGTTTTCCAAAGCTGCCTGATAAGAAGTAGGCAAAACAGACAGTATAATTATGACTCTCTGCTAAACAATTCCAATTATTCTAATGTCTATTCACATTCTCTAATTATTCATTTTAAAGTATCTTCATTTTGCCATATGATGTGGTATAGGTATTTAAAATTAGTTTCTGTTCAGTTATCTCCTGGGAAGCATTTAAATCTGTTAATATCTGGAGGAACCAAAACAATAACAGAGAGCACCTCAAAAATAGATTGCCATTTTCTTTCCTTCTCTTTCCCACCCAACCCAAGCTTCTGGCACATCCTATTACACACATGAGGACACACATTTCTTCAGTTGCTTTCCACACACACAATCAATCATTTTCTTGCCTTACGGCAACACAAGTTTACTCTACACACTTTCTTTTCAGTGTGCAGAAGACTAACTGTCTAAATAAAATGCAGTTATACATCAGCCAATGACAGAACACAACTGTGGGGGGAGGCAATGGACATCCTAAGTAAACTTGAAAGCACATTTTTTGTAATAAGGTTGGGAGTCAATACCAAGAGAGTCCTAGAAGGCAAGGCAGTCGCTTTCTTTGAAAACAGAAGATCTTTTAGTCTCTGCATGAGTTACAGATGAATAGGAAGTGTTGAATTCATGCTGAAGTAGTCACCACCACAATATTTCCAGTTTAGCACACCCAACATTCAATGCAACAACACAGTGAACCATCATATGGGCAGATAGTGAAGCAATTCGCACTACTTGTAGGCATGTACAAGCCAGCCATGAGACCAGTTATATTTGAACGCAGACTGGATTTGAATAAACCTAACCTAGTCCAGGCTTGGTCTCAACCAAACTGAGTCTGGTCCGGTTTGGCCGTCGCACTGGGCTGAACCAGGGTATACCTGTGAAGAGGAATCTGGTGAGGATTTCTCTTTACAAGTAAAGGGCATTCCCTAACCAAAGGTGTGTGTGGGGGGGGGAGGAAAAAGTCCTTTTTACCATTAAATTGTAGGTGCTGGGGGTGCCAGGGGTGCTGCAGGTGGTGGTTGCTATGGCTGTGGCAGTGGTGGTGACATCAGCAGGGGCAGTGGGGGCTCCTCCAGCCCCCGCCGCAAGCCTCCCAAATGACAGCCCTGGCCGGCTGCTGCCCAGTTTAAACCACTGCGCACATGCAGACACCATTTTTGTGACGTTCGTGCATGCATGGAGGCTATTTGTGTCACCATGCGATTTGTGTGATGATGCAAATAGCCTCCACACATGTGCGACCATCACTAAAATGGTGACTGCACGTGTGCAGAGGCCCAAACTGGGCTTCAGCCAGCCTGGGCTGACATTTCGGAGGCTGGCAGGGTTGTTGGAGGAGACCCTCTGCCCCTGTCAATGTCACTGCTGCAGCCACAGCAGCCACCTCTGCCACCCCCGCCACCCCCAGCGCCTACAATTTAAAAGTTAAAAGGGCCTTTTCCTCTCCTCCCCACACCTTAGGTTAGGGAACCCCCCCTGTACTTCTAAAGGGGAATCCTCGCTGGATTCCTCTTTATAAATATACCCCCCAAACCAGCCCACAAGCCAATTCTTTGAACTGGGGATCAAGCCAGTGCAAACACAGACTGCCTGAACTGGGCCAGCTCAGCACTGAGTCCCACTCAAAGCGAGCCAGCTCACACATCCCTAACCACTTGGTCTGTTGTCCCACCATACTTATGGCTATATGAATTTTCTTTAACATGGATTTCAGAGAGCTTCCTCTACTTCTTCAGCAATTGATAAAAAGCAGTTTGAATTCTAGCTATTTTTTCTGTGAACAGGAGGTCCTATAATCCCAGTTCTAATTACTGATATACTAGCCACAGCACCAAGAAAATCCCTGTGATGTCACATGTTTTGTGCTCGTACATTCTTTGATATACATACCTCTTAAATGCTAAACATACAAAACAGGTTCCATCATTTACTGACTCATATTCCGCTCAGCATTAGAGTGTAAAAGAGCATTGTGTTTGCAGAAATTCTGTATCAGAGCTCAGCTAGTGTGTTGGCAAGCAGGCAAATGTGAATGCAGGAAGGGTGGGGAGTAGGTTTTGTTCTCTCCTCCCTCCAAAAGGTGGGTTTTGTGTGTGTGTGTGTGTGTGTGTGTGTGTGTGTGTGTGTGTTTGGCTTCCAGAAATAATTCCCTGAGGGCTGTGTAAGCCTCAAGGACATATTTCTGAAGCTGAAAAGCACTTTTAGAGGGAGGAGAGAGCAGTAAAAATCACCTCCCTCTGCCCACATTTGCCTGCTTGGCAACACACTGGATGAACTCCAATAGAGCGTTTCTGCAGACATGTTGCTCTTTTATGCCTTACTAACACTGCACAGAATGTAAACCACTATTTAAACAGCCAAATCAGACATATTAGAAACAGACTTAAATGAGTCTAGAATGACCCTGGATACTATTTTAGAAACAAATCTAGAGGGAGATTACAATTTTGTATTGACATTTCACACAACATTTCAGTATCCATTAAAATGTTAGATGACATTTGCAATGCTTGCACAAATAAACCAAGACTGCAAGAGATTCTGCAATTTTGAGCATCTGCTCAGCTATGTTACCTTCATGTATGTGTGATTCTTTGTTCATTACACTAGTGCAAGATTAGTCTGGATATCAGTCAATGGCTGACATGATATGTGGCCATCCATAGCCAAAGGAGGGATGTGGAGGGCTGCTGGTACACAAGAAGCCTTCAGCACCCCTGTATTGAAGGCTTCTTTCCTCAGTGCACAGAACTGTGTGACCCTCAGGAAGAGTTCTATAGAACTTTAAAGTGCTTTGGGAGGAAGGAGAGACACATGAAATTGCTTCGCCCTCGCCTCCATGACTGATCCACTGTAGAAAGGAGCCTTCACCTACAATCCACCTTCTGATGATGGAGGGCTGTGCATCATGTCAGTCATAAAAATGTATGGCCAGTGCTTTGTCCTCAAGGGTTTGTTTTAGGATTTCAGCTATATCAGCACAAATAATGCTACAATGTTAGTGGGTATACAGAAACATGAGTGCTTCTCACATCTGTAATTCCAGTTAGTTTATAATACCATCATTGGTCCTTAGAATCCAGCCTTAAAACTGAATGAATTACAGGGCTGAAGGTCAGGAAGTAGGTCAAATCTTACTGCCTATTTGGAGATTAATAAAATTATAATAAAATATAAAAATTGGTAGGTGCTGTGAAGTATTACCATGCATACTTGTTTAAAATGTAAAACCAATTAGTTTGGTCAATATCCATCTTTCTCTTTAGTTAGCATTCTGCATGCCTTTCAGCAATAACAGTATTATTAGCACATTCAGTTATACACCAAAGTAAATACTATATTAATTTGGGAAGTCAGGAAGCAGAAAAAATCTCACTCTGGATAACACACACAACGGGGGTGGGTGAGTTGGAATCCAATGCCTAATGGATATATGGGGTAATTGCCTTTTAATACCATCAAATAAAGAACACTTTGCCTTTTTAATTTACTGAAAAATGGTAACGATTGGTTTTTTTCCATTTACAGATGTTGACTGAGTTCTGAGAAGCAGAACATACCTTGTTTGAAGGGGGGAATTCACAAAACTGAGTCCCTTACATGGTAAACAAACATTTTAGTGTTACTGGCTGACATACAGAGTAAGGAAGCACCAGTGTTCTGAGAGGAGCAGGTTAATAGCGTTACCCAACTTACTGCACTGGTGCACCAGGAAAGGAGACATATTTTATTACTTCCCCTTCCCCAGGAAGCCCTTTGTGCCACCTGAAAATATGTCCCTGAGGACTGCATCGAAAAGGAAGCACATTTATATTCCTGTAATGAATTGACCCCCCACCCACCTCCACTTTATGTGTGAATGGGGCAGACATGTGAATAAATAAACATGGCTGCCCCATCAAATCTAGTTTGGCACTGTGGTGAGCTATACATGGCTAAGTGCAATACAAAATCAATGCTACATTTTTGTGTGTGAGCATATGCTCAAGCATAACTTGGTAATGCTCATGTAGAAGAAAAAAATTGTTTCCTGAACAGTCTCTAACTTTCATTTTGTTAAAGTATAATATTGGGATTGCGGTGGCACTGTAACGATCATAGGAAAAACAGCACAAAGTGTTTTCATTTCTGAATGCTTCAGTCAGTTGTAAAAAAAAAAAGGGAAATACCTTGACAAGGATAGGAAAAAGAAATAGAATGAAAAAAAGAGTGGTGAAAACAATGACAGAAGCAAAATATTTTGTGAGTGCAAGCAGTTTATCCCCTAGAAAAAATCCTTTATCTATGGTCAGGAGAAAAGGAAATTCAGCGTTGATTTCTTGGTTTATAAAGAAGATTAAAAACTTGATCCAAGACCTTGAGCTAGAAAAGAAGTCTCATTTATTCTTCTTGGCTGTTGTTTCTATATGTTCTCATGTTCTGCCTCTGGATGTTTAGGAACAAGACAGATTTATCAAAGTAGTATATGTCAGTTCTGGGGGGGCAAGACAGACAACAAAAAGTCAAAAGAAAAATAACTAGGAAACATGCAAGATTGTTGTTGCTTTCTCCTATTCCCCTGCCTTGCACACCACTTTTAAAACACTGTAATATGTATTTTGGTAGATTTGATGCAAATGTGAGAACTTTAACAAAACTTGGAATACTTCTAGACTTTTGCCCCAATACAGATGAGAGCAAACCCACACCTAATCAGCTGTTCAGGAGGCACAGCAAGACAGCCCTTTTCTCTCCCTTCCAACTAACAGTCAATCCATGCGATTTTTGCTAGAGATATGTGCATGCAGCCTCAGCTTTTCCACTTGACCTCTTGTATTAAAGCCTCTGTGGGTGAGGGTAGGCAGACATTCTAGTTTTTGTAACCTGCATATGGAGTCATTATTTTTTACACACAAGTAGGCCTTCCTACTCTGAACTACTCCCATTGGTTAGATTGGATGTCCCCCAATTTTTCAGGCCACAGAACCCACAATAATTTAGCATTTCACTCCAGGGGAGTGCAGCGGTGACCTCCACATCCCAAGCATGATGCCCTGTGCCATGCACGACTCACTGAGAATGTGAGCTGTTAGCAAAGAAAAAATGAACCCTTCAAACCCCACACTAGTGGGGATCCATACTTCAACAGCTCAGTTCTCAACATTTCAGTTGAAAGGACACACTGTGGCTGAGCTAAAGGGAACCTGAAAGCTGGTCAGGTTCATTCTACAGGCCAGCCGGCCACAATAGGTGTGTGCATGGAACAGGCTGGTCCAGTTCGGTTCAGACTCGAACTGAACTGGTCCCAAACTGGACCAGGCCTGTTTGGCACGGCACTCATTTGAAACCCCCCGGTTTGGTTCAGTCTGTGGGTGGGATTTGTGAAGGTTAATTTTTTAAAAGAAAAACTTACCCCTTACGGGGTGTTCTCCAAGGTGGAGAGGGTCTGCAGGGATTTTTTGAGGCAGCCACACCTTCACAATGGGCCTCTTTGTGGCCTGGATTCCCTTTACAAGCATAGCCCCAAACTGGTCTGCCACAGATCTGGTTCTGTGATCATGGACTAGATCACCTCCAGTCTGGTTTGCAATCAAACCATTGAACCAGCCTGCTTCGAGGTGAACCAATTAGGGCTTGAATGCTTCATGCACACCCCTATTAATAGATCTTGGCCTGTCAGAGACAGTTAGAATTGTTTACTTGTTGAAGGCTAGTGCCTGTTTGGGTATGTTGTTCTATGTCTGACAATATGTGATGTTTTAATTTCTTAATAAACCTTTGGTTTTTTAACTCAACCTCAATGTACTATCTCCAGGTAGCCAGCTAATGGTGCAGTGGGGAAGACTTGATTAGCAAGCCAGAGGTTGCCAGTTTGAATTCCCGCTGGTACCTATATCGGGCAGAAGTTATATAGGAAGATGCTGAAAGGCATCACCTCATAATGCGTGGGAGATGGCAATGGTAAACCCCTCCAGTATTCTACCAAAGACAACCACATGGCTGTGTGGTCATCAGGAGTCAACACCGACTCGACGGCACACTTTACTGGCTCCAGACAATCTCTTGGGCTAAATTTCTTTACCACCAGAGCACACTCTGCTGTGTGAAGATCTTAATGTTTCTCCTCACACTCCTCAACAATAGGTACCACCCCACCATAGAGAGCCCATTCATTTCTGGGGTGGCTTTTCTCCCAAATGACTTAACAAAGGAATGGGATAAAAACCACTCCACCATAGAAAGTCCATTCATTTTGGGGTAGTTTTCTACCCGGTGTCATATTTTTATTAATAACATAAATATCATAACTGGTGAGGGGGCCGTACTTGTGGATATATTGTGTACCAGAGTGCAGGTAGGTTTGAAAACAAGAGCATAGCTGGAGTGCAGTGGAATGCTTGTTTACACACCTTTATGCAGCTGGAGGTGAAAATCCACCCTAAAATCTGGAAGAGAGTTAATATGGTTGAGATAGGAGTAGGACGAACAGGCAATCTGTATCTGACATTATTGGGAATATAGTTAGCAGATTCACAGAGGAATCATAAGGATTTCATAGCATATAAAGCCAGGATTGGATTAGAGTATTGTAGTAGGACTAGGAAGACCTGAGTTCAAATCTCCATTCAACCATAAAACTCACTGGGTGACTCTGGGCCAGTCACTTTTGTCTCAACCTAACCTACCTCACAGTATTGATATGATGATAAACGTAACTATGTATACTGTTCTGGGCTCCTTGAAGAAAGAATGGGATATAAATGCAATAAATAAGAAAATAGTAAGTAAGATGAGCATGGTTTTAAAGTTGGAGGAAGAAACATCAATAACCTATGCTATGCTGATGACACCACTCTGATAGCTGAGAATGCGGATGACCTGCAAGCTCTAGTAATGAAAGTCAAAGAGCACAGTGAAAAAATAGGACTACAACTAGATGTAAAGAAGTCTAAACTAATGACAACGGGTACAGCAACCAGCCTCTGCATTGTTAATGAAGACATTGAAGCGGTGGATAGCTTCTGCCTTTTAGGATCAACCATCAACAGTAAAGGATCCAGCAGTTAAGAAATACGCTGCAGACTAGCACTTGGCAGACTAGCACTTGGTAGGGTTGCAATGAAGGCCTTGGAAAGGATATTTAGACGCCATGATGTGTCTACACCTATTAAGATTAGAATCATTTGGACCATGGTTTTTCCCGTGACACTCTGTGGATGCAAAAGCTGTACTTTGAAGAAACAAGATAGGAAAAGCATTGACGCTTTTGAACTTTGGTGATGAAGAAGACTTTTGAGGATACCATGGGCAGCCAGGAAAACAAACAAATGGATAATAGAACAAATCAATCGAGAATTTTCAATCGAGGCACAAATGACCAGGTTCAAACTATCATACTTTGGACACATTATGCAAAGACCCAACTCCCTTGAGAAGTCCATAATGCTGGGAAAAGTTGAAGGAAAGAGAAGAGGACAACCAGCAGCAAGGTGGATGGACTCGATCACGACAGCAATGAATGCACCACTGAGATATCTCAAAGGCCAAGTTGAAGACATATCATCCTGGAGATAATCTATTTATGTGGTTGCTAAGAGTCAATACCTACTTGATGGCACTTAATCAATCAATCAATCAATCCATCCATCCATCAAATCAAGTAAGCCTAAGTAGCAAGAATGGAAAACATACACTACAGAAAATATGAGTGTTTCCTGACCATTAACTGCTGATATTCCAGACTTTAGAAAATGCTGCTAATGAACAAAATTAATACAAAAGTCCAAAGACTCTTCAAGTTCTTCTTATTCAAGATGCTTATTATTTATTGGTATCCACTGATCAGTTTTGTAAATAATCTTCCAACTATTCAAGATATAAGCAGACATTTATATATTTTAGATGTTCTCTTGTGTAGTGGAGCCAGTGTAGTGTAGTGGTTAGAGTTCTGGACTAGGACCGGGGAGACCCGAGTTCAAATCCCCATTCAGCCATGATACTATCTGGGTGACTCTGGGCCAGTCACTTCTCTCTCAGCCTAACCTACTTCACAGGGTTGTTGTGAAAGAGAAACTCAAATATGTAGTATACTGCTCTGGGCTCCTTGGAGGAAGAGTGGGATATAAATGTAAAAATAATAATAATAATAATAATAATAATAATTGTTCTAACAACCCTTTATGTGTTTTGTTATTTTGTTTATTGATAATTTATCTGTTATAACAAACAGAAGTGCTCTGTGCCACCCAAAAATATGTCTCTGAGGGTTGCACAGCCCCCTCAGGCATATTTCTGGGTAACACAGAGTGCTTCTGTGGGAAGGGTAGGACAGTGAAATTCACCTGATGCAGCATTAGTTCAGAATTCTTTAGAAGCACTGGTGTGTTACCAGTGCTTCTCCCATAGCATTGGTGCTTTGCTAGTCTAAATGTCAGCTTCTTGTCAAACAGGCTGAATAGTGTGCCTCACACCCATAAGCCACAATGGGACTGTGCTACCTGGTAGACTAGCAAGATTAGCCAAGGTGGCGCAGTACAAATTAGCAACTGTCATGCTAATCTCCTGTGCTCATTAGTTCATCGTTCTAGAACTGCCTCCCCACCACAGACACACTGCTTGGGTTTAGTGCTACTGTTTCAGAAGATTCACCCAGTGCTACAGTGCTAGTAGCTGTAGAAAGTATTCACATTCAATACAGTGACATGTGGGTGGTTCAGCACCACCCATGCCACTGCATTTTTCTAAAGCATCACCTGCAGTTGAACAGCCTTGTTCTGCTGTGCAATTGCACAGTTCCTCCAAACTAGAACCATGGCTCGGCTCGGTTTCAAGCCAGTTCAGGGGTTTAAAATTTTATATATCCCTAGCCCCTGCTAACTTGGCAAAGAGGCACCTTTTAACATGGTGATTCTCTTTTATTTAGCAGGGGGAGAGTAACTGGCCCTATCCACCCCCCAGCACAGTACCTCCAGTGATGGTGGCTGGTGTCTTATATTTCTTTGAGACTGTGAGCCCTTCAGGGACAGGGATCCATCTTATTTAATTATTATTTCTCTGTGTAAACCAACCTGAGCCATTTTTGGAAGGGCAGTATAGAGATTGAATAAACAAACAAACAAACAGAGAAGGAGATGCTCTTATTTCAGCAGGAAGCTTATTCCAAAGCCCTGGGGCAGCCACAGAGAAAGCCCGGTCCTGGGTCGCCACCAAATGAGCCAGTGGTAACCGTGACCTCTCCAAAAGATTGACCAGAGCATCGACAGAATCGTTAGCAAAGTCAACCCTAAACCCTTTGCGTGCGCGCGCGCACACACACACACACACTGTGCAGATGACAAGCACCATCTTCAAATAAGAGTTTCCTTTTTTCACTCACACAGCAGGTGATATCTCTTCTAAGATTAGGTCTGCTATAATCTGCATGCACATTGTAAAAACCAAAGTAGGCTCATGCTTCAAAACAAGAGTTTCTACCCATTTCCAAAAGTATGCATATTTGATCCTGGAAGCCAAATATAGGCTGATAGGTAGCGGTTGGGTGTCCAAGACACCCAAGGTAGCACTCTTAGAAATGCTACCTGTTCCATGTGTAGGTACATTGAGACAGGCAGAGTTGAGGGGTTTCAATGCATGGATGAGACGTTGGTGCCGAGAGGAGGGTTTTAGATTTGTTAGGCACTGGGATACATTTTGGGGCAAGCAAGGCCTGTTCAAAAGGGATGGGCTACACTTAAAGCAAGATGGAACCAGACTGCTGATGCTTAATAACAAAAAGGTTGCAGACCAGCTTTGAAAATGATGCTTGGCGAATAGCCGACAGAAGCTGGACAGTATCCAGATCGCCAAATACCATCCCTTAAAGTGCGAGGGTGCAGCGGATTAAAATAAAACAGAAGGGGACAGACCAGAACCACATAAAGATCAGACAGAAGGCTGTGCAAGGTGGTCAAAGAGTCAAAAGAAAGATAGCCGACACCAGGGAAGAGATTTAGCATATAGGTGCTTATATGCCAATGCCAGAAACCTCCGAGCCAAGATGGGTGAGCTGGAGGGCTTGGTTGCTAATACAGAAATAGATACAGTTGGCATAGCAGAAAAAGACTGGAAGAGTGGGAAGCAGTGGGACACTGTTATACCTGGATATAAACTCTATAGAAAGGACAGGGAGGGGCGCCTTGGAGACAGAGTAGCACTGTATGTTAAAGAAGGGATAGAATCTAACAAAGTAGAAAACCTAGGTGGACCGGAGTCCTCAACAGAAACCCTGTGGGTGACAATACAAGGCCTGAAAGGGAATGTGCTACTGGGGGTGTGCTATCACCCTCCAGATCAAAATGCTGACAGTGACTGGGAGTTTCAGTCTTCAAGGAGAGGTAGGGCAGTAATAATCGGTGATTTACTCCAGGCAGTATTCCAGGTGTGGCCTCACCACAGTTTTGTATAAGGGCATTATAATATTAGCATTTTTATTTTCAATCACCTTCCTAATGATTGCTAGCATGGAATTGGCCTTTTTCACAGCTGCCGCACACTGAATGGACACTTTCAATGAGCTGTCCACCATGTCCCCAAGATCCTTCTCTTGGTCAGTCACCGACAGCTCAGATCATGTCAACGTATAATTGAAGTTGGAGGTTTTTGTCCCAATGTGTTAGAATCTAACAAGCTAGAAAACCTAGGTGGACTGGAGTCCTCCACAGAAACCCTGTGGGTGACAATACAAGGCCTGAAAGGAAACATGATACTAGGGATGTGCTATCACCCTCCGGATCAAAACATTGACAGTGACTGGGAGTTGCAGGAGGAAATCAGGGAGGTGTCATGGAGAGGCAGGGCTGTAATAATGGGTGACATCAATTATCCACACATAGACTGGGTAAATTCACAGTCAGGGTCAGGTCATGACAAAGAGGTCAAATTTCTAGATACGCTAAATGGCTGTGCCCTAGAACAGTTGGTCTTGGAACCAACCAGACAGAAGGCGACCTTGGACTTAATCCTGAGTGGCACCCAGGACCTGGTGCAGGATGTCAGTGTCATTGACCCTTAAGGGAACAGTGACCATAGTGTGATCAAATTCAGCATACATGTGGGGAGAGAATCACCAAGGAAGTCTAACACAGACGCTTTGAATTTCAGAAGAGGAAACTCCTCCAAAATGAGAGGTATGTTGAAAAGAAAGCTGAAAGGGAAAATCAGGAGAGTCACTTCACTCCAGAATGCATGGAGTTTACTCAAAACCACAATACTAGAAGCCCAGTTAGATTGTATACCCAAAAGGAGGAAAGGGACCACTACGTCCAGGAGGATGCAAGCATGGCTAACAGGTAATGTCAAGGAAGCCATAAAAGGGAAGAAGACTTCCTTCCGAAACTTGAAGGCCTGTCCAAATGAGGAGAACAGAAAGTAACACAAGCTGGCACAATAAATGCAAGGTGACAATAAGGGAGGCAAAAAGAGAATTTGAGGAACATTTAGCTGAATGCATCAAGGGGAATAACAAAAACTTCTTTAAATACATCAGATGTAGGAAACCTACCAGGGAGGCAGTTGGACCATTGGATAATGAGGGAGTGAAAGGGATTATTAAGGAGCATATGGAGGTTGCAGAGAAGCTAAATGAGTTCTTTGAGTCTGTCTTCACGGCAGAGGATACTGAGCATATACCTGTTCCTGAACCAGGCTTTTCGGGAATGGAGGCTAAAGAACTGAGTCAGATAGTGACAAGAGATGATGTTCTAAATCATCTGGAAAAACTGAAAACAAGCAAATCGCCAGGGCCGGATGTTGGCAAGTGTAAGGTGATGCACATTGGGATGAAAAAACCCAACTTCTAGTATACACTGATGGGATCTGAGCTGTCGGTGACTGACCAGGAGAGGGATCTTGAGGTTTTTGTTTTGTTTTGTATTGGGTTTTTTTTTACATTTCTATCCCACTCTTCCTGCAAGGAGCCCAGAGCGGTGTACTACATACTTGAGTCTCTCTTTCACAACAACCCTGTGAAGTAGGTTAGGCTGAGAGAGAAGTGACTGGCCCAGAGTCACCCAGCAAGTCTCATGGCTGAATGGGGATTTGAACTCGGGTCTCCCCAGTCCTAGTCCAGAACTCTAACCACTACACCACGCTGGCTCTGGTTGTGGTGGACAGCTCATTGAAAGTGTCCATTCAATGTGTGGCAGCTGTGAAAAAGGCAAATTCCATGCTAGCAATCATTAGGAAGGTGATTGAAAATAAAACTGCTAATATTATAATGCCCTTATACAAAACTATGGTGCGGCCACACCTGGAGTACTGCGTACAATTCTGGTCACCACATCTAAATAAGGACATTGTAGAACTTGAAAAGGTGCAGAAGAGGGCTACCAAGATGATCAGGGTCTTAGAGCACCTTTCTTATGAGGCAAGGCTACAACACCTGGGGCTATTTAGTTTAGGAAAAAGACAACTTCAGGAGACATGATAGAGGTCTATAAAATCATGCATGGTGTGGAGAAAGTGGATCGAGAGAAATTCTTCTCCCTCTCACATAACACTAGAACCAGGAGTCATCCCACGAAATTGATTGCCGGGAAATTTAGGACCAGCAAACGGAAGTACTTTTTAACACACTGCATAATCAATTCTCTGCCAGAAGATGTTGTGACAGCCAACAGCCTGGATGGCTTTAAGAAGGGTTTGAATAACTTAATGGAGGAGAGGTCTATCATCGGCCAGTAGTCGGAGGGCTATAGGCCACCTCCAGCCTTAAAGGCGGGATGCTTCTGAGTACCAGTTGCAGGCGAGTAATAGCAGGATAGAGGGCATGCCCTCAACTCCTGCCTGTGAGCTTCCAGTGGCATCTGGTGGGCCACTGTGTGAAACAGGATGCTGGACTAGATGGGCCTTGGGCTTGATCCAGCAGGGCTGTTCTTATGTTCTTATGATAGACTAATTCACTAAGAGCTTTAGTAGGTGACAGCCCTGCAGAAAATATTTGCATATACAGTAGTTGCTTCTTTCATTCCTTGAGGACAAAATACATGTAGGACTATCCAAGCCTGAATAAGAGCACAATTAAACTAGTAAGAAACCATAACCTAGGATGGAAATAATCAAAAACCTAGGAGGAATATAGTCAGGTTTTATTAGCCTTAAAAGACTTTACAGAATATAACTGGAAATGTTTGTGAAGCTTGGTTTTCTTCTTGCAAGAGACCATGAATTCTATCACTACCCATTTCCCTGTAGCTGTAATGTTGTTTATATCATTTAGGGAGGGAAGAAAGCAAACGCATTGAACTGTTTGGATTTTTTCAGTACAGAAATATTTAGAATA
This sequence comes from Hemicordylus capensis, assembly GCF_027244095.1. NCBI lineage: Eukaryota > Metazoa > Chordata > Lepidosauria > Squamata > Cordylidae > Hemicordylus > Hemicordylus capensis. The sequence continues at coordinate 91,542,428 of NC_069658.1, read as the reverse complement.
TCACTGCCAAAATAATTCCTTCAATTAATGACTGCAAAGAACATAAGACAATATTATACATGTGGAATATGATTGTCATATAACATTTCTGCACGTGTCCAAACCTTCAAGCAGATAGACACACAAATTGTGTCACTCTGGTGAGCAGCTGTCAGAGAATGCAACAGATTGGAAAAAGGAAAATCTATTACAGAGAAAATGATGCAGCCACCAGACCCAGGGAGTCATCCTCCACTGAACCAGGACCTTGCAGAAGGAGTAATATGATATTCTTGGAGCATGTAAAGGCCACTGGGCCCATCTTGCTGACACTTTCTAAATAGGCTATTTCTTTTAACTATCTCCCTTTACACAGATGTTAGAACTCCTCACTTACCACTAGGCCTTTCTCTTCGAGGCTCTAACTATGCAACAGCCCTCAGGGTTAACACAATGGAAGCACAGCATGAGGTTTTTATAGGGCCAAGTAACGCAAGTAGCATCATTGCTTCACCTAGGACGGGAGCAAACAATTTTTCACTAGTAGTGAGAAAATCTATTAATTCAGATCAAACTGGACCAGAGGTTAATGTTCTGTGGTGTTGTTACTGTAACATACATTTCAATGAAATGATAATTCTCAGATGTATTTGATGTTGTATATGTCTGAATCAGCATCCTTGCAAATATAACACATTCTTTCACATTGATTAAACAAAAACAACAAAATCAGGCATTTTGCTAAAGATTACATCAATCTTTATTGTAAGACTAATATCTTAATGTGGGCAAGTATAGTCAAGAGGTTATGATTGTGCCAAATAACATGATATATAATATACATTCATTAGTCATATTAACAGAATAATGTTTAAAGATATATGCTTGCCATAGTGACAGATTTATGCATGATTATACATAGTATATATCATATACATTTATACATAGGGAGGCTGTTCTCACAAACAGCCTAATCTAAGCTAGGCTGCTCATGTGGAGTGTCAGAACCAGCCTAACCCCACTCCAAAGCACAGGGGTCCTGTCAATGCACCACACTCATGGCACAGTGCCTTGTGGGATATCTGGAGTCCAGGACGTGCCATCCCAGCCTCCGGAGCTCCACACTGCATGGTGCAGTACAGATAATCTTGGAGTGTTATCTGCGCTCCCATCAGCATATTTCTGCTAGTCTGTGAGGAAGGTGAGTCCCCCTGCTCGCCCGCATCCCTGCCTGCACAGTCGTGTGAATGGCCCCAATATGTCTCAGGAATGATTATACATAATATTCATGTGATGTTATGTTCACTGAACACTCACAGTTGAAAAAATGTCTTTAATGAGACCATCAGGGGCAGGGGTAGAGTCTGCAACAAAATGAAAGCAACAAAATCCCCCTCCCCTTGGCCTCATGCGGAGGGGAGGGAGTTTGTCCCAGCCTGGCTCCGCACAAGGCCCAAGAAGCGGCCTGATTGGCTCTTCTCAAACTGGGGGCGTGGCTTCGGCCGTAATCCACCAATCCACGCCCCATACCCTCAGTCTGGCCTTGGCAATCTTCAAGGAAGGAGCTCTCCGCACGAGCTCCTTCTTGTTGGCGGTTGGGGCGGGTTTGCCCGAGAGCGGGCGAGCGGAGCATCAGCGGCACCTTTGGGCCGTCGCGGGGCGCACTGAGGAGCGGTTCCGGGGACGGCATCGGCGGTGGCGGCTGCAGCAGCACCCGGCTTGGATCGGCTTCGACCCCGTACCTCGCCGCGGTGCGGGCCTCGTTCTTTGAGGGCTTTGGCCCTCGGGTTTGTTGCTCCCTTGCCCTTGGTGGTCGCAGTGGGGTTGGGCCCGGCCTGTTAAGGCGGTCGCCTTCGGGTGGCATTCTGGCCTTCTGACTTCCCCCCCTCCATCCTTTTGCCTTTTGTCGTGGGTTTCCCTGCAGCTTGGGGTGGTGATTTGGTTGCCTTAGCTGGGTGGGGCGAGGTTTTTTGGGGGGGTCCCGGGTGCCAGTAGGGCTGTGGGATGCGGGGACCTGGATTCATAGAGGGGCTCCTCTTGGGTAATGGTGTAGCCACTGGAGGCTTCTAGTGGGTTGGGCTACTGTTTGCTTCTAGCTTTGCAGTTTCTGGCTTGCCTTGCAAGGCTCTTTGGGCGATCTCTCTGCTCCTTGAAGGTTGCTTTTCCATTCTTATATAGCAATAGCAATAGCAATAGCAATAGCAATAGCAATAGCACTTACATTTATATACCGCTCTATAGCCGGAGCTCTCTAAGCAGTTTACAATGATTTAGCATATTGCCCCCAACATTCTGGGTACTCATTTTACCGACCTCGGAAGGATGGAAGGCTGAGTCAACCTTGAGCCCCTGGTCAGGACTGAACTTGTAACCTTCTGGTTACAGGGTGGCAGTTTTACCACTGCGCCACCAGGGGCTCAGTCAAGGGTTAAGGGGGTCATGCCCAGGAAGGCCAAGGAAAAGAAAGGGGGGCGGCCCATTAGGCAGCCCAAGAGGCCTGCTCCCCCGTCGTCTTCCTCGGATGAGGAGGACGAGGAAATGATTCTCATCAGGGGTTTGATAAATAGAATGGAGGCGCTGGAGAAAGCCAAGTCTGCCCCTTCCGATAAGGGCGCTGGTCCATCAGGTGGGGGGGGGTGCCGCCTCCCAAGGTTCCTCGCCGGACGCGGGGATCTGCTAGGAACCAGTTGTTAAAATCTCTTTCTAGCAGGTTGGAGGTGTTGGAGAAGGGCGGAGCCGATTTCTCCTTCTGGCCCTATTTCTCCTTCAGAGCTGGGTGGTCCAAGTGCGCCTTTGCCGGATGATCCGGGTCCTGGACAGCCTGCTCCCATATCACCTGCAGATAAGGATCCGGTGCTGCCTTCGCTGGCGGTTCCCCAGCCCATCGTACCAGTGGACCAGCTTCCTGTGGACCCTTCTGTTCCGATGAGGCTGTTAGGGTTGTCAGGAGCAAGGGGGTGGGGGCTCTTTTAGCCAAGTGTGATATTGAGTCCACCTTCCGCTTGCTGCCTGTCCATCTGGATGATTTTGAGCTGCTGGGCTTTGACTTTGCAGGACAATTTTATTTTGACCGGGCACTGCCAATGGGCTGCTCTATTTCCTGCGCAGCCTTTGAAGCATTTAGTACCTTTTTGGAATGGGCGGTGCGGCGGAGGGCGGGCCTGGTATCCACCGCTCATTTTTTGGATGATTTTCTTTTTGTAGGGAGGGGCAACTCCAGGGAATGCCACCACTTGCTGAGCTCCTTTACGGAGCTGGCGGCCGAGTTGGGAGTGCCTCTGGCGAATGATAAGACAGAGGGTCCTGTTACGCGGCTCTCCTTCCTGGGAATCGAGCTTGATACAGTGGCGGGTTGCTCTAGGCTGCCTCAAGGAAAGCTAGAGGTCCTGCTGGACCTTGTTAGGGCTTTGGGGCATGCCCGTAAAGCTACCTTAAAGGAATTGCAGGTGGTAGCGGAGCACCTTAACTTTGCCTGTAGGGTAGTAGCCCCCGGGCGGGCTTTCCTTAGGCGGCTCTCTGATTTAACGGTGGGCCTTCGGGCCCCCCATCACAGGGTACGGATCACAGAGGGGGTGAGGGCCGACTTAGCGCTCTGGGAGTCCTTTTTGCTAGACTTTAATGGGGTCGCCTTCTGGAGGAGTGAACAGCTCCTGGAGGCTGAATTGCAGGTTCACTCTGATGCTGCTGGTGGGGCCGGGTTTGGGGTATATTTCAGGGGCCGCTGGTGTGCCGCCCATTGGCTGATAGAGTGGATAGAGCAAGGGATCATCAGGGATTTGACGTTCCTTGAGCTTTTTCCCATTGTGGTGGGAAAGCACATCTGGGCTGATGAGTTTTCTAACTCGTCAGTTCGGTTTTGGTGCGATAACCAGGCGGTAGTTCAGGTTATCAACACGCAAACTTCCTATTCCCGGAGGGTCATGGGGCTGGTGCGGGCCCTGGTGCTCCAATGCCTTCGGGCTAACATCCTGTTCCAGTCCCGCCATGTGCCGGGGATCAGGAATAACATAGCTGACGCTCTGTCTCATTTCCAGGTAAACAGATTTAGAGCGTTAGTGCCCGAGGCAGCGCTGTACCCGGATCCCATGCCAGCCTTTCTGTGGCAGCTTGGCAGTTGGAAGCCCAGCAGGCCATAGCGGCATCTCTGGCACCCAGCACCAGGGCAAGCTACGCGGCTAAGATAGAGGCTTTTTCCCTTTTTCGAAGGTCTGAAGGTTTGGCGGAGGTATGGCCGGTTCCTGTGGGTCATTTGCAGCAGTTCTTAGTGTTATTGCACAGAGCAGGGCGTGCTGCGTCCACTTTGGGGGGCTATCTGTCTGCCTTGGCTTTCACAGCACAGGTTAGGGGGGTCAGGTATTCCTCCACTGACCCTCGGGTTTGGCGTATGCTGGAGGGCTGGGCTAAAGGATGCCCAGTAGTGGGCGACAGTAGGCGCCCTTTTACATTGGATATGATGGCCAGCATGATGGGTCATCTAGCGGGCTGCTGTGCGAGCCCCTGGGAGGCCTCTCTCTTTCAAGCGGCACTATTGGTCGCCTTTTTTGGTGCTTTCTGCCCCGGCGAGCTGCTGCCATGCAGCAGCGGCTCTCCTCGGGATCACTGCTTGCGTTTCTCCAACCTGTCCTTCGCTAAATCATTGTAAACCGCTTAGAGAGCTCTGGCTATAGAGCGGTATATAAATGTAAGTGCTATTCCAAAACAGACCAGAGGGGCACGGGTCAGGTTGTTTGATTGGCAGCGGCTGCTGGCTCGCTTCTATGTCCATTAGCTGCCTTATGGCATTACGCTGGGTTGGAGCCCTCCCCGGAGGGGTGTTTGTTCGTTCACGAGAATTGGGCCCCGCTAACTCAGTACCAATTTCTAGCGGTCATCTGGAAGGTCCTGCATGTTGCCGGGGTTCCGCTGGAGGGGCTCACCTTGCACTGCTTTCGGATCGGGGCAGCTACCACCGCTGCCTGCTTGGGTTTGCATGAGGATGTCGTACGGAGGATAAGGCGTTGGAAATCCGTGGTGGTGAGGCGTTATGTGCGCTGACAGCGGCCAACGTCCATTGTCATTGATGTATTTTTTTTTCTTGGCAGGTGCTGGTGAAGCAGCTGCTCCGGTCTGGGTCCTGGTGTGTGGCCATTTGCTGGTCTTCTGGGCCTTCTAGCGGACCAGCACCTCCCAGTGGGGCACTCAGTTGGGCTTCGGCAGGAGGGCCTCAGTGTATTGGTTGGGCATGAGGGGCATGCTGTGGGGTCAGCTGCTTCCCGCCATCAGAAACCATTTAGTTAGCTTTCCCGTGCCCAATGTTATTGTTCTTCATTTGGGTGAAAACGACTTAGGCCGGCGGACTAGCCTTTCCATTGTTCAGCAGGCCTCCTCTGACTTGGCGGTTTTGTGCGATTGGATGCCTGGGGTCCGTATACTCTGGGTCAATTGGCTTCAGCACAGAGTTTGGCAGGGTGTTTATAACAGGCTGGGTATTGAGAGAGCCCGGCGCAAAGCTTTGGCGGCAATAGGAAAGCTAGTGAGGGCCGCTGGCGGGGAAGTTGTGCGGCAGCCGGGGCTAGCTGCGCGCTTCCCTGAGTTGTTTCGCCCTGATGGCGTGCACCTTTCAGAACTGGGCTGTGACTTGTACTTGCGTAATATTCAGAGGGGGCTTGCTGAATTTCTGGAGGGTTATGGGGCAGGGAAGTCAAGCAATGGCTAAGCTCCCTGTGTGGCAGTAACAGTGCGGGCTGAGGGGTAAATTGAGGTATAGAATATCGGTAAGCACCCTTGGATATTTAAAGGTTGATTGGTTAATCGCTCCTTTGTGGCCTGTGCAGCACGGGGAGAAAGGATTGCCATTAAACCTGCTTCAGGACTTCACCAACCTTTGGGCTGTGCGGTCCGGGGTGGGTGAAGACCTTGAAGTATCCAGTTCCCCTCCTCTAAAGGGGGTGGTTGGCTTTGAAGGAATTAGGCGGGGCGTACCTGCCAGTTTCCTGAGCCAGGGTGTGTCGCCCAGTCAGGCGGCGGGTAGGACGTTTGAGTCCTAGCCTATGCCTAGGGCCCCGCACTGTTCTATGTGGGTGATTAATCACCTGATGTTCCAGTCCGCTATGCCTATTGTTTATTAATAAAATTGTGGCCCTTTCATCCATAAAAAATGTCTCCGTGTCTTCTTGGGCTGGGGTCTGGGGACAATAGCCTGGTAAATGCAACATGGGACTGGGGAGTGGGGAGGTATGCTCAACATGCCAGATCCAGCAAAGAAGTCATGTCTTCTCAGTAAAAAAAAAATCTAGGTGGGATTCAGTTTTACTCTATTGCTTCTGCTGTTGACATGCACAGCAGGTATGTATTGCACAGTATGTCAGTGCACGCATGCACAAGATGGAATTTCCAGCTAGACTTGCCATATCCTGCATCCCAAAGGATGGGTCATCTGATTTTCACATTACAAACATATTTGAATTGATTGGTACTATCAACCTGGAGGTCCATTTTTCTAACCTGATATTTATGAATCCTTGCAAAATAAAGTCTTGGGGTCGAGTTCTGGTCATGCAGTAGCATGCATGAATGGTTCCCTTTTCTAAATAGGGTCTGACTTGGTCTGCATTTAGGTGGGTGATAGATGTGAGCACTGTCTGTTGCAACATATTCCCTGTAGGGGATGGGGGTGTAGCTCAGTGATTGAGCATCTGCTTGCACATGGAAGGTCCCAGGTTCAATCCCTGGCATCTCCAGGTAGGGCTGGAAAAGACTCTTGCCTTAAAGCCTTGGAGAGCTGCTGCCAGCCAGCTAGATGGTCCAATGGTCTAACTTGGTATAAGGCAGCTTCCTATGTTCCAGATGCAAAGCTGAAGTCGGGAGATAACAGAGAAGGAGATAACAGAGAATATATTTCACTTATATGGTTGAAATTGAATCTGTACTTGGGGCTGATGTGTTAGTGGATTTTGCCTTGGGGCAAGCAGTTAAATAAGATAATCTTCCTGTCCTATGATTCAATAAAGCTTCTGCTTATTAAACCACAGGTATCCTTTCCTCTAATTTGGACCAATCACAAATAGGTGCAAGCATTTCTAAGATGGTAATAAGATAGAAAATGTTTCCTGCATACATTTCAAGGAGAAGTGGGCAATTTCTGCTTTTAGGTGGGAGATCCTGATTGATTCATTCACTTTTAGGCAACAAGTGGTCAATTACAGTTGTTTACAATATTACAGAACTCTGCACCTGCTATTTGCTACAAAGAAGAGTACCAGAAAGTGATGATAAAATGCCTGTGGAATACTGCAAACAACTGATTACACTTGTGCCTAGATGATGTTGTACTTTGGTTGTTGGCAGATATTACACAGATTGCATGAAAAGTATGCTTGCTCTTCAAGATTTATGGAAATAGGGAGTGAAATCATAGAAACAGCACAGATATACTTTTTTCATTTCCTCCTTTAAAATTATGCAATTGAAAATCCAAAAGCTTAACAACAGCAGCAAAAGACAACTAAGTATTGCCATAAAACACCTCCAGTAGATCAAAATAAAGAAGTATGCTATTTATTCCAGACCAGAGGCTTTCACATTGTGTAAATTAAATGAGGAACACTTGATTCTACCTGGTTCTGGACCACAATCATCCATTTGGATTACAATGTCTGGCCCACATGATCCACAGCCTTCTGGCTATGGAAGCAGGGTTGTGGTTCCACAAGAGGCCTTTAGCATCCCTCCACTGTGTCCCATTTACAACCACACACCCAGGCTTTCTATGTTCCCTAGAAAGCCATGTATTCCCCCTTCAGAAACCCTGATTCAGCTCAAAGTCCTTGCACTGAATGGGTTTCTTAATCTTGCAAACATTTCACCAGGCCATTCTGTACCATCCTCATTATGGACTACCACAAGAAACCAGTAGGTAGGCACAACTTCCAGTATGTAAAAGGTTCCAGTATGGGAAAAGGGATAAATTCAGTTTTTAAAAAATTCTGTAGCTGAGCATAAATGAACTGTGCCTCATACAGCAGTGGAAGGTGAACAATCCCCAAAGTCAGTGGACAATATGACCAAAGGTAACTTTCCCCCCCTACCTATGATTTGGCAAACAGTTGATCTTTTCATAATCACAAGTTGGAATCCAGGGCCAGCCAGGCCAGTTTGCAGCATATCACAAGCCAATATGGGGTGTAATGAACAAGGCAATTGCATTCAAGCACAAGAGCTCAATTTGACTGTTATCTGTTTTCTCAGCAGCCAAGTACAATATGGTGAATGTTGATTCCAGCTGGCCCAGAAACAGATGAGTCTCTAGAATGTTGAGCTGTGGAACTAACAAACCCTGCATCTATGTAGTGACTGGACCTGAGCTGCAGATGGTCCGTGTGAAAGCACTCATACACCCTGATAAGAAGGTGTGCACACAGCAGAGACAGAGAGCCCGGGCAGCCACTCCACGTTTCCTGTCACAGGATGTGACACTGCCACCAGCTGTTTGTAGGTGTGTCCAGTGGGAAGAATCCTGGGGTGGCTGTCTGAGTGATGGAGATCATCGCCGTCACAGCTCTTTGAATTCACTGGGAAGTAATATAGAGTGGCTGCCCAGGTGATGGACAGCCTAATCAGCCTTCCCACACTTCCTCACACTGGGCGCACCAGCAAACAGGCGATGGTGGTGATGCCCCGAGGGAAAGAGGGCAGCACCTGGGCATGGGGAGCAGGGGTGGAACTTGGACAGAGAGGACTGGGAAGTGTCAGTGCTGGCTCCCACCATGCAAGCAATTGAGGCTGAAGGCACATGGTGGTGAGAGGCAGGTGGAGGCAGGAGTGCATTCTAACATCCCAACAAGACACCCAATTGCCTAAGTTTGCTTCAGGGGCGGGGGACCACCCCACTAATAAACCTACCAACAGTGAGGCATTAAAACACATTATAAGGTCTTGTCAACCATTCTCTACACAGAGAAGGGAGGCACCAGCACATTCCTTAGGAGTGGCCATTTTGTGAGGCAGTAGCCTCTGGAGGCAGATGGTCAGGGCATCATCAAGGCAACAAGATGCCTCCTGCTTCCACTGTCGGCACAGCTCTTCGGGGCCAACCTGACCCTTGTCAACTTTGCAAGGAGCACCTCTCCTCACGCTCCTAGCAAAGCTTGCAAGAAGCAGAAACAGAGAAGAGGAGGCTGCCAGCAACTTTCCTGCCCACCCTGTGCACTTTCAAAGCATGCAAAAAGTGGTTTTGAAAGGGACCTGGCCGCCATTAGAGGCATGAGGTGAGGCAATGTTTTGCGCCTCATCTCAGGTGCTGCAATACCATGGGCTGCCCCAACACTGTTGAACCTGCTGCTAACTTGTCTGTATATGCAGGCCCCACCTCATGCATAATCCAGGTTTCCACTTATGTGGAGCACTGATATGCTCTTTTTCAGTTTCAGCTCTATGGACTGAGATTGAAGTTGAACAACAACATGTGGTGATGCCAATTGTGAGAACCAGGGTATGTTTCCTCTCTTTCTCACCATGTGTAGTGTGTATATATGGAGAAGAAAGATCTAAATACCTATTGTCTTTCATATTATATGACTCCTATATCTAAATTTACATTGCATCCACATACAAGGTTTACTGCAACATATCACTTAAAAGCCCTTGCTTTGTTTTAATGAATGTATATATTTTAATCTTTTAACACCACCTTTCTCACAGTTTCAAGGTAGCTTCTGTAAAACTGCGACAACTGTTAGAACAACAATCCATAAAAACCGCTACAAAAATTATTCTAACAGGAACAAACAAACAAACCCATTAACGGAGCATAAAAATAACAACAACACACAAAGTAGTGAAAGCAATGGTAAACTGACACCAGCTTTCAAGACCTTTTTAAATAACTGTGTTTTGAGCACTAAAAAGGAACAAGGAAGGCACCAAAAAAATTTCCAGCAGGAATGCATTCCATAGGGTTAGGGTGAAGATGTACCCACTAGTAGAAGTTCCATTAGTGGTGGGATACACAAGAGTGTGACCCTTAAGGTATCTTGGGCCTATGCCATTTAGGGTTTCACCAGCCCCTTGGAACATACCTAGCAACAAACTGGCAAACAGTGCAATTGCTGCCAGAGGTGCTCTTACCCCTGGACTTCCAGACTGAAGTCCAGGGCCTCCACACCCCTTGGGGCCCCCCAAATCCTCTTTAGTCTGAACTGTGTGGTGTGGGTACTATGCTGCTGGCCCATGCTGCACCGGGCAGCCAAAAGTGACTTTGACCTGAGCTGGGCACTGGGCATGACCTCCGCTTTAGAGGCAGAGGGGGGAGTGGGGAAAGAAATATGTGAGATATGAATATGTTAAGTTGCATGTTGAAATGTTTCTGCTAATGCATATTTGCATAAATATACCTGTTTTATATTGTTAAATTATTGTGAGTTCAGTTGCTGCTTGTGCCCTCAAGAACCCACGAGTTAAAAATATTGCATGTGTCATGGTGTGTGTGTGTGTGTGTGTGTGTGTGTAGGGGGATGATAATTAACTTGCAGCAGGTGAGGGGGCTCCAAAGATCCAGGCTCCAAAATTACCTAGGTACACCTCTGGTTGCTGCAGAAGAGGTATCATGTGTCGGTGGTGCATCGGCTATATGGGTTGGTATAAATAGCCCCCTCCCCACAAGGGGGTAAATGCCATATCAAATGGACTTGGGAGGGTCCCAGGATCAAAAAATGAGACAAAACTCCACTCCTGAGACATCTACACTGAAATCCACCAGCACTATCAACCTGGGTGAATGCAATCTCAAAGACACCTCAGTCAGCTGAGGCAGGGAGACTGCTGGGAAGCAGGGTTGGGCAGCAAGGAGGGCAATCCCAATCTTGTCTCAAACATCCAACTTCAGGAATAGATTCAAAGCCTGGAAACATCTGGACAGAGTTATGGTATTAAGGGAATATTGTCCTGATAGATGATCACAACTCTTACTTGCTGGCCCTGTAGATGAGGTTGCTGTAGATTCCCAAAACCCAGTGGACAAAGTTGGGAGTGAGCAACCTATCCCCACCCTCAACCAAGTCTTGGTGATAACATGGTGATAGATGCCTGATCGACTTGCTTCTCTCTCATTCAGGACCAAGTATTAGATGGCTATAGAAGTGTTATTCACCAATCTGACATCCAGCAGCAGCATCTTCAATCCATAGAGATTGTAAATATGTCATCCCAGGTCTGGCTGGGGAGAGGATCTGACAAAGAAATGGTCACCAACCAGTGAGACCAATGTCCCCTGTAATGGCCTGTTCCAATTCCAATGTCACATCTAGAAAACCAGGGCTTTACTAGAGTTGCCCCAGGACTTAAGAACATACTTCCTAACAAAATTAGAGCTTTCCCATCTCTGGATGTTTTTAAGAAACATCTGATAATGTACTTGTTTAATCAGACTTTTAATTCATAGTTGTAAGTTTTAAGTTTTAGAACTTTTAATCTATATTTTAAATTATTTGAATTGTGTTAATATGTTAATGGCTGTGTTTTTAGATTGTGAACTGCCCGGAGATTTGCAAATAGGCAGGTATAGAAATCTGACAAACAAACAATTAAAAATATATCCCTCTGCCAGGCATTCTTCTAACCAGATTGCCATCCCTCCTTTATTAACTGACCACTGCAGGCACATAATTAATACTTTGGCTAATCATAAGAACAGCCCTGATGGATCAGGCCCATGTCCCATCTAGTGCAGCATCCTGTTTCACACAGTGGCCCACCAGATGCCACTGGGTGCCTACAGGCAGGAGTTGAGGGTGTGCCCTCTCTCCTCCAAAATCCCTGGAACTGAAACCAATCACAGCCCTAGGATAACCATAGCAACCTATTAAAAGAGACTATACAAACAATGCTTACCCAAGAGCACCAATTCCCACAATCAAAACCTATGGGTTTAATAGAATAATGGTGCTGAAGACTGTTTCCCATACCCTACACCCCAGGGTTTGTACTTCCCAATTTTTGTAAAATCCACTTAGCAAGAAAAAATATTCAGTTTGGGAACCCAGCCACACATCTGCAGCACTTGAAAACCGAGTTATTGTAGGTATGTTATTGTCAAATTCTTCTAATTGCTCTCACAAGCTTATGCATTGTGATAAGTACTTTCCAACTTTCTGCCCATGACAGATGAGAAAGCAACACCATTATATGATTCTGAACCTACGTTCAGCATAATTACTGTCAATAAACAAGCTGGTTTTGTAATTTTAAATAATGAAAAGCAGGCGCACATCTTTCATCTTGCAACAGTGCTCTTTCATCTGGCATTTTTGGTTATTACACAGTCCTCAACAGAACATTTTAGTGAATAAGCAAAGTATTCCATAAACTGGTGTTCCAGTTATGGAGAATTTTGTTTTTATTACCTTAACTTTAATATTAGAGGGTACAAACAGCTCGGAAGAGAGCTGGTCTTGTGGTAGCAAGCATGACTTGTCCCCTTAAGCTAAGCAGGATCCACCCTGGTTGCATACGAAAGGGAGACTAGTAGTGTGAGCGCTGTAAGATATTCCCCTTAGGGTATGGAGCTGCTCTGGGAAGAGCATCTAGGCTCCAATTTCCTTCCCTGGCATCTCCAAGATAGGACAAGATTTTTTTTAATAGGACAAGATTTTTTTATTGAACCAACAAACTACCAAAGCATACAGTACGTTGCCAAAGCACAATTATATACAAAGTGGTTGTTTGTACATCATATATCTACAAAGATTTACACACAAGGATTTGGAAACCCACAAGGTTATGAAGTATATGCAGGTAGTACTGTAACTCGGGGATGGGGGATTACAAGGCACATCAGGTCCATAATTTGTCCCATTGCTGTTTAGAAGAGATACTCTTGTCTTTTTGCACATAACCATACAAACTTTTCCAGAAGAGAGAGATTTACTGTCTCATCCACGTGAACCTCTTGGTCGCGTCTTCCCTCCCTATTCCTATGCAGGAGCATTGCATTGCATATATATTACAGTTGCAGTCTTACCCACATTTATTAGGGAGTAGGTCCCATTAAAAACAATGGGCTCTGCATAAACTTGCTTATGATTCACTGGACATTTATTTACACAAATGGTCAAGATGACATTTCAGATCTTCCACAACCTGAGATCTACATAAAAGAGTCAACTACACAAGATTATGTTGCCATTTGGCTACTTGACTTGACCATATAATGAATCTGGATAACAAGGAGTACCTGCTAATTAGGTTTCTGCTTAAATGACTTGAATCTGAAATGTCAGTGGAAGAATAAAATATACTTTGAGCAATGCTATATGCAAAATGTATCACTTTCTTGGCCTTTTATCTGTTCTTACTGTTCCATTCCCCTATAAAACACAATTTTCTTTTACTGAATGCAGAAAAGATGATTTGTCACTGGGAGCATTATTAAATATATATACATATATACCATATGCAATCAAATTGAATCAAGAATACATATAGAAAGACTGATTTGTGTGTGTTCAGGTCAACTGCTGGAAAGTTATTTTAAAAACTGCTTTGCAAGCACTTTGCAGGAACTATAGCTGCAAAGAACAGGGAAGTTAGCTTTGCTATGGAGCCCAATACACACATTTAGATAGGTATATGTCATTTATGCAAATCAAAATTTCTGGAGCAATTAATATTTAAAAAATCAAAATTGCTGGATGCAAATCAAGTACCATAACTAGCTGATTTTCTGATGAGAAAAACCACAAGAACATGGATGGCCAAGAGTTGGACAAGAGTTGGCCATTCGGTCATAGGCAATCGACTATGATCATGTCATCTAGAAATAATTTCTTTTTTCTTTTTCTTTTTCTTTTTCTTTTCAGAGGGTAGGATTGTTTTATTTTCCTGATTTTTATCCTGTTGCGTTAATCTTGTTTGTAAACATCTTTGCAAAACTAAAAAACAAGCCTTTTAAAAATAGCCCCTATTTCCCCGATGTTCAATCGCTCATATTGTATCGATTGTCTAAACTTACATTGCAAGCTATTTTCAATATCATTTTATTTTTTTAACAAAGATATAAACAGAGATAAATAAGAAACAGAAAAAAGAACAGAGAACCAAGATAGCAAACCCAGCAAATACAAAGATTCTCAATACAGTCTATATATGTCATCCTGAATTCATTCAACCAACATGTCTCCCCACACCTACTCTACGAATTATTGACTGCAGAACTGAAAGATAACAAAGATGATATTCTTACTATCTGTGTTAATTTCCTCTATAAAGAAAAGCCAAATCTCAGATGAGGTACCAATCCCTGAGATATATTATATTGAATAAATGGTTCCCATCTTTGAAAGAAAAAAATCCTCAGATTTATTTTTAATATATGTAGTTATTCTGTCCATTGATGCATATTTCCAAAATTTGAGATGCCATTCATCTAAAGTTGGAATCAAATTTGTTTTCCAACAAGAAGCATAAAGGATTCCTACTGCCGTTATCATATATAAAGAGAGCTCAGTGTGTTTTGCAGGAATGTGCAGTTTAGTAAAATTTAACATGAAAATTTCCTGGAGAAATGGGAAATCTGTATGCAAAATTTGCTGCATCTTAGAATGTAAGATTTTTGTTTCCCAAAAATGTTGAGCTTTTTTTACATGTCCACCACGTTTGACAGAAAGTACCGGTCTGCTCCATACATTTCCAACAATCTCCAGGGCAGTTATTGTCCATCTTTGAAATCATTGCTGGAGTAATATACCAACACAGATTCATTTTATACCAATTTTCCCTTAGAGTACTATTCACTGTAGATTTTATATTTACCTTCCATTGAAATTCCCACGGTTTCATCTCTATTGTTCTGTTAAAGTTCTACATTCATTTTACCATACCATCTTTCACCTGTTCAGATTCTGAGTCATAATTCAATAAAAGTTCATATATAAGACCTAGCATATGTTCTGAGTTCTTTTTAATTAAAATTTCAAATTCTGTCAAATCTCTTAATTTCCCTCCTTGTTTCTGCACTTCTTTGTGAATCTAGAAATATTTTCTTCAGACGATGCATAGTAGTCAAAAAATTCATACTTTTCACAAAGCAATATTAACCAATTTTAATAAATTCTGAAATAACATCTTTCTGATTAAGATGGGTGGTATCTTCTAATTAGACATGGCCTACTGATACTTAACAATTACCCCAAACCATTCTTTGGTGAGGAAAGGACATTCCCCTAAGACAAGGGATAATAGAAGTGTGGGCCATGGGTTTGGTTTTAAGATTCTTCTCTCCTCTTTGGTGGGGGAGAGATTTTAGGGACTTTTCTCCCCTTCATGGGATGTTTCCCTCCTTTTGGGAATTTTTCCTTTTGCAGACTTTTCTCCCCTCCTTTGTGGGTTGTTTCCTTTACTTTTTTGAGTTTTTTTCCCTTCTGTATTGTTGAGACTCATTTGCTATATTTCATGTAATCTAAATAAAATGTTATCTTGATTCCTGGAGTGCATACAGCTGGTCTGAACTCAATAACCTCATAGTGAAAATTTTGCTATTGGGGATTAATATTAGGAATTAGGAGTAAATAAGTCCAACAGAAGTGTTGTCTTGTACATTTATTGTATTTAAGTAAACTTGCACAGGAGAAGTCCCCAATGGGCTATTCCCCCAAAGCTGAAGAGAATGTCCAGATTACAATCAGAATTACAGATTTTAAAGATTAATCAAAATCATCCGTGGATTAAAGTTTTCATTGCATTTTAACCCTCTTCCAGTGGATGAACTCAAGCTTGGGTTGAGTTCATCTTGGGCCTTGGCATTTACAAAGTGTGCATCTCTGTGAAGATAACAAAGGTGCCCAGCTCCTTCCTCCTGGCATCAAATGGGATTAAACCAAAATGTAGATGGTAGACCTCTCCTCTCTTCTGCCTTGTCTGCCCACCTGCCTTTCTGCCTGCCCACACATAAATCTATTTTTTTTTAAAAAAATTAAAATGTTTTTAGCCCATTTTTAACTCATAAGCAGTCGACTTCCAGCTTTCGCTTGTGATTCTTTGATGCTATATCACTTCCCCTGTGACTTGCTGGTGTGAGATAACTCTTCTTTTGGTTTCACTGTATCTGTGGTTACTAAACAAATATTTTCAGATTTGTCTGACTCTGACTCCAGTCCCAACCCCAACTTTCAGAAGGGACCAAAGGACCGTGAACCGACATCTGCAGGGTTGGATCAGATCAGGTTGGGCCGTATCTATCTATCTATCTATCTATCTATCTATCTACACACACAAACACACACCATTTCAGATTGTAGCTTGTTTGTAGAACATCCAAGATGGATAGAAGACATTTCATTATCTAAAATTTAAAAGCGTAATTTCACCTTTTTATTCTTGATGAATAATCATTGCCAGTTTCACACATATGAAATCCACACAACCGTATAAACAGGCAACTCAGCACTGCTTTTGCCACACACATCCTGCTGAAAGAATTAACAAGTCTTAGTTACATGGGTGGAAACGGTTATGTGTCTATTGTGCACATATTTAAACATGAATCAGACGGTTTCATTTAATTCCTTGCATCTTCCCATTTTGAGTCCTTCTTCCTTTTAAATTGTCAGGCACAAACAGAAAGAGTGTAAAAACTTAGAGGCACATTGCCCCAAATGCAGATATGTTTAGATAACCTGACCATGAACCAAATAGTCTATAAAGCCATTTGACCCATTAAGTCTGTTATGAAAAGGTTTGAAGATGTCTAAACTCATTTCTAAATATTGTAAAAATTAATGAACTTTTATTGCATGTGGAGTTCCATGACTATAAAAGGAGATTAAGCTAGGCTGCAGCTTGAAGGCCATAATTCTAGCTGAATCATTAAATCATAGGTGGTAAATCCTTAAGTATTGCTGATAAAAACCTTGAGTAAATGTTACATCAAGATCTTTTAAAATAGTAAATGGGTAATGAAAGAGGGACAGAACAGTTTAAGGACATTGATACACAACTTTAGAAATGCAGAAGTGTTTGTCTATTGTAACAAGAAATTGTTATTATTGTGGTAAATAGTTGTGCGTATGTGTGTTGGGCGCGGGCGGTCTTCTGAGAGCCAAGTTATACATTTAAAAAACCATGACTCTATAAACATTCATGCTAGGTACCTTTATATAGAGAAGCTGAAGCAAAGAATATTTTATTGACAAAGTCATTCACCACTAAACTATTTGTCTCCTGAGTCTCTCCATCTGTGTGGAAAGGCTAACTGATTAGGAAAAGAAAACATGAATTTGCTCAGTAATTAAATGATAACTAATTCTTAGCAGACACATTGCAGTTATAATGCTGTGTGTGTGTGTGTGTGTGTGTGTGTGTGTTAGCACTGGCCGTTCATGTCTTTTATTGGAAGTGCCACATTTCAATGGATATGCAAGTCAGACTCAGTTTTCTTCTGCCTTTGTCAGCTGAAGAACTCAGCTTTGGGGTCAATTAAAACCAAGTTAATAACATTAGTTTGCCACTCAGCCAGTTTTCAGCCATTCTGAAAGAGGAAAATCCCATGCAGTATCTTACTATACCAGATAAGCTTTCCTTTGCCAGGTCCACATCAAGACCTACATTTGCCAGGTCACCTATGTGGCTATATAGTCTCGACTCCATTTTGGAAATGTGACTTTTCACCCTGAGCAAGCTGTAGCAAAGTTGTTGTACACATCTGGTGCAAGGAGATAATTTGCTCTCCATTTGTCCTCCTTGCATGTGTCCTTGTATTTGTCCTCCTTGCATTCCCATTCAGCCATGACACTTGCTGGGTGACTCTGGGCCAGACACTTCTCTCTCAGCCTAACCTACTTCAAAGGATTGCTGTGAGGAGAAACTTAAGTATGTAGTATGCCATAGGGATGTGCGGATTGGTCTGGTGGTCCGGTGGTCCGGTCCAGGGGTTCGGGGTTGAACCGAACCACCACCCCTGGTTCCATCGGACCAAAACCAGACCACCAGGTCCAGTCCAGCCAGTCCACGTTTTTTTAAAAAAATTAAAGTAGGTTTTAAGTACCTTTAGCCCCTTCAGGGGGCTTGCTGAAGCCGCGGGGGTGTGTGTGTGTGTGTCTGCGCAAGTTCCCTCTCCCCCTGCCAGCCTTCCTCATCACTGCTGTGGCCCACCGTGGCCAGGTAACTGAGCATTTTCTACCCTTTTGGGCCTCCGTATGAGTGCACAGCCACCATTTTGGCAGCCGCCACACATGCGCCAATGCCCTCTGCGAGGCCACGGACTGGTCTGGGACTGGATTAGATCGGGGGGTTCGATGGGGGGCCGGACCGAACTGGCCCTGTTCCGTTAGAGGCTGGTCAAACCGAACCGGGCCAGACGGTTCCATGCACACCCCTAGTACACCACTCTGGGCTCCTTGGAAGAAGAGCGGGATAAAAAATGTAAAAAATATAAATAATGAATAAAATAATGTGTTCAGTCACACAAATTGAACACGTTCAAGGAGCATGGAATGACAAAACACCCACCCTGCATTCTTGAATTCTTAAGGAAGCCAAATTTAAGATGAAGCAAATTGGGGTCGTAGAAAAAATACCATCCCTGAAAAACTGAGCGCTGGTACCTTAAAATGCAATCAAGGCAAGCTCTATGAAAGTTAATTAGATTTGGTTTACTGTCCACAAAGTGCATAGCAAATTAGTCACAGGCTTCATAGAGGTATCTTCCAATTGATTGGAAGTGCTCCAGGCCACCCCCAAAGCTCCACTTTTCTCTGTAAACACTTTTCTCTGTGGACAGAATGGTGGCACAAGGGGGCACAGCTGTAGTTGTACAAGGTGGATCAAATGACCCTGGTTCCTGAGGGAGAGGCGGGCCGACCCACTGAGTGACAGCTTGTTCTTCACATTTCCCTTCCCACCTCTGCAGAGAAGATGGTAGGGAGTGGTTGGCAGGGACCCATTTCACTTTTGACCTAGGGTCCACTCGAACTTGCAACACCCAGAAAAAATTCTGCCAAAAAATGGCGGAAAAGTCATTTCTTTTTGTAGACTTATTCTTATACACAATGGTATTGTGGAGACAAGCATAATCAACTTGTGGAATTCTCTGCCACAAGATGTGGTGACAGCCAACAACCTGGATGGCTTTAAGAGGGGTTTGGATAGCTCCATGGAGGAGAGGTCTATCTACGGCTAGTAGTCGAAGGGCTATAGGCCTCCTCCAGCCTCAAAGGCAGAATGTCTCTGAGTACCAGTTGCAGGGGAATAAGAGCAGGAGAGAGAGAGAGCATGCCCTCAACTCCTGACTGAAGGCTTCTACAGGCTCCCAGTGGCATCTGGTAGGCCACTGTGTGAAACAGGATGCTGGACTAGATGGGACTTGGGCCTGATCCAGCAGGGCTGTTCTTATGTATAGTCCAGAATATGGATTCTAGCTGATATTTAGTCAAATTTGTCATGAGATTTCCTCCATTGTAGCTCCATTCATCCACCCAACCAATTCATTACTTGGCTCTATGATTGGGGAGAGAATAGGAATCAGGGCAAAAAAATAAAAAAAATAAAAAATCTGAAAATATTTTTATATTCTACAAGCGGGGAGAAAATTCAAACAAGACAAATAGAATGACAAAAATCACTGCAAGAAATGTACAGATATTTTCCTAGACATCTTATTGATATACATATGGCATAATAAAGCCAATTGTGACCTTTAAATATTAAAATCAATAGCTGAAGTATGACTACATCAATTTTAGAATCAGTTTTTTACTAGGGTTCTTGAAAAACATAGAACACCTCATAAAAGAATCATCACAGTCAGTAACCTAAAATATTGAAACTGTAATAACAACTATGCACCAAATGGCCATAAAGCTGAAATGCATATATGGAAATATTAAAAATTGACTCATTACCCAGTTTTGCTATTCAGATTTTTTAATGGAAAATTTCAAAGAAAAATTCAGCTTCACCTTTTTCCCTTTTAGTTTTATTTTGATTAATCAAACATGTTACATTAATAAAAAGGAGCATGCAATTCATCGCATAGTTACATGTTACGTTAACATGTTACGTTAATAAAATGTAACATGCAATTCATCGCATAGTAAAATATAAAACATTACATTCAAAGTTATGTCATCTGTTATTTCAGTTCAACATAATTTCCTAAACAACTCACCATTGGGTATGGATCTAAAAGGAGAGAAAATTTTCCAATATTGACAGATGCTGACATCTTACAGGAAAGTACAAGTTGAGGAATATTGTAAGGAATATTGAGGAATATTGAACTTGCAATGAAGGATAGCTGGTTTTGTGGTAGCAAGCATGACTTGTCCCCTTAGTTAAGCAGGGTCTGCTCTGGTTGCATATGAATGGAAGACTAGATGTGTGAGAACTGTAAGATATTCCCCTTAGGGGATGGAGCTTTTCTGAGAAGAGCATCTAGGTTTCAAGTCCCACTGCCCTGGCATCTCCAAGATGGGGCTGAGAGAGATTCCTGCTTGCAACCTTGGAGAAGCTGCTGCCCGTCTGTGTAGACAATACTGAGCTAGATGGACCTATGGTCTGACTCAGTATATGGCAGCTTCCTATGTTCCTATGCTCCCCACTGAGGGGGTCTCAGATGGGTGCTCCCAGCAGTCAGGCTCCAGTGTCTTACCTCCTGTGAACCAATGCTTGGTTTCTAGCAGACTGAGCTCAGTACTTTGAGGGCACCATGTACAGTACCAAGTACAGTACCAAGCTGCCTGAACACCTAATCAGCTGACCCCAGTCAACAATGCTTTATCAAAAGCAAGCTTCAGGGCTTACACCTTCACCTTGAGTGAGAATCCTGTCTAAGCGCCTGCTCCCCATATTTGCTGCTCTAGACCAAACCAGTGCCTGCCTGGTTTTGACTACAAACTTGCCTCTGGCCCACCTGGATCTCGATTGCTGCTTTGGACCCAAGCCCACCTTCTCCCCTGTTTTGTATTACCCACTTAAACTGACCACCAGCTCTCCTTAGGTTCTGCAAACAACTGTCTGAGTCTGACCTTGGTCAAAAAATATGACCAAAATTATTATTCCAAATATCTACCACCTTTGACCAAGCTCCTGGAAACATGGACAGCTGTTGATTTCCTCAAAGTGGTCAAGCATTTCTTAAATGAATTAAGTGTCCCATTTCTGCTATATCCCAACCAAAGGCCACTGGGGCTGGGGATTATGGGAGTTGAAGTCCAATAACATCTGAGGACCCAAGGTTGAGAATCCCTTTCCTAGATTTTAATCTGATATTCCTTTTCCTCCCAGTCCTATGCTTGATTTCCAGCATCTAGTGAACACTCCTGCAGTTAATGAAGCCGTTACAATTTATCTGTCTGTTGTACTTATATATGAAAGCAAGCCCAATACTGAATGTTAAATCCTATTCCATGCCACCCAACAAATACTAAGATCCTGTGTCGGACCCTTCCCTTGCTTACAATATTTAGACTGCCTTTCCCCATGGCCTCCAGTCACAGAACAAGAAATTCATAATTTAATTTCTCAGCTATGACCTGATAAGGCTCCTGGCATAGACCTGATATCTGGGGAATTATTGAAGGCAGAATCTGACTGGTGGGCCCCGGTTCTGGCCAAACTTTTAACCTACGTAGACCATGTGGGTTGTATTCCAGAGGATTGGCACACGGCCATAATTGTCCCAATATATAAAAATGGACTACAGTCAGACCCAGCCAATTATCGGCCAATCAGCCTCTTGTGCATCATCAGCAAATTGTATGCAAGGCATTTATGTTATAAACTCATAGACTGGGCAGAGCAAAATAATATTATAAGGGATGAACAGGCTGACTTTCTATCAGGCCGGCCTACACTGGATCAGATTTTGACTCTTTCACATCTAGTAGATAAAAAACTTAGTAGAATCTGCCCCTATATGTAGCCTTTATAGATTTTAAGGCTGCATTCGATTCAATCTCTAGAACCCGCCTATGGTGTAAACTCACTAAAACTTCATTAGACTCTCGTTTGCTATTTTTGATTCATTCATTATATGAAAACACCTTTTTAAGAGCCAAATGTGACATCCAAGGACACCTTTCAAATCCGGTCCCCTCACAGAGGGGGGTAAAGCAAGGCTGTATTTTGGCCCCTTTTTGTTTAATTTTTACATAAATTCCTCAGTTTTCTGTCTTGACGACCCTTCTTTCCATCAACCAAGAATAGCCAAGGGAACGCCATTTCTAATTTATTATTTGCTGATGATGCGGCGATCATATCTATCACACCAGTAGGAATGAGACACACTTTGAGAGCCCTTGCAAAGTTCTGTGAAGAGGAGGTGCTGTTCATCAATACCCCCCAAAACCAAAAATAATGGTTTTCAGTAAGTGTAGGAGATCTTATAAATGGTCAATCAATGGTAGTAGCCTTCAACAAGTCCAAACATATAAGTATCTTGGCCTCATATTCCATTCGAGGAATTCCTGGAGACCACATTGCGAGTTTGTGACTGCACATGCTCAAAGCTCCATTGCCGCTATTAAAAA
Organism: Hemicordylus capensis; assembly: GCF_027244095.1. Lineage (NCBI taxonomy): Eukaryota > Metazoa > Chordata > Lepidosauria > Squamata > Cordylidae > Hemicordylus > Hemicordylus capensis. The sequence continues at coordinate 91,519,953 of NC_069658.1, read as the reverse complement.
GTTTTTTTTTACTCTGAAGGCACTCAGAACATCCCGGCAGCACTAAGGGTATATCAGGTGAAACCTTGGGCTCAGGTGCTATATGGTGCCCAGCTAGGAACTTACAATCTTTTGAAGTTGTTCAGTCAAGGTCCTTACGGGACATCTCCCTACTCCCCAGCTGCGTCCCAAATGTAGCTTTGCATTTGGAAGCAGGCGTTATTAGATTAACTGCCCAGGCCCGGCTGCAAGCGGTCTTATATTGGCTTAAATTTACTAGCGGTCCCCAAGGATAAGGTTCACTAACTTGGGTGGATGATTTCTGTTCCACTTAGAGGAGGAATATACATGACACCCTGGGTAATTGTGGCCTTTTGGAGCAATATATACAATTGTTAAATTATGATCAGGGGAAAAAAAAATCATTACACAGAGGGTAAGAGACACAGAAAAGCAGAGTGATCTTAGCCTGATTGCTTTCAGGTACAATTATCTTAGCTTTTCAAATTACCCGAGGCCAACTGCGTACCTTACACATTTGCCTACACCCAGGCTGAGAAAGGTCTTCTCTCAAGCCCGTTTTAATGTCTTCCCTGCAGCTGTTTTGGAAGGCAGATTTCAAGGGATCCCCTTGGAGGAACATGTGTGCCCATGTGGAGCTGCTGAGGTGGAAACATTAACACATACTTTGTTTAACTGCCCTTTTTATGATATTGCCCGTTCCATTCAGATCGCCCCCTATCAAAAGAAACATTTGTATTGGTCTGAGGAACATTTTATTCTTTCTTTCTTTCTTTCTTTCTTTCTTTCTTTCTTTCTTTCTTTCTTTCTTTCTTTCTTTCTATTCTTCTTTTTTGGAGATAAGCATGAAGAAGTTACTCATAGGATTGCTTGTTTTTGTTCGGAGGCATGCAAAATAAGGCGTCTGCAAACTGGTTTTTAAATTTTTACTTATGTTATTGTATTGTATTGTATTGTTCTTTGCTGTAGTGTTTATTCAGTTGTTGACCATAAATAAATGGGGGGAAAATACTAAGAAATATATCAATTATTTTATAATTATTGTGGGGGGTGGGGGGACCCTGGATTCTTTTCAAGCTTTTGGGGGTCAGGGTGTCATGTCCCCTAGCTCTGACAGCGAGGAAGAAAGGGAAGCTGTCGGCATTTCAGCCGAGTCTGGAATGTCTGAAGGGCAGAGCCCGACTGCAGTGGAATTAGCTGACGGTTCAGAACAGACTCAACAGCCTGAACCAGCAGAAAATGTCAGCGACCAATCGGGGGATGATTTAGGTATTGGAGCTCCACCGACGCCACAGCAACGCAGGTGTTTCAAACGCAGGTCACAACTGGAGGCGGTGCGGAGGAGCAAGCGCCTGTTATCGAAGGCTGACAAGCCGTAAATCCTGACACCTGGGAGCTTTCGACTGGCTCCATAAATTGGAGCCTCTGACTCCCACTCATTGCTGAGTTTCAACAATTGTCATTCACCCACAGCAAGCAGCCGAGCCGTGTACTTCGCTGGCCTTGGGCCAGACCTTGACACAGAGTTGGCATCAAACATCAAATCAAGCCTACCTGAGGGCCCATGGCTGATCCCTGAAACCCTGGGGCCCATCATGGTGGTGGCTGAAGAAGCCCCTGTCATTGCCTTCTCCATCGTCCTACAAATGGGAAGTTCACTTCCCATTTGGGAAGGTCAACCACCTTCTTTCTATCTACAAATGGAAAAATCCCCAAGGACATTCCCATTTGTGGATGGGCAGTGGGTGGAAGACAGTGGTGGCATTTCTGCCTCCTCCTGACCTCCTCCTTGGCAAAGGCCTTCCTCCCAAAGCCCCCTTCCATGATACAGGAGACTCTGAGAGGAAGGCCCATTCACCAAAAATGAAGGGAGGGCAATGGAAGAGGAACCACCATTGAGTGGTGGCTTCTCCACTTCTCCATTAGCAAATTGTGTGTGTGTGTGTGTGTGTGTGTGTGTGTGTGTGTGTGTGTGTGGCAGCTTCTCTTCATCCTGTCTTTGAGAGTAAGGAGAGGAAGAGCTGCTGCTGCTGCTGCCACCACCATGTCCCACCACCTCCATTCATCAGGGCGGAAGGTGGCAAGAGAGCCACTCACTCATCAACCACTCATCTACCACTAATGGCCACCTGCCACATCTCCTGCCCTTCCCCATTCAGGTAAGCTGAAAGGTGGAAATGCTGGGAGGCACCCTATGTGCACTACAACACAACCTGCTCTGGGCCACTGTGGTGCCTCCCAAGTGGAGTTATGGGGCTGCTGAAATTCCCCATTATTCTCTTTGGGGGAAAAGCTTAAAGACACGCAAACTTCAGAAAAAAATTAAAAATCACCCCTTTCACCAATTTATTTGAAATCTGGGTGGTAGCAGGCACCCATTGGGGCACTACCACCTGACCCACTCTTCTGCCCCCCAAACCCCTTTTCTGCCCTGAATCTGCCACAAAGACATGCCAACAAACAAAATTAAAAACACCCCATTTGCCCATTTCCGTTGAAATATGGGTGGTAACTTCCTTGAACCCATTGGGCACTACCACCCACTACAACCCACTCTGGGCCACCCCGGTGCCCCCCACATGGAGCTATAAGGCTGCTGAAATCTCCATTATTCCATATGGGGGAAAACTTAAAGATGCATCAACTACAAAATTTATTTAAAAATTACCCCTTTGCCCAATTTATTTGAAATGTGGGTGGTATCTTCCACCCATTGTGCACTACCACCCAACCCACTTTGGCCACAAAATGGAGGTCTAAATCTCCAAATTTTTCAGGTCCGAATCTGGGATGATTTGTTTTGTACCCAAATCTGTGCAATTGAGCTCAGGGATGATTTGTTTTGTCTACAAATCACCTGAATCGATATGCATGTCCCTATTTAAAAGGACTATAGGCATGCACAAACCAACCTGAGAGGGATCCTTTTCTGGTTTTTGAATAATAAATATTTTTGCTTCTCGCCATGCTTTTGGTGGGAATTTCTAGAAAGATATAGGTCCCCATGATGGTGTGCATTAGTCTCAACATTGAGTTATTCTAACACGTGGGCTCCACTCACAGTGGGTGTTAGTGAGTGCCAAGACAGCTGACCTATGAAAACCAAACATGCATTTTGGAACATGGCTACTACAGAATCCCAGACATTGCCAAGGACTGTGGAGCATGCTCTAGAAATTAAATATTATAGTTGCCAAGTACAAATATTCAATATTCAGATAATAGTCATGTATTCAGAGGACATCTGGGAAATATGTGCCATTTAAAAAAAAAAATTTTGGAGAAGTTTTGGTACCAAATGTATTTTAGCTGTACAGTATATGGCATTATATTCTCTGGAATTATTCCTCTGAAAGTTAACAAATCATTAATGAAGGAGGCGGTAAATACCACCTATACCATTTCCTTTGCCACCAGTTGTACATGATAGACCTAAGAATATTTTAGGGAAACAAATTAAGCAAAATAAAATATAGGTTTTACTAGCTGACCCCGCACAGAGCATCTGTGTGCTCTTTGGGGTTGGCGGTTACCTCTTCTCCCCCACCTTCTGCCCCAGTCTCTGCTTTCCAGGCCCATCCACCTCTCCTCCCCACTGCCACTTCTGCCCCCCCCTTCTTTCTCCCCTCCTGGTTCTTGCCTCCGTGGCTGGGTCGGGCTCACCACCACCTCTGGCCTCCATGGCCAGGCCTGCTGCGTGACCAATCCTCCTGGGTGCACCTCAGCCAATCAGCCACGTCTGCTGCCCAGCCAAACAGCTGGGTGCTGGGACACACATTCCAAGTCACACCCAGAAGAATTATATATATAGATAGATGTATCCCACAGAAAGACTTCCCAAGGTATCACAGTCCATGATAGAGAATGTAAAATGGTTCCTGCTTTGTCTCTGTGAAAACAATAGTCTGTTTTCACTGCCTCAAGCAAGCCTTTAGAAGTATGCTGATATGACCAAATCAGAAGTGATGGCCTTCACCTCCCACCAGCAAGACAATCTGTAATTAACTTCAAACTAACAGTTTCCTAAGGACTTAAAATAACTGGAAATACATATCTTGGCCAGTTTAATTAAACTAATAATGCTAAGCCTGCAAGTTGAGTGTTTTTAAATCTGCAATCCTTTATATTAGATGTGGTACAATAGTATGGAAAGAGAGAGAATGGAAATATGCAGAAATGTGGGGGATGTGGTAAGAGTAATACATTGTAAGAGTAATATAATGAAGAAAGCTACTTTAGTAGCTGCATTCTGAAGGAGATTTGTCAAGACAGAAGACACCATAAGAATCTGGATGCAAGATGATGTCACCACAGGGAAGATTTTTAGCTAGGGATGTGCATAAAACCGGTTCTCCCGGTTCGGTTCGGGTCCGAATCGGGTCCGGACCGGACCGGGGAGGTTCGGTTTTGGTTTTGCCGGACCACCCCCCCGGTCCGGTCCGGTTTCGAACTGGTTCAGATCTGAACCGAACTGGTTCAGATCACAAAAAGTGGCTGGTTTTGAAGGGGACATTGTGTTCTACCTGCCACCCAAATTTCAAGTCGATTGGACCTTCCTCTGATATTTTACAATTTTTTTTAAAAAAATTAATTCTTGCCCATAACTCACAATGTGGAGCCCTTAGGGGCAAAAAAGCTGGGGTGGGTGGTAGCCACCCATGGGTGTCCTCCACCCCAAAAATCCCAAGGCAATTGGTTGCTCCTAGTATTATTGGTGAATTTTTGAAGAAAATTTTTTTTCCCTTGGCTAGAATGGGGGTTTGGGGCTGCCCCAGACCCGCCTCTGTGGGGTGGCAGCACCCCCAAAGTGGGTCCGGGGCCATGGCAAAAATGCCCTCAGTCCCTCCCTGCAATCCCCGTAGAGATAGGAGTGATGGTTCTGTTGTTTTTATGAGGTGTTCTGAGTGTAGATTCTATGATAGCTAATGAGATTTCCAATGAGACACCATGAATCCACTCTCATTTGCTATCACAGAATCCACACCACACTCACTCAGAACACCTCAGAAAAACAACAGAACCATCACTCCTATCTCTACGGGGATTGCTGGGAGGGACTGAGGGCATTTCTGCCATGGCCCCGGACCCACTTTGGCGGTGCTGCCAACCCACAGAGGCGGGTCTGGGGCAGCCCCAAACCCCCATTCTAGCCAATGGAAAAAAAATTTTCTTCAAAAATTCACCAATAATACTAGGAGCAACCCAACAATTGCCACCCCATCTTTTTGGCCCCTCTCTCTGGGCGCCCTAACACGTAACACCTAGTCAGTCCATCTTAATGCCTACCTACTACCACCACTCCTATCCAAGCAAGTAAGAGGAGGACACTCAGAGTGAGAGACAACACCCACTCTCTGATCTAACAAAAAGGCCACTGCTGTGCTGCCTGCCAGCACAGCAGCAGCAGCGGAGCAGCACACTAAGCACAAGAGCAGCACACACAGAGAAGAAGCAGGAGGCAGAGCAGCAGAGCAGCAGACCTGCCGCTCTGCATGATGGGTGATGTGACGCCCAAAGAAACCACCGCCTCACTCAGTGCCTGCCACTGACTAGGCCCGACAGACAGAAGCCAGCCAACCTGCTCTGCTCTGCTCTGATGCTCCCCATGGATGATGCACACACACCCTACATCTGCATCCAAATTACCAGACCAGACCAAGTGCGCAGAGTCAGCACAGGCCAGCAGCCACCAGCCCAGCAACAACAACAGCTACTACTGCTACCACCACAACCAGTGTTGCCGCTACAATAACATTCCCAGTCCAGTCACGCGTGCCACAGCCTGAGCCTAGCACACAGCCAACAGCTGCTGCCAGCCAGTGCCTGGCAAGCCCAGCCAACATGAGGAGGAGAGAGCAAACAAGTAGACGGCGCACGCACATCACCAACCCATCACGACGGCGCAACTGCAAGGGGAGAGGGCACAATTACAGGCAGGAGGAGGAGGAGGAGGCGGGCGAGGCAATCCTAGCACAGATTTGAAAGTTTAAAATCCACCAGGACATCTTCTAGAATCTAGACTTCTGTTTTTTCTACCACCAGCTGTAGTGTCTAGTTAGTCAGTGTGCTGTGCAGCTGAGCTGAGCTGAGCTGCGTGTGAGGAAGGGTGATTGTAGCTAGTTCTTTAGTTTCAGCAGACTGAGCATTGAGCATGGGCAGTGGCCTTGGGAAGCAACACAATTACACGACACTCACCTGCTGCTGCTGGTTCTAGAAGTTGCCTCTTCTCGTCTTTTCACCTCTTCATGTGTGTGTGTGTGTGTGTGTGCAGTGAGTGCATGCCTTTTGCCTTGCTGGAAAGAAATGCTTCTCTGGTCCACCACCACATATCTGCTCAAGGACACAGAGGCCCAAGGCAGAGGTGGTGGCACCAGTGTGAGTGCATGTGTGCTGGTGGTGTTTGCCACCACAGGTGTTTTGTGTGTGTATGTGTGCGCTGCTAGCTAGGAGGGGGGAGGGAGGCAGGGAGGGAGGCAGGGAGGCAGGGAGGCAGGGGGGAGGAAAGGGGAGGGGGAGAGGGATGTAGAGGGGATTGAAGGGGGGAGGGTCCGGCTCAGAGTTGGTCAGCCACATATTTGTGCACACACGTGCTCACGTGTGTGCTTCGGTGGGAGAGACCAGACTCTCATCATCTGCCAGACCGGGGTTGGGGGCAGGTGAGGCGGTGGTGGGCTGGAAGGGAGGGAGGATGGAAGGTGGTGAAGAGGAAGGGGAGAGGATGAGAGGGGAAGGATGGAGGGAGGCATGGGGGGGAGGGAAAAAAACATGTAGACAGACACACACCACACTACAAACAGAAAGCATCCACACACAGAGACAGTGCTAGGCATCCATTCACACCGACAGACAGACAGACAGACACACAACAGGAAGAGACAGACTCCGCCTGCACCACACACACACACACACACACACAGACCCAATTCCCCCCCTGCACAGTTATCAATCAATATGTTGTGTTGGCAGCCAGTTCATTGCTATTCTGATGGTTTTGGGTTTTTTGCCATCAGCCAACATCAACAGTGACCACAATCAAGATGAACATAAGATGATAATAATTCATTCGTTTCATTTCAAAAAATCACCCAATCATTTTCTCCATGTAAACCAAGCCCCCCACACATGATTTCTGGTAACATTTTCAATAAAATCAATTCATTTGGCATTCATCATTTTGTTCTCCCTCTGTCACCTTTTTTTCTTTCTTTTGCATAATTTTGAGGCTTGATTTTGACATGGGGTTTTTAAAGAAAAAATTATTTACATGTTTATTTACATACAGTATTTACATATCTACACTGCATTTTAGAACGTATACCCGCCGCTGCCGCTAAGTCTAGTACTCCGTGGGCTGTGCTACTTTGGGGGGGTGTGCCGTGCCCACGCCAGGTCCCCAAATGCTGACAGGTGGATAGATAAAGGGCCTGTGCTGGTCAGCATTGGGTTTCTTTTTAGGTGGGCGTGGGCATTGTAAACATCTGGCCAGTCGCAGCACTACAACTACTACTACAACTGCATCTCTGTGTGGGCACACTACACGCTGCGACTGGCTGGCACGGCTCAGCATTTGTCACGTCAGCTCAGCTAGAGGTGGAAGGGGGGAGGGTAGGGATAAGCACAGAGGTCGAGCCAGGCAGGTGACCAACCATGGGGCAACCCACGGTAATCACTCACCCATCTCAAACTCCAGCTTGGGGTAGCCCAACAGGGGGAGGTTCACCTTAAGGAAGACCAGCTGCTCCACCAGACCAGGGTCCAAGCGGGAGCGAGAGGGTGTCACCACGTCCCCGGCACGTGAAAACACCCGCTCGCTCTGGACACTGGTTGGGGGGCAGGAGAGGAGGCGCACAGCCACCACCGCCAGGTCCGGCCAGACTTGGCGGCGGCTCGCCCAGAACTGTGCGCAGTCCACGCCGTCTCCCTCCACAGGCTCCTCCAAGTACTGGGCAACGCATTGCTCAGCACTGGAGGGGGGCCTGGCAGGTCGAGCCTCCCGCATACCAGGCATGGCGCCATAGCAGAACCGCTGAAACCACTGGGCGGATCTCGAGTCGGTAGCAAATGGCTGCTGCGATGGCGCCGCCTGGGATGCCGCGCTGCTGGACTTGGAAGAGGGAGGGGAAGGGGAAGCTGACGCCGGCTGGCCGCCCATGCTGCTGCTGGGTGCGGGTTGGGCCGCGAGGGCTGCCCCCGCACCACTACCAACACCCTGGTCTCTGCGGGCCCTAGCGGCCTCCTCCTCCCTAACCTTCTCGACCAGGATGCCCTTCCACCTGGGCAAGTCGTCGGCACTCACGGCATTGCCCTTGAGGGCTGGGTGACAGAGACAAACGAGGACATACTCCTCCCTGTCTCCCAGCACATCAACGAGCCGCTTGTCAAGCCCAGACCTCAGCCTCCCAGCCAGAGCACGACCCTCTGGCGTGGTCAGAGAGATATGGAGTCCACCCATCAGCTTCTCAAGACCAACAGCTGTGGGCAGCGCCTGGCTCAAGGGAGTGGTGTCGCCACACAAGCCCTTCGTGGCAAGCTGGAAGGGCTCGAGTGCCGACACCGCCTCGGACATCTGCTTCCACTCTGCATTCGAGAAGTCGCAGACATCCAAGGACTCGTCCCTCGCCAGGGCGACAAGGGCTCTCTCCTGCTCCAACAGGCGCTGGAACAGGAGGAAGGTGGAGTTCCACCGCGTCTCCACATCCGTAGGGATGAGATGGCGAGGAAGACCAAGGTCATCCTGCTTCTGGCGAAGCAGTCTCCTGGACTTCTCGCTGCGGTGGAAGTGGGCGGCCAGCTTGCGGGACTTATCCACAAGCGTGGCCGTGGCAGCAACAGCAGCTGGGATGGGGCGGGCCCCCTTCTCCTGGGACGCCTTCAGCTCCTTAAGGCCAAGGGCGTCCCTGACGGTCAGATGGAGCGTGTGTGCCATACACCGTATGTTCACACAGTCCATGACTGTCTCGACAGCGACGGTAACGTTGGCTCCATTGTCGGTGACAATGAAGCCGCGGGAGAGGTGTGGACACCCGCCAATCCACTCCTCTATCTGGCGGTCGAGTACGGCCGCCACCTCCTCCGCGGTGTGCCTCGTGTCCATCGTCTCCACGTGCAGGACGGCCCACCTGTGCCGTAGTGCAGCGGGAGCCGCGCCGGACCCGGAAGCATCGCCCGCGGAGGTCCCCTCACTCTCCGGTCCCCACCAGTGGGCAGTGAGGGCCAGGAAAGAAGCGTGCATCCCACTGACACTGGTCCAGAGGTCAGTCGTGAAATGCACGCTTGTCCCGGCCGGAGCTGCACGCAGCTCGGCCGACACGAGCTCCCTGCACCGGCGGTACAGGGAGGGGACCACGTTCCGGCTGAACGTGGTCCTTGAGGGGATGACATATTCGGGAGCCAGGTATTGGAGAATCCGGCGGAAGCCATTGTTCTCGACCACCTGAAACGGCTGGTCATCGGTGGAAATCATCTCCCCTATGAGGCGGGTGAGGTGATGATGGTCCACGCAAACAATACGCTGGCTGCCCGAGGACTGCGTCCACCGCTGGACGGGCAGTGTAGCCTCCCTGCTGGCTGGCACACTGCCGCTGCCCGCCCTAGTGGCAGATGCACAAGGCGCACTAGCGCTGCCAGCCTGTCCCCTGAGACCTGGGTGGTGACGCTCTAGGTGTCTCCACATAGGCGTCGTACCCAGGTGCGCAGGGTCCCTTCCACGGCTGACAAGCATCCTGCAGTGGACACAGCGGGCGTGGAATGGGTCATCTTGAGGGACCTCAAAATGCACCCATGCACCACTGCCCTTGGCCTCCTGCGCCCTGGGCGCCGTCCTAGGCCGTTTCTCGCAGGGTGGCTGCAGTCCTAGGGGGGGGGCGGCCGCCGCTGCCTGCCCACTGCTGCCACCCAACCCGCCCCTTCCGCCCTCCACAGCGGAGGAAGGGCCCGGCTCAACTGGCATCGGAGAGGCAGGCCTCTCCTCCACCACCTCGCCAGACCGCTCCCCACCAGAGTGTCGGGCTTCACGAGGGGGGCCCCCACTGAGCGGCGAAAGGATAGGGGGAAGGGGCCCCAGAGGGAGGGAGAACCTGGCTGCATCGCTGCCAGCCGCACGGTCCTCACCGCCCTCTACCTGCTCTTCCAACTCCACAGTCTCCTCCACCTCAACAACTGGCGGTAGCTCAGCAGCACCTGGTGCCGCCGGCGAGGAGGGACCCGCCACAGCCCTAACGGTGCCTCTGCCTCTGCCGCGATTGGCGGCAGCAGGCGTGGGGAACTGAATCCTGCGCACCAAAGATGGGGCCGGAGCAAAGAATTCTCCAATGGGGAGAACTGGGGTGTCCTCAGGCTCCCCGCGTCCTCTCCCTCCCCGTGCCGCAGGCGCACCCCGCACCTGGCCTCTCCCACCTCTGCCTGCCAGCCTTGAGCGAGCCCTGCCCGCCACACGGCGCTCAGACATGCTGCTAGGTCAGAAGGAGGGAGACTTTAGGAGGAAGGCCAGACAGGGTCAAAAAAATAATTTGGAGGGGCTTAGGGGCCAAAAAAAAGGCAGCTGATTTGGAGGCGGCGGGGGGGAAGTTTGTTTTCAAAAAAGGAAGCCAATTGGGGGGAAAGGAAGACTTTTTGATAAGGGGGGGGGAGCCAATCGAAGTGAGGGGGACGGTGTCCTTTTGGGAGTCAACCACCAAGCCAATTGGGGAGATGGGTCTGGGAGGGGTTTTTTTTAGAAAAATAGGGGGTTAAAGGGTGGAACCCCGGTGTGGGAGGGTGGCACGGGCAGTTGGGTGGAGTAGTTGTGGTGTGGGTGGCAAGTTTTTAACTTTTTTTGGGGGGGAGAGTGGATGGGGGGAGGGCACAGCACCTACCGGGGGTGGGGGAGGGATGCAGTCAACGCTTGGGAACCTGCAGATCAAAGGAGGAAACCCTTATTTAGTGAACTTGAACACAAAGTGTGGGTTCTGGGGGGTGGTTCTCAAGTAATGCTCCTGTGGGGGGAGCATCAAACTCAATGCAGCCTATGTAGTGACTCTAAATTGCACACAACCAAAACCAGAACCCAGTCACACCAACACAGAGGTTGAACCCACCCACTCTGTGACTATGCCTGCCCAATGCCATGGCAAGCAAGCAGCAGCAAACACTTGATGGCAGCCTCATGGATTGAACATCATGATCATCATCATACGTGTGTATTGGCCCAGCATGTAGTGGCAGCATCAGAGCCCAGCCAGGACCCCACTCAGACTGCCCCAGAGGCAAGGAAGCACTCTGGCATGGCATGGGCCCAGCATGTAGTGGCAGCATCGCATCAGAACCCTGGACCCCACTCAGACTGCCCCAGAGGCAAGGAAGCACTCTGGAAGGCACCTGTTCAAAAACCACCTGCAAGACGCATGCAATGCAACGCAACACACAGCAGCAATTTCTTTATTGGGCATGGGCATGAAGACACAAGTTTTACAACAGTACATCTCCTCTCCAAGGTTCCCTCCCTCCTCCCCACACCCAAATGCATTTCAGAATAGGGGTGTCCCTATTTAAAACCTCCAGCTAGGGAGAGAAAGGGGCAACAAAAGGTGCACAATCGCACACGCACTAACCCCTCTTCTTCCGGTCCTTCTCCTGCCGCTCACTGCTGGTCACGGATTCGCCGCCGTCAGCCAGCCACCCTGGGCTGAGACACAGCAGGGCGGCCGCACGAGGCACACAGGCAACCGGGGTAGTTCAACAACGATGGAGGGGCAGAAGTGAGGAGACAACACTATTTGTGTCGCTCAACTCACCCCCAAGCAGAGACAAAATCAACCAAAAACTATAAAAAGAAAAAAAAAACCGATGGCAGCCGCCAGGTGGGTAGGCTACTGTGTGCGGCTGCAGCTGTGGGAGAGGAGGTGGAAAGTGAAGGGGAGCAGAGAGAGAAAAGACTAAGAGAGAGAGAAAAGAGAGGGGGGGCAGGGACAAAGAGAAAGAGAGGAGAGAGAGAGAAAAGAAAGAGAGAGAGCGGAGAAATAGAGAGGATAGAGAGAAAGAGGAGAGAGGAGAAGCGCAGCGCAGCAGGGAGGGGGGATTCAGGTGTGGGGGGAGGACACAGCAGTAGCAGCGGTCCAAAGAGGTGGGGGGAGCAGAGAGGGTGTGTGTGGTAGGGGGCTAGTGTGTGGCAGGGGGCCTGTGGTAAGTGGAGAGAGTCAGGGGCAAGGAGAAAAAGAGGTGGGGTGGGGGGAGCAGAGAGGGGGTGTGTGGTTGGGGGCTAGTGTGTGGCAGGGGGCCTGTGGTAAGTGGAGAGAGTCAGAGGCAAGGAGAAAAAGAGGTGGGGTGGGGGGAGCAGAGAGGGTGTGTGTGGTTGGGGGCTAGTGTGTGGCAGGGGGCCTGGGGTAAGTGGAGAGAGTCAGGGGCAAGGAGAAAAAGAGGTGGGGTGGGGGGAGCAGAGAGGGTGTGTGTGGTTGGGGGCTAGTGTGTGACAGGGGGCCTGGGGTAAGTGGAGAGAGTCAGGGGCAAGGAGAAAAAGAGGTGGGGTGGGGGGAGCAGAGAGGGTGTGTGTGGTTGGGGGCTAGTGTGTGGCAGGGGGCCTGGGGTAAGTGGAGAGAGTCAGGGGCAAGGAGAAAAAGAGGTGGGGTGGGGGGAGCAGAGAGGGTGTGTGTGGTTGGGGGCTAGTGTGTGGCAGGGGGCCTGGGGTAAGTGGAGAGAGTCAGGGGCAAGGAGAAAAAGAGGTGGGGTGGGGGGAGCAGAGAGGGTGTGTGTGGTTGGGGGCTAGTGTGTGGCAGAGGGGTGTTGGGGGGAAGGGGAGGGGGCAACAACAAACAGCAAAGGAGAAACTGGAACAACTCGGGCAGCAGCAGCGATTAGGCTGGATGGGGTGGTTGGGGGAGGAGCTGGGCCTGGGCTAGGGTCTGGGAGGAGGGAGGGTGGGGGGGGCAGGCAGGGGGGGGGAGGAGGAGGAGGAGGGTAGCAAAATATATAAAGCAATATATATCAAGAGAACACAAGCCAGAAGTTTAAAAAAAAAAATGAAAAGAAAGACTATAACCAGCAGAAAAAACTTGGGGGTGGGGGTGTGGGGAGGGGGAACCAAACACAGACTCTGAGGGGGGCCACTAAGTGAACAGAGACAATGAAACCACAATTGCTGCAAATTAATAATAGCAAATGAATAAGTGGAACCAAGCAAAGAAAACTGGACTCTGTTTGGCAGCAGCAAACTTGGGAGAAGGCTGGATGGGGTGGGGTTGGGGTGGGGTGTGGTTGGACTTGGAGGGGCAAGTTGGGAGCAGGGAACCAAAACTGATTATATGGGACAACAAGAAACAACAACAGAATCCTCTGGGGGTGGGGGGGAGGGATTCAGGGAACCAACTCGCAGGGCAGCAGCAGTCAGCAGAAACAAACAAAATGGCACAATTTAAGCAAAACCAGCAAGCAATATATAAATGAAACCAATGCAATGCAATGTGAAAATCAAAAAGTTGGACAAAAACAAGGCAGGACAAAGAGCAATAATTAATGGAAGAAGTTTTAAAGCAATGAGGATGCAGTGGGTGGGAGTGGGGGAGGGGGAGGGTAGGCCCAAAGGATGAGAAGGGAAAGGGGGGGAGGGGGGGAGAAAAGCAGACAGACAAGGAACAGGGAAAATTGGGGGAAATTAAGAAGAAAGTAAAGTGAAGTAACACACAGTATACAGACAAGAGACAGACAGAGAGAGTAGACACACAGAGAGTCACAAAGGGCAGGTGGACAAAGGATTAGACAGAGCACACACAGAGAGACACAGGACACAGTCAGGACTCACAGAGACACCAGAGCAGCCAGCAAAGGGCAAGCAGGTCTCAGAGATGATCCCACAACTGCAGCCAAGAGAAGTTTCCAGAGAAGAGGCTTGGGTTTATATAGGTTTGAAATTCCCTCCTTTGGGAGCCCCCACCTTTGCACTCCCCCCACGGCCAACAGGGTGCCAGCTCTCAACAGTGCAACAGCCAAGCAGCCTACCAGACCAAAGGACTCATTCTGGCCAATCAAGGATCAATAGCGCAGCCAATACAATGCCTGGAAATAGCATCACAAAATGGATGCAAGGAGGAGCAAAAGTTTCAGGAAGGAGACACAAAATGGAGGACAGACTTGGAACTTTAAAGAGACACTCCAGAGACTCAATTTCATTCCCGAACCGGTTCGGGAAACCCGAGCCGGTTCGGTACCGAACCGGCTCGAATTCGGTCTGGCTCGGTCCCGGAAGGGCCCGATTCGGTCCGGGATCGAGCCGCCGGATCCGGACCGGTTTGGGACGAACCGGTCCTGATCCGGACCGAACCGCACATCCCTATTTTTAGCTTCATTTTAGCAATGGTGTGCACAAAAGAGAGAGCAAAGATTTAGATAAAAGATGGGGATAGGATTACTCAACAGTTTACAAAGCTGAGTGACACTGCTGAATCCCAGATGCATTCACTAAGACAAAGGTTAATAATACATTTTGCATTAAACTAAATCTAGCTTCCTATAGTTTCTCTAAACCAGTTTCAGATTAAGGTTCCAGCATGACTATTGATGTTTATGTATTGCATGTATAACCCAGCTGTTGGGTTATATATATTAAATGGTGGGGCTGGGGCTGGTGGCCATGCTTGGGTTTCCCTGACCATTGGACAGATGCAGTGGCCAAGCAGGCAATGTCAGTAGAAAGGCAGGCACCAGTGTCCACAGACAAGAGGACTGTTCCTGCAGGATTTGCATGGGCTGGCAGACCTGCAGGACAGGGAACTCTCACAAGATGAGGGTTCCTCTTCCCAACAAGATTATGTCATCTGTAGAATCTTATTTAAGGGCACCAAGGACAGCCATGAGGTTGGTGAGCAGTGCTGACACTAGAAGTACCCAGAAAGATGTGGCTAACCCAGGACTCCAACAGCCTGCAAGGCTAATGATGATGCATAATGAGAGAGATGGGGACTGTAGGTTCAGAAACCTCTCTACTTCCTCACATTCTAAGGCTCGCAAAAAGGCGGGGGGAGCATCATATTATTTTTCCATCAGGGAACTCAAGGTGGTAAAGATAGAACTAGGGATCAATGTCCTATCCAAGTATTGGGATCCATTTAGCTTCAGCAAAGCTGCTGCCTCATGTGTCTTTAGACTATTCCATTGGCCAGTTAACAACATTCGGAGGATAAACGTGGCAGAGCTTTCCCAAGCAATTTGCTTGCAAGTCCAGCAACTACTCCACTCAATTGCTTAGCTCTCTGTCTTGCCATAAAGAATGGATAGAGGAAGAGCCTAAGAGCCCAAGTGAGAGATGAAGCACATATAAGAGGAAGGTCCCACATCCCATTAGAGGAAGGTCCCACATTCTCATGCCTTTTTCTTTCCCTGCCACACTCCCCCCCATAATTTTGGGGGAGATAAAATTGGTAGGAGGGAGGGAGAAATCATGCCCATGTTCAGACGTAATGGCAAACTGTGGTAAAAGTTGGCTGAGGTTGTAATTCTGACACGTCCAGATGTGCGAAACCATGGTTACAGGCTGAAAGTAACCTCCAGTTTGCCTTGCCAAACCCTAATTTAAACCTTTGGTTATCTCTAAGGTTTGCCGACAACAACTGTGGTTTTGCCACCAAAGCGTTATGTACGGCGGCTGGTGCAGCTATAACCGTGGTTTCATGCTGATTTTCAAACCGCAAAAATAGAGGCAGCAGTGCAGACCCACCCGTGGTTGTGGCTGCTCCATGCTTTCAGTGCCTCTCTCTGCCAGCGTCTCAGAAAACCAGCCCCACCCCTCTGTCAACTATGCTGCTATGGAGTTGCCAGGCTGCAGGGATGACACCACGCCCCATCCTGACTTATCAGCCTGTCAAGCAGCACAGTCACATGGTGGCATCCCTGATTCCCACTCTGTCTGTTGCTTCCCCCACCTTGCAAGCAGTTGGGAGAGGTCATGGGATGGCAGGACAGGCACTAAGTGTTTTGTGCACATACGTGGCTGCTGAAAAGACAGCAGCAGCCATGTATGTGCACAAGCATTCCATCACAGTGCTGGGTGGGAAACATTTTGCGGTGGGGGGGTACCCATTAGTCTGTCCTAGTGTGTGCCACCTTAAGTGGTGCAGCAGAGAAATGCTTCACTAACAAGCAGAAGGTTGCCGGTTCGAATCCCCACTGTTATGATTTTCAGACTATGGGAAACACCTATATCGGGCAGCAGAGATATAGGAAAATGCTGAAAGGCATCATCTCATACTGCACGGGAGGAGGCAATGGTAAACCCCTCCTGTATTACACTGAAGAAAACCACAGGGCTCTGTGGGCGCCAGGAGTCGAAATTGACTTGACGGCACATTTTACCTTACCCGGTGTCTCCCTCTCTTTTCCATGCATGTGTCTGGACAATGGCAGATGGAGCATCTGGATGTACTTTGGATGCATTAAGTCAACACAGGGGGAAAGGGTGGGAAGGATTTGGGGGGGATTTGTGCTAATTTTTTTACAAAGAGAGAGTGGGGAAGTGGGGTCCAGCCAATTGTGGGGTGCTTACTACCCAGGCATACTCATGGGAAGGGACAGCAGGATCATAATCGATCCAATTTTTGGAATGATTCTTCCTATGTGACACTGAGGCATGTCAAAGCCCATGCAGACTACGCCTGCTCATGAGAGTGTCAGTCCATGGGTGCTCTAAGTAGAGCTGTGCTGCTGTGCGTTGGGAAGCATTGGGCAGCAGTATCCCAGAGAGTGCTTTCCTGGCTACACCCATGCAGAGATGCACCCTTGCCCGTGGACCTTGCAGTCCACCCTGCTGCCCTGGGATTGGGAGAGAAGAAGAAAGTGCCCTCTCCCATTATTCCCCATGCCTGCTTATCTGTATATGGTGCATAGATGGAACAGACCCCAGACTTTTGAATTTGTGTACATATACGTCCCATAGCCCCACTTCATGGCCATGCACGCAGACAGGCAATGGCACATGGAGTGTCAGCAATGCCTCTGGGGTTGTGTAAGGCTTCAGATGGATTTGGGGAGAGGGAGCTATTGGAGAACCAGTTCTATTTTTTACCATAGATAGTTGGGGGCCCAACTAAAGTGGGGGGGAGGGGCTTGGGTAGACTTGTGGTTCCGTGGGCTGGCTCAACTTGTGAGCTCACAGTCCACAGAGTGGGAATTGCCCTTCAGCAGTCACAACTCAGTTCAGCCATATTCCCAGTAGACTGGCCCTCTCATGAGCCCGCTTGGCAGCAAGCTGTCAGACAACATATTTCAGATGGTTCTAAATTATGCATGGAGTGGAGAGAGTGGACAGAGAGAAATTTTTCTCCCTCTCTCATAACACTAGAAGCAGGGGCCATCCCATTAAACTGATGGTCAGGAAATTTAGGACCAACAAGAGGAAGTACTTTTTCAGACAGTGCATAATTAATCTATGGAATTCTTTGCCATAGGATGTGGTGATGGCCACTAGCTTGGATGGCTTTAAAAGGGGCTTAGACAAATTCATGGGCAACAGGTCTATCAATGGCTTCTAGTCTGGTGGCTGTGGGCCACCTCCAGCCTCAGAGGCATGATGCCTCTCACTACCAGTTGCAGGGGAGCAACAACTGGAGAGAGGGCACTCCCTCACCCCTTGCCTGTGGGCTCCCCAGAGGCATCTGGTGGGTCACTGTGTGAAACAGGATGTTGGACTAGATGGGCCTTGGGCCTGATCCAGCATGGCTGTTGTTATGTTCTTTTGACTGCTTTGCTGGGGTCACCCTTCATGACATCCTCCCTGGTTATGGTGGGACAGACCCCTCCAGCATCCTTTGCCCTCCCCTATCTTCATATCCCATACTAGCAAATGTGGATTTCCCCCTCTCCTTCCATGCAGATAGCAGAATCCACCATGGTCTAATAACTGCCCAAGAATCTGTGCTTGTGTGGTACTTTCAGGGTGTGGGACTGCTAGGGGCAGCAGCGGCGGCGCCATCACTGACAGAAGAAGCACTGGCATTGCAAAGCATTTAAAGGGCACAAAATTCTCTTTCCCTGCTGCTGCTGGAAGGCGGAGCACTCCGAAAATGCATGAACGTGCTTGGCACACCTGTGCTTGGCACACCATTATTTATGTATATACTTTAGATACCACTGCTAACATACCTAGTGATTGGAGCCTAGCTATAATAATTCCCCTTTATAAAAAAGGTAGCAGCCAACTATCGTCCCAGCAGCTACTTAATGTTATCAGCAAAATTTATGCAAGGCATCTTCTGACAAAACTTCTAGACTGGATTGATGCCAATAACATCTTAGCTATCAAGCAGGCAGGTTTCTGGGAGGGCTGTTCCACTACGGAACATGCTTTTACCCTTCAGTTTATGGCAGAGAAGTACTCTAGGTGCCCAGGTTCAGCACTTTATGTAGCATTTATAGATGTTAAAGCTGCATTTGGTTCAGTTTCTAGAGAGAGACTCTGGTCTATTTGCAAGTTCGTTATGGCTCAACTGGAAAGTTAACATTGGAAATTCCAACTTTCAGAGGAGTACGCCAGGGCTGTATACTTGCTCCTATCTTATTTAACATCTATGTTAATTCTGTGATCACTTGTTTGTCCACCCTTTCCATTCATCCAACGAAGCTAGCCAATAGGCATGTCTCCATACTATCTTATGCGGATGACATGGCTAATGTCGCAGACACCTGTAGGCCTTAAGCGTGCCCTAAGACTGTTCTCATCGTTCTCTAACAAAGAGTCTATTGAAATATAGTAAAACTAAAGTCTCAGTGTTTGCCAAGCAAGCTAGGCGGTATAATTGGTCTATACATGGACATAAGATTGAGCAGGTTAATTCCTTTAAATATTTAGGAATTACGTTTCTGTTGGTTCTAGAAATGCCCATTTTAATTCCATCAGGCAGTCTGTTCAATTGATTATAAATAAAATAAAAACTTACCATTTTGTACATGGTGCTGCTTTTATACCTGCTACATTGAGACTCTATACAGCTGAAGTATTACATTTGCTTTTATATGGAGCCCAACTGGGACCTGCAATTAATTTCGCCTCACCTGAGGCTATCCAAACTAAGTTTATCAGATGTATTTTGCAAGTACCTTGTTGTGTCCCTAATGCTGTCATCATCAGAAGAGAAGTTGGGCTTATTAGGTTGGAATCTTTATATTGGTGTTGTATTCTTCGGTTCCGGTTAAAATTGGTTTTTGGACAGGTGGGTTTGGCTGTGGTTATGAGGGATGCTCAAGTAGGAAACAAGCAGGGTTGGATAAATTTTCTCTTTTTTGCCTTTCCATAGAGGATCTGTTTACAGCAGGAATTGAGCAGGCCATGAAGTTAGTTAAGCAACATGTTTGGGACACAGAAGTTCAACAAGAAGCTGCATGGATCAAACATGGTTTGTATTTAAGGAGTCTAGCTATCAATCTTAAACCTAAGTGTTTTGATGTGGTGCTTTTTCCTAAATTTAGATGAGCTCTCACTCTAGCGCGATTAACTGTTCTTCCCACAGCAGTATTGGAAGGCAGGTACAAGGGAGTTCCGCTATCTTTATGATTTTGCCCATGTGGTAAAGGGGTTATAGAATCCACCTCGCATGTTATCCTTCATTGTGATTTTTATAGTGAACCCCATTCAAGATAATTTGCCTGGCCAGCCTGATGAATTTTATTTAAATTATCTTTTAACTAAGGTGGATAATAACATTATCTCTGGTGTGGCTAGGTTTTATTATATTATTTGTAAAATGCATACTGTTATATTGTAAATGTTTGCTGGTCAATGACCACATAAACCTATCTTTCTCCCCCTTTGGAATTATGGCCAATTGCAGCTAACCCGCTGATGCGGTGACACTTTGCCCATAGTCTGGCCATGGAGCTGGCTGGGATAGACCTTGGTGGCTGAGCAGTATGGAGGGGCTCCCCTCTCCTGCAACTGTAGTTTGGTGGGCTGCGGTTTGGTGAACATCTTTGGTGCGATTTGGAGTTCCAACTCCAAACATCTGCCAACCTAGAACTGTGGTTAGCTGTTATGCCTAGCAGCCAGTGAAACAGGAGCAATGATGCTGTATTTCTTAAACAGTTGTAAAAGTGGGGTGGACATTAAACTTTAACATGAAAAACCACTACCAGTTACAGTGGCATTGAAACAACTAGTTGGAGCTATGTGGTGATTTTCTACGGGTGGACAGCTCCATATGGTCAACTTGCTCATCATGCCTTAGAGTCCCTGTGTGTGTTTAACATCTTTAATTTGTTACAGAAGGGTTTTTTTAAAAAAGTTATATCAACTGCCTTTAAAATGTAAGGACTTGTGGCTACTTCAGGGAACTCCTCCACACTTCCAAAACTATGGATAGTACAGTAATAGGAGATTTGTCATGTACTTGTTGAAATTCTTTTTTATCTGTGTTTGTTGTTTTGTTGTAAACTGCCCAGAGACTTGCATTTTAGGTGGTATATAAATATTTTAAATAAAATTAAATAAATAAGAATAAATTCTGGCATATGAGGAAAGAAATTAGTATTTTAGGTAAGAATATTGTATTCTGGAAAAATGTTTCCAAATCTTTAAACAATTAACCAGTGTCTGAACCAGGAAGATGCATCTGCATTGGGGAGAGCAGTCCTACCTGTGCAGTGTCAGGTGCACAGTTGGGGAACTCATTTTGTTGCTCTCCCCTACCTCTGGAAGGGCACTGTACCAACTGAAAATATGCTCTGGATATGCCACACAGCCCTCAGGGACATATTTTCAGGTGACATAGGGCACTTTGGGAGGTAGGGGAGATCAATGAAAATAATTTTACTCAAACTTCCAGAGACAGAGAAGGTCAGCGAAATGCTGCTTCCCTGCTGCATGCAGGCATTTTAGTAGTGGGAGCATAGTATCTCTCCAGTGGCTGTTGCAGGTGTCTACTTGTGTTTCTTTTTAGATTGTAAACTGTTTGGGTATAGGGAACCATCTTGTTTTTTTTCTGTATAAGATATTTTGATTTTGTTGTTGTTGTTAAAAAGTTGAATGATGGTAATGATAATGCCGGCTGACATAAAGTGCAACATTTGGTCTGCCTTGCAATGGAACATGTGTGAAGTTGAGCAACAGCACTCTTGGCAAATGTGGGAAATTTGGAAGTGTTGGAAGTTAAAGGACTTTGCGCTGTCTCTTTGTCTCAGACAGTGGAGGACAGACTAGTAAGTCAGAGGGCTAGAGGGTCAAGACATTTGTCATCACTTCTCCACTGATGCTATCCCTTTGAAATGTAGATTGCTACTCTTAGGGGATTCAACTTCCTTCCTTCTCTCTCTCTTCCTACCTGCCCGCCTACCTTGCAA
This sequence comes from Hemicordylus capensis, assembly GCF_027244095.1. NCBI lineage: Eukaryota > Metazoa > Chordata > Lepidosauria > Squamata > Cordylidae > Hemicordylus > Hemicordylus capensis. The sequence goes on along the minus strand of NC_069658.1, from coordinate 91,498,662 downwards.
CATGGCAAGCCTCTCTCCCTGCACCATATGTGCAGAGACGATGCAGAATCCATCTGCATCCAGCTAGATAGATAGATTAGAGATCCTAACTCCTCACTTTCCTATCTAGAATGGAGTTCCTTAATAAATGCCTTTTATATTGATTTGAAACTATGAATTGGCTCCAAGTTACTTTACTCTCAGCACACACACATGCTTAACTAATCCGCTGTGTTGTGCCTCTGTGCACTCTGCTATAATGAGAAAGGGATTCTCTCACCACAGAGAATTTCCAACAGGAAGTGCACTTATGAAATGGATGAACATTATTTCCAATGGCCATAGATCGCACAAGTGCAGTTGCACAATTTCTCACATTTGTGCAATTGCACACATTCCATTACAAGGCAGATGAAACATTGTGCAGTATGTCAACCAATAACAACAACAGTGTTGAGACATTAGGAGGCTCCTAATGTGAGGTACTCATCCCAGATATACAAGAGAAATAAGGAGCATTTATGAATGGTGCAAGAATAAAAAGGCAATAAAAGAAAATAGAGTCCTGGCAGGTAGAATAATGTGATTTAACTTAGAGATCTAGAACAGATTAAATAAGCCAATCAAATTCGTATTTAGCCATTTTCTTGGCAAAATCAGAATCTGATTTCAAGGAAGATGTTATTGGAAACTCACATTCAAAATAGAGAATGTACCTACCCATGGATTCTTGAACCTGCACAATGATTTTGTTCATAAGCATCACATCCCAAATTGTGGTGAACCAGCTTCATATTAATGGAAGCCACAGTTTTGCATTTTCATATACATATGATACAAGCAGCAAGCTCTCTACAACATTTAGGAATTTCGAATCCACAAAAAAGGTGTAACAAAGCAGTAAATAGATTAGAAGGAAACTTCTATACATTTGTCCCACATGGAGAGGAGAGCTGGTCTTGTGGTAGCAAGCCATGACTTGTCCCTCTAGCTAAGCAGGGTCTACCCTGGTTGCATCTGAATGGGAGACTAGAAGTGTGAGCACTGTAAGATATTCCCCTCAGGGGATGAAGCCGCTCTGGGAAGAGCAGAAGGTTTCAAGTTCCCTCCCTGGCTTCTCCAAGATAGGGCTGAGAGAGATTCCTGCCTGCAACCTTGGAGAAGTCACTGCCAGTCAGTGAAGACAATACTGAGCTAGATAAATCAATGGTCTGACTCAGTATATGGCAGTTTCCTATGTTCCTATGTATAAATTAAAAAACATATATTGACCAGAAACATTGCATATTGAGATAGGATTACGACAGATGGCAAACATGCCTTTTATATCTGTTTTTCTGAAAAGCAAGATGGCGTCTGGAATGAAAACTCCTGACAAAACCAACTGTCGTTTGGTCCTATCGCCTCCCATCGGTCAGATGGAGGTCGGTATGTGTGCAGGGCTCATTCCTCCTCCCGGAGGTGGGAGTCTGGGGGGTCTTCAGACCCTGAAAACTCTGGAAAACTCTGGATGAACATCTGGAGAGACCTTTCTGCAATCATCGAACCGAACGAAGGGAGGAACATATGGCACAAAATTACCGGCTATACTCTATAAGATGACATTATATGTTCTGAAAGGATATGAATGACAAGCAGTTGAAGATTATGCTGTCTCTTTTCTTAGCTCTAATTTATTATTCCCTCTCCCCGCCCCCCTTATGGGCTTTTGTTACCCGTTATGAATACTTTATAATAACACTTTGAGAAGTTTAGCTGGATGCAAACAATTGGAAGTAAACTGCAAAGGATTAGATATCTGTATAGAGGGGTTATCTCACTTCTAAAGTTTGACAGTTTATGCTACCAGCTGTAGGTTATAGCAATAGCAATAGCAATAGCAATAGCACTTACATTTATATACCGCTCTATAGCCGGAGCTCTCTAAGCGGTTTACAATGATTTAGCATATTGCCCCCAACATTCTGGGTACTCATTTTACCGACCTCGGAAGGATGGAAGGCTGAGTCAAAGATCAGTCAGGGCTGAATTTAGCCTGCCTCCATTTATTTCTCCGGCTTGTTTATTTGTCTTTCATTACATGAGGAGGGGGACTATTAGAGGTTTGGGCTGATCTTTGTTAATTATTTTACTATGGTTTTTTTTAATACCAGTCTGTAATGAGATGGGATATTTGTATGTTGGTGGACATGTGGCCTTGTATTTACAACACGCATACTACTTTTGTCATGGCAGAATTAGTTTTTTCAGGTATTATTCTCTTCTCCATTGAATATTTCTGTTGGAAATCATTTTGTATACACAGTTGTCTAATAATTAATTAATTGAATCCAGAGGGAGTGTTCTGTGAGAGTTTCAAATCCTGTTCTCTCTGACGAGTAGATTTATAGATGAGCCCATAGACGCTGATAAGTTTTTTCTGTACTGCTCTTTTTTGAATTCCCCATAGATTCTTCAGGAGGTAGCTGAATTGTCTAGGGAGGAGAGAGCCAGTATGAAGGGATTGGTGAGATTTAGGGCATGATTTGAGCACAGAGAAATGCATAACCAATTTATGTTTGGCCTGACAGTTCTTTCCTTATTGTATTGAAATTATAACAATATAATCGGCACTGAAGCACATTTAAAACTACATACCAGGACATATTTGAGACACATATTTGAGGTTCATTAAAAAAAACCACATTTAGGTGGAGCTCACACCACAGAGTATTGGGGACGTCTGGCTCTGTGCTCGAATTACTGGTATTATTTCTATTTTGTATGTCATAGTTGGACTGGTTCCCTCCTCCTTCGATTACCTGACAGTAGGATGATCAACCAGGTCTGGGCTGTTTTTTTCTCCTTTTTTCTCCCCTTTAGGTTTAGGGTTCAAGACTCTTTTATAGATAGCTACTGATACCCAGTTAAGGACTTTCTTTCAATACTACCGTGTTTCCCCGAAAATAAGACAGTGTCTTATATTAATTTTAGCCCCCCCAAATGCACTAGGGCAATTAGTGGTACATCAGAAATTACTGCTAGGTCTTACTTTCGGGGTAGGTCTTACTTTTGGGGAAACAGGGTATTGATTAATATTAGCACAGAGATCTTAAAGGTGGGGAGGTTCTTCTGATATCAGACCAGGTACATTCATATGAGGCAGTAAATTCCTAGGTCAGAAAAAATGAAATAGTGATGAAAGGGCACAGGGAAAAACCCTCACCATATAACAATATAAGCAACCAATGAAGCATTGTTTGAAAAAGGAGACTGAAGTACTGCAACCAATAGGAAGCGGAGAACATCCAGGGCGGTGCCCGGCAGTCTGCACAAATAAGCTGTATAAAGCTATAAATATATCACAAAGTTACAAGAGTCTGCTAATTAAACAAGTAAAATAATTAACAACAAAGGTTACAATGTAGCAAGAGATAAACAAATACCCCAAATTAACTTTTTTTTTAAATTAAAATTTGTATTAATTTTAACAATAATCTTAACATTAACATTCACAACAAATAAACAGATATGGACTTCCCGCTCACTCCTCCTCATGAATAATCAGTTATAAAGTTAACCCTTGCTATAATAATAATTCAAAGCATAAACCTAAACCTTACAAACACGATTTTAATCTACCCAACCTGCGCTTATTACTAAATTTCAAACCCTGTTGTAAAATCAATAGTAGGAAAATAGTTCTTTAGATACAGCAAGAATGGTTTCCAATCTTCTTTAAAACATTCTAAGTTTTGGTCTCTTATCAGTATTGTAAGTTTTGCCATCTCCACATATTCCAAAATTTTTATCAACCAATCTTCTTTTGAAGGCAGTTCATTGCTCTTCCATTTCTGTGCATATATCATTCTGGCCGCCATGGTAGCATACATAAAAAATGTTAAATTAGTTGTAGAAAATACTCCTTGTGTTATCCCCAGCAGGAAGGATTCTGGCTTCTTAGGAAATGTCATTTTGAATATTTTCTTTAATTCATTGTATATCATGTCCCAATAGGCCTTAGCTTTCCCACAGGTCCACCACATATGAAAAAAGGTTCCTTCAGAATGTCCACATTTCCAACATTTGTTTGAAACATTTTTATACATTACTGCCAGTTTTTTTGGCGTTAAATACCATCTATACATCATTTTATAATAATTTTCTTTTAAAACATAACATGCAGTGAACTTTAAATCAGTTTTCCATAATTTCCCCCAGGCTGCCATTTCTATATTGGACCCCACATCTTGAGCCCACCTTACCATAGTCGTTTTAACCACTTCGTCTCTTGTCTCTTCCAAAAGCAAGAGCTTATACATTTTAGAAACTAATTTTTCATCATTTTCACATAACTCCTTCTCAAATCTCGACATCTGATCCTCAAATCCAACTTTAAGATCCTTCTTATATACTTCATTTAACTGATGATACTGAAACCAATCTCTAACCAAATTTTGTACTTTATTTAAACTTTTTAGCTTACAATCCTTTTCTTGAAAATATAACAGATCCCTATAAGTACCCAATTGCAATTGCATATTTACTTCTTTACGTGTTAAAACTTCGATCGGAGATAACCATAACGGAATTTTAGGTTCCAGCCAATTTTTATATTTTAGCCACACCCTCATTAAGCTCCTTCTTACATAGTGATTCAAAAAATCTTTATGTATTTTACTTTTTTCATACCACAAATATGAATGCCATCCAAACCTTCTATCAAATCCTTCCAAATCAAGTCTTCTAGGATTTCTTAATGTTATCCATTCTTTTAACCACATCAGACAAACAGCATCAAAATACAACCTTAAGTTGGGTAGGGTAAGACCACCTCTTTCCTTTGCATCTGATAAATTCTTAAAATTAATTCTTGGTCTTTTCCCTTGCAAAACAAACTTAGTTATGTCCTTCTGCCATTGCTTAAAACAAGTTAAAGTGTTAATTATAGGAATAGTCTGAAACAGAAATAACATTTTCGGCAAGACATTCATTTTCACCACTGAAATTCTTCCCATTAAAGATAAATTCATATTGGACCATCTTTGTAGATCAGTTTTCACTGTATTCCATATTTTAATACAATTATTTGAGAACAACAAAGAATTATTGTTTGTCAGCCAAACCCCCAGATATTTAATTTTCTTCTCCACTTTCAGCTCACTTATTTCAAAGAATCTATCCTTAGATTTCTGATCCATATTTTTAGTCAAAACCTTCGTTTTAGCCTTATTTATATAAAACCCAGCCAATTGGCCAAATTGTTGTATTTTTTCCAAGAGTCTTCCAATCTTGTCTAATGGATTTTCTAAAAAGAACACAACATCATCCGCAAAGGCTCTTAGTTTATAATCTTGTTTCCCAATTTTGGAGCCTTGTAGTTGATCATCTTCTCTAATATTTCTACAAAGCACTTCTAAGACTAATATAAAAAGCAATGGGGAAAGTGGTCATCCTTGTCTAGTCCCTTTTTGTATTTTACAATTTTCAGATAATTCCCCATTTACAATAATCTTAGCATATTGCTCCAAATAAATTGTCTTAATTGCCCTAATAAAATTGTTGCCAACGCCCATTACATCCAATAATCTCCACATAAATTGCCAGGAAACGGTATCAAAAGCTTTCTCTGCATCAAAAAAAATCATCACCATCTGTTTGTCATTATATTTTTCATAATACTCCAATACATTCAGAACTGTTCTCACATTATCTCTTAATTGTCTCTTTGGCAAGAAGCCAGCTTGATCCTCATGAATAAAGAGTCTTAATATAACCTTCATTCTTCTTGCCAAAATGGCGGCAAAAAGTTTGTAATCATTATTTAAAAGTGAGATTGGCCTGTAATTTTTAACTTGCGTTAAATCTTGATCCGGTTGTGGGATTACTGCAATATTTGCATACTTCCAAGAGTCCGGCATAATCCCTTTTTGCAAAATGTCATTCATAGTCCATTGCAAAGATGTAAAATTTGCTCTTTAAATGATTTGTAGTACAAAGCTGACAGTCCATCAGGTCCTGGGGCCTTATTGGCCTTGCTTTGATTTATTGCTTCTGTTACTTCCATTATTGTTATCGGAGCATTCATAATTTCTATGTGTTCCTTAGAGAGTTTTAGAATATTTTTGGTCTTAAGAAATTGCTCAAGTTTTATATCTTCTACTGTTTTGGCTTTATATAATTCTGAATAGTATTTTAAAAATTCTCCTCTTATTTCCTTACCATCATAGGAAAGCCCGTTTTTTGTAAGTATTTTAAATATGTAGTTATTTTTTTCCTCAGATCTAATTTTCCAAGCCAACAACTTGCCTGGATTATTTGCGAACTCAAATGACCTTTACTTAGCATATTTTAAATTCCGTTTAACTTCATTTGCTACTAACATAGAAAGTTGTTGTAATATTTTGATAGCTTGAGTAATCATCTTCTTATCTTTATCCCATTATAATTCTCTTTCCTTTTTGGAGATCTGCATCAGTAATGTCTCTTTTTTCAATCCTCTGCTTTTTAAAATATGCATTTTGCTGTATAAAGAAACCTCTCATAACCGCTTTACCTGCATCCCAGATTATTTTATTATCCATTCCTTGATTTAAATTCAATTCAAAATAATCCTTTAACTTCTTTTTAGCTTTCTCCACTATATCTGATTTTTTCAACAGGTACTCATCCAATCTCCAACGAAATGAAACCATTCCTTTCTTCTTCCATGTAAAACAAATTGGATTATGATCTGAAAAAGTCCTGGGTAAAATATCCATTCTTTTCATACATGGCGTAATAGATTTGGATGTCCAAACCATATCTATCCTTGAATGAGATTGATATCTTTCAGAGAAGTAGGTATATTCTTTTGCATTTGAATTTTTAATTCTCCACAAATCATAAAGATCCATGTGTTCTGCTAAATCAAAAAATGCTTTAGGGAGCTTGCCTTGTAGGTTCCTTTCAGATATATCAGATTTTCTATCCAAAGATGTAGAGACGACACCATTAAAATCTCCCAATATAATCAAATTAACTTTTGATAACTCCGCCATCTTCTGATCCAAATAATTGTAAAATTCAACTTCCTTTTCATTAGGTGCATAAATTCCAATTATCACTGTTTTAATTCCAGAAATTAAAATTTCCAAAGCTAGTAGCCTACCTTCTTCATCTTTAAAAATCAACTTGGGTTCAAATTGTTGTTTAACATAAAATACTACCCCTCTTTTTTTTTCTTATCTGAGGAAACAAATTCTTGTCCTAAAGCCTTGTTGACCAAAAAATTTCTATCTTGTTTTCTAATGTGTGTCTCCTGTAAACACACAATGTCCAAATTTTGTTTCTTAAGAAAATGAAAAACTCTATTCATTTTTGTTTTAGTGTTTAGCCCATTAACGTTCCAAGAAAATATCCTGTAATCTCGCATCTTGTAATCCATCTGATCTAACTAGAATTATGTGTTGAGGGAGCTGGCTGCTCAGAAGATTTTTTTTTTTGTATTTTCACCAAAATTCTTGCGCTTTGAGGAGCTCTGTGAATCTATTCTTCTTGCCCTTGTAAAAAAAAAGAGACTCCCTCCGGCATTTCCCACCTAAAACGTATTCCATTGGCTTTCAAAGCATCTGTCAAAAATTTGTAATCCTTACGTTTCCTTAAAATTCTGGATGGTATTTCTTTCAAAAAATTTATCTGCTGAGTTTCAATAGTGAGAGCTTTGACAAAATGGGCTTGAAAAATCCGCTCAGTGATTGATTTTGAACTGAATTGTACCAAACAATCCCTTGCTAATTTATTTCTTGTGGCAAATTCTGAATTTAAACGAAAAGCTGCATCAATCTGCGCATCCATCTCTTCACCTGGAATTCCCAAAAGTGATGCAAGCTCCTCCCCAATCAGTTTTTTTACATCCTGACTAGCTTTTTCTGGAATACCTATAAACCTTAAAAATCTCTCTTTTTGCCTAAGTTCCAGCAATGCCATTTGATCTAATAGCTTCTACCTATCATCTCTTAATGACCCCACATCGTGCTCCAGAGTATCAATCCTTGTTTTAAATTCTTTGTTGTCTTGTGCCAGTTTCTTGACTGTTTCCTCAATATTTGATGTTCTATCATTTTGTGTTTGTGTATCTTGTCTAATTTGTTGTATATTCTGTTTCACTTGTAACATATCACAACTGACTTGTTGAAGGGTGGTTGTATTGGTTTCCAGTAGCTGTTTCATGGCTAATAATGTCTGATCCAAATTTGTAGACATTTTGGCTTCCCCCAAACCTGGATTTGGAAGAGAAAGTTTCCTAGGCTGTAACTGGGTTCGTATCTGACTTTGTTGTTGTTTACTTTGCATTGTCCCTCTCCCTTCCTTTCCCCCCTCTCTCCTTGTAGTAAAGAAGAAGGAGGGGAAAGAGAAGGTGGGGGGGGGGAAGCACTTTCCAGAAGCCTCACTGCAGGGTTTAATGTCCTTGATCTCAGAAAGTAGAAGCCTGTGGTTATTTTCCAAATAAAGTCAGTTCGACACCACAGCTCATATATCTTATCACAGCCAGTTAAATTTTCTCATGGTAGAATGGAACGCCTTCTTCCTTTAATTGGCTAGCAATAATGATGGATGTATTCAATAACAAACAGCAAAACTCTTCTTCCATACACTTTTTCAAACAGCATTGGAAACAGGGGGGAAAAAACCCACAATAATTCCCAGTAATATACTTTTTTTAAAAAGCTTTAAAACTTTTAGACATCAGTTCAGTTCTTCAATTCCAGCATTTAATAGGAAGATTGGATTTCCCTCCTTGATTTATAATTTAAAAAAAACTTACAGCAGCGACTTGAATTCTGTGAGATCCTTCCAACAAAGGCAGGCAAGATTCCAGCAAGTTTTCTTTAATCACGTTGAAAGTTGAGCTTCTTGAACTTTAAGTAATTAATTAAATCCAAACTGTAGAGATTAGATGTTAACTGGCTTCAGTCAAAAAGATTTCCGATGAGGAATGCAGCTTGATGTCACCCAGCTCCCACTGCTCGACTTAAATCAGAACTGCGTTCTTCAACGCAGCTCTAAATTAAGGAGCCGGCTCAGGGGAAATCTGTGGGCAATCTTGATCCAACCCTTTAATCCAGGGTGGCGTGGGGAGGTTATGAAGCCTCAAACCCCCCTTAAATTACTCCTCCTCGGTCTTCCCTGTCGAGAAGCATGCAGCCTCATTAGCAATCCAACCGGAAGTGACTTTTAAGACTAAATGACTAAATGTCATGTTGTCACTCTGTCTCCACCACCACAGGTGGACACGCAGCCATGCCAGGGCCTGTCCTGCCAAACACCAAGAAAGGCAGGCTGGTGTTTTTGGTGTTGCTTTTAAGCCTTGCACATGAGCCTTCCCACACTCCTGAGAAAGATGCCAAACATCTCAGCTAACACCACACCCTGCAACCTACTGATTGGAAAATATGCCCACTACCCCCAAACTGAGTCTATGCCCCACACCCCATTCCCAGGAGTAGAAGGAGAAGTTTGGTTACCTTGAGGATCAGCCAGGGCACCACTATCTGCTGGATCAGGAACAGGAGGTGTCGATCCTGAGCTGTTTGTGACATCACCTGTGGCATCTGTAGTGGGCCTAGGCTGTGGTGCTCCGTCTCCATGAGCACCAGACACACCGGCTGTGCCATGGACGAGGCCCAGTGAGCCGAAGGGCACCATATTGCTTCATATTGAGGATGCTGCAGTCAAGGCACTATTGAACCGCTAAGGACAATTCAGTTCACATTTGAACTGAACTCAAACCAAACTAGTTTATTCTATGAGCTGGCTCATTTGGCAGTGGTCCAAGCGGTTGAACTGGGTCAGCCAAGTTTGACCCAGTCTGGATGCTTGTAAAGGGGAATCCGGGAATCCGGTAAGGATTCCCATTTACAAGCATCGGGGGAGGGGTTGAAAAAGGGCAGACAGAGGGGTGGGTGGGAGGAAAGGTTGGTTGGTTAAGGCAAGGCTCCACTTATCCGTTACCCCCTCCTTAGGCAACCTACATGGAGGGAGTATATGGTAAAGATTGGCTTCCAAAGGAATGCCTTTCAAGGGCATCCAAAAAAGATCAAAGGGTACTGATTGAAGCAGGGGCGTAGCTAGGGGAGAGGGGGCCCATGTTCATCCCTCTCTCGGGCAGCCCCCCAGAGTGAGGGAGACAATGAAGAAAATAGGGAGGGATGGAGCTGGAGGGCCCTCAGGAGCTGGGGGCCCGTGTTCTTTGAACCCTTTCGCTCAATTATAGCTACGCCCCTGGATTGAAGCCAAAGTGCCACCTGAAACCTCCTCCAAAATCTTGACAGAGCCAGAGCCTACCAAAGCTGAACCCACTGCCTCAGCCCCAAACTGCTGGATGCTAGGCTCTTCATGCCCCATCTTTATAGGAACATAGCTGCTTTCTTCCAAGACAGACCATCAGTCCATCTAGTTGAACTAGTCCAGCTTACAGACAGAGTTCTCTCCCAGCTCTATCTTGGAGATGCCAGGGAGGAACCTTGGAATCCTTTGCAGGAAAGCATGCAGGTGCTCTTCCCAGAGCAGCCCCATCCCCTAAGGGGAATATCTTACAGTGCTCACACATGTAATCTCCCATTCAAATGCAAACAAGGGCAGCAAAAGGGACAATTCATGCTTGCAACCATAAGACCAGCTCTCCTCTTTATAAGGAGAAGGTCAGCAACTCACAATAAAAACTGCACAGAGGCACAGCAAAAACAATTCATTATGCACTAAAGAACTGACTCTGCAGTATAAACAAGACAGAAGCAAGAATAGAGATGTGTGGCAGAACAATTACCCAAGGCCAAACAGCCAGTCAGTAGCACAGCCAAGAAGTTAAGAAAGGCTATGCTGAAGCATGAACTGTGCATAACCCTTCATCAGTAATACAAAAATACAATCTATGGTGAAAATGACTAGAATGCTGCTTAGTAGTTTGATACTTAGAACCACTGACCAGCGCATATGAAAATAACTGTTACATTTGTAACATGCAGTACACTCAGTTTCACTGCTTTCTCTGTGCACATTTACCCGTTTGTGTGCCTTTTTGGCACCACACTAGGGCCCAGAAAAGAGACAAAACTGCAAAGTCATAAAACATTTTACATTTAGTTTTTTTAAAAAAATGTTATACTGCAACGGGAGTTTAAATTTCCCTTACAGCATTCCTCTAAGCTACTAAGAAAGCATTACACTAAACTATAGCCAATGAAGCATGTCTGACGAAACTAGAGCCTTCCAGTGCTTAACAAACTTCAGGGAGATTTTGAAAGGGATTAAAGTAGCATCATTAGCATTCAAAATTTCAGTGGGAATGTGCTTAGGAGCAAAGTATTTTGCCTTGCCAAATTCCATTTGCTACATCATTTTCCCAGCTGGTTACTCATCTCCCACTCATCTATCTATGAAGCATATCTGACAAAACCCTATGCTCTAGCAATTATGATTTAGAATAATTAGATGATTGATTGATTGATTGATTAAGTGCCATCAAGTCGGTGTTGACTCTCAGCAACCACATAGATAGATTCTCTGCAGAATGATCAACATGGCCTTTAAGGTATCTCAGTGGTGCATTCATTGCTGTCATAATCAAGTCCATCCACCTTGCTGCTGGTTGTCTTCTTCTTCTCTTTCCTTCAACTTTCCCCAGCATTATGGATTTCTCAGGGGAGCTGGGTTTTTTGCTTAATGTGTCTGAAATTTGATAGTTTGAGCCTGGTCATTTGTGCCTTGAGTAAAAATTCTGGATTGATTTGTTCTATTATCCATTTGTTTGTTTTCCTGGTTGTCCATGGTACCCTCAAAAGCATACACAAGGTTATCCCATTTTATCTCAACAACTCTAAAAGGGTGTCTTCTCAAAGAATAAAGCTCAGCTATATGCTTGAGCAAGGGTTTGAATCCAGATCTCTCCATTCAAAGCCAAATACTAACCACAGTAGCTCAGATTAGTCTGGACCATACTAGTTATTTTGTTTAGTGTGTCCCAACACATAACTCTCATTGCCTTTCAGCCTCTGACTGAAAATGAAAAGGACCACTCACTTAAATGGGAAGGCTTAATGCCACACACAAAGTACACATATCCATCCAAGGGAATTCCCATGTTCATCATCCCAGGGGTGTAGCAAGGTTGGCGTGGGCCTGGCAACGAGATTTTAAAATGGGCCCCTCACTGCTGATTAACAAAGGAGACTTTCAGCCATGCAGTGTGATCCTATGTGACTTTTCTCATAAATCCTAACAAATTCAATACAGTTTACTTCCAGGTAAGTGTGTAGAGAATTGCAGCCTCAGGCAGCCAATCTAACCATATAGTGGGAAGCACATTTCACTGAAACCTAAAGGACTTCGTAATTTTTTTGTCTCAGAACAAGCCACTTATAGGACCTTTTTGATGGTTTTTTAAATTTTTTTTAAATATTTAAAACCAATAATTTGTCCAATCCACTTCCATTTAAATATTCCTCCCACATCTCTCTGCTCAAAACCAAAGCCTTATGCCCAGTTATTCCAGGTGATCTAAAGGCTGGGGCTGAAATGGAGTTGTTTTTTTATGAAGGCAAAGGACAGATTCTTCCATATCAGGGTGGAACTTTTATATATATATATAAAATTTCAAACCAGTAAATTCCTCAGTCTCTGAATTAAATATTCAGAGTCATTTCAATCTGCCCTACACCCCCTACACCTTATATTAAAGCTCTATGGCAAGCAATCCCTTAATATCTGGGGTGGGGGGATAACCACAAAAAGGAAATCTCATCCTACCTCCATTACTAAGCCTGAGGAGTCAACAGCTGGGCAGAGCTCTGGTGGGCAAGGGCAGAAAGCGCTGGCCACCCACCCTCCCTCCCTCCCTCCTTTCATCCTTCCTTCCTGCCTGCCGGCACTCGAGTTCAGGATTCAGGGAGGCCTGCACAGAGGCCTCTCTGGAAGCCCCACCCACCAGATGAACAGCTGAGAGGCGGAGACTGAAGGGGCTGCAACACCTTGATGGATGCTTCACTCCTCTGGCCAGAGCAGGAGGGCTAGCAGGAGAGGGGGCCAGCAGGCAAGGCAAGGGGGACTGACTAAGGGGTCTTGGGGGGTCCTCCAGGTCCTGTGGGCCTAGAAACATTTGTCTCCCCTTGCCCAATAGAACTTATGCCCCTGCATGGTCCCCATATCATAGGGGTTCACAAAGCAGGCAGTTATAAGTAATAAGCATTTTAAAGTGGAGTTATTTCATACAGCTGTATGCATTTTAGCACAGTGACACTGTTACAAGAAGGGGTTAGACAATCAACTGATCTTTAAGACAGTTGTATGGAGACATGCCTTGAGACATTTGTATCAGTATACAAATGCAATAATGCAATAAACAAGCAAACAAATATGCTCAGTAAATTAGGAGGCTATACTTCCTCCTCTCATCCCACATGGTTTCTTCCCACACTCCCCAACATATAAACAGCTCTTGAGTGTTCTGGCAAATGGCCATCTTGAAATAATGTAGTAAGGATAGAAACTGATGGAAACTCTTCTCACAATTGCTGAGAAGAGTTTCGTGTGAGTCTGTGGGGAGAGTGGCCTTAGGACAACTGAAACATGCTGAATCTCCACCCCATGCCACAGTGTGAGGGGTGGGACAGATAACCCCATGCTGGCCTATCCTGACTCACCTCAAATCACCCCACCGCAGCATAAACAGTGATAAGGTGCAATTATGATGTGTCGATTAAGTGAGCCAAGTCCTTAGTCCAAGTCAAAGAACCTAATAATTGATAAAAGTCCTCACCGGTAGATCACATTCTAACTTGTAATACTCTGGCTTATCATCCAAATTCCTTCATACTGATTAGTAAATCCGCTATCCAGCCTTAGTCACAGACAACTAATCAATCATAACTAGCTGAGGCCTTGGATGAGATGTTAATCTCCAATAAGATCTGAAATCTCACTCATCCACTTCAATGGCGTCTAGATAACCATCACGGTTTGCATCCAGACCAGCATCTACCCCTGCACAGACCAAAAACCGTAGAAAGCTGTTTTTGCACATAGATCTCCCTTGCTGGATAAGAGCAGCTAAGTACACTATGATATAAAATTGATATGTTTTTCTTAGTCTTACTCCTTCAGCAATTAAAAGTTCGCTGTATGTAATTTTAGCATTTGAGGCATGCCAGCAACTGCACTGTGGCATATGAATAATTTGATTAAACACAGATCATTTTCTTAAGCAAAGCTCTAGCATATCAGTAATACAGATGGAATTTCTAACACCATATGATTTTCTAAAAATAAAAACATACGGAATATGTTAATAAAGTATGTGTTACATGAATAGTAAAGCTTGCCATGCAATGGAAATATCTGATACTCAGACTTATGCAAGAGTTTATCATTTGTATTGCTATTAAAGAATACTCCACAGAGCAACCCTAACTACTAGGCAATCCTGGAGCATCATATATATTCTAATGCTAAAGTAACACTTTTAATGGAACAGTACACTGAAATTTCAGCCAGGGGGCAATTTTCCTTTCTTGCTGCTACCTCTGTTGCTCAAAGAGCAAAATGTGTAGAAGGAAAATTCCTATGATGAGGCAAGAATGTCTATGCAAGAGAAATCTCCAGCACTGGACATTAGGGATATACAAAATGTTTCGGGTACAGAACGATCTGTACCCAAATCAGGCCGTTTCTGGCAATTTGTGCACAAAACAAATCACCTGATTGCAAGTTCCAAATGTTTTGTTGACAAAACAAATCTCCTGAATTTCGGATCTGAAAATTTTGTTGTTTCGGACCTCCATTTTGTGGCTATCTCCATGTAGTCTCCATTTTGTGTTTGACGTCTATTCGAATTTCCCACCTTCAGCTCAGTGAATGAAAGCATGGGCTGATCTGCTGACAATTGTTCCCGATTGGCTGTTTTGGCTCTTGCCCCATAATCCACTTGGTGGGCACTGGGGTGGCCCAGAACGAGTGGTGGCATAGTGCACATAGGGTGCCAACCACCCCCATATCCACAAACTCATGGGGTACTGGGTATTTGTTTGTTTATTCAATTTCTATACCGCCCTTCCAAAAATGGCTCAGGGTAGTTTACACAGATAAATAATAAATAAATAAGATGGCTCCCTGTCCCCAAAGGGCTCACAATCTAAAAAGAAACATAAGATAGTCACCCGCAACAGTCACTGGAGGTACTTTGCTGGGGGTGGATAGGTCGAGTTACTCCCCCCCTGCTAAATAAAGAGAATCACCATGTTAAAAGGTGCCTCTTTGTCAAGTTAGTAGGGGTAACTGTCATTTTCAATGACAAACAATGAATCCACTCTCATTTGCTACCAGAGAATCTACACTCAGAATACATCAAACAATACCCAGTACCCCATGGGCTTGTGGGTATGGGAGTGGTTGGCACCCTATGTGCACTCTGCCACCACTTGCTCTGGGCCATCCCAGTCCCCACCCAAGTGGAGTTCTGGGACTGCTGAAACTCCCATTATTCTCTATGGGGGGAAAGCATAAAGATGCACAAACTTCACAAATTATTTAAAAATCAGCCCTTTGCCCAATTCCTTTCAAATATGGGGGGTAGCTTCTTTGTACCCATTGGGCACTACCACCCACCAAACCCCACTCTGGGCCACCCCGGTGCCCCCCATGTGGATCTATAATGTTGCTGGAATCCCCATTATTCCCTATGGGAAATATCTTACAGATGCATAAACCTCAAAAATTCTTTAAAAATCACCCCTTTGTCCAATTTCTTTGAAATTTGGGTTGTAGCTTCCATCCATTGGGCACTACCACCACCCCCACTCTTTTGGCCCTGTGACCCTTTTAAAAAATCTGAATAAATTCAGATTTTGATTTGGAAAATTTGGGTACAAATTGAATCAAGGGTGATTTGGAGGTTCAGATTTGGACCCAAAACAAAATGGGGGTGTTTTGATTCAGGTACAAATCAAAACAAAATAAATCAATTAATGCACCACCACCTCCTGGCCATACTAGGTTAAACCTTGAAAAGCTATAGGGCTTAGTAAATTGGGCAATGAATCAATAGGTCTAGAAGCAGTAAGATCCACAGTAGAAAACTTTACATATTCATCAAGAGTTAATAATCTCACTTTCATCCAAGAAAGGGACAGCTGCTTAAAATATACAGCAAGGTTGTTCTCAAGACCTAGGGCTGGTCATGAGAAGCACCAGGATCACTCCAGATCCCACTGCTCTTTCTCCAGGTAGCCTTTCTTTTGAACCCAGGCTTATATTGAGGTAGGAGAACAAGTGTGTGCCTCTTACCTCTCTTGGCGGTCATGTGAGTGATCAGGCTGCTGGCAGTTATCTTACCTAAAGAGCCAGGAAGAAGGAGCAGCACAGCAGAAGGGAGGTATCCCATTGCCGTGCATTACTTGTAGTCTGGTAGTCTGGTTTCTTTTTCCCTTGCTCCCAATTTCTTCCAGGCTTGTCACAGTGCTGATTGTGTGGGCACATGTGTGGCCTTTCCCCAAGCCCTCCTGCCTCCCCCCCCCCATCCTTCTCCACTTTGGTCATGAAAACAACCTCATTGAGGCTGTTCACACAACTGAAAACTGAGTGGGAAAAGTGTCATACTCCGATTTGAGAACTGTGCACACTCTTAATTTTTGGTTTTGTGCGAGTAAACAACTAGGTAGGAGGAGGAGGGAGTGATTTTATGGGAGATAGAAGTTGGGTAGGACAGCATTGTCCCAGCTTTCATAGCCAGCATTTGACCAAGCTAGGAGGATAAGCTTCCTATTCAGTTCCTGTCTCCCATACAATCACTTCTTTCTCCTCCTTCCTAGTTGTTTGCTCCCACAAAACTGAAAATTGGGAGCATGCGTAGTTCCCAAACCTAGGTAGTTGTTTTCAGTTGTGTGAACAGCCTCAATGGATGATTTCCTGACCAGTGAAATAGGAGAAGCACTGGTGCTTCTCAAAAGTACAACTAACACAATTCCACCACCGGCTCAGTGTCAGAGGCAAGTTTTGACAACCTTATCTTCCCCAGGAAATGCTCTGTGTCCCCTGAAAATATGTCCCTGGGGGTCATGCAATGTTTAGGGACACATTTTTGGGTGACACAGAGGGCTTTTGGGGAAGGGGAGGTCACTGAAACATACATACACACACACACACACACACACACACACACACACACACAGCATTGGTCTGGAACTCTTCTGAAGCACTGGTACTATACCAGTGTTTCTCCTGTTGCACTTGTCTTCATTAGGATGTCAGTCACTATTTTGTAGTCTAAAGTAGTAACTTTCAAACTTTTCCCCATCAATGAACCCTTTCCCCAGTGAGTTGTCTGCCGAGGAACCTCTTTACATTAGGGCTGAGCCAAAAATTTGTGGAGTTTGGATTTTTTTCAGTGAAAAGTGAACTTTCAGGGAGCAAACATTTTTCTCAAAACTGGTATGAAATTGGAATCCTTCCCCTCTCTTGAGAAAGTACATGATATGAACAGAAGAGGAGAGATGCTTTGCATATAGCTGCAGTTTGCCTCTCTTAAAGTAGTTGCTGCAAGATGTGAAGCCCAATCAATCCTTTCTCTTGGCAAGACCAAGAAAGGATCAGATCAGTTTCTACTTATTGCTGCATTTGCCTCTCTTAAAATGGCTGCTGCAGCTACTTTGAAAGAATCTTTTTCCTCTCTTGGAAAGAGAGGGAGTGGCTTTCATCCCCCATATGGCATTACAGTGTGGCTCACATCCTCAAAATGATTGTAGCTGCCACTTTATGGGAGATAGTCTGCATCACAATCTTGCCAAGAGAGGGATGGATAGTGCCATAGGTGAGACAAAGCATTTTGAGGGCATTTCCCTGAAAAAGCACCCAAAATGTAGGACCCTCTTTATTGTTCACAAAAGGAATCCCCCATTTTAGATCAGCCCTATGTCTGAAATATGTTCTAAGGAACATGCTCAGTTGCACATGCTCTAACCCCATGCACTAGCCAGGCCTGTTCATATGAAATGAGAATGCACCCTGGTGAATACATGCTATTTCATGCAACCACACACAGCAAAAGGAGATTGTTAAACTTGTTCAGGAAACTGTGCCTGCCATTATTGAACTTCTTACTGAGGAAGTCCTCATAAGCATCTGAGAAATGCCAAGATCCAAAAGATCATCATCTGAAAAGCACTGCCCCAGAGGCAAGTGCCAGCATAACATTTGTTTACACATCACCATGGAAAGACTGGGATCCATTAGCAACTTAATAACAAGGAAAGAGCAATTATTCTGTTGTCTGCTAGAGGGGGGATTTCAAAAATCAAACAAGCTGAAACTGAGGTTGTACTGAAATGTTAATTGATGGCACTTGACCTTCCCTTAAACAACCAAGCAGATCCTCTCACATACCCACACGGGCATCCCTGCTCTATGCAGCTCCATGAAGCACGGATCAGGGCAGAGGGAACCGGGGCTGGAACATGTTGTTCTGGCCTCCATTGCATTGGGGATTCCCCGCTCAGACACACACTCTCTGCACTGCACTTGTCTCTGTGACTCCTCAGGCTGCATGCCTGGTAACTGGGTTAAGGGTGTGAGAGCACCCTTAACCTTGGCTAAAAGCAAGGTTGATTAAGGGGGTTAGGAGAGCGGGGAGCAAAGGGATCCATGAGAATCCACAAGGACAAACAGGCACAGGCTGGTCATGAGAACAGCCTCAATGCATGATACATAATAGTGTTTTTGTTCAGACTGTTGGGCTGTTTCTAAAATAACCAATTTCAAGCAAGTAAGGTATGCTACCTGAGCAAAAGCTTAACCCTTGATTGCAGTTCATCTCAGGTAGCATACCTCCCTGGTTTGAAATGGGTCCTTGCAGACACAATGCAACACTGTGAACAAAAACATGGTTATGTATCATTTATTATTATTTATATAGTGCCATTGATGTACATTTTGGGATGGCCTCAGCTCTGGAATCTGATTTCTGAAGTTTCCTCTATAGCACTGGTATTGCAATGGATATCACACAGTTCTATACAAAATATGGATTTTTTCCCCACACGTGTAATCCTAAACTAACCAAAATGAAGAACTTCTTTTCCCATCTTTCAGATATTAAAGTACATTCTTGCTTATTGGGGGATGATTGAGGAAAACTTTTAGAATATGTCACATTACATTCCAGATGGTTGCCTTGCTCTGTAAAAAGCCATGCAGAACAAACTTTTTCAGGCTGGCATGCCACCGTATTTCTTCTGTCATTGCTCTGTGGAAATTGATGCCCTGGTTTGAGAAGAAATGTTCTTTTTATTGTCAGTGATGGACAGAGGTGACTTCAGCTTCAATAATCTTCTTTCACCATTAGAGAGCAAAGGGGAGTGAGACTGGCACAGTGGCAGGAGAATGAATATAGTTTTATTGTCCTTGCAAAATGTGAGTTGACCCCCTTTTGCTTTCTTGACATAAGAGAATTAAGGATATAACCCAGCCTGAATAGGTTCCAGATGTTCCAAGGCTTTTCAGGGATTTATGTTTGTAGAATGGTTATACTTCTTTGGCCATGAAGGTAACACATTCCAGACAATAGAACTCCATTTTCTGAATCTAGAAAGTATGCATGTACTTAGATGCGCCCAAATGAGGAAGCTTAGCCATGGATGCAGCAGCTCCAGGAATGCATCCCTTTGCCCCTGCCACTTTAGTGAATAAGGAAAGCCCTTGTGGGTGGCTCCTTGACTCCTCCATGTGTGCAAGGAATTTCTGGATCCCAGGGCCAAACGTTATATTATGAAGGATTCAATGTTTAAATTAAAGTAGCCATGGAAAGGCCTTGAATCTGATCAGAGTAGAATTGCAAGGACTGGCTATTTAGCTCTTTGAGGCAATTCACACAATAGCCCTGGGAAGGCAGAGAAGGCATGGGAGGAAGGCTGATTTCACCTTACCTTCCCCCCAGATGACCAAGCAGATCCTCTTTGATGGGCCTCCTTCACACCCACATGGGCTGCCCTGCTCCGAACTGCTCCATTAAGCATGGAGCAGGGCGGAGGGGTCCAGGGTTGTTGTTCCAGCCTCCAGGCATCCCTCATTGCAACACATGGCATGTATTGGGGATTCCCCCCTCAGACAGGCGCTCTGTGTACTCATCTCTGTGATTCCTCGGGCTGCATGCAGCCTGAGGAATCACACAATACCAGGTAGCCAGAGGTGTGCCTAGGTAATGTTGGAGCCTGCCCCCCGCTGCAAGTTAAGCATAATTTTTAACATGTAGGTTCTTCAGGGCACAAACCACACCACCCAGAAAAAACTGAAGAAGATGGGGGGGAGGAGCTGTGGAGGCCCTGGACTTCAGCCCCAAAGTCCAGTGGTAAGAGCACCTCTGCTGGTAGCTGGGTGAAGGGTGCAAGAGCACCCGTAACCTCAGCTAAAATCTGGTTTGATTACGGGGGTTAGCTGAGCAGGGAGTGGAGGGATCCACAAGGATCCCACCACTTCTCATGACCAGCCTAACCCTGACTGGGGTAGCCCAGGCAGGGTTAGGCTGGTCATGAGAACAGCCTCATTTTCTCCCATGCCATTTTGCTTATCTAACTGTCTTCCCTCTACACTCACATAAAGACAAACAGAGGGAAAACTTGAAGAGCAACTCAAATTTGCTGTAGGGGGGGAACAAAAACACATTTGAAGGGGGGGGGAGTTATGCATTATTAAGTTTGGCAGGAGAAGTTCTGTAAGATGGTGGGGGTGGAATCCATAAATGTTTTGGGGTGGATTTATACCTCTGCTCACACAAAGCTAATGCTAATCCAGAAGTGGAAAGAACATTTTCCCTCATAGGAATGTAAAAGGTGTTTTAAAAGTGATTTTGTTCATGAAAACAACACAAGGAGGTGATCAACACCACCCTGATTCACAGTGCCACTGTTCCAGTCAAATTTGGAGTTTTCAGTCACTTCATACAAAGTCTTTTGGGGCTATAGTGAATATGTATAATTGGACGTCACCAGGAGATATGTCCATCTTCATCTTCCTCTGCAGATGGATATGTTTATGTAGCAGATTAAAACCTTTTGTCTCAGAGCAAGCTCACGTGAGGGGAAGAAATGGTGAATTATCCCGGCTGAGCTGCCTGGCTCTCCTAAAACTATTCTGTAACCAGTAGGTTCAAAATGCTGCCACCACCACCCCTTTTGTCTAAACACACTCTGTGGGCTTGGGGTGGGATAACTCAGAAAGAAGAAAACTCTCTTCATTTGGTTCTTGGACAAATACAAGAATCTTCCATGTGTAAGTCTACACGTGGTAAAAACAAACAAACTGATAGCTGCTGAAGGTTTGAGGATGTGTTTGCATCAGAGAAACCCTCCCCCCACTTTCCTGCATTAAAAAACAACTCTGAGAGGCTTGTAAAAAGAAAAGAACTTTAAAAAAAACCCCAGTTTTATTCAATTACTCAGATTGTTTCTGTCTGAGGCTTTCTCAGCTTTTAGCGTTAAGAATACTTAGTATGATTACAGAAATAGGTTGTCTTAATGCACAATTAAATGTTTATGGAGTCTTTTGCAACACCCTAGGTAGGATGGGTGTAGGTTAGTGTTTCTTATTTTAATTACATTACAGGTAAACAATAATAGAATAGTATCAGGAATATGCAAAAGCACACATACCAAAGAAATATAACATCCCTAACACAAAGTCTGATCAAACAAACTTTTCCCTAAACTTCTTGAAGCCATAAGCCCTGGCTGATTGCCTTGAACTCATCAAACTCCTGATGAGAATTAAAGCTTCCTGCTCTCCTGTCTTTCAAGGATTTGCAGAGTCATTCTCCTGCATCCAACCTCCATGGCCACATGTCCTCCTGTACACCTCCAGCCTAGCTTCTCCCCGACAAAGAACACCCTTCTTCCTGGCAACAGCTCTCTAGGTCTCACCCACATGGTGTGCCAATTGGCTGAGCCCTGGAGTTCACCAGCCTGTCAGTCAAGATAGGGTTCACTTCACTTCAGGAGAGGCTGATCATTACAGTCTATCTATCCTTCTCCTGCACAGCAACCCTCCAGTAGCTGTTGCTGCGGTTTATCTTGTTTCTTTTTTAAATTGGGAGCCCTTTGGGGACAGAGAGCCATTTTATTTATTTATTTATATCTATGTAAACCACTTTGGGAACTTTTGTTGAAAAGCGGTATATAAATACTCATCATATTCATATTCATATTAGTATCATTTTAGATGGAGTTACATATGAATATCTCTTACTGTTTAGTTTCTTTATATAAATCTGGTGGATGTGCCCAGCAGTTCATAGTCAAATGAAGTTTTAGCTAAGTAACAAGAGATAATGAGCTATGGAAATACTGAAAATCCGGTAATTTGCATTTTTAGGAAATGTTAAAGATGTCCTAAGATAACAAAAAATCTTTCTTAATTTACTGACATTTCCTGGATCCATTTTAACTCCCTTTTTAAAAATAAGGATTATAATGGCAAGTCCTCAGTCTTTTAGAATTAGACCTGCTTGGTCTATAAAAGTGAAAAGAACTGCTAGAACAGAGGACCACCAATTATTATTAGCTTTAAACAATTCTGGAGGGATGTAAATCTCACCTGGGGCTTTACGAGATTTAAGCTGTATTGCTGATATTAAATTTAGAATATCTGAAGTAGTTACCTCTCCTCTCCCTTTTTCCGTGCAAGATGCAAGGTTGAATATTTAAATGAAATGAACCAGTGATGAAAATATCAAAGATACCCCAAGGTTGTCCAAAGCTCCAGTTCTGAGAAGCTTGCCAATGTGACCTAAGAGGCTCTGGCAGTAACATTAACAAGAGAAAACGTCTATAAAGTAATACAACAATACATAGCAGCATCACAGAGTCTACACTAGGTATAACCAAACACTCATTAGGGGATGGGTGAGGCTCAGTGGCAGAGCATCTGCTTAACATGCAGAAGGCCTCTGATCCAATCTCTGGCATCAGGTGGGGCTGGGAAAAACTTCTGTCTGAAACCTTGGAGAGCCACTGCCAGCCACTCTAGACAATACTGAGCAGGGTGGAGCAGTGTTCTGACTCATTAAGGCAGCACCCTATGTTCTTAATGGAAGAATTTCTTTCATTGTCTTAAATGGAGGGATGCTGCGAATAAACCTTAACTAGTTTTTAAAAAAACATTTTAAAAAACCGCCCTAAGAATGAGGGTTGTCATGTTATCCAGTTTTCATCAGTGTCATAGAATGCTCCAGGCTTCTGAGTACACACAACTTCTTCCACCCACATTAATCCAGTGCAGTGTACAAATAGTGGTGCAAGCCTGTTTGCCTATCAGGAACTATCAGGTTAGTCTCTGTCCTTCAAATGCACCTATTATATGTTGTGTGGGGGCGGGAAAAACAGAACGAATAATTGGTGTTATCCAAGTAGGCATCATAGACCTTTTTGATTGGACACATATACAATTTCCAAGCCAGTGGCAAGAACGATATGAACAGTCCCAAAGGTTTGACACATCCAAGAACCAATTGTGTCCCACCCATTTGTATATGTAGCCATGTCTTCCTTTTTCACATGCATTGTCCTAACTGGCCTGGGATGCATGTATATCACAGAACCAGTGGATAGAAGTGCTTCTGAAGTAAGACAAGTTGTATCCATGGAAATCCATCATGCTCACAATAATAAAACGATGTTTGCCACAGCCATAGAGATGAAGAAAAGAAATTCTTCATTTGGTTGTTTTAAATGAAAAACAGCCTTTCTGAGAAAAGAGGACGTGATGAGACAGCTATTTATGTATAGAACCTTTGCCGAGTGCTTAGGATTTAATGTTTTCATTATTTGGCAAAGCAAAGTTGTAACACAAGAGCTTCAAACTGAAATGTTCGCTACTAGATTATCAAATTGCTTTGCTTTGTGTATAGGGGAGCAATTACATCTCTTCAGCTCAAAAGTCATTAGGGAAGTAAATGTGTTACTTGAAGTACATTTGTAATTTATACATTCAATGTGAGTTGTTTGGGAAGGTTCTGCTAAAGAAATACATGGAGACATTTAGTAATGCACAACACCTCAAGATTAAATGCATGGCAGTACTTATGTGTTCATTGATGGCTTCATGTATTCATTTTATTTGGAGTGGATTTACCCCCACCCGCCAAGATGTCATCGTGCTGAGATTACAAAGATCTCTTCATGTTCCTCTTATGCAAATGAAATATGCTGATTTGTTAGCTAGAGCTATTCTCACAAGTGAGCTGGCTTTTTGAAGCAGCCAGGCATGGTGTTCGTACATAAAATGACAGAGAGCAAAGTACTAGATGGCAGGCAGGCATGTGTGGAGAGAAAGACAGCCTTTCAAAAAATAGCTCTGCAACTTTTATCATAAACTCAACATTTTAGGAGAATAACTTTTCCCTTGGAGACTGTCTAGCTTCCCCAGTATCCTTGAGGGTATGTTGCCATCTGACACATTCCAGTGCCAGAGATGGAACATCATAACCTCCTCTCCTCCTCTCCTCTCCTCTTCTGAAAATTAAAAAGAAACTATAATATTACAAAACAAACAATGGCACCCTCCTACCTGTTTCACATGCCACTGGACTAGGGTAAAGAAGCAGAAGAAGAAATGTGGGAAGGCAAATAAAGTACTGGAGGTGCTCTGTACCAACCCTGTGCTCCTTTCTTTCACAGCTCCTCTTCTTTTTCTCCCCCTTTTCATAACTAGCTCAACAGTATGCAAAGAACATAAGAGGGTGTGCACTAAGTCAGTGACAGGGGCGGGTGTCACCACCATGGAGAATGCAGCTACTTGCTCCGACCCATTTGGGGCACGGCTCCTTTGCCCCTGCCTCAGTTCTAATGAGGCACAAGGCTTTCCCTTGCAGCCTATTGGCTGAGAGGTTAGCAGGGGCGGGGTTTGTGAGGGTCATCGGGCCCGCCTTCCCGCCCTCTTAGTCTGATTTCAAGCAGCAACCCCCTCTCTCCTGTCCCTGGATGCAATGCAGGATGATCATCCTTTTCAGGGGCCTGGTAGGAATTTTCACCTCTCTGCTGATTGCCTTTCCTGGGGGGCGTGGTTCACCTACCTCTCACTGCTACCCTTAGTTAGTTAGTTTATTCCTGGCAACAATGGCAGGCACAGTGTGGTGAAAATGGGCAGTGCAGTTTGGCAAGGCATTTGGCATCAGGAGGAATCCTTGACAGTCTTTAGAGGCTTCACGGCACAAGGAGCGTGAGCCCTGGATTTACTCCTACCTGCTAAAGGATCACTCTCCTTAAAGGACTTCACAACTTGTGGGGGGTGATCTTGAGGCAGGCAACTTTGATATAAGTCGTCAAAGATGGCAGCATTAACCACAGGGCTGCTGTATCTGTATCTTAGCCAGAGCTAAGGTGTATCGCCCTTTCTATCTTAGGTGGATTTACTGTGGTTAGTGAATATTTAGTTTCTGCATTGTGGGGGTGGGGGTGGGGTTTGGGAGGTGGAGAAGCAATCCTCCTCATTCATTTGATTTAATTGAATACAGTTGTGGCCCATTTAATTCTATTTGAGTGTTTCGTGTCTTCATTTCGGTCTGAGTACAAGGAGGCAGAGGCTGTCTCATCATTCAGTAAAGAGCTGCTCAGATGATAGTGGATACACATGGAAAAGGGAGGCCGATGAGGCAGCAGAGGGCAACTTGCTGCCCCTCTGACATGCCAATAACCCACCGCTTGAAGCATCTGCCACATCTTGTCTTATGGAGCAATTGTCCCTGCGGCCCTGGACACCAAGATACTTCACCTTAAACAACTGTTCTCCACCTTTCTCTTTCTCTTGCAAATGGCAAAACTGCTATTTTTCACACACATATAATATACTCATCTGCCTTATATCCACTCCACACTGCAGCTGGAGGGGGTGGCACTTTATCCAAGCTCTGATGGGTATCACATTCAAACAAACATAGAAATGATCAAGTATCTCCTAACCATTCTCTCCCATTAAGAAACCCTGGTGGTGCAGTGGTAAAACTGCCGCCCTGTAACCAGAAGGTTACAAGTTCAATCCTGACCAGGGGCTCAAGGTTGACTCAGCCTTCCATCCTTCCGAGGTCGGTAAAATGAGTACCCAGAATGTTGGGGGGCAATATGCTAAATCATTGTAAACCGCTTTGAGAGCTTCCAGCTATAGAGCAGTATATAAATGTAAGTGCTATTGCTAAGAAACCACAAACCAACCATTCTGGACTATTAGCCTGTAATCTGCCTAATAAAGGAATGTTCAGCCAGTGACTGCCACAATATCCTAAAATATCTAGCCTTTCAAAATCACAATTAATTTACCATTTATTTAAGATGATTGTACTTAGTAGTAATGTTTTTCAGGCAGGGGCCACCTGGGCATTTTTTGTTCTGATTTGTATAGCACAACACTCCTGATAAGACATCATTTAATATGTCATCTGGATTTTGTCAACTAGTTAAAGGAAGAGGGATATTGGCAGATTTCTCTTTTCAAGGCTTTCAGAAGGCTCTTATGTCTTCCAAAGCAGAGGCAATAATTGTTTTCAAAATTGCTTTCGTTTGGTCCTTTTCATAGGAAGCATTTTTCAGTTTCCCGCTTAATTAGTAACACAGAGTGCTGTTAGCTGCACTTTAAGTAATCCCTAGTCATTGCAGCCCCCCCCCCCATTTCATTCTGTTGGAACTGAAAAAAAGGAACCTTCTCCCCCTCCTCATGCCCATTATTTTTTGGAAGAAAACATTAGAACATGTTCGTGCTGTCTTACTGAACAGCATATATTAAAAAGCAGGCTGACTAGGGGTGCAACAGCTTTTGTTAAAAATCAAATCAGGTATGCACTGGCATTGCTATAAAACAAATATAAAACAATGGTTGAACATCTAAATAACAGAGGCAAAAATCAAGAAGCATCAGGACTGACAAAACCAAAGTTTGGGGAATACTGAATGTAAAGCTCGGCTGGAACAGGATCGAATTTGTGTGTGTGTGTGTATGTGTGTGTGTACACACACAAACACATGTTTGATTATAACATGCAATGAAGTCACACCTATGTTGTAGCAAAACTCAGACACAGCTGACAAAGACCATGCTATACTATGAAGAACCTAATATATAAATAGCTAGTGAGGTTGCTCTCACACGCAGCCTAACCCAGAGAAGCCCAGCCTGGGTTAGGCTGCATGTGAGAACCTCTGGGATTGGGCCCAATCCCAGCGAGGCAGCACCATCTAGCCCGGCTTTTAGCCTGGCTCCTAGTTGGAGTTAAGGGAGTGAACACTCCCTTAACCCAGACTTCCGGGTCATATCTCTCCTTGGTCTGCGTTCAACTCGAGGAGACACAGAGATTTGTTCCTAGAGTGCAATCCTCCTGTGGGAATCCTCCAATGAACCGCGCTGAGCACATGGTGCATTGTGGAATACCCAGAGGCTGGGACATGTTGCTCCAGCCTCCAGAGCTCTGCACTACTTGCATGGGAGCACAGTCAGGGACATTTCCATGATTGTCTGGGGGGAAAGAGATGAATGCACAGACTTCCCCTCCTCCTGCCTGGTAGGTCATGTGAATAATGCCTATAACTGTTGGTGTCTCTTATTCGCATCCTAAATACCTATGTATCAATAAAAAGTAAAGCTCACCAAAAGATAATCATTATGGTAGTAAATTGGACTAGTTCACAGTTGGTGGGGGCAGGGGTTTGAGGTCAAGGTACCATTAAATTCCATCAATATGTTTAATACAACATGCATAAACATCTGTTTGTTTCTTGTTTTACACAGTCATGCATAATGAAACATCTACCCTCCAAAAATGAAAAAATATGAATGTTTAAAGTTGCCTCAGAGTCAGACCATTGGTCCATCTAGCTCAGTGCCAGTGTTCCCTTTAACAGGCATTCCCAGGTGTTGTCCACTACAACTCGCATCATCCTCAAGCAAAAGTCTTTGCAACTGGGGATTCTGGGAGTTGTAGTCCATGACATCTGGGAATTTCTGTTAAAGCAAACACTGCTGCCTACACTGACTAGCAGTGGCTCTCCAAGGTTTCAGACAAAGGTCTTTCCTGGGGATTACAGGGCATGAATAGGAGACCTTCTGCATGCAAAGCAGATGCTTTGCCATTGAGCTATAGCCCCTCCTCTAAGCTACGGCCACTCCCCAAGAGAGAAAAGCTTACAAGTCCAGTAAAACAGAGACTATAGTCCTTTTAGATTTCCTTCCTTTGTGTGTAAAACATCCTGCTGTATTTTAAACACATAAAATATTAAATGCACTCAAGATAGATTGAAGCTACTCTCTTCCTACAATCATCTTGTCACACAAAACAAGGGTGGCCTTGTTTTAAGTTTTATAAGTTGTGTGTGTGTGTGTGTGTGTGAGAGAGAGAGAGAGAGAGAGAGAGAGAGAGAGAGAGAGAGAGAGAGAGAGAGCGCACACCTACAGACAGAGAGAGCATTCCCGCATGCGCACACACATACACACGTGTTTTTTAAAATATTATTATTATTTCTTGTTTACACAGTCAGACAGGTGTTATTGACTGGTTTGTTTTATCCAGACATCGAGTCCTTCCCAAGGACCTGGGATGCCAGAATTTTATTGTCAATTGTTATAGATGTCGCAGAATATAGGCAGTTCCCAGTAAAGCTGCTTTTTGTAATTGGCTGATGGTGATTTCTGAGACCCCTATGGTGTTGAGGTGCTCTTCAAGGTCTTTTGGAACTGCACCCAGGGTGCCAATTACCACTGGGATTATTTTGGTCTTCTTCTGCCACAGCCTTTCAATTTCAATTTGTAGATCTTTGTATTTGGTGATTTTTTCTGTTTCTTTTTCTTTTATTCTGCTATCCCCTGGTATTGCTATGTCGATTATTTTAACTTGTTATTCTTTCTTCTCGACTACAGTTATATCTGGTGTATTGTGTGGCAGATGTTTGTCTGTTTGTAGTCAGAAGTCCCATAATACTTTTACATCTTTATTTTCTTCAACTTTTTCAATTTTATGGTCCCACCAATTTTTGGCTACAGGTAGCTTGTATTTTTTGCAGATGTTCCAGTGTATCATCCCTGCAACCTTGTCATGCCTTTGTTTGTAGTCAGTCTGAGCGATCTTTTTACAACAGCTGATTAGGTGGTCCACTGTTTCATCTGCTTCTTTACAAAGGCGGCACTTGCTGTTTGTGGTGGATTTTCCGACTTTTGCTCTTATTGCATTTGTTCTTAGTGCCTGTTCTTGCGCAGCCAGTATTAAACCCTCTGTTTTTTTCTTCAAGTAACCATTCTTAAGCCATTGCCAGGTCCTGGTGATGTCTGATTTTCCACTTATATTGTGCAAATATTGACCATGCAGGGGCTTCTTTTTCCATTTTTCTGCTCAATACTTGACTTGTTCTTTCTTGTAGGCCTGCTTTGTTTCATTGGTGTTGAATATTTTCTCCTTATTGACCATTTGAAGTGCATCTTCTTCACTGTCTTGATACTTGATATATTCTTCAAGGCCTCTTTTCTCCTCCTCTACTGTTTGATGGACTTGCAGCATTCCTCTTCCATCTGAGCTGTGAGGGAGGTAGAGCCTATCTACATCAGTGCGGGGGTGCAGAGCATGATTGATGGTCATTATTTTCCTGGTCTTACGATCCAGCGTCTCTAGCTCTGCCTGGGTCCAGTCTATTATTCCTGCAGTGTATCTGATAACAGGTATAGCCCAGGTGTTTATGGCTTGTATGGTGTTCCCGCCATTGAGTTTGGACTTGAGGATTTTTCTAACTCTCCTGATGTATTCAATTCCAATTTTTCTTTTAACTTCAGTGTGTGCGACGTTATCAGCCTGGAGAATGCCCAAGTATTTGTAATGTTCTTTCTCTTCCAGGTTCTTGATGTTGCTTCCATTGGGCAGTTCTATTCCTTCTGTTTTTGTTACATTCCCTCTGTTCATTATTAATGCAGCACACTTGTCTAGTCCAAACTGCATTGCTATATCGCTACTGAATATATGGACAGTGTTTAGCAGTGATTCAATTTCTGACTGGGACTTTCCATACAATTTCAGATCATCCATGTACAGCAGATGGTTGATTTTACTTGATGTTTTAGATGTTTGGTATCCGAGGCCTGTTTTGTTTAGTATTTGTTAAAGTGGGGTCATGGTGATTACAAACAACAGAGGGGATAGTGAGTACCCTTAGAAAATACCTCTTCAAATGCTAACCTGTCCAAGTGTCTCGCCATTGATTGTTAACTGTGTACACCACGTACTCATTGCTTTTTAAAAATAAATATCTGAATGTTTTTGCTGACACCAGTTGTTTCTAAGCATTTTAGTATCCATGTGTGAGGCAATGAATCGAAGGCTTTCTTGTAGTCAATCCATGCAACACTTAGATTTTTTTTTCTCTTGCAGTTTTCTAAAATCATTTTGTCAATCAGCAGCTGGTCTTTTGTGCCTCTGCTGTTCAGGCAATTTCCTTTCTGTTCAACTGGAAGCTGTTTGTTAGTTAATAAGTGTTGCATCACTGCATCTGCTATTATTCCAGTTAATAATTTGAACATGGTTGGCAGGCAGGTTATCGGTCTATAATTACTTGGAACTGCACCTTTTGCTGGGTCTTTCATAATGAGATTATTTTTCCCAGTTGTTAGCCATTGTTGTTGTTGTTGTTGTTGTTACTACGTTTATATCCCATTCTTCCTCCAAGGAGCCCAGAGCGGTGTACTACATACTTAAATTTCTCCTCACAACAACCCTGTGAATTAGGCTAGGCTGAGAGAGAAATGACTGGCCCAGAGTCACCCAGGTAGTTTCATGGCTGAATGGGGATTTGAACCTGGGTCTCCCCAGTCCTAGTCCAGCACTCTAACCATTACATAACCAGTTTTAAACAAGAACTGCTTGCTTTATGAGTGTTCCAGCACTAGAGTTGCCACCTAGCCTGAAGAAAATGGCCTGATTTTCTCCTGTGTCTTTAAAAGAGGTTTAATTTCAGAAACCAGCTGGTGAAGCTGTACATGGCACCAGACTAAGCATAACTCTCTGCAAATTCTGCAGATCAAACTGCTGTTAAAGGAACAGTTACAGGGCCCTATTTAAAAACCAAACCAAACCTGGAAAGCCTATCCAGCACTGTGACCTCACAATGTGGAGCACACAGCCACTGAGGACATAAAATGTTCACCTATGACATAACTTGCACTTTCCAATCGGTGTCTGTGACACTCACACAGCACTTGGCATTAGAAAGGGATCTGATAGTTGGAGGAAATTTTGCATTTCCCCAGCAATTCAGTGTATTGTCGCCTGAATG
The DNA here is from genome assembly GCF_027244095.1 of Hemicordylus capensis. Taxonomy (NCBI): domain Eukaryota; kingdom Metazoa; phylum Chordata; class Lepidosauria; order Squamata; family Cordylidae; genus Hemicordylus; species Hemicordylus capensis. Next base: position 91,467,394 of record NC_069658.1, on the reverse strand, counting down.
ATGAGAAAATGTGATATCTCTGCAATATAAATGTTACCTTGAGGGAAAATATCTTCATCCCACAGAACAAATAAGTAACAACTGTGCATTTACTAAGCTCTAAATAGATACTCTAGAACGACCCCAAGTAATCCTAAAAATACGAGTACAGTCCTATTGTGGCAGAGGAGCCTTGAGTTGCTCTGCACTCTGTGTCTGATCTCAGATTTCAGTGTGAGCAACATTCTGTGTATCATTTCTCCAAAGAGCAATTGTTATTTCTCTCCTAACTAGCACAGTAAGACCTGCATAAGGGAATGGAAGTCACTGCTGAGATCTCCCTTACCCTCCCAGGTAAAACCATCTCTTGACAAATATTAAAGTCAGCATATATATAGAAAAACTCAGCATGGAAATTGTAATGAGGGCAAAACAAGTGCTTTCACTTAAATGCATGTTCAGCAAATAGAAACTCTGAGTTGTTGCCTATAAGGAGTTTGTGTGACTCTGGTTGCAATTTTCGGTAAATATCTGCAAGAATTTGCTTTGAATATTCTATCATCTGAACCATAGATTATAGGTCTCCTGTTTGTTTTTCAAGTTTGTATATTCTTTTCAAAAAGAAGTGACATTTCAATTTCACTTACAGTAAATCAGGAGTGATAATTTGGGGTTCTTCTCCATTCCAAGCCATTTGTTCAAACTGTAAAGATGCTGTTCTCTTTTATCTGTATAATTTGGCCAGTATTCAGCTTGGAATAAACCAAAAGATTGCAAAACTATTAATTTGGAGGTTTCTCCTCCTCCATATAACTGTAAAACACAGTGCTACTCATGAGCCACAGTTACTGTAATATGCTCTTTAGATTTCACAGTTTACAAATTATGTACCTGTCCACCCTTTATCTGCTTTATATTTCCGAAGGGAGATGGATATTTATAGCTCGGTCAGCTCCAGAAATGCTGACTGAGTATTGTTCGTAACTATTATAAATAGCTAAAATAAATAAATATGTCTGTCCTTTTCATAATTCCCTCCCCCAAACAGAAGAGGTGCCTTTTATCAAAGACAGGGTGATACTAACATCGCATTTGCTGTAGAGCCTCTTGCCCACCCACATCCTCCAGCCTTTCAACCCAACAGCTATAATACTAGAGATGACATCCTTATGGTTTCCTCTCCTCATTAAGAGATGTACATATTGAGAATGAATCCCTTGATCAACTGCTGTTTGCTTCTACTGGGGGAATCCCAGGAATCGTGCATGTGCAGTGCATTGTGGGATCTCTGGAGGCTGGGACATACCATCCCAGCCTCCGGAACTTTGCTTCCAGCTGCACACCCAAAAAGGTCAAGTGCCTGTCGGGGGGGGAAGGTGAGTTAAATAAGCCTCCTCCGTACCCCATTCACCCACTGCCCTGCCCGCCTGGTCATGTGAATGACCTCAAGATGTTTTACAGGACAACTCTCATGGCCTTAAACTGCAGTCTTCTGCAATGTTTTCTGGAGCCTTCCTGTTAGATTAGAAAGGAACCACCATAGAACAATGCCTCCAGTCCCTTGTCAACTCTGGAAGGCTTCTCAGAAGAATACCAGGACTGATGGTCGAAAATGCCACTAAAAGCTGAAGGCAACCAACAAGGTCACTCTCCCCACATCTATCATCTCCATACACCCCCATGCAGCCAAGGTCAGGAATGGCAAACTAGGTCAGGAATGGCAAACTTCTACCTGAAAGGGGTGCTGAACTGAGCTTGGTGGCTCACTGTTTGTTGAGAGTAGTGAGCTGAGGGTGGGGACCAAAACCAGTAAAGAACTTTATTTTATGGTGAGAGAGAGAGGGGGAAGAAAAAGGCAGTGGTGGTGGGTGGGCCGCCCGGAGGTGCAGATGTTCTGCGCCTGGCCCAGCTAGTTGTTAATATTATTTTAGTAGTTATAATGTCCTGAAAATATTCTTACATTGAAGGGCAGGATACAAACTGGTAAAATAAACATGCTAAATAAATTCTGCTGTTTTGCTGCAAGAGAAGCTCTCTGTCTGCATGCATCTTTAGGATGTACTCATATAAATATTCCTGTATGCTTTTGAGAGAGTCAGTTGCTACCATGCAGAGTGTTAAAATGCAGAATGTAACTTTCCCCCCATGTTAACATAATAATCCAAGGCAATTTTGAACTATTTTATATTTACAGTTACATCTTTTTATAAGCTATATCATTTTCATATAGAATTTCCACAATATTTAGCCTGCATTGAGTTTTCACTATTTCCCCCCACAAGCTGGAGGTTCAACTCACATTGGGAAGGGCCAGCTTTAGGGATGTGCAAGGTGCCACATTTCAGAAAGCACCATGCAGAGGTGGCACTTGGAGTGAAACTGGTAGTACTTGTATTTATCACAAAGGGGCACCAATTTCCATCTTTGCACTGGGTATCAGTTAGTCTAAAGCTGACCCTGACAATGGGTGGTTTCCCCCACTCAGCTTGGGATTCATTTATTTACTTGGTTGTGTTTTGCTATTTTTATGTTAGATGCTCAGAAGTTTCCTTTGAGTGGACCTGCATTGGTCTTCCAGGCTGTGTTCTCATTTTGCCATATAAATCCTGCTTTATTTGCCACTTCAGAACACTTGCTGATGTGGCCAATTCCCCAACACTCTTCAGCGCAATGAACTACCCAAGATGGATATAAGTTCAGTGATGCTATTTCATTTACTCCAGAGAGAGTTTCTTTTTCCGGTAAACACCTTTCCCTCTAATTAATGTATTTCCTTCTAGTTAGTGTTCAGGTCACAAAAGGAAGGATGGCTCATTCACCTTCTTGGATGCTTTTCCAAGAGAAAAAAATGGCTCTCTCACAGAGAATACTGAAGAACAGCAGCATACTGAAATCCTACCTCCTGGCCTCCTATACCTATCAAATGAAATGTTCACTCTTTCAGCCAGGGCTAATTATTGGATCTGATTAAATGGATTAACAAACTAATGTCACAGGAAAGAATAGATTAGCTATTAACTTTTTTGTTATTTTAATCAGTCAGTCCAGATTCCTCTCCTGCAGTCTCTAACCAGATATTCACTACCAATTAGAGATCCTTAAAGCTTGAAAGTGGCCAGATACTTGTCAACAAAACTTGGCCTCTTCTAGCAAATGCACAACCTGCCTTCTTAGTGACCTGACAGGAAATTGTACGAAGGCCACATTTGCGTGTAACGTGAAACCGGGGGTTGTTGAACCCACGGTTCATTTTTATAACCGTGAATTGCATCACAGATGGTCATCCAACTGCAGCCCAGCAACCTCAATTTTCAGTGCAGAGGAGCCCCTCCCTCTTCCTGGTCCACTGAGGCCGCATCCAAGATATTTTGCATAGTGACCCCTTTCTCTCCAAGAAAGCCTTCCACACACCCAAAGGAGATTTGGACACACCATGTCTCTGGGTGTAGCTGGGTGGACAGACTGAGGAAACACCGGAACCAGAGAGAGATCTTTACTCTCATTCAAAATATCTGGGTTCAGACCAGCATTGTCCCATATTCAGATCTTCCACAGTGGGGGATCACAGAAAAGGAGAGGCCTGGTTGTTTGTGACCCCAGATATATCTTTATCTGCAGATATATCTTTATTTATAAATAAAGATTGAATGGGTGGATGGATTGGCAGAGGGCCTGGTTTGACTGCTTCTTCATGGCATTCACCAAGACAGGAAGAGGTGTTGCTGGGATAACCACCCCCGCAGCTTGCTTGTATCAAGCAACCAGGCTGGGCAGCATTTGCCATCCAGCTCCCATGCATGCATGTCTCCATGGCTTGACACTCCCATGCATGTCTCCATGGCTTGACACTCTCATGAGAAAGCGGAGAAGGGATGTCATCAGTTTTAGTGATTCTGCCCAACACCCCTGTCCCCACAGATGGTTCTTCTCATGAGTTGTGAAGAGGTATCCCCATGGCTTACACGCTCATGAGTGAGCAGTCCAATCAGGAACAGCATCCATAATCATCACACATGAAGAATCACTCCTTTCACTGGAGGCAGTGCTGATCCTGCTGCCCAGCCCTTCTCATAAGAAAGCCTAGGGACTGCATGCATTCCCCCAAGTGGGACCCCTCTTCCCCAACATCATTGTGCAAAAATAAGACCTGAGTCATTCAAGAATTCATGGTTGGGACTGCCTTTTAAACCCAACCCCAATATTGCCCACAAGCCAGTATATGTGGTATACAAGGGAAGCAAATCACTGGAGATTCCCCATAGTTCCTCTGCCATCCATTGAATGGTAGTCTTATTAGCTGCATGCCCTGGGTCCTTCAAACCTGCAATTATCCAGCCAATTGTAGTCCTGCACACATACTCTAAACAGTAGTGCCCATTGAGCGTGGTGGTGGGGCAATGGAGAGAGGCACCTTTAAAAGTAAATTAGCAGATGCTTACCAGCATTGCTGCAGCACCTGCCAACTGCCTCAAGCAGTGGCGTTCCACCCAGCAGCATCCCACGTGGGGCAGCAGCATGACTCTGGGCTCTGTGCATGTGCAGAGGCCATTTACATGGTCAGCAAGCTGTTGCGGGCCATGCAGATTTATTTATTTTTAAAGGTGCCTCTCGCTACCACCCGCCCCGCCACCACACCTGCTGCCACCCTCACCAGTCACTACTGACTCTAAGGGATCTTCTCCCTCCTTCTGTCCAACTCTCAGTGACTAAGTTCTGACAGCCTGAGCTGAAGTCAGGGCATAGCACATGTAATGGGCTGAGTGTAGTATGGAGAAGTCAGCATTTGCATTCGTGGCCTGTTGAATGCATTGGAGAAGGGTGGTCTGATAACTGGAGGCTGCTGCTCTAGTCAGAGACTTAAGCTCATTTACATTCTATAGTTGTTATCATTTTTATAGTTTTTTTTATTTTAACTGTTAATTTATTGTAATTGTTTTTATTTTAATGTAAACCGCCCTGAGCCATTTCTGGAAGGGCGGTATAGAAATCAAAGAAAGAAAGAAAGAATTCTAGTGAGTCATTGTCTTCCACTACATGTACTTGTCGTTTTACCCAGGACCTCCTGGAGGTGCAGGGGTCCTAGGAGCTTGGCTAATTTTGCGACATCTTTTATCCCAGTTTACATAGTTACCATTGACGTGCCCGTTATAGTGCCCTTGTGGTGGTCCTGGTGCTTTCCCTTTCCCCTGCAAATGAGCCTTTAATTTATTAATGGTTCTGTTGCAAATGCAGGGCTTACTTGACTGCATGGTGGTCTTCAGAGTCATATCTTTTACAAGTCTTTGTAACCCTGGGATTGGCCTTGTCTCCCATCTGAGTTGGTCTTTTTCTGACTCTAGTTATCGAATTCTAGCTGTTAGAGTATCTAATTGCCCCCTAAATTCCTCAGCCTGGGTCTGCAGGTTTCTAGAGATTATTACATTCTTTTGTTCTTCAGTAAAAACTTGTTTCTGACAAAGTCATTTGTTCTTTCCCTATCTTGATTTCTTTTTCTAATTCTGCAATTCTCACCTCATCTGCATGTTTCAAGTTTTTTAGTTCCTCAAATTTATTTAGTTGCCCATCCAGTTGTTCGCACAGACCTTGCACAAAGATCTGTAGCAAGGACATGAGAGCCACTCTGCGCTCTTTCTTCAAGAGCTTTTTGGCTTGGCAGTATTCCTCAAAGAAAGCACTGCAGTCCTCAAAGTCATGCAAACAGCTTTTAACTTCTTCCCAGTCTCCCCAAGGGGCTTCCCCCACAGCTACAAGGGTTTTATGCCAAAGGTCCTCCCTTTCTACCTTCAGAAAGCCATTTATTGTTCTGCTGCCAAAGGGGTGGGGTGGGGATTTTTCTGATTTTGTGCATTTTCTCAAAAAAGCCATTTTTTTGCAACAAATCCCCGCTCCTGGTACCAAAAATGTTGTGCTCCTGGTCACCTAGGGCAGTCTGCACATACTCTGCATAAGCACTAGGTGTCTGGTACAGCCTCACTTGGCTTCATATTTGTGTTGGCTATTGCAGAGAGAAACACAAGAAACACACACAAAATTCCTTTATGCATTTATTTAGAAGAAATATAGAAAAGTGTAATATAAAGCTATTATTGTTGTTGTTGTTGTTGTTGTTGTTAGCCAGTTCACAGTCCAACTACCCAGAACCAGGAAAGGGAAAATAAAAAAAGAGGGGGAAAGAGAGATGAGGATGAGGATAGATTAAAACAGAGTCTGTTTTGCATATCATACCGGGGCAACCACTGTTTGGTATCAACAACCACTGCCAATGCTTAGATGCTTTTGGAACACAACTTCCAAAAAATGGGGTGGCCTCTAGAACCTAGGGATGTGCACAAATCTATTTTTTCAATTCAATTTGTACCCGAATTGAATCACCCCCAATTTGTTTTGGGTCCAAATCTGGCCAACTAGTACAGGGGTGATTTGTTTTCTCCACAAACCTCCCAAAACAGGTAGATTTGGGTACAAATTGTTTTTTACCCAAATGGATTCACACAGATAGCAGGCGCAGGCAGTGATTATCTCAGCAGCAGGAAGGGGGTGAAGAAAAAAATATTTTCTCTTTTACTCAATCAGGAAAGCAGGAACAAAAAGCAGAGAATCCACTCCAGGGAGCAGTCAGGCAAGGCAAAGCAAAGTTCCTCTGGCATGCTCGCTCTCTCGCTCTCCTCACACAAAGCAGAAAGGCAGAATGGTGGCTGGCTGCCTTCTGACGTACATTTGAAAACCCCTCATTTGAACTCCTCCCACCCTTATCCTTTTTTTTTTACCCTTTCCCTAGCCAATGTGGGGTCAGTCACCCCTGACAACACAAGATTTGAATGGAAATGAGCCAATCTGGAACCAGGGAGGAATCACCAGTCCAGCATTACACACTGTAAGTCACCAATCCGAAGCTTGGGAGGGCAGGGTTTTCAAAAACTTCTCCTGTCACAGAATGGAGACAGCAAGAGAGATCACTACAAAATGGAGGTCTGCATCTACAGATCTTTCAGGTCCAAAATCTGGGTGATTTGTTTTGCACCCGAATCTGGCCAGCTAGCACAGGGGTGATTTGTTTTGTCCACAAATCAACCAAAACAGGTAGATTTGGGTACAAATAGTTTTGCACCCAAATTGATTCACACATCCCTACAGGAGGCCACTGCTTGGCAAAGTAAAGAGGCTCAGCTTCCCCATTGCTTCATTCAGGGGTTCTCTCTTTCTTGTCCTCTACTTTTCCAGCGCTTCCTCTTCTGCCTTTTGAACATGCTATGATTGAGAATTTTATGACAGTCTTATCACTGCAGCAGTTTTATCACTTCCACACATGCCCTCCCTCTGCTAGCTCCAGCATGAAACCAACCCCTCCCCGCAACCATTGTCTTTGAGAATAAAAAGGCCCTGGTGTGTCCATTCAGTGAGCAATTAGGGCAGAAGTGGTGGGGAAGAAGGAGGGGTGTGGATTCCAAGCAAAGGACATAGCTTGGCTCGGGCTATTCTGATACACTAAGAGCAATAAACATATCAAAGAGGAGAAACTGGTCAGAGAGCATGGAGGCAATTAGGCAGTCACAGAGATATTTACAACCATGTCTCTAAGCAAGCAGTTTTCTTGACTTCACGCATTTATTTCCCACAATTCCTCCCAAAGCTCATGCCTCTAGCCATAGCCAAAACAGTTCCAGGGCCAGCCCATTGTCCATGACAATGTATGCACACAAGTTTTTCATTGCAATTTGCATTGCATTTTGCATCCCTGCCTTGAAAAATACTGTAGAAGCACACAGTAAAATGAAATCTGTTCCTCCCAACACAGTACAAACATTTCAAATACAGACAAAAAAATGGCCAAAAAAGAACCACCAAATTCTTGAGGTAAAAACTTCAGGCTACTTGGGGAGGCAGATGCCCAAACCTGGGTAAAGCTGTTCATGTGAACATCCTCATGGTCTCACCCAGTCTAGGTCCTGGCCAGGAAGGAATGGTGGCTGGAGGAGTCTCCTACTTATCTGGCTACTTGATCTGGGGTAGAGGAGTCCTGCTGCTTGATCTGGGGCAGAGGAGTGAGTTAATGAAGCTGTTTAAAAAAATAACCTTTGAAAATAATTACTGACACCAATGATGTTAGTGGTATGGGTTATAAATATACACTCTTAACCGAGACCACACCATGCCCCTCCACCTAGCCCAGGCACTAGCATACTATTGGCTGGGTTTGCACTTCTAATTGGCCAGTGGATCTTCTAAGACTCCATCAACCAGGTTTCCCTCTCCACTACAATCCTCTTCTGCTTGTCCTTTCTTCCAGACAAAGATTACAATCACCTGTGGTGATGTCTTCCCCTTTACCTAAAAACAAAACTTTGCCTGTGAGTCTTTGTGGGGAGCCTGCCAAGTTCAGAAAGACAACAGTGAGACTAAGGAGGCTGCCAGTCTGCTAGCCCCTAGATTGGTAGCCCATTCACTCTAATAGTCCAATATCCACTAATATACACTATCCATTTAGAAGTATATTGGCAAGAGACCTTGGTGCCTTCCCTGGCTTTTGGTCTTTATTGACTAGATTTATTTGCTCTGCAGGTACCCACTCACTGCTCATGAACACTGTAGAGACACGCTGGTTTATGCAAGCTGATGTGTGGGGACCTGAATATTTGGTGATCCTGCCTTTAGGAAGGCCACAGGTCTAACTCAATAACTAAAGTACAACTTGGCAACAAATCCATTCAATAGTCTTTTATTTTATTTTTCTAGCTGCTTGATGGATTATTCAGTTTTAACTGGGGTTTGCAGAGTCATGCAAGCATACAAAAATAAATATTTCAAATGAAATTTGCTAATTGTCCATACTAATATATTAACCATCTCATTGCTGAGAAATGCCTCTTTTACCAAAATTTAGGATTTCTTTTTTCATCCACATGGCAATGCAATGATTATAGATTATTGCCTATTGGTGCGAGACATAATAGCTGTGATTGTTTCAAATGAGCTATTTTCTCTTTCACTGAGATTTTTTCTCTCTGTTGAAAGGCTTTTAGTTCCAACAGTACTTGTCAGCAAGTTGGGGAAAAAATTAGTTTGGTGCACAGCTTGGAGAGAATTGAGACAGTCATTAGAAAGAAAAATGGATCATTGCCAGATGAAAAAGAGTAGTCAATTTATGTGATGAATTTTGATTTGATTATCCACAGAAAGTAATGAATTGGCATCATGAAAATAATCAGTGTTAATAGATTCTCATTCCTCATTATCAACAAGGGAAAATAATTTCTATGAGTATTTCAAAAGAACTTTTTTCAGCATTACATTGTGCCAAAGAAGATCTCAGCTTTGAAATTTTTTGAGGTTCTGTACAGCACACTGCAAAATCTGAAGAGGACAATAAAGCAGGAAAGATTCCCTTAGCTGATAAGATACAACAAAGCAAATTGTCAAGTAAATGGAAATGTGCATCCTAGGACGCTATATATCTTATTATGGAATAGTTTAATAGATAACCTGCTACTTTCTCAATAAAATGAGATGAACCGCAGAGAGTGGTTATTTTGTTTTTGTTTTTGCAAAAGATGTGATATAAAGCAATGTGCAAGGAAACATTAACACAATAATCTAAGCTCTTCATCATATTGGCTGATATAGCAAGCTACCCATTTAATATTTGGCAGTCATCAGGACTTGCTGAGAAGGGACAGGGGAAGAGGAACAAGTACAGGAGCAACAACAAAAATAGTTTTTGTATATAAGAAGATAACATAAGAACATAAGAACACATAGTGGCCCACCAGATGCCTCCGGGAAGCCCACAGGCAAGAGATAAGGATATGCCCTCTCTCCTGCTGTTGCTCCTTTGCAACTGGCATGTAAAGGTATCATGCCTCTGAGGCTGGAGGAGGCCTATAGCCACAAGACTAATAGCTATTGATAGACCTGTCCACCATGAATTTATCTAAGCGCCTTTTAAAGCCTTCCAAAATAGTGGCCTTCACCACATCCCATGGCAAAGAATTCTATAGATTAAGTATGTGCTGTGTGAAAAAGTCCTTCCTCTTGTCAGTCCTAAATTTCTCGACCTTCGGTTTCATGGGATCACCTCTGGTTCTAGTGTTGTGAGAGAGGGAGAAAAAATTCTCTCTGTCCACCCTCTCTACTCTACTCCATGCATAATTTATACACCTTGATCATAGTTGCCTCTTTTCCAAATGAAAAAGCCCCAGATACTGTAGCCTTGCCTCACAAGGAAGGTGCTCTAAGCCCTTGATCATCTTGGTTGCCCTCTTCTGCACTTTTTCCAGTTCTGCAATGTCCTCCTTAAGGTAATATATGCAGAAATGTATGCAGTACTCGAAATGTGGCTGCACCATAGACTGGTCTAAGGGCATTATAATATTTGCATTTTTATTTTCAATCCCTTTCCTAATGATCCCTAGCATGGAAATGGTCTTTTCACTGCTGCTGCACACTTAGTCAACACTTTCAATAGCTGTCCACCATGACCACAAGATCTCTCTCCTGGTCAGTCCCTGACAGCTCACATCCCATCAGCGTATATGTGAAGTTTACCCCAATATGCATCACTTTAAACTTACTTGCATTGGACTGCATTTGCCATTTTGTTGCCCACTCCCCCAGTTTGGAGAGATATTTTTGCAGCTCCTCACAATCTGTTTAGGGTTTCACTACCCTAAATAGTTTAGTGTCATCTGCAAATATGGCCACTTCACTACTTAATCCAACTTCTAGATCATTTATTAACAAGTTAAAGAGCAGTGGTCCCAGTACAGATCTCTGGGGGACCCCACTTCATACTTCCCTCCATTGTAAAAACTGTTCATTTATTCCTACCCTCTGTTTCCTGTCCTTCAACTAGTTACCAATGCACACATGAATCTATCCCCTTATGCCATGACTGCCAAGTTTACTCAAGAGCCTTTGGTGGGGAACTTTGTAAAAGCTTTTTGTAAGTCCATGTATACAATGTCAACCAGATCACCTTTAGCCACACATCTGTTGACACTCTAAAAAATTCCAAAAAGGTTAATGAGGCAAGACTTGCCCTTGCAGAAGCCATGCTGTTTCTCCTTCAGCAGGGCTTATTCTTCTATATGTTTAACAATTTTGTCCTTAAGTATGCTTTCAATCAATTTATCTGGCACCAAAGTTAATCTGTCTGTAATTTCCCAGATCTTCCCGGGATCCCTTTTTGAAAATAGGAATTACATTAGCTACTTTCCAGTCCTCTGGTACAGAGCCTGATTGGAGGGCCAAGTTACACCATCTGGCCCTGGTGATTTGTTAATTTTTAGTTTTTAAAGACAGTTTAGAACATCTTCCCTCATCACCTCAAATTGGTCCAGTTCTTCAGCCTCTAAACCTGAAAAGCTCAGTTCTGGAGAGGGTAGATGTAGAGAAGACAGATGAAAAAAACTTCATTCAGCTTTCTGCAATCTCCTTATCCTCCTTAATAGTCCCTTTCAAGACCTCATCATCTAAGGCTGATGAGAAATGTGCCAGAAATGTTCCTCTTTTTTTGAATGGACATATTGTATGGCTGAGGTAGAAAAATGTTCTTACTATGGTCAGTGACACATCCTCCTCACCTTATTGTGTTCTTTCTGGTGCTATCTGGAAATATTGATAGCACATGAACGAAAACCGTTAATACAACAATGAAGAGAGCAGAGCCCCAGGCTGTACTAGGAAACATAAAGCCAGATAGAGATGTAATACTCAGCATAGATAATTCATTGGACCTACTCACTGTATATACTGTATGTATATAAAGTTTTGCTATATAAAGAACTCTGGGCCAGTTAAGATTATACTTTCTTGGAGGAAGAGCGGAATATAAATGTATGTATGTATGTATGTATGTATGTATGTATGTATGTATGTAAGTAAGTAAACAAACAAACAAACAAACAAACAAACAAACAAACAAACTTTCATCACATTATTAGATTCCTCTACCCATGTATAGATCACCCAAATGGAAAACCATACATTCTCTACCCTGGATTTAAAGACTAGAAGTAATGTAGGATTTAGAATGTGGGGTAATCACTATCATGTGATTAGATGATCACCTGAATTGCAATGTGTTTTTTTTCCCCACCTTTAACCATAGAGTTTGCATTGTAAACAAGACAGAGCCCAGGACTGGATCATCCAATTATGTAGGCAGGATTTACTTTTGTCACTTTCCCCCTCCCTGCCTGAGGTGGAGAGTTGTGAGAGAGTTCTTTTAATCTTTGCCACACTAACTGACTTAGGTGGAATAAGTCTGCTTACTTATAACTACTGCTTACAAGACAAGCTTGCTGGTTACAAGACAAGCTTGCTGGTAACTACTGCTTACTTATAACTACTGCTTACAAGACAAGCTTGCTGGTTACAAGTTTCACCCACTTTCTGGTATAAAATAAATGTGAAAAACTGTATGTGTGTGTGCCTGTCTGTGTGAGTTTCAAACATGATTTTCTTTTTTGCTGTGACAAGAAATAAAGGGGCAATTTTACCCACAAAGTGTTAATGCTCTACCCTAGTCCTTTGCCTTCGCTCCCCCACCTTCCAGACCCCCACTTACATCCTCTTCATTCACTTCCCTCCCCCCTGACCCATTTCTCCCTGCTGGGATCAGACAGAGCATTTTGCCTAGGAAGATCCCAGGCAGTTTGGGAGAGAAGGATTGAAAGAGAGATTGCAAGAGGAAAGAGCCTAAGATGGGGTGGGGTGGGGTGGCATGGGGAAGCCAGACCACCAGGCAGATCCCTTAAGGCATGGAGGTCACCCCTGGTCCCTTGCCTTCTCTTCCCCATCTTCCAGCACTCCACAGTAAAACTGTGTCTTTTCATTCTCCAGAAAAAATCAGGGGTTGTAGACTTGGAGATGGGTCCTTCCTTATTAAAGATTTTTCCTCAGTTTGGAATGCACTATATTGCTCACTCCTATCTATCTCTCTATCTCTCTATCTCACTGACATGAAACTCCCAGACCAACACACAAAAGATAGAGACATCTACAGTATCTAGTTTTTGCAGGTACGTTCCAGACCTTGCCCAAACTACCAAAAAAATAAAAAAATAAAACCCACAACAATGCATTACCTTCCCAGAAAATTCATGGAAAATCTCCCATTGAAAAGGATGGACAATGAAACCTCATAGAAATGGGAAATGCTAGAGTCACAGAGAGATACATAAGAGGTTGATATTTGGAAGAATGTTTGCAAACGGCAAGCCCTTTTACTAACACGTGTATATCCAGGGTGCACCCTGAGATCTCCCAAAATGCCCATTTTATTTTTGTACTTCAAGCTAGCAGGCAGGCCAGCATGTCTCCATAGAAGACGAAGGAGCCAAAGCTCTCATTTCTGCCTTGGAAAAAATCCCGAGCCTAACTACTGATTTTTATGTCAACTTCTCCTTGTAGAAAAGAATTTTTCTATTACACACAAGGTCAGAGGCGCTCATATCCCTGGACCTTGGGGCCCTGGTCCATGGCCTCCAAGGTCCAGGGGGCACTCCAAATGTCTAGGGGGGCCTCCTGCTGCCACCCCTTGCCTGCCCTTCTGCCGGCCCGCCATGCCAAATCACTGATCTTTTCTATAATTTTAGCTGCCATGTGTGTGGCCAGGGGGTGGGGGATGAGCCCAGCAGTTCTTCCCCCCCCCCATGGTGGCAGCAGCAGCGGGCAGAGTGGCTGCTGGGCCTGTCCATCCAGCTCAGCAGCACTTGAGAACTGCAAGGTGCTCCAGCGCTCTGGTGGGGCAGCAGCAGCAGGTTCCCCCCCCCAAAAAAATGCAGGGTTCTTTCTTTTTTAAAAAAGGGAGGGCCTCACGGCGGGGGCAGTCCAGGCGCAAAAATTACCTAGGTGTGCCATGCACAAGGTTGCTAAGTTTTGTGCGGCCTCTGTTAAGATCCACCAACAATTAATTTCTACCCTTTAGATCTTACAAAAATGTTTACTTTGCTGTGCTGATGTATGGTGTGATAGATTTCTTATCTGAATGTTTTATAATTTGTTGTGTTGATGTCTGATCTATGATTGTAATACAGCTATTCATTCATGCCTTGGAAGGGAGGGCAGATTGCATCTCAACGGCTGAACACTGCATGACACTCTTTTTTAATGGACTTTTATATATGGGAAAGTGCTGTGTTTAAAGCAGGAAATACAACAAAGGGGGCCTGGGAATCATAGAGAGAGGGGGGTTATAGGCCTGCATCTGTGAAAGGAAGGTACAGTAGGATTCTCAACATGTGATAGCAAGAAAACACTCTACCCACATTGGTCTATTCACTGGATCAGTTTTCCAAATGGGTATGAAAAACCACTGATATATGAATCACTCATTTAAATGTATCCTCTGAAAAGGCCCTCTGCCATCTGTGCTCACTGGTGAATGAAGAAACATCACATTTTTCATCCTGGTTTCTCTTAGCTTTGTCCATGGGGTATTTGCCCTCTTGCTCCACATTGTCCTCTGTTTATTAATAATCTCTAGATTCTCTTAGGCAGAGTTGCAGCTACCTACCTACATCTTGGTACAGAAATGAGAAAGTAAAAGGTAAAAGGTGCACACTTGTAATTCCAGTAGGTTGTATACTGTTGTGGATATGCAGATTGCATAAAACAGCAGATTGCAGAAGCTGTAGTTTCCTTTGTTGGAAGAAAGTTTGCTACAGTATATTAGCCAAGGAAGTTGTTCCCACGATCAGTAGAAAGCAAGCTAAGGGAACCTAGCCCACTTTCTACTGATCGTGAGAACCACCGGGCTTGCGGATGAGCTAAGACAGCTAGCCCGGCTAATTCCCCCTCCCCTTAAATGAGGTTAATGGAGCGAGTGCTCCATTAACCTCATTTTTTTGCTCCTATGCCGTGGTTGCACGTGACAGCACACAAGTAGACCCCCAACTGGGATCCTGTAGCCAGCCTCTCGGCCTCAGGGGTCTCTCTAGAATGCCCCTCACACTTGCTCAGGGCATCCTGGAACTTCAGGGGCCAGATGTCCCTTGATCCCCACAGCCTCCACCGGCTCTGTGATGGAGCCAGCAATCATGTGGGTGGCCAATCCGGCCACCCAGTGCTTGGAGAATGCTCATCTGAGGGGAGAGTGGGCTAAGCCCGGTCTCCGCATAGACCCACTAGAAGCTCTTCTCATTGATTGTGAGAAGAACTTCAATATCTAGCACATATCAGTGTAGAGATGTCAAAGGCTCCTCATATGTAAAGTAACTTTAAGGGAGAAATGTATCTATTCTAATAATCTGAGTGACAGGATTGAAGCTGGGAAAATCAGGTCTGCTAAAGCCTTGCTGATAAAAGCCCTGATAGGCCTTGCCAATGCATCATGTTTATTCATTGAATCAGTTTACTGCATCCTGACTAAAAGTATTATGGACAATCAGGTAGTAGCCTGCTTCCAAGAAACATCATCCCAAGTCATCAATTTCTGTTCAGGAGTCTATTTCTTGCTTTGGGTTTTACTGTTCCTAAGGTTATGTCAGTTTTAATTGATTGCCTTCTTCCAGGGTTGTTGTTGCAACGTAGCCACTTGTAAACTTTCTTTCATTAATCTGTTCATTTATTAATTTGAGCCATTCCCTCGATTATGGTACAAGGAAATAATCTTGTGTTTTATTCCATGGTTATTCAAATATTGCTCCATTTAAAATGAGGTAAGCTGTTTCTCATTGTCAGTCAATAGTTCCTTAGGAAGACCCTCCCTCACAAAAACTGCAGCCTTCCAATTGGATCACCTTGTTTGTAGTAACGTTGTCAGCAAATGAAGCTTCTGGTCACCTGGAAAAGTAATCCACCTTCACTATAACAAATCTCTGTTTTGTGGGTTGGTTATCAAAAGGCCCCATTATATTCAAAGCAAGTTTTTCACAGGGGCCATTGGGATACTCTACGGGAGACAAGGGAGTGGTAAAAGTCTTCTGCAATTTGTCAAATATAGCATAAGCCATTCAGTGCCTAATTACATTTTCAATGTGTTTGTCCATACCTGGCCACCAAAAACTTTCCCTGATCTACCTTTTAGTCAAGTTCATGCCCAGGTGACCTTTGCGGGGCAATTTTGATCTCTTTTCCTTGAAAGGAGATTGGCATCACAGAATGATTAGTCCTCAGCACCAGCTCATTGAGAAGTGACAGCTCACTCACTATGTGCATGTATGGTCAAAGATTTCCAGTTACCCTGTTTTTGCATGGTCATCCATGAGTTATGTAAGGATTAAGTTCAGTAAGCACTTGATCAGTACTGAGGGCCGCTTTCTACTCAGAAGATGTAATTACTCCGTGAGTGGATGCAGGTATTTGTGCAATTACTATTCCTTCATGCTCATCTTTGGAAATCTCCTCTTGGCCTGAAAGTATATGTCAAGATCAACTATCTGTAGTTGTATTCTGAAGACCAGGAAGATATTCCCTCAAGAAATCAAAGTCCATAAGTCTGCTGATCCATTTGGCTATTATTGGGGTTGCTCAACTTGATCCCTGAGTAGTAAATAAAGCCGATAGGGGTTTATGGTCTGATCATAAAGTGAATTTTATGTGCCACAAGTAAGTCCTGAAGTGCCTCACTACCCAGAAACATCAAGAGCTTCTTTTTCAGTGACATAATATAGCTTATCTGAAGTTGTAAGCACTCTGGAATCACAGGGAACTGTAACTTCCCTGTCTTCTTTTTGCTGGGTCAAGACAGCACCCAATCCAGAAGCATCAGAGATTACAATAGTATGCCTGTTGGTGTCAAAAAAAGTGGGAGCAGGGCATTAAGCAATGACCAATCTCACTGTCTGAAAACTAGCCTTGCAAGATTCATTCCAGTTAAATGCTACATACTTTTTTTAAAAAAGAGGCAATGGAGCAACTTTTGAGGCAAATTGTATAACAAATATAGGGGCTATTCTCATGATTAACAAAAATCAGGCTAGGAGAGCCTAGCCCAATTTTTGTTAATCGTGAGAACCACCAGGCTCAGCTGCGAGCCCGGTGGTTCTAGAGCAGGTAACCCGCTCGAGAACCCCTGGTCAAAAACCAGGTTTGCGGAGCGAGCGCTCCGCAAACCTGGTTTTTAGTTTCATGAGTAGCTGCAGCGCGGCTTCGCACCATGGCTACTCATGAATAGACCCCCGGAGGGGAGGCGAAAAGCTGCTTCCCATCTCCGGGGGTCTCCCCAGTATGCCCTGCGTGCTCGCACAGGGAATACTGGGGCTTGTGGGGGCCGCGCAGTCCCCACTCCCCCCAGCCCCTGCTGGCTCCATCATGGAGCTGGCAATCATGTGGGTGGCTGATCCGGCTGCCCAGGGCTCCCTCCCCGCTCACTGCCCCAAACTGGTTCTCACGGATTGTGAGACCCATCTCATAGAGTAATACTCACAGAGGTCTTTCACATGACCTTGCTAGGGAGTGTTTGCCTGCCTTCCCCAGCAGGTGAGCAGCCAACGTCCTCCCCTCCACCACACCATATGCCCACATGAGCATTGGTGCAGTGGAGGGAGATGCTTGAAGTGGGACAACTTCCCCCTCCTGTTACCAGACAAGCTGTGTTTGAGGGTATCACAGAAAGCATGGGACTGTAGTATCACAGTCTCCATTTTGGATGCTTCAGTTCATTGGCTCATGAATTTTTCACTGGCCTGCGTTTAGGAAGACCCACAGCTCATCACTCAAAATGAATAAAACATGGGGCCATGCACCCCCAGGCCAGAATATCAGACTGAATGGGACACACCACCTTCTCTTTCACAAAAGAGAAAGCACTAACTGGTGAGCAGACTAGACTTGAGAAGGTGAACCAATTAAGGAAGGGAACCTCCCTTCCACCAGAGATAATGATAAAGTACTTCTTGGGAGTCACACAAGATAAGCGGTGCATTTGCTAACCCTTCTTTGAGTTAGCCATTAGCTGGCAAGGACACAGGGGAATGAGTGCATCAAAACGGGAGAGGTATAATCTTATTGTCTGAAATTGACAGAACATGCAAGCAAGATGTGCTGCTAGTGGTTGGAGACTGGAATGCCAAAGTAGGAAATGGTAAGGAGGAAAACACAGCTGGACTTTATGGCCTAGGAAACAGAAATGAAGCAGGAGAATGACTTATTAGTTTCTGCAAAAGGTTAGTTTCTGCCAAACAACCAAAGTGGTGCCTATACACATGGATATCACCAGATGGAGTACACAGAAATCAAATTGATTAAATTATTTGTGCAACAACTTTCTCAGATCCACCTTTTAGTCAAGTTCATGCCCAGGTGACATTTGTGGGCAATTTTGATAACTTTCCCTTGATTATTTACAACAGTTATAACAGCAAAGATATGGCCAGGGGTCAGTTGTGGAACAGATCACAAACTGCTCATGTGCAAGTTCCAAGTCAACCTAAACTGGGGAAACAAAGCTATCCAGTTTCCACAATATGATCTTGAGAATATACAAACCATTTTCAAGGAGAACATCAGGAACCACTTTGAAGTTCTGAACCTCATTGATAGGGAACCAGAGGAACTGTGGAATAAAATCAAAGAAGTTGTTAAGGACTAATGTGAAAAGAGACTGCCAAAGACCAAAAGTAAAATGAATGTCAGAACAGATGGTGGAAATTGCCAAGAAGAGGAAAGAAGCCAAAGTCAAGAAAGATGAAGACCTCATGAAGGAACTTAATAGGAATTTTTAGAAAGCTGTTAGAAGAGACAAGGAGTAGTACTACAATGACACTGAGGATGGAAAGAAACACGGGGGGGGAGTTTTCCAAAAGATCTCTGAACTCAAAAAGAGGGTCCAACCTTGAACTGGGATGTTAAGAGATGCCAAAGGACAGATAGGAACTGATTCAGAGAAGATCAAAAAGAGATGGAAGGAGTATACTGAAAATTTGTACAGCAGGGAAGTCAACATCCATGATACTCTAGAAGATATTCCCTACTTGCAAGAACCTCTAGTACAGGAAGAACCTCTAGCACTCTGGTCATTACCAAGTTGGAAGGCTACAGGAACTGATGGAATAGCTATATAAATATGACAGGTAAAAGAAGAAAAATCATTCAAGGTTCTAACCAAACTATGCCAGCAAATATGAAAAATGACACAGTGGCCAACAGACTGGAAGAGGTCAGTAATACAGAAAAGCCTCCATGGACACACACAGCCCACCACCACGGAGAAGCCCCCCTGAGGGGGGTAAGTTAAAAAAAAATGTTTTTCATCAAAGTCACTTCAATGTCTTCATTATTAATTGTAAGGCTGGTTGCTGTACCCATTGTCATTAGTTCAGTGTTCTTTATATTTAGTCATAGTCCAATTTTTTTTCACTGTGCTCTTAACTTTCACTACTAGAGCTTGCAGATCATTCACATTCTCAGTTATAAGAGCAGTGTCATCACCGTAGGGCAGGTTATTGATGTTACAGAAGGTGCAAGTTTAAAATAAAAATAAATAAATGGCTCGATGAGCCCCGGGGCGGGGGGAGTAGTTCGGTCTGGGGCCCTGCCGAACCAGGGGTGGTTGGGTTTGACCCTGGACCTTCGAACCAAACCGGTTTGATATCAAATCACTTTCCATTCAAACCTGTTTGCACACTCCTAGTGATGGATAGCTTCTGCCTTTTAGGATCAACCATTAACAGTAAAGGATCCAGAAGTCAAGAAATACGCTGCAGACTAGTACTTGGTAGGGCTGCAATGAAAGCCTTGGAAAGGATATTTAGATCCCATGATGTGTCTATACGTACAAATATTAGAATCATTCGGACAGTGGTTCTTCCCATGACGCTCTATCGATGTGAATGCTGGACTTTGAAGAAGCAGGACAGAAAAAGTATTCACGCTTTTGAACTTTGGTGCTGGAGAAGACTTTTGAGGATACCATGGACAGCCAGGAAAACAAACAAATGGACCATCTATATATTTAATTCTCTTGGGTGTGCCTTTCAAACGTGCGTCCTGGCAGCCCAGCTGATTGGCTGGGCTGCAGGGGTGCCTGATTGGGTAAGGACCCAAGAGAAAGTGGCGGCCATGGCCGGGGAGCCCGGCAGGCCCGGCCACGGAGGAGAGGGGCAGCACCGGCGGGCCGCCTGCCGGAGGAGACCAGCGGCGGTGGCAGCCATGGGTGGGGAGCCCGGCGGCCCCGGCCATGGAGGAGAGCCCGGCCGCAGAGAAGAGCGGCAGCAACGGCGGGCCGCCCGCCGGAGGAGACCAGCGGCGCCAGCCATGGGAGGGGAGCCTGGTGAGCCCGCCCGTGGAGGAGAGCGGCAGCACCGGCGGGCTGCCCGCGGGAGGAGAACAGCGACGGCGGCCATGGCTGGGGAGCCCTGCAGCCCTGGCCATGGAGGAGAGCAGCAGCAATGATGGCCCGCCCACCGGAGGAGACCAGCGGCGGCGGCAGCCATGGGCGGGGAGACCTGCGGGCCCGGCCGGGGAGGAGAGCGGCAGCAACAGCGGGCCGCCAGCTGGAGGAGACCAGCGGCGGCCATGGCCGAGGAGCCAGGCGGGCCCAGCCACAGAGGAGAGCGGCAGCAATGGTGGGCCGCCCGCCGGAGGAGGCCGGCAGCAGCCATGGCCGCGG
Source organism: Hemicordylus capensis (assembly GCF_027244095.1). NCBI lineage: Eukaryota > Metazoa > Chordata > Lepidosauria > Squamata > Cordylidae > Hemicordylus > Hemicordylus capensis. Next base: position 91,446,864 of record NC_069658.1, on the reverse strand, counting down.
AACCAGGCGGGCCTGGCCACAGAGGAGAGCGACCGCACCAGCAGGCCCGTCTGCTGGAGGAGACCAGCGACGGTGGCGGCCATGGGGTGTGGGGAGAGAGGTGCCGGGTCTGGCCTGCTCGCCTAGGCGAGGTGAGGCGGCGGCGGCCTGAGCCGCAGCACTCGGCCCGCACAGAGACTGGGGCGGCGGCCAACAAGGAAGATGGCCAGCAGAAGCCAAGTAGTGACAAGAGGCGGCATCCGCGGGCATGACCTAAGGAAGCAGGGGACCCGACTTTAGGGGCAAGCGGTGGAGGCGGGTCTGGCGGCCATGAAGCAGAGCGACGGCATCAGTGGGCATGGCCTGGAGGCCAAAGGGGGTAAGCCTGCACAAGGGGTGAGGGAGACAAAAGGCGGGAAGACGTGCAAGATGGAGCCAGTAGGGGGACACGTGACAGAGGAGATGGTTAAGAGGGCAAAATAGTAAACATGGAGACTGAGGGACATTTGCTGACATTTGCTGATGAAAATCTACACATAGACAAAGAAAAAGAGACCATGGTATAACAAAGATTTTTTTAAAAAGGATAAGTGGCGGGAGATGAAACTGAAGGGCTGCGGGGGGGGGACTATGGAGAGCCAGACTGTGAGGAGAAATCCTCACAGAAATTTCTAAGCTCATATCAGATACCAGATTTTTAAAATACCCATCATTAAAGAAGATGAGGGAACCCTAAAATGCGACTTGCCTAAAACCACCTACTGTACAAGACTAAGAGAAAATTGGAACCAGGGAGTTTGGGAAGAAGAGTATTGTTGTAGACTGGAAACAAATCAGATCCATGGATGTAGTCAATAATGGGATAACAGCCTGTAACAGAGAAGCTTTTTTTATTATTTTATTATTGGCAAGCAGAGCAGCAATGTGACTAATGAAGCTGCCTTTAAGTTCTCTTTCAGAGAACCATTTTTTTAAACACAATTTTACGTGGAACAAAACCCCATATAATTATTATAGAAGAAATTTTTGAGATGCCCCCCAGGTTTGGGGGGAGTTTACACATGCCAGATTGGCTGCTACACACACCCCTACATTAAAAAAAAAAAACCATACTGGAAACACAGCGACCTCTGGTCTTATAGACAACACTGGGAAAAGAGGAGGGGGGGATGGCAATAAGGTGGAGAGGGACAATCTCCCATAAGGTGCGGGGATGGCAGGCGAGACACTAGCGTGATAGTGGAGGGATGGAAGGTGAGACATTGGGGCAGAAGGTGGGGGGATGGCAGATAAGACACTGGGGCAGAAGGTGGGGGGATGGCAGGTGAAACACTGGGACAATAGGAGGGATGGAAGGCGAGACATTGGGGCAGAAAGCTGGGGGATGGCAGGCGAGACATTGGCAGGTTAAAAATCCTGACATTTGTGAAGTCAGGAGAATTCACAGTGTATATTCTGATGTAGCATAACCTTACTCCAAAACTATAGGAGAGACAACATCATCTGAGGAAGAGCAAGAAAAGACAAAATTATATTGCCTATGATGAAAAAAAAAAAAGGAAAGAGAAGATGAATCCAAGGAAGAAGCAGAGAGAAGAAAAGAAGGAAGAAATCAAAAGGACAGACAACGAAGAGCAGAAAAGAGAAGAAAAAATCAGACAGCTGAAAGAAAAATGCCCTCAAAGACAACAGAAGCAAACAAAGAAGATGCCAACATTGAGCAGAAAAGACTAAGCAAAAACCAAAGACACTGAAATATTTGACAATAACCAAGAAGAAACAGACAGAGAACAGCAGAACAACAAAACACGCTGACAGCTGGGGACCAGGAACAAAAATATAACCCTGGTGAAAACATAAACTGCAAGTGGCACAAGTAACAAAAACAACCACAAACTTCACCCAAACTTCTCTACCAAAAAAAAAAAAAAAAAAAAGTTACACAGACACAAGACCAAAATGCACACTATACAAACAAAACTGCCACAAACAAACCCATAATAGAGAACATAGAAAAACCAACATAAAACACCAAACAAGAAGAAAGAGCAACACCACTGCCCAAAGAAAACAAAAACAAAAAACCATGAAAATGCAAAGACCACCTGACCAAAAAAACCCAAAACATCCTAGCTACAACAGGAGCAGCAATGAAGAAATTACTGCAGATAACACAGACACAAAAAACACAAATGGAAAACAACAATAACCAACAATAATGACTATACACTAACAGGCAAAGACATACCAAAACCCAAGTCAAAAACAAGTAAGAAAGATGCAACCCCCCCCCAAAAAAAACAACAAGAAGAAGCACAACAACAACAACAACAACAAAACCAGCCCAGCTACTTGAAACATCCAACCCCCACCACACACAAAAAATTCCAAAGACAACGATCACTGATACACATAAAGAACTGCAAAAACAGAAAGAATACACATGAGAGAATAAAGAAACAACTGAACAACCAGCCAGATTCACACAACACAACTCCAAAAAGTAAGAAAACTACCGCACAGAAGCTCTGTGCGGGTTCAGCTAGTAGAACAAATTAGTCTATCTTTCACTGCTTTGATGGCACTTAATCAATCAATTACCAATAAGCTTATACCCCCGAAAGCACCCTGCTCTTCAGATATGCAGTCCGGCACAGCTCCATTCAACCAAAGTAATACATTTTGCGTAACTTTCCCTTGCCATTGTTGGCCAAGATTCACTCTGCCAGACTATACTCAAGTAGCAATATACACCTTTGTCATTTATGGAATCTGCCGCCTCCAGGGTCTGTAGAATGGCTCAGAATCTGCCCCAGGGAACGTTTTGAGGTATAAGTTTAATTTAACATCCATGGACCCTCCAAATGAGTGGCAGCTTTCACTCCTAACCCCCTTTCTCTTCCCCATCTCATCTTCCTTCTTGCAAGGAAATCTGCAAGAGCAACCAATGCACCACCAGACCAAGGATAGGTAAACAAACCTCTTACCTCTCTGAGAAGTCTCTTCACCCCATTCTTTTTCCCTCCTTCCCCGCCTCTAAGCACTTTCCATTGAAAGCCTTAAGGCCAGGTTCTGGTGTAAGCAACTTAGCCAAGCTGATCTACCTTCAATTTGGACTTTAAGCTACATTGTTTTCAGCAAGATTCTCGTTTAGAATGTAAACTAAGATTTTATTTTCTCCCTAAGTAACTTTTGCCTTCCTGTACCCCATTTTACCTTCAATAAATATGTTGTATTACTTTTCTGCCTTCTCATCTTTCCCAGTTACCAAACTTACACAAATTTGATACTGAACCAAACTGCCTCCTCTAGCCGAGATAATTCCCCAAGTTAAGCCAAAATACAATCAGAGTGTCTAGCCAGCACTTTGGGGCAGTTCTGGTAACACTCCTGCATCCCAGGGTGCCCCAGGGCGTGAGCACGGCGGCTGCACTTATTATAGCAGCAGTAGTGCTTGGCATGACTGCTCTTTCCCCCTGGCTTGTTGCAGAAAAGGGCAGTGGGCTAGTGGGAAGTAGGGATGTGCAAACCGGCTCAATGTCGAACCAGTTCGCCATCAAACCTGTTTGATGGTCTGGGGTCAAACTGAACCACCCCCTGTTCGGTCAGACCCCAGACTGAACATGACACCCCCCCCCCAATGTTTGGGGAGTTAGTGAACGTTTTGCAGTGGAGTTGCTGGAGGTGGTGGTGGGAGGCATGTGGCCTCCAGAATGGCCACTGGGCCACCAAGAGAAGGCAAAAAAAATAGTCAAACTGGTCAGAAGGGGGCATAAGTAAAGGTGGCGGAGGAAAGGGGGAACCTCCACGGACCCACCCACCCCACCCCACTTCCACTGCCTCCAGCAACTCCCCAGAAGGGAGTAAGGTAAAAAAAAATTTACACTGCAAAATGTTCATGGACCCCCCCCCCCCCACCGAACCGAACAGGGGCGGGGTCGTCGGGGTGCCCAACCGAACTGGCCCAATCAGGTTTGGACTCAAACCGAACCGGGCCAGCCGGTTCTGTGTACATCCCTAGTGGGAAGTTGTTTAATCCAGTGGTGATCACCAAGATCATCACCAGCCAATGTTAAGTGAACCACAGTTTTGCTTAAACCTTGGTTACACACTGGGTTAAAAAGTGGGGCTTTGTGCAGTGGCGGCAGCAGGAGTGACCTCACTTCGGTGCTTTACAGATGCAGCCTAACCCAACCTGGGCTGCCCTAGCCTGGGTTAGGCTGCACATGTGAATACCCTTACAGAGTCCTAAAAATTATTAATGTGCATCCTTGTTATGTGGCTCTGTTGCTTCCCAAACAGTGTTCACCAAGTCTGTTGTGGGATGTACACCACTGAGATACTGTGTGTCCCAAGTACATCACTGAGTATGTGCAAAACTGACATTTCTCTGCAGAGATAGCAAGTCTGTGTTGTCAGAGTTTTCTTAAGACTTCTGTCATTTTAGCATCATGATCCTCATTAGTTTTGCCATACACTAAAATGTCATCCTGAAAGTTAGTGATGCCATCCATAGTCCCCAAAATTGCATACATTATTCACTGAAATGCTGAAGCTTCAGAGGCTAATCCAAAGGGCAGTCTTTTGTACAGAAAAAGACCCTCTGGGGTAATGAAGGCTTTGTATTTGCGAGAACATTTGAGCAAAGGAACTTGATTATAGGCTGAAGACAAGTACAAAGTTGTGAACATGGAGTCCTCTTTCAGAGTAAGCAGCATTTCATTGATATTGGGTAATGGATGAATATCCACTACCATGTTAAGAGTTCACATCTTTTTCTAAGCACATTGATCGGATTTGGTGCAAGGTGTTATCAGTATGCTGATGATTCCCACATCTCTTTCTTGTTATCATCATCATCATCATCAACAACAACATCATCATCGTCGTCGTCTTCATCAGGAAATGGCATTCTCTCCCTAAATGCCTGTCTACAGGCAGTAATGAGCTGGATGAGGGATCACAAATTGAAGCAAGACATTGGTGCGCATTGTGGGGGATCGGAATTTGAGGGATGAGTTAGATCTCCCTGTGCTGGATGGGGTTACACTCCCCCAGAAGGAACAGGTACGTAGCTTGGGAGTGCTTTTGGATCCAGGCCTCACCCTGGTATCTCAGGTGGAGGCTAGGGCCAGTAGCCCTTTCTATCAACTTCGGTTGGTTCGACAGCTGCGTCCATTCCTTGAAGAGAGCAATCTCAAAAAAGTGGTGCATCAGCTGGTAACCTCCAGGGTCAACTACTGCAATACACTCTATGTGGGGCTGCCTTTGTATGTAGTTTGGAAACTTCAGTTAGTTCAAAATGCAGCAGCCAGATTAGTCTCTGGTGTAACCCAGAGAGACCATATTATGCCTGTCTTAAAACAGTTGCACTGGCTGCCGATATGTTTCCGGGTGAAATACAAAGCGTTGGTTATTACCTTCAAAGCTCTGAACAGCTTGGGTCTGGGCTACATTAAAGACCGCCTTCTTTGGTATGATCCCCATCACTTGTTGATGTCAGCTGGAGAAGTCCGTCTCTGGTAGGAATGTGCGCGGAACCGGCTGGCCCAGTTCGGTTCGAGTCTGGAGCAGACTCGAACCTGACTGGACCAGTTTGATCTGGCACCCCCTCGAAACCCCACCACCACCATTTGGTTCGGTCCCGGGGGGGGGGGGGGTTCACAATTTTTTTTAAGTCAAAAAAATGTTTTTTACCATTTCCCTTTGGGGAAGGTCATCTAGGCAGGGGGAGGGGGGCCGTGGAGGTTCCTCCTCCCCATTGGCCTCTTATCACCCCGTCCAGCATTATCACCTCCTCCATTATCACCCCCTCCGTAGCTTGGCACGGCAGCCATTTTGGATGCTGCCATGCATGCACAAATGGCTTCTGTGAGGCCATGGGTCATGGCTCACAGAGGCCATTTGCACATGCACAGCGGGGTCCAAAGTGGCCACCGTGCCATGCTACAGAGGCCCTAAAGGGCTGAAGGACTGGAGGGGTGATAACGGAGGCCGGCAGGGGGAGGGGGAATCTCCACGGACTCCCTCCCCCATCCACCTCGATGACCTTCCCCAAAGGGGAAAAGGTTAAAAGAAATTGGGGGACTAAAAAAAAAACATGCGCAGAACCCACCCACCAGAACAGTCAGAGGGTGGGGGTTTGGTCCAGGGCCGGACCAAACAGGGGGTGTTTCGGTCCAGCCCCGAGCCGTCAAACTGAACCAGTTCTATGTTGAACCGAACCAATTCAATGTCGAACCCATTCAACGTTGAGCTGTTTTGCACACCCCTAGTATCTGGTTATCACCGGTACGTCTGGTAGCGACTCGGAACCAGGCCTTTTCTGTAGCTGCTCCTGGCCTATGGAATGCACTCCTGGCAGATATCCGCAGTTGGCCTTTAAGAGAGCCCTAAAAACTTACTTGTTTGGCCTGACCTTCCAAGGTTTGTAAATTGTTTTTATATATATTTTTAATTAGTTTTAAATGGTTTTAAATGTTTTTTAAATTGTTTTATATTGTTTTTAGCACTGTGTCTTAAATGGTGTGTGTTTTTATGTCTTTTTAAAATTTCTAGTATACAGCCCAGATCCTTTGGATGGAGCGGTTTATAAATGTAATAAATAAATAAATAAATAAATAAATAAATATCTAACAACAACAACAACAACAATAATTCAAAGTACGCCATTTGATTTCTACACAAGAACAATGGGAGAGACCCATTCTGATTAATCAACAGGTTCTATGATGTCAGCATGCTTTAGTCTTAAGAGCTCCTCTTTCAGTGCTTGGAGCAATGCTATGGGTATGTTTCTCACTATGTATTGTACAGGTATTGCATTTGCATCTGAATGTTATGGTTGAAATGTATAGCAGTGCCAAGAGTATCAGTAAAAACATCCAAGAAATCAGCAGTCATATCAGGATATGGATGCTCCATCATCTGTAATAAGGGTTCTGTGCTCTTTGCATCTATCAGTAGATCTTTCTGATGTTTCTAGCCCAATACTGTGACTCATTTTTGTGACACATACACTTTCTTTTCTGCAGTATGTCCTTTGTTTTCTAGGACAGCAGTGAAGTATCCATTTATGATAATAGGGGAACCTCCATATCCCCATGGGTGGATGTCTGAAAGCTGCAGGTGCAGATCTGATGTAGTAAGGATTTTCTTGTAAAGTAGATGGGAAAGCATACAGAGAACCAGAATCAGTCATCATCCACACTTCATGGCCATTAAGTTTTATTTGACAATATGGAGGAGCAGGCTATTAGTCTCTCATACTTAAAACCATGTCAAGAAGTGGTCCATCTGTCTCATCCTTAACATAAAGGGGGTCGGTAATGCTGTGGACAGAAGAGGTGTGCTACTCTCCTAACAGTCAGAACCCCCGAATCCTAACAGTCAGAACCCCTGAACTGGCTCAAACCCGAGCCAAACCGGGGGCGGGGGGGTTGTGTATGTTCAGGGATGCACAAAACTGACCATGCCTGGTCCTGTTTGAGTCTGGTTCAGACTCGAACCAAACCAGGCAAACTGGTTTTGTGAACACCCCTACACAGAAATGGGCTCCTAGAGCACCCATCTGATGGGGGAATCTCCCAATGTGCTGCGCTCGGTGCATGGTGCATTGTGGGATACCTGGAGGCTGGGATACATCGTCTGTGTCTCTGGAGCCCCATGCTGCCTGGTGCAGCCAGCATAGCTTATATGAGAGCATAGTCCCCACTCCCACCAATGTTCAAATGATTATCTGGGGGAAAGGCAAGGTTTCACAGCCTTCCCTTGCCTGCTGTCCCGACCTAAAAAACAGTTTTGTGAATAGCTCCAATGCCTGAAGAGAGCTTCTCTATACAGTGTATGCATGTACAGATATGTACACATATACAGTTATTCACATGTTATGTTCAGCTCACATACAGTAGTACACTGCCTATCTGTACCTTGCATTTGAAGAACCTGTACTCAGGTTCATTTTTAAAGTGAATGCACATGCAGTCATTCACAGAAATATGTGTATATGTACAGACACTTGTTCACACGTGAATGATGAATGATGGACAAACCCATCTGACTTTGATTCAGATTGAGACTGGCAATTAAGATCACCACTGAAGAACATTAAGAAAAATGTTATATTTTTAGCCTACTTTCCTTAAGTAAAGGAAGCTTATGAGATAACCCAGCTTGGTGTGTGTGTGTGCGTGCATGCGTGTGCGTGCGTGTGCACTCCTTATCAACTTCACAATGCCTGGACTGATTTGCACCAAATTTGGTATTGTTGTAGGACACACAGGGACACCACAAAGGCATAGTTTATGATCATATCATCCACACTGATTCAAGATGATGGATATAAAAACGTTTGAGGCACAAGTGGGTTAACTTGTAGGGATGGGCACCAATGGGTTTGTGCACTCCTGGGAGGTTGGGGGTTACCTTTAAGTAACAGGGAGGGTGCTCATCAGCCCCCGCCACGTGCCCCCCCGGCACTATCTCCAAAAACACTGGCGCATGACTGCTGCATACCTCCTTGCAGCCCCGGTCAGCGGTGCACTGGAAGTGGCACATGCATGTGCACCAGCCACTTCTGGTATGATGCTGACCGGGGCTGCAAGGAGGTATGCAGCAGCCCCTCACCAGCATTTTTTGAGACAGCACCAGCGGGGGAAAGTAGTGGGGGTGATGGGTACCCTCCCTGCTCTTTAAAGATTACCCACCTCACCTCCAAACTGGTCTGAACGCCGGACCTCCAAATTAGTTTGGCGGTCCATAAAAGGACCTCCAAACTGATTTGTACACATCCCTACTAACTTGTGAACCACCTAACCTATTTGAACAAAATTTGGTACAGCTTTAGGGCCATATTGGGACACCTTAATGGCATAGTTTGTGATGATGTCATCCACTTCAATTCAAGATGGCAGATGCGCAAATGTTTGAGGTGCAAGTGGGAACCAATTTGGACCAAATTTAGTACCATTGTAGGGACACATAGGGACACCTCAGTGGTGTAGTTTGTGGTGATGCCACCCACCTCATTTCAAGATGGTGAATGCATGAATGTTTGAGGTGGAAATTGGTAATTATCAATTAAGATTATAGTGAAAGGAAAGTAGACAAATTCATTCTTACCGGAACTTCTTGTTTCAAGATGTACTCATAAATGCTGTTGCCCCCAGTCCTCTAATATTCAATTCCTCATGCCTGGCAATTGCATCAGCAATGAAGGAGAGAATAGCAGATCTCTTTTGATTTCCCTCCTCCTTTACTACTCCCTTCTTTGATCTTCCATTTCTGCTCTGAAGCAAAACTCCAAGCACACACACACCCCAAAAAAGCAGAGAGGAAAGAAGGGCTCCCTATATTCCCTCCATCCCTGCTTGCCATTCCCATTGTGCCTACAGTAGCCAGATTCAAGTAATCAAGAAGAAGTGGGAGGAAATACTCCATAACCCACCTTCCCAAAGTTTTTCTCCAGATGGTATTCTAATCTACTCAAGGTAAGTTCTATGGCAAGAGGAATGGATCAAGTTTGAAACACAGGTGCCTACATGAAAACCACACTAGCAGGAAGATTTCTCAAGGCTCCCCATCCCAAAAGGGCTCATAGTCTACAATTATTAATTTACCACATTCATATTACATGCATGGCAATTGCAAACACAGACACATCACTATGGACCGGGTCTCACAATCAGTGAAACCCGGTTTGGGGCAGTGAGCGGGGAGAGTGGGCTAAGCCTCTGCTAGCCCGATTTTTGTTGGTCGTGAGAATAGCCCCTATGTGTTTTAAAAATTTTGATCTAACATGCTGAATAGCATTTGTCTCAATCTGAAAGGTGGGCATCCTTCAAGATTGGGCTGTGTATTAGGCAGTAGTATAGTGAGGTTGGAATAGCCCAGGGACAAGAAGTGGAGATGGGCCCTGCTCCCACCCTCAGGCTCCCTGCTTTTATCTCTCCCCCAATCCATCTTTTTTTCCTTAAGAACAGTTTGGATATTGCGGGGTTTGGGTGGAATTCTTGGCATGCCCTTTCTTTTGCTCCTATGCAAATTATATCACACACTCTCCACACAGCAAGCCCCCCATGTTCCTCAGTGCCTATGGACATTTGTCCCACCTTGCTCAATTAACCCTGATATAACCCTGATATTAGGTAAGGCTCAGAAGGCTCCTTTCCTGCATGGTTATACATTAAAAAACATACTCCAAAAGGTAATTAAACGAAGGCTAATGCAGCAAGAGTGGTGCATTTGACTTGGTCAGAGCTAATTGTGCATGTTCATGTGAATGAGACTTCTGATAAAATTCATTACAGATGCCCATTAAAGAAATTGGCAATTACATTATGTTTTAGCCAAGTGTCTTCTCTCTAACATCAATGTTAGTATTGTTAGAATTCTGTTTAGTGAGCTCATTGCACTGGTGTATTGGATGTAATTTAGCAGAATGTTTTGACAATTAGTGCTGAGCTGAATAATCTCCAGGTCTGGTTTTCTCTTAAACAGTGATGCTTGGTGGTGACGACGACATTAAAACTACCCTTTTTGTGGCTATCCATTCCTCCAATCTTCTGCTCTGTCAGCAGCCATTTTCTTGGTTTCATTCTTCATCTATTTTCTCCAAAGGCTACATGGAAAGAGAAGCACATTTGCTCTGCCTTTGAAAATATAAATACCAGCAGTTATTGAGTCTGTCTCTACCAGGCCTAACACACAACCTAAAACTGATATTTATTTCCCCCTGTATCAAAGAGAGAGTGTGTGTATGCATACACATGTCCTTTTGTGTAGGCAGATCAATAGACATGCACTAGTTGAGGATAACACTGCATTCAGTTGGCACATGGTCCATTAAAGCTTATTGCTCAATATATATATATTGGCCTTGAAGGTGCTACAGTTCTGTTTTCCAAACACATCCCTCCCTAGGTAACGTAGTGATTGACATGTGTTTATATCATGGCAACAACTGCTTTAGCATAGGGACGATCATTTCACATACAGTGAGTTATATTTTATCTATTCATTCTCAGCAATGTTAATACTGTCCTGTGATTCAAACCACCAAGATATTTATTCCCACAGGACGCTCATTGCTTTGAATCATAAATGTCACAAGCATAAATACATTTGAAATGCTCTAATGAAGAGCATGTATCTAACAGGTGCTTTATGCTATGACATGTGAGGGAAGTTTCCAGCTCAGTACATCAAGACAAAAATATTAAAAACATGAATAGAAGAATGAAAGCTCACCTGCAGTATTTGTCAACTATTCCTTTCAAACCATGATTTTGAATTGGGAGGAAGAGAGTCAAATCATATAGGCATTTACAAACCTGAATCCATTGATGATGCAGAACAGGGCATTAATGATTGCTCCTGTGATATCTGCAGCAGCAATAAGGGCTGGTTTCCATCTTATGTTTAGAATGCGTTATGTGCACACCCATATCTTAGATGTGTGAAAATGGCATGTGATAAATTAAAATACTTTGGACTAAGACAAAACAAACAAACAAAACCATTCTGCATCAGGAAAAAACTGAAATAACTACCTGTATCAATTATATAGATCTGTGTGTGTTTGCTTATTTTGAATAATGTATTCTGTTCCTGAAAATAATAGGGAGAGATAGAGAACTAAGTAAGAGGCAGGCATTAGGTAGCTCAGGAGCTACTGGAAGCTTCTGAGGCTATTCTCACCATCAGCCAAAAGCGGGGTAAGGGAGCATAGCCTGCTTTTGGCCAGTCGTGTGCTGCAACAGGAGCCATGTGGCTCCCAGCAGCAAACCTCCCAAAGTACCCCTCCCCTTAGACAAGCGATCTGTTAACCTCATCTATTTGATCATGTCTTGCTGTGGGGCGTGGGGGACCCCTGAGTACAACCCTGACTGGGAGGCTGCAAGTAGCCTCCTGGGTTTGGGGGTCTCTCCAGGATATCCCATGCACTCGCGTGGGGCATCCTGGAACTTCCGGGGGCCATGTGACCCCCAATCCCCGCAGCCCCCACCGGCTCCATGATGGACCAGGCAGTCATGTGGGCAACCGATCCGGCCACCCAGGGCTGCCTTCTGATCGTCTACAGAGAGAGCGGGTTAAGCCCATTCTCCCAGCAGACCCGGAAGAAGCTCTTCTCATTGATCATGAGAAGAGCTTCTCTGTGTTTATCTAAAGTAGTTCTCCAGGCATTTGGACTCCTTTCTTCCTTCCTTTCTTCCCAACCAATACTGAAAATCTGATTCTCTCAATTTTCTTTTCCCAAGAGTAGACTATCTTGCTCCTCTTCTGTCCTAAAGTGCTATTTCATGCTGATAGCTTCCCAGGCTCTGGCAAATGAAAAGCAAAAAGCAGCTCCTAGAAATCTTAAGTTTGTCCACACCTGATGTAAGGCACCAACAAATCATCCTTTTATCTGATGAAATTATCTGCTGTTCAGGGTAAGCATCAAGAGGGCCAAATTTGTGAATGATACCAAATTATTCAGGATGTTGAATAATGGTGAATGGTGAAGAATTCTGTTTTATAGCTGCTTCTCTCACAAACACAAAGTGAACTTATATAAATTTAATTTAAGAGTTTATTCAGCAACAGCTCCCTTATCTCCATCTCCTTTTCCTCCCTTTTCTTTTCTGACTCCAAATGTTCATGTGTCCACTGTCTTGGATCGGGGTGGATGTCATTATTACAAACTGCACCATTGAGGTGTCCCTGTGTGTCACTCACTAAAGCTGTTCCAAATTTGGTTCAAATTGGTTAGACAGTCCTCAAGTTAGTGCACTTGTCCCTCAAAGGTTTATGTATCTGCCATCTTGGATCAGGGTGGGTGACATCATCACAAACTACACCATTGGAGCATCCCTAAGTGTCCAATCAGCTGTAGCAAATTTGGTTCAAATCAGACTATCCACAAGTTAGTGCACTTGCACCTCAAATGTTTATGTGTCCAACATCTTGAATTGGGGTGGATGACACCATCACAATCTTCACTGTTGAGGTGTCCCTATGTGTCCCTGCAGCTGCAGCAAATTTGGTTGAAATCGGTTAGGCAGTTCACAAGTTAGCCCACTTGCACCTCCAAAGTGCATGCGTCCGCCATCTTGGATTGGAGTGGATGACATCATCACAAACAATGTCACTGTGTGTCACTCACTGCAGTTGTACCCAATTTGGTTCAAATGGGTTAGGCAGTCAACAAATTGTTAGATGACATCATCACAAACTGTGCCATTGAGATGTCCATATGTGTCCCTACAACTGTACCCAATTTGGTTCATCCTGGGCCAGTTGTTGTGAAGTTGATAGGGGACACACACTGAGGACACACAGACACACAGACAAACACACAGAATTATGGGTGATCTCATAAGCCCACTGGAAAGTAGGCTAATAAAAACATAAAGATACTGGATATGATACAACAAGTTCCAAACGAATCTTCCCACACTGGGTTAAAGGATAACAAAATGCCTAATGAGGTTCAGTGCAAGTAAACATAAAGTGCTACATATTGGGGCAAAAAAATCTTAACTTCATATATACTCTGACGGGGTCTGGACCAACCATAACTAACTAGGAAAGAGATCTTGGGTCAGAGTAAATAGCCTAAAGAAAACAGCAGTTTAGAGTGTAGTATCAAAGCAAATTTCATACTAAGGATGATTAGGAAGGGTGCTGAACATAAAACTTAAAACTTAAGTATACTTAAGTATGTAGTACACTGCTCTGGGCTCCTTGGAGGAAGAGTGGGATATAAAATGTAAAGAAAAAACCAAAACACACCACCTTCTTGTATTGTAATGTCCTCATACAAAACTATGGTGCAGCCATACTTGGAATGTTGGCTGACATACAACACAAGGAAACATGGGCAGCTGGAGCACTGCCCACATGGCTGTCTGTGGAACACTGCTGATGGTGTTGCAGAACAGGGAAGTTCCATTCATTGTAAAATAGTGCAAATGCAGTTGTGCATTGCATTACCCTGTGTGGTATGTCAGCCACTGTGAACAGATCTGGTCATCATAATTCAAGAAAGACATTGTAGACTTGGAAAAGGTGCAGAAAAGGGGAAGAAGAAGAAGAAGAAGAAGAAGAAGAAGAAGAAGAAGAAGAAGAAGAAGAAGAAGAAGAAGAAGAAGAAGAAGAAGAAGAAGAAGAAGAAGAAGACCTTCTCTGTTGGAAAAGGCTAAAATGTTTGGGCAACTTTGGTTTGTGTGAAGAAGTAAACAGAGAGAAGTTTTTCTCCCTCTCTCACAATAGTAGAACTCAGGGTCATCCATAGAAACTGATAGACAACAAAAACAAGAGATATTTATATACCACTTTTCAACAAGTTTCCAAAGTTGTTTCAATAAGTAAGTAAGTAAGTAAGTAAGAAAGGTGGATCCCTGTCCCCAAAGGGCTCACAGTCTAAGAAGAGACATAAAACAGACACCAGCAACAGCCACTGGAGGTATGCTGTCCTGGGGATGGATATGGCCAGTTGCTCTCCCCCTGCTAGATATAAGAGAATCACTTCTTTTTAAAGGTGCTTCTTTGTTCAGCTAGCAGTGGCAAGAGATTCAGGAGAGACAAGGGAAGTTTTGTATTCAAAATACATAATTAATTTATGAAATTCACTGCACAGACTGTGGTGACAGGCCACTAGCTTCGATGTCTTTAAAGCGGCGTTAGACAAATGCATGGAGGAGAGATCAATCACTGGCTCTTAGTCATGCATATACCTCTGAATACCAACCACTGGGGAAACCAAGAGCACAGAAGGGCTACTGCCTTCACTCCTTGCTTGTGGGCTTCCCAGCAGCATTTGGTTAGCCAGTGTGAGAAAAAAAGATGCTGGACTTTTGATCTGCTTCAGCAGGCTGTTCATATGACCGCTAAGTCTTGTGCAGCCACCTCTGTTCTCTTATGGTTTTGAAATTGCATCCAACTGCTTACATGCTTCAGCCTTATGTGATTAACATAAAGTGCCAGACACTGAAATACTCAGGATTTCCATGCTTGGTACAGCTACAATATCAGCGCAGTGCTAAAAATGAATATTGAACCCAATTATAAGAGAAATGCCATTTCTTGAAAACAGATATTCCATTAAAAAAAAACCCTCCAAATGTTTGATTCAGAATGATAGGATCAGTTGCAATTGATTAATTCAATGACATCCAAATCATTGAGACCTCTGCGTACGTTTGTGCTCCGGATTACTTAGCCTGGTGCAATGAAGCCTAGAAGCAGCCTTCAAGTTTGTGCCCACCAAGAATGCTCTTCCCACCCACCTCAATGTTTGTCAAAAGCAGGAAACCATGGGGAGTGTTCTCGTGAAATGCTGTGGACTGCAACAGATTCAATTGATTCCAAAGGGCTGGAATAAATCCAAAATTGATCTAAGGAGGCTGACTCCAGAACTCTGGTGTCCAATTCCCACTATAGGGGTGTAGGCTCAGTTCGAGCTGGAGTCAGCATTGAAGTGGTTTGGCTCAGACAGGTTCAGGGTCAAACTGGGCCTGCATAGGCCAGTCAAAGTACAAACCAAACTGGCCCTGGTTTGAACCGAGCTGGTTCAGAGTTCTACTGGTAAACGGGAATCCGGAGAGGATTCCCCTTTACCAGTGAAGGGGCAGGGTAGGTTCCCTAAGGGTAGAGTGGACAGGAGAGGAGTCATTTAGTTCTTATAAGCCCAAATAGTAGGTGGCCGGGGGGGGGGGGAGCAGCCAAGAGGGGTGCCCCCCCAGCCTCCCCAGAGTAACCAGGGCCAGCAGCAGCCCAGTTCAGGCCTATACACATGCATGTAGGGCATTTTAGTTACTTCCGTGTATGCGCAGAGACCATTTGCATGATCACTGGGGGCTATTTGCATGCCCATAACTGGTTAGGAGAAGCTGCCACTGCCATCCACAGCCACCGTCAATGGGGCTTGTAAGTACTAACTGACTCCCCTCCCTCCCGCTGTACACTTAGGGAAGCTCCCCTGTCCTTTGACTAATAAAAGGGAATCCTCACCAAATTCCCCTTTACCCGTAGAGCTCCAAACTGGTTCAAATTGGTTCGGCAGTCAAACAGAACCAGTTCGGATTCAATCTGGTTCGGATTCAAACCAAACTGGCAAAGCCGGTTTTGTGCAAAACCCTGTCCCACTGCCATTTGCAGATACTGCCCAGTCACTAGTATTAAACCCTTCCTTTTCACATTTTCAGCATCTTGAAAATAAGGGAAGCATCTCAAGATGATGAAATTGACACCCAGTTCCTTTAAATGTAACAGGAAATGTGGCAGTCTTACAAACTGGTCTCAGGCCGACAATTGAGTAAACATGAATTGTCAGGGAGTTTCAGTTGCCTTTGCTAATATCCACAAATGGGCTAGCACTAAACTGCCCCTTCAGTAACCTCCTGTATGTGTATTGCATTCACTGTTGATGACAGTGTGCATACATTTTGTAGTTTTCTTTTTCCTTTGAGGAGACCAGCATCTAGGGATGTTCAAACAGGTTTGAATTCAAATGGGTTTGGTTTGGAAGTTTGAACTTGAACCAAACAGGGCATTGAATTGGCAATGCCAGTCTGAATTCAAACCAAATAGAGCCTGGTTCTATTTGAACTGGTTGGAACCGGTTCAAAGGTTCAAGCCTCCAAAACTGGATTGGGTTAGTAGGCACCCATGGGTGCCAACTACCACCCAAGCCCCAACACAATCAGACACTCCTGTGGTATTTAATGATTTTTTTTGGGGGGGTGTGCATTTTCTCCATAGGGTATAATGGAGACTTGAACTGGCCCATTATTCCCTATGCAGAGCACCTAAGGGCACAAAGCTGGGGTGGTAGGCACCCCATTTCAATCCAATTAATAGGAGTCCCTCCCCCATTCATAAGTAGAACAGTGCATGACTTTAATTGCTGTGAATGCTGTACTCAGAGTTCACAGCAATTAAGGTCACACACTGTTCATTGCATTGAAAAAGGCTAAAATCTTTATTTATATACCATGAACCCCACTGGCTTGGGGCTCCCAGGGGGAGTAGTGGCCATACCTGTCTTGCACCCAAACCCACTTTGGTGCCCAGGCAACCCCCCAGGGGGCAGTTGGGGCATTCTCAAATGCCCATTATTCCCTATGGGGGAAATGCAAAACAATTGAAAAATCTTCCCCCAAAAAATCATCTAAAATTGCAGGAGAGTCCAATTGCTTTGGGGTTCAGTGGGTGGTAGGCACCCCTGGGTGTTCAGGCTGCCAAACAGTAACCTACAGAAAGCTTCTATTCTAATCAATGGAGATGTCTGTAAGTCTTCTACCTCCTCTTTATCCGTACTTCCACTGCAGTAAATGCATATTAGTATATACATGACAGGTAGAAATTCAAAAGTTTTCTCCATCATTGCATCTCCAGCCAAGAAAAGCCTCAGCTGTGACTTCCTGTCCATCATGCAGCTATTAAAGCTTTAGAAAACCTCCAGAAACAAAGCTGGAGACTTTATTCAATCTCTCTGTTTAATTTTTTAAAATATTGTTCAACTGCTTTAAATCCATGATTGAAACAGAATGGAGCCTTAAGTGCTTTGCTTGAGCGAATGCTTCCCAGGTTTTCTAGGTATAAAAGAGAATAAAGAGCTGACATATTGAGCGAAGCTATTGGTCCAGCTAGTCCCAGTACTGTTGGCCTGACAGGTACTGGTTGGCTCCCCAAGGTATAGAGCAGGAGTAATTCCCAGCCTTGCTGCAAGTTAAGATCTTTTTGACTGGAGATGCCAAAGGCCATCTCCAATGACTTGAGGTCTTCTAAATGTGTGGAACCCCATGCATGGAACTCCCATGGTGCCACCGCCTCTCTTTCTTCAGAACCCACCTTTCCTGCATGGCCTTTGGCTTAGCCTGAGGAACTCT
Organism: Hemicordylus capensis; assembly: GCF_027244095.1. Classification (NCBI taxonomy): domain Eukaryota; kingdom Metazoa; phylum Chordata; class Lepidosauria; order Squamata; family Cordylidae; genus Hemicordylus; species Hemicordylus capensis. The sequence continues at coordinate 91,429,012 of NC_069658.1, read as the reverse complement.
AACCTAACTACAACCAACTTTAATTCTTGGTAACTGTATCACCAGCATCCTCCCCGCTCTCTATCCTTGGCATAGCAAAGTTGA